>NC_133166.1:102954329-104204329 GCF_040802235.1 Manis javanica | reverse complement strand
ACAGACTGGAGCGGGTGCGGGAGCGGCAGGTGGGAGCCCAGGCGGCGGTGAAGACAGGGGGGACCAGAGAGGGTGCAGGTGTGTTAGAGTTAGAGCTGACTGGGGATGGATTGGGGGTGCAGAGCGGGAGAAAGAATCAGGTGTGATGCCCCAGGCTACGGCTGAAGCCATGCGGGGGGTGGATGGCGGCACCATTTCTGGAGATAGGAAAGGCGGGGTGGCTGGGGGGAGAGTCAGGTCCTGGGAGATGCCCAAGGGGTGGTGCTGTGATGGCCATGTCCTGGTGGTCTTGCTGTCGCTTGTCCCTCAGCCGCCGTCCCTTTGCGAGCTCGGGCAGACGGCCCTTTCCTGCCCCAGGGCCCCAGGAAGCACCCTGCAAGGGTCCAGCAAGCTTCCTGGGCGCTCCAGCTGCCCCCCACACACCTCCCCTCCTCGCTCCTCTGGAGGCGCTGGGCTCTCTTAGGCTGGGGCCACAGCAGTGAGGACATGTGGCTTTGGGCTCCCCACAGCATCAGGAGGGCGCAGCAGCGTTGGGGGGCGTCCTTCTCGCCAGGTTCCATGCAGAATGAGACACAGGAGCTTCTGGGACAGCGAAGGCCCCCCAGGCCTCTGCCCATCCTCCATCATCCTGGAGCAGCCCCTGTCCCTGGACACTCTGTGTGCCCCCACAGCCTCATTTCCCACCCTGTGCCAGACCCCACCAGCAGCCTGGCACCATGGATCGTGTTACTCCCCTCTGCATGGTGTGCCCCTCTCCCGACCTGGCAGGATTCTCTGGGAGCCCCTGAAGGGCACTGAGTGGCCTGGGGGGAGATGCCCTGCCAGCTCCTACGCGCAGAACCAGCCTGCCTGGTGTTGCAGGGACTGCTCCGCGGGGCCGCTGGCGGGGCTGGTTCCGGGGCGGAGGGCCGGCCCGGGGCCTCCTGGTGCAGCCTGCTCTCGGAGCCCTCCGGTTTCCAATTCTCAGCTCCCCACCCCCAGAGGGCAGGGCCCCGATGGCAGCGTGGCAAGAGCTGGTTCTCAGCCCTCTCCTTCCTTCCCCGTAGAACCAAGGACTCCAATGCACGCCCACCCAGCAGGAATGGGGACTCACTGGGCAGGGATTCCCTGGAGGGCAGGAGACGGGAAGGTCTGTGCGAGAAATGCCCCTCTGCCTTAGATGTTTTCAGTGATCCCCTTTTCAGAGAGGCATCTCTCTCCTCCTGCTTTTTGGAGATATACATGGGTGAAGAATAAGAGCAGTCTCCCCAGGCAGGCGGTTCAGGCAGAGAGCTGTGTCATCTTGCAGTAGTTACTTAACCTTTCTGAGCCTCCATTTCTTCTGCAAAACAAGGGATGTGTGAGGCTGAGAGATGAGGTATGTTGAAGGCCTGGCACATAGTAGGCACTTGTTAAATGGGGGGTGCTGTTCCTGTCAAATGATCCAAAGCTTGTTTTTCATTTACCATTTGTTGGGTGGCTGCTGTAGTCCCACTGGTCCGGCCCCGTCAGATGCATGTCTGTGGGGCAGGCTGTGGCTCTCTCGGGCTGTCTGTCCTGCTCCCTGTATTCTGGTACCCAACACAAGCCCGGTGGCACTTCGCAGGTGGCTGCTCCAGGGTGTGCAGGAAGGAGGACTGAGGGAATGCTTGCAGGGAGGAAGGAGACCTGAGTCGGGAGACGGAGAGCCCGGGGGAGGAAGTCAGCAGGCACTCCACGCTCACCCACGTGAAGGCAGCTAGAGCAAAGGTTATTCATTAAAACATTTCCAAGAGATTAGACAGCATGGAGGGGTGAAGGGTTGCACCCAAACTTACCTGGCAAGTTGGGGGAAAGTTTCTTGGTCTCTTAGTCCCCTGGCTCCTGTCTCTGTTGGGGAAGGGTATGTGTGGCCCCTCCTGAGCCCACCTTGTCCTCCTGGGGGCCTCCCTGCCCTGTTCTGCTCCCAGGAGGCCGGCATCTGCGAAGCTAAAACAGGCTCCTCAGGGACCAGCAGCTCCATCAATGCTCTCTGGGGAGGAAAACAGTCAGTGTGTTTGGGGCCTCACTCTGCTCAGCTGTGCCTGGGGAGGCCTCTCCCCGCACACTAGGTGAATCCTCCGTCTGGACGGGCGGCGGGGGGGTGGGGGTTCTTGACTGTGATGGAGAAAGAATTCTCGAGCAGGTTTGATGAGTGTAGGTGAGGAAGGAATTCATTAAAGCGGGAGCAGCAGCGAATGGCAGCAGCCGTGCAGGCAGCAGAGCGCAAGGAAGAGCAGAGGGAGGGAAGGGAAGCTCACTGAACTCCTGCTCCAACTCCTGAAGCCAGGGCCGCCTGATGTCCAGTGTCTGCTTGAATCTGTAGGGTGGGGGGACTCATCCCCCACCACCCCAGGATTTGGGGGAGCCGCAGAGCGCTGGGTGTAGTGAGATGATGTTCTGAGGACTCCCTGAAGCATAGCAAGGAGATTTTTGGGCAGGCTGCTGAAGAGCAAGACCGCACAGCTGCGGTCCTGTCCGGGTCACCCAGGCAACCGGAACTTACCAGCCCAAACCAGAGATCTCAGTGGCCATCCTCTACTTGTCTGAAGTAGGAAGAGAAAATGAGAACTTGTGCTTAAATCTAGATAACTGAATGAAGTAGCAAAGTAACAAAGATGCTCACCACTGGGAAAAGGGGTCTCTCACTAATCTCTCAAGAGGCTTTGAAGAGCGTAGAGACAAAATGCAGGAAGTTGAGCAGCAGGAAGGCTTTTCTAAGAGTGAACTTTGAAGGCCCCTTGAGGCCAGGAAAGCCAAGCCAGGGACTTGCCATCAGGTTTCTCCTGCACAACCTATAGATTTGGGTGAATTCCTCTCTTCTCGAGTCCCCAAGAGATTCTGAGGTTTCTGCACCTGCCACCAAGTGACCTTCCTTACTCGCCTGGTGAGGCTGCTGGGAACCCTGTAAGCAAGGCCCCAGCTGACTCTTCCAGAGGGGTTTTATCGGCTCCATAAAGTCTATGCATGTCTCTCAAGTATGACATTCCAGTTAAAGCCTTGGTAACATAACCAATGTTTTCAGTTGTGACCTGTCACAGGAGAACAGATTGTTATTGAATGTATGCAAATAAATATACTGCCATAAAATATAAAAACAGTCCCTGAGAGTTTCCAAATTCTGGAGGGATTGGGTAGAAAGAGAAAGATGAATGTTTCAGTTCTGCTTAAAAAGATATCATTTACCAAACAGTTCTAAGTCAGCTTAAGAGAACAACTTTTAAAACAAACACATTTTTTAGGAAATG
Source organism: Manis javanica (assembly GCF_040802235.1). NCBI lineage: Eukaryota > Metazoa > Chordata > Mammalia > Pholidota > Manidae > Manis > Manis javanica. Next base: position 104,201,084 of record NC_133166.1, on the reverse strand, counting down.
GTCATATTGGAAAGCTTTAGTTTCCCAGAAGCCTACTGCAATCCTGATTTTCAGTTTTGGTGTGGTTTTTCTGTTGTGGTTTTTATTGCTTTTGTTAAACACAATGATTTCAGTTTTCTAATCTTCATTATAAAATGGTATAAAATGGAATTCATAAGTTAGTATGTAATATTCAGGCCCCACTAATCTATTTTATACTGTAGTTTCCCCCAACTTTGTGATATATGCAACCTTGCTCTTTAAAGGAGACTATACTGTCAGATTTCCATGCTTAAAGAATTAGGCATATAATTCAAGGGTGGAAGCAGGTAACAATGGATCTGTTGAGACTGGAGCTGCTAGGGTAGCTATGGAATTCAACTTCTGGGCTGTAAAAAACAACACTGCTATGGTTCCACGATGCCAGTATTTTATATTAACCAAGCCATTTCCTATACATCCACTATCTATAACTTCCTGATTGTGTATTCTCTTTGGGACAAAAGCTAAGCAATAGGTTAAAAATAATTTTTCCTAATTAAAAAAAATGTTTATTACTGAAATATCAGAAAATATATATAAAGAAGAAAAATTACCATAATCTCAGAGAAAACCTGCTACATTTTGGTACACACCCTTCCAGGATTTTTTCTAAACTACTCGTCTTCATAGTTTTAAATCAAAAAAGTATGTTGACTTTTACTAACTATAGACTTTTACTTACAACTGTATCTTAATGTATTTCACTGTATTGATACTTAAAATTTTTTTTATTATTAGACATTCAGGTTACTTCCTTTACTTTCCAGTGTTATTCATTATAAACAAAATATCTATTAAGTTCTAGAAGCCTGTCTCAGCCTCATTCAATAGTCATTTTCTATATACTGCACTTACAGGAATAAAGAACTCAACTTGATCACAGTGATCACAGTAGCCTGAGACTCTCTGTTAAGGACAATGGCTTATTCTGGCTCTATTAGACAGTTACATGAAAGTATAAAAATGGTTTTTAAGGAGAAATTTAAATTAAAACTACCTTCATAGAACAGTGCTATGGATGTTCAATAAATGTCACTGAACAAGTAAAAATCCTAATTAGGAAAGTTAATTTTAAACGTCTCTGTAAAGCTAAAAACGAACACATTATTAAAAAAAGATTAGCAACATGTGAAACAAAAAGTCATAAAAATTAAAATCATCTTCCTCAGTTTACTCAATCTTATGTAATTAATTCTGGCTCTGCTTGAATACAGTCTTGTTATTAGTTCTGGAGTAAAACAATAACTTTATAAAAGACAAAGACTTAGAAATGGCAATGGTGAAAAATCTGATAAGAGTTCATCACAAGGCAGTTGACAAGGAAATGTAGCTCTTTCCATAACATGTAACAGTTCAGTAATCTAAAGTTTAGCATGATTCATTTGACAGTGCTTTCCAGGTAATTTACATATCAAATAAATAAGCTAAATTAGGTAAATATTTCTCCTTTATGAGGAGCAAATCCTGTGACATGTTCCAGGGGCTGTCCAGAAAATCTCAGAGTTAACTAGAGGTAAAAAAGGACCTTTTTGAATTTGATTTTGGGAAGTTGTCAAAAATATCAAATTTTTAAGGCACTTGCCTAAATAGGATTCTAGGTCAACATGAAACAATACTTACCCATTTAACTGAAATGACAAAGTTTTTAAAGGCAAATACAGAAGGTTACATAGTTGTTAGCAAAACTTAGCTCTTAACTCTTTGAATACTAAGATTTTGTTTTCTTAAGTATTCAAAGACTTGATTGAGCCATTAAGCTCAAGAAATTATTCTGGTAAGGCAATTAGAAAAACCCTTCACAATCCCTCACTAGTAAGAGTAGACCAGTAGTTCAGAAAACGTTTCCTTTTAACAGAAACAAAATTCTAATCTTGCCGTGTACTTGATACCAAGACTCCTTTACCTCAATCTCACGTAGCATGACTACATTGAATTCCCTTTCCACAAACCTTTTATAGCTTTCTTTTTACATTCAGAGTTTTCCCTCTTTAAATAACCAGTTGTACTTTAGGACAAAAGTACCTTTTTCCCTTAGTAAAATTGCATTTCCATTCCTTAGATGTTCTCTAATCAAAACACACATGTTTTCTTGCATGCAATGATGTTTTCCTTATTATTTCTGGTTGTCTTAATTAGAACTTAAAACCCCTAGAAACCTTAATTTTGAGTGAAAACTAAGAGTCAATGTTAAACTGTCATGCTAGCATTCTTTAGATTGGCAAGTTTATGAACCCATTTCATAATTTCTAGAAGCATATGCTTCTTCATAGTACAGTCTTTCAATAAGCACAAAATATGTTTAAATATGTTTACTACTAGACCCAAATTTGTTTTAGTTTTTCCGCAATGAGGAAGCCCAAAGTGGATAAACCTATATTCAGCAATTAATGTTTCATTATTTTATCTTATTTGGAAATGATCTAATTCATTACTTGACTCATTACATAACTTAGCAAAACTTTAAGGTTTCAGGTTACCAAAAAGATTTTCAAGCTCTTTTTAGGTATACATACTGTGACACATAATTATTGTTAAAAAGTTTACCTAGTACACCTATTTAGTTCACTTGTTCTTTTTTTAATTAAAAAAATTTTTTTAGATTTATTTATTAGTTTACTTGTTTTAAAAACCATGCTAGGTTACCTGCAAAACCTTCATTAAATAATTTATCAAAGTCAGCCACTCTCCCAAGCCTTTTTTTTTTTAAAAGAATCAACAGGTAACATCAACTTAAATGACTTTAAGTAAACCTAGGCAGAATTAAAGGTTTCATTTTAATGCTGATAACTGTAAAGACATATCTGTTTTAATTAAACTTAAGGTAGCATTAATGCTGAATATTTTCTATCACAATTTCTGAAAGTTTTGGAATGCCCAGTCAGTCTTTCCAGGTGCTTGTCTTTAAATCAATTACTTTTTAGCAATACTATTGGGAGTTAAAAAAATATCTTCCATTTACATATATATAGCACACAAACATATAAATTCAGACATCTTATAGCTTCATATTTTATACTTTGCTTTTAAAGTGCACTTCCTAAATTATTTTATTTAATTGGAATGTTTATTTGTTTATTTATTTAATTGGAATGTTCCTCATAATGGCCATAGTTGTTCTAGGCTGTAATTCTCACTGGGGGCTGGCAGCAGTTTGGTGGGACCCAATTTGCAGATGGAGTTTTAACCCACGTTTCTGTCCAACCATATTTGGCCACAAGTGAGGTGTAACCCACATTTCTGTGACCATGAGGTCTGCAACCTGATGGTTATTAAACCAGCTTCACAGGACACAGAACAAGCTTAGCAACACCATCCAAGGATAACATATAGGAACACATATACAGAGAAAGTGATAAAAAGATTTTCTAGTTACTAATATCCAGTTGCAAAATGATGTTGTAATTAAGGGTCTTGTTTTGGGGCCATTTTCTGTGCTTGGCAGTTTGTATTGAGGCCAAGTGGTGTTACAGAAGGAAATCGGCTTCTTTTTAGTCCATCTAATTTTAAAGTCTCTCAGTGTTTAAGCACACACCCTAAGAATGAGAAATTAAGAGTGCTATTTAGGGCCAGGTTGTGTTGCAGAAGATTAATTTCTTCCATTTCAGGGAGTCTAGTTTAAAGACCTCCCAGTTTTTGAGGATGCACCCTAATGGGGAGTCAGTTAGAACAGAGGAGGTACCACCCATGGCTAGGTCAGGACCTGAAAGGGGAAAGGACTTCCCATTACTGCCAAGGGGAACCAGGCGTCCCTGATCCCCAAGGGGTTAAGGGTTGTCCAGGTGTCCCCAGAAACCCAAAAGTACCACTGGGTGCAGGTCATGTGAGGTGTCCCTCCACACCTGGCCCTACTCCAGGCATGCACAGAAGGTCCTGCAGCTCTTACACCAGGCATGCACAGAAAGTTCTGTGGTCCACCTGAGCGTGAATAGGTATCCCTATAGCTCAACTCCATCCCTGGCCATGGCCCCAGGAATGGGAGTGGGGGTTGGGAGAAGGGGGAGAAGGGGTCAGGGCCTGAAGTCCGGGGTAGACTCCTCTTAATTGAGCATCCTGATTCGACCCTTACTTGTAATGACCCTGCGGGGAGATGAACATCTCAGTATAGTAACATCAAATTAGATGGGTCATAAGATTAACCCGAAGGCCAAGGTCTCACTCTTAGCTGTCTCATAGGTGGCTTAAATCCTAGGTGACCCTGACTAACATAGATAGACCCAACAGACCACCCATCCCTAAGACGAAAGTGATAGGCGAGTGTGCAGGCACGGGTATAGCCATGCAACCAAGAGGGAGGGGCTGGGCCGAGTCAGGGAGAGGTGCCGTGAGTGGGCCACATGGGTCCTTGGAGGCTGAGACTATGGCCTATAGGGAAAACGTGCTGCGGGGTGCGTGAATTGTTTTGTTTCCCAGTGTGCCTCAACGCACGGACATCGTCTTCAAGTAGGCAGGTGGTCTAGAGCTAATCTAACCAGTTCCGTGACCAATTTATCCTCACACTGGACGCTAGGGTGGTGACCACCCTAGTGGCTTAAATGGTTGACCCGTGCCCACGAAGGAAGTGGCAAAAACAATGACGAATGCAAGAGAAAAGGTCATGGAGTGCGTCAGAGTAGCCCACGACTCCTCGGCGCCGAGACTGTCCATGAGAACCGTGTTAGAGTCCCTTCATGGTCGCCAAAATGTGGCCAGGCAGCTGCGTCTGGAGAGGCCTCTCCCTGCCCACTGGATGAGACCTAACTGGGACGGGCGAGGGTTCTTGACTCTGATGGAGGAAGAATTCTCGAGCAGGTCGGATGAGTGCAGGCGAGGAAGGAATTCATTAAAGCGGGAGCAGCAGCGAATGGCGGCAGCGGTGCAGGCAGCAGAGCGCAAGGAAGAGCAGAGGGAGGGAAGGGAGGCTCACTGAGCTCCTGCTCGGCACAGGGCAGATGCTTGCCGACTCCTGAAGCCAGGGCCACCTGGCATCTAGTGTCCTCTTGAATCTGCATGGTGTGGGGACTGAGCCCCTACCACCCCAGGATTTGGGGGAGCTCCAGAGCACTGGGTGGAGTGAGATGATGTTCTGAGGACTCCTTAAAGCAAAGGCTTTTGGGCAGGCTGCTACAGAGGACGACATGCAGCTACAGTCCCGTCCGGGTCCGCCAGGCGACAGGAACTTGCAAGGTCGAATCAGAGCTCTCAGCGGCCCCTCCCTACTTGTCTGAAGTAGGACCTGACAAGAGAGGGAAGACTTGTGCTTACATCTAAAAGCTTGAATGAAATAGTGAAGTAACAAAGACACCACTGGGGAAAGGGGTCTCTTATTAATGTCTCAAGAGACTTGGAAGAGCTCAGAGACAAAACACAGTCAAGTTAAGCAGAGAGAAGACTTTATTTAAGGCAAAGTACACACTCGAAGGAAGGGGTGTGAGGGCAGCGTCAGAGAGGGGGAGTGCTTAAAAGCTTAGGATTTGTGCCTTTTAAGGATTTCAAGCATGGGACGAAGGGTCGGGGTGGGTGTAGCTTTGACATGGGGTCTCGTGATGTCTGTCTCCAGTGAGAGACATTACGTCACCATACACAGGCAGCCTCTAGAAATTTTGTAAGACAAAGTTCACACAGGCATTTCTTGATCCTTTTCTTCTCCAAGTTAGTGGTGACCCTCAAGCAGTGGGAACATACCATTTAGGACTGCTTGTCCTGCCTTAGACAGGGTGGGTTACTGGCTGATCACCACGAAGTATGTTAGGAATCTTCCTTCCTAACTCCCTGGATTTTAAAATGGAATCTTAGCCTTAAGATGGGCCCCTCCTGTTCTTACTCTACTGTTTATGTCTTGGCATTTTTTATCACAGGCAGGTTGTCCTGTGTCCTGCTCCGCCGCAAGCAGGCACGTCTGCCATGCCTTCTGCAGAGTAAACACCCCCCACCCCACGTTATGGGCTCCTGGGGATGCCCACATGGCACAGACACCATGCAGAGCAGTGTCACCAGGCCCCAAGGGCTGGCAGTCTGGGGGCTGGCCAGTGTGACGGCCTGATGCCCCCTCTCCACTACCACCTGGCAGTGGTGTGTGTGGATGTGTGGGAGGTTATAGCTTTTTATTTTAACAAGTGAAAAATAACATCCTGGGCTTCCAGACATTTCCTCCGACTCCGCTTGCTCCCCCTGCCCACCCCCAACCCCAGCCCTCGGTCTCTGAGGCCCAGGCAGGAGTCCCAGCCAAACCCATCTCTCTCCGGTTTGTTCCCCAGCCCCCGGCCTTTTTTCCTCCTTGACCTAGGAACACAGGGCCCAGGCTCGGGCCCAGACATATGTGTTCAGCTCCACATATGTGTTTTCTAGTGAGCCAAATCCTGTCCTCAAGGGGCCCTCAGTCTGGGGGGCGAGACTGGCAGTGTGCTGGGTGGCATCAGCAGGTGGCCTGAGCAGGCCTGGTCCCCACCCAGGCACACAGGGCCAAGGTCTCCCCGCCAGCCAGGGATGCTCAGCCTCATTCCTCTTCTGCTTGGGCTCAAACCAGTCACTTCTTCAGCTGTTCAGGCCTTGGAGTTGAGGAGGATGAAAGAAGGGGGTCTGACATGTAAGACCACATCTTAAACGCACACCCCCAAAGAGCCGCTCCCTTCTCTTGTCTAATTCCTCCCCATGCTTTGATACTCAGCGCAGACGTCCTCACCTCGCCCTCGTGTCCCCGCGGCTCAGCACACTCCCTGCGCTTTAACAGCGCTCCAGTCACGCTGCCCTGCAGAGCTCTCCCCACCGGCCTGCATGCGCCTTGAGGATGGGGTCCTGGCCCATATTCGTCTCTGACTCCACAGTGCCCAGCCCAGGGACCACCCGTTTTTGGAATCCAGTGATGACCCAGTGAGCCCAGGAGTGACCGGTAGTCACAGCAGGTGACTCTTGAGCACCTAGTATTTACTGAGACACTGATGGTATTTTATATTAGTCATCTATTATGTCCCTATTTTCCACATTTTCTGAGGAAGCTGATGCTCAGATCGATTAAACAACTTGCTTTCGGTCACCTAGCTGCTCCGTGCGATCAGAATGGCTGAAGGAGCACTTGAATGAAGGAACGAAAAGAGCCTTGACTCTGATGCTCATGGGCGATCTTGGGGAAATCACATGCTGCTTTGGTCTCAGTTCCCACACCTATAAAATGGGCACAATTCCAGTCCCTGCTGCCGAGGTGTCTGGGAGGCAGCTCTTAGACTGGAGGGCAGATTGGCTTCATCGTTCAGGGGTGCGTTGGCTTTGGGGCGTTTGGGGGAGGGAGTTCCCCTGACCCCGCCTCCTGGTCTGGCCTCAGGCCTGCCTGCCTGCCCCTGGGGTGACAGAAGCAGCTGGTGGCTGCAGGGCCGTGGGTGCATGAGTGGCGCAGAGGCCCTAGAGACAGACTGGAGGCGAGGAGGGCCTCTGGGAGCTGCCCCACGCCTGGCAGAGGGGCCAGTTTGCCTTTGGAGCCGATGTTGAAAGAGGAAACTCCTTCCTTCTTGGTGTGCTGGGCTGCAGACACTGGCTGCTGGGGAGTGGGCCGCGTGGCTGCAGCGTGCGTGGCGGGCAGTGGGGGGCCAGCAAGGTGCAGGCTGACCCCGGGAGGGGGAGGCAGGCCCAGGGGAGGGAAGGGACAGGGACTGGGCATGCTGGCTAGTGCCAGGCTGGAGCTCCGCGGTGCTGGGACAGCCCCAGGCCTTGAGTGGCTGCACAGCAGCGGGCCTCCCGCTCCCAAAGTCTGCAGAGACAAGGAGGGGACATCCGCATGCCCCACTCTTCCTGTCAGAACCTCAGTCCACAGTCAAGACTTGAACTGATGTTCAGATATTCTTTTGTGAGGAGAATCAGGGCAGGGAGCCCCCTCCCAAACCAGAGGAGGCTGGGGGAGAAGTGATCCCCCGATGTGCCCAGAACAGAGGGAGACTTGGGGCTGGGGACCAGGAGGCCAGAACTCAGCGCTGGTCCGCACTGTGCCCCCCCTGGGCCTGCATCATTGGCAAAGGGGAGGCACAGCTGCTGCCCAGCTTCTCAGAGCTGCTGCAGGGATCCAGGGAGCGGGGTCTGGAGAGCATCGCCAGTGCCCACGAGTCACACTGGCCGCACGGGCCTCCCAGACCTGGTGCTGCTCAGTTTCTTGTTCTGTGACCTTGGCTAAACTCTCTGACTCTGTTTCTACATATGTAAAATGGAAATAGTAATATCTACATCATGGGACTGTTGAGAGGGTCATACATGAAAACACATGTGCAAGCCCAGCGTCTCTTCCAGGACCTGGGCCTCACTCTCCCCCTGTCCTGCTGCTTGCCGGGGATGGATGGATAGCGGTGTGCACACAAGTGTCTGCCTGTCTCTCTGTGATTGGGCGGACAGCTGGCATGCCCACCCACCAGTGCACGTGAGGCATCCCTGTACACACGCCACGGCCTAGCCCGGGTGAGCGGGGCTTCAGGGAAGTGGCCATGGCCCGATGGGAGCTCAGGTAAGGGTGTTTCCGTCATTGTTCTGGGTACAGAGCCTGGGGCACCTCCGTCCTGCTGCAAGCTCCTGTGTCAGCCCAGAGGGCCCACCCAGCACAGCAGGGTCCCCAGGGAGGACACGTGCATTCCAGCAGGAGAGGGAGCCCCTGTGTGACGGGCATCCTCAAGGTCAGGAGCAGCCCTGGTGCCTTATTTAGTCCTGCAAGGCTGGTATTAACACCGTTAATAAAGAAATAGAGAACCAGGGAGGTGAAGTGACTTGAAAATTGTTACCCAGCTAGTAAGTAGCGAAACTTGGATTTGAAATCGGTGCCAGGCAGATACCGGGGTAAGTGCTGTTTGTGATACACCCTGTCCCCCTGCCGCTGCCCATGGGAATTTCCAAACCGTGGGGTACATAGCCGCCCCTAATGCAGGGAGGTTTTAGACTGAGGCAGAGACAGAATGTAAGATTTTTGCAAATAACAAGGTGAGTCAGCACAAGCTGAGCTAAGGTGGCTGAGATTTCTGTGGCAGAGGCTGCCCCCGGGCACAGGCCTGGCAGGCCCCAGGGCCGCACATGCTCCTCTGCCCAGCTGCCTCCACCACAGGTGCAGGGAAGCCAGACCAGGAGGTGGTGTCAGCATCTGGGCAGCAGAAATGATCCCGTGAGGTCCACAGGCTGAGAGTGGTGGAGACGGGCTGGAGAGGCAGCTCAGCAGGCCCTGGGGTGGGTCCTGGGGCTGTGGGCTGCGAGGGGCTCAGGGCAACCCCCTGCCCCCCACACAGGCAGGGTGCGTCTTTGGAGCACTGGGCTGGAGTCTGAGGAGCCGGAGTCGGCCTCAGCTCAAACACTGACCAGGCTGGTTGTGGCCTCAGGCACTCACTGAGCCCCACTGGGCCTCGGTTTTCCCATCTGTAAAATGGCAAGTACAGAATCTGCCCTTTTCCCCTCACAAGCCGATGTGTGCAGCAAGCAGGGTTCAGGTCTGGAAGCGTTTTGCAGGTGGCGCCGTGCCCTGTGCTGTCCTTTTGCTGAGCTGGGGAGCCTCTTTCCCTGCTTCCTTCTCCCCCCGCCCCTGGCTCCTAGCCGTTTCTCTCCCTGTATGGTGAAGCTGGCTGTCCACGGAGACACACAGGTCACACAGGGGGATCTGCGATGGTCCCGGCAGGGACGGGCACTCCTATTTCCCGCAGGATCCGAGACAAAGCCTTTCCTTTCTCAGGGTTCTCCAATCAGCCCTCCCCAGATAAGGGTGGGGAAGCTGCTTTTGTGCAGATATTGGGCCGCGTGCCTCTGGGCCTTGCTGCATGCACATTACAGTGTGAGAAGCCCAGACCATAAGGGGTACTTGGGAATGGAGGACTAATCCCTGTCCCCAGAGTCCTCACGGCTCATGGGAACATCGATGGGTGACACACAAAACACTAGTGTCGGAGACAGCTAACCTGAGTTGCAATTCCAAGTCTGGCTGCCAGCTGTCGGCCTTGGTCAGGTCGCCCAGTTCCCTCAAGGACGACTTAGGGAAAAGGAGAGGCGACGTGCAGAGCTCAGTGCCAAGTGCAGGCAGCGGAAAACTGGCAGATTTCAGCTCCATTTTACAGATGAGAAACAAATTCTGAGAGGTGGTGGGATTGCTGACACAGCAAGCTTGGGTCTCATTCAGACCCAGGCCCTCGAAGGCGGGTCACAAGCCAGCCTGTTTGCTTGCTTTGAGCCTTTGGCTTCCCTGGCCAGTGTGACGGTGGCTTCCATCTGCAGAGGTCAGGCCAGGGGGAGGGGTGGGGGATAGGGGCTCTGTGGGACTTGGAGGTGGGGACCCTCAAGTTGGATCTTCCCAATGGTTCCGATCTTCACATTGTTATCAGCTGGGAGGAAGTCACTTTGGACGCCCCTCCCACCTCCCCTGCGCTGTGGCTGCAGTGCGTGTCCTGCCTGAGTCTTGCCTGGCTGAATCCCCAAGGCCCATTACTGCCAGCTCTCTGCATTTTCTTTTCCCAGCTCTGAGCACCACACTTTGAAGTTTTCGTGAATGGTAGACGGGGAAAAAAAGGCTTTGATTTAATAAGCTGCTTTCTCCCCCACACATCATAATGTGCGGTTCCCTCACCCAGGGTTGTGGCAAATGTGAGTGATTTACTGGGCTTTGCAGAATGGAAGAAGTGACTGAAAATCATTTTATCGATCAACCTTCAGGGTAGCTGCCTCGCCTGACCCTCACCCTGGGTGGCTGCCAGTGGCTCCGTGCTGCTCTATTCTGCTCCCAACTTCCGGGGCAAATGACAGGCATGCAGGCCAGCTCCCTGCAGAACAGAACAAGCTGTTCCCCACCTCCACCCAGGGCTGGCAGTGAGGAGACGAGCTGGTCTTGCAGCAGGAGGAATTGTGGTTAGACTCTTGCTCGAACCACCTAATTAAGCAGCTGAGTGCATTAAAGCTAGGTGGACGAGGCAGGTCCCTGAATGGGAACCCTGAGGCCCCTTATCTGGGGGGCTGGGTAGAGGCTGCTCTGCCTGCCAGAGGGCTGCTGTGGAGAGCAAGAAGCCTCAGACTGGCTTCCCTGTACCCGCTTCCTGCCTCATTCACATTCGCAGTGTTAGTGACACGTTGGATTGATATCTACCATGTTGGTAGCTGTTTGTATTCCCTGGGGTTGTTCTCTGTTTTTTTTTTCCCCTGCCCCTCTTTTGCTGCCTTCTCTGGTTTTAAGCATTTTATAGGCATCAATTTTCCTCCCCCAAATATTATTGGGCACCCACTGTGTGCCAGGCCCTGTGGTCGGGCTAGGAATGCCACACGGAACCAGGCCTTGTTTCCACCCCCGGGGTTCTTGCAGTTATATGCTTGGGGTGGAAAACAAAGAATTGTACTGATTGTCCCCCGTGGGGAGGCGGGGAGGCAGGGACGTCAGCTCCCACTGTGACCAGGGGGTCCAGCATCCTCACCTCCTGCCACACGCTGTCCTAGGAAGGGGAATCTATGCCCGGCCTATGTCCACCTGGGCAAGCCTGGGTGCCTCCCCACCTCCTGCTGCATCAGGGTCCCCTGCCCCCTAGCCCATCTCTGTGGCTGGGGCAGAAGAGGGGGTATGAACCTTGAGCAAATGCTGGGGACCTGGAAGGGCAGGGCCAGTAGCTGTTGCTAAACCCTGAGTGTGCAGCTGCCTGGGGGACGGCTGGCTGGGAAGGGCTGGTTCCTGGGCTGGGCCTGGGCTGCAACTTCATGGCAGTGCCCTTACCCACCAGCACAAGGGGGGGATCGGAGGCAAGGGGAGCCTCAGAGACACCAAGGAGATGATGGGAACGTGCTGGGGCTCTCACCGCTGTGGGGAGCGTGGGCTCCAAGCCCCAGCGACAGGGATGTGAGGTGGGAGGGCCGGGACCTGGGCAGTATGCCTGCAGCTTCTTCTGGGGGCTGCCCTGGGTTGTGCTGCAGCTGGAGGGCCTGGAGTTAGACTCAGGGGAGGACTTCCTGATGTGGAAGTACAAGCTGTGGGATGGAGGCCTGAGGGTGGTGTGGGCTCTTTCTTTGGAAAGGTTTCCAGGGTGGCATTCCAGGTTTCCAAGGTCCTGTGTGGCCTGCCCTCATGTCCGTCTGTCATATCTTTTCTAGAGTAGAGGGCTGGGCGCTGTGGACTTGAGGAAGCCCTGAAGGCCCAGTCGGCAGAAACAGAGAGGGAGCTCAAGCCCCTGAGAGCAGCTCCCCTTCAGGGTGAGCGCCCTGCGTCCCAGGCCAGGGCGGCTCCGGGAGGGGCACTGCCTGGGACTCTGTGCTCTGGCCCTAGGGCAGGAGGCCTGCCTCCTGGGTCCCAGCGACTGCTTGGGGTCTCTCTGGAGGGGGCCCACTCATGGGCCCCTGCTGGAAACAGGCAGGTGCGGAGTACTGTGGTTCCAGACAAGCCGGAGATGCTCAGAAGGGAGTTGGGAGGAAGGACATGGCGCCTCCTGAATCTTCCTCCCCGTCTCCAGTCTCCACATTAGCCACTTAACCCAGGAGAGCTTTACTGGATGGGCCAGGGAGCGGGGCTTCTCCAGGGCCCGGCGTGGATTCAGTGCTGGGCCGAGCAGTTTCCCACCCCGGCCCCCACTCCCCACCCAGACTCAGAGCCTAGTCAGACAGATCAGGGGACGCAGACTAATTCCGTGTCGAGGCTGAGCAAGGGGGAGATGGCTGCAAAATAGAAACTGAAGCCGCGTGACCAGCCTTCCCAAGCGCAGCAAGTAACTTTTGTTTATCTGTGTCCCTGCAACCTGTTTGGTATCTCTTCAGGAGCTGACTGCAGTTTCCAGAAGAATCAGGGTCGCTCAGGGGGGTGATGACGAGAGGCCCCGGTTGCTACTATGTACCGAGGGCCTAGACAAGTTACCAGCGTAGGGTCACAGTGAGCCTGCCAAGCGCATCTTCTCATCCCATCGTGCCGAGGACAATGCCGAGGTTCAAGGAACTGCTACTTGCTCAAGGCCACAGGCTGTTACCTGGTGGAGCCCTGTGGGAACGGGGCTCCACAGCACATTCGTCACCAACTCACTACGCAGATGTTTCTTTCTCCTTCCGTCCCATGTCACCCGCATCTTCCTCTCTGGAAGTCGTGTGAACCCTTTAGAGGTGGGACGTCCCTCTGGGTTGCTGAGCCCATCTCTCCACCACCGCCCCCACCAAGCCTGGGGAGGAGCTGGGTCTCAGGGCCCCCCACCCCTCCTGTGGAGGCCAAGCTCAGCTCTGCACACAGGGAGACGGACACATTCCAGAAGAGGGCGACATGACCTGCCAGGGCTTGGAGGACATTTCCTTTAGTTTGCATCATCCTAATGAGGACATGGATGCGACCAGGGGAGGGACTCACCCAGGGGGTTCCGGCTCACTCCCAGCAGAATCTGGGCCAGAGCCCAGAGCCCCCTGACTCCCACTGCAATGGGGGATTTCAAGGGAGGCTGCCCCTCTGGGGGTCCTGACATTACTCTTTACGGGCAGGCCCCCCCTCTGTGGGCAGCGTGGTCCCGGAGCCTGGGGACTTCTGCATGTCCCAGCTCTTTCCTGCCCTGGCCCTCCTGGGGTGCCACCCAGGCTGTAGGATTCTCTGCCACCTCCTATAAATGACCACTGTCTGAAGGGTCAGAGAGGCCTTTGAGCAACGATCTAGTTAGTTCCTTTTCCCCATAACATCAGGTCGTTCCACCTCATTGGAAAAGGAATTTGGTCCCATTTGCCACCGCCGTTGTCCCAGTAAGGCCTCACTGCACCAGCCACTCACAGGCCATTAAACCCTTGCGCAGACAGGATGGGTTTTTTTCCATCCCTCCCTCGCCCCCCTGCAACCCGATGAGTCAGAAAGTCACCCACAGCAGGTGGGGCCATTCGGCCCTGGTCTTTCTGCCGAGCCGACCTTATCCTAGAGGAAGGACAGAATGAAGTCTCAGAGCAGGAAGTGGCCGGGAATGTTGAAGTCCGAGTCCAGTTTCCCAAGCTTACTCTTCACATCAGATGCCCCCCTCAAGGGCCACCCCATCACTTGGATGTGGGGGCTGTACCTGAGTCACTCCCCACTGGGGGTTGGGGAGGAGGTGGCTGCATTCCCAAGACCCCAGGGCATCGTTTCAAAGTGCAATACCTGGGCTTTCTGTCATCTGTGTGGGGACATTCCGGAAAGCCCTGAGCTGGGGGTGAATATACTTTGAAAATGTGCCTCCCCCAAATCTGAGAACCTCCCTTTTGCGCCCAAGCCCCTGCAGCCTCCCCTGGTGCTCTGGGCAAGTCCGAAGCCCTCTTTGTAAGGACGTGAGAACGCATGGAGAGGGGAGAGGTCCCTTTCGGCAGAGCACACAGGCCTGAGGCAGGTGCACGATGTCGGGTGCCAGGGTGACCTGTGGGTCTGGGGTCCCCCTGGAAGCTGGCCCTGTATGTTTCAGTGCGTGCTGCTCTCCCAGCAGACTAGGTGCTCCTTCTGGGGAGGGGCTGTGCCTCCCCCATCGGATGGAGAGTTCCTTCAGGGCAGGACCTGTGGTTCTGCTGCTCATTCCCAGATCCAGGGACGAGGCTTTGGGTTGGAAGCAGGGAGGGCGGTGGAGGCTGTTCCGAATAGGGGACATCACTGAGTCACCTACATGAACATGATTGTCTTTCCCACTAGGCTGTGGAGTTATTTGTCCTCAGCAAGTGGCCAGGAACTCTTTCCAAGGCCCATGACACTAATAACCTAATCAGTTTACCCAGCCCTTTTCTTTCAAGGAGCTCAGTGTCTGCTGCCCTTCTCCGCAGCCCTGCAGACAGGCCCCGACGGTGTCAGACCCCCTTCTGGGGACCGGTGACACTGATGGCGGGTGATGATACAGAATCTGGGGCCATGCCTCCCGGCGCCTCCCCCAGGTTCCCTGTTCCAGACTCCCTGGGGGGATGTTACTGTTACGTACTTGGCCCCTGGAGTGTGCCCAGCGCCTTTGATTGTATCTGGTTTCCTACTCTCCTTTGGGAGGAAAAATTTCTCTGCAGGAAGTAGTTTCATAGTCTGAAAACCTTATTTCCCTCGTGTTGAGGTCCAAGTTTCCAGTTATGAGTGGAAGTGGCTGAGATCCTTGATGAGAAGGGAGGCAGCAAAGAGGAGGACCAGAGAGCTGGGTGCCAGGGAAGAGGGAAGGGAAGATGGCAGACTTGCCCCCGACCACCCAGACTTCAGGACTGCGGAAAGGGACAAACAGCGTCCAGCCTCCACCCAGCCCTGTGCGGGTGTGGGCCAGGTGGCAGGAAACAGGGGCGGCCAGCCTGAGCTCCCTACCCTGGCCTCTGCGGTTCACAGGACACTTCAGCACCCCTGCCTGCAGACAGAGGCACGCTGAACCTTTTTCAAACCCACGGGGCAGCTTCTCTCTCTCTCGTCTTCTGAGTCAACATGTGTTTATTGGGAGTCTGGTCAGGCCTCCTGCCCCTGGCAGGGAGTTCTTTGTGACGATGCACTCAATTCTTCCTGCCCCAGCTTCCTCTGGAGCCAGCTGGGTCTGACCAGGAGCACAGGAATCAGCTAGGTGTTTACAACGGAGGGTCTTTAATGCCAGAAACTGGCTACACAGGTGACCAAGTGTCTGAGAGGCCAAGCAGGGGAAAGCGAGGTGACTCAGAGACAGGCAGCAGGAGGCTGCCCCTAGAGGCTGGACAGTGGGAGGGGTGGACCCCGCAGCCCGGAGGCTGCAGGGGCTGGTGGAAGCTGGAACCCCGAGGGCCTGTCTGGGCGGAGGTGGCACCACGGAGGAGATGTAACCTCTGAGACTCAGGTGCAGTAGAAGGAACGGTGGAGGTACCCTGGCCTCCCCCTCCTACCTCCAGGACTCCCATAGACCCAGCTGGTCCAGGAGCTTGGGAAATGCAGCCGGCCGGGCTCAGGCGCCTGGGGATGCAGAGCAGGGCAGGGCAAGGATGGAAGTAGGCTGGGCAGCCCCGGGACCAGTGTGCTCCTGTCCTGTTTGTGCAGTGACACAGAGACTCCTCTGGGCCCCTTAGTCTGGCAGTTCTTGGTCCACCGAAGAGCATCCTTTAGGGCCTCCATGCCCAACCCTTCTCTTTTCTCTGTAAACTCTTCTTTCCGGCCTGGGTCTCGTGGTCTGTCCATCACCTGATGGCATGCTGAGCTTTTCCTGTTCTGAGGAGGCTTCTGTTCCTGCTCTCAGAGTCAGCCTAAAAATCAGTCCCCAGTGGTGTCCAGGAAGAGCCCTCTTCCTAGGCTGTCAGCAGGGACAGCCCACGCTCTGTGCACAGTCAGGCCTCCACTGGGAAGTGAGCTCATCGGTGAAAGGGACTTTTCATGAGGCGAAGGAGCAGCAGGGACTCGGCACGCTCAGGGTTCCTGCTGGGATGAAGCCTGAGACGGAGGCACAGCTTCTCTGGGCTGCAGGCTGGAGGGCTCTGGGGAGGTGAGTTCTGGCCAGGGGAGCCCTGCAGGAGGGGCTGGTCTCACAGTCGGCAGGGCAGCACCGGGGCTCAGGCTGCTGTGTTGGAGGCTGGCTGGCGGCCTGGTGGCACGTGCTCTCCCCCGTGCTGACAGCCCTCATCGGAGCAGCCTACCGTCCCAGAGCCTAAGCAGGGTCTAGGTTACCGGGCTCAGCAGCGGATCTCCGCAGCTCACAACATAGTGGGGAATGAACTGGGGAAAGGTTTTTCTCATTCAGGGCACTTAATTGCTCCCAGGGCCATGGCTATGCCTTTCTGATCTGACCTTCTCTACCATTTAGTCCTTATTTCTGGTTCCCTGAGATGTGCTCACATGTAGCTCCTCAATCAATCCCAAATGATTGAATAAATCATTTTTATTTATCACGGAATAAATCATAAATGATTGGATAAATGGAATATGGGTTCATTTATCCATTTTTACATGTATTCATTCATTCAACAAATCATTGTTGAGCACTGTTCTAGGCACTGAGGATGCAGTTGTGAACCTGCAAAATAAAGGCTCTGTCCTAATGGGTCTAACATTTTACCAGAGAGAAATAGATCGGGATTGTCAGCACATGATATGTGTATGTGGAGAGAGACTCAGAGTCCGGAAGCGATGAGCTCCATCAAGAAATTGATGGTGAGGCTACAGAGTGATGGGGCTATTTTTGCAAGGTGGTCAGGAAATCTCCGAGGAGGTGACGTATGAGCTGAACTCTGAACGGGGGCTGGGGAGGAGCCTTCTCAGACACCTGGGGAGCCGAGCGGGCAGTGCAGAGGCCCTGAGGTGGGAGATGCCTGCAGATGCACATGGGAGGGTCCAGCAGCGCCGTGGACTTAGGGCTCAGAGTAAGGGGAAGGCCCCTTGGCGAGATTGGGGCGTGGCTCAAGACCTGAGCATCGCCCCGGAAATTCTTCTTCCCACCAGGGCGTCCCAACTCAGCAGCAGGTCCTGTTGGCTTTGCTCCAAGCACGCCTCCCTGCGGCCGCCAGTGAGCGCACCCCTCATCTCTTGCCTGGTTGGCTAGAACAGCCTCCTTGCGGTTGTCTTGCTTTTCCTGCTACAGCACATTCTCCACACAGCAGCCCAAGGCATCTTTTAAAGACAGAAACTGGAATATATCACTTCTGGGCTTACAATGGCTCGCTCTGCACTTAGAATGAAGCCCAGAACCTTCTCTGTGGCCCTCCCAGCCCTAGGTGGCCATCCCTGCCACATCTCTGCCCCACCCGCCCTGGCCCTCACCAAGTTCCCTGGCCACTCTCTGTTCCTTGAGCCACCTCGGCCTCAGCCTTTACTTGCCGTGCCTTCTGCCTGGAAGGTTCCCCCCAACCTGTCATGTCTGTCTGTCTGGCTCTTGGTGATCGTTTAGCTCTTAGCTCAGCCTTTCCTCCCCGAGGGGCTGCCCTGCCCACCTCCCCAGCCCATCAGCAGCTCCCCAGGCCAGCCACACACGGCAGAGTGCCCGGTTTTGTCACTCTCTGAAGTGACCTGATTGTCTGCACACCCATTTCCTGGCCTCCTGCCTCTAGAATGTTTCTTTCATGAGAGCCTGTTCTCCTCAATATTCCTGACCCTGCCACTTGGTACCTTGCCCCTAAATGCACTCAGCGAGTATCTCTTTAATGGATGAGCAGGCGGTCTGCCTGCTTGCCCAGCACCAACCACTAAGCAGCTAAGCAGCTCATGAACAGACCCAACCCACCACAGGCGGTCAGACTTGGAGGGGTGAGCGAGGCTCCAGGCAGGGCCGCCACATCCACAGACCTGCTGGGTCCAGGGAGCCTCCCCAGAGCAGGCGGGCCTCACTGCGGCTCCCTTCCCCCACGCGGGGCTCTGCCCTCCGACCCCCTTGTCCTCAGTATGCCCGCAGGGGCAGAGCTGGGCCGACGGTGGGCTTTGGGCTTGGACCAGTCTCAGTTTTAGAAGTTCTGTCTCTGCCTCTTTTTGGCTGAGTGGCCTTGGACATCTCTCTCAATCTCTCTGAGTTTTCAGTTAGTACAATTAGAAAATACAAAAACATCATCGTAATAGTAATAGCACCTCACTTGGAGGGCCATCTTTACAGCCAGCGCCCAGCACATCAGTACATGTTAGGTCTTATGAGCCTCATTACTGTTATTATTATCGATCAGTGAACTGTTATTTTTGAACCCCGCCTCCCACCCCAACCCCCACCCTGGGGCAGCCCCACAGGGCGCAGCAGTGTAGTAAAGGTCCCCTCTGCCCGGCCCTGCTTGGATGCAGCATTTGCAGGCCTCTTCCCCTAATTCCACCTCTAAACCACGCTCACTCTGACGGCAGCTATGATATGAAACACATCCCATTCAGCCAGGCCAGCTCTCTGCAGCGGGCACCCCTTCCAGCTCTTTCCTCAACGTCTCCCTTTCCCTCTCTGAGTCTCGGCCACCCCACCGAGCCAGGTACCCCGTCTTTCCATGTGATCATCATCAACAAGAAGATACTGACAAACTAATTCATACTATGGTGTTAGTGTTATCTTGACTTAAAAAATAACACACAGAAGGGCAATTCTTAACCCAAGGGAACGTCACCTAAGGTGGGATTTTATGCAGCTTGTGGGGGACCCCGGAGGTGATGGGCTGGCCCCTCTGATGGTGTCTTTAAGTAGCTGCCCGCCCTGCTTGCCTGTGCACAACCCCCTGGGCGTTTCCCTGTCTCCATCCTGTTGCCCCCTCCCGTGTGCGTCTGCGGCTGCACATGCCTGAGGCAGCCACCTCTCTGTCTAGCTCCCAACACGGCTGCGGGGATGGTGAGGTCTCAGATCCCGACTCGGGAGGGACACCCCCGAGCGTCGGAGATGTGTTCCCATGCCTGCTCTGTGGGCACCGTGGATCTGAGGGCCCCTCTGCTGCCCTTTCCCACGTGTAGGGAGAGGTGAGCTTCTCCCCGGCCCCGGGAGCAGCCTTCCTGTGAGAGCCCGCCCCACCTCAGCTGAGGCTCTGGGTCCAGCCCTTTCCCACCACGGAGAAAATAGCAAGAAAAACAGATGAGAACTGATACCTTAAGCGGCGGGGTCTGCTGGGACCTGGCCCTGGAGGAGCCCCAGGAAAGGTTTCACCCCGAGGCTCCAGGCAGTCGGGAAGGATGGGAGGGGAGGGAGGGGCACCCCTAGCTGGAGGTTGCCACCTCCTCCCCCACCGACACCCTGGCGGTGTTTATCTCCTCCTGGTGGGCCGTTGCTGCCCAGATGTGGCTCCTGGGCTAGACCCCCTGTCCTCAGGCTGGACAGCAGCTCCAGAGGCCCCCTTGCCCACCCCCCACCCCTGGTGGGTCCCCTCTTGGAGCAGGGCCCAGACATTGCCATTTTAAAGCTCATAGGAAAGGGGCGTCCCAACCTGCCAATCATCCATCCAAGTGGCCTGCTGTGAGCTGGGTTCCCTGGAGCAGAGCTGGTCCTGGAGTCAGGAGACCTGGGCAAGTTATTGCCCACCTCTAGGCCTTGGGTTTCTAATCTGTGAACGGGGGCTCCCTTAGGTGCTGTGCTCACCTCACAGGTGGCCACGAGATTGCCTGAGATATGCGAATGTCAAAGGTTTTGTAAATGATAAATGTGACATTGACCATGTGTGACGGGCTGTGTTGGGGGTGCCTGCCTCCATCCTTCCTTCTGCAGCTGCAGCCCATTTGGTCCTGCTGAGGCTCACCCTGGGGACCTGCCCCCCACCCCACCTGTGACAGCGGTGAAGTGTCCCTCGCCTTCTCTTCTGCAGAATGACCTGTACTCCTTTGGTCTAGACACGCCTAGAGCTTCTCTCACCATAGGGCGTGCGGGGAGCCCTTTGAGATCAGCAGGGTCAAGCCCCGAGCCAGGTATTTGCAGAGAGGTCACGCTGTTTGCTGAGCACCTGGAGATACAGAGGTTTTCCAGTTGTGAGTGTTTCTGGGGGCTTGAAGGGGTAGGAGCTCAGACACAGGAATATTGGTGTTTACAGAGCATTTCATAGATGTTTTCCCATGTGGCCCTCACCCTCTTAGTGCTCCCCTGTGCCATTTTATGGAGGAAGAACTGATCTAGGAGGTTGCAGACCACGTACAGTGTCTGCCCCAGGCTGTCCTGCTGGGCACCCAAGAGGCGGGAATGAGCTTCAGTTACAGCCAGAGAGCAAGGATTAAGTCTAAGGAAACTTCAGGGGTGCACACATGAGCTGGGCGGCTTTTAGGCACCTTGGTGCTTTCGGGTCACAAGGGACCCCGTGACCACAGAGTAGGGGAGGGGACACTGCACCAAAGGCGATGGAGCTACTAGGATCCTCGGTCTCCCCATGGCCTGATGGGAGGTTGGACATGAGGATCCCAGGGTCCCTTCTAGTGTTTGATTTCTAGTGGGGGGTCTGCTTTCTCCAGCCCCCAGACCGTTCCCCTTCCCGTCCCCATGAAGCCCTTGACCAGCAGTGTGCTTTGGTAGATGGAAACACGGCCAGGGCGAGAGCAAGCCTGAGCGTCACGCTGCGAAGGAGGAAGCCGCAGATGCTGCAGGCACAGGCCAGAAGCAGAGCTGGAAGAGGCCTCCCCCTTCACACCCATGGGTGTCAGTAGCTGTTTATGCACTCAGTAGGGCACGCCATCCATTTCGGAAGCTGCATTGGAAAATAACAAGTGGGCAAGCCGCTGTGCTGAGCCAGCTCCTCGGCACTGAGCCGGGCAGCCCAGTTCTGGCACTTGCCCCAAGGCCGGCGTGCAGGCAGGGGACCCATGGCTGTGGCTGGACTGGCTTAAGGGGAGGTGGAGAGCCCCCAGGACATGGAAACCATCAGCCACTGGTGGGGGTCAGTCACTGCCCATGGGTGGGCTTGTCCATTTCCTGTGTCACCCAAGCGTTTTCATTTCCATGTGTGTAATGATGAGAAAAAGGTTGGTAGCTCTGTCCCTTGACCTTGTCCTGTTTATTTCCTTCAAAGGACACATCCCACCCTGTCACTGTCTTGTTTACTTCCTTACTTTTGTGTTATCTGTCTCCACCCAAAATGTGAGCTGCAGAGAGGTGGGATCCTTTGTCGGGTTCCCAGCACACAGAGCAACGGCCCAGAAAACGCTGAACAGTGTGTGCTGAGGGAACGCACCAGGCGTGGATGAATAAACTCAAGTCCCTTGCTTGCAGTAAGGCTCGATGAGCTGTTTTCTTTCCTGAGAATAATTCCCCATTAGCTTGGGGGTGCAGACCTGGTTCTTGAGCTCAGCCCCTCAGGAGATGAGCACTGCATGGTGACTGGAAGGCGGAAGGGGGTACGGATGGAGGTGGGGGCGCTGGCGGGGGCCCTGTGGCAGAGCCAAGAGGAGACGGGTGTGGGGAGGCTTTTTTGACAGGTGTGTCAGCCAGCCAAGGGGAGGGGCAGTTTGTGAATCGTTGGCTGTTTCGGTCAGTGTGGCTGGGGGTTGGGAAGCACAGTGCAGTGTTGCCACCTTCCATGTGGCCTTGGGCAGGCCGCGTGGCCACTGGGACTTTGTTTCCTCATCTGTCCAATGGGCACACCGGGCTTTCCTACCCCACGAGGGCCGTCATGGAGGAGGGATGCGATTACAGTGGGTGTGCCGAGCACCAGTGAGCCGTTTTCACTTTGGTAATTTTATTAACGCTCCTAAAGGAAGTCCTCTGTTATTTCTGCTGTGATTTCTATCACTGACCAGGGTTCCCAGCCCTGTAGCAGAGCTGAGCCATGGCGCTGCGAGCTCTGGCCTAAGTTTACATCCTGCAGACACACACCTCCCTCCTCCCTGGGCCCTGGCTGGGGAGGGGGCTCCTCCTGGGGCCCCCCGGGGCCTGGGTGAGCCGTGGAGGGGCCTCACACTCTGCCCTCCTCTCCCCCAGGTACAAGACGGTGGTGACCCCCCAGAGGGCAGCCGTGGCCATTGCCGGCTGCTGGATTCTCTCCTTCGTGGTGGGCCTGACGCCCATGTTTGGCTGGAACAACCTGAGCGTGGTGGAGCGGGACCGGGCGGCCAACGACAGCGGGGGCGAGCCCTTGATTGAGTGCCAGTTCGAGAAGGTCATCAGCATGGAGTACATGGTCTACTTCAACTTCTTCGTCTGGGTGCTGCCCCCGCTGCTGCTCATGGTCCTCATCTACCTGGAGGTCTTCTACCTGATCCGCAAGCAGCTCAACAAGAAGGTGTCCGCCTCCTCCGGGGACCCGCAGAAGTACTACGGGAAGGAGCTGAAGATCGCCAAGTCCCTGGCCCTCATCCTCTTCCTCTTCGCCCTCAGCTGGCTGCCCCTGCACATCCTCAACAGCATCACCCTTTTCTGCCCCTCCTGCCACAAGCCCAGCATCCTCACTTACATCGCCATCTTCCTCACGCACGGCAACTCAGCCATGAACCCCATCGTCTACGCCTTCCGCATCCAGAAGTTCCGGGTCACTTTCCTTAAGATTTGGAATGACCATTTCCGCTGCCAGCCTGCACCCCCCATGGACGAGGACCCCCCAGAAGAGAGGCCCGATGACTAGACTCCACTTCTGCTCCCACCTGCCCTCATCGGGGGCATCTCGGCCCAGTCCTTGCACCCACCCCCTGCTTGTCTCCCTGAGCCTTCCCCACTGGGCAGTGGGGTGTGGGTGCCCTGCACCTCTGGGTCCTGGAGGAGGTGGGAGGGCAGTCCGTGAGCAAGGAGCCTGGTCGCCTGAGGGGAGGAGTGGCCGGGCCTCCCCACGGGCCTGACCACCCCCCGGGCAGCCCAGCGCGGCTGGTTGGAGGGGGCTGTGTGGGCTGGGAGGCGAGCTCAGCTTCCACAGCAGGCGGGGAGTCTGCTTGGCTCAGGTGGTGCTGGTGCAGCCTTGGGACCAAACTGCAGAAGAGGAGAGGGGATCCCCTCCAGGGTGGAGGGAAGGAGAAGAACCAGATGGCCTGGCCTTGTTTTCTCTCCAGAGGAGAAGGTGGCCAGAGCTGCTGGGGGGCAGGAACCCAGGAGCCTCAGTCCACTTCTCAGGGTGCCAGGGTCCCTGTTCCCCTTGTCCTGGGAGCCCAGGGTTACACTTGGTGGAGGCGGAAAGAGCAGGTGCAGAATCATTCCCAACATTTGCTTTGCTCTCCACCAGTCCCTGGACCTTGGGTGCGGGCTCCCGAGCCCCCCGGAACTAGTGTGGTGTGATAGGTGCTGGCTGCAAACAGCCACCAGGTGGCAGTACCGAGCCCCACCTAGCCCTGAGGGTCCAGAGGGGCTGGAGGGGTAACTACCTGTCATCTGGGCCACCACCTCCACCTGCCCCCTGTGACTGGCCCGGACTCTCCTAGGTGACGCCCATCTCTGCCAGTCTGGGCCAGAGGGAGAGGAGAGCTGCAGATATGCCAACTCTTGGGGTCATTCTGCCTGCTTGGGGAGGGGGTGGCTAAGGGAAGGTGGGCGGCTCCGGGCAGCCCTGGGACAGGGACAAGCAGGACAGGCCAGAGAAGCCCCCACTCCCGAGAGTGAGCTGGAAGTCTTGGCATTTGACTAACCTCACTACCCCCTGGCATTTAGTACAGTTTCCAGGGGCTGCGGGGCTCTGTGGCAGAGGCTAGGCCTTCAGGGCCCCTGAGGAAGGTCCAACGCTGCCAGGCCTGGAGCCCCGTGTGTGGAGGGTGGGAGGCTGGGTTCTGGGTGTGAATTGCCTGATCCTCAGCCTTTCCTCTCCCTCAGGTGGGCCGTCCCCTGGCTCTCAGGGAGGGCCACCTAACAAATAAAAGACTGGACCCTTGGAGAGCACACCACTGGCTACCCCCTCTGCCCCCACCCCACCGTCTGAGGGCAACAGACAACCTCAGCAGAGGAGGAGCAGCAGTGGGGCTGGGATGGGGGCACGTGGGGCATTCAGAGAAGCAGGGCTCCTGAGAAGGCTGTGTCTGTTGCTATAGTTATGCTCTTGGGGTAGCAAACCCTGAATGCAAAAGCAAGACCCCAAAAAACCTCATGTCTGGAAGACCCCCATGACATCTGGAGGCCTGTCCCGCAGGCGCCTTCCTCATGGTGTCATGGGGAGACCCCTCATAGTGACGCATTCGACACCCCCTCCCGGTGACACAGCGCCTCCCCCACACGATGATGCTCACCGTCACAGAGGCCCCCGCACTCTAACACCACACACCTTTATTTGAGTGCCTCTTGCCCCCTGCGCCACTCTCTGCAGGGGTAACTCCAATCCGGGTAACTTCCGGGCCCCCTTGTGCCCAGGAGGCCTGGCCTGGGACCTTTGGGCTCCAGCCCCTGGGGGAGGGAGCTTGGCAGGGACCGGAGAGCACAGCCATCAGCTGTCACTATGGACATGGCGTCTGGAGCATCCGGGGAGCTTGATTCTGGGCCCTTGGGCCTGTGGCACCTGGTGGAGAACATGCTTCATGAGCCCCTGGTGTCATGGGCTCCATGTGCCCTGCTGAAGAGGGGAGCTGGGGTGGGAGAGCAGCACCCCTTTTTCCTTCCGAGGCCCCCCTTCCTGAAGGCCCAGTGTCCAGGTCTGAGCCATGCCAGCTGCAGCTCAGGATGCTTCCTCCTGTCAGAGCCTCAGACCAGCAGGGGAGGGAGGGCACCGGTTTCATTGTCCCTGCTTTCCTGGCTAGAAGAGGGGCCCCAGGGAATGCCCTGGCCTTGGGTCATGCAGAGCCAGGACCAGACCCCTGTCCTGTGCCTATCCCTCAAATCACTGCCCTGCTGAGCCTCACTAGCATGCCCACCACTTCACCTGCACATCTGTGAAACACCCTAGGACGGTGTGTGTGTTGCCTGTGGCCAGATTTGTGCCCAGAGTCGACTACTGCCTCCCCCCTTCCCCCCCTTCCCCTACCCGCACCCCTGCTCCGGCCTCTCCCTCTGAGGCCCTGGAGGGTGTTGGTCCTGCCACGTACCCTCGCCTGATCGCAGCCTCCTCTGGCAGCTCTTCAGTGTGTGGCTGAGGCTGCAAGAGATTCTGCAGGTTAGAACCCAGGGAGAGGATAGTGGCTGCTGGGGACCCAGGTGTGGAGGTCGGGGGGCCAAGAGAGGCCTGAGGCTCTGAGCCCTTACCCCAGACGGGCAGCCTGCGCACAGCAGTCTCCCCTGCCTTCTCCCCCATGTCGCCCCTCCTCCCGCCCAGAGAGCCCTTCCCGGCCTGACTTCACCCCTCGTTTCCCCTCTGTCTTGCCTTGGCTTTCAGCGCTCAGCCTCATCTTGTCATCTTGTCATCTTGTCCAGCAGGACAGGGGGCTTCTCCTGTCCTCCCCTCCGTGGAAAGGTTCTAAGGAGTGACCCTACTCACACCCTCACCTTTGACCTCCAGCCGGCAGTCCACAGATGCTTCCCCGAGCACGTTGACGGCCTTGCAGGTGTAGACCCCAGAATCGAAGGGGCTGGGTTTCCGGATCTCTAGGGTGCAGACGCCTTGCTCAGAAAGGGCGCGGTATTTGGGGTCGCCCTGGATGTCCACCCTGTTCTTCATCCAGATGATCTTGGGCTGGGGGAGTGGTCGGAACAGAGCCGGGTAGAGTGGGGGCTGGTGCGGGGCTCTCCTGGGCCAGCCTCAGGTTTTGGTGGAGAAGCCTGTGAGGATTCTGCCCCTGCCCGCCCCCACCCGCCCAGGGCACAGCAGGGCCCTGCGGTTCACCTTGGGGGACGCGCGGACGCTGCAGAAAAGCTGCGTGCTGTAGCCGGGGGTGGAGGTGTGGTCGGCCAAGGGCTGGGTGAATGAGGGGGCTTCGGAGAAGTCTCGCTCCACAAACCCTTTAGGTTTGGCAACATTACCTGGGTTCAGGGGAGAATGGGGCCGATTTACAGTTACAGGAACAGACCTCATAGGATAACCTCATTCATTTTCCTAAAATGATCACTAAAGCTTACATCTCAGTGTATTAGTTAATCCACACAGCATTCTTCTGCCAGGGTAGGTTTGTCCCCATTTGAGAGATGGGAGACGAAGGCCTTTTGTGGATGAGTGACCTGCCCAATATCACTTTGTGAGTTTGGGACTGAAGGGGTGGCAGGTCGCACTGTGGCTTGGACACCACTCTGGGAGGTGAGCTGGTGGCCTGCAGGAAGTTCTTAATGCAGGAAACAATCCGTTTTGCCCCTGCCCCTCTTCTGGAGCTCCGTGGCAGGACCCCAGGCTTCTGGGATCTGGGGGAAGCCAGGCAATGCCAATGTGCCCCGACTTAGGGACAGAATGTCTCAGAGAGGCAGAGGAAAGCTGCACCCATGCCCGGGTGGGCCAGGGAGGGGAGCAGAGAGAGGGGTGGGCAGGACAACCAGACAGATGGGATGATCCTGGCTAGGGGTGCAGACCGGCAACCTGACTGGCTTTCCTTTTTGAACAAAAATGTCTTCCTAATTCTGTGCAGCTCAGGCTGATGTTAAAAAGAGTGTGCCTTCCGGAGCCCACACAGTCCTGTGGGGGAAGGCCTTGGAGCACGCAGGGTGACACGGAGAAAGGGCTTGAATGTCACGTTTGACGCAAGAGGGTCAGGCGCTGCGAGGAGACATAAATGCCCATATCTCTCTCGTCCATCTATGTGGTGTTATATGTGGGTTGGGAGGTTTGTGCTTTTAGGCAGCTCACCAGGGTCCACCTATCCGGGCATACTGCCCTCCAGAGCAGCTCCCCCGGGACACTGCACATGAGCCCCACCACTGCTGGGATGGTGGCAGTCACATAAGCATCTTCAGAATAAGTACACGGCGTCCCAAGGGGCACCTCTTGTTGCATGTGTTTGCTCTGCTGTCAACCACATCCATCTCTCTACAGTGGCTCTGTGTGTGTGCGTGTGTGTGCGTGTGTGTGCGTGCGTGTGTGTGCGCGTGCACAGAGCTATGGAGTGGGCGTGGAGAGGTAGTATCCAGCGGGCGGGCAGCCCTGAGAAGCCCCCAGGGAGGGGTACTGAGACACCAGAGAGAAGGCGGAGATGGAGAGGGGTCCGGTCCCCAGCCTAGACCCACCTGCCTTCTGGATGTGAGCGAGCTCCTTGGTGGAGGCGGCTGAGGCACTGAGGCCGCACAGGTTCTCCGAGAAGACCCGGAAGGAGTAGGAGTTTCCCCCGATGAGGTCGGAGATGATGCAGGAGGTCGGGTGGTAGCGTTCCAGCACCGTGAACCATTGCTGCAGGGACCCAGCCCTGTCACCCTCACCTGTCACCTCTGCCCTCACCCTCCTGGCTCAGCCTGCAGCCCCGCCCTCAGAGGGCTGTGCCCCCTCCCTGCCCCGGGGGGCTGCACCATCCAGCTTGGGGCCTGGGGGACTTTGTATTAGGAGAAGGTGCTCCTGGGGCACTCGAGTGACCTCTCTGGGGACCTCAGAGAATTCTAGAGACTTTCAACTCAAAGTCTGGCCAGAGAATCACCTGGGAGCTTCTTAGAAGTACAGGATTTCAGCCCCGGCCCCAGACCAACACAATTAAAATCTGCATTTTTAGCAAGACTCCCAGGTGATTCGTATGTAGTCGCATTTCCAGAAACACTGCTCTAGAGCTTGACGGGCCTCAGAGAGCCCCCCTTGCAGTCTTCAGGAGGAAACCGAGGCCCAGAGATGAAAGGAATCTTGCCCAAAGTCACACAGAGAGTCAGGTTAGTGGTAGTTAGACTAGAACTTGGTTGCCGGGTTCTTAGTGGGCTGGGCCTTCCCGGCCACCTCGGCCATGTCCTCCTCAGCCCCACCCTGCTCCAGCAGGCCTCACCCCTGTCTTCTTGTCTGCTTTCTGCACAGTGTAGCCCAGGAGCTCTGTGTTGCCTGTGTCCTGGGGCGGTGTCCACTCAAGGGCAGCGTTGCAGCCCCAGACGTCCAGTAGCCTGAGGCTGCTGGGGGCTCCAGGTTTCTCTGCAGGACCGAAGTATGGGGGCAGTGAGGGGGCTGGGCTTGCTGCGAGTGGCCCCGCCCAGGACCTGGCTCCTTGCATGCTGCCCTGGCCTGACCCCATCAGCTGCCAGCTCTCAGGTAGAAGGTGGGTTCTCGGGGAGGCCAGCAAGGCAGCCCCACCCTCCCTGGCCCGTACCAATCACCAGGATGTTGATGGCTGCCTTGGCTTCCAGGCCTTCCAGCTGCATGGTGAGCTCATAGCAGCCTGAGTCGGAGCGCTGGGCCGAGCGAATGAACAGGATGGAGTCCTGGGCCCCCGTGCGCACGCTCACCCGCTGGGTGTCCAGGGAGTGGCCATTGTGGGTCCACGAGGCCTTAGGCTTCGGATTCCCCTGGGAGGGAGGAGCCCTCAGGGTGGCTGCAGGAGGTGCCAGCACCCCTCCCATCTCAACTCCGGGGACCTCTGGAGTTGGCCCCATCAGTTGTCCCCAGGAGGGGCAGCAGAGGCTGGAGCCACAGGTGCTGTCCAGAGCCTCATTCTCCCAACTCTCCAGCCAGCCTTGGGACCACCTGCCCCACCCTCAGGCTGGAGAATCGCAGCTCACCAAGTGCAGGACAGAGGAAGGCTGGGGCCCTCTCGCTGGGTCCCAGGCAGAGCCCCGCACATGGCTTCTGACATTTCCTGGGCTCCTCTGACACACCTCAGCGAGGGCCCGGGTTTCCACCCAGGTTCTTATTCTGGGCAGGAGGCGTGCTTACCTGGAAGGGGATTTGCAGGTTGACTGTCTCTCCCACTTGGCGGATATATGTCTGACGGAGGTGGCGGGGGACCCGGATTTTGGGGGCCTCTGCATAAAAGCGAGAGTCTAGGTTTAGCACAGGCAGTGGGGTTTCTGGCTGGGCGTTTCTGCGGCATGGGTAGGGGACAGCTGGTGAGGGCTGCTGGTTGGGCAGGAGGGTGGCTGGGTGTGTTGTGGGGCTGCCTCCTGGGGGAAATGGTGACACTTGGAGATCCAGGGGCCCAAATTCCTTCAGGCCCTTGGGGAGTTGGGAGCTGGGAGGCTCCAGGGGGCAAGGCCTCCACGGGGTGAACCAGTTAGCATACCAAGCGCTCTCTTGACGCCTGACCCTGCCAAGCCAGGATTTGCCCTGTAGCCCAGGCATTCCTGGGCTCCAGATGGGCCTGGCTGGCTCTCTGGCTCCCCCTAGTGGGGAGCAGGTGCTGCACCTGTCGGCCCGCAGTCCCATGATGATGGCAGTGCCAGTCTTCCTCTCACCCAGCACCCTCTGCCCCTCACCAGTCCAGGACCTTCAGAGAAGCCCCCATGAGACCCATTTGCCCATTGCTTTGTCTCCAGGCCACATGGGAGGATCAGAGTCTTGCCCTTCCTAAATGAGGCCAGGACATACCCCTTGCTTTCTGTCCCCCCTTCCCACTCCCTTTTGGTCTTACAGTTGGAAGTCCTTCCTGAAGTCTTACATGCTAGGGAACCACCTTCCCGACCACCACCTACTCGGTGCAGCCACTGAAGCCGTTGAGCATCCCTAGGGGAGCTACCACAGCCTCTGCCATTGTCCCCCTGGGCAGGGGCAGAAGCAGCAGCCGAGGCTCCTCAGCAGCAAACAGGTGGCAGCAGTTGGTCCACGACACCCAGGGCGGAGGGCAGGCGGCAGTGAGAAGGACACTGTGTCTCCGAGGATTAGCTGTGCGGGCCCTCGGCTCTGGGAGCAGGAGTGCCATGCCCAGGGGCAGCTGCAGGGGGCCAGGCCAGGAATGCTTGGCAGCTCCAGGTGGTCGAGCAGGGCCAGCTGAGCAGCTGAGGATCCTGCCCACGAGGAGGACCTGGCTGGCGCCTGTTTGGTCACAGCCTCCTCCCCTCTTCTCTCCAGGAAATCCCCTTCTCTCGTGCCAGAGGAATTTTAAGAGTGGTGGGTGCTGAGGCTGGCCGGCTCCTTTGATATGGGGCCTTGGAGGAGAGGGCCCCGGTCCCTGCAGCCTCTCAGAGTGTGAGCCGTCCTGGGTCCCCCCAGGAAAGGCCCAGAACCCTCCCAATCAGGAAGTCTTCCTGGCACCTCCAAGCTAGAGTCAGGGTGTCCCACATGCGGTTGTCAGGCAGGGCCGTGTGTCAGCCAGACGCAGAGGACGAGAATGGCCTTGGGTTTTGAACACTAGAGACGACTCCCTGCCGCCTGATGGGACATGGACGGCCTTGTGTAGGGGTCAGGCTCTGGGGCTGCTGCTGATACGCTGGGTGTCCTCAAGGGCGTCCCTGGGCACCTTGGGACCTGCTTGGTTCTGACTGACCAGCTATGACCGTCTACTATTCTAAGCTTCCTAGCCCCATGATTCCCACACCGCTCAGGACTTTGAGTTGAGAATTATTTTCTTCAATCCAGACTCAACCCCTCCTGTGACCATGAAACCCCCTCTTTCTGGAGGCCTTGTCCAGAACTGTGGAGTCTAATCAGGGGAAGGTGGACAAGGCCCCAGGCCACCTGCTGGCCTGTATCTCTCTTCACCCTGGGGCCCTGGGCTGTCCCCAAAGACCTCAGATTAGACCAAATGACTCACTGCCATTAACAGAGTGAAACCCGATAGGCTCTGGGAGGGGAGCGAGGGTAGGCTTGAGGCTAATGCACCCTGCAAATAGAAGTCTTAGTGAGGGGATAGCAGCTGGCCTCCCAGATCTCCTGCATGGCACTACCTCTGGGGATGGAGAAACCTGCATGGTTTCTTTTCATGGGCCTTTTGCAGGCCCTCATCTTCCATTAGAAACATGGTGGAACAAGAAGGCAAGCAAAGACTTCTCTCTGTTCTAAAACCTTTGGGAGAATTGAAATCCAGGCCATATGAAATGCACAGAAAATGAGCTTCCATGGCTGCTGGAGGGATTGCGATTCTGTAGGAAGAGGAATGGAGTGGCATACTCCAGGACAGTGACCCAAAGGCAGGTGCCCTGGGGAGCTCGAGTTTTCATTTCTGGGGCCAGGAAGCCCTTCCCCCAGTGCTCGGGGGCTGGGGCACTCAGGGAAGTGGCCTCTGTACCCTGAAGCGGTCCCTTGCTGCTGAGGAACCTGGAACTTTCTTAAGGCAAGATGGCAATAGCATGTGGCTCGTGTGCGTGAGGGTGGGATGGAGGAAGCAAATGCCCTGTTCCCTCTGCCCTTTGGCCTTAGTCCCTCCGTCCATCAGAAGAGGTGCCTGGGAAGGGCTGGGGAACAGGAGGCACAAGGGTGGGCCTTTACCTACGATCTTCTGGATGTGGACAGGCTGGTCCAGCACAACCGCCGGGCCAGCCCCCGCCGAGCTCACTGCAGCCACACGCAGGAGGAACTTGTCCCCTAGAGCCAGGTTCCGCAAGGTCTGCTGGGTCACCATCACGGGCCGGGCATTCACGGGCACCCACTCTGAGGCTGGGGACATGGAGAGAGCGCAGTGGCCATGGGTGCCCTGCTCTTCTCAGTGGTGATCTGGGGGAGTTGACCTCCTTTTTTGGGCCTAATTTTGCCTTTATTCTCTTTCTCTGACTCTTCTCCTTGTCAAACTGCATGAAAGACACCTGATGTTAGAGCTCTGGAATAGTGCCAGAGATGGTGCTGCTGAAGCCCAGAGAGGGTTGGACACATTTGCCAAGTCACACAGCAAGGCCGGGGCAAAAGCAGAAGCCACGCTGAACTCAGTTGCTGTGGAGGTGGACAGTAGGACAGTGGCAACAGGGATATGGCCAGAGTGTCCTGCCCTTATTTCTCCTCACTGTCTTTTACCTTACCCCCCTGCTCAGACTCTGTGCTCCCCACCTCCTGCTCTGAGCAGGGTCCTCTGACTCTGGGCACTTCCTTTGTTTCCTGTCAGGCAGTACCCCAGGGCCCCCTGCCCTTGCATGCCTGTTACTCCAAGGACAAGGGGCCCCCTGAGGTCATCCGGATATGCCCCTGCCTTCAGCGGTGGAGCAGTAGGCGAGGGGCTGACGGAACCCCTCGCTCTCCCTCCCTCTAGACTGGCCCAACTTCGGGGTCTGGGACCCCCAACCCACCTCCCCTGGGGGCAGCAGGGCTTTGCCCAGAGCTCACCTCCCTCTCGGCGGAGCTCCAGCACATAGCCCTGGAGCCCCAGCCTCCCTAGCGTCTCGGGGGGCTCCCAGCTCACAGTCACCGAGCTGTCGCTCACATCCTCCACGGCCAGCAGCAGGGGGGCACCAGGGAGGTCTGAGAGAGAAGCAGGGGAGATGAGGGGGTTCGGGCAAGACCTCCCCGCTCCCTGCCATGCCCCTCCCTCCCCCCTGCCCGTCTCTGTCACCTGCGTTGGAAGGTGCAGGTTTAGAGGCTGCGGGGGCTGTGGGGGGTGCAGGGACCTGGGGGGCAGGCCCCTGAGGCGTGGGCACCTGCTCCTCCCCTGTAGACCCCGATGCTGCCGCTCCTCCAGAGGGCTCTGCGGTGGGCACCTTGGCAGACGCAGAGGCAGACTCCTCTGGACCACATGGGGGGGCCTCCGGGGTGGATTTTCCTGTCATCGCTGGCCTGCTGGGGGTGCCGGGCTGGACTTTGCAGGGGCTGGGAGGGAGGTCTGGGTCTCCAGGGTGCCTGGGACATCTCGGTCCAAGCTTATATAGTCAGGGGCTGGCCCGCCCCCCGCCAAGTGATTCCCAGCTGTGAGGTCAGGTCAGGCTCTGGGATCTGGGGGTGGGGAGGTGCCTAGGCCAGGAATAGCTCTGGCGGAGGGACTACAAGGGTCCCCTAAAGAGCACGTGCCCCCTGATTGGATCTCAGCAGCCAGGGCGCTGGTGCCCAGATGGGAGGAGGGTACAGATGGGTGAGATAGGACAGCACCGGGAGCCAGTGCCCGGGCTCAGGGCAGCGGGAACAAGAGCTTCTGTTTGGAGAGCAAACCTGGGTCAGGCTGTGCGCTTGCCTCCGAGGGGCCACTTGTGGCCAGCGCTTCTCAGCCTGGGTTCTGGGGCCCAGAACAGCCTTCCTGGGGAGCATGCCCATCTCTGCCCCCGGAGTCCCACATCTCTGGGGCTTCTTCCTCATGCTGCATGAGGCTGAGGGTCCTGGAGAAGAGGGACCTGGGATGCCCAAGGTGAGGTGGGTGGGTAGAAGGCCTTCCAACAGGGGACTGATAATAATCGGTGATGACTGAACAAGCAGTAAACACCGTGCGTCAGGAGGAGAGGGCTCAGCAGGAATGCTCACTGCTGGAGGGATCGTGACCTTGCTGGGAAGAAATCCCTTTGGAAAAAGTGACAGAGGATCTAGTAAAATGGCAAACGTGCGACTCTAGGACCAAGCAGTTATAGGCCCGGCGGCTTTCACACACGTGGTCTGGGAGATGTGCGGGCAAACATCTGGGCAGAGTTTGCTAGAGCCCGAACCTGGAGAAAGCAGCTGCCCCACTACTGTGGCCTGCACCAGTGACCTCAGAGCACACGTGAGCCTGTAAACCAGAATGTGCACTGAGACAGCGCACGTCAGCCCCCTGGGTGACCAGACAGGTACAGTGGCGAGCAGGGCACCAAGCCAGGGGGGGCCCACCTACATTAAATGCAGATGGCGGTGACACCAGGCTCTCTTCCACAAGGCGCATCTTTAGGCGGTGAGGCCACAAGGAGAGCAGAGAAGGACAGGACAGGGGTTACCTCCAGGTGGAGGGCAGGGGGTAGGTGCTAGTGGAGTTTTAGGCCCACTAATGAGATCTCACTTCCTGTTCTGGCTGTGGTTACACAGGTTCACCACATAGTGATTCTTTAAATTAAAAAAAAAGCATCTAATGCACTCTGTAGCATGTATGATATATCCCACAATTTAAAAATAAATGCCCATGGAGTTCACTTAGAGGCCCTGAGCTGAATGCACACTCTCCGCTTTCCCCTGGGGGGCACGAGAGCGTGGCTGCCTCTCCCTGCTGCCTGTCCCTGCTGCGGAGTGGCAGTGGAGGGCCTTGGGAGCCGTGGGGTCCAGCCCTTCCTGGGTGCCGTGCTCTCTGCCAGGTGACTCAGTGTCCTGCCAGGCAGGGGAGGGCCTTGGAGACCCGATCCCATCCCTGGCCTCTGACTCTGCAGCTATAAGTGAATGTGACTAACTCCACAGGACCCTGAGTCAGCCGGGGAGGCCTGTCCTGGGATAGGGGAGCAGGGGGTGGCTGCCCCAGAGGGCTTCCAGCCCCGGGGTTTCAAGGATCCTTGCGTGGTGGGGTGGGCAGTAGGCACGGATTAGGGAATGCTTGGCCCCTCTGGCCAGTGGAGAAATGACAGGTCCCCCCGACGCTCTGGCTGAGTTCTCACTTCCTTTGCCCTTCACAGGGCTGTGACCTTGGGATCAGGAGCATCTGCCCAGCTCCAGCTGGTTCAATTTCAGGGCGGCCAATAGGTATTTCCTTCCTGACACCTCAAACCAATGTCACAAACGAGCGGACCAAGTCACAGATAATCCGAACATAGGGGAATTCACAAAAACATTCTCTTTGGTGTTGGAGGTACATCTGGACTCTCCTTAGATGCAAGTTGTCCTGTCTGGGGCCCTGGGAATTCACAGAGAGCTGTGAGGGCCTCTCTACCTCAGAGAGACCGGACGGCAGCCACCTGTCCTTCTGAGCCCATCTCGTCCCACCCATCCTGTCCTGTCCACCGCCCACTCTATGGCCCAGGCTGTCCTGAGCAGAGAAGCCCTCATCTCTGTGTGGGCAGAGGGCTGAGGATGTCCAGAGGGCAGAGGGCCGAGCTGCCGCCCTCGGGTGTCTGACAGAGGCCCGCCCACAGTGGACAGGGCACCAGCCGGCGGGTAGCGGGAACCTGGGAGACCATCTCTCAAGTGCTCCTGCCTGGGAAGGCGCCAAGATCATTGATGTCTCCTAGCGCTGAGCGCCCAGGGTCAGGGCTCCCGACACCCACTGGGGGGGTCAGAAGAGATGGAGGGGTGGGACTGAGGGACCTCCTGCCCAGCGCCTGCTCACCTCTGGGAAGCAGAAAAGCCTTCTTCCACCAGTGAACCGCATCAAGCCGTCTGGGCTGCTGTGACTAGCGTCTGGGAGGCCATCGGCCCTCTTGAGTTCAGCCCAGGGCACATGCATCTGAGGCCGCGGGCCTCCTTTTGGGATTCCTTGGGGCCCGGTAGAGGCCAAGGGGCCTCACCTTCCACAAAGCTTAGGGATCCCATGGCTAGAGGACCCCGGCAGAGCTGGGGGAACAGAGCCGGTGTGTCGGCGGCGACGCAGGTGGACTGATTAAGACCGACTGTTAAGCTCGGGTGCTTTATTGAGCAGCTGGGGATTTAGGAAAGGGAAGCAGGATGGGAGACATGATGAGGCCCCAGGGGGGTGGTTTCAAGTTGGGCTTTGCAAAGGGCACAATTAGTGTGGCTGCTGTTTCCTGTAAGATATTTGAGTACTTGGCAGAAGGGTGGCCTTTGGCCAGGAGGCCGGGCCTTAAAAGGTTTGAAGAAATCCCCACGTGTGGGGCCTGGGGTTGTTGAGTATTTTCATGAACCAACAGGTATGTGCCAACCTTGTTTTTCATTGTGCTGGTCACCAGGCCCTAACTGCCCCCAGGCCCACCCTACCCACCTGGCCACCAGTGCTGAGCTCAGAGCACAGGCCCCCAGCTCGGGCTCCCAGTGAGGGGACTGAGGCTCTCCAGGGGTCTCAGTAGGGTGGGTGATCAGGCTCCTGGCCAGCTGGAGCCAAGGGGTGAGGGGCATCTCTGCCACACGGTGTCAGGACAGAGGGCTAAGCCGCAGCGAGTGCATCCTTGATGGCCCCAGTGAGAGGGAAGCGCAGATTCTGGCCGCAGAAGGTACCCCGGAAGTCATCCAAGTCCAGGGCCCACACCATGGCACCGGCCAGCTGCCTGCTTCTCAGGTACTGCACCTGGCAGGGGAGACACAGGGGGAGCAGGGCTGGGTGCCCTGGTCCAGGTGTGCGGGGGGAACGGGCTCCTACCAGAGGAGGGGACAGCAGGTACCCAGCCCTGGGATGCCTGTAACCAAGCCTGCCCTCAGGGCAGGGCTCCCTCTCCCTCTTCATCCTGGGGCACTGCCTGGGGAACCTACCTTGCTTTTGATGCTCTCCTTGTCATCATACCCCACCCACTGGTTGCCCTTGGTGGCATAGGGGACCTCTTGGCCAAGGAGTCTATGGACGGCGGCTCCGCGGAGGAAGTCACAGATCTGAGCAGAGAACAGGGCAGGGGTGGTGTGGGGGCTGTGCTGAGGCCTTGCAGGTCACAGGGAGGAGGGAGAGGGGTGGGGGGTGTGGAGGGGCGGTGCCACTCCCAAATCTCTTTCAGTCCTTGCTTCATTCTGCAGGCTTCATGCAAATCTATGTAAAACAGATGCAAATATCCCAGGGCTGGTGGCAGCTATCGCCTGAGGGCATCACGGGGACTGGCTTGCTGGCTGCATTTTAAACAGGGATGTGGGAAAGTGCTGGCTGGCAGGGGCCCTGCACAGAGCAGCAGAGGCCGGGCTGAGACAGAAATGCCTGCGTCCTGACCCTTGCTCTTTCCTGGCCTAGAAGGAAGGCCTCCACTCAGAGGCCAGAGAGGCGTCTGGGAGCTTTGTGTGCACACTAGGTGCGCCTACAGGGGACTTGGAAGCAAAAGGCCCTTCCTCCTCCTCGAGGCGCCAGGCCCACTGGAGCACTGTTTGTATTCCCAAAGGAGCAAAGGGGCTGGGGTGGGCTGGAGGC
The DNA here is from genome assembly GCF_040802235.1 of Manis javanica. Lineage (NCBI taxonomy): Eukaryota > Metazoa > Chordata > Mammalia > Pholidota > Manidae > Manis > Manis javanica. The sequence continues at coordinate 104,164,273 of NC_133166.1, read as the reverse complement.
TCCCTCCCAGGGGCTGGTGGATGGAGAGGGGCATCTCCCCTTCTCCCCAGCACACGTACCTCATAGTACGCAAGGATCCCTTCCTCCTTGGTGAACCGGCCTGCTAGTCCTGGCCCAGAGGTCGGGGCCCCCATGCCCGTATTAGAAGAGGCCAGAGTGAAGCTTCTCCCAAAAGTGGGGATGCCCATCACCAGCTTATGGGCTGGGGCGCCAAGCCTCAACACATAGCTCACGGCATAGTCCTGCGGGGGCGGGGGGCACAGGATGAGCAGTTAGTGGCTGCCTGATGAGCCTGCCTGCCTGGAAGATGTGCCTGGAATTCCTTCCTCTAGGAACTGGAAATGTCAGTTAAAAATCCACTTTACAGTTGCATTCTCAGAAAAGTCCTCTTAGTTACAGGAATGGGTTATTGCTTTTGGAGGCTTGCCCAGATCAGGTGATGGGCTCAGGTTACACAGCAGGTGAAACGCAGGTCTAGACTGGACTCAGAGCCACCTCTGTTCCCAGAGCCCTGGAGCATGCACAGACTCCAAGCCTCGGGTGAAGCGGTTCCCACAGGAACCCTTGTTCCTGAGGAGGCGAGGGGTTGGTGAGCCAACACTGGAAGTGGTAGGTCTTTGTGGCTCTCCTAGCTGCCCTCCCTCCTTCTGGGCACTCACAGTATTGCTGAATCTGTCAGAACTTCCATGATCCTGGCCTCGGAACAGGGGGCTGTGATGCCCTGTGGTCTGGCGCCAGGCTCCGTGAAAGTCATAGGTCAAAAGGCTGATGAAGTCCAGGTGTCTGCGGAAGAGAGGTCAGAGGGTGGGGCAGGACATCACGTCCATCACCCCAGCAGAATGTAAGCAGGGCGGGCAGGCGTCCCCAAGACAGGCCAATAACCCAAACCCTGGGAGAGCCGGTGGTCCACTGCCCTGGCTGCCGGCCATCTCCCCTGTGCCGCACCAGGGAGTGCACTCAGGGCACCACAGGGCACTTGAGGCAACAGTGGTGTTCTGTTTTGCCCCCAGAACACATTTGGGAGCTGCCCTCCACTCTCATTTGGTTCATCTTGGTGAAGGCAGATTGAAAGTGCCATTAACACACACTGGGCTGCCCCCAGAGGGACTGTCCCTGAGGTGGGTGGCGTCAGTGTGGGGCTGAACAGTGGACAAAGATGCTCCACTAAGTAGCCTTGTGGGGAAAGAGCAGGACCAACGAAGGGCCTGAGCCTCCGATCCGTCGGGGTGGGAGGAAGGCGTCCACACACACACAGGGGATGGGGCTGCAGTGGGTTGCGTGAATATGAGCTTCAGTGTTTGGGGCGAATGGTTGGAAGCCACTTCATTCCCCTCTCCAAATGGTCAATTTAAGCATCGAATCTACACCTCCTAAGGCTGTAAAGAAGGATGCTTAGCTGCGGACTGCTCATTTTCACACACACAAAGGGGCAGGATGAGAGGGGAGTGGCCAACAGGAAAGGGGGTCCCCTGTGTGTGGAGACACCTTGAGGACTCTCCCGAAGTCTAGGGCTGAAAAGCATCATTGTTGTTGTGTTGTGTCTCTAGTTTCAAGCACTCTGCTTAGCCTGGCACGGAGGAAACGCCTAGCAGTGGCCGGCTGGTGTGGTGGCTGTTTGTATTGCCTTTTCTGCAAACATATCATAGGAACTACCTCAACCAGGCAGCATGACACCCACGGGGAAAAGGAAAGGACAGGGATTATGGTGCCCCATTGGACAGATGGGGAGACTGAGGCACAGAGAGGGAAAGGGGCTTGCTCAAGGCCACCCATCAAGCTTTTGGGGGGACTGGGACTGGAGGTCCGGTCTTCTGAGTCCATGCAGTGTGCAGGCAGTGGGAGAAGGGGACTCACCTGGATATCTGGGCGATGTCATAGCCACTGTCAATGAAAACCTTCCCCGCAGACACCGCTGCACTGAGCAGGAGCTGCTCTGCCCCCGCCTGGGCTTCCTTTGCAAACTCAGCCTTCATTTCCTGGTCAGGAGAGAGGCAGGTGAGTGAGAGAGGCCCTGGCCGCTGAGACAGAGCCTGGGAAGGGGTGTGGGCTCTGAGCACGTCACCGGCCTTCCCGGTCACCCCGCCCTGACGGGGGCTCAGTGGGGATGACGAAGTGGCCCGCAGTGGCCCTGTCCATCCTTTCCTGAACTTGTCCCCATCCCCCTGCACCCATTAGCCCTCAGTGCCTCCCTGTCTCGGGGGGGCTGTGACCCACAGGTGGCGGTGGAAGAAGTTCGCCTTTTGGTCCCTCTTTGTCGGGGCCGGCACGTGAGACAGCGACGTTAAAGGGGCTTGGATGGCGCTGCGGGCCCTTTGTTTAGATGGTTGCTCTGCCCTGGGGGTAACTGGAGATGCTTAGGCTGCCCCCAGAGGGACTGTCCCTGAGGTGGGTGGCGTCAGTGTGGGGCTGAACAGTGGACAAAGATGCTCCACTAAGTAGGCAGTGATGAGGGGGGCTCTGCTTACTGACCCTCTGCCCTTAGGACCCCACCCCACCCACACCGCGGTCACAGGATGCCTTCCATGTCGTGTTAGAGCCCAGGGCACAGGCCGATTCATCTCAGCTCCGGCCCAGGTTCCAGCCCCTCTGTGCCTGCCCTCAGGAGGACATCAGCGCAAGACGGCTGCTACCCATCCCGCCCTCTGGTGCCCCCCCACCCTTCCGCTTCCTCCGCCCCCACCAGCACCTTGACCAGAGCAGTGAAATGCTGCTTGTTTCTCCGCCCAGGGTAGAGCCAGGCCAGGTCCAGCCCGTCGAAGCCATAGGTCCGCAGGAACGGTGGCACTGACTTGATGAAGGTCCTGCGCCTCCGGCTGTTGGAGGCTATGTCGGAAAATCTGGAACCAAACCACCCCAGTAGAGGGCTCAGCCCTGACATGCCGGGTGCCTTGGCCTCTGGGTGGTGTTTCCCACACTTTGGAGCCAGGGGCCTGAACCCCCGGCTCTCGAAGGGCGTGTTGGAAAGAGCGGTGAAGTGGACGTTCCTGGTTCCCAAGTGGGGCTCTAACAACCACTAGCCAAGTCCCTTGGGGCAGGTTATAACTGGAGGCTCGGTTCTCTCATCTGTAAAATGGGATGATCACGACATCTCACGGCACTGTTGTGAGGATCACATGTGATAGTGGCTGGGCAGCCTGACCCACGGTAACCACTCAAGAAACGGCAGCTATTGGGGCCGCATCTAACCCGCTTCTTAAGGCTTGCTACGATTCCACCCCCTCCAGGAAGTCCTCCCAGCGTCTCTCCACGCCCAGATTTCCCATTCCTCCATCCTTTCCTCAGGGCAGTATCCCCCTGCTGTTTTCAGGTCTGAGAGACAATAAAAAGAGCATGGGCAGGGAATCTGAAGTTCCACTGTTAACTTGCTGTGTGACTCTTGGCAAGTCCCTCTCCATCTCTGGGCTCTGGTTTCTTGGCGGAATGGGAGGCGGGCCCCTGTGCCTAACCAGTCTGGGGCCCCATGATGCCCACACAGTGGGTGGGGACACCTCTGCCTCCTTGCTATTCCGCCACCCTCTGGGGACTGGGTCCTACCTTTGTGAACCAAAGTTCCATCCCCCAACAGACAGGAGGGTCTTCAGGCCGGGGTTCCTGTGGGGCACAGGAGGGCGGGGTGGAATGGAGCTGCAGCATCAGACAGCCTCATGTTTAGGGGCTCTTGCAGGCTTCTAGCTCTGCTGACTTAGGCCTCTGCGGTCCTTCTGGCTCTGAGACTCGGTATCCTCAAGGCCACAGACCATGTGGCAGTTACTCGGAGGGATACTGCCCAGCTGTGCTCCCCGCAGTGGGGAAGCCGGGGCACGGCAAAAGAGAGCCATGAGTGTTTCCCGCACCCCTGCAGAGGCCCCCCAGGGGGTAGAGGCCTCCTTTCCCCCAGGGTCTGCCTCTGTCCTCACCCCAAATACTGCCCAACACCTGCCCTCATGACCTCCTCCCTCTTAAGCCCCCCAATCTCCACCCAGAGGCTGACCTGGGGGCCACCACCCATTCCCTTGAGTGGGAGTGCCCTGTCCTGGGGCCAGTCCATCTAACCCCCTCTGCTCCTCCTGGCCTGGCCAGCCAGTGGCCCAACCTGTTCTTGAGTGTGTTCAGCGTGTCATAGAGTGTCACGTCATTCCACTCCCAGGTGTCGATCTCATCGTTGCTTATGTTGGCAAAGCTGTAGATGACGTGGGTGCAGAGGAAGGGGTCGATGGCATCCGGGAAGCAGCTCCCGTCGCCCTCCCGGTACTGGGACCAGCTGGTGTAGTAGCAGACCAGTTTGTATGCAGAGCCTAAGGAGGGGTCTGGAGTGGGGCCTGGGCCTGGATGGAGCTGGGGACCCTTGGGCTGAGCCCTGAGCTGAGCGGCAGTTGGAGTGGTGAGCAAAGGTCAAATTCTAAATGAAGGGCTGGCTTAGTTCCCTCTGCCTCTGGGGAGTTCGCTGTCTGAGGAAAACAAAGCCTGTCCTGAAAATGCTCAGCACACATCAAGGGCAGTGGGTTGAATATCTCGCAGATTCAGAACAGGGAACTTTGCAGGGTGAGGGGAGGCACTGGTGAATAAAGGTGAAATAGGATTCTGTGCAAGGAAAGAAGGCTTCCTGGAGGCAGGGGCTTTGAAGGAGAGGAGGGACCCAGCTCAGGACAGCCAGTGTCAGAAGACCCTGACCTTCAGGGCAGAGACTTCCAGGGCCCACAGCAGAATCTCTTCTCTGCCTTCCTGTTACCCACCCAGAATGGCAGTGCCCGGGCCTTTAGCCCGTCCCCCAGCTGGGGCACTGTCTCAGTGGGCTGGGAAGCCCTTCCTGGGCTCTCATACTAATTCCTCCTGCTGAGAAGGAGCCTGGGCTGCCTTCTCGTCACTTCCTGGTGACGGTAGGGTCACCAAGTGCTGCTGTGGGGGTCCTGTCAGTGCCCCCCGCAAGGCCACTGGCCGAACGAAGTCTTCACTGAACCTGAGCCTTTGAAAGTATTTTATTTTGAAACATTTCAAATACACAGAAAAGTAAGAGAATAATATAATAAACATCCCTAGGTTCATCATCTTGGTTGAACAAATGTTAATATTTCTGAGTCACTTGAATCACAGAAGAAACTGGAAACCCCCACACCGCCCTCCTGCCTCCCCACATCTTGGGAAGGGGGTTACTTACAGCTCTGGAGCAGCAGCAGGACCACAAAGCCTGAGGGGAATCCAGGGTTAGACCCCCGTGTGCGCACCTGCCCTTCTGCCCACTCCTCCAGCCCCGGGCAATCCAGGGGTTAATGCCAGCCTCCTCCCCCCTTCCTTCTCCCACTCCTGTCCCACTTCTGGCTCTGCCCCTCCCTCCCCACCAGCCACCAGCAGGCAGGACCCCAGTCCTTCCATGCAGTGGCTCTGAGGGCTGCCGGGGCCTCTCAGTGTGAGAACCCACAACCCGACCCGCCTTGGCCAGCCAGAGACCTGTCTGAGCTGTGCTCAGACCCATCCTCGCTGCAGCGGAAGTGGGCCGCGCCTGGCCTCTTCCACTCCCTCCAATGTCTGGTGCCCAGCTGCTTAGACAGAGCCTGGTCCCCAGGTCTGGAGCCTCCTTTTTATGCCTGTCCCACTCCACGCCCCTGAGCCCCAGACCATCCCCTTTACAGGAACCGAGGGAGTATCAGTGAAGGAACTGCCAGTCTGGGACCAGGCGGGGGAGGAACACCTCTAAGAAGAATTGGGAAACCTTGGAAAGTTTTGAAAACTTGAGCCAAGTCTTCATAAGGCACCTGCCAGCAGAAGAGCTACTGAGGGGATGAGCTGGGGGCTCCTGGGTGGGCTGCGTGATTCAGCTGCATTTCCAAAGACCTTCCTTCCTCCCTTGCCTTCTGCACACCCCTCACGACCCCCCTCCGCCACTGCTCACTTTTCTTGCTAGCAGTTTCTGGGCTTTTCTGGCAGCCTCTACCTTTACATCACCAGCTCTTGGTCCAGGCCCTTGGCCAGGTTGAAACTGGGCACAACTGAGCTCTGTTACCCAGCACACCAAACAAAGCTGTTACTTATTTTCTTCCAGAAGCCCGCGGGACCCTTCCTGACCTGCTCCCCACCTCAAACTTTCTCCATGCTGTTTCCCATAGTCCGGCCTGAAAGACAAGGTGAGGTCCAGAGAGCCTTTTAGAAACTGATGTGTGAATTATTTAAAGGGACCGCTTGTGCATTGTGGGCAGGAATGTAAACTGGTGCAGCCAGCATGGAAAACAGTGTGGAGGTTTCTCAAAAATTAAAAATAGAATACCATATCATCTAGCAATTCCACTTCTTAGAATTTATCTGAAGAAAAGAAAAACACTAATTTGAAAAGATATATGTACAGCTATAGTTATTGCAACCTTATTTACAACAGCCAAGATATGGAAGCAATCTAAATGTCCATCAGTAGATGAATGGATAGGAAGTACAATATAGAGAATATAACCAAAAGTATTATAATATCTTGGTATGGTAATAAGGGGTAACTACACTTACCATGGCAAGCATTTAGTAATGTTTTTTATCAAGTCACTATGGTGTACATCTGAAACCAATATACCATTGCATATCAACTTTATTCCAGTTAAAAAATATAGGTGAATGGATAAAAAAGACGGGATGCATATGTACAATGGAGTATTACTCAGCCATAAAAAGAAGGAAATCTTGCCATTTGCAACAACTTTGTTGGACCTGCAGGGTATTATGCCAAGTGAAAAAAGTCAAACAGGAAAGGCAATATCATATGATTTCACTTAGAAGTGAAATAAAAGAAAAACTAAAACATAGATACAGGGAAAAAACTGGTGGTTGCCAGTTGGGGAGTGGGGGAAGGGCAAAATAGGTGAGAGGGATGTGGACTTCCAATTACAAAATAAATAAGTCACAGGGCTTAAAAGTACAGCAGAGGACTATTTAGTTAATAATATTGTGATAACTTTGTATGGTGACAGATGGTAACTATACTTATCATGATGAGCATTTCATAATATATATAATTGCCAAATCACTATTTTGTACACCTGAAATGAATACAATATCATGTATCAACTGTACTTTAATAATAAATAAATAAATGATTTTAAAAGGCTGGAGAGGGGTGGGAAGTTTCCCAAGACAACTCTTTAAGCCTGGTGCTGTTTTACTTCCTTTTTGAAATGCAGGTTTAATGAGCAAGAAAGGATCTGTCAATCCGAGGGCTGCAGTGAATTGCCGAGGGGTAAATACAGGGCACTGAGTTTCTGCAGGAACGATGCATCTTAGAAAATCGGTCATCTCCGCACTCTCCATTCCTCTCTCAAGCATGTTTTGGAAGCCCAAGCCTAATCACATCACCCTCTCTAAATCCGTCAGTGACTTCTTATCACTCTTAAGAAAGAGCAAGACTTCTTAATGACAAGTTACATGGTTCGGCCCGTTTGTGGATCCTGTTTTTGGCTAAAGATCTAGAACAACTGCATTCTTGCAGATTATAAATTAACAGGCAGTGAGTGAAATTTTCAGAATGCCAAGAGCCAGAGTGGGTCAGAGGGCTTCTCAACAGAATCTTTTATTTCCACAGTGACGTTAGGTAATAACCGGAGGTTCGCAGCACTGGTTTCGCAGCCTTCTCCAGGTGGGGCCCCTCCCTTCCCCCCTAATCCCTTCCCTCCTCTTCCTGTGACCTGGGACACCTCCTCCTCTTACTGTAAGAGGAGAGGGCGAAAAGTGATTTGTCCAGAGTCATACATACTCTGTGCGTACTAAAATGTTACGACTTCTCCCTTTTAAGGTGCCTGGCTCTTTTTGTACCCTAGATGATTGACAGCAGTGACAGTTAGTGGTAACTGTTCCCTGTTTATTGGGGCACCAAGATGTGCTTCGCCTGATCTCTAATAGAGGGATTACAAAATAGCATGTGTGCAAACATTTTCATAACTGGGTTCAGGATGTTAATAAAATGCCTCCGATTTTCACTCTTTTCCTTGGTTAAAAAGCATCTCATAGGCTTAGATTGGCCCAAACCTTGTTGTCCTATGCTCCCCCGAACTCAGTTTATTATCACATGTTCTGCATGAAGGTGGCATTGTCAAAACAAATGGTGGGACTATATTGCAGGATTGGCCAAGGGTCCCACGGCTCACCAGCTGCCAGCCTCATCTCATGCCATGCCTCCCCTGTTTACTCCCTACACCCCACCCATGCATGCCTTCTTTCAAATTCTTATAGTTTTCTCTACTTTCTCCTACCACAGGGCCTTTGTATATGCCATCTTCTTACCTGTCAATAACTATGAAAGGCCTGAGATTTTATGCTACTTGCAAGCTAATGAGAGAGCCACACTTCCCTGGATTCTGGCAGAAGACGTGAGAATCCTAAGCCAGAGACAAAGGACTTATTATTCGTGCACAGCAAGCAGCATGGGCTTCATGTTTGCATCACTTCCTGTGATAAGAAAAGAGTGATTTTGAGTTGCTGCCTAGACATTTGACGGTATGACAACCCTGCTCACACCCAGAGTCTGGACATTTAGCTAAGGACCCAATTTAGGATTCTCACTCCACAAGTTACTGCTTTGCTTTTCCTGGGGCACCTTTTAAAATAACCACTTGGAGCTGAGCCCACAGAAAGTTAGTAACTGCTGCCCCCAACCACCTTGGAAGTGATGGGTGGACTTCTGCCAGACAGGAGTTCAAATTCATTTCCAAATCCTTGGCTCCAACACTGTATTGGTGTCGCACCTAGTAGATGCTGTCAAAAACTCACAGATGGAAACATCCAGGCAAGAAAACAATGGCGAAAAGTGAAAAGGAGTCGTCAGACTTCAGAAACAAAGATTGGCTCGTCAAAGACAAAACCCAACCAGTATTTAAAGGGAAGAGGAGATGACCAAGGCCGGCACATTCCTGGTGGAAATGAGCACCTTTGTCTCCGGCTCATCTTACTCACAACACGTAAATCAGGGATCAAATCGTTCTCGTCAGAGAGTCCGTATTTACGAGAAATAGTCAAGGTTCATGATTTTGTGGTTCTGAACCACTCAGGATAATCTGTAGTTGGTTGCTTGTTCTTGGTTTTGGTTTCGGTGAATCTCCAGCTGCAAAATGTGCCCGCCCCCCGTGGCACTCAGGCGCGAAGGAAGCTGAGTCTCAGTTTTTTTACTTCTACAGTTTTTCTTCCCTTGTGGGCGAGTTCTTGCCAATGAGAAAATTTAAGTTGATTAACAGTTGCTCTGATTCGGCATCATTCAACTGATAATCTTGTTTTACTTGGCTAAAGTTTATTTCCGTAGCAACACAAGAGGTGTTGATTAATACAGAAACACTTTTCTTTTTAAGTGACTAACAAGTCAGAACCACACGGTACTGAGGCTTTACAGTGCACTTCTGTCTGGAGGCTTTGCTAAGCGCTCAGGGTTGTGATTGCTTTTATATGTCAGAAGAATTTTATATCCTTCTCAGCATGATTTTCTCTAAGATTCCCATGTTTGTTAAGATTTCTGGCCTAACAGGAAATGAAATATGTTACTGCCTGTAAGGCTGGAATTTCATAAGTCCTAAAGTTGTCCCAAGAAGTTTTCCTGGAAGGACTTCATAGATGTCATTCCCACACATAAAGTGTAGGCTTGTTTCTTAATAATGGTCTTGTTCCTGGTTAAGGGGAATTTTTGGCATAGTCAATATTTACCTACATTCTGGGAAGTGGACAGATTCTTATTGAACCTATATAAGGAACCTACGTGAGCATAAGTATTAATTCCCTCTAGAGGCAGATAAACTATTATCAATTTGGTGACATCTTTTCTCCCTTAAATTTATAAAATAGGGAATTTGGTCATAAAAAATAAAAGAACTTAGTAAAGGCACTTCCCTTATTATTTAATGTTTGTTCTCATTGTTTTATAGATAAGGCCAATCAATATGTCATTCTCTACAAGAATTTAAAAAATTGTCCTGCTGACATATTAGCTTCTTTATTACATATTATATATTAATCTATATTAAGATCTCTCATGGGATTTTTTTTCTTTTGAAATTTGAAAGTTCAATTGGGAAAAAATGACATTTAAGAAGTGCTTCAGTGGGCTGTAAGTACAAAAATAAATACTGTGCTTGAAGATACAGAATAAAAAAAGGTAGAGATCTCATTCATATCTTTTGGGTTGATTACATGTTGAAATGTTAATCTTGTGGATATGTTGGGTTAAATAAAAATAAATTTTAAAAAATTTTGTAAAGGAGTGCTCCATTCCACTTTTTGTAGGTATAATCTGCTAAAATGAAGTTAAGAAACAGATTAAAAAGAAAGGTTTTTTTTTTCTTATGTCAATTCTTATGAATATTAATCATAATGAAATCGGTTCATTTAGTCCATTTGGTCCTAGGTAATACATTTTTATTTTGTGATCTTGGGTTAGGTAGTCTACTTCTCCAAAGTCATATGTTTTTAGATCAGTTGTATACTCTATGCAATCATCTCTGCTGTTGTAGTGGGTAAACAGCTAGAGATAATAGTAATGCAATGAGCACGGTAGTGTTCCAATAAAACTTTATTTACAAAAAGAGATAGGTAGTTGGATTTGTCCTGAAGGCCCTAGTCTGCTGACCCCGGTTTGAATATAGACCAGAATCTAGGGAGTCTGACTTGGTCACTTGGTTTAGTCTAAGGGGTTCGTGGTAACCGTGGCAGCTTCTTCAGGGAAGTCGGACCCAGGGGTGTATATCTTGTGGTAGCAAAAGTCAAGAGCACCAGGTTCAGTTCTTTATTGATGTTCTTCTCTTATTTCTTCCAGAAGACTTAATTCCTGATCTTAAGCTTCTGGCAGGGGCCTTTAATAGATGCAAGGAGAAAGGAAATAACATCTGTAATTGTAAGATTAATTATCACCGGTAATAATAAGATGAAATGGTTCTGATTAACTGAGAATGGAAGAATGTGGAGTCTTGTATTATGGTGTAATACGCAGTCAATTTGCATGACAGAGTGAGGGCGCTGGCAAATCTCCAGGGCCTTTGTTTTATGCCATGAAGTAAGAATGTCATCAATAAACAGGACATTTAAACCTAGGGACAAAATTAAAAGTAAATGAATGTGTTGACAATTACTGTGTCAGTCTTTGTATATGAACATCAGAATGTTTCTTTTCAAAGTAAAATGTGAGTCTGATTGCTTCAGTAGAATCACTGAAATGTTTAAATTAATTCATTTTACTTATAATTACTTACCTACTAAAGCTGAATGTTTCTTTTTGATAAGCAGGAATAAACAGGATGGTTCTAATAATTGTGTTGAGCTAGTCGATCATCTGGAGAATGTCAAGCTAATTATTTTTCCTATCTGCCCTTTTATAAAGTGAAAAAAAATTTGTGTGCTATTCGTGGACAACTAAAAAATCTATAAATAGTTTGATGTAAAAGACATCTTAACAATTATATATTCTGAATACAGAGATTGAATTTGGGCAAGGTAAAATTTGGAAGAGTTGTCAGGATACAAGATATGAACTTATCTTGTAAGTATTTAATGGTAAGCAATATTTACAATGTTATTAAAAAACCATACAGCAATAGGTAGTAACAATTATTAGAAAACACTAGTTTCTTCAAAAAGAAGGAAGTTTTGTTAAAGTGTAGAAATATACCAGAAGGAAGGAGAGCTAACAGAATATGTTAATGACAAGAAGGGACTTCTGTTGTTTGGGAATAGGTTAAATTGGTTATACAAACAGGCAGAAAATCTCAATTCTAGTTTTATTCTTTGTATGTATCATTTGTGTGACAATTCAAAGTAAAGAATACACACTAAGGATTACATTAACAAACATCGAGCCAACTTTATTAAAAAATTTAACAGGCCATTTCTCCTTTCAAACTCATTATGTTTGGCTATTTTTAGCACAAGAAAATGAAATTTACTTCCCTTCAGACCATCTAAGCTTATGGCACAACCTTAAATTTGTCTCTTAATTACCTGCTTTTATGTTTTGGCATGACGAGAGCATTTTTAGTTTAAGATAAAATTATTCTTTTTTTCTCCTTGATAAACAGAAAAAACACATCCATTATTTTACATATGCACTTCCCTATTGTCATACTTTTTTTTTAACCTTTCTTTAAAAACCAGTATGTACATTAACATAAACCAAGGGTATTTGTATAAGCTTTCAATCTGTTACTGCTGGCTGTGTTATGGTATATTAAATAACAGTAGGGTTCTTTTTTTAATTAAAGTATAGTTGATACATTGGATTAAGGTGTGTACAGCATAGTGATTCAACAATTATATACATTACTAAACAGTATGATAAGCTTAGTTACCATCTGTCACCATATGAAGGTATTACAATAGTATTGACTATATTCCCTATGCTGTACTTTCATCCCAGTAGGGGTATTTTAAAATCACGTTGTTCAACTATCCAAAGGTTGTTTAGGATTAACTCAAATTAATATTGGTTTAAGGTCTTAAAGTAAGGCCCTGGAAATTACAATTTATGTTGACATGTTAAGTCTGTGTGATCTTTTAGCATTACACAAACTAATCTCTTTCTATAAAGATATGATTACACATTCATTAATTTAGCTCAACTCTATCTTGCAATTTTATAATCTTAAATAAGTTATTGTTAGTTTATATGACAAAAAAGTAGAGAAAATTAAGGAAATTCAAAATAATTGGATTTTCATGAGAAAATAGACCCAAGGGTTAATTAAACAAACTAGAAAAGACCTTGTAATCTGATATATTAGCTCCCTCCAGAAGTATGTAAGTGGTATCAATTTACTCAACATTTTTTTATATTTAAAAAAATGGATAATTTTATCAACTCTTGTGCAAGTTGGAGGAACTAACAGAAATCTAAGGTAGAAATAGGTTATCAATATCTTTTAAGCAGCTGATCAGTTAAGATATAATTAAGTGCCATTAGGTCTTTGGGGGGGATGCATCATCACTGAAAATCTGAGTAATTTGGGAATTTCCTTCTGAATTTGGCAGGGCAAGAACACTCTTAATGTTCACATGCCTTCAATTAATAATAATTTCCTTTTTAACTATATACACATTTTTCAAGAGACATGAATTTTTGAGTCATTTACTTATTAAGCAAAATTAAAGAAAGCCGGTTTGTTTCCTTTCGTCTTCTGCACAGCTACCTTTGCAGCTCTCAACGGCGACTGGGGCCGCAGCAAGTATTCCTAAAAAGCCAGACTTTGGGATGTGGAAGGAGGCTCACTGAGCTTGGAGTTAGCAGAGCCTCCACTGGCCCCAACCTGAAACACGTGAACACAGACGCTTCTATCAGAGTCACAGGAAACCTGCAGAGCCTCTTTCAACCCTGTCCTCTCAAATGTCAGGAAATAGAAGCCTCAGACAAGCTCATTTTCCCTCCAAAAGACTACCAGGTGAATCAGATTCCAGAAACCCTGTCAGCTGCCCCCTGCCAGACATCACTTAAAGGTCAGGCCACTTTCCACCCCTACTGCCACCAGTGCGGGCCCAGCTGGCCTTGCTGCATCAGAGCCAGCAGCAGCCCTGGCCAAGGCTCAGGCTGAGCCCCATCACTGCCCACGAGATTCCCCAGCGGGGCCAGGGGAGGGGGAGGCTCTCTCCAGGCGCAGCCCCGAGGCTTGTGGAAGCTGCTGTCAAAGGAGGGCCAGAGGCCAAAGCGTTCAGAAAAGGGGAGAAAACAGCTGTGAAGAGCATGAGCTGGCCTTCAGACCACGGCCTGGCCAGACACAAGGTGCAACTATGTAAAGGGAAAAACGGTACAAGGCCAAGAGCATCGTGCCTCCCCTGGCGTGTTCACGAGGGAACACAGCAACCTGCTTACACGATCATCATATCAGAGCATTTTCAGATTTCAGCAGAGCAAAACTCAGGGATCAAACTGTTTTTGTTAGGGAGTCCAGACTTCTGGGAAATATTTCAGGCTTATTATTTGGGGGACCAGAGCGGGTCAGGACAACCCCGCTGGTCTGTTGTCCTTCCTCCTCTCCTGACTGTGGTATGTGAAGTGCTCACCGTGCTGGGAACAGGGCGAGGCGTCAGCTTTTGTTTCTCAGCGCTCAGCACACGTTTGTGAGATGAAGTGAGGTTGATAGGATCGTGAGAACCACGGTCTCCCTAGAGAAGCCACGTGATAAGGAACAAGTGATTGTAAAGGCCTCCTAGCTGACCTGAAATCCATTTCTTGGTCAGCAGACAGGAGGGGAAGTGGCCCCGGCATGGCGTCGTTCTCCTTGGTCAGCGGGACGGCCGTGCAGGGGGGGCGCCCCCTGTACGAGAGCAGGCGCCCCCTGTGGGTGTTCTCTGCGCAGTGGACCGAAAGCCGGCGCCCGGTGAGGAGCCCTGGAGGGCGGGGGCCAGCCTCTGCGCCCGTCCGAGCGCCCCTGGGTCGGTGACGTGTGTGTTTACCGTCCTGGACGACCCCTGTCCTCGGCCCCTCTGGTGAAGAAGTCACGGCTGCACCTGCCCGCCGCCGGTTTGCTGCCCCACCTCCCTCGCGCTCACGGATCTCAGGTGGGAAAGCGCCTCTCCCCGCCCTGCGCCTGGTGCCCACCGCTTGCCTCAGTCTTCTTCTCTCTGCTTCCAGACTCCCCTCCCCCTGGAAACTTCTGTCTTCCAAGCTCACATCTACCAGCTCTTTCCTCTGCCTTTACCACTGTGACCTGTGTGGGTTTGCAGCACCTGCCGCTGTGGTGCGTTCAGTGCCCGTGTGTGTGCTGGTGGCTCTCCACTCGTCTCAGACGGGGAACTTCCCGGGGGCAGGGGCTCTCTCCCCCCTGCCGCCTCAGATCCGACGGCAGCGGCGTGTCTCCTTCTGCGCCGCCCACCACCGTATTCGTGCAGGGGTCTGACCAGCTCAACAGAGCTCCTCACTCAGGGACCAAGGTCTCCGACACATGTCTTTGGACGACAGTGATGGGGGTTCCCAGCCACTGTTTGCAGGCGTCTTGCCCCCACCCAGAGTGAAAACAGCAGTTGTGTGTGATGACCTCCCTTCTGGTCCAGGGGACAGTCTTAAACACCCATTCTAGGACATTCTCCTCCTTCTCCTCCCCATGCAGTTATCCAGATGGAAGTACGTGTTGAAGAAACGTGCGCGCGTGCACACTCACACACACACACACACCCTTCTCCTAAATCCCATCCCCACGTGCATAGCTCTAACCTGTGTGAATAGCCCTCCTCACCATAAGCCATGGTCCTCTCACTGGGACTGTTTATAACGCCAGAGGAAAGAAGTGCTGGTGATGAACAGGGCCAGAGCCCCAGTGGCCTGAGTCCACGCTGTGCCGTGGTGGGTGCAGAATGGCCCCTCACTTGACTCAGCTCTGCTTCCTGCTGACCTTGGGAAACGTTTTCTGCCCCTTTGAGCTGCAGTTTCTGCCCAGGATTGTTGTAATGATTACGTGAAGTACTGTAAGTAAGGGCCTGGCGTGGAGCAGATGCCAGCAGGTGTGAGTCCCTTCCCTTCTCCATGCCTCACCTTCACCTTGGCACTTGCATGGGCTTTGCATCCCCTGCAGCGGTGATGTTTCTGTGACTCCCACACTAAGTACTAAATTTGTGGAGCCCTTGGGCAGAGCTACATGGATCCCTTCTGCAGCCAGGAGGTGATTCTTCTCTCCACACTAAAACAGGCCACCGGCCGCATCCACAGGTCCTCCATCTGAGGGGTCTCAAGCCCAGACCCTCTGGCCTCAGATGAGACAAGGAGGTCCCTTCTGGAGCCTATAGCATGGCTGAGGCTTATACAGTAAGAAGATGACAGTAGACAGAATAATGTTTCCCCAAAGATGCCTCATCCTCACCCCCGTAACCGGGGAATACACTCTTGTTCGTGGCACACAGGCTTTGAAGACGTGTCTAAGGTCAGGGTCTTGAGGTGGAGCAGTTATCTCGGATCATCTGTGTGGGCCCAGTGCAGTCTCAAGAGTCCTCCAGACACGGGAAAGGGGACGTGATGATGGAGGCCGAGGTCGAAGTGATGTGCTTTGGAGGAGGAGGAAGGGCCGGGAGCCCAGGAATGCTGGCAGCTTTTGGAAGGTGGAAAGACCAGAACGAGGACCGTCCCCGGGGCCTCCAGGGTCCCTCAGCTGCTCGCCGCAGAGCCATCTGTGTTGTACGCCAGGCGTGGCCCAACGCTGACCTGAGCTCAGGGGCTGTGAGGACGTGCCCGAGGTGACCTCCTGCTCGGTGGGGGCCTCCAGAGATGAAGCCACGTGGTCTGGAGTGAATGTCCCCAAAGTGAGAAAGGCAGTGTCACGTCCCTCCATCCAAACAGATTCCAGGCAGAGCTCAGGCTGGCCCTGGAAGGGGACTCCCACCCGAGGAGGGGCAGGTCCCTGCTCTGCCCCTGGGATTCACCAAGAGGCTCTCACCCTGGAGTTCCCAGGGGGCTTTGGAGACGCTGGTCAGCCTTGAGCACTGGCCCAGGAGGGCGTGCCCGCCTGCGGAGCCGAGTGTGAGCCAGGGCGTTTGAATAAGACTTTAGGGGAGGCTCCCGGTACAAAGGGAGGGCACGCTGAGAGACGGCGCTGGGTGAGCAGACCTCCAAGCGTGCTCCCCACCCCAGTTCCACAGGGAGTGCGCCGCCTTACGCTCAGGGGGCACAGCCCTGCCCCATGCCAGGGCCCAGGAGATGGCAGGCCCTCTCCTATCTGCCTGAGACCAGGATTCTGAGCTCTGGTTTCCGGTAGAGTTGCCTTTACCCCAGTGGCTGGAACTGGTTGTCTCCCTCTTCAGGAGGCAGAGCTCCCTGCCTGCAGATGTTGCCTGGCTCACCATTCAGGCCACAGGAGAACAGAGAGAATGTTCTAGGCAGCCAACACCATATCAGTTACTCGTCTGCTTTCACGGGAGTCCAGAATTATTTTGACTAAAGAACTTCACACCAGGTACCCCAACCTGAGGGGAAAGTGGGGATAGTTTATGGGTGCCAAATGCTTGACACTCACACCAGTCACCCCTCTGCCAAATCCTGGGATGCAGGTGCTGTTCTTTTTCCTGTTTTATAGGTGAGTGAACGGAAGCTTGAAGAGAATAAGTTGCTTTCTCAAATCACACAGGTTTAGGAACCTAGACCTGTGGCCTTTCAGCTATTGAGGGTGGGGGTGGCTCAGGAAAGGCGGCGGTCATGGGGAGGTTGAGCCCGGGGCTGCTCCGGATAACTGGGGAGGTCTGGCCAGGAAAGGGAGTCGGGAGCTGACCACAGGACATGGCTGTGACAGCAGGAATCGGCTGGTGTCTGCACAGCCGCTCTCCCTGTGCGTGATCGTGATTGGCCAGCCTCCCTGCAGTTCCCCTGCAGGGACTGGCTTTAAACCCTGAAACTGGAAGGCGCAGCCAGGAAGCCGGTAACCAAGGAGCCCTTGTCCAGTTGGGCAGCTAATTTTGGAGGAGAAAGAAACCCTACAGTATGGTGTTTGTGTGGGCAGTTTTGAGCAAGTGTAAAAATAAGGAGGGGGTGGGGCCGTGAATCCCTGGCGGCCTAGAAGGAAGGAGAGCACACCGAGGTGGGCCTGGGCCGAAGGGCGCACCTGCCCGTGCTGTTGGGGGTAGTTAGCCCCTAGCAGGTGCCACGCTGGGTGTGGCAAGGAGCGGATGCAGTTTGGATGGTCAGGGAGGCCTCTCTGAGGAGGTGGCCTTCAGCTGAAGTCCCAGGGATGGCAGGGAGCCCGCCAAGCCAAGCAGAGGCTGTGATCTGGGTAGGGAACATCATATGCCAAGTCCCAGAGGTAGGCAACAGCTTTGGATATTTAGCAGCAAACAAACATGAAAGAAGACCAGCGTGGCTCGGGGAGAGAGTGGGGTGGGGAGAGGCAAGGGGCACGGCGGGGAGACAGAAGTGCCCAGGCTGGGGTTTTGCAAACCACGAAGGGGTTTTGCCCTGAGTATAATCAGATGCCACTGACTGTTTAGCAAGGGTACATGATAGGGTCTGTGTTTTGAAAAGCCACTCTTGCTACTTTGTGGAGAACCGAGTCAGAGTGGGACAAGGCTGGAAGAGGCGACCGCAGTAAGTAGCTGTTAAAGAGGTCCAGGCGAGGAGCATGCTGGGGCAGCCGGGGGCGGGGTTGGAGCGAAGGCGGCAGATTACATTCGGTTGACACTTACTGCAAGAAAAGTCAAAGCTTCCTGCTGAGTTGCATGTGAAGCCTGGAGGAGAAGGAGGGAGCGAGAACCACCTTAGGGTTCCACCCTTAGCAACTGGGAGAGGATGAGGTACTTTTCTAAAGGGAGGAACACTCAGGGTGGGGGTAGATCTTGGAAGAAGCCTGCACGTCCCTGAGTGGGGGGAGCAAGGAGTCTGGGGGACCTGGGCCTCGGTGCTCGAGCAGAGGTCGGGGCTGTAGATACATAAGTGGGGGGGAGTCTCTAGATGAAGATGTTATTTAAAGCGGTGGGAATGGATGAGATCAGGGTGAGAGGGGATGTCTGAGACGGGGAGAGATGGTCCAGGCCCCCCAGCCCAGGCATTCAGACATGTAAAGACCAGGGGAGGTGGAGGAGACCAGGAAGGTTCTGCAGCAGCAGCGCAGCAACTTCATTCCAACCAGTGTTTATCAAGCCCAGAGGCTCGGTGTGCCAGCCCCAGTTGCTGGGGGCGCCGGGGAGTGGGACGAGGCCCTGCCTCCATGCAGGCAGGCACACGAGTGATCGACACAGCACAGGGTGGGAATACACTGCAGAGATGGGCCCAGCAGGAGGGGTAGGAAGACTGCCATGGGCCTCAGGCAGACTGGAGAAAGAACACAATGGCTGGGAACTCTCTGGGTCGGGCTTCCTTCCTCTGGACCGGCCGAGTCCCCTTGAACCCGGCTTCACTCTCCCCGGCCCCCCACACCCTGGTCTTTCGCCAGAATGCCATGGTCCAAAACCATGCACCACAGAGCCCCGCACATTCTTATTTTCCATCCTCATTCCAGGCCCTGGGCCTGCTCCTCCCTGACAGGTTAGCGCCCTTAGAGCTGTTTTCTAAAAACAGGATGAACTTGACAGTAAAATGACCATAGTGGGAGCCTTGCCCTCCTTCAAGGCAGGATGTTGTCTCAAAAACTGTTGCTTCATTTTTTGCTGTTGAGTAACCCGGAGCGCTGAGCAGCGTGTACTCCGCACCGCTTGAGGGAAGGAGAGAGAGCTGAATCCCGGAGCTTCTCAGAAGGGACGGAGGCCTGGTGGCTGCAGGTCCCTGGCCGGCTCGCTGGCTCTGCCGCCTGCTCTCCGTGCCCGCGCGGCTCCCTTCCCAAGGCCATGCTCAGTCCCCAGACCTGCACGATCTGGCCCCTCCCTCTGCCCTGTCTCAGGATGCCTCCCTCCTGTGCCCCATGCCTGGGGATGCCAGCTGTCAGCCCCTGCCTGGGTAGTGCCCTGCCTCTGAGACTGAGGGAAGTCTGAACCCGAATTCAAGGCTCAGCCTCAGCGCTGTCTGTGGAGCCTCACCCATCACCCAAGCAGACGCTCCTTTTCTCTTTGAACATGTTTGTTCCCTTTGCATCATTTACGGCTCACTTAATCTTGGATTATAAATCCCTGTGAGTTTGATTTATCACCCCTCCTGGACTCCAGAGACTCCAGAAGATCAAGCTTTGGCCTGGGGTCAAATCTCTTTTATCTCCATCCGCAGTCACAGCACAGAGCCTGCACGTGCTTGTGGAATGGATGAGTTTTGATTCCAGCTGCATGGTGGGGGGGCTTGGGCTGATGTGGGAAATGCAGCCTAAGGCTTGATTTTATTGGCTCTCTGCGATAATGCACTCTACTAAGAGCAGAATCTATAAGGAATAGAGAGCGGCTTGTTCCCCCATCTATCCATGCACTCAACACTTATTAAGCATCTAGTTTGTGCCAGAAATCATGTTAGATGCTGAAGATGCAAGAATAAGACTGATCAATTCTTGCTCACATGGAGGTTCTGCTCTAGCCCTGGGTGATGGATACAGACAAGGAAAACATCACACAGCAAGTGCCACGGGAATATGAAGTCAGAGTGATGTGACCGTGTGAAAATGGTTGAGGGGGCTCCCTGCAGGGGTGGCGCCAGAGGTGGGACCTGAAGGGCAATGAGGCGGCCGGGAAGGTCTAGGCGGGAGCTGCCCAGGGAGAGCAGGCCGGGTAAAGCTGTGAGGACAGGGAAGGTGGGAGAGAAGGGGCGAGTTCGTGGGTGCCAGGAACAGAGGGAACGAGAGGGCGGCCGGGTCCCAGAGAGCAGGGGGGCGATGCGCAGAGGCGACCAGCAGGCGGGCAGGGAGGGCACTGTGAGCTGGGTGGTAAGAGAAGGCCCCGGGGCGAACTTCATCCCGACTGTCAGCTGCGTGCCGACCTGGGGCCTCTGCCCCGTCTCAGTTTCCTCACTCACAAAATATTTGATTTGTAGAGTTCTTGTGAAGATTAAATCGCAGTAGAGCTCAGCGCCTGCCGTGCTGACTCTTGATGGGTGGGACCCTGGGATCCAGGTGAAGAGTAGCTGGCACGGCTGGGGTGACCCGGGGCTCGGGCAGGAGCGGCGGTGGGCATTCCCGCGGATGGCCCCCTCGCCCTCGCCCTCCCCGCCCTCCCCCTCCGCCCACTGCCCGGCCCCTCCTCTCTCCTTCATCCCTGCCTCTTTCTTCTTTTTTTTCTCACCACAGTTTCTTAACTCTCATTTGTCTTCACAGTGTTTTGAGTCACATCAGCTCAGCTGTCCAAAATTTGGAATAAAGACATATTTTATAATACTGATTATTTATTACAGCTTTATCTTCCCTTAAAAATCAGGTGTATTCACTGCTTTATGCAACCTCTCTTCATTAAAGGAGGGCAGAATCCACACCTAAATTAAGCCATTTTATGTGACCGTATGGTCTGTCTTTCCACTGAGGTCACACTCTCCTAATAGAGAATGCCTCCTGCCCCGGGATTGAAGGATTAGAAGGAGATTGTGTCAGGCCTCTGGGGACTGGCCCACGGGAGGAGGTCTTCCCGCCGGCCAGGGGTGGACAGCTGGGTGCCCCCAAGGGCCAGTGGCTGTGCTCCGGAGCTCAGCCTGGGTGTCAGGCCCAGCTGCTGGCTCTGGCTCCGTGGCTGCCCCCGCCGATGTGGGACGGGGCAGGTGGGAGGGCCGGGAGGGCCTGGCTCGGTTCACTAGAGGAAATGCGGGCAACCTGGGTAATGTGTAAAGACGGGCTCTGGCACAAAGTGTCAGGCAAGACCCCCCTGCCGGCCGTACTGCTGCAGCCCCTGTAAGTAAAGGCCACAGAAGGACAAGCTTCCTGTAGTGCGAGCATCGGGGTGAGTGTGTGCATGTCGGGTGGAGGAGGCAGCTGCAGACAAGTCCCCCCACCCCGATTTAGCTCAAGGCTTATATTGAAGGGAGCCTTGTGGTTGGGAAAGCAGGGTGAGGGGGCAACACTTGTGCCAAATGGAGGCTCTGTCCTTCCTTCGCTCTCCTATTTTCTGGAAACGGGCGTCCAGTGGTGGGTGGTGGTTGGCTGTGGCCATTATGTTGTCCAGCCCAACCCACCCCCTGTAGTGGGGCACTGTGGGCTCAGGATGAAGTGACTTGCCCAGGGCTGCCCAGGGAGCCAGCAGGAGAGTCCCAGGGCACTTTCCTCTGCATCTGGGTGATGGTGAAAGGAAGAGGGTGGGGTGACATTCCTTCTGCACCCTGACCGTAGGGGTCCCAGAGGTCTAGCTTCAAGTCCTGCCCTGGCTCGTGGTAGCGTCTGAGGCCCTCATACTCAAAGTCAGCCTTTCAGTGGGGAAGGACGGAGTGAAGGAGCCCTGGGAGTTGGTCCACGACTTACCCACAGACACAGATAAGCCACCCGTGGCAAACTGCGAGCTAATTAAAAAATTAATAAGCTAGAGATTTCCATCCCTACAGAGGCCCAAATAAGGTTAGACAAGCTTTTGCTATGGCTCAAGGATCTCAAATTAGATGCCAGAAAGGAGCTTCAGGAAAACAAGCCCACCAGCCTGTGGGTCTGTGCTGGTCTGGACAGGCCGGGCTCCTTAGCGCCCCAGCTGCTCTGTGGCAGGGCAAGGCCCAGGGCATCCCGCAGTGAAAGCTACGGGCCGTGGGTTCTCTGCCACCTCCTCCCGACCCCTCCACTTCTCAGGCGGCCCCTTCAGAGGCCCTTCCCGGGGTGTGGTCTCCGAGGCGGTGGGAGGTCTCAGCTAAGCCTGGGCTCCAGGCCGCCTGGCCTCGTCAGTTTATTATTGGCCTGGGCGACAGCTGGGAATGGTAAGGACACATCGGAGGCGGGGTGCAGTGGTGCTGGGCCATCCTAAGCCCCCAAGATCTCACATGCCATATGGTGGAGGCCGAGGAGGCAAGCGGAATGACGGGAATGTCTGTGTGTTCTCTCCCTGCAACTCCCATGCCCAGCGGGATGGCCCGACCCCAAAGAAATGTACCAGTGGGCCTTTGGAAGCCATGTGTCTCTCCTGGAGACATTTTTAAAAAAACCATTTTTTGCCTGAATGACTGAATAAAGTAAGAGGGATCTGGCTATTTTCTCTTTGCACCAAGCTCTGAACGAGGGAAAATGAGCTTTACTTAGAGCGACAGAGGAATAAATGTAAGGCTGCTGCTGGCCAGCAGTGACTCCACACTGGGCCAGAAGGTGGCGCCTGGGGAAGATGCTCAGAAATAGCTGCCGGACAGTGGGACATGGGATGGGGGACCCAGGGATCCTTAGTGGCTCCCACTCCTGATAAAATGCCCCCCAACCTCTCAGAGGCAGCGCCACCTAAAATGCCTTTGCCATCCCTGCCTAGGCTGTGTCTCTGATGGTGCTGCTTCCTCAGCCAGGGTCCTTCCCTGTGTCCCCCAGACTCAATGATGGCAGGCCCCAGAGTCTAGGAAAAGCACGTCTGTCCCAGGAGAGAGCCTTCCAATGCCCGGAGAGTGTCTTCTGGGCTTTGACTAGCAGGGTGAGGGTCGAGTCAGGGGGGAGGAAGGAAGCAGAGAGGACTAGGGAAGCTGGGTCCCTGAGCCTGGACCCCCTGGAGATCGCTGGGGGGACCTGCAGGCTCCCTCAGTGGGAGCAGGTGAGGATGCCTCTAGATAAACCACCTTTCCAGGAGGTTCAGAACAGTCCGTGGGACTGTCAACGATCTGAGTCCACTCCAGCGACCTCTGGGAAAATTGAAGATTCCGCCTGACTCAGCCCTCTCCAGGGCTTCTGGGGAGGGACAGACGGAAGGGAGAGAGAAACAGCAACCTCTCCAACTTCATCTCAAATAGAGCTCTTACCCAGGGAACACAGAGATTCGGAGTTCTGAGTAAAACAAAAAGCAGGCTTTAATGCCACCATCCCCCTTAGACCCGTAGAGGAGGCTCTTTGGACTAGGGAGCAATAAAAGGTTTCGGCTCTCAACCCACTCAAGGAAAAATAGGGAATGCAGCAGTCCTGTAACCGCTGAAAGACACTGAATGAGCCGTTGCAAATCATCCTTTAAAAAAGCATGGAGCCAAGATGGCCTTCCTAGTGACAGCTACCCAACATTCAAGGAACAGATAAGTCCTTTGACACAACTCTTTCAGAGAGGGAACCTCCCCAACTCATTTTATGAGGCTAGCAAAATCTTCATACCCCAAATCCGTTTATTATTAGCCTGGATGACTATAAGGGGTTGGTAAGGACATCCTAGCATGTAAGAAAGAAAACATTCAGGCCATGTTACTCATTACTGTATAAACGCAAAGTGAGACACAATGTTAACCAGAGGCCAGCAATGTGCAAAAATGATAATCTGTTATGGCCAAGTTGGATTAATCTTGGCAATGCAAGGTGAATTTAACAGGAGAAAACTGATAATATAATTTACTTCATTAACAGAATAAAAGCAAACATCTATTATAAATAAAAACCATTCGGCAAATGGCCCTTCTTATGGAAACTCTCAGGAAACTAGAAAAATAAAAGCAAGCTTCCTTCATTTTAAAGAAGACATATACAAAAAACCTACAATAACCAGTGTACCTAACATTGAAAGTTGTCAACATCGCTTTTCAGCCAGGAACAAGATAAAGATGCTTGTTATTACAACTTTTATTCATCACTGTCCTGGAGGTCTTAGCTAGCACAGTCGACAAGAAAAATAAACAAAAGGCATAAGGTTTGGAATGGAAGAAACCAAACCCATTTGTGTAGATATGATTGTCTACATATAACACTCTACAATAATCATTGATATTAATAGGAGGGTTTGAAAAGTTGCTGGAAACAACATTGATATCCAAACATCCATGACATTATTATACATTGGCAACAATTATTTAGAAAATTTAATTTTTAAAAAGGATAAAATTCATAATACAACAGTAATCAAAAATTTTAAAGTAGGCATAAATATGACAAAAGATTATGAGATCTTTAAGAAGAAAATTTTTTAACTCTATTAAGATATATTTTAGAAGATATGTCTATTTAGCTATAACTGTTAGAAGATACAGTTATGATATGTTTTTAGACTGGAAGACTCAATATCATCAAGATGTTAATTCTCCTCAAACTGACCTATAGATTAAATGCAATTCTAATCAAAACCTAAACAGAATTTTTAATGGAATTTGGCAAGATTATAATACTTAATGAAAAGTAAGGGCTATGAATAGCAAGACATTCTTGAAACAAAGAACATACTGAAAGGATTTATCCTACTAGATATGGAGACTTACCATAAGGCGTTAGTAATAACTTAGTGAGTGATGGCAGCAGGGTTGAAAAGTAGATTAAGGAATTAAACAATACCTATGCATATAGTGAAAACTGATGTAGTACTATAAAAAGGGTAGATTATTCTATAAATGATGCTTGGACAACAGGTTATCCATTTGGAAGAAAAGGACTCTAACTCATAGCACACTCAAATGTAAACTTCAAATTTAAGGATTAAAGACTTAAAGAAAAAGATCTATAGAAGTTTTAGAGGGCAATTTAGGGAAATATCTTTTTGACTCAGACTAGAGACAGTCTTAGACAAGATACAGGAAGCACAAACCACTAAGGATAAGGTCACTAAATTTGACTACATTGAACAGCACCCAAGGAGAATGACAGCCAAGAGTCAGAAGGAGAGATGGTGCAGCCAGACCTGTAACTATCAGAGGATTCCTGCTCAGAACATGCAATGAACTCCTACATCTCAATAACAGAGACAAACAACCCAGTAAAAAAATTGGGCAAGAGACAGAACAGACTCCTCAGAAAAGAACAAATGGAAATAGCCTGTTGGCATAGGAAAAGAGACTAAAATCAAGAGTTATTAAGACAATGCAAGTTGAAGCCATAATGAGATCCCATTTTGTATCTGTCAGATTGGAACCAAGTGGGGTCTAGTAGTGGTGAGAATGGGGTGCACCTGGAGCTTTGCCATGGAGGGAAAGCAGGCCCAACCACTTTGGGAAAACATCTGCCTATGCCCAGTCCAGTTGAACTTGCATGCACCCCACATCCCATCAGTTTCACTCCAGACAAATTCTACACGTACATACCAAGAGACATGCACAAAAGCATTCATAGCAGTGCTGTCTCCATTAGCCCCAAACCGGAAACAACCCAAATGGCTGTTGATGGCAGAATGAATAAACTGTGGGATAGTCTCAGGATGCAAAACAATTCAGCAGTGAAAATGTGTGAGTTAGCTGTGTGAGGTGTAAGTGGGCCACAGAAGGTACCACGCAGTATCTTTCTATTTATATGAGGCTCAAAAACAGACCAGAATCAATAATACTTTATTTAGGAATGCACACACAGTTGGTAAACTATAAGAAAAAGGACAGAATGAATCGCCAAAATCTAGCCGGGGGATTGGGGAGGGGGCTGCACAGCGCTACCACACCAAAGGCTGGTTATGCTCTGTTTCCTGACCCTGGTGATGGATTCATGGGAGATGCTCAAAACACTCTTTAAACACTCTTTTGTCTATGTGGTAGATTTCATAACTGAAACAATTCCTTTCAAACTGTACTGCTCAGAGCTGGTCACACTAACGGTTCAGGCAGCACCGGCTTCAAAGGCTGCTCCATACATGGTGCATCTCCCAATTTGTGAGTTTAAGTGGGTGGAGGCTGTGGGGCGGTCTGGTGAGTAAAGGAAGAAAGTCTTGTTCAAAAAGTAGTATTTGCTTTGGGGCAGGGGTTCAATCCAGATATGACACCCGACATCTGGGGGTCCCTCAGGAGAAACTGGCATGGACGAAGTTAACATCGACATTGGGAGCGCCCAGGACCAAATCTGGGTGGGCGACAGGAAGTGAGAGCAGGAGGAGAAAGCCGGGTAGGTGAGGGCTCTGTTCTTGCTGGGTGAGGAGTCGCTGATGGCAGTTGAATGTGGAGAGTGACAGGATTTGACCCAAGTTTAGAAAGACTGAGGTGGCCACTCTGTGGGGGGTGGTCTGCGTGAGGGAGGGGCAGGAAGCAGGGAGAACCCAAGACCCTGGGAGGTGGTGCTGAGCTGAGCAGAGGCAGGCATCTGGGTCTGGGGGGGAGCAGGGCGTGGGGCCAGAGACCTCTGCGTCTGTGTGGGGCACAGGCACCCCCATACGGAAACCGCCACCTGGACTCCATGTGGAGCAGCTCCGAGGCTCTCCCGTGTGTGGGTATGGCATGTCCCCTTCCTGCTGAGACCTCAGGGTAATGGGGCCTGTGCAAAACCGGACCTGCGCTCTGCGCTGAGGACAGGCAGGGTGGGGGCGCGGGGAAGTCATCTCTACAGGGAGCTGGCTCTGGCTGTACCCCTGCGGGAGGGGAGGCCACTTCCTCTCCCCCCACCATCCCCAACTCCAGCTGCCTGCCAGAGCCCACCCCAAAACCAGTGTGGTGAGTGCTTGGCAAACTGGACCATTAAGTTATGTGTACATTTTTTCCCAATAGAATGACCACCATTTAACCCGAAGCTGCAGGGACTACTTGGATTATTCTGTTTGCAAAGACTCCTGTGTGTGCGTGCTCTTCTGGCCCATCTTGGCCCACGGAGGCCTGGTGCTGGACTTAAATATCTGTAAAATAAGGGTAATAACTGTTACTGCCTCATCTGGCAAATGGGAGCAGCGGTTGAGATCAAACATGTGAGGGACCTGAAACAGGGTTTCTCTCAAAGTGAGTGCGCTTAGTCCCAGGGGTCCGGAGTCGCATTTCAGTGCTGAGCGGTGGGAAGCAGAGCCCTTCAGGCAGGGAAAAGCTCTTCTCTGCTGCCATCTGCTGCTCATTTTAGGAATAACACAGAGTGTAGGTCAGCAGGAAATGCTCTTCTCTCTCCAAAGGCTTCTGAGCTAATAAAGAATGTGCCAGACCCAGGCCCAGGCCCCAGATTCCATCACTTGTGCCCTGGAAGCCTCCTGCTGAAATGTGGACTCGAGGTGAGACCTGGCGCCGGCCTGTCACTCCTTAATGGGCCACCTTCCCACCTGGCTGAGACCTGTACACATGCTTTATGCCACCCGCCCCACCTGGCATCCCACCTGCCCCAGGGAAGTTTTTTAATGAATGTGTGCTTAGAGGGCGTCTGTAAGTCACCATATCTAGGGGAAGTGGAGTGCAAATCAAAGATTCATTTTGCAAGTAAAAGAGGCAGCCCAGGAGGACCACAGCAGAAGGAGCCCAAAGCAGAGAGTAGAAAGACCAGAGAGGGGCTTGCAGGAGCCGGATCCGAGCCCTGGGGAGGGCTGGGGAGGGGGACTGTAGAGCGAGCCTAGGCCCTAGCTAGGGACTGGGGCTGGGGGTGCCTTGGGGATTCAGCCCCAGGTGCAGCATTTGCAGGGGGCCCTGAGCACCAGGCTCTTCAGGCAGTTTTGCAATAGCGGCCGCCCCTGCCCAGCACCGCCACCCAGAGGGAGTAGCCGAGGCATCCTGACTGTTGCCATACAGCCCATCAGCTTTACCCTGGCAGAAGGGGTTCTTATCCAAGCCAGGGCTGTGCTCAGGTTCAGAGGGCTGGCCCGCTGTGGGGCCTCCAGGCTCTGGGACGCCTGAAGCCGCATGTGAAGGGCCTGGGAGGGGTGAAGATTCAGCCAAGGCTCCCCCAGGAGACCCCAGTCTGGCAGCCATGCACACAGGCGGCAGCCACAGGCAGGCAGGAGCTCCACATCCCACAGCCAAGTACCCAGGCAGAGAACAGACACGCAACCCCGCCTACAGCTGCGGCTCTGCTCAGCCGGGAACACAGGGCGCGTGCGCAGCAGGCCGTCTGTGGCCGTGGCCATGCGAGGCTGAGGGCCTGTGGGGACCTCACACCACAGACCAAGGGAGGCTGTCTCCTTGAGGAGAGAGGAGCCAGGCGCTGCAGCAAGGCCCAGGACCCTGGAGGGAAGCCCGTTGACCGATACCCCGGGCGGGCATCGCCGCGATCAGGAGGAAGAGAGGCGCCAAAGACAATCGCTTAGGCAGTGTCCTCAGCTCCTGAGGGGTGTGTGAAATTCGGAAGATGGCCATACCGGGGCGAAGTCATTTCTTCGGGGGTCGGGATCTGCAGATCAGGGGGCGGGGTCGCATCCTACCCCTGGAATTCAGCCCCTGGCCCCTTACTCACTCAGCTCCGTCTGCAGTGTCTTGATGAGGGGGTACTGGCCCTGATTACAGAAGAGGCCCTTGAAGTCGTCCATGTCCAGTGACCACACCATGGCCCCGCCCAGGCCCTTCTGCTTCAGGTAGTTGACCTATGCGAGGAGGCAGCTGAGGGCGGAGGAGCAGAGGGACCCTGGCCAGGCCGACCCCAGAGCCTGGCGTCCTCATCTACACGCAGCCCTTGCTCCTCCAGCACCCCCCGGCCCACCAGTGGGCGAGGCTGCTGGCCACAGCCCTGAGCTGGGAGCCTAGTGGCTGAACCCTGGTCCCCCACCAGCCATGAGTCATTTTGGCATGGGGTCGGGGCGAGGGCAGAGGTGTGAGCAGTGATGGGAGCATGGCCCTCCCTAGGCTGGGAGCCTTAACATCTCAGACTTTTCTGGGCAGAGCTGCTGTGTTTGGGGTCACTGTCTGCTGGTCCTGATGAGCTCAGTTCCCAGAGGGAACAACTAAGTTTCCTTAGAGATCTGAACTGGTTCCTTGTCTTCATGCCTTTGTCTTCCTTGATGGCCTTCTCTCCTCCACCAGATCCCCAACGCTCCCTCAGGGTGTGGCTGTGTGTCCCCGCAGAGGATGTCCTTGTCCCCTGACCCTGCCAGGGGGCCATGGCCCACCCCTGCAGTGAGGCTAAGGTTGTTCTGGAAACTTGCTAGCCCCAGTCTCCCTGTCCAGCTACTTCCCCTCCAGCTGGGCAGAGCTATAGCTTGTTCTCTGCGTCCACCCTCCCCAGCAGGCTTTACTCCCACTTTCTGCCCACCCCTTCTGCTTCAGGACTCTCAGAGACCCTCCCTCCTGACCCCTTCCACCCCCCAGCCAGCAGTTCTCTCTGGCACTTTGTCACACCTCTAGAAACACCTGCCACTGTCCAACCTGCACGATAACTGGCATGAGATGCCCGGAAGAACAGTGCAGGCCCCTCTGCAGGAGCTAACGATCCTGTGGCGAGAGAGGCACTCCAACAGATGCATGAAAGACTCGAGCCCCTGGTGCTGGGCAGGAGTGGGGAGTCATGACATCAATCACAAGGTCTACAGTTTGAACATGCACCGAATATTGTCAATAGATGAATAAAATGACATGTCTTACTGTATGTATTTCTCCTCTTCATATGTCTGTAGAATTTATATTTAATAAGATATAAATTCTTTCATGAGTGCTACTCAATGTAGAGCAATTTTTTGTCACGTGTCTTTTCTTAATCAATATGTGGTAAAGGTACAAAATGCTGTGACATGGGGATCTGTGAAATGCTCAGATATTTTAAAGGCTCTGACTGCTGTCACCCAATGTGATTGCAGGCCTTGGGCCCACTAGGACCACCCCCTTCTCAGCAGGGCTGGGCCTCACCTTTGTTTTGAAGCTCTCCACATCATCAAAGCCCACCCACTGGTTGCCCTGGACGGCATAGGGCGCCTTTTGCTCCTCGATTCTGTGTTTAGCGGCCTCCTTCCAGGAGCAGACCTGTGGAAGCAGAGGGCAGGGTTGGGGGGGAGGCAGGGAGCCCCCCAGGCCTCTGCGCCTCCCAGACAAGAAGAGACTAGACGTGGACCGTTCCTATCTGAGGAAGCTTGGAGAACCTGGGAGGTTCTAGACTGAGTGACCTAGAACCCTGGATTCAGTACGGCCCCTGGGCTGAAGGATTGCTCCAAGAAGACAGGGACGGAATGGAATTTACCCGGCCAGAATCTGCTATGCCTAGCCTCGTCACTCAGAAACCCGGGAGAATGCGTCCCCGCACCCCCCAGGACTTGCGTGGCTGGAGGTGTCCCTACCTCATAGTAAGACAGCACTCCTGCCTCTTTGGTGAAGGGGCCAGGGGCTCCGGGCCCTGTGGCTGGGGCCCCCACTCCACTGTCAGATGAGGCCAGGGTGAAGGATCGTCCGTAGGTGGGCATGCCAAGGATCAGTTTGTTGGCAGGGGCCCCCTTCTGCAGCCACTGTTGCACAGCAAAGTCCTAATGGGGGAGAAGGAGGGGCAGGGCTTTGTCTTCAGCCTGGCTCTGGCCAGCCGAGGCTGGGGTCCAGAGGAGCTTCACGGGCCTTCATTCATGTTCCAGTGCTGCCCTGTCTACTTGAGATCCTGTCCTAGACCCTCGGTCCCAGGGAAAGAGGCTGTGTGGCACTCTAGCCAAGAGTGTAGCTGTGAAGTCAGACAACCCTTCACTGAGCAAATACTTACTGCCAGCCGGCTACGTGCCAGGCACCTGTACTGGCTGTTTGGGGTAGATCCCTCAGTGAACAAAGCAGCCGAGGTCCTTGCCTTACTCAGCAGCTTATTTAACTGCCTGAGCCTCAGACTTCCTGTCTGCAAAATGAAATTATAAAAATATCTACCTCTATGGGCATGGTGAGAATTGAAGGATATAATGCACGCATAAGATTCAGGGAAGGGCAGCTAGGATCATGGCCGTGCTCATCACTGGGTTGTAGTCTCACCACGAGCACCAGCACAGGAAAGAGGCTCTGCTTTCTCTCTGCGTCCCCAGGACCTAGAACAATGCTCCACACTTAGATGATCAAACAAAAAGATCAAGAAAGTACCTGGCTTCCTCCTCAGCCTGCCCCCATTAGGTATTACTTGACCCTCTACCCCAGGCCTGGGACACGGGGAGGTACCCAGTACAAAATGTGGGGTAGATAAATAGTGAAGCGTCTTCCCTCCAGCCGGAATGATAGGCTCACTTTCCCCGAGAAGCTGCACTCACCTCGAGTCACTACTTAGGTGAGGAGGAATGCTGGTGATATTTACTTTTATTTATTTATTTTGCCGGTCTACACTTTTATCTTTGATCAGCCTGGAGCTTTCTGGGGGCAGAGGGCAGGGCCCCTTGCTAAGCACTGTGGCCGTGCAAGTTGGGGAAAGTCACGCCTCTGGCTAGAAGCAATCCTGGGCCCCAGTACGGAGAGTTACAGAGGGCCTTCCTGCAGGAAGGGAAGAGCTCCCTTCGTCTGTGTGGGTCCAGGGCATGTGATCCGCACAGCACGGGGCTAGCGGGACTGCAGCCCCTCCTCTCTCAGCCGAACGCCTCTCCCCTGGGCTGGCCTGGCTTCCTAGGACTCAGGCGCCAGGTGAGGGCAGAGGGGCCAGGCTCAGGAGAAAATATGGATGGATGCCTGACTCACATGCCCAAAGAGGGATAGGTTATTTGTGAAAGGACCACAGAAGTCTCAGTGTTCTACCCCAGCTGCTACACAAGGATGGTAGCACCACAAAGTTAAAAAGCATTTTAATTTAGGGCTTTGTTTGTTATTAATTTTAAGAAAGAGAAGCAATATGGTTGTCCTTGGCTTTTAAAATATAGAGTGGGCTTATAAAAAACATGTAGCCTGCTTAATGAGGGACAGCTGAGCAAGAGACTCCCCTCCCCAACCCCAGTCTAGCACCAGACCTGCCCTTGGGTGGGACAGTGGGGGGCTCAGCTCTGAGTGCCAGCCCCTGCGGTGCTGCCACCCTGGGAAAGCTCCCACCTCTGAAAGCACCTGCCAGCAGGTCCCTCAGCGACCGAGGGAAGGAAATGGGGTCCGGGGTCCAAGGGAAGCAGGAAGCAGTTTGGAAGAAACTCAGGCTCAGAGACAGCCTCCCAGTAAGTCACTGGTTTGTTTGATGTCATTAAATTGGTTGGCTGTGCCTAGTATCAGCCAATATGCCGCACAGAAGCAAGCTTTCCCCTCAGCAGGGGCATGGCACAGAAGACCGAATGAACAAGAAACAGAAACGCAGGCTTCTCCGTGGTTCTCCAGCTCCCCCGTTAGGGCCTCGAGGTTCAAAGAGGCCATGGGACAGGGCCTGTGGGGGAGCCCTGCCTCCTCCCTCCGGCCTCTCACCACATTGAATTCGGCCGCTGCCCCACTCTCTCCCTGCCTCTTGTAGAGCGGGCTGTTATGTCCTGTTGTCTTCTCCCAAGAGCCGTGGAGGTCATAGGCCATAAGGCTCATGAAATCCAGGTTCCTGCAAAAGACATGAAGGCGGGGAGGCGCTGGTGAGCAGGGTCGTGCCCTCCCCTCTCACCCCACAGGCAGTGTGTGGCCCAGGGAGGGACCCTCAGGGTAAGGGGCAGGGTTACAGGCTCACCTCTGGCTCTGTTAAAAGTGACTAGACGTCACACTCCCCCTGCCCCACCATCGAAGCCATTTGCGGTCACGCTACGAGGTTGGCAGCTTGAGCCTCTAGCATCCTCCCCTCACACTCTCTGGTCCATTCCGTGGGACACTTAGTGCTATTTTGGAGGGAATTCTCTAGCGCAGTGCTTCTCAAACTTTAGTGTGTACATGACTCTCCCAGAAATCTCTGAAGTGCAGATTCTGCCCCAGCAGGCCTGGGGGGAACCTGAGGCTCCACATTTAACAGGCACCCGGTCCACACTCAACACCTCGGGGAGCAAGGAGCTAGAAACCTGGTCTTCTTGGAAATGCTGCAGCTCATTCTTTCCCCTCCCGGGTTGGCTGCTGGAAGGGTGGGGCTTTCCCAAAAGGATACCTTGCATGGTGAGAATTAAGGATATAATGGGTCTGTAATGTCCAGTACAAGGCGGTAAAGGGTAGCTATGATCATGACCCTGAGAACACGGGGCCCATGAGTCCCGAAAGGATACCTTGCATGGTGAGAATTAAGGATATAATGGGTCTATAATGTCCAGTACAAGGCAGTAAAGGGTAGCTATGATCATGACCCTGAGAACACGGGGCCCATGAGCCCGACTCACTGAGCAATTTTGTCCACCTCATATCCAGCCTCTATGTACTGTCGCCCTCCTGGGACAGCTGCGCTCAGAAGGAGGCGTTCCTTCCCCGAGGCTTGGGCTTCCTGCCGGAAGGCGTTGGCCAGGTCCTGCAGGGGGAGCTTAGAGTGAACCGGGAGGCCAGCCCCTGTGAGCCTCAAGTCTGAAAAGTGGCCGCAGGGCTGGCTGTGCTGTGCAACACATGAAGCAGCTGATCCTGGGGCACATGTCCTGGGGGACCACAGCTCGGGGCCCTCGGGCCAGCTGGGTGACCCCCGTCCTGCCCAGACATACCTGCACCAGGGCTGTGAAGTGCTGCTTGTCGGAGGGAGGGCTTCCCCGGCTTCCTGGGTGCTCCCAGTCAAGGTCAAGGCCGTCAAAGCCATGTTTGCGCAGAAACCCAATGGCTGAGTTGACAAAGGTCTGCCGATTGCCGGCTGTGGCCACCATGTCTGTGAACCTGCGGGGTAACGACAGGCAGCATGGCCCTGAGACATGCCAGGTGGAGCCACGCCCTTCCTGAGGTGGAAAGTGTACTCAGGGTGCTGGGGCCCAGCTGTCCAGGCCAGAGGGCTGTTTCAGAGGCTGCTGGGGTATTTGCTGGCGAGTCACCAGCTGGCTCAGGCAAAGGGGCCAGCTAGACGCGTGTCCTGTCCCCACACATTGACCAGCAGGTGCGTGTCAACTCGCCAGGAGCCTCTGCTTCCCAAAGTTCCCTCCAGAAGCCTACTACCATGTCTCTGCTCAGGGAGCTGTCCTCCCCCGAATGGGTGCTGTCAGCCAGCAAGGAGGCTTAGAAAAGAAGAGGAATCTGCTTCGAAGGGAAAAGGGAAGTGCGGAGAGGGGAGTGAGGGTCTGCGTCACACGGGAACCTGCCACGCCAGCTCCCTGCTGGGTTAACGTGGCCACTTGTCTTCAGACTCACATTCAGAGGATGCTTTGTTTGTGCTACTGCTCAGAGGGGTCCAGAGCTCTTCCGAATCCTCCAGCTTCCCCAGGAGCCACATCCCCACATCCGCCTTCCTCAGTATCCCTGTAAGAGGTCTCCAGACATCTTGGGGAGCTTGAGTGTCTTATAGACTGATTCTATTTTAATCTACTTTTTTATAAATTTAACTTAATGGCAGCAGTTCTTGAGAGGGGTCCATGTGCCTGGGAACCCCTGCATTTCAATGAAAAATCTGTATACACAGTATTTTGGGAAGGTGAGTCATTAATTTCATCAGGTTTCCAAAAAGGCTTGTGATCCAAAAAAGCTTTAGAAAGACTGGTTTAAAACTCTGGAACCATATAGTCTAACTTTGTAGGAAAAGTCTACTTCCAAATATCCCATTCCATTATCTCCACAAATCATCAAAAATGTCCTAGAAATGCCAATATTTTGGCATCCAAGCTCAACCTTACCGTCTTTGATGCCCAGAAGTGGGATAAGAATTCTCAGGCAAGATATCCTGTTTCAGAGCTCAGAAAACGCAGACACCGTTTGCTGCCTGGCATTAGCTGGAAACCCTCCCAATACCCATTTCATGAAGGAAGAGACCGAGGCCTGGAAGAGGTCAGGATCTCTGTGCCCGGTTTTGAGTCTGTGCTGCTCCTGGAGGGACTGGCTGTAAAATAGCCTGGAGCCAAGCCCACTCCTTCCCCCCACCCTGTGCGGCACCAAGAGCCCCAGGAAGGTCAGCCCCAGGGTCCAGGCCGTCCTGCTCTGCCCCCCCACTGCCCGTCCTCAGCTTGGCCCAGTTCCCCGACAGCACTCATTCTGCTCTGTGAGCTGGCTCCCCACCCAGCGGCCCTGCCATACAGAGGTGTCCACAGTCAACTCACTTCTGCGTGCCGAAGTTCCAGCCCCCAACAGCCAGTAGTGTCTTCAGCTTGGGATTCCTGGGAAAGATGAGAAATTGCAGAATTCACTCAGCCAGTTCCCAGGGCTCACCTCGCCGACTGGGAAAGCCAGGGGCTGGAAGGAGCCCCAGAATGGCTGGCGGGGTTGGGGAGCAGGGTGCACAAGTCCCTACACGCAGAGCCTATACTGGGGAAGCTGTCAATTTGGAAAGAAATGGCACGGCCCTGCCTCGTTCCAGGATTTGAGGACCCCCTTCCAGCTGGAGAAGCGAGGGATAAGGGCGGATCCTCAGAGATTTGTCAAGAGGTAGCAGTGCAGCTGAAGGATGGATAGATTTTAGGATGAAGGCCATGCAGTCCCCGCAGAGAAAAGCAATTTCACAATCCAGATTCCACTTAGGCCTGAACTGGAAGGACCCTTCAGGAGTCCCTGTCTTCCTCCGTGGGGGAAGCTCAGGAAAGCCCAGAGAGGTGATGCAACTTCTCCAAAGCCACACAGCAGCTCTGTCTTCAGACTGCCATGCTGGGGAAGGTTTCTGGCTCTGAGAGGGGGTACCTGCCTCTCCACCTCCCATCCCCCCTCTGCCACAGCTCACATCTTCTTCAGGGCATTGAACTCCGCGTAGAGCTTCTCATCATTCCACTCTATGGTGCTGAGCTGGTGGTTGGTCATGCCGGCAAAGGCATAGATGAGATGGGTGCACAGACTGGGGTTCACGTCCTTAGGCATGAAGCGGGCAGGCTCCTGTCTGTACTGGGACCAGTTGGTGAAGTAGCAGACCAGTTTTGCAGCAGATCCTGGCCAGGTGTGACAAAGAAAACGAATGGTGATCAGAAGGGCCTGTGGGGACGGGTGCCCTCTGCCCCAGAGCAGAACCCACAGAAGGCCAGAGGGTGTGAGATATGGCCCTTCATCTGCTGAAGGCCGGGGGGCAGAGCCTCCAAGCACAGCTTGAAATGCTTCAGAATGTGAATCAGAGCGCAAATATAGGAAGCAGCAGAGAGGAGCCCTAGTTACCGGCCCAGGCCTATGTTTCTTCGGTCCGGCTTTAAAGAGGTCTGCACTCATTTTCTTGTTATCCCTTGAAGAGAATCTATGTTTATTAAAATCACTGATAAGTTTCGAAGAAAGAGCTTATTTTATCTAGAAAGAGATAGCTTGCTTCTGGCATTCCCTATAGTATGTGGGAAGACTTTCTCGGGGGCCCTCTCTTCCCAGAGGGTTGGTCTAGCGGCGAAGGCCCCACGGAGGTCAGCGCTGTGCTAGGACCAGGACACCAGGAAGGAAGATTGCTAGTCTCCATCCCCAAACCTGCTGGAAATGCACTTTGGGTCCATTTCTTCCTCCTTGGCCCTGGGGTCCCCTCTGAAAACAACTGTGTGGTCTCTGGGGTCTTTTCCATCCCCACCGTCTGTCATGGTGTGGTTTGTACAGGCCAGCGTTTTGTGCCAGGGACTTGGCAGAATGGTGAGTTTGGACTGGAGCACCCTGTGGTCGCTGTCTAGATCCTGGGACTCGCCACTGTCCCAACACTGTCTCACTCCCCTCAACTTCCCTTTGGCCAGTGAGGTGGGGAGGAGGGCTTGGGGGGGCAGGGCTGTGTGGGAACCCAGAGCATGCAGAGCTGGCCGGGCCTCCCCTGGGCTCCCGGACGGCTCCTGGAGGAGAGGCTGGAGCCCGTGGGCATCCCCGGCCCTGACCAGAGACCACCCAGGAGTGGAGCCCGTTGGTGGGGGCTGGGGTGGAGCGCAGTGATACAGAGGGAGGCCCGGTGGGCTCCCCGAAGCAAACGAAGGAAGGAGGGAGACCATCCCTGGGACCATCTGGGAAGAAGCCAGGAGGATTTTTTTTTTTCACATCATTCCCTATCAAATAGGAATGGACGTCTGTACTGTGGAGGCAATAAAGGGAGGTGGTTAGGAGCAGGGACTCTGGAATGTCAATGCCTGGGTGGAAATCCTGACTCTGCAGCTTCCTAGCTGGGTGACTCAGCTTCCTCCTCTGTGGGACGGAAAGCATCGTTCCAATCAAAGGACTATTTTATGCATGAAGAGTTAATACATGTGAAACACTTTGAAAAGTGTTGGCAGATAGTAAGCTCTGTTCTACACGCACGCACACACACACACACACACACACACACACGCACGCACACGCACACACACACACATCTCTGCCATACCATACTCCCACAGGGAGCTTGGACTTCAGATTTTGGGGAAATCTTCAACCTCTTTCTCCCCCTTGCTGTACTTGGCTCCTGGCTGTTACCTCCTATGAGACCAAGAGGGGAAATATGTGTCTAGTGCCCCGGCCTGGCTTCAGGGCGAGGGTCTGGGGGCCCGCTGAGCACAGGAAGTGGGTGGGATGGGAAAGGAACCCAGGAGTCCAAAGTGCTGGATGAACCCAGAAAGCTCTGTCCTATGTGACCCCAGAAGGAGCCCCTCCTGGCTCCCCCAAGCCCCACATGCAGTCGGTTCCAACAGACACAGGATGGAGTGTGGTGTTCTTGCTGGAGCCAAGGGGCTGGGTGAGACGTGGGTTCCCTACCTGCAATAGCTCAGAGCCTGGCAGGGGAGACACCTAAGCCAGTGACTAAAAACACTGAGATGCATACTGTAAAATGTGCTATGAGGGCACAGAGCTTGGAGCAAATGACTCAGGAAAGACCTGAGAGAGGTGACATTTAAGCTGGTGCCATGGACATGCAGGTCAGGTAGTGAGTAAGGAGTGTGGGGAAAATGGAAGCGCCTGTGGCCGGACCCTCACCTGACCCTGAACTGCTGATGATGCAGTTGGCCTGCTGCCAGACTAACGCTCCCACACCTGTAGGCAATGAGCTATTATTGACTGAGTCACTGTATAAAGAGCTCTGCCAGTGCTCTGGGAGGAGGCACAGGTGGAGGTGGATTATGGGCCTGCAGACTGCTGGGTGCAGACGTGATCCTAGTGCTCGACCTGCCGCCAGGAGAATAAAGCCAGGTATAAACCCTCTGACCCCAAGAACGTTCCTCTCACTGAATCCATAGTGAACTTGCCTGGGGCTGAAACCCTCGGGCAAGACAGACAAGAACCTTCCAGGAAGAAGGAATAGAAGAGCTGCATGGGAACAAGGATATGTGCAGGGGGCTGAGACTTGGAGACGAGTTCCCACTGAAATCTGGCAAGAGCTCTTGGTGTAAGGGAGGGGCTGGGGGCAGTGGGGGTGGAGAGCGAGTGGGGATGGAGCAGAGACAGGGAGGAGGCTCAGGGATCCAGGCCGGGCCTCCAGACAGGTGCCACTTACCACCTTGGTGCTGGGGCATCATTGGAGCTGTCAAACCTGAAAGGGCACGAGAGAAAGGGTGGAGGTTTAGTGGTCACGCACACGTCCCCAGGCCTGGGTGCCTCCTCAGGCACGGGAGGTGCAGGCGGTTTAGGGAGGGATGGCCTCAGGGTGGTTTCCTGCAAACCAAGCTTTCTCTGCCCAGAAGTGGTCCTGAAGGGCACTGTGTCCATCCCTTCACCCAGTCCAGACAGCAGGGGCCCCTCTCTGGCCTGGGCTAGACCCCGGGCTGATGGAAGCTTCCTTGAGCTGAGGCTGTCCCCCTCTCTAGAGCATCAGTGCAGGGTGGTGTGGATTCAGGAAGATTCTAGGAAAACCACTGACTTGTGAGGTGTACAGAGAGAAAGTTTTCTATTTTGGAACAAGCAGAAAACCTTTCATGGGGCTGAAAAGAGCCAATATGGAAGGGCCAAGCCAGAGATTCCATCTCTCAGTGAGGCCTCTGTGCCTCCACTCACAGCCACTATTTATGACTTTCTGCTGGTTTCTGGATGCACCCCACAAGAGATTAGCTGAATTACCAACATACTTGGAGACTTAAAGCTTGGCAGAACATCTTTAAAAAGATTTATTTCACCTTCCTGGTGACCCTGGAGTTCCTAATAACACCTGCGTGAGAATTTTAAGGACATGAGGCTCATGGCTCCCAAGCTGCCCTCTTGCTGGGCAACCAGCCTGGGGTCAAAGAGGCACCACCCCTTGGCAGTGGGCACTTCTCAGATAAAGCCAAAAGTAAGGACCTAGGAACATAAGAAAAAACTACCCAAGGCAAGGCTAGGAGGGGGGAAAAGTTTGTTTGATGTCATTAAATTGGCAGTTTGCTGAGAAAGTCTTTCCTTGCAACAAGGGTTCCTGGGCCAGAGAGCCTAAGGGAAGCCCAGGGGAGAGGAAGCTGTCCCGAGTGCCCCAGCTTCCTGGCAGACAGCACCATCACCATGCCCATCTCCACGTCCCCACAGCTCCCGGGGCCCAGCCCACTCACTGGCCCAGGCCGCAGTCCATGCCTTGGTGCTGGCTTGGCCACAGACTGCGGCCTGTCCTCCTTTTATCAGGCTGCCTGGCCCCCCGTAGCCTGGAGTGTTGAAATCAGGAGGTGAGAGCGGGAGAACAGGGCTGGCGGTGTCGTGTGGTGCTAGGGTGTCAGGCGGCGTGGATTGGGCAAACGTGACACAATGGTCTTTAGCAATTCTTGGTTTTCTGCAACAATCACTGTGTGGAAACCGCGCTCTTAGCACTGCCAAACTGTAGGCAGAGAAAGGGAAGCAGGAAGTATTTCTGAGCCTTCTAATGGCCCCACATGATTCTGTTTTTTTGTATGTGTGTGGGTTGATGAGGACCATGAGTGGCCCCAAATTTAGTGGGTTTTGGAGGAAGAGAAAAGACTCACAAGTCAAGGGAACTGGGGTCCAGACCAGCCTGCGTCCTCGTTTCCCCACGGCCCTCTCTGGAACTCAGCTGACCTCTGTAAGAGGATGGGGTTGCAAATACATATTTCATGAAAATTGTATTTTCATTACCATCCACATATGATATCAATATTTTATATCTGTTGACTGATGAAAATACATAATGATCGAGAAAAACATGGTAGTGGTGAATATAGTAATAGTTTCCAATGCCTGCCTCCTTATGAAGAATTGTAGGGGCCTGTGCTGGTTTCCCAGGGCTCCTGTAGCCAATCGCCACCAAGTAGGTGGCTTTGAATAACAGAAATGTGTTCTCGCACAGTGCTGGAGGTCAGAGTCTGGAATCAAGGTTTGGGCAGGGCATGTTCCCTTTGGAAGATTCTAGGGGAGAATCTTCCCTTACCTCTTACAGCTTTTGATGGCTCCTGGCCATTGCCTGTGTCTCTGTGTCTTCCCTTTCCCGTCTCACAACGGCACTCTTCACTGGACTTAGGGCCACCCTAACCGGGAAGATCTTATCTTAAGATTCTTAATCTTAATTACACATGCAAAGGACCTTATTCCAAATAAAGTCACATTCCAAGTGGAAAGCTCTTCTTTTGGGGGGCAGGAGCAGCACTACTGAATTGGCTATGGGCCCTAACAAGGCACACGTTACTTATTCTGTCTGCGGATGGCGTCTGGCGTATGCACCACCTGCAGGGGCCCAGGCAAACCTGCAGCATCTAGGTGACCTGATCTTTGGTCCTTGGCCTTAACATGACTGGTGGCAACAGGCTCTGGAGCCAGGTTGCCTGGGTTTGAATCCCAACTCTGCCACTCTCGAAAAATAGATCAGAAATATGAACTGAATTTTCTGGATTTAAGGTAACTTTTCTCCTTATTAACAATAACCAATTAGAAATAGAAATGGGGCTGATCCACAAAGTGATAAAAGCTATAAAATACTTAGTCATAAGTTTAGCACTAATAAACTTGATAGTAAAATCTATGAAACTTAATGCAGGACATAAACAAGACCTGAACAGGCTCCTGCACAGAGAAATAATATAAACAATATCAAGTCTCCTCAAGCGAAAGAGAAGATAGTAATGATGAGGGCATACGATATAAAACCTACTATAAATCCTTTGGGATCAAAACAGCATGCAACTGGCATCAGAACAGACAGAGCAGATCTGAGCATGTGTGGCAGGGGCAGAGTTTCAATTGAGTAGGAAAGGGATGCTGCATAAATGTCCAGGACTGAATTGTCCACCAAACTTGAAAGAGTCAAGTCTGGGCTCCTCACACCATATACAGTAGCAGTGACAGGGGTAGGATGAAGGGTTGCGGGTGCCCAGGGAGAAAGGGGCACGGTCAGAACCCAGCCAGCGTGGGTAGGAGACACCAGGGGAAACAGTGGCCGGGCAGAGCTTTGAGAGAAGGAGCATTGCGGGGGAAAGAGAAAGGGGTGAAAGTTTTGACAAGTATGCAGACCGTCATGGATGGGTGATCTCAGCCAGGAAACTGCCTGTGATACCTGCAGGGACAGGGTGACAGTGAGAAATCCTGCATCCCAGCAGTTGAGAACCGCTGGCTGAGGAGGGCAGGCTGGGGTGGTCTCTGCTAAGAGGTTGTGGGTGGGAGGGCACTGGGCGTGTTAGCAGGAGAGTAGAGAGGTGTGATGTTTTGCCAGCCAGGCCTTATTTGACAATTATGTCTCAGGCTAGGCAGGGCAGACCCTAGGCTGACCTGATAGCCAGACTTCAATCGCAAAATATCAAGGAATTGAAAGCACCAGCCTAGAAATTGAGGTCTGGGAAGCAGAAGACAGTTCCATGCCCTGTGAAGCTGGGGAGGAAACTTCCGAGGGGCTGACCCAGAACCCCTCCCACCCCTGAGTTTCTAAGTAAGCAGATGTCAGCCCTAGAGCAGCACCGGTGTGTGCAGCTGAACGTACGCGGGCGCCTCCTGCAGGCTCTAGCCAGCAGCACACCGTGCCTTTGCTCCTGACCCTCTCCTTCCTGGGGCAGCCCTCCCTGCCCCTCAAATCCTACAAAGATCTGTCTGAGAAGCCTCGCCTCCTCCCGGAGGACGCTAGTCCACACTGACATCTGCCATCTCTGAACAACTTCTTCCAGAACAGAGAAGGACCTCCTTGGAGAGGGGCAGGCCTGGGTGCACCTCGATGGATTACCCAAGAAATGACCTTGGGAGCTTTATACCCATCCTTGCATCCTCACTGGCTTCTCCCACTCCTCTCCCAGCCAACCCCAAGTAAAACCAGTGTTAATGTAGTGAAACCTCAAGATGAATCCCCAGCCCACCCCGCCCCAGAGCAGACTCCTATGAAGAAATTGTGGGGCCTCCTCTGGTTCACATCCATCCTGGTTGGTTGAGCTGGGGCTAGTTACAACCTAGCCAAGCAGACTCGGTTTCCTCATCTGTAAAATGGAGATAACACTACCCATCTTACTTGTTACAATGTGGGTCAAATAGATAATGTGTGAAGGGGCTCGTAGCCAGACCTCATTAAGACTGTGGTCATGATGGCTGGTGTCTGGTTCCTGGTGAGCCATATCCCGGTGGAAGCTGCTTGTCTCCCCAGTAACAGCCTTGAGCCTGAGGCAGTTGGCATGCAGTGGCTACCCAAACTGAAGGGGAGCCCCAGGTGTACGTAGTAGAGGCCAAGACCAGAAATGCTGCCCACTCCTTCCCCAGGCCTCCCCCACCTGTCTTCTTCAGGTGCCCCACGTTCCATACTGACTCCTGTCCTCTCCTTCCTTCTCTCCCTTTTTCCCTTATTTATTGCTACACATAATTATTCATGTACACTGATGTCCATTAATTCATTGCAGCATTTAAAAAATAACATAAACCTAAAACAAGCTTATGCCTAGGATCCTATGCCCTATTAAAAAGAAATGAAGATTTCCTCAAAATATTGTTAAAGGGGGGAAATCAAGGTGTGTCCGACACTGTAGACCGAACACAGTA
The DNA here is from genome assembly GCF_040802235.1 of Manis javanica. Lineage (NCBI taxonomy): Eukaryota > Metazoa > Chordata > Mammalia > Pholidota > Manidae > Manis > Manis javanica. The sequence continues at coordinate 104,121,495 of NC_133166.1, read as the reverse complement.
TTTACCTCCATTCTGTCCTGAAACTGCCCAAAATAGCAGTTAAAGGAATGCGATGGTATAAATCAACTAGGACGAAGCAAACGGGAGAGGGGAACAAAATAGATGACAGACGGCGGCAGTTGTTTGGAAGGTGAAGACAGATTAAACAAGTGGAACTGGCATAGCAGCCCTGAAAAAGGTGAAGCCTCAGACAGCAGGTGGGGAGACCCAGAGAGGAAAGAGGCCTTGTGCCACAGCACCCTGAAGGGGCTCAGATGTCAGCAGAAACCTGCCAAGTGGGGTGAAACACGGCAGTAAGTGTGGGTGAACTGCTAGACCCCCAGATGCTCTTCACCCCATAAAATATGGGGATGGGCTAGAGCAACTGCACACCTGGGAATACCTTGCCCAGCACAGTGGAGCGGGGACAGGGGTGACGGGGGCCAGAAGGGGCACTGAGGCCAGGGGTTGGAGGATTAAATGAAAGCCTGCATGTGGGAAGCTCATACCCACCAGCCCTTCCTTCCACTGGGGCCCCAAGCAGGGCACTGAAAATTCTTCTCAGGGAAAACCCACCAACCTACAAGAAAAGTTACTAAAACTCGAATGATATCCTCAGGGGACCCCTGTGGAATAGCCATGTCCCTGTCCCATCATCCCGAGGTGGGGCCCTCAGATAAGAAGCCTCCCAAGCCCCCAGGGTTCCAACAGTGACGACTTAGTATTGCATGGGGAAGAAAAGTCACAGGACATTTGAGGCGAGAGTCCCTGTGGGAAAGATAGACCAAAACAAACAGAAAAAAGGAACCTGGAGATGTCAGGGTGGATGGCAGGGACGGTTTCTGATTCTCTAATGGCAAACAATTACACTGTGCCTGTCCACAGTGAACAGACATTATTTTTATTATTTAAGACAAATTTATGAACATACCTGTTTGCTGTGCACCTTCTAGATAACAAGTACTGTGCCAGGCACTGGGCACGCAGAGATGCACCCACAGCTCCTGTCCCTGTGGAGCTCACAGCCTTAGCATTAAGCACTATTTTTTCCTGAGGTCATTTCTCAAAATGCAAATCCCCCTGGGATGTGCAATGCTGGGAGTCACCCACACTTTAGCCACTTGTCAGCAGTAGGAAGAATATTTGGTCTCCATGTTTTTATCTTCCCCCAAACTGTAAGCTTAGACTCCTCATCACGTCACTCAAGGTTTTAAAAGTCACAAGGGCCGTGGCTTTTAGTTGGGGCCTTGGGCAAAGGGCTGCTGGTGCCCCTGAGATGGGTTCTGACCCCCTCAGGGGAGCCAGGCAGGGCACGCTGGTCAGAAAAGGCTCCCTGTGGGAGCCTCTCAGTGCTGGCCAAGTGTCCCCTGCTCCCACTCGGGCTGTGCACACACTTTTGTTTTGGGTGCCTCCACCCGGCAGGGTTTGAGTTAATTCTCCTCGGTTCTTGTCCCCACTGCAATAAAGAATTGAGGGGCAGAGACAGTGTGGAAGCAGAGCAAAAGTTTTATTTAAACACACCCCAAGGGAGTCTGAGAGCAGGACAGAAGACCACAGTCCTGTGGAATGGGTTAGAGAGCCTGGCATCCCCAGAAGTCCTGGTGCAGCCGGCTGGCTGCCCGGGACCACGGCCCCTCGCCTCAGACGTCTCTGGGTGGGATACGGTGGACTAGGGTCTTGTGGCTTCCTAGTGGAGGGTTACCAGGGCTGACAGCAGATGGTCCCATGAGACACGGCGGGTGGTGACAAAGGCTGACAGGGAGGTCCTCTGGGAACCTGGAGGAGGCTCCACCAAAGGGAAACTGGAAAGGATAGGGCGTCGGCGAGCCGGGAGGGGGCTCAGCCAAACAATGGGAACTGGAAAGAAAAGGGCGTCAGGCTGTTTGGACTCCTGCCCTCTGGAGAAGGCTTGGGTTCTGGGGTGTCGCTCACCGTGGAGGACGCTGACTTGTCGGGACCACTACTCTCCACACAAGCGTAGGTTCTGGGGTGCCCTGGAGGAGGCCTGGGGGCAGTAGAGGCGGCTTGGTTTGCGTTTGTGGAGTAGATTTCCACTCCCCGGGAGAAGGCCTGACGCAGGAGCCTCTGGCTCTTTATCCGCCCTTTGCCGAATAGGTCACGTTGCAGGATGTTGTTATAATTCAGGCTCTCTTCTGGAGGCCAAGCATCCCCCCTGGGGGTTTGCACTGGGGCTAAGCTGTCGTGCAGAGGAATTTGAACCTTGATCTCTTCAGGGTCTGGAGGTCAAAGAATTCCCATTGTCGGAGGATGCAAAGTTTGGGCGGTAGCTACAGCTGCCCTGGTAAAAGTGGAAGAAGGGAAGGGAAGCCGCTTTCAGCTGAGCTCCTAGAGTCAGCAAAGGCCTGACGGGAGGTTCCCACCAGGCTAGCCTCCCAGGGATCTGAGAGCCCCCTGACGGAGCCAATAGGAAGGGGCCTAAGGCAAGGCCTGGACCCGGAGAGAGCGCTAAACCCGTCAGGAACCAGCATCTCCAGGCGCCTAACGGGCTCAGGCAGCGTGAGAAAGAAAGTAAAAAGCCTGCTGTGCTGCGGAAGAGGTTTGGCCCTAGGCTATGCGGCTCCCAAAGGCTGCCTGCCAGGCCCGAGAGGTGGGTTTGCTCTGGGCGGTCCTGCAGATCCCATTAAAGTCTCTGTTCTCCTCTAAACAGAATATAGAGCCAGCAGAGCGGGCACCAGGGTGGAAAGAACTCTGAGTGTGTAAGGGAAAAAGGGTCAGAGTCCAGGTGCGTGAGAGGCTCTTAGCTCCCACGGGGAGTGACCTGTGAAGAAGGGATTAAAGGGAGAAACCTCCTGGCCACTCAGGGCGACACTCCCGAGGGCCCAAACATGACCCGCCTCCTAGGAAGGGGTTCCCTGAAAGGTGAGCACAAGTGGGTCGTGCCTCTGACTAGGTGCAATGGACACCTCATGGCCGAGGGGATCATGAGATGGGGGTCTCCAGGGGGTCAGCCCAAATATCTGCCAGGCAGAGAATGCAAAAAGCTTGGAGGAAGGGAAGAAAAGAAATGCAGCCAGTAGGAGAAATCTGAGAACACAGAAAAGGAAGTCTCTGCATGGACATATTCTGTGAGAAACAGAGAAGGAAGGGGAGGATTCCCAGAGACTAGACAGGTAGGGCGTGCCTGCAGCCAGAGGGCCAGGCACATGCAGCTTACCAGGGCTGGCGATCCGATCCCAGTGGGCACCGAATATGTTGGGGGTGGAGTTTGTCTCCTCAGTTCTTGTCTCCGCCCCAACAAAGGATTCAAGGACAGAAACACGGTATGGAAGCCAGAAGCCGAGCAAAAGTTTTATTTCAATATATACCATGATACGAGCAGCAGGCCAGAGTAAAGGCAGATAAAGGCAGGTTTATTTGAATAAAGCAGAGATGGCAAAACAAAGGGGGAAAAGGGATGCTTATCCACCTCTGCTCAGCATTGGGCATATCCCTTGCCAGCTCTTAAAGCCATGGTCACATCTGGTGTCTGCTTGAATCTGCACAGCGTGGGAACTAATTTCTTACCACCCCAGGATTTGGGGGAGCTGCAGGGCACTGGATGGAGTGAGATTATGTTCTGAGAACTTCCTAAAGGCCAAGAGGAGGTTTCCAGGCAGGCTACTAAAGAGCACGATTATACAGCGGCAGTCCTGCCTGGGTCACCCAGGCGACGGGGACTGGCCAGCCTGAATCAGAGCTCTCAGCAGCCCCGCCCTACTTATCTGAAGCAGGACAGAGAGGGTGAAGACCTGTGCTTAAAGTCTGGAAAAGAGAAGGAAATAGCGGAGTGACAAAGACAGCACTGACAAGGTAGACAACACGTAGTACGTTGAGCAGTAAGAAGTCTTTTGAAAACACACACTCTAAGAAAGGGGAGTTCAGGCAGCCTCAGAGAGGAGGCACCCTTAAGGGCTTAGGGTCTGGGCTTTTATAGGACTTCGTGGGTAGGAATCAGCATAAGGCATGATGTATACAGGTGACTTAGAATTCCTCTAAAGTTTTATCTTAGGAACAGGGTTATTTAAGTGACTGTGTTGGCCTTGATCTCAGCATTCTTTGTCCACATAGGTTTATTTACAATTTTGAGGTCTTTCTCCTGCCCTGGTTACAAAGTTACTTGATTAAGGGGCTGGAGGAGAGGAAGAGGGGCAAATAGAGTAAGTTAAAGAATAAGCTGTGCCTTTTAGCAGGCTAAGTAGATTTTACAATGACATGATCTAATTAACACAATGAAGGCGTGGGCTGCACTCAGATACTTCTCTTTATAGGGGGACTAGCGGGACATTTTAAGTTGGTCCTGGCCTGTGGAACATCAACTAATTAATTCGTTAACTCTGCAAGTCCTTTCTGGCTGTCTGGTTTTATCTGGTTAACTCTCTGAGTCCCTTTCAGTGGACTTTACTGGCTTTATTCCCCTTTTACCCAGTCATATCTGTTTTCTGCCCAACATAGCCACTGTCTGCCTGTTGACTGAGTGACTGTATCTGCCTCCCACTATCACCAAGGGATGCTTTGCTACAGGTGCTGGGCTGGGCTGGGCCTGGCAGGGCACACTAACCATTGTGCCCTTTTATATTTGTTTATAATTCCCACTCCTAATTCTAGGCATTTGAGTTTTCCCTTAGCACTGTCTAAGTTTTGTCTATTTCATTCACCTTTCAAAGAAAGCAGGCTTGAATGTTTACGACTGATTCTACAATTTTAACAAACTAGTGGGGACACTTAAATAGTGGTCATGATAATTGCTGGAGGCTGACCTTTTTAAAATCAATGATGTCACTTTATGTAGTTTCCAGTTCTCTTCAACATTTCTTCATCTTGTTTTCTATCTCCTTGAACACACTAAGTACAGTTATTTTAAAGTGTGTGTGTGTGTGTGTGTGTAACCATAATATCTGATGTCCTTCTGGGTCTCTTTCTATTGTCTATTGTTTCTACTGGTTTTCATTCCTGTAGTTTTGCCTCCTCATGTGCAAGTTAAATTTTTTTTTGATTTTTATACTTGATTTATATGTGGATCCCACATTTCTCCCTTTATTATTATTATTTTTTTTATTTTTAATAAAATGCTGAAGTGGTAGGTAGATGCAAGATAAAGGTAGAAAACATAGTTTAGTGCTGTAAGAGGGCAAATGTAGATGATCAGATGATCAGGTGTGTGCCTGTGGACTAAGTATTAATCCAGGCTAGACAAGGGCAGCAAGACATCCACGGATGCAGAAGATTTCTCTCAAAACAGGGGGGGGTGAGGTTCTAAGCCTCACCACTGTTGATCCCCAATTTCTCACCTGATGGCCCCCCTGCGACTGTGCCTGTCTTAGGTTGTTCCTCCCTTGAGGAATCTTACGCGTCTCTGGCTGACCAGCCATCTTCTGGGGCCATACAGGGAAATGTGAAGTTGGTAAGTGAGAGAGAAGCCATATTGTTTGAAAAGGTTAGCTTTTTACTTCTTTGCAGATTTATGCCCTGTGGCTTCTATGCCCAGCACTTGTCTCGAGGTATCTTTACCACCTGGAGGAATTATGATACTCGGTAAATTCGATATGAGGCACGAATTCTATTTAAGGGTTGTAATTAGGAAGGAAGAAGAAAAGCTATAGAGGTAGCATATGGAAGAAAACATGGGAGGATTGATTATTTCTTTGACATATCTTCTTGTAGAGTAACTTAAGCATGTATAGGTTTTAAACTACTAACTAAATTGCGCACACACATTAACATAATAGGAATACAGTTACATAACCAAAGCAGATCTATAATTACCAGCCATCTCCAGTGAAGCCAAGAAAACCAGTTAGGCACCCTAGGCATTTGTGAAAATTTGTCTATGTTATGATGGATATTGTCCAACTGTACTTGAACAGTCTGAGAGAAATCAGACAAATTAAAACAACCCATTCCTGGGAAATGTTCACATCTCATATGTTCTTTTAACAGCAGATAGTCTGTAGTTGTAAGATTTTGGAGCGCTACAACTTGCACTTCTCCTAATTCTTGGTTGAGTTCCAACAGTATAGATCCAGTCAAATTTGTTGTTTTACTGAAAGCACAGGCCACCTTAGATGTCTCCTTCATTCCAATGGTAAGTCCAGGAACCGTTGGGATGGATGCAGCTACAACTGCAGCATCGCCTGGATCTTTGTTGAGGTTTTTTGATGATCATCTTCTGGTATGAGTCTTCCAGAGAGTGCTGATGTTGGAAGTTCTTCTTCATTTCGTATCTTAGTTCATTTTCTGGGTAGCCAAATTAGGCTTTGATCCTCTGTATAAACACAAACAGACCCTTTGCCCACACTTTGATATGCCCTTTATACCATTGTGTAGAACTCATTGGAGGTCACCACACAGGAACTGCTTTTTTTTTTTTTTAAGAGAAAGGAATATTATCAGAAAAGTGTACCCTCCATAGCCGATCATCTGACACCCTTTAAGTGATCAAAATTAAGGATATTTAAAGCATGCATTAATCATTGATTTACAGTTAGTTTTATCCTATCAGGGAGTAATCCCCCTTTTCTTTCTTTCTTTTTTTTTTGTTATCTTTAATCTACACTTACATGAAGAATATTATGTTTACTGGGCTCTCCCCTATACCAGGTCCCCCCTATAAACCACTTTACAGTCACTGTCCATCAGCATAGCAAAATGTTGTAGAATCACTACTTGTCTTCTCTGTGTTGTGCAGCCCTCCCCTTTCTCCCTCCCCCCCATGCATGCTAATCTTAATACCCCCTTTCTTCTTCTCCCCCCTTATCCCTCCCTACCCACCCATCCTCCCCAGTCCCTTTCCCTTTGGTACCTGTTAGTCCATTTTTGGGTTCTGTAATTCTGCTGCTGTTTTGTTCCTTCAGTTTTTCCTCTGTTCTTATACTCCACAGATGAGTGAAATCATTTGGTATTTCTCTTTCTCCACTTGGCTTATTTCACTGAGCATAATACCCTCCAGCTCCATCCATGTTGCTACAAATGGTAGGATTTGCCCTCTTCTTATGGCTGAGTAGTATTCCGTTGTGTATATGTACCACATCTTCTTTATCCATTCATCTACCGATGGACATTTAGGTTGCTTCCAATTCTTGGCTATTGTAAATAGTGCTGCGATAAACATAGGGGTGCATCTGTCTTTCTCAAACTTGATTGCTGTGTTCTTAGGGTAAATTCCTAGGAGTGGAATTCCTGGGTCAAATGGTAGGTCTGTTTTGAGCATTTTGATGAACCTCCATACTGCTTTCCACAATGGTTGAACTAATTTACATTCCCACCAGCAGTGTAAGAGGGTTCCCCTTTCTCCACAGCCTCGCCAACATTTGTTGTTGTTTGTCTTTTGGATGGCAGCCATCCTTACTGGTGTGAGGTGATACCTCATTGTAGTTTTAATTTGCATTTCTCTGATAATTAGCAATGTGGAGCATCTTTTCATGTGTCTGTAGGCCATCTGTATTTCTTTTTTGGAGAACTGTCTGTTCAGTTCCTCTGCCCATTTCTTAATTGGATTATTTGTTATTTGTTGAGGCGTGTGAGCTCTTTATATATTCTGGATGTCAAGCCTTTATCGGATCTGTCATTTTCAAATATATTCTTTCATACTGTAGGGTTACTTTTTGTTCTGTTGATGGTGTCTTTCGCTGTACAGAAGCTTTTCAGCTTAATGTGGTCCCACTTGCTCATTTTTGTTGTTGTTTTCCTTGCCCGGGGAGATATGTTCAAGAAGAGGTCACTCATGTTTATGTCTAAGAGGTTTTTGCCTATGTTTTTTTCTAAGAGTTTTATGGTTTCATGACTTACATTCAGGTCTTTGATCCATTTTGAATTTACTTTTGTGTATGGGGTTAGACAATGGTCCAGTTTCATTCTCCTACATGTAGCTGTCCAGTTTTGCCAGCACCATCTGTTGAAGAGACTGTCATTTCGCCATTGTATGTCCATGGCTCTTTTATCAAATATTAATTGACCATATATGTTTGGGTTACTGTCTGGAGTCTCTAATCTGTTCCACTGGTCTGTGGCTCTGTTCTTGTGCCAGTACCAAATTGTCTTGATTACTATGGCTTTGTAGTAGAGCTTGAAGTTGGGGAGTGAGATCCCCCCTACTTTATTCTTCTTTTTCAGGATTGCTTTGGCTATTCGGGGTCTTTGGTGTTGCCATATGAATTTTTGAATTATTTGTTCCAGTTCATTGAAGAATGTTGCTGGTAATTTGATAGGGATTGCATCAAATCCGTATATTGCTTTGGGCAGGATGGCCATTTTGTTGATATTAATTCTTCCTAACCATGAGCATAGGATGAGTTTCCATTTGTTAGTGTCCCCTTTAATTTCTCTTAAGAGTGACTTGTAGTTTTCAGGGTATAGGTCTTTCACTTCTTTGGTTAGGTTTATTCCTAGGTATTTTATTCTTTTTGATGCAATTGTGAATGGAATTGTTTTCCTGATTTCTCTTTCTATTGGTTCATTGTTAGTGTATAGGAAAGCTACAGATTTCTGTGTGTTAATTTTGTATCCTGCAACTTTGCTGTATTCTGATATCAGTTCTAGTAGTTTTGGAGTGGAGTCTTTAGGGTTTTTTTATGTACAATATCATATCATCTGCAAATAGTGACAGTTTAACTTCTTCTTTACCAATCTGGGTTCCTTGTATTTCTTTGTTTTATCTAATTGCCATGGCTAGGACCTCCAGTACTATGTTAAATAACAGTGGGGAGAGTGGGCATCCCTGTCTAGTTCCCGATCTCAGAGGAAATGCTTTCAGCTTCTCGCTGTTCAGTATAATGTTGGCTGTGGGTTTATCATATATGGCCTTTATTATGTTGAGGTACTTGCCCTCTATTCCCATTTTGCTGAGAGTTTTTATCATGAATGGATGTTGAATTTTGTCAAATGCTTTTTCAGCATCTATGGAGATGATCATGTGGTTTTTGTCTTTCTTTTTGTTGATGTGGTGGATGATGTTGATGGATTTTCGAATGTTGTACCATCCTTGCATCCCTGGGATGAATCCCACTTGGTCATGGTGTATGATCCTTTTGATATGCTGTTGAATTCTGTTTGCTAATATTTTATTGAGTATTTTTGCATCTATATTCATCAGGGATATTGGTCTGTAATTTTCATTTTTGGTGGGGTCTTTGCCTGGTTTTGGTATTAGGGTGATGTTGGCTTCATAGAATGAGTTTGGGAGTATTCCCTCCTCTTCTATTTTTTGGAAAACTTTAAGGAGAATGGGTATTATGTCTTCTCTGTGTGTCTGATAAAATTCTGAGGTAAATCCATCTGGGCCTGGGGTTTTGTTCTTGGGTAGTTTTTTGATTACCGTTTCAATTTCTTTGCTCGTAATTGGTTTGTTTAACTTTTGTGTTTCTTCCTTGGTCAGTCTTGGGAGGCTGTATTTTTCTAGGAAGTTGTCCATTTCTTCTAGGTTTTCCAGCTTGTTGGCATATAGGTTTTCATAGTTGTCTTTAATAATTCTTTGTATTTCTGTGGAGTCTGTCGTGATTTTTCCATTCTCATTTCTGATTCTGTTGATTTGTGTTGATTCTCTTTTTCTCGTAATAAGTTTGGCCAGAGGCTTATCTATTTTGTTTATTTTCTCAAAGAACCAGCTCTTGGTTTCGCTGATTTTTGCTATTGTTTTATTCTTCTCAATTTTGTTTATTTCTTCTCTGATCTTTATTATGTCCCTCCTTCTGCTGACTTTAGGCCTCATTTGTTCTTCTTTTTCCAGTTTCGATAATTGTGATGTTAGACTATTCATTTGGGATTGTTCTTCCTTCTTCAAGTGTGCCTGGATCGCTATATACTTTCCTCTTAAGACTGCTTTCGCTGCGTCCCACAGAAGTTGGGGCTTAGTGTTGTTGTTGTCATTTGTTTCTATATATTCCTTGATCTCTATTTTGATTTGTTCATTGATCCATTGATTATTTAGAAGCATGTTGTTAAGCCTCCATGTGTTTGTGAGCCTTTTTGTTTTCTTTGTAGAATTTATTTCTAGTTTTATACCTTTGTGGTCTGAAAAATTGGTTGGTAGAATTTCAATATTTTGGAATTTACTGAGGCTCTTTTTGTGAGCTATTATGTGGTCTATTCTGGAGAATGTTCCATGTGCACTTGAGAACAATGTGTATCCTGCTGCTTTTGGATGTAGGGTTCAATAGATGTCTATTAGGTCCATCTGTTCTAGTGTGTTGTTCAGTGCCTCTGTGTCTTTACTTATTTTCTGCCCGGTGGATCTATCCTTTGGGGTGAGTGGTGTGTTGAAGTCTCCTAAAATGAATGCATTGCAATCTATTTCCCTCTTTAGTTCTGTTAGTATTTGTTTCACATATGCTGCTGCTCCTGTGTTGGGTGCATATATATTTAGAATGGTTATATCCTCTTGTTGGACTGAGCCCTTTATCATTATGTAGTGTCCTTCTTCATTTCTTGTTACTTTCTTTGTTTTGAAGTCTATTTTGTCTGATATTAGTACTGCAACCCCTGCTTTCTTCTCACTCTTGTTTGCCTGAAATATGTTTTTCCATCCCTTGACTTTTAGTCTGTGCATGTCTTTGGGTTTGAGGTGAGTTTCTTGTAAGCAGCATATAGATGGGTCTTGCTTTTTTATCCATTCTATTACTCTGTGTCTTTTGATTGGTGCATTAAGTCCATTTACATTTAGGGTGGCTATTGAGAGATATGTACTTATTGCCATTGCAGGCTTTAAATTCGTGGTTACCAAAGGTTCAAGGTTAGCCTCTTTTGTGTCTTACTGCCTAACTTAGCTCGCTTATTGAGCTGTTATATACACTGTCTGGAGATTCTTTTCTTCTCTCCCTTCTTATTCCTCCTCCTCCATTCTTCATATGTTGTGTGTTTTGTTCTGTGCTCTTTTTAGGAGTGCTCCCATCTAGAGCAGTCCCTGTAGGATGCCCTGTAGAGGTGGTTTGTGGGAAGCAAATTCCCTCAGCTTTTGCTTGTTTGGGAAATGTTTAATCCTGCCATCATATTTAAATGATAGTCATGCTGGATACAGTATCCTTGGTTCAAGGCCCTTCTGTTTCATTGTATTAAATATATCATGCCATTCTCTTCTGGCCTATAGGGTTTCTGTCAAGAAGTCTGATGTTAGCCTGATGGGTTTTCCTTTATAGGTGACCTTTTTCTCTCTAGCTGCCTTTAAAACTCTTTCCTTGTCCTTGATCCTTGCCATTTTAATTATTCTGTGTCTTGGTGTTGTCCTCCTTCGATCCTTTCTTTTGGGGGTTCTGTGTATTTCCGTGGTCTGTTCGATTATTTCCTCCCCCAGTTTGGGGAAGTTTTCAGCAATTATTTCTTCAAAGACACTTTCTCTCCCTTTTCCTCTCTCTTCTTCTTCTGGTACCCCTATAATATGGATATTATTCCTTTTGGATTGGTCACACAGTTCTCTTAGTATTGTTTCATTCCTGGAGATCCTTTTCTCTCTCTCTATGTCAGCTTCTATACGTTCTTGTTCTCTGGTTTCTATTCCTTCAATGGCCTCTTGCATCTTATCCATTCTGCTTATAAATCCTTCCAGGGTTTGTTTCACTTCTGTGATCTCCTTCCTGACATCTGTGATCTCCCTCCGGACTTCATCTCATTGCTCTTGTATTTTTCTCTGCATCTCCGTCAGCATGTTCATGATTTTTATTTTGAATTCTTTTTCAGGAAGACTGGTTAGGTCTGTCTCCTTCTCAGGTGTTGACTCTGTGATCTTTGTCTGCCTGTAGTTTTGCCTTTTCATGGTGATAGAGATAGTTTGCAGAGCTGGTACGAGTGATGGCTGGAAGAGCTTTCCTTCTTGTTGGTTTGTGGCCTTCCTCTCCTGGGAGAATAGCGAACTCTAGTGGCTTGTGCTGGGCAGCTGTGCGCAGACAGGGCTTCTGCTTCCTGCCCGGATGGGATGGAGTTTATCTCCGCTGTTGCTGTGGGCGTGGCCTGGCTCGGGCTGCTGCTCCAAAATGGTGGAGCCCCATTGGAGGGGGAGTGGCCGGGAGGCTATTTATCTCTGTAAGGGGCCTCCGTGCTCCCTGCTGCCCAGGGGGTTAGAGTGCCCAGAGATCCCCAGATTCCCTGCCTCTGGACTAAGTGTCCTGCCCTGCCCCTTTAAGACTTCCAAAAAGCACTCTCCAAACCAAAACAACAACAGCAACAACAACGACAACAACAACAAAAATTAAATAAATAATTAAAAAAAAAGAAAAACGCATGATTTTCTTTGTCCTCAGGCACCGGTCTCAGGCACCCACTCACCGGTCTTGCTGCCCTGTTTCCCTAGTATTGGGGTCCCTGTCCCTTTAAGACTTCCAAAAAGCACTTGCCAAAAAAAAAAAAAGAGGAAAAAAAAATGGCCGCTCCTGTTTCTTTGTTCTCTGGCGTTGGCCTCAGGCACCCGCTTACCGGTCCTGCCGCCCTGTTTCCCTAGTATCCAGGACCCCGCGCATGCACTGTGTCTGCGCTCTGGTCTGGATGGCTGGGGCTGGGTGTTCAGCAGTTCTGGGCTCCTTCTCCCTCCCTGCTGACTCCTCTCCTCCCACTGGGAGCTGGGGGGAGGGGCGCTTGGGGCCCGCCGGGCCGGTGCTTGTATGTTACCCCCTTTGCGAGGCGGTGGGTTCTCGCAGGTGTGGATGTGGTCTGGATGTTGTCCTGTGTCCTCTGGTCTCTATTTTAGGAAGAGTTGTCTTTGTTATATTTTCATAGATATATATGGTTTTGGAAGGAGATTTCTGCTGCTCTACTCACGCTGCCATCTTGGCTCCGCCTGTCCCACAAGTTAAATTTTATACCTATTATTTATCTTTTAAACCTATTTATCTTCCATTTTATTGAAGTATACCTTACCTATATAATTATTCACCTAACATGTACAGTTAAATGAGTTTTAGCAAATGTGTACAACTATACAACCCACATTTCCAAAATACACAACAACTTTATCACTTCTGAAAGTTCTCTTGTGCCTTTCCCAGTCAACCTGCAACCCCACACAGCAAAAACACCAATTTTATTCTACCACTATAGATTATTTTTGTCTTTTTAGAATATCTTATAAATAGAATCACAAAGTATATACTCTTTAGTATGATTACTCAGTGGGGTTTTGTTTTTCCCTGCCAACTAATGATTTGGCTTATTTCAGTCATAATGCTGTTGAGACTCCTGCATGTTATTGTATGTATTGGGAGCTTAGTTTCTTTTCATTGCTGAGAACTATTTCATCATATAAATATACTGCAGTTCATTTTGTATTCTTCCTTTCACTGACATTGGGTTGTTTCCATTTGGGGGCTATTATGAGTTTACATGTTCTATGAACATTCATGTGCAAGTCCCTTGTGGACATATATTTTCATTTTCCTTAGTGTCTTGGTCAGTTTGTGCTGCTCTAACAGAATACCGTACATAGCCTGGATGGCTACAACAATCAACATTTATTTCTCACAGTTCTAGAGTCTGGACGTCCAAGATGAGGATTCCAGCATTGTTAGGTTGTTGGGGAAGCCCCTTTCCCTGGCTTACGTCTGACCATCATCTCATTGTGTCCTGACATGGCGCAGAGACTGGTCATCTCTCTTGTCTCTTCTCTTATCAAGGCACTAATCCCATTCATGAAGGTAGGGCCTCATAAACTAATTTTCTCCCAAAGGCTCTATTTCTAATACCATCATATGATGGTTAGGATTTCAACACATGAATATGGGGGAAACACAGACATTCAGTTCATAACATTTAATAAATATGTAGGTGTGGAATTATGGGGTCATTGGGTAGAAGTATGCTTAATTTTGTAAGAAACTGCCAAACAGCTTTCCAAAGTAGTTGTACCATCTTACACATCCAAGGGCAGTGAATGAATTCCAGTTACGCCAAATATTTGCCAACACGCATTGTTGTTAGCTTGAAAAACTTTAAACATTCTAATGGGCATGTAGTGAGAGCTCATTGTAGTTTTGTTTTTCCCAGCAAACTGGGAAAACGATGTTGAGCACTTTTTCGTGTATTTATTGTTAATTTGTATGTCTGCCTTTGTAAAGTGTCTGCTCAAGTCTATCATTCATATTTTCATTGAGTTGTTCGATTTTATTACTGAGTTACAGGAGTTTTTAATATATTCTGTATAGAAGTCCAATTTCAGATATATGTATTGCCACTGTTTTCTACCAATCTGTAGTTTTGTCTATTTCTTTTCTTAGTTAAGCCTTTTGATGAACAGCAGTCTTTAATTGTGAGTAAGCCATATTTAACTTATTTTTTTTATATCCTATGTAGGATATCATTTGACCGTATGTGTGTGGTTCTATTTCAGAATTCTGCTCTGTTCCACTGGATAACTTCCACCGAATTGTCTTCAAATCCACATGCTTCTTTCTTCTGATGTTTCCAGTCTGCTGGTAAACCCATCACATGAATTTTTCATCTCTGATATAATATTTATCATTACTAGAATTTTTTTCCTTGGACTCTTTTTAAAATAGTTTTTATCTCTGCTGAAATTTCCTGTTTGCTCATATATATTGTTCATGCTTTCCACTAGCTCCTTTAACATATTTATAATAGTTATTTTAAAGTTCCTGTCTCATAATTCCAACGCCTGGGCCCTCTTTAGATCCGCTTCTATTTTCTCTCATGATGATGGGGCACATTTTCTTTCTTCTTTGGATGGCTCATAATTTTTTTAATTGTGTTCTTTGTGCTGTACTTTCATCCCCGTGACTAATTTATATTATGATTGAAATTTTGTGCCTCTTTATCTCCTTCAGGTATTTCACCCACCCACCCCAACCCCTCCCTCATGGTAACTACCAGTCTCTTCTCTGTGTCTATGAGTCTATTTATGTTTTGTTTTGTTTTTACTTTCCACATATAAGTGAAACCATATGATACTTGTCCTTCTCTGCTAGGTTTATTTCATTTAGCATAATACCCTCTAGGTTCATCCACATTGTTGCAAATGACAAGATCTCTTTCTTCTTTATGGCTGAATAATATTCCATTGTGTATATGTACCACATCTTTTTTACCCATTCATCTATTGATGGATACTTTGATTGCTTCCATATCTTGACTACTGTAAGTAGTGCTGCAATAAACATAGGGGTGTATACATCTTTTTGAATCAGGGGTCTTGTTTTCTTCAGGTAAATTCCCAGAAGTGGAGTTACTGGGTCATATCGTATTTCTATTTTTAGTTTTTTGAGGACCTGCCACACTGCTTTGCACAGTGGCTGCAACAATTACATTCCCACAAGGAGGGCTCCCTTTTCTCCACATCCTCTCCAACACCTGTTGCCTCTTGTTTTTTGGATAATGGGCATTCTGACTGGCATAAGGTGATACCTCATTGTGGTTTTGATTTGCATTTTCATTTGATTTTCATTTCCCTGATGATTAGTGATGTGGAGCATCTTTTCATGTGTCTGTTGGCCATATGTATGTCTTCTTTGGCAAAATGTCTATTCAGTTTTCTTACTATTTTTCAATTGGGTCATTTCTTTTTTTGGTGTTACCTTGTATAAGTATTTTACATAGTTTGGATATTAGTCCCTTATTGGATAGGTCATTTGCAAATATATTCTCCCATACAAAAGGCTGCCTTCTGTTTTGTTGATAGTTTCCTTTGCTGTACAGAAGCTTTTTAGTTTGATATAGTTCCACTTGTTTAATGTTGCTTTTGTTTCCCTTGCCTGGGGAGACTTATCCAGGAAAAAAGTTACTCATACTGATATTCAAGAGATTCCTGTCTGTTTTCTTCTGAGTTTTATGGTTTCATGTCTTATACTTAGGTCTTCAATCCATTTAGAGTTTATTTTGTGTGTGGTGTTAGACAGTGATCCATTTCATTCTCCTGCATGCAGCTGTCCAGTTTTCCCAGTACTGTTTATTGAAGAGATTCTCTTTTCCCCATTGCATATTCTTGCTTCCCTTGTCATATATTAGTTGACTATTTTTGAAAGGGTTTATTTATGGGCTTTCTATTCTGTTCCATTGATCTATGTGTCCACTCTTGTGCAGCAGTACCATACTCTTTTAGTCACTATAGCTTTGTAGTATAGCTTGAAATCAGGGAGCATGATACCCCCAGCTTTATATTTTCTCAAGATTGCCTTGGCTATTTGGGGTCTTTTGTAGTTCCATATAAATTTTAGGATTATTTTCTCTAGTTCATTCAAAAAAAAGCCGTTGGTATATTGATGGGGATCGCATTGAGTCTGTAAATTGCTCTGGACAAATGGCCATGACTCATAATTTTTTTTTATTAAATGCCAGACATTGTGCAAAAGAATAATAGAGCTTGAGTAAGCAAAGCATATACTTAGAAAAAGGCACACCCTTTCCTCTGTCAGTCTTTCAGCATGTTGGATGAAACCAATCCGAGATGGAATTGAGCTAGGTCTGGGCTTGTTGTAGCCTTCGTTTAATTCAGCTCACCACTGGTTTCAAATGATTTGAGGGCAGAATCAGAGCCCTCCCTTCAGCAGGTATCAGGGAAGTTCCAGAAAATTCTGTGTGCTTTACAGTCCAGCTGCTGACTTTTTGAACTGTGGGAATACGTCACTTGGTTGTAAAGACTGGCCACTAGCTTTGGGTCCCGATGGAGTTTGCTCTGCTCTGCCCTCCAACCCCTGGCTCTCTGTGTCTCCAGAGCTCTCTCCTTACCCCAGCGACCCAGCCCTAGCCTCGGAGTGCTGAGGCAGTGTATCCAGTGACATGACAGCCTGCCCATGAGCAGTTCACTTCAGTTCTCCTTCCCTGCTTCAGCTTATTTGCTTCCAAGCCCAGAAAGCTAAAGACACTGGCAGCGTCAGCAACTCTAATCCAGTTCAGAAACTGAGGTTTTCTGGGTCACCTAGATCACTTGGTGCTGGGCTGGCATGTGCAAACTAGATGACTTACCCCTGTGGTGCAGCCCTTCTGGATTCCAACTCAAGGCGTGTGTGTGAGGGGGAGCAGGGAGTGTTACCAGGTCCCCCAACCCTTGCTGGATTCTAGACTCTAACGTCTGTCCCCAGCCCCATGAAACTGCCAGAAGTAAGACTTTTCCTCCCAGCTGCATTTTTTTAGTTGGCAAACATATCTAGGGCAAAATGGGCCCCAGTGCAGGACTCACCTCTCAGGACATCAGTTTTCTACCAGATCTTAGCCCACAATTTGGTACACTGATAGTGTTCCTGTGCTTTCAAGCAGGTGTTCTGTTCTTTTGCTCAGCCCTCCTAGGTGTTCTCAGCAGAAAGGTTGGTCCAAATTACCTAATTTGTCACCACCAGAAACTGCCATCTCTGTGTCTTAATTTATTCCTAACTTCATTTTCAAAAGCCAAAAACAGTATTTTAAAGTTTCTCTTCTCCTATACCATTAACAATTTTAGCAATTTCTGAATTTTTAATGTTTCACATTATAGATGGTGATGTAACATTATTTAAGATCTTCAAGTTTATGACTGTTATACACACATGATGGATATGTTCATGCCTTCTGTTTCCCAGTCATAGAAAGCAGCGAACTGGCCTTTAATTCCACCTCCTTTGGGGTTGTGTGTGTGTGTTTTCATTTACTTCATATATCTCTGCCTATCCCCTTATATTTTTACCATTCAGAACCATTTTGTTTTAAGCATGTCTTATAAAAACATTCCCATTTACTATGATTACTGGTATGATTGAGTTACTCTAAGTCTTTATACTTTGTATATATTCTTTGCTCCCCCTAATTACATTCTTGTGTTTTTGCTACATTTTTGCTTGCTCTTTCTCTGGTTACTTGGAAATTTCCTATTCAACTTTTATACTATTAGTGGGGGCTGCTTCTTATTTTTAAAATCCCTTAATTTGAATTTATTACTATCAAGAATAAAACGTAGCTATTGACATTTACTATGCTAGATGAAAATTTTAACTTTGTTGCTTTCTGGTTTTTCGCAAAGTAAATTATGACATTTAAAAATAATTCCATAACTATGAAATATTTCTTACATATAATTTTAAGAATTTTTAAATCATATTTCTTGAGCTTCACATGAATCACAGTTGTTCAGTTATGTGTTTTATTTAGTTCTATTGATTTGTTTCTTGCCTTTGCTTTTGCACTTAATTTTTCGAATTTTTCATTTTGAATCGTTTCTCAGCTGGCAGGAATATTTCCCAAAGTAGTATTTTTCAAAGAGGTTTTCTGGAAGAGCGCTCACCACCGGCCTGGACCGGCTCTTCCTTACAGGTCGGCTGCTGTTAAGCTTGGTCGGTAGAGGGCGCCAGAGGGCCGGGGAAGAGGGAACCACTGTGCTTCCTGCCTGTTCCTGGGGTTCTGAACCCCAGGGGCGCTAACTCCCTGCGACTTCAGGCAGGACCCCGGTGGCGTCTATATGCCTCGTTCTGTCGGTGTCCCACCCAGTTTTCCAAGAGTAGCCGAGCTTTCAAGGGTGGGTTCCTGATGAAAACGGGGGTGACTCAACAGGTTTCCTGGACCCGCCGGCATGCACCGCTTTCCTCCCGGGACGGCTTCCCGAGATGGCTGTGCCGTAAGTTCAGCAGCAGCCCCCAAAAGCGACTTCCTGGGGAATTATGTGGGCTTCCAGCCGGCAGCCCCAGCCTGCAGGTCAGGACCCTATCGACTCTGTGGAAGGGGTCTGTCCTGAGACAGCCCGGAGGACTCGACCGTCCAGTAGGCTGCAGCCACCCCCTCTCCAGCCAGGGCTGAAGCCCAGCCTTGGGATGCCCCCCTCCCTTCCAAGCGCACACCTTCCGCCCTTTCCACGGCCCCAGAAGACTCTTTAACATTCCCTTTAATTATCACTGTATAGTTAATTCCCTGAAAAGTTAATAATTCTTATATCAAACCTTCCCTGTTCAAATTACTGTGATTTCTTGCTCCTAGATCAGAGGCAAGAGAAAGCTGCGGGGATGTTTCTTGCCTTCTCTACTCAGAATGGAAAAACCATGGCATGTTAATGCTATCAACATTCTGAACATGGCACTGTCTCTGGACTCTGGCCGGAGCAGGAGTCCTGCAGAATTACTGCTTGCAGGGAAGGGCTGCGTAGGGCAAGGCCATTGCAGATGAAGCCATGACAGGGCAGCCAGACAGTAGCAAAAAGTACCATCAGTGATCCACACAGACTATGTCCCTCTTGACTCCTGCCCCTGAGTCACTGGGTCCATCGCTCTCCTAAAACCCCTTGCTGGAATCTCAGTCCTGCTTCCCTCTTCAGTGTCGCTCATACTCTCCCTTAGCCACCCTCACTGCCATTCCATTCCCTGCCCAGGCCTTGGTCACCTAGCCTAGGGTGGTGGTTTCCCCTGGGAGTACTCTCCTCTTCCCTGCATAGGTTCCTGCATGCCCAGCTCAAGCCTCACCACCTGGGGAACTTTCCACCAGCTTGACTCTGTGTTTCTCCACGTTCTGCCCTCTCCTGTTAGCTGTGCTGGTCTCAAGACACTTTCTTAAATCCGCTCTGCCATGTAACTGATCTTCCCTACCAACCCCGGGGGCCTGGGTGAATGAAACCTGGTTCAGATTAGCAGAGGAAAGCATTAATTTGTATGGAAATGGCACCCTCTGTTGGCAGACATATTTAGTGGCTATTTTTTTCATCAGCAACGTGAAGACCTTCTCACTAGCTGCCCAAAGCAGAGAAAACATGACAGCCAAAACCCTCGACTGCCCTCTCTGCTCATCCCATTCCCTTGACAGGCAAAATTCAGTCGGCTGACGAAGCCACCAGATTTCCACACTATCACGCGAAGAGGTTTCTGATGTTCAGGTTTCCTGGATAACAATCTCTAACATTTATTGAAAACTTGCTGTATGCCGGGCATGGGACTCATTTCTTTGCCTATGTTATATCACTTTATCCTCACAGCAGCTTTAGGAGGTAGACACTTTAGTCAGGCTTCCCCAAAAGCAGATTTCAGCACGTGCTGCAGAAGAAGAGTCCTCAGCAGAGGGAGGAGGTGGCAGCAAGAGAGAGCAGGAACCTGTGGTCTTGGCTGGGACCCGGCACCAGCCTGGTCTGGTGGGGAGCTCTGGAGCATGGATTGCACCGGAGTTAATCCCATCCTGAGGTAAGGGGGGCTGACCTTTCCTACCCCTATGAAAGGCAATCATTGGCTGCCAGGTCACAAGCAAGGCACCTTCCATATAGCTGCGGGAATTCTCTGGAGTATGAGCTGTTAGCACAGTCCTCACCAGCTGTGGGGTGAGTGCCCAGGAAAGGGGATCTGACTGGGCACAAAGTGTCAACAACAGTATTTTTATTTCTACTGTACAAATGCAGAATCATAGTCCTTCATATGTGTAGATACTTTACAGATTTTTGTATGAAAAAGGAGTGTTTTCATATTCAGTATCTTATTCAATGTTGGAATAACCTTAAGAGGTAGTCATTACAATTCTCATTATATCCACCAGGAGAGTGACAGGGTAGGAGACTTCCTCAAAATCACCCAGCCGGTTAAATATGTCATCCCTGTTGATGAATAACATCTTCCCAGATACAGAGGCAGCTGTGGTGGGTCCTAGTTAAGACTCTCCTCAGGGACGTGCAGGCTCTGATGGCTTACCAGTAGTAGTTACAGCCCTTTTAGCTCACACTAAGTCCTTCACAGCCCTGAAGCTGGCAACCACCCCTTCTGAGATGAGATGAGAGAAAATATACATCCTCATTCAGAGGGGACCTGGCCATTTTGCTGCGCTCACAAAGCTCCTGCAAAATTCCCCCCCACACCTGGAAAGAGCGTGTTCCTGGGCATCACTTACTGTTTCAGCAGGTTTCTTAGCAAAGTTTCCTTAGTGGTGTCCCAGCAGACCTGTCAGCTTGAAGGTCTTTTTTTTTTCCAGACCCGAAGGGTTCCAAAGTACGTGATATCTTTCAGAGTTGTTTTCCAGTTATGTTCTAGGAAGAGATGCAATCTCTACCTGTTTGGAACCAGTTTGGTCCACACCACAGGAGCGATGTCTGTGCAGATGAACTAAGAATGTCTGAGTTACCTTAGCCTCATTTGCATCATAGAATCCCTGCCCAGGGCAGCTGCAACACAAACATAGGCACAGGGATGTGCATAGAAACAGGTTTGCAAACTGTGCCTGACGAACTCATACCTACTTCTACGTGTGATGTGACCTCCCTTCTTAATATTCACTTCCTTGTGCCGATAAGAGACTTGCTTCCTATGCTCATGGCGCCATGGCTTTTTCAAAGTGATTCCCAGTGGTCTCCTTATTTGCTGCAGATAAAATGTACTTTGTGTGACAACTACTTTGTGTGAAGGTTTTTTATTCCAACTCACCAAATAGGCTTACACTGAGTCAGCAACAACCGTAGTCTGTCAGAGGAGATTCAGGGTCCCCAGGCTGCCTGGGAGCCACAAGAGGTGGCTGTGTACCAAGTCCTGTGTCAGAAGGCTGGAGTTTTCCATTACCTTAGGGGAGGTGTCATTTCCACCACCCTCTCGCAGTCCTGGGCTTTGGCCCCCCGCCAGTGCCTCAGGACTCATTAAAGGTCCCTAAGCTGTCCTTAGGATGAATGGGTGTGAAGAGTTCCTGAGACAAGCTCCCCCCTCTAACTCCTGCCCCATCCTAGTTCCGAGTAATGATGCATACCTGAGCTGATGGGAGGACAGCAGTCGTGCATACAAACATGAAATTGTGGTGGGAAAGCATGGCTTAAGATCTCACCGTCTCAGGTGCAAATGGTCCACTGCACCACTGACTAGACACCTTAGTCAGGATGGGGTACAAAAGAGGGTAACAGAAGACCCACAATGACTGCGGCTTTAACAGCGTAGTTTATTTTCCTCTCACATAAAAGCCCAGAGGCAGGAGACTGGAGCTGGTCCGATGTCTGGACCTCCCCTCAGCTCACCGCTCTGCTCTTCTAGTGGGCAACCCTCCTCCTTGTGGTTCAAGGTGGCATACGCCTACCGAACGGCGAAATAGGGGCAGGAGCAAAGGGGCAGAGCGCTTACACACCAGCTGTGTTAAGCAAGGTCCCAGAAACTGACACGTTACTCCGTTTACTTCTTATTGGCCAGAACTCGGTCACGTGACCTCACCTAACCACACAGGAGGCTGGGAAATGCAGTCTTCTTTCTAGGGAGCCGTGTTTAGAGCTAAAACTCTGATAAAGTAGTAGAAAGTTATTGAGGAACCACTAGTAGCTTCCACCACAGTAGGTGTGTGCCCCTGGGCAAGTCTCGTGACCTCTCTGAGCATGGAGATAATGTTATTTCCATATACAAATTGTTGTATTAACTGAAACCTCATATGCAAATCATCTTGTCCAGCGCCTAGAACACACTATGCACCCTTCCTGCTCCAGGCATAGCGGCAGCTTTCATCCTCTCAAATGTGGCCAGAGCTCCTGGACCCAGTGTCTGAGTGCTGTCTCCAACCAAACCCCCAGGGTCAGCCTGAAACCTCCCCGGGCCTCTGGGCCGGCCCTCGGAACACTACAGTAAACCACAGCGACTTGCCTTAGCCCCACGCCCACCTCCGTGGAATCTGTAAAGAGAGACTCTCCCTATCCACCTTGCTGACGTTACTAATAAGTCTGTATAAGAGCACATCTGCTCCAGCCCCGCGGTGGAGCCCCGACCTAATTCTTGTCCTGGGGCCCATGGCTAAAGCCTAGGAGAGCTGGGACTTAGTCAAAGAGAGATCTCAGATGTGCAAAAGCCCGTGGAAAAGTGGAGACAGGTCCGCTGAAGAGGGCATGCCATGCACCGAGCAGGAACTGGCCCCCGCGCACAGCAGTCTCAGGCTCTTCTATCAGGAGCCTCCCAAAAGCAGAGAGAACTGCCCTCTCCCAGATAAACCCTGGGCCCCAAGCTCAGAGCATGACCCAAAACAAGTGATCATGAGTAAAAACGTTTGAGTCTTTCTTCTTTAAAATTCATTCAAAGTTTGCATTCTACTAGTTTATTTCAAAATACATTTACTAAGTTTTAGTAGTAAAAGTAACTGTCTAGCAGGCTATAGCATGCTTCTCCTTGAAACTTCACTTGTCGTCGCCCCAGTGTTTGTGTCTGTGGAGTCACATCATTCTCTTCCATCACGCACAATCCATGAACTATTACCCTGACTGACAGATTTGGAAACTGAGATTCAGAGAGGTTATGTGGATTGCCCAAGGTAACACAGACAGTAACTGGTTGAACAGGGATTCAGATCCTGGTCCATCCAACTCCAAATCCTTGTCCTGTAATTACCATGTTGCAGTGAGTAGGGGTTACCTACTGCCTAGTGATGGAACCTGTTGCTAAGGGGTCTTGGCCACACAGGGGAATCCGCAAGGAGAGGGTACCATGAAGGAAGCCCTCTCCCCAGGGAGGAGATCAAGCCTCAGAGAATGTGGACCACTGACTCCAGTAGTTACCACCAAATCAACCTAGCAGGACACCTAGAGGCTGGAAAGGTGCTGTGACGGGTAGCAGGACCCAGCATGGGACTTACCAGCACACCCTTTATGTTTCCCTGGCCTCAAGAGCAGAGAGCCAGGGCCGGATAGGAGTGGGGAGAGGCCCCTGGCCCCTAGCCAACAACTGAACAGCAAAAGCTCCTTTGTGAACTGCAGCCAGTCAGTAGGATTTATTTCAGCCAGTGGTGTCCAGAAGAACTGAGACCAAGGTGGCCTGGGCCCCAGAGAAGTAGGACATGGACCCTGTCCCAACCTGTATGTTTTCTAGGAGAAAGGGGACAGGCAAGTGCCATTATAACCCTGGAGATGCTGAGCACAGAGGAGAGGACGGTACAGGAGACTCCTGGTAAGGCAGCAGAGGTGGAGGCCTGGGTTCCCTGCCAGAGATACCAGCCTGACACCAGCTCAAGAAGTCCCCCAGCTTTCACCCTTGAGGCCACTTACCCTCCGTCTGGAAATTCAGCGGTGCTCTCTGCGTGAGGCAGGGATGTGAGTTCTTGGTAGTTCCAACTGGCCCGACTTCCCCGTAACTGGGGGCTCCACAATGGTGGGATCATTGCAGGCCCCACTTCTGGAGCTCCAGTTCCAACCCCAGGCCCCCTGCTTGCTAGGCACTTACCCCCTGCCCCATTGCGTCTCTCTGACTGTATCTGTTGAGCATCAGTGATCTCTTTGCTCACCAAGTGGCCCCAGAATATAGAAATGGCCCCTTACCCTCCTCCAGAGGAGCTTCCCATGTCACACGGCGACCCGAGGGCTCTGCACACACCAGAGGGGCTGGTGTTCACATGGGTGACATGTAGCCCTATGGTGTAAGTGATCCGGCGTCAGCCACCGTCCCGCCAGGGAGAAGGTGGTGAGGAGGCGGCCTCAGCAGATGGAGACGCACCGTATGGTGATGTCCCCCTGTGGGTCCTGTGGTCCTAGTGGCACGTCTGCCTCCTCACTGGCTCTGCGGTGGGGGAGGCCCCAACTTCCTGTGGGATCCTGTGAACTCTCCCAGCCTCACCTTTCCTTCCACACTGCAGGGAGGTGAATCCTGGCTCTGGAGAAGGAACGGTGGTCAACCTCTCTGGTTCCTTGGAGAGAGAGGGAATCAAACTGTGCTTGTCCCCCTGCATCTTCTGGCATATCTGCTGCCACCAGCAGGGGGAGTCACGCCTCTGATCTGGTCCTAGAGCCGCCCGACTGGAAGCTGGGCAGGGAGTTGGAAGTCGGTCTCTGCAGGTGTTGCTCCCGGCAAGGTATGAGGCATAAGGCAGCCCAGAAAAGGAACCCAGTCCCCAGAGGTCTAAAATAGCTGGTAGTGTTTATTTAAAGCCAGTCACCATTTCTCACCGTCTGACTTCCTTGGGGTGTGTGTGGATGGAAGTACTTGAGGGCAGAGGAGTGTGTGTGGCTGTCCAAGTGCAGGGGGAAGGCCTGTGGGTGCCCCTGGGCAGCTTCTCCTGTCACCCCTGGGGTCCAGGAAGGGCCAGAGAGGACGTCTCCTATGCTTGGAGAGGTTACTGTTGGTACTGCAGAAGTTTCTGGAGCCTCTTGCCCCTGCGTTGGCCCAGAAGGGAGCTGCTCTGGAGGCCCTGTGATGGAGAGGTGGCCTCCGATAGTCTCTGGAGACAGCCCTGCCCTAGTGACCAGCCCCCACCCCTTCCCCAGGCCCCTGCAATCCAGTGCTGTTGGGCCCAGGTCAAGGAAGTCTGGCTTGCTTCTCTGGCTAGAGGACAGGGACCCAGGGGTTGCAAAACAGTCTCAGGTTCTTGGACAAGAAGGCAAACAAAACAAAGCAAAACCCAAAAAGCTCAGTGACATCACTGTCTCACCCAGAGGCAAGGACTTGCTCAGGTCCAGCCAGCTAGCCTGGGCTGTCACCTGCCGAGCCAGGAGGACCAGCAAAGGACCCGGCCCAGGGGGCGGGCTGATGCAGACAGGTGGGGAAGCCTGGCCTCGGCCCTGGGGCGCCTGGCCTGAGGGGGAGATGCTGTCACCCCCAGGAAACCCAGCAGAGATAAGCTTGCAGGATGATATTCCACCAAGGATAAATCGTGACGTTCAAGAGGGGCCTGCAGCCATATGGGGAAGAGCATGACCTCAGACTGTGGAGGAGATAAAGGGCTAAGGCCCCTCCCACTGCCCCGCCAGCGCCCTCTTGCTTCCTGACTACTCAGAGTCCCTCCTTTTAAACACTGACTGAAGGGCCACCATGGGCCACCGTTCCCAAGTTGGGGACACAGAGAAGGGGTTTACAGGGCAGCATGGGTGATGGCCAGTCGCCGCAGCATGACAAGCCCTGGGGAAGCCTCCTGACTGGGGACGGGTGCCGGGGAGGGCCGGCTGCTCAGGCCTGCCTCCCAGGCCCGGGAGGAAGCAGCACTCACGCTGGGTCTGAAGGAGGCAGAGAAATCGCCGAGGCAGAAGACAGGACCGAGGCCCCACGGCAGTTCCTAGGTGGGGGGACTTGGGCCCAGATGGGCCCAACGGCAGGGGTACCTCAGGGCAGACCACTTCAGTTGACAGAGTTTTTTCACATGCTTTTATTTTGTAAAGTAGCTCAGAAAATGAAGCTCAGAGAAGTTAAGTAACTCACCCCAGGACACACAGCAAGAATCTCTGATTCCACATCCCAAGCCGTACCTGGTTTTTTAGGTAGCCTCTGCACCTGTCAGCACCCCAATGCCCCGAGGCAGAATCTTGGTGAAAACAGGGCCTGTCTTAGCTTGACAGATTTAGAGCTCGTTTTTGTTTTATTTTTCTTGTCACTATGAAGTGACATCTGAAGGCCTGGTCACACCAAGCAAACACAAGTGGGCAGGCAAACAGAATCCCAGTATATTCATACACGGGGAACGTGAGCTTGTCATTACGGCTGGTGCTAGAATTTGCTGGGGCTGCCTGGTCACTGCTGGTGGTGCCCATGCAGAACCCGAGCACTGGGAGCTGGTCCATGGTGGACTTCTCCACCTGTCGACAAGACTGGGTGAAAGAGGTGCGTGATGTGGCCGGAGGCGTCCGGGAAGGGGGCTCCGGGTCGGAACCTTAGCCCTACGGGTCCCTGATGCTGTGCCCGGGCAGGTTATTTAAGCCTCAGCTGCTTCATCGGCTCGATGCAGAGGAATTGCTGGGGGGAGCGAAAAGGTGATGCACAGACGACGCAGCACCATGGGCAGATGGCAGCTCCTGCGAGTCAGCCGGGCAGGGCTGCGTGACTCCCCTGTCCCTACAGAAGGCACACGCACAGTGGTCGCAATCCAGAAGCAGCTGCTCCTTGCCCCAGTCAGTGCTGGACGCACCCGCAAATCCTCGCCACGCCCCCGAGCCCTCTCGTACAAGGCACCTCTCCAGCAGGCCGGTGCCTGAATAGTTCCACTGGCCCACTGCTTTCTCTAGTGACATTCTTCTCCCAAGGATGCTCACCACAAAGTCAGATGGAGACATTCTCTGCTCTTCAAGGGGATTTGAAGACACTGTACTTCACTTCCCTCAACCGTATGTGCTCCTTTAAGGGGTCATTGTCCAAGAACACAGACTTCCAGGTGCAAGACCTTGATGGTGCTATGTGGATGGCCTTAGCTGTGTGATGTCCCCTGGTGGGACCCCAGTTTCCTCACCTGATGGGGGACGTACCCAACCATAGAGCTGTTAGGAGGATTAGACCTGAACAGTGTAAGGTGCCCAACATCTTGCCCAGCGTGGTGTCAGAGGGATTGAACAGATGGTAACTGTTTTGTTATCACAATAGTGGTACAGATTTTATAAGCTTCAAGTTCAGAGATCTTGTCTAAGTTAATTATGGTATAAAACAGTGGAGTGATGTCAAGACCTTATCCATGGATTGCTGTTAGAGCTGAGGGGCAGGAAAGATCCACTTCACACACAGGGCGATGGGGGAGGCCCTCTGGGGGAACTGGAACCCGGTCTGCTGGTGTCCCTCCTGCTGTCGCCTCTCTCGGATCAGCGTCTGCATCCTGCTGGTCCCCCAGAGGTCCACTCTGGGCACCTTGATGGGGGAGCTGGGAGAAGGGGCGAGGGAGGAGGACACCCTGCTCAGTGGTCTGCTCCCCAACTGTCCCAAGAGGGTCTCTCACCTGGAGACCTGAGGGCCCCTAGGAGTCTGGAAATGTGAGGGCAGGTGGGTAGGGAAGAGGCTGTGGTCAGCCTGAGGGCTGAGGCCTTTTTGAAGAGCCTTTTTTCACCCTGGATGGAGCCCTCCCAGCCTCACTGCACATTATCTGTACACACAGTCCTCAGGGAGACAGGCTGTCCCACACAGGTCTTGGGGACACCCAGTTCGGGCCCTCCACCTAAGAAAGCACCAAACCCTGCTGTGGTCTGTGGGCGATGGAAGCATGGACCAGCCCAGAGCGGAGGCCACTCACGGCCCCTTGTGTTGGGCTGTACAACAGTTTACAGAGCTGCCACCTTGATCCTGCCTCACAGCAGCCCTGGGGGTGAGCAGCCGATGGTTTCTTCTTTTGTTTTTTGGGCATTTCAGAAATCTTTATTGATAGCCCCTAAACTGCAAGAGTCATAAGGTTTTTCTGAAAAGTACTGAATGCATAATGATTTATTTCATGAACACTACCATTCTACCAAATTCGAGATTGTATTCAACAGTCTCCATTTCCTAATGGTGAGTTTTAGCGCCTTCCTCGTTGGTAAGGCACAGTGCTCTGGCTGGGGGGACAGGCGTCTTCTCCGTGTGTAGACCCTGCCCTTGAGCATTTGGGTAACATAAAGATTTGCCTGACGTCAGCCTCAACATGAAGACAACTGTCTTTCAATTCAAAGTCGATGCAAAATGATCACCACAATGAGTCTAGTTAACATGGGCCGCCATACATGGTTACAAATCTTTTTCTTGCAGTGAGGACCCTTAAGATCTATTCTCTTAACTTTCAAATATGCAATACCGTATTACTAACTATAGCTGCCTCGCTGTACATCACCTCCCCAGGACTTACGTATTTTATAACTGCAAGTTGGCATCTTTGACCCATTCACCATTTCGCCCACACCTCAGGCAACCACCAGTCTGCTCTATAAGCTTGGGTTTTTTGTTTGTTTGTTTGTTAGATTCCACATATAAGTGAGATCACACAGATGTTTTGATTCCCATTTTACAGATGAGGAGACAGGGGCCCAAGAGGGAAGGGCCCACATCCCTCACTGTAAAGTCACGTAAAGAGTTAAGACTCATCTCTCTCCCCAGTGGGCAGGGTCCCTGCCCATCCTGGGTGAGCTGGGTGGCTAAGGAGCACAGCTCGTCTGACTGTAGCTCAGCCGGCCTGCCTGACATGCCAAGTCCAGGTGATCCGGAGGGAAGGGAGGCCCAGCACCCTCCTCCAGCCAGGCCCTGACTGCTGGGACAGACTCAGCCTCAAACCTGCCAGAACGCCGGGGCCTGCGCCTGGGAAAGGGGCCAGTCAGCCTCGAGGGAGGGACTTTCCCTCTGCCAATCCCCGTGGAGCCCGGGTTTTCCCTGTTTCCTTGTCCCATTGCTCTGTTTACCTCCGGGTCTGACTAGAACAGGGGAAGCTGGTACAACTGTCTGAGCTGGGGATGTGCAAGCGGAACTTGGTGGGACTCTGCTGCACACCAACATTCATTCTGTGTGCCTAGCAGGGGCCTTGAAGAGTGTGTCATGGTGAAAACCCCAATGAGACAGGTCACCCCATCTCTCGGTCTCTTCTTTCTGCCCCTGTTTCCTGTGTGTCTCTCTCTCCACATATATAGAGATAGAGATATAAGGTGTCCATATACATATATGTTGATATACATGTATATCATATACACACACATACATACACATATGTGTATTTTGACTTTCTCTGTCTCTGTCTCTCTACCATTTGCTATCTTTGCCCAGAATGTTCCTTGAACCACTGGGTGGGGGTTAGGTTTTCAAACACCCACCCCACCACAGTTCTCATCCCACTAGGGAGTCCATGAGTGCTCAGTTTGGGATTAAGAGTCTCCTTATCTTCTCCTTTGGCCAAACTCACATCGTTTGTGCTGCAGTTGAGGCATTTGCTTTGATGTCCTAAGGGCATAATGGTAAGACAGCGGTCAGATCCGGACCAAGCTGCCTGGTGACAAAATGTGGTGCTTTCTGGCACTGGGTCATGCCACGGGAGTGGAGAGTGGAGAGGCAGCTCAGGGAGTGTGGCAAGAAGCTGTCACGGCCAGTGTGGACCCCAGCCAAGTGCTGTGTATGAGTATATTTATAGACACATGGAGAGACACACCTGCCTGGGAAGGTACTGTTTGTTTCCTGGGAGCGTGTGTCTGTTCTCATGGTCTTAAAGATTTCCCAGGTAGCATCGTGGGGCAACAGGGAAAACCATAGCCTCTTCTACCTGGCATCCACCCGCCGCATAAAGAGAGACCTTTGGAGAAGGACCTGATTGCCTCTCCCCCCTGGGAGACGGGCAGTCACCTCCCCTTGCCCTCAGGGTAAGCTCCTCTGGGCCTGCCTACTGCCCTGCTGACGGCTGCAGCTCCTCTCTTCCCTCCCCAGCCTCCCCACACTCTCCAGAACCGAAGCACCGTGCATGCAATCCTCGGAGCGCACCAGCCCCTTTACACCCGCCCGCTTTGGCACACACAGTTCTCTTGACCAGGAAGGCTTTCTGTCCACTGTTCTTCCAGCACAGCCCCCCTCAGTCTTCTGTCCAGCCCACACTTCATCTCCCCGGGGAGCTTTTCCCCTCCAGGAAATTACCCTTTCATTCTTCTGAGGTCTTAGGGTCTGTATCAAATGCTGTTCGTACAGACTCACAGCTGTTATTTCTATTCATATCTGTCTCTTCCACCAAACCATCCCTTCTCCAAGATCAAGAACTATCTCTTCCTCATCTTTGCATCCCAACATCCAGTCTAGCGCCCGATGCAGTGGAAATGTGCACCGGCAAGTTGGTGACGCCGGGGAGATGCGCACTGGCGAGTCAGTGAATGAGCAGATGAGATGTTTCCAGTGCAGCTGCTAAGAGCCAAGGGGCCGCTTTTCAGGAAGATTGGATTTGAATACACCTCTACCGCTTGCTAGCCATGAGATTTTCATTACTAAGCCCAAGTGGCAGTTTCTGAATCTGTAAAGTGACACATACAATACAGCTGCACTTACATGATTACAGTGAAATTTTAATGATAATGTATATAAAGGATTTCATGTAGTCTTTGGCATATGCACCTGAAACACTTTTCTCAAAATCCACGTGTCTATCAGCAAACACGGTTGCCTCTTTTCTTGAAATATCCAACATTCTCACCTCCCACTGCTAGCAGTCCAATCCAAACCACCATCTTTTCCCACAGATGTATTTCAGTGGCCTCCTTCCTGGCCTCCTTGCCTCCACCCTTGTCCCACTTCATCTATTTTCAACACAAGTCCAATTAGGTCACTCCTCTGCCAAATTTCTCCTTTGGCTTCCCCGCCTCACTGACAGTAAACACCCATGTCCTCATTATGACCTACAAAGCCCTTTAGGATCAACTGGTGCTGCCTGAATCCATCTCCTCATTTTCCCACCTGCCCTTCTGGCTCCATCCATACTGGCCGACATGCTGGAACTAAAACCTGCCCACACACTGCCCTGCCCCAGTGCCTTTGTACCTGCCATGTTGTTGGCCTGGAATTCTATTCCCCGAGAAACCCCCATGCCTCCTTTGCTTACTAAAGTCTTCACTCAAAGCCACCCTCTCCATGAGGCCCCCGCTGGCCGTTCCATCTAAACTTTCAATAACATGCACACTGTTGACACTTTCTATCCCCTCCCCTCTTTACTAGTCTTGATCATTAAAAGGCACCGTCTGTCTGTCCCAGTGGAATGCAGGCTAAGACTGCAGGTTCTGGTCACTGTGGCAGCCTCAGCATCTAGAACAGTGTCTGACACAAAGGAAGTGCTCAATACACACTTGCTGGAATAAACAGATCATTCCAGGAAGTTCTGTGAGAGTCCATTTCCCCTCTGTTACAAGAGCTTTGTGCCCTGCTACTGCAAAGAGGAGGGTGTAGGTTGCTGTAAAACACTGTGGGCTGGGCGTGGGCCTCCGCTTACTGCCGTGGGCAGTCAGAACTGACTCAGGAGGCAGAACCCCACACAGGCTTTTGTCCTCAGACTGGATTTTCCCCTTCTTCCAGCCCAACCCAGCTGTGTCTGGTAGAGGGTTTGGTGGGAACTCCAAGCTTGTCCTTTTCTCTGGGGAGGCTGGGCGCTGGGCCTGGGCCCCAGGAGGAGGGAGTGGCATGTGAAGACACCCCACAGCCGGAAGGTTGGCGACACTGCTGGAGCTGCCCTTTGTCCAGTTTTCTTGGGGTTCCCACAGGGCCCTCCTAGCGGGACATCGGTGCCATCCCTCTCGGACTGGGTTTCCCGAGGAAGCAGTGCTCCTCAGAGTGGGTGGCTGGTGTCACATCCCTCGGCCTGACATCAGACTCTCCGAAGTGGGCCCTGGGCCTCTGCATTCTACAGGCTCACCCGATCCCTGTACTCAAATGAGAGCTGCCCATCAGATGGTGACCTCCCTGGGGGCAGGGACTGTGCTCTCACATTCCAGCCACCTTACCTCAAATCTCATCCCCTCCCCTGCTTCATTTCCTTCCTTAGCACTTATCACAACACAATCTGACATAGTATTTATATATTCCACTTATTTGTCCTGTTTACTGACCAACCCCCACCCTCTCCTACACACTGGGAAAGGACATGTGGTCTGTTTTACTCACTGTTGTATCTCCAGTGCCTAGAACAACACCTGGGTACATACTAAGCGCTTCATAAAGAGTTCTGAATGAGCCGATCCTTATCCAAAGCCCCCCTTGGTGAGAGCTCATTAGTGAGGGAGAGGGATGCAGGGAGGGAGGTAGCAATCCTCTTACAGTGAGATGAAGATAGAAGAACTCCACCCGAGCTAAAAGCCCCCTGTGTATCTCCCACCCACTGACCTGAAGTTTGCATCACTTTGCACAGAGTAGGGCTGCATCGCAAGGGGGCCCGAGACAAGCACATAAGCCCCCTGCAGGACTCTCTCCCTTTGCCTTGACAACCTCCAGCCCCTATAGGCCCCCTGTCCCCCAGCAGGCCTTCCTGGACGGCTTCAGGGGCCACTCTGCTCCTTCCGTGGCCTCTAGGGAGCACCAGGGCCACTCCCAGCACCCGTGCAGTTGATGGCCAGGTGGGCCGCATTGTCAGCAGACCCTCCCCAGGAGTCCTTCCTGCGCCCCTACAAAGACGGTGACTTTGCTGACAACACAGACCCTGTCTTACTCACCTGCATGGGCAGTATCTAGAGCATGATTGGTGTTCAGTAAGTCATGAGTCTGTGGCTTTATGGAAGAAAATGGTGCACAGTTATGTTCAGGGCTTGATGTGTGCTAGCGCCCAGAGGGGCCTCGAGGCAGGAGCTTTCTTAAACACGAAGCTCTGTTTATGACATAGCGGTTATGTGGGAGCCACGTTTCCCACCTCGACCTTCTTACCACCTTTGGTAACGACAGCTGACGTTCAGCGGGTGCTTCCCGTGGCTGAGTGCTGTTTCAGGCATTCCACAAAGCTTCTCTCCTTTAAATCTCCTAACGTTTCCAGATAGGGACTATTATTATACATATCACATGCGTATCAGGGCCTGTGCTATTTGCAGGTAAAGACTATGACGTGTTTGGTGGGGAGGCCAAGCATGTTTGCTGAGGGGGAAGGGCGAGATCAGGAAGAGGGGCTTCCCAGCATGGAGACCCCAGCTACACATGAGCTTGCATGAGCTTTGCAGAGCAGAGAGGTGCCGTGCCATCTCTATAATGCCCTCAATCCTGATGCCACGGGGCTGCAGGCATGTCCTTCCCAGTCTCTTGAAAGTCAGCCTTCAAGTTGAGGGGCCAGGCTTTGGTACATTTTTCTTATATGCTGGTCATTTTATAACCCATTCAACCAGCTTTCTTCCCATTTGAGTTGGGAGTGAAATAATTATGAAATCTCCCTTTCTGTCCCCATTCCCCACCCCCTCCTGCAGAAGCCCTCCTAGGAAAGGATCCTGCCTTCTCTAACTCTCACCAGACAGGGAACGCCTCGAGGGCAGGGCCATGGCCACGCAGCTCAGTGGGACTTCTCTGTCCTCTGCCCCACTGCCAGGCCCCACCCTCTGTCCTAAGCAGATTCACCCCAGGATCTCAGCTGTAAGTGACACTTCAGATAGGGGGACATGAGGTGCTCCCGGGTAGAGAGAAGGTGGGAGGGGAGGAACTGTAGCCTGGTGTGAGGCAGTCAGAGAGCAGGAGAAATCAGAGAAGGTGAGTCCCCTCCCTCCCAGCTTGGGGGCCATGGCACTAGAGGAGGCCTGTAAATAACGTCTGAATGGCCTCTGGTGCTGTGTTTGAACCGTGAGGTTTCTACTCCCTAAATAGACCTTGACTATCGCTGCAGGCATTCCGAGGGCTCTGGGGGAGGGGCTAGAGCCTGTTCTTCCCACTCAGGGACTCTACAGCCACCCAGGGCTGGGGCTTGGGGACCCCCAGCTCCTAGCTTTGTGGCGGGGTTCTGCTGAAGGCGTGGTTAGGTGTGACCTTTGCAGCATGCCCATGTCCCTGGAGCACTCGAGGTCCTTGTTTTCAACAGTTTATAAGAGTGACAAATATTGGGGTGTTTTCTCCCTGAAAATAAGCAGATTCTGATGCTCAGGAGATACCAGAAGGGGCTCAAAGGAAATCTGTGTGTATGCCCTACAGAAAATCACCATTCATCACCCTGTGTTTTGGGGTTCCCAGGAGACCTCTGAGAGCATGTAGCAGGCCCACCCCGAGTGCTGGTTGCTGGGGATGACCGGGGAAGGCAGGGTGGAGGAGGACGTGGCCAGAGCCCTGCACACCAGCAGCTGGGCGCTCTGTCCCTGTTACAGAGCGCCTCCCCCGCCACCCTCCTTGCTCCCTTTTGCTCCAATAATCTCTCCTCCCTCTGCAGAGCAGAAGGTGACTGATGAATCTGCCATCTGCCACCTCCCCCAGTGCCCAGGGCCCTGCACTGGGGTAATCTGAACGGCTAGGGTAATCGAGATATGATTCTTGCTGCCATTAAACATTGACAAGCCAGAGCGCGGTGCTCAGTTGCAGAGAAACTCCCTGGCTAATCCGCAGGGAGGCAGGGAGACCACAGCAGCTGGGCCATTAAAAATGGATGGAAACCAACCTAAGAAGGGGCTTTGTCTCTTAAAGTGGCAGTTCACCTGTTGGCCAGAGGGAGGGACCGGGAGGACTCAGAGGGGGCCAGCAGGACCTAGGCCCTATGCAGTTTTCAAAGTCTCATTTAGTTGGGTAGAAAGAGTGTGGGCTCTGGAGTCAGGCAGCCTTGAATTTGAGTCTCTGCTCAACCCCATAGTATGGCTTTAGGTACACTGAATCTTTGTTCATCTGGAAAATGGGCTTAATACTTGCTATAAAGGTTGTTGTAAGGATGAAATGAAATAGCAGCTGTAAGTTACCTAGCATGTGTTTGGCCAAGAGAAGTCATTACTAAAAGTTAGACCCCCTCTGCTTCCTCCTGAAAGAGGGTAAGTTTCTTTCCAGACTTATGTCTCTCGAGGGAGACCCTCTCTGGCCTGGTGGGATCTTTCCTCTGCCCCCTGGTCTCATTACCAGTTTGCTCGTCTGCCCCCAGTAGACCAGAAGCACCTGGGAAGCAGCTCCCTTGGGCACCACTGACCTTCAGGCTCCAGCTCAATGTTCTGCATATACTGGTTTCCGGAGAATGTTGAGATGAACTGAATTGAAAAAAAAACTTTGAAAGGATGTAAATGAGACCCACAAACTGAAGGCAAATGACACAAGATGGAAGGAATCGAGGTCATTTCGTACAGAGTAAGTCATCACAGGCTGCCCAAGCTCACCGGAACCAGAGGTACAGTTGGTTTGACACCCTCCCTTTATAATGCTGGGGAACAAGGCCCAGCAAGTTGTCAGCAGAGCCTGACAGCTCACCAGGCTCCCAACGCCCCTCCGTGCTGGAGAGCTGAGGCTGGGATGACAGGCTCCATCCCTGCCCTGTGAGCAGGGCAGGACCATGTGACTGACCCCCCAGTCACACAGAGTCAGGTCAGGGTACACCTGGACCCTGGCGGCTCTCCCTATGTCCAGGCCAGCACTGTGACCCCCAGGGCACCTGGAATTGCATGTTTGCAAATTTTGGTTCCAGCAATAGTGCCATGTACTTCCTGGGCTCTGGAAGGTCAGGGGTTAAGTGGGAGTGTTTCAAGAGGGGAGAGGACCAGCCCTATTCCTGCCTAGTGTCTGCCTCCAAATAACCCACTGAATCACCTGTTGTTAGTCATTCTATTACTGTGGGGCCCTGAACTCTGCCCCCTGAAGTCACCTCCCAGCTTCCCCAGTGGAGTAGTCCAGGGCCAAGCTGTTTGGGGACCCTCCTTACTCCCGAGTAGCCTGCTAGAGCAGGGTGTCAGGACGGGAGACCTGGTACCAGACGGTCTCTCTGATAATATCTTTACAGCCTATTCTGTGAGGTCATTGTGCAGATTAAATAACACAATAAATGTGGAAGGTCTGGGAAATAAACACTATAAAACATATTTGGCAGCTGAAGGATTGAATGAATCAAGTCAGGGATACTTGGCAGGCAGGTTTCTTACACTGAAAGATTCTCAGGCCTCCCACCTCCCAGTCCCCCAGAGTGGCTGTCATCACCCCATTGTTGCTGATGAATGCTCCTGGATATTTTCATGGTCCCCAGAAGGGACTGAGACTTCTTCCCTTGCTAAGCCTGGAGTTCAGAGGCCAGGAGAAATACATACATACATACATACATATATATATATATATGCTGGGTTGATTCACAGGAATAGCAGAGAAATGGACTAGAAAGCATCTTAAAGTCCTTTCCCATAATAACAGTATTTATTGAGCCCTAAATGTTAGGTACCTGTTACCTCATTAGTTATAAACAATCCTATGTGACAAATACTCTTGTAATTCCCACTTCACAGATGAAGACACTGAGGCACAGAGACTATTAGGTAATGTGATCAAGCTAAGGTTTGAACACAAGCAGCCTGAATCCCCGGCCCCTCCTTACACAATTCTGGCTCTGTTAGACAAGACCCCTCTAGGGAGCTTACTGGGAGAGGAAGAACTCTTGTTATAATGATCAACCCCAAGGAAATTTCTCTGGACCTTCAGAGGGAGATTCAAAATCCCTCTCCTTCCCAGTTCAAGGTCTGCTTGATAAGATAGGAATAAAGCCATCCTGTATCCAGAACCTTCTGCTCCCTGGAACATCTAGCTATTTATCTGGCCAGGGCTTCTCAGAAGCTCACTTGCCCCAGCAGCACAGGCAGCCCACTGACTGCGGGCGGTGGCAGTCAGCTTTCAGACAGCAAGCCACTGGGTGGGCTTGCCGCCTTCCACACCTCTGAGACACTGCCCAGAGCGGAAAACCTGAGACCTCTACGCTTCTTTAGACAGAGGGTCTTCCCTGTCCCTCTCCCCATGGCCTGGCTCTTCTCAGTTCTCTGGGTTCCTCCTGCAGGCGGCTACCTTTTTGCACAATGAATCCCAAATTAGCTTGAGCCATAAAGGAAAAATACACAAAACTGCTCTATAGCCAGAGAATGATTTATCTACAAAGTCCTATGTGGCAGAAATAAAGTTTTGACCCAAGGGAGCCAACTGGCTTTATGCCCTCTTCCAGGTGCACACTTCAGGTCAGTGCACTCAGGGTGACCCTGTGTGGTGGGGGAACCAAGAGGTGTGGCCACGGCTCAACACAGCTTTTATTCTCTTGGTGGTAGGAAGAGGGCAGGAGCAGATAAGACCAGCACACAAACCATGGAAAAGACATGAGGGTTTTGCACCCTCCAAGCAACAGGTGCACCTCTCTGGCTCAGTTTGAGTAGATAAGCCCTGAGGAGACAGAGTGGGGTACACCCAGCTGCTCAAGGAGGGGAGACTTTATTTGGGTTTGAGGAAGGGAGGGCTCCTTGTGGAAATGACAGCTGGTGATGACCCTGGGGCCTGTGGGGTGGCAAGCAGGAATAACAGCACGTGTGTGACACAGGCACAATTCACAACTGCATCTCATTTGACCCTGGTAGCTACTCCATAAGCAGGTGTTGCCGCCCTCATTTCTCAGATGAGGAAACTGAGGTTCGGGGAGTTTCAGAGCGGCATGAACTCAGGGCTTGGGACTCACCTTGTCCCTCACACAGCAGTGTGCCTGGGGAGGTCCCGCGAAATCTCAGTGTGAAGGGTCAGCCCGCCTGGAGCGTGGACTTCTACAGTGGCAGCTT
Organism: Manis javanica; assembly: GCF_040802235.1. Taxonomy (NCBI): domain Eukaryota; kingdom Metazoa; phylum Chordata; class Mammalia; order Pholidota; family Manidae; genus Manis; species Manis javanica. The sequence continues at coordinate 104,083,832 of NC_133166.1, read as the reverse complement.
CCTTCCAGCCTCATGCAGGGACCGCTGCGGGCGCAAAGTTGTGCTAAAAACTGAGTGTGCGGGGCCCATGCTGATGCGGGCCGGTGGCCACCCAGCAGCAGGGGCAGCCACAGGCACTCAGGGGCCGAGGTGGGAGACCACCAGGATGAAGGGAGTAGCTCAGAGGCAGGCAAGGAGCCCCAGGGGCTACAGCTCGTCTAGGGGTTGCTGTCACTGGGAGCAAGGTCTAGCTGGGGGCAATCCTGGCGGTACTTGAGGTCTGTGGACTCCAGACAAGAGATAAAGCCGGCCTCTCATTTTTAAGCCAATCAAGAAGACGCTAGATGTCCTTTGTTTCCCTGAACTAGCAGAGGAGGAAATGGGTGACCCAGGCAGGGGGCGGGGCTTGGGTTTCTGCTCCAGCCCTAAGGAAGTGGAGCTCTTGACCCCAAGATTTCCCTGTAGCTGGATGTTTGCGCCTCTCCCAGGAGCAGTGGAGTGGCCGGGCATCTCCCAGCCCTGGGAACCTAGAGTAAGACCAGTTGGCACTGCGTCGCCCTGCAGAGATAGGAGTGATCCTGGGCTTTGGGAACAGCAGAAATCCTTGGGTCTGAACAGGGCCAGGACGGCTCCCCTTCCCTGCTCCGTCCTGCCTTCCCCCCACAACTGCTCCCTTCCAGAGAACAGAAGCCTGCCTCCCACAAACTCTGTTGAGGCCACCTACTTTTGGCCTCCACCCCTAGGGTTTGCTGGTAGATGAAGGGGAACTTTGGCTTTTATTGCACTCCTACTAGGTGCCCTGCATGATTATGACCTATTTCCTGCCCTGGAGACGGTTCGTAAAGGAAGTCAGAATTAAACAACCATGAGAATTATGCGTAAAGGGAAAGCCATCAGTGAGCTCTGAACAAGATGCCCAAAGCTGTAAAACCCCACAACAGGGACACGGGTGGGGAGGGGTGGGAGTAGGAGCCGAGGCAGAGAAGGGAGGGTTCGCCAAGTGGAGAACCAAAGTTTGTGAGACAAACCCAAAGGGGCGCCCTATCTCTTCCCGTACCCCCAAGTCTGCCTCTCTCACTGCACCCGGATCTTGAGGTGGGTGAGGTTTCCACCCAGACAATTCTACCAAGGGAAGCAGAGAGAGGAAGTGGGCCCGAGTGTGGGTGGGAAGGGGTTTGGGGAGCCTGGGACTTTCCCGTGCATGAGCTCCTCCCTCGGGCTGGGCAGCCAAGTTCCCCTCGCCCCCAAGGCTGTGCCCCCGGCTGGGTTTCCGACTCTTCCTGCCTGTCCAATGCCTCGCACACCCTCTCTGCAGCGCTCCCGTCTCCCTTCTTGGAGTCCTTTCCCTGCCTCCTGCCCCCCTCGCCCACCCACCCGTTTCAGGAGAGGCAGGCCGGGCCTCTGAGGCGCAGCTCCACGGGCTGCCCCCGAGCACCCCGCACTCAGAGCCAGCGCCACCCGCCCCCGTGAGGCTGCTGCGAAGGGACCGGCTGAAACGGGGGCCCCGAGCCTCCCGCCTGGTGGTTCCTCTTCCTTTTCTGCTTCCCTGGCCTCTGCCAGCACGAGGCATCCCCAAAACTTCCTTTTTTAGGCTTCTCCTTGGTCACCCCTAGGCCAGACCTCCTTTTATTTGACTTGGCGGGGCCCCTGGGAGTGGGAGGCACTTGGTGAAGGGATGCCAGTCCTCAGAGCAGACTGGGAGTCTCCGGAAGCACAGGCGCCCTGGGTGTTTTTGGTGTTTAACGAGGAAAAAGACGGAGAGGGGTGCCTGTCTTCAAACAGCCCCCCGGCAAAGTTCCCCGTGTGTCTCCCGACTTTTTAAAAGCGCCCACGAGCGCAGTACACATCCGGGCGCTCTGGGGCGCAGCGGACCGCAAGCCCTCCGGGTGCCACAGACGGGGGCGCCAGGACACAGTGCCCGCGCCCCGGGCACACAGAGCGTTCGCGCCCGTGCCCTCGCGTTGCCCCCGCATTTACACAGACGGCGCGCGGCCCAGGTGGGCCCCGGCCGCCCCCCTCCCCCCGCCCCTCCCCCTCCCCCTCCCCTCTCCCTACCCACCCCGTCCCGCGTGGCGTCACTTGTTTTCCTGCGCGGCGCCCGCCCTCCCCGCGCGCCCGCCCTCCCCGCGCGCCCGCTGACGTGGCCGCCGCGCGTCACGGCCCGGCCGCGGGCAGCGCTGCCCTAATATGGGCGCGAGCTCCGGGGGGCCGGCGGGGCGGCAGCCGCCCGCGGTCGCAGCCCGGCCGCCCTCTTCCAAACAGTTCCCGGGCCGTGTCAGGCGAGCGGGCCGGGAGCGAGGACGTGGCGTCCCAGCCGCCTCCCGACTGCTGGAGAGCCCGGGTGGGCAGCCTCCCCAGACCTTATCTCCTGCCTCCCTCCGGGTGGCTCCCGAAAGCTCAGAGCAAGAGGGAAATGCAGACAAACTGGCCTTTACTAGATGCCCTGGGAGAGTTCCTTAGTGCCCTGGGCCCATAAAGCCCAAGGCCAGGAGGCTGTGATGCGGAGGCCGGTGTGGCGAAGTCGAAAGGACAGCCGTTCCTCTGTTGGGCGACCTTAAGCCTCATAATGGCTTCTAGCCTCAGTTTCCTTGTCCATAAGGTGTAGAGGATACTTGCCTACTGGGCAACTGTGAGGATCACATGAGCCTTCCACTTGGTGTAAATCAGCTTTGTACGCTGTGAAGCGCTGTGCAGAATTCTGGGGGGTGACTTTGTGCTCTGGAGGAACCTTGTTCAGGTGCTTCTTCTGAGGAAGGGACTCGCAGAGGCCCAGTGCTGACTGGGCTTCCAGAACCTGCCTGGCCCTTGGCTCACTGAGCTGCTCTGGGAATGCCCTTCGATGCTGTTGAAAAGCTTAAGTTTTGTAAACAAACTCATCTGGTGTTTGCCTCCTTTGTGCTCATGGCTTTGAATGGGGGTTCTTCATCTCTGTTTTAAGGGTGTGGTGGGCATGCTTGAGAGGAGGCTTCCAGTTAAGCCAGGAAGGGAAACCAGAATTGCCCAAAAGCCAGCAGGTGAGCAGTCATTGTGTGAACACCTCATATGGTCCAGACATAGTACAGCACCTGCCTGTCTTCTGCCTGTGCGAATAAGAACTCCAAACCCGGATCAGGCTCAGAAGCTCCAGCCCCAGCAAGCTCTTTCCAGATGACTGCTGCACCTTCCTTCCAACCCCCTGCATCATTTCTTACTGTGTTTGTGCAATACTCATTTGCCCACGTATCTCTGTCCACAGCTGCCTTGCATGTGTATCCTCTGTGCGGTGTGCAAGCTTCCTCTGCTTAGGATTTGGAGTTTCCTGAAGGCAGGAAGCATTTCTCCCACAACAGACTGAAGAGCCGCCATCATCCACCCCTAAAGGTAGGCACCAAGTCTCCTTTCTTTGGTCACCCTAAGACATAAGGACATGAAGGGTTTACATCCTGGGGTCAAGTGGTTGATTTGTGACCCATATTTAAATGGCGTGAGTCATGGCAAGACAAGGCAAACGAATCTCTGCCGTGTGCGTACTCTCCCACTCTTCCTGCCCGCCTCTGACCTCAGGGATCCCTGCAAACCCCCTCCCTGCCAGGGAAGATGGCACTGGGTTGTTGAGAAGTAGACTGTACAGAGGGCAGGGGGAGCCCCCCTTTTGGGGGTGATTGTCCTCATTAAAGGTAACACACTTGGGCAACACCGGAGGCCGTGCTGCCGAAGAGGAAACTGTGTCAGCTGAGGTCGGTTGTTCTGTAGAGACTGGCTAAGACTGGTCCAAAGAGTGATGATGAGATCTGTGGGAGATCCCATGCTCTTCCTCAGGGTATCCCAGATGCCTTTGGGAGCGGGCATGGAGCATGGGAGAGAGCTCTTTCTCATCACTGTTGCTGTCTTTGAGCTCCCAGCTTTCTCCAGTCAGATCAGTTTAGAAATCATGTTGTTGATGTGTGAGTACTCACTGTTGTAAGCCGTGGGTTTCTGCCTTTCTCCTTGTAGATTCCTCCTGTTTTCTTTTGCAGAGTAATTAAGCTCTTTGTAACCCCCACCCACACCTCTGAACCTCTTTATGAATTCAGGGACATGGGCTCAGAGCTTCTGTGTGTTAACTTCTTGAGCAGAGTCCCTTCTCCTAAGCCAGGCCAGGTTGGAGGTAGTGGGGTAGTGGTCTCCTGGACTCACACAAGGCTTTTCATGTAAGGATGCTTGGTTGCAGATTTCCCTTTGATCAGACCCTGGGAGGCAGGGAGTTGTTACCTTTCTAGGAGCTTACCCATTCCTACTAAGACCATCAATCTGCTCAGATTCAGGGGCTCAGCCTTCTCAGAACTCCCTTGGACACGTCTCATTCCTCTCTCCACTCACCTCAGGAGATTTTGTCATGGCACCCACCTTGCTCCCACCAACTCTAATGCTGAAAACACCTGGAGTCACCTATTTGTCTGACTCAGCAGGACTGAACCCCTGACCTCAGGGGAGTCTCCTGAGCAAAGAGGGAGAGAAGGAAGCCCTGAGCTGAGCATAGAAGGACACGTGGGAAGGACTGGACTGTTATTATCACAGCCATTTATTCTTTCTCTGATTACTCCTGTTGTCATTATAGGCTCTCATTCAAGCCCAGCTGAGGATGTTACTCAGTGCCAACTGAGAGTAACTTCAGATTTCTAAGCTCCTATTGGCCAAAACATCATAAATTCCTCTTTGAGTTCAGTATGTGTGTGTATGTGTCTGTGTGTGTTGGGATGTATGCATTATTTTAACAGACTAACCTGAATGCTTTCTTATATTTCACAATGGCAACTATATAATGCATACATTCCTTCTTTGCACTGGCTTCCTGGAAACTCAGAGAGAAACTTCAGGGTCAATGAAATAGCTAATTCTAACACATTAGCAAATACCTATCTTTATTTCTCTCCTTCATACTATTAATTGGTTTCTGATCTTTAATATAAATACACATAGTTATCTTCTTTTAGATGTGGTTTAATATTCTAAGCTATCTCTAATTCTTGTTGGAAGGAAACAAAGTATAAATTATAAGTAACAGTAGTTAACATATACTGACCACTGTTGCGTGCCAGGCAATAATCTAAGTACTAGAAGATCATTTAATCCTCCCAAAAACTCTATGAGGTAAGAGCTACTATTAACCTCACATTATAGATAAAGAAACTAAGCACAGAAAGATAGCACCGGATTTGAATCTGGGCAGAATGACTCCAAAGCATGTGCTCTGACCACCATGCTAGTATAAATAAATTTCAATCTAGTTCAAGAGCTTAAACATGAGCCATCAGTTAGTCTTCACCAGAACAAGGCTGATACAATAAGCAGCCCAGACCACCCATTCTGAATCTATAGAGAGACAGCCCTCCACCAACCTTATTCTTAGTGGAGGGGATGGAGGCAGGATTTAGAATCCTTTCCCACCCCCAAAGCCCCATCTCGTGTCTTTTCTGACATGTCATCCTATCTGTGCTGACGTTGTCCCTCAGAAAAATGGCAAGAATGATATTTTCCCTCTTTCTGTATCACACGTATGGAGATAATCAAACCAAATTCAATGAAGGTTCACTGTGGGCCTACTAAGTACTGAGGGCTAAGTTATGTGCTAGTGTATATAACCCAGTCTCTGCCTTCAAGGGCTCATAGTCTCACAGGTTCACACAATGAACTGTAGCACCAGGATTTGAGCTTAAAGACTTACAAACTAAGGGGGAAGTGATTAATTGCAATGGGGAGTGAGGGGTGGTGGTGAATCCAGTGGTAAATCCAATTAGGTTTCATTCAGGTGACACAGAAGCCAGGTCTTAAAGGATGAATAGGCTTTTTGATGGGCAAAGCAGTGAACAGAGAGATATGCAAATAAAATGGGCAAAGGCACAAAGATATCCAAGTGCAACTGGTAGCGAAGTACATTCTGAAACTGAGAATGGGCTTTAGAACTGAGTTTAGAGATTGGCCCAGATTATAAAGGCCTGAAGGCTCAACTCTGAATTTGAACCTCTACCTGTAGGAAGCCTTCAAAGGTTTTTTTAAACAGGAGAGAGACCAGCTAAATCTGTGGTGAGAAGGAGGTCTGACAGCGCAGTGTGGACCCAGGAAAGGGCATGCAGGGGAGCCCTCCAGGCAGAGAAGCCATTTAGGGACCCTGCAGTTACCCAGGGAAGATCTGGTGGCAGGTTGCTTTAGTGATGCCGAGTAGAAGGTATTTCAGAAGGATTATTGACAGGACCCTAACTGAATATGGGGTATCATCTCGGGCAGTGGGCCTCCTGCCTATCTGTCACCGCATCAGGAGAGCTCCAGAATGGCTGGTGATCACAGTCATTGGTGTGGCCAGAGATCACAGATTGAAGAAGAGACAGGGTGGCACTGCCATCCACACTCTCTTGTTTCAGATACGCAAACTGAGGCTCGGGGAGGTGAGTCCTGGTTTGGCTGCCAGGCTCCTTCCTCTGTAGCTTGTGGATCAAATGCTCCCCCGCCCCCACCCATCCCCGGCTCAGAGCCACAGTGCAGTTGGGAAACACCCTGGGCGCAGAGCCAGGGGCCCGAGGTGGGAAGCTGCAGTCCCCCCTCTTCAGATACTTCCTCCTGTCCCTCTTTCTCCACACTTTGCCCCCGCCCATGGGGTCTCTGGCTGCCCCAGCTGCAATGCCAGCTTCCTACCCACCCCAGGAGGCCCAGCCCCCTTATGGCTCTGCCGAAACAACATCTGGGGAAGTTCCCAGGGTCGCAGGGCCTCCGTTCTTGTGTTCTGTCTGGAAACGAAGGGGGTTTCTCCTGGGCCCCCGGGAGTGATGATGAGGAGGGTTTACAACATGTCTGTCCTCTGAGTCTGGGAAAGAGGCAATAAATGCAGCTTCAGATCTACTGCTACCCCCAAGTCCATGTGTTCCCTGTTGAGTTTCCGGCACTTTCAGTCACACCTTCTAGACCACTGGGGAAGGCCTGGGGTGAATGTGTTGGGGGTGGCATCCTGGGGGGGCCTCCAGGACAATAGACTTTTAGCAGATTGTTTCCACCCTTTGCTCCTATGATACCCCTAGGGAGTCACAGGAGCAGACACACGTCACTGGGGACCTTCCCAGCCAAACGCTGGTCTGGCCATCTGGCCACATCTCCCTCCCCCAGCCCTGACTCTCAGTCACTGTCTCTCTGATACACCCTCAGCCATCCTGCCTTCCTTCCCTGCCACAGGGCCAGGGCGACAAAGGAGGAGAAGGAAGCCAGAGCATTCCTCTGTCCATGGACGCGTGAGTGAATGAATGAGTGTGTGTCCAAGATGGAAGTCTGACAGGATGGAATGAATGCTGGACTGGGTGGGAGGAGATCTGGGTTCTAGTCCTAGACCTGCCGCTAGGTAGCTGTGGCACTTTGGGCACCTCTTCGCATCTCATGACCTCCTTTTCTTTAAAAATTGTGTGTAGATGATTTCTGAAAACTCTAATTCTGACCATCAATAATGTAATAGTAATATATAATTGTGCGTCTATGGCATTTAGGCATTGAGCTGGACACATTCTATATATTATCCCTCATGTACCCAACAGCTCTAGGAAGAACTTGTCCCCATTTTACAGATGAGAAATTGAGGATAAGAGAGATTCAAGAGTTACCTCGTCATGAGATAGTAGGTGGTAGATTCAGGATCAGAGTCCTGGTTGGCCAACAAAAGCAGTATGTCTAAATGAGTCTCATGTTTTGAGATCAAAGAAGTGTCAGGTTTAGAGGGTCTACTGTTTGCTTTTCTAAGCTAGGCCTTTAGTCACTGAAGGTCTTTCTGAGGGGGTGGGGGGCTGCCTTCAGAAATCTGGCTGGGAGTAAAGGCCTTGCTTGGCCCACCCTTTGCGGGGGTCTGCTCCCCACCCACTTGGTTCAGCTGACAGTGGTGCGGCAGGTGTGCGGCAGGGAGACAGGGTGGGGACACAATGGGATGAGTGGCTGGGTGCCTGGTAGACGCATCATTTAACAGTGGGCTCAGTGTTCTTGGAGTGCCTCTAAGACAGGGTGTGCTGAGTGGGGTCCACGGGCCACTGCATCAGAACGGCCTGGGTCCCATAGTAAGAGTAGACGCCCAGACTCCACCTCAGACTACTGAATACAGAATCTCAGGGGGGACCACCTAATTTGAATTTTTACCAAACTTCCTAGGTGATTTGAATTACTGTCCTAAGCAATCGCATGGTGTAGGGACTCGAATGCCAGAAGAGAGAGTTTTAATTAATGCTGTCGGCAATGGGAAGGCATTAAAGGTTTTAATGGCCAAAAAGTGCATGAGTGGGATATTATTCAAGGAAAATTCTGGCAAGCAGTCTTCAGCACAGATTGAAGTGAGGAGAGAATGGAAGGCAGAATACCAATCAGCAGGTTATGGCAACAGCCTAGAGGGGACAGAGGACTGGATGGAGGGTGAGGGAGGTGGGACCCGGGAGGGTGGGACCCATTGCGCGAGGCAGAAACAGGAGGGAAGCTCAGACGCAGACTCTCTAGGCCTTGGCAGCTGGTGATCAGGGTAGCATTAAAGATGTCTGCTACATTGTGAGCCGGATGCCTAGAGCAATAATTGTAGTGCTATTGAGAGAGAGAGAAATCAGAAGTGGGGAAGAAGGGAGAAAAGTGTCTTGATTTGTTACATGTTGAGATTGAAATACCAGAAAAAGATTTCAAGGATGCCAGTTCTTTTTTTTTAAATCAATTATTATTTTTCATTTTTGTATTATTAATATACAATTACATGAGCAACATTGTGGTTACTAAAGTCCCATCATTATCAAGTCCCCACGACATACCACATTACAGTCACTGTCCATCAGCATAGAAAGATGCTGTAGAGTCACTACTTGTCTTCTCTGTGTTTACAGCCTTCCCCATGCCCCCCACTGCTACATTCTGTGGGCTAATCATAATGCTCCTTTTCCCTTCCCACCCATCCTCCCCAGTCCCTTTCCCTTTGGCAACTGTTAGTCCATTCTTGGGTTCTGTGAGTCTGCTGCTATTTTGTTCCTTCAGTTTTGCTTCGTTGTTACACTCCACATATGAGTGAAATCATTTGGTACTTGTCTTTCTCCACCTGGCTTATTTCACTGAGCATAATACCCTCTAGCTCCATCCAGGTTGCTGCAAATGGTAGGATTTGTTTTCTTCTTATGGCTGAATAATATTCCATTGTGTATATGTACCACATCTTCTTTATCCATTCATCTACTGATGGACACTTAGGTTGCTTCCATTTCTTGGCTACTGTAAATAGTGCTGTGATAAACAAAGGGGTGTATATGTCTTTTTCAAACTGGGCTCCTGTGTTCTTAGCGTAAATTCCTAGGAGTGGAATTCCTGAGTCAAATGGTATTTCTATTTTGAGTTTTTTGAGGAACCTCCATACTGCTTTCCACAATGGTTGAACTACTTTACATTCCCACCAGCAGTGTAGGAGGGTTCCCCTTTCTCCACATCCTCACCAGCATTTGTTATTGTTTGTCTTTTGGATGGTGGCCATCCTAACTGGTGTGAGGTGATAGCTCATTGTGGTTTTAATTTGCATTTCTCTGATGATTAGTGATGTGGAGCATCCTTTCATGTGCCTGTTGGCCATCTGAATTTCTTCTTTGGAGAATTGACTGTTCAGATCCTCTTCCCATTTCCTAATCAGGTTATTTGCTTTTTGTTTGTTGAGGTGTGTGAGCTCTTGGTATATTTTGGATATCAACCCCATATCGGATTTGTCATTTATGAATATATTCTCGCATAATCTACAATGCCTTTTTGTTCTACTAATGGTGTCCTTTTGCTGTATAGAAGCTTTTAAATTTGTTATAGTCCCACTTGTTCATTTTTGCTTTTGTTTCCCTTGCCCATGGAGAGATGTTCATGAAGAAGTTGCTCATGTTTATATTCAAGAGAGTTTTGCCTATATTTTCTTCTAAGAGTTTTATGGTTTCATGACTTACATTCAGGTCTTTGATCCATTTCAAGTTTACTTTTGTGTATGGGGTTAGACAGTAATCCAGTTTCATTCTCCTACATGTAGCTGTCCAGTTTTGCCAACACCAGCTGTTGAAGAGACTTGTCATTTCCCCATTGTCTGTCCATGGCTTCTTTACCATATATTAATTGACCATATGTGCTTGGATTAATATCTGGACTCTCTATTCTGTTCTACTGGTCTGTGGCTCTGTTCTTGTGCCAGCACCAAATTGTCTTGGTTACTGTGGCTTTGCAGTAGAGCTTGACGTTGGGAAGCAAGGATCCCCCTGCTTTATTCTTCCTTCTTGGGATTGCTATGGCTATTTGGGGTCTTTTGTGGTTCCAAATGAATTTTAGAACTATTTGTTCCAGTTCATTGAAGAATGCTATTGGTATTTTGATAGAGATTGCACTGACTCTGTAGATTGCTTTGGGCAGGATGGCCATTTTGACAATATTAATTCTTCCTACCCAAGAGGATGGGACGAATTTCCATTTATTAGTGTCCTCTTTAATTTCTCATAAGAGTGTCTTGTAGTTTTCTGGGTATAGATCTTTCACTTCCTTGGTTAGGTTTATTCCTAGGTATTTTATTCTTTTTGATGCAATTGTGAATGAAATTGTTTTCCTGATTTATCTCTGCTAGTTCATCCATGCAACAGATTTTTGTGTATTAATTTTGTATCCTGCAACTTTGCTGAATTCAGATATTAGTTCTAGTAGTTTTGGAGTGGATTCTTTAGGGTTTTTTTTTATGTACAGTATCATGTCATCTGCAAACAGTGACAGTTTGGCTTCTTCCTTACCAATCTGGATGCCTTTTATTTCTTTGTGTTGTCTCATTGCCATGGCTAGGACCTCCAGTACTATGTTGAATTCTAGTTCTTGATTGGACAAAAAAATTGTAGCCGGGGCTCAGTTGTAAAGTTAGGGTTAGAGATGATGGTTTGAGATTTATTCTGTGTCAGGAAATGCTAATTCAAATGCCTCCAGGGTCAAGGCAGGTAATGTAAATGAGGACTAAATGAAAATTTTAAAGACCCATGTATGTCCATATTAAATGGTAGCCACTACTTGGCCTGAGTAGGGAGGTTATAGAGAGGAGTGGGGACTGTGGCAAAATGGAGGACACACTCCTGGTCTTGGATGCCAGTCATTACTAAGCAGGAATGTGGGGCCAGTGTTAACAGATACTCTGGGTTTTAAAGAGAAATCAGAATTCTAGGTTTTTAAAAAATATGACACTTCCTAACAGTTAAATGTTGACAACAAATTTTTTCAAATACTTCAACACTATGAATGCCAAGCAATATATATCTGTGGTCAGCTGGGCCTGGTAGGCTTCCAACTTAAGACTTCTGAGCTACACAGATGGGCTCAGGAGAGGGAGCTGAGCAGACGGAGAAGGAATCCAGGGGCTGTGCTGTGGAGAACCACGACCTTCCCAGGCTCCCAAGCTTGCCTGTATGTGAGCCTGGGACTTAGAGAAGCCCTGATTTTTTAGCCACAGGGTGTCTGGTGGGCTCCCAGGCTGGTGGCAGCCACCTGCCATGGCTGTTTCTGGTCATTAGCTGGAAATCGTGTGGGCTGCTGCCAAAGTTCTGATACTTCCCAGGGTAGATGCCACTTTGGGGAGGAACCTGTGGCCTTCACCCGACTGCCCTCTGTGGCCGTTCTCTTAGCTCGCCATCATCCGCCCTGCACCTCAGAGTGTCTAAGTCCTGGCTGGAGCAGGCGTCTTGTGTAACACACGTTAGATACTCACTTCCTATCAAGAAGTTATTCTGTTGCCTAATTTAGGTGCTTTTTGTACAACAATCTTCTTTCTGCCTCTGTCTGCAGAGCAGGTGGCGGAATGGGCTACTTTTTAGATTGTAAACTCTTCTCCAGCCCTCAGCAGTCCTTAGGGACTTGAAAGTTGTTGTGACCTGGAGATGAGAAAGCCCTTTGCATATTTATATTTTACCAAGGCTCCCTTCAGTCCAGATGGGTGGCTTTCCACATACCCTCAACCCGAATCAGCTTTGCATTATCTATTTCAGTCCCTGTTTTCAGTTCAGTCTGGGGTGGGGGAAGGGGTTTAAAGACATGAAATTTTAAAATAGCTAACGTCCCCACTTTTCTTACAGTCTTCATTAGCAGGTTTTAGGGACAGTGTAATTTTCTTCTGTCTTTGATTCCCAGTAACTCCCAGACTGGCTGGCCTGGAGCTGATCTTAAAAGGTACAACTTTGTGAGAGGATAGTAGGGAACCCCAAGAGATGTCCTGGACGTTACCCAACACTGCTTGCAAAGAGCTATAAATATATTTGGCAGTATTTCCACCCTGATTAGGAAGTGGTGAAGAGACCTCTGGTCCTCCCTGGGTGATGTTTCTTATCAGCTCTGGGCAGCAGAGCAAGGTTGTCACCAATGAAGTCTGAAAAGAGGGAAGATCAAATTAGCATCTATACCAGCCACATTCAGACATACCTGCCAAAATGTATGCTCCCTGCCAAAACACCCACACTTCACAAAATCACATTCTTCAATATATACTATTATAAGTGCATGTTAACATCAGCAAACACATATCCACAAGCATCCCTGTTATCCACAAGCATCAGAACATACACACATTTAAGTATGTACACACACTCAAATACACACACACAGACACAGGTGCACACAAACAAACTCACACAGACAGCATGCTGCGCTGTGTAGGAGTGAGCTGATGTCATCCTCCCGGAATATCTCAGCCCAGCCTCTGCCTACCAATCGGCTTTATTCACCTCAGGTTTCTACGTGTGTGTGGTCAGGAAACTGGGAGGTAACCTTGGCAACCAAGCCAAGGCCCTGCAGACCCAGTGGATGCTGGGAAAGATAAGAGGCACATACCTCGATCTGGTTGCTCCCCTTTGGGGAGTGGAGAGCAAGGCGCAGGTGATGACCCCAGAGACAAGGCCCGTCTGGGTGGGATCTGGTCTGAGAAGGGCAGTTTGGGATGCTGTGGGTCAGTCTAGAGTGGGACCCACAGGTGGGCCATGCAAGTGTGTGAGATGGGCTTCCACGACCAGGGAAGCCCGTGGGGTCAGAGTCACATGGCACAGTAGTTGTTTCTGGTCCAGATGAGGCACAGAGTGAGGTCCACCCACCCCTGCCCACTTGGTAGTGGCTGGAACCACAGGTCGGTACAGTGCATCAGAGCATGAAATGTTCAAATTCAACTCTTGCAGGGAGGGGAAGAGATGGATGAGGAGGAAGCAGATCGGGAAGAAGAGATGGGACAGGGAGGGACGTGCTGTCATCCTGATGCGCAACCTGCCCCTTGGTTGAGCCCAGAAATGGAGGCCGCGGGTAACAAGTCAAGGGAAGAAGTGAGATCTGGACTTCTGAGCCTCTAAGGGTCCTGGTCTCAGCAGCTTAAGGGAAGTTTTAGGAAATCTCGAAGATAACCTGGGCTAACGTACATGGCTTCATAGGAAACTGAGAATTCAAGTCCTGAGTTGGGCACCATTACACTGTATAGTGACTTGGGAGCTTAGAACGTGGGATAAATTAAGGTTCCTCTCCCTAGGCTGGTGTGGAGAGAGAAAAGAGGATGAGAACGTAGGGGGAGTGCCTTTTAGTTCTTATGGATGATTGATGCCCCTACAAAGTGCAGGAGCTCAGCAGCGGAGCTGAGGCTAGGACACACCTGGGTCATTGCAAGGGAGGGATAAGACCTCCTCTCCCACAAAAGCAGACTGTTTGCACCCAATCCATTGCATCATCTGGAATAATAGCTCTGAGGGACCATGTGGGACCATGAGTCATTGTAACAACACTGCAAGGAATCCATGGGCTAATGAAAAGTGCACACTGTTTGAAGTCAGCAGATCTGGTCCCAGTCCTGGCTCTATTGAGAACTACCTGTGTGACCTTGTGGGTGATATCAAATTCCACACAGGGACTGAGTTCTATTTCCTAAGGCAAAAACAAAAACAAAAACAATGCTGTCTGTCAAAAGACTTTTTTTCTTCAATTCTTGACTAAAGCAAGGCCCGGAACACCAGACCCCTGTCAATGACACACCCAAGAAGATGGCATTTCATATTGAGGTGTGGAACCACCCTGTCCACCTGTCTATGCCTTGACTTGTTTCCTTGGCCTCTTTGGTGGTTGACCTCAGTCAGTTCTGGTCTTGCTGACACCTGGCCTCTGGTTTAATGCATTCTAGGTCATTTTATTTCTAGTCCCAGCCTTGTTTCCTGTAACAAAGCATTTCTTTCTCAACCAGCAGAGTTAAGAGTCTTATCTGGCTTGATCTGGCTTTGGGGAAGAGCCAGTGAAGAGGCCATATAAGAGATGTGTTCACTGATGGACAGTGACTTCAGTCGGGTATAGGGAGACTTGATAATATGGGTGAATATAGTAACCACAATGTTTTTTGTGTGAAACCTTTATAAGAGTGCATATCAATGATACCTTAATAAAAAAAAAAGATGTATGCAATGTCAAAATACTAGATTTGATGAACTACATGAAGCAGTGGGGAAGACTTTTTGAAATCTGAGCTGTCCTAGAAATGTAGAACATATGTAGCCTGTAACATATGTAGTATAGTAACCTGTTTTCAAGCAGCTTGCAAACTGTCATTGAGACAAGATGTCAGCCTCTAAAAAGATGAGTAAAAATACTGAACAATAGATTATAAATGCCAAATGAGTGGTATGGATAACATTAACTCCCTAGTGGGAGAACAGTCAGTACAGGTTTTCACAGTGGTAGAACAAATGTAAGCTGTGCTTTCAGAAGTGTGGGGACTGGGAGAGGTTGGAAGATGCAGTGAGGTATATCCGGAGACGATGGTGTGAGCTACAGTCCAGCGGGGCCAGGCACGTTCAGGCATACAGGGAATGGGGACCATGCTGCGAGACAGGGATGGAGATCAGAGCGAAGTGGTGAGGGTTCTGGGCTGCAGGGCTGCTCTCATGTTGAGAGAACAGTGAGGAGAGTAACCCTGGAGCACAAGGTGGTAGAAAACTAAAAAGGTTTATGGGGCCAAATTATGAAAAGTCTGAACTGTTAGGCAGATGCCATAGACAAGTGGGGGTGGGGTGTCTCAGAATGATCTGAGCCAAAGAAGAGCAAGCGAACGCAGAACTTTTGGAAGGGGGCTCTCCTAACAGTGGGAAGGGATTTGGGGACGGGATGTGACAGAGTCCACTGCAATCCTCAGGGAGGAAGCAGCAACAGGCCTTGGGACTGGGTCTGTCTGAGGAGCCGAGTACAAGGAGAAGCTGCAAGTGAGTCTGGGTTTCCTGGGTGAGTGACTGCGAAAGTGATGGTGTCTCCAACAGGCACGGATATCAGGAAGGGAGCTGGCTTTGGAGAAGACACTGGGCTTAGGTGGACACTGAGGGGGTGGCTGGACGTCCAAGGGGAGGGTAGAGCAGGTGGCAGGAGGAGCAGGAGGAGAGGACAAGGGGTCAGACTGTGCAGGTGGGAAAGTCAGTTGTAAAAAGTAAACGTTAAAATGGACAACACGAGTCGGATCTCTCAGAGGCAGGAAGTGGAGAGGAGAGGGACATAGAGAAGGCCAAGGCCAGGAGGGGATCAGGGCACACACAGCCCTGCGGAGGAGCCAGAGAAGCCTGGGTGTGTGCTAAGGAAAAGGGGGGGAGCCTGCCTCCAGAAAGAGGTCAGCAGGGCCCAGAGTTCAAGGAAAATAAGAATTTACAGAGGCCATTGGGTTTGAAGCATTTAACAAGTATGTGTGGGCACCTCTGTGTACCAGCCCCTGGATGCTGGCTGGAAGTTACCGCTGTCAGGAGGCAGCTCCCAAGCGCCTGCGATGGGTGCTGGTCGCGAGCAGGGTGCGGCATATGCAACAGGGTGACTGAAGCTGGATTCACGCCCCCAGGAGCCCGTCTGTGAAAGCTTCAGGTCACAAGGAGGAAGAATAAGGGAGGCCTGGGGAAGAGGAGACCGAGGGGGAAGAGGGCGTGGATGGACACGTGCGCAGTTGAGACCATGTCGCTTATTCAAAAATGTTGGCATTTAAAGGAAAGAGAGAACTAGAAAAACAACTTGAGAGGACAGAAAAGGCCTGCAACACTCCCCCGACCCCTACCCTACAAAGAGGTGAGATTCGGATGTTTCTAGGCAAGAGAAAAGCCACTGATGTACAGGAGGAGCGGAGCTTGCTGGGCGAGGTGGGCTTACTGTGGAAGTAAACCCAAGACTTAGGCCCGCGTCTCCGCAGAGCCAAGAGGAACCCACTGCTAGTTAAGAAACACGGCAAAGCAGTAACAACTGGTGACAACGCGTCCGGATGAGTGGTTCAGACAGTGTGTGGCTGGAAAATGTGAGCGTCAGAAAAGGGGACCGCCTGGGAGAAGCGAAGGCTTCCTGGAGGAGGTGGCCTTTGACCTGTCTTGAAGGATGGGCGGAGAGGAGAGGCCGGGGCATTCCCAGCCCGGAGCCCCCTGGCCACCGCTCGCCTCCGCCGAAGCCTCGGCCCATGCCCAGCTCCTCGCTCTCCTGCCTCCGCCGTCTCGTCAGCCCGGCTCGGGTTCCCAGAACTGACGTCAGCGGGCGATGACCTCAGCGCAGAGGAGGGGGCGGCTGTGCTGTGTTTTGGGGGGGGGGGGGGCGGCCGCCAGGCCACGCCCCCATCCGCTGGCGGTGGCCAATGGACGATGATGCCGGCTTCCCCGCCTCTCGGAACAGTATGAAAGGCGCGTCCCAGGCGCAGCCCGGGCAGATCCCGAGCTGCTGCTAAAGGAGTCAGTTGTTCAGTTGGAGAGCTCTCACTTCTCTCCGCCGCCGCTGCGTCCCGAGCCCCGGACCCCGGACCCCGAGCCCGCACGACATGAGCCAGGCCTGCTGGACCGGGAAGAGAACAGACATGCTCCCGGAGATCGCCGCTGCCGTGGGCTTCCTCTCCAGCCTCCTGAGGACCCGGGGCTGCGTGAGCGAGCAGAGGCTTAAGGTTTTCAGCGGGGCCCTCCAGGAGGCACTAACAGGTGAGCCCACGCCGAGGGCCCTGGCGCGCGTCGAGCCCCGCCTCCTGGGCTCGGGCCCCCTCCCCCCGGGGAGTCTGTCTTGCCCTCCTAGAGCAGAGGTGCCCGCGCGAGCAGCACGGGACTCAGTTTCCTCCCAGCCCCGGGGCGGTCCTGCATTCCGTGGGTCATGCCTCCCCTTCCCGGCCCCACGCTCTGGATCCGTGCTGGCCTGGCTGGGAGCGGACCCTCCACACTGTCGCGGGCGCAGACCCTTGCCCTGGAGTGCGATCCCTGGTCCCCGGCTTATGCCCCGGAAGAGGGGTACTTGCGGGTCTCAGTGTGGGCGCATCCTCCTCACTAGACCCTAGATCCTCCAGCGACGCTGCGGACGACAAAGCCCGGCTGGCCACGGGTTTCTTACGGGGCAAGAAGGCAAGGTTGAGCCTTCTCAACAACCCAGGAGGCTCAGCCGTGGTGGTTCTGGCTGTGCCAGCTGCGCTGTGCCTGGGCCGGCTGTTGACTCACTTGAAGTTGGATTCCGGACCCTGTTTCCATTCTCAGGTCCCCCGTCTCCATCTGCACATGGCGCCGGGAGAGCCTAGTGGGGAGTGACTGTGCTCTAGAGGCACTTGGGTGTGTGTGCATGGTGGGGAGACTGGAGGTTGACAGGAGATAAACAGCAGCGGGGAGAGACCTCCAGCTGTTCCTAATGGGCTGCCCACTGGCCCTGGGCAGTGATAGCAATCCTCAGCGTGCCCACACAGATCCTGTCTTATGAGGAACAACATGTTTCGTCACAACCCGGTTTTGACTCCTTTGGCCACTGCCAGTACACACACAACCCTGTCCTGGAAAGGGGATTCTTCCAGATCCCATAAAATTTGTCTCCAACAGGCACAAGACGGTTTCAGGAGAGTCTTGGAACTCCTGAGAAACCACCTTGCTTACTGAAAAAGCCCTGGGGCCTTTCCTCTCTTCCTATCCCTTCACCCCCAGGCCCCTTGTGGTAGGGTCCATGGTCACCCAGCTGCTCCACCCAGGGCATCTCCCCCTTGTCCTGTCTCCACAGAGCACTACAAACATCACTGGTTTCCTGAAAAGCCCTCCAAGGGCTCCGGCTACCGCTGCATCCGTATCAACCACAAGATGGACCCCATCATCAGCAAGGTAGCCAGTCAGATCGGACTCAGCCAGCCGCAGCTGCGCCGGCTGCTGCCCAGCGAGCTGACCCTGTGGGTGGACCCTTACGAGGTGTCCTATCGCATTGGGGAGGATGGCTCCATCTGCGTCCTGTACGAGGAGGCCCCAGTGGCCGCCTCCTATGGGCTCCTCACCTGCAAGAACCAAATGATGCTGGGCCGGAGCAGCCCCTCCAAGAACTACGTGATGGCGGTCTCCAGTTAGGTCGCTGCCGCCCCCACCCGGCTTGCTACTGTACTCAATCAGCCGTGACAACAGGCGACCGCATACCTCAACCTGGGGAACTGTATTTTAAATGAAGAGCTATTTATATATATATATTATATATATATATTATTTTTTTTAAGAAAAGAAGAGAAAAAAACAAAAGATTTTTTTTTAAGAAAAGTCCTTAAAGGGAGCTGCTTGCACGTGGCCTCCCCAGGTGCCTTTGCAGAGGACTGTTGTACACTTGAATCTGGGAACCAGTGGTCTGCCTTGGGAGGGGGAGTGGTCAGTGAGGGAGCCTGGCCAAGGTGAGGCAGGAGAAGCTTGGCTAGCACCCCAGGAAGGTATGAGAGGGAGCAAGCAAGGTTAGCAACTGTGAATGGGAGAGGTCAGGGTCTGCCCTGGGGGAGGAGACAGGCTGAGTGCCGACCTCTGACCCTCTTGCCCAGGGTACCTCCTGCATCCCTGGCCCCTCTCTTACTCAGGGGCATTCAAGCCTGGACTTAAATCATACTCTGGTGCCTAATCTCTTCTTTTTCTGATGAGATCCTGGACAGAGGTGAAAAGGCCTTTCCTGAATCTAAGCAGCTTTTTCTTGAAATCATGACTTATTTCTAATTCTATCCTCAGGGGCCTTTAGGTGTTGCTTCCCAGCCAGGAACCTATGCTTTTTGTTTTGTGGGGGTCAGGGCGTAAGGCAGGGGTTGGAAATTATTGGGATGGAAGGGTACTGTGCACAAAACCTTTGCTTATGTGCTGCTCTGTGTGTGTGTGTAATAACTTGGCAGTTTGCAGTGGAATTTTAGGACCCAGAGAATGTCCACTGAGGATTTTTTTTTGGCCAAAATCCTTCTTGTTTGGAACCACATCAAAGTCCTGCTGCTGCTGCCATTATCTGTTCAAGAGGCAGCTCCAAAGCCGCAGGGAACTCCAGGTCCTTTATTACACTGCCTGCCTATTAAAAGCACAACACTCCTCTCTAGCTCTCCCTGCGCCTCTCCCCTTCTGGCTGGGTGATGGAGCCATCCTATTTCCTAGGACAAGAGTTCTCAGTCACTGTGCAATAGAGCCTCCTGGGTCCCAGGAAGGTCTGGAGGAGAACTGGCTCACAGAACCTGGTGCCCTGGGGGGCTTAGAGAGCTATCCTTCTGTCCTTGGGACTGTGGCTGGCTGGTCAGCTAGCATGTTTCTTTGGCCGAGTGGGAGAATGCCCCACGTTCTGCACGACTACTTGGTATTCTTGTGGGGCTGACACTAAACGCTGGACCATGGGCATTATTTTTTCTCCCTGGTGCTCAGAGCACCCATGGGAGAGGTTGCTATCTCAGTACAATCCAAATTTGTCTATAGACTTGTGCAATGTTTACTGTTCTGGGTTAGAGAAAAATGGAAAATTACTCTGGGAAGAAATCCTCTTCCTTTGGTTTCTCAGTGACATCAGTAAGGGGTCCGCAGAAGGCCTGGAGTTTCCCAAACCTGAGTCACCTTAAGAAGGGCATAGCTGGAGCATCTGGTCAACCTGGCTGGCCTCCTGCCTTTGCCTCTTGGTGAGAAACCTCTCCCTCTACCCCGATGGCCCCCTCCCGAGATTTCTGAAGGACTCAGTTCTGACTCAAAGGTGCTATTTACCAAACTCTCTACCCATCCCTGCCAGTTCTGCCTCCTTTCAGCCCTCTAGATTCCAAGCTGCCTTCCCAAACCCTGCTTGCAGTCTTGATTGCTCTAAGTTTAACTTGGGGCCCGCGGACCTAAGAGCTCATTTTCTGGCCTGTGGGTTGAACCAAAGCTGTGAATCACTGCAGATTGTATTGTTGCATTTTGTCTGGAAACAGGCCCCTGCCTTTTTAGAAGCAGCCTCATGGTCTCATGCTTAGTCTTTTCTCTCTTTTTGATGTTCACTTAAAAAACAATAAAATGCCCAGAGCTGGACTGTTGAGCAGGCCTGTTTCTCCTATTAAGTAAAAATAATAACAGTACATTTGTAAGCTATTCTGACAGAAAAGACAAAGGTTACTAATTGTATAATAGTGTTTTTATATGGAAGAATGTACAGCTTTATGGACAAATGTACACTTTGTTACTTTAATAAAAATGTAGCAAATGAAGTCATGTGGTATAGAGAAGATAACATTCCCACATCACTAATTTGCATTTCCCTCGGGTCCAGTCCTTCCTATCTTACAGTATTTCTCCCCTGTTGCACTCAAAAGACCTGTAGTACGGGGCTGGTTTAAAAGGAAAATCTAGTTGAGTGGTGGGGCCATTTCAAGGACCCCCTGTTCCCTAGGAAGTAGCTCCATACACCCTCTGGCAATGGCATTTTCCAACTAAGCTGTGAAAATGCTGGTGGGACAGGGCCCTAGTCTCAGCATCCCCATCCAGCCAGGGCTCAGCTTCCACATCTTGCTCTTGCTTGGCCGTTCTTGCCGTGCTCACTTATTCACCCAGCAAGCGTGTGTTGTCAGGGACTGTGAGGCACGAAACATAAAAGATGATTAAGACTCAGACTGGGACAGTGAGCAGGGGACAGCCCCTTCCTGGGTTGGGACAGAATCGTTCAGAATTCCTGGTACAGGCTCTTGTCATCTCTGGAGCTGCCATTCGGCACCCACTCTTCTTACTAGGCAAGGGGGCTGGGTCTTAGGATCTGGGCGCTGGAGCCAGCATGTGACTCCAGGCTGATGCCACAGTTAGTTAAAAAGCAGCTACTTCTGACAGCAGACACTGAGAGCCAAAGGTTTGTTGCTGATCTGTAACTCCTGTTGACCTTGTTGTTAGGATCTATACAAGGAAATAAGGCCACCCTGACTCTAGGGCTCCGTCCCTAAGGTGCTGACACATGTGGCCCCATCCCCACCCCACTTGCTAGCTCAGCATTACTCCTGAGCTCGTAAGTACATTTTGACCTGAATTAGTTTTTTCTTGGCCATAGGTGGACTGTATTTAAAACTAAATTCTAAACATACTCATGAATAGTGATGCACCCCCCACCAACACACACTCCATTGCATACCTCCATGGCCCTCATCAATAAATACAGTTTTGACTTGGTGTCCCAGGTGAGATGTAGGTCAGGGAGGCTGAAAGGGTAGATGAGCTAAGAGATGAGGATGAGGAGAGCCAGCTCATCTGCATTGTAAATAAAATTGGTTATGGGGAACCACTTGTGTCAAGGAGATGTCATTTAAAATAATGCTCCCATTTTCATTTGTAACTTCTAACACAAATGTCCAAGGCATCCATTTGTAAGGCCCTCCTGTTTTGGATGTAAGGACAGGGTTAGGTTTGAATTTTTGCCCATCCTGGTGTGCTGTTGTTCAGTACAAAGTCAGATCTATCTTGTTTCCTAGTAAGCCCTACTCATGAAGGGTATATCTGTTTAGTAGAAAGCCTGAAATTCATGGAAAGTTGTCCGGAGGCTCTGGGGACATCATCACTCGCCTCTGTCTCCAAGCCCGGAAGCCCATGGCAGATTGATCTTGGGCTTGTTGTTGGCAGCTGGTAGACTCAATTTTACATGAGCGGGTTCTATAACCGAGCAGTGTGTTATTTATTTTAGATCTGACCCGTTTCGGTAGGGGTGAAGAGTACCCCTTGGCCAGCTGAGGGTGCAGGGGCTGTGGGCAGGAGCTGTGCAGGGAGTCAGGTGGTGGCGTTCATGTGTTCAGGGACTGGGCATTGGTCCTTTCTGCTCCCAGCCTTCCCACTTGGTAAGCTGCGAGCCTGGGAGACCTGTGCTCTGTCAGCTGTTTCTGGATGATAATGCACCTCCCCAGAGAGTGTAGACAAGACCCTGGGAGCTGAAGATTAAGAGCTCATCCTGGCTCCTGATAAGGAGCTTTGGGTGGGGGAGTCCTTGCTGCTGAGACAAACAAGCCCTGGGAGGAAGGAACCCATTTCTGTGAGTCTGGCATCTCCCATAGCAGCCTTTGGCAAGGAAAGACAGGACTCCTGGCTTCCAGGCCGGTATCAGCACCCAGCCCAACAAAGCGCCGTGCAGTGGGAAGAGTTCTGGGCTGAGAGAGAGGGTGTATGGGCTGTGGTCCCAGTTCTTCCTAACTGTCAGAAAGAATTTGGACAAGCCCCTCAATTTTCCTGTCTCAGAAATTAGGGGGTTGGAAAAACTGATCTCTGTTCCTTTCTTCAGCTTTTGATTCTAAATCATCTCCATTATCCTGGCATTCACTGGAGAGCAAATTAGCACAATTACTATCATTATTTTCAGTTAGTTGAACTGTAAGTTTATTTGGGCTGAGAAGTGGAATAAGAAGCAGTCATCTTCTGTTTGGATCAGACTCCTGCCTGATAAAGTTTCAGTTTCCAAGCACAGTGAGACAGTGCTGCAAAGTTAAGAGCTCGGGCTCTGGAGTCAGGCTGCCTGGGGGTCTAATCCCGGCTCCACTGCCTGCTGGTTATCCAGCCTGGGGCAAGTTACTTCACCAACCAGGCTTCCATTTTCCCATTTGTAATATAGAACTAAAGAATAGAGCCCATCTCAAAATGTATGAGGGTTAAACGAGATCCATAAACTACTTAGAATAGTGCTTTGCATATTTAAGTGCTCAGTAAATAAGAAATGTAGTTTTAAGAAGTTAACTTGTCTCTCCAAGGGCTGAGATGGTCCTGACATGAATAAGGACACTGACATTCTGATAACCGGAAGGAAACCGTTATTAAAGTAATAGTTCGCGCTGTGACTCCAATAAAAGTTGCAAGAAAAAACCAGCATCCAAGCAGCCTGTGGCCTCTCCCATAGAAAGATGATTTTCAATCCTTGGTTCAAAAATCTTCACAGTCCCCAAACCCTTCCTGGTGTCCTGTGTAGCCCATAGAGGGCCCCTGTAAGTACCTAGCGGACGAGGGAGTGAGTGAACCCATGTCTGACCTTGGTCATTCTTGCTGAAATGTGTGGGGTCCTTGCCAGACATCTGATCTCGCTGGCCACGGGGGCGGGGGGGGGAGCAGTTTTGGTTGGCTCCACGGCCTGCTTGGGGATTAATACCAAACTGGGCTACGTGCTCATTCATGCACAAAGTGGGTGGGGAAAGGGATGTTCCCAAAACAACTTTGCTTAACCTCCATTCTGCCCACTTGTGGAATCACACCCACATGCTCTCCCTTCCCAGAAGAGAGAGAAATGGGGAAACTGAGAAAGGCGAGCCTGATGAGCTCCGTAGAGTTCTGGATTTCTCTTTGCACCACTGCTTTGCAGAGCTGGCCAGAAAAAAATGTTTGAGCTAATTTGAGCGGCTTCCAGGGCTCTGGGTGAGTGTACCCCAGATGTGCAGCCAGTCCTTTCTCCTGCTTTGAGAAGAGCCTGGTTCTGTGGGCCTCCCCCAGCTCCGAGTCATTTTGTTTTCAGCTGAGGCCTGACTCTACCACTCCCCACCCCCATTCCCACAAACAAGGGCGGGCCTTGCTTCAACCCTTGTCCAGTAAACCTGACAGGCTGCCCAAAGCACATCAGATAAGAGGAGGTTATAGCTGGGCGGTTGGAGCAAGGGCTGCTTTGTTTACCAGCACAAGCAGGGAGGGGCCCTTTAAGGTGTGGTGGGCACCCAGCGAGCTGGGGTAAGGCCGGGCAGTCAGTGAATGAGGAAGGGTGAACAGAGGCTCTGGGAAGCTTGAAGAGGGGACTCAAGTGTTGTCTGATTGCTCTAGTCCGCTGTCATCCTGGGACACCAGATGTTATTTTTCAAGAGAAACTTCAAATGTAGACTTTAATTTAACATCTCTTTAAAGTCTAATGATGGCAACTAATTTCTAAAAAGTGTTAATTGCCGTTTTTTTAAAGTATGTATCTGCGTTTGCCCCCAGTTTGTGACCTATGCCCCTGGGACCACGGGCAACCTCAAATGGTGTCCTGGGACTGTAGCCTCAGGGCCTTTGCTCAAGGAATGCTCTGAGCCCCTCCTACCCACCCACTTTTGTCTGGTTAACTCTTGTCTCTCAAGATTCAGACTGTCTCTTCCAGGCAACTTTCCCGTCTGGGATATGTGTTATCATGATACTCAGTTTTTCCCCCATCCTAGCTCTTAAAACCCTGAATTGACAGCTAGAATGTAGGCCTTACCTGGGCTTGTATTTGGTGCTTAGGAGGTGTTTGTGAATATTGGTTGAATGAATGAATGAATGAATGAATGAATGAATGAATGTTAAAGTTGCCAAGACTTAGAGGCTAATAGATGAAAGGGATTTAGAGCAGGGGTGGAAGGAAACAAAGTAGACTTCAGTCTGGGCCTCCTGCAAGGGGGAGCCAACCTGTGATTGCACCTTCTTCAGAAAGTAATCCTCCCGCAGGCTCTTAGGTCTTTAAGTGCCTGCCATTGAAACGTAAATATCACTTAGAGAGGGGTGGACACACTTTAAATCCTAATGTGGGAGAACCTTAGTTATCAATTAACTCCCTAAATGGGTTTACCACCCAGAAGGTAATCACCTGGAGAAAAAGGCTGGGCTGCCCTCAGGAGGGAATTCTGCAGGAGAGAGAATAGACTCCACAGCTACTGAACCCTGACCTATCCACAGAAATCCTCCTTCCCAAAGTCTACTTGAGACCAGCTGCAGGGAAGTAGAAACAGCTCTGGACTTAAGAGCTGGGAAATAAGGGCTCTAGTTTCAGCTCTGACAGTAACTAGTAACAGGCGTCTTTGACATCTTCCACGAGTCCTTTCCCCTGTCTAAGCCTCAGTTCCCGCATCTATAAAATGACTCATTTTTGCTAAATCACCTCTCCCCATTCTATTTCCATTTCCAGAGGGAACAGGTAAACCTTTGATTCTTCTGTTCCATTCAGGCCAGCATATTATCCCACCCCTGTCCCGCTTGAAATAACAGCCTTCTACCTGTCTCAATTCCCGGCCTGGCCGGCAACATGGGACGGCCCCAGACTTCATGTTCAGCCTGCTGTTTCCCTCCTGCTGACATTCGCCATATCTAAGGTGGGAATACAAGGCTCTGCCTTCTTTCCAACCCGGAGCACCCTGTGCAGTGGCCTGACCATGCAAGACCCTTGCCCTCCTCTCTTTTGTCTGTGCCCCTGTCCTGTGGCCATGCCCATCCCCAAGTTCCTCTACTCTGCCCATTAGCATGGGCCAAAACTTACCTGCAAAACTACCCTGACATCCTTGCATTAGGCTGTGTGCACCCACTGTGCGCTGAACACCCGCCACCGCCAGGCCCTCTGCCTGGTGCCTTACTCTCCAGTAACCTCCACCAGCACACCGTGAGATAGCTACTTCAGGGTCACAGATGCAGAAAGCAGAGCAAGACCAGCTAGAGGGGAAGGTGTGGGAAACAGGTTTAAAACCTTGAGGTGTCTGTCTCCAGAGACTGCTTTCTCTTTTAGCCACCGCCTCTTCAGGATGCCTCCCCTGAAAATTCCACCTGTCCTCTTTAAAAACATTCTGTCTCAGGCCTCTTCAACATTGACACATAGAGTACAAAACTGCTCACACTTTTATGACGTATTTCTTACTCCAGATCCCATTCACAGTGTGTACACATCATTTATGACAGCTCACACTTTTACGACAGGTACCGTCAAAACATCTTCATGGATTGCTTTTGGTTGAGGTCTGGGGGCTTGGCCATCTCATGTCCCCTCTCCAGCTGCTGCCACCTGCGCCTCCACAGGAGGAGCCACTGTCTTCTGTTTCTTTTTACCCCCATATGCTGCCCACGACTCGGCACAGGACAGGCTCGCAGTGCTGTTGATTGGAAAGATACAGGTCGAATCAACTGTGGTGTGTCTGCAGGAGGCTGTGGGGCCAATGCCGTCTCCCCTCTTCCAGTCCTCCCACTCCGGACCTAAAGGTGCCTTATTTGGGAGGCTCCTATGACAGGGTGAGGGAGTCGTGGCAGCTGAGCCCCCTGCATGTATACAGTGTCCCACCCGTGCACACACGAGCAGACCCGTTCTTGCGTGCATGCTGAAGGTGGGGCTCCATTTGATCTCGGTTACATCTGTTACAGCCACAACTTGATCTAATAAGCAGTGAATAGATAGCTATGGATGCAGATCTAGATAATTACATTTGGAAGTAAATAGAAACTTATCTTTGGAATAAGCTTTCTCATAACATAAGCTGATGCATTGGTTAATGAGAGTTCTGTCTTCATGCCTGAACCATGGGTTTCAGTTTACATGGTCCAAAGAGAATCAGGCTCTCTGGCTGAGAGTGAGGAGGCCGTGGAAGAAAGGAGAGGGCCTTGTCCTATTTTTAGGAAGCTGGAGCCAGAGGGTGGCGATCCCTTTACTGCGGGGTAGGGGGTGGAGAGTGATGATGCATTGAGCAACTCAGCTCTTGGCTCTCAGCAGCTTGTGGGGGCCAAGGTGATTGCAGTTCAGCACATCAGCCGCTTCCCCAGCTCCTCACTGGCCCAGGCCTGTAAACCCGTTCTTCTCATGGGCAGAGCACCCCCTTGCCAGCTGCTTGCACCTCCAGGTGTTTCCTGTACTCTCTTTGTTTGCTGGCTGGGTGGCTGAGGGCGGGGTCAGGGAGTCTGTTTGGGCTTCCTATTAGCCAATGGCAGCCAGTGTTGGGGAGGCTGGGTGCCCCTGTATCTGGGGAGAACCGACCACAAGCAGCAGCTGCCTCCAGACACCTGCCTCACCGAGAGTGTGTAAACAATAATGGGCCCAGGAGGAAGAAGGCCTCCTCAGTAGAGCAGGGCACACAGGCTTCTGCTGGGTCAGACACTTCTGTAAGAAGTGTCCAGAAGCTCCCCACTCCAATTCTCCTTTCCCCAGGGGAAAGGGATGGGGTCAGGGCCTAAAGTGTGGGTCACCCTACCCCCTTAGGATGGGGCCTGGTAGCCCTGGACTCTAATCCCTAGATGGGTCAGCCTCCACCATCCACCTGCCATGGAGTGGGTGGTATTGCTTTTCAAGGCAATGGCCAAGAGTGGACAGAGAAAGCCTCCCTTCCCTTCCCCAGACTTCAAATGCCCACATATGCCACCTTCATCAGGCCTCTCCAGCCCCAGCCAGTTGGTGCAAAGACAAACGCTGGCTTGGGTTGCTCCCTGGCCGCTCTTCCCAGGAAGAAAGGGCAGTATTTGCGGCTCAGGGTTTCTCCTTCTCAGTTGAAATGATCCACTCATCTGGGTGATTATCTCATTTACGTCTCCCTGGCAGGCGGTGGGCTCCCAGGGCTGTCTGTTTTGATGCCACCCCCATTGTATCTCCAGGACTTGCCTAGGGCCTGGCATATAGTAGGTTCTCAGCAATATTATACATGCATGAATGGGAATGTTATCTCTTTAATCCTTTTCTGTCTGTCTGTCATGGACTAACAGGATAACACAATAATAAATAGCACTAACTAACACTCACCATGCATATAATCTCATTAAATCCTCAGAGTAACTCTATGGGTTACTATTACTCTTAGACTAGAGACGAAAAAAGTAAGGCTTGGGGAAGGTGAAGCAGATTACCTCTGGGTACACTGCTGGTAGGCAGCCGAGCCAGGCTCAAAGCCAGGACTGGCTGAATACGCAGAGAAAGAAAGAAAGAAAGGAAGGAAGGGAGGGAGGGAGGGAGGGAGGGAGGAAGGAAGGAAGGAAGGAAGGAAGGAAGGAAGGAAGGAAGGAAGGAAGGAAGGAAGGAAGGAAAGAAAGGAAAGGAAAGGAAGGAAGAAAGAAAGGAAGAAAGAAAGGAAGAAAGAAAGGAAGAAAGGAAAGAAAGAAAGAAAGAAAGAAAGAAAGAAAGAAAGAAAGAAAGAAAGAAAGAAAAGAAAGAAAAGAAAGAAAAGAAAGGAAGAACAGGAAGAAAGGAAGAAAGACAAGAAAGGAAGAAAGGAAGAAAGAAAGAAAGAAAGAAAGGAAAGAAGGAAGGAAGGAAGGAAGGAAGGAAGGAAGGAAGGAAGGAAGGAAGAAGAAAGGAAGAAAGGAAGAAAGGAAGAAAGGAAGAAAGGAAGAAAGAAAAGAAAGAAAGGAAGAAAGGAAGAAAGAAAGAAAGAAGGAAGGAAGGAAGGAAGGAAGGAAGGAAGGAAGGAAAGAAAGAAAGGAAAGGAAGGAAGGAAGGAAGGAAGGAAGGAAAGAAAGAAAGAAAGAAAGAAAGAAAGAAAGAAAGAAAGAAAGAAAGAAAGAAAGAAAGAAAAAAAAAGAAAGAAAGAAAGAAAGAAAGAAAAAAAAAAGAAAAAAAGAAAGAAAGAAAGAAAGAAAGAAAAAAAAAAAGAAAGAAAGAAAGAAAGAAAGAAAGAAAGAAAGAAAGAAAGAAAGAAAGAAAGAAAGAAAGAAAGAAAAGAAAGAAAGAAAGAAAAGAAAGAAAGAAAGAAAGAAAGAAAGAAAGAAAATTAAGGCTAAAATGGACCCAGGGTTTCTCCTCATTTTCCCTGTCACCCTTGTCTACACCGCGCCACGGTTCACGTTACAGATAGTCAACAAAAAGATGAGAAGTCTGGAATCTCAGTCTTATACATCTTTTATGGCCAAACTCAGACTGCCTCTCCTCTGTGAAATCCTTGCCATTTATTCTAGTCCTAGTGGTTTTATGAAAACCTTCAGAACTTTTATAGGAAGAGGTTTCTGCTCCCTCCTTCATGTATATGGTGTCTTTTTGTGTGTGTCTTCCATGGATATTTTTTGTTTATATGTATATTTCAACTTGAGCATAAGGCCCTAGGGATCACCTCTGATACTGCTTTGTATCCACCATAGAATTCGGATCTAAATAGTACCTGGGTATGAATCTGACAGCAAGAAGGACTGGTAGACCAGGTGTAGTCTAGATGCTTCAGTGTCCCCTGTCCCCTTCTTTCTCTCCTTTGCCCTTTGTCTCTATTTTCCAATAGAGATGGACCAGCCAGATGGATTGCTTCACCCTCCGCTGCCGATTTCCCAGCCCTGGTGCAAAACACAGGAACACCTTGTGTTCATTGTGACCCACTTCCTCTCTTCCTGGGGCCTGCTCAGGGTGGAGGCTTAGGCCTCAGTGGCTTCTCTTGTTTTCACAAAAGGAAAATAATCTCCTTGTCATAGTTACTGCTTCACCAATAGGCTTTTCCCATGGCACCTCCCAGGTGGAAAAAAAAAAATGGAACCCTGATTGTGTCCTAGGATGAGATTCATAGACACCCAGAGGGGCGGAACATGATGGAAAAGCACTTGTTAAGATTATAGTGTCATGTGAATATGAGGGATTGAAGGGGATCAATGCTGGCCTTGGCGTCCAGGGTCTGTATATGGGATCTAGCACAGGGCCAGTGGCACATGGCGACTTGAAAAACATTTTTATGGTCATGAGTTTTCTGCTTTCTGTCTGGCAGGCAGATGTGGGTGTCCTGGAGTAAGGGCCCTCTTTTGTCTAGAGATGGGTCCTTGTGAGAGGCACAGCGTTGAGGGAGGACAGAGACAAGTGAACGTGGTTTTTGTTATCAGGGTATTTCCAGTCCAAAGGAGGTGGTGGGATAATTATATGTGAGTGTACATAAAACACTGATGACATGGGACTAAATGCAAACTAATGGGATTATACAGAATGACACATTATACATAAGTAAGTGCTCCGATGGCTGTCATGCAAATGGAAATGATCAGAGATGGGTGAGGTCAGCTTCAGCAAGGATTGGGAAAGAGAAATGTTTTGAGAAATGCCTTTACCATCTTATGCCAGAGAGAAGAAACCCAAACCAGCTCTGAGCACAGGCACCTTGGCCAACACAAACACCAGAAGGTCAGGTGGGTGGGTGAAAGGGCAGGTGTGAAGCCAGGTAGGAGACCTGCAAGTTCTATTGCCTGTGTTTCCTGGGCAGCCACCACCCTGGGGCCACAGCTTGTGCCTTCTGCAGAAAGGGCAATGGGAGAATGCATGCCTATGGCAAAATCGTAAGTTTGCATATGCTACACCTTTTCTCTGCTTTAAGGCATAAGGAATGGTTCCCTTTTATTCTGAATTTGTTGAGATTTCTTAGCACCTTAACCTGGAGTCCCCACTAATCCTCCACATCAGGATGGGCTGATGTTGGAAGGCAGACTGAGAAGGGGGACAAAAATTGGAAATTAAGGAGACTGTGGGAGCAGGGCAGGGAGAGTCTCCACCCCGACCATGAAACAAGCCCTTGGCATTGCCCTAGACCTTTCTGGTCTCAATTGCCTCATAAAATTATAGATGTTAAGTACTTAAAAAACTTTCAAAGTACCATGCCCACTCTACCTTCTGGGAGGTATAGGTGTTGGGGAATTGAGAGTAAGCCTTATATTTGCACAGCGTGTCCTGTTTACAGAGCAGTGGGTTACACATCAGCTTATTCTCCACCATGCTGTGAGGTGGAGATGGCAGGTGACTTTACCTCCAACTTACAGAGAGGAAACTGGGTTTCAGACGGCCTAGATGGCTTGCCCAGAACTACACAAGCAGATGGAGCTGACTGTGGAAGCCAGTTGTCTGATTCCTGATCCACTCCGCTTAGCTGCTTAATATTTGGGGGTGTGCACAGATCATTTTCACAGGATTCCATTCTAGAACAACTCCAACTTTATTATTTAAGGGCAGAGTGCCCAGATCCCACTATTCTCCATTTGCTCCCAAGGCCTTGGATTTTCCATTTAACCCTATGTCTGAAGAGGTGAAACAATGCCTAGTCAAGGGGTTTCTGTGTCATGAAAGCCTGGAAGCACAAAGCCCCAAGCTGCTGCAGCCTACCATCATTGTCCCAGACCAGGGGCTCTCTTCCCAGGGCCCAGGCTTTGCACCGGGCTGGCCAGAAGCCGAACAGGAGCGCTGGGGCAGCGCCTCTCCAAAGGACGACAGATGGGCAGGCTGGCCCCAGCACCAGCCCTTTGAACAACCATTTTATTTTCCAACCAAACATGCAGCCTCAGTTCCCTTCTCCCCTCCCAGAGCCCCGGCAGACTCCCCCCACCCCCCATTCTGTCTCTGGGCTAGCTCTGAGGAGCCCAAGGGCTCTGGAAGGATGGGGGCTGCTCCCCTTTATGACTGGGAGATGATGAAAGGAGGCTTGTAACTGTTGCCATCTGTCTGGTGGGACGTCACCAGGGAGGGTCTTGCCCATTCACTCCTTCACGCATCGCTGGGCTCGGGCCTTTTGTCTGGTTGACTGGGGAGGGGGGCTGCTGTCAGGCAAAGGGAGGCCACTGGCTGGCGAGAGAAGCATATTCTTTGTGTTTGGACCAAACTTTCAGTGACTCACTAAGATAATCTGCATGAGGAAGCTGCCCAAGCCCCAAACCACTCAAGTGATTGACAACCTCCAGCCCTGTCCCCATTTTACACACCCCCACCTGCCCTTTGGCAGAACAGCTTCCGGGGTCTCAAGGGTGTGGGCCCAGCTCCTCCCAGGTGTGAGGAGCAGGAGAAGCTCTGGGATCCCTCTGTCCTCCTTCCTCATCCCCTTCCCAGGCCTAGACCTCTCACCCCTCCCTCTCACCCCCGCCAGCCCCTTACAGCTCTTCTCTTTTTGTTTGGTTTCTGTGGTCTGGCAGGCGGAGGGGCCAAAGCAGGAGAAAAGGCCCATTAGCTGCCCAGCAGCTGAGCAGGAAAAGAAAAGAGCTGAATGGAGGCCGTGGGGTTGGCAGCCCTCCAGCCCAGCTCCTGGTCTTTGCATAACCCACCCCCACCCCCAGGCAGGGGCTGGGGCATTCAGGAGCTAAGTCTCTGGAGCACGGGGAGGTTAGGCAGATGGTGTGCCCAAGGATCTGGGAAAGGGGCGCAGGGTGGGTGAGGATGTCGTGGGGGAGCAGGGAGGGTTGAGCAAGAGATCGGGGCTCAAGGAGTAAGAGAACGGGGACGGGAAGTGAAACAGAGATTACTCTCCAGGCCCCAGCAGTGCCCTGCTGACCCCCTTCCCTATACCAGCTTGTGGGGGGTGGGGATCTTAGCCTCCCCTTTCTGTCCTCAGCCCACCACTCCACACTGTCAAAATTTATGCCAACCCTGAGCAAGTTACATTTTGGAAACACACAACGATGCTGTGAAGGGTGGGGGAGCACCCCTCACTTCCCTTCCGGCACTTAGGGCTGCTCCAGATCAGTTCAGTGACAACCGAGACTGGGCGGATAGGTGGGAGGATTTTCTCTGGTTTCAGTTTTTTTCTTCTATTGTGGTAAAACTCACATAATATAAACCTGATCATTGGATCTGGTTTCGTTTTATATGGTGAGACCATATTGTGTCTGGTGGAAGTGCTAAGAAGGCAGGTAATTGGAGATCTTGCTCTTGGGGACACATGCTGCTTCAAAAGGCAACCCGTTCTAGTGTTTTTCCCTGACAGTAATGCGGGAAGGGCTACGCGTCAGACAGCAAGAGCCACACTGCCCGGCTTTGAATCCTGCTCAGCCATTTACTAGCTGTGACCATGGGGAAGTTCCTGAACTTCTCAACGCCTCAGTTTCTCATCTTCAAAATGAGGATAATAGAGTTCCCACTTACTAGTGTTGAGAAGATTAATGTATGTGACACAAGGGTACCTGGCTTTTAGGAAGCACACAGTAAATGTCATTAAATAGTATGATTATTACCATGACTGGATCCGGTGGCATTTATATAAGCTACACAATGGAAGCAGAGAAACAGGGAACTGGGTGGCAGCCAAAAGAGAAGGCGGCCAGGGTGTAGGTTTCCTTCCACCCTTTCTGCCATTTGCAAAGAGATGTGATTGGAAATACGGTGTTTGCTGTTTCTAAAAGAATAGCCCTGTTCGGGTAGCCACTTTCCTGCCTGCACTGCACGCCCTTCCCTCTTCACAGGCTCAGTCCCAGGGCCTCAGGGTCTGAGACCTTACAGCCCGACCCTTGCTTTGGGCCAGTTAGGACATTACCGTGAGCCCCATTTACTAATGCAATGACCAATTAATTCAAAGGACATGGGAGCTTGAGATTCGGTTCTGCTTCCTGGAGCTTTCCCACTCGCCTTTGCCTCTCCCAGGACCGCAAGGTCACAGGGCAAGAGACGGTCAGTGGTCACTGAGGGTCAACACTGCAAGACAGCGTCTTTGCTGGCCTGTCTTCCCTTCTTAGCCTGTTGGGCCGCAAACTGTGTGACGTGGGGTTTGTTTTTCACCTTCCAGCGGAGACGGTTGTCCCGTCAGCCGGTGTCGGGGGCCAGGGGCCAGGGCGAGGAGCCGATCCCAGCCCCGACTGCCAGAACCAGCCCAGCCCAGCCCAGCCAGGGTGCAGCCGCGGGGAGGAGGGACAGGTCAGGCTGCGGGGGTGACGGCAGGCAGGTGTCTGGTCCCGCCCTCCCGGATATGGACCGAGGGAAGAGGCCTCGGCCACCCACCCGCGTCTCCCTGTCCCCACAGAGCAGCTGGCTGGGGCCTTGAAACCTAACCAAAGGCTCTGGCAAATCGGCTTTCCGGCGATGCGCCCTCCGCCCACCCCTGGGGAGCCCCACCCTGGCAACAAGGCGCTGATTGGCTGGGCGGGGGGGCAGAGCGGGCCAATCAAAGCCCTCCCTGACCCTCGCGGTTTGGCAGAGAATTAAACCAGGGCGGCGGGGCCCGGGCCCGAGGTGGGTCCGGAGCGCGGAGGCCCGGCAGGTCGGCGGTGAGGGCCGAGGGAGGGGCCGAGGCGCCGGCTGCTGGGCCGGAGCCCTTCCCGTCCGCCGCCCGTGGCCGGAGGGCCTCGGGTCCCTAAAGCTGCCGCCCCCACCTCTCGGGCACCCGCGCAGCCCGGCTGGCCGCAGCGCCCGGCCTTGGCTTTCTGGAGCAGTTCTAGGGGTTCCAGGTTTCTGAACCCCCAGCCCTTCCCAGTCCTCTTTCCCCAGGTCAGCTCGGTTTGGGCATTTCTTTCCCCAAGTTTGTTATCCGGGCCCCCCTCGTTTCTTCATGGATTTCCGGGTGCATTACCCATCCGATAAAGCCGAGTTACCCCCACTCCGCCTCATTTTACTGACCTATTGGTACCAGCCTCACATCCTGTCAAAGAACAGAGTACACGTCTAGTGAGAACACAGATTGTAAGCTTTGTAAGAGAAATTACCTCGAATAACTTTGTTTCTGTACCCCAACATACTCAAACACGCATACAAAGGGCCTCGCAGGGCAGCATCAAGATCAAGACTAGAGACCGGCGACCAGGGTGTGATTCCCACCTCTGCCATTGACCGGCTGTGTGACCTTGAGCGGTTACTTAACCTTTCTGAACCTCATTTTTTTCCCATGAAAAATGCTGATGACAAGAACATCCACCTCCTAACATTACTGTGAAAAAAAAATGCCTGGCACATAACGCCTAAAATACAATATTATTTTAGGTATTGATAACAACGGAGTGAGTATTCCTTCCCTACATTTAATCTCAGCCCTCCATTCTTGATTTGGCTGCTATGGATAACTCTAGATTCAGGGGACATTCAAAATTCCCATCAGTAGAAACAAATGACTCAGACTAAAATTTAGTGTGGGCTCGGGGTCGCCAAGCCCAGCACAGGTCCCGCTGTAGCTTATGGGTTTAACCAGGGGGGCGGGGGATCTCTTGGGAAGACAGGATTCCTCTTTGCCCAAGCACTTTTCTTCAAATTCCTCCTTCTCAAAATTTTAGAACAGCAGCATCTGAGGATTGACAAAAAACCCCATTTTAATAGGATTTAACATGATCCTTTTTTCATGTACTGCCCCTCCCGATCTCTCCATATATCTACATTAACACCACGAGGGGATTGGAAGTTTCGCCCAAACCCCTCTCATGATGTCCTTTCTTATCACCCAGAGATTCATCTCTAATGCAGTCTTTGCCTCCCCCACCTCCCCAAATACACACTCTGGTATGTAGATTTTCTTCAGTGAGCACAGACTGGCAATTCAGTGCTGGCGGACCCCTGGCAGCCATCCCGTTCTATCACCTGCTGGGCCCTGTTGATGTCAGGAGTGGTCTTTGTTGATGTTTTGCATTGTTGAGAACAAGAGTGGTGATGTGTCTGGGGTACTCACCGGTCCTGGGTGGTGGGGACCAGGAGGGGGCAAGGAGCACACAGCCGTGGAAGATGGTTCAATGGGAAGCTAGTAGACCTGGGTGTTGTGTTGAGTCTACACCATCAGAGGCAAGTCCATCAAATATGGTAGGTCTCAATGACCTGATCTGTAAAATGGGCTGGATGATACCTGTCTCCTTACTGTATAGATATTTTAGGAAAAGAAATGAAGTCATACCATTGGAAGCACTTTATATTTAAAAAAAAGGTGTATGTCAGGGGGAGGTGGAGTAATGGGCTATCAAATCCATTTCATGCCACTTTTTTCATTGGGTCCAAAAGAATACGACCCAACAGGTGTTACTGAACACTTCTGATCCCAGTTCTGTGCTCACAGTTGTGGGTATATGGAGGAAGCATATGACATGATTCTACCTTTAAAAAATTTGCAATCTAACCAGGTTTCTCAACTATGAGAACACATGAAACATTGATGTGCGTTACTGAGTGTGGGTTTGTAACAATATTTATCCTATTCTACTCTGTCTTGCCAAGAAAGGACAGTTGGGTGACGTGATCGTGGAGCCAGTAGGTGGATGTGCCCCACGCAGCCCAGCACAAATCTGGCCTCTTAGGGCTCTTTTCTGTCTTCAGTGGGGCATGTGGTCTTACAAACCATCC
This sequence comes from Manis javanica, assembly GCF_040802235.1. Classification (NCBI taxonomy): domain Eukaryota; kingdom Metazoa; phylum Chordata; class Mammalia; order Pholidota; family Manidae; genus Manis; species Manis javanica. The sequence continues at coordinate 104,047,973 of NC_133166.1, read as the reverse complement.
TCGTCCGGTGCTCCTGAGTCATGGCCTGATGCCCTGTGGCCTGGGCTTGGGGAGATGCCAGCACCTTCACTGCGGCCACCTCTCCTGCTCACCTTTGATGCTGCCTTTCACCTGTGGTCATGCTGGCACCTGTTCTTGATGCTTCCTTCTATGCATTCTCCCACTGCCCCTGTTACAAAGGCCATCCCAGCTCTTGTAGCTGCAGCAGCCTCTCTGGGGTGGGCCCTGGCTGGGACAGTGGGGCTGCAGTTGTCACCACCCCGTGCTGAGCAAGAGGCCATCTCCCTTCCCCTTTCCACAAGAGAAGGAAAGGTGCCAGTGCGTCCCCTCTAACCTCTCAATTTGCCCCCCAGGCCAGGTAGACTAGAAAAGTTGCAGGGTACTCACCTCTCCCTGGCCCCAGCACAGAGGGTGGGGCTGCCTTTGGGATGCCCCCAGCCTTCAGGGTGTGGGGAGCTCCTCTGGGACTGGGTGGAGGCCCAGGTCTCCTGCTGCATGCTCAGCAGGCGATTCCAGCTCCACATTGCCAGGGCTGGGCGGGGTGACTTAGCTCCTTTTCTGTCTTGGGGATTGCCCAATAACTTTCAGCATGACTTCTGAGAAGGAATAGATCAGTGTAATTGCTCCCATCTTTGAAAATAAAAATAGGACAAGCCAATTCAAATAAAAATCAGTACCAAGTCTCACCCATTGGACTGTCAAAATTACTGAAGTCTGAAGCACTATGTGGCATTGTGGGGATGTGGGAACGTGGAGGTGCTCGTGTACCATTTGGTGTGAGTGTACATTTGTACAACCACTTTGGAGAGCAGTTTGGCAGCATCTAGTAGTGGTAAACTGCTCCTTCTTCCCAACTTAGCAGTCGCCTCCCAGTCATCTATACCAGCGGTTCTTAACTGGTGATGCTCCACTCCAGGGAACATTTGGCGAGATATTTTTGATTATTTTGATTGGGTTGGGGGCAGATGCTTCTGGCACTTAATGAAGAGAGGCCAGAGACACTTGAAACATCCTACAGTGGCCAGGCCGTCTGCTCTGGCACCCCCAGCAGAGAGCTGTATCCAGACCCAAATGCCAACAGAGCCAGTGTGAAGCAAGTCTGGTACCTGCCCAAGAGAGACTGGCAAATGCAAGCTCAGAGACAGGTGAAAGGGCGTTCATGGCATGGTTTGTTTCTAACAGTAAAATGCATCCCTCAAAAGGAGAATAGAGAAATAAATTCAGATGTATTCACACAGCAGTTGGAATAAACAAACTGGAACTACAAGAGTTGCTATAGATACATTCTGAATACAGAATGGTCGGCAGAAGTGGGGGAGTGATTCATAAAGTACTGCTGAGTGAGGTTCAAAGACACGAGCGGCTCCCCACTTAGTTTACGGATACAAAAATGTGTCATGAAATGATAAGCACTCACAAACCTCAGAAGAGACTTTACTTCTGGAGAGGAAGAGACAGGAATAGGAAGAAGTAAAAGGGAATTTTAAATGCCTAGCAATGTTTTGTTTTCTTCAAAATTTCTCTGAAGCAAGTAGGACAGAGTTCAGTCTGGATGGTAAACACACAGGGCTTGGTTATATGGCTTTTCTGTGCCTTGTTGTAGGTTTGAAATATTTCATAATTAATTTAAAATGGAGAGATGTAGACTCCGGGATATATAGGAATTGTTCCCTGGGTTGTTTCCACCAACCCAGAGAGATGTCCCCCTTTCTTTTTCTCTGTTCCATGTGCTGGCTGCCTATGTGATGTCCGCGTTGTCCGCGTTGGACTATTTTTCCCATTGTCAGGATGTTATTTTCAGGACCTGGTCTGTGGTGCCTGGGTCTTAGTGCCTGTCTGCCATGCCGAGTCCCCTGGAAACATCTGTCTGATGTCCTAGATGAAGCTCTTTAGTCTACTTATGAAAATCCCCTTTAGATGAACTAATGGATCGAATAGCGTCCTCCCCAAATTCATGTCCACCCAGAACCTTAGAATGTGACCTTATTTGGAAACGGCCTTTGCAGATGTAATTAGTTAAGGATTGCGATGAGATCACAATGGTCCCTAAATCCAATGCCTGGTGTCCTTACAAGAAGAGGAGACAGACACAGAGAAGGCAGCCACGTGAAGACGGAGGTAGGCAGAGATGGGAGTGACGCATCCACCAGCCAGGGGGCGCCGGGAGCCGCCAGGAGCTGGAAGAGGCAGGGAAGCATTCTTCTCTAAAGCCCTCAGAGGCGTGGCCCTGCTGGCTCCTTGATTTTAGATTTCGGGCTTCCAGAAATGCAAGAGAATAAATGAATTAAAAAATTGTTTTACGCCTCCCAGTTTGTCGTATTTGTTATGGCAGCCCTAGGGGCTAATACCGCTGCATTCTGTAGAATTGAAAACAGACTCAAAGCGGTATTAGCCAGAATGAAATATTTCTGGATTAAGAGGAAGGAGGCATTTGTATGAGTCAGTCTTAATTTATGTAAGGACACCCTATACTGAAGCTGACATCTGTTACTCCACAGAGTCACGGTAACAGCAGCTGCAGGAACAATGTACCCCACAAACCTCCTCCCACAGATCTCTTGAAAGGAAACCCTGTCATGCATTTGTCCACTCAGTATCTGAGCCCTTTATTTATTTCGGGTCATTCCCCACCGCATGAGACAGCCTGACTCCCACTGTTGGAGGTGAGATTGCTGGACAGTCGCTTTCTCTGTTCCGCTTACTGCCGAGGCACCGGCACACAACTCGGTTCTGCCCGCTCAGCCCGGATTGGAGGGTAGCGGTGTGCAAAAGCAGGGGCCTCGTGGGGTCTACTCGGCAAGGGCAGCTACATCCAGATCGCGCAGGCAGGAGGAGCAGTGGCTGCGGAAGGCATCCATTATGCCCTCTTCGTGGCATCGGCGGAATCAGCGCCAATGTCAGTGCCCCAGGGGCGGGGGCTTGGGGTCGCGTGGACATGACCTTGGGCATCGTTTCTGCTGCAAGCCTGATTTTGGAGCCCTTCCCAGAGAGTCTAAGAGCTGCCTGATATGCACCCCTTTGAAACAAGCGAACAATGAACAAATGAGTTCCTTTTCTGCCTAATCAGCTAAATTCAGTTTCCATTGTTTGCAGCCTAAGCATTGCAGTGGACACAAGCCCTCCCTCCATCTGATGATCTGACCCGCAAGTGGTCCCCGTTGATTGTATGTTTTAGACTTCTTAGGACACACATGCTTTTAAGTATTTGGCTTTATGGACCCACAAAGACATGCACATTGTGTGAAATACGTTATAATTTTTCATTCAGAAAATGTGATCATTGAAGCCAATGAGACGCATTGTGTATTTTAAGGTGCCTGTGGGCTGAGAGCCTCCACATGTGGAAATGGGCCGTGTCCGCTGGCCTACCATCATCAGGGCTGCACTGAGCCCACTCCCTGTTGTCATAATGCCACCTCCCTGACTGACCTCTGCTCCTGGGCTTGGAGCTGCTTGTGCGCCTGACACCCACACCACACACATCTGGTTCTGCTTTGGGAGGGATTGTGGCTCCTTCTGAAATAGGTTTCCCCACACCTTCCCATGCAAACTGCCATCGCCGGCCCTCGTATCTGACTCAGACCTACCCCCAGAACTGCCGACAAAGCCTGGCGTGGGTGACATGCATCTGCTATCATCCCAGCCTGCCTTCAGAGTCTTAGTTTGCTAAGACCCATGGCTCTTGTGACACATGTTGGAGGAAACGGGATAATTGGGGTAGAGTGTTCTCTGCTGATGGGTTTTAAGAGGGTTCAAGACTAACCCCACCTGCTTTCCAGTGCTTTTGCTTATGTAGGTAGGTCTTGTTATCTCCTCTTGGGACTCTGACCCATTTCCTGTTATTTCTTAAACTGGGCCAAGTGTAATTCTTTTCTTTCTCCTCTAAGTGTAGTTGGCAACCCAGACACAAGGGTGGAGCAGCTCATTTATGGTTAGTGTTTGCAAGTTGCAAGTCCTGTTGGAGCCCAGCATGATAGCAGGGGATGCTTGGTGCCATTGTCCCGTCAGCCTTCCTGGACTGCCCCGCGCAGCCATGACTTGGTTCAGTCTCTGCGTCAAACCACATGTGGGCTCTGTCCCAGGCATGTTTCCAGGAAGGATCACTAGTCTGGAAACTCAGGCTGCCATGGGATCGAGCCATGTGCTGGCTCCCTTTGGGCACAACATGGTGGCCTGGGCCAACCCGAGGCTTGGCTGGTGGTGGGACACGCCATGTCTGCCCGCTTCCATCTGTCTGTTGAGGTGGAGGACTTTCTGGGAGGGTTTGAGAAGGTCTGCACAGGATGAATCTCCTGATGACACACTGTGGGTGTGGACCCGGCCCCGGAGTGCTGGACTGACTGGGTGGCTGAGCTAGTGACTGACGGAGTGCGTCCGGCTCCCAGCGAGAGGGTGCTCAGGCTGCTCTTGCAGCTTCTGGCCACCCAGACCTCACCATGCCTCCTCTCCTGAAAAACGAGGAGTCACTTTGTCCAAACACTTCATTCGCGCTTATATCAATCTGCTCACGTGTTCTCAAATCAACTGTCTTTTAAATGGCTAAGGCAAAAGGCATGTTTGTATTATTTCCACTGAACTCCATAGCAAGTACCTTGAGAGCGTTACATGCATTCTTTCATACACTAAACGCACCAACTATTGACATTATCTGGCTCAGAGTTTGGCACACAGTAAAAATTTGTGGAGTGGTTTAGCTGTGCTCATAGAGAGAGAAGACCATGGTCTGCCTTTTCTTCCTGCTTTCCCTGTACGATCCAGCCTTCTGCCTGTCTTTTCATGGCTTAACTTAGACAGGGTCTATGAACTTTGAGGAGAAAACACTCTATCTTTATTTTTCAACTGAAGCTCAGCATTCCCTTTGATTCTGAAGGTGATGAAGTACCATAGTATCAGCACCCCTGAGGCTTTGTCACCAGCTGAAATCACAGATATTTTTATACCGCATTACAGTTAGTGCAAATACTTCAGAATAACATTTATGCTACTCAGTAGTCTAAAATGACTGCAGTAAGACTTGTGGCTAGCTTTTATTTATTGCATTAGTAAAGAAACGTGTGTGTGTGTGTGTATGCTATATAAAATGTATGTATTCTATATTTTGGTAACTGTATTTCAATGTGTTTGATTTCCTTTGGAACCCTATATATTTTATTTCATACCTTTAAAAACATTTTGAGAAGAGGTCCATAGCTTCACCAGACTTCTGAAAGGGTTCACAGTACACAAAGGTCAAGACTTCCTGGCTATATCTTGCCTTCTGACACCTTGATTTTTGGTTAGTGTCAAATGGAGCTGGGGGCTGAAGAAAGCAGGGTGGGAGAAAATGGGCGTGGCTTGAAGCCCTTCCTGTTTCAGAGAAGGCGCTGATGGTGGGAGGTGAGATGCTGCCCACTAGTGGCTGGAAGACAGAACCGGGAGAGGCCTGTAAGGCGGGCTCTCAGATGGGGGGCTTGGGATGTTGATCAACTTCCTTGGTACGTGTGTCTGAAATAAGAGAATAAAGGCACGTGGGTGGTTTTACCCTGCTTACATATCCACATCGCCTGAAACGCTCTCCCTTGTTTTGTTGCCGCCATTTTCGCCGTCTTTCATTTTCACCATCTCGGAAACTTCCTCCTGCATTAGGGAGTTCATCCGTGCTTTGACCTTGGCCTGGGCCGTCCCTCCTATCTCATCATCTAGATACCTGTGCTCTCCCTCCGGGTCTGAGTATCCAGCCCCGAACCTCCAGTCTAGGTCAGGCTCCTTGGGAATCCTTCCTTAGGTCTGTGCGCTCTCCTTCGCAGCCCTTTCTGTTTTAAGTGCATGATCCTTAAGGGATTATTTTGTTCAGGGCTTGTCCCTCCACTGGACTATAAATCCCCCAAAGGCAGGGGCTGCCTGCATTTGTTCTCTGCAGTATCCCCAATGCCTGTCCAAGGGCACTCAGTAAACATGTATTGATAGAGAGTAAATTTTTATTGGAAAATTTGTGAAGGGACTGTAAATGCTAGCAGAATGGATTTAGGTCCACCAAAAATAAAGTCAGATGGCCCTCCTCCACTTATGACCCCCCATCTACCTCTGAGCCTCCTCTGTACCCTCGTAAGCCTGCTTACAGCAGGAACACGGAGATCTTCAAGCTAACACAGTAGAAACAGCATAGCAAAACTGAAGAGCTGTGGGTCAGATCCTGGCCTTGAGCTTCTTTCCTGGGTGACCCCAGCCTCTTTGTACCTCAGTTTTCCCATCTGTAAAATAGTTAAAACAATAGTACCTATGGCATAAAATGCCAGAAATACCAGTGAGGTAAAATGAATAAAGTACCTAGCACATATTAATTACTGAGCCCCGGTTGCCTAAAGGAAGAGAGCCCAGCTGCATGGCCAGATGGTTCCCTCTTGCTGCCGTCTTGAGCTGCCCTGGGTTGAGGAACCACGGAAGCCCTGCCTCAGGGCTGGGCCGTCTCTGGATTCTTCCCTCTGCTCTGTCTTGGTCGGGATGTTTATGGGAGCTGCTAAGAAGCCAAGCTGAGAGGCAGAGGATTCTTCCTTGTTCTTGGCTAGATCCCTGCCTATGTGTCTGCGTCTCTACCTCCTTCACGTGGCATCTCTCTGAGCTCGAGCACCGAGGCAGATGTGCTGAACTTCGTGTCCTTGAAGGGAGGCCAGTGCTTGAAGTTATGATTTCCTTCTGATCTTTTTTATACTCCCATTCCTTCCTAACTCTTGTTCCAGAGAATTATAATCAAATTAGTTTACCCTGGCTTAAGATGGATATAACGTCTGTAACATGTTTGGCACAGAATTTCACAGACTATATTAGTGAATATATCTGGTAAATAATATATTCAGTTCAATAAGTACAGTTGTGGTTGTTTCCCTATTAAAAAATAGAGGGTTGTCCCATAATGCCTAAGGCTTGTCTGCCCTCATAACGTATAAAACATTTGTGAGCACATGGCACTTAAAGACTTTCCTGACATGTGCACTCAGAGGTTGACTGAAAGAACCAAGGGGCTGAATGCTTATTTTCCTCTTCAGGCCTAAATGGGCTTTGCAGTTTGACCGCCCTCAGTTCTGCACAGTTGCCACTAGAGGGCAGGAGCAGTTAAGACAACAGCACTCAGGCCCTGCCAGACCCGGAATTACTGGGTCGACGGGGGAGTCCGGTTGAAGAAGAGAAATGTTAGGATGACGGGAAAAAACCCAGTTGTTCTTTATCTCTTGGAGACTAAATATTAGAAAATATGTAGCTAGTGGGATTGAAATTAGACTTAAAGGAGATTTTTCAGAGCAGTTTGCTTCCTAGAGTTTTTTTACTGTGACTTTTTTTTTAACCCCTTACTTACATCTACCCAAGCAGAATAGAGGAGGAAGTGGACTCTTCTCAGCCAAGGCCTATGTGACCCCCCGCGGTCTCTTCAAGTAACTCATCTGTGTCTGCCTTAAATGACTACATTCTCCCAGATGCAATCATAAAATAACTTTATTGGTCAGGTTAGCCACCACTCATGCTCTTCCTGTAATAAAGATCCTTTATAGAGGCATGATGGTGTTCACATGCAGATGCTTCCCGAAGAGCCCTGGGGCAGGGGGCAGCCTTGCCCCTCACCTCAGAGCTCCTTTGTTGCAATGAGCTGGTTTGGCTTTTGTGGGTTTCAGGGTCTGGAGCAGGAGCGGAGTCCAAGGATCCCACCCCCCACCTCACTCCTTCACTGCTCAGGGAAGCTGCTAAAAAGCAAGCACCATACTGGGAATGTAGTGGCATCTGGGCAGGGACCAGACTAGGGCTAGCTCTCCTTCAGCAGCCCCTGCCCCTGGCTGCCCAGATGGGTCCATCCCAGTAGTGCCCAAAAAAGCAGCAGGGTTGGGCCCTGGGCAATATTCCCTTTGAGAAATGGAAAGAATTAATTGCTCTCCAGCCAAGCTATAAAGCAGCAGGCGCATTCAGAAAGGAGCGTATAGCTCAGAGATGCGAAAGCAGAGAGTTTCGTGCTCAGTACAGGCAAAAACTGGTTGCTTAGCCTGGGCTTTACGGAGCCAGTGAGTATCTCCAGACAGAGCTTTTACTGTTAACTGTGTGGCCTTGGGACAAATCAATTAATCCAGAGGAACCACAGCCTCTTCCTTTGGACGAGCAGGCTAGTTCAGGGCCGGTGGGGGTCTGTGTCTCCCATCAGGGTGCAGACCCTCCTGCTTAGATAAGAGGAGAATAAACTACCTTCCTCATGCTTTGAGACCCATGTGGCCTCTGCCTGTGAGGGCAAAGACCCAAGTAGGATGCTGCTGGGAACGCAGAGAGCTCTGGGTGAGGCTGCTTCCTCAGGTCAGCCCATCAGAGTGTGTTTGCCCCGTGATGGATGCTGACGACAAGCAGAGTCTGGCCTTTCCTCTTTTGAAGTCTGATCCACCTTCAAAGAACTGCTCAGCTGCTAAAACATAGTACCATAGATTTATCTAAGCCCAAGGCTGGTTGCCTCCTCTCACATCGGGCCCTGAATATTGTCATCATACCGGTGACCCTCAAGTCTGGTGGCTTTCAAGGAGAGAGGGAGGCAAAGAGCTGACTCCCAGTTTCCTTCCAGCCTCAGACCCAAGTGTGAGTTCTCTGCACAGGCTACTGGGCACATGCCCACATGCCTTGGCATCCCCTGCCTCTGCCTAAGGCACTGAAGAGGTGTCTGTGGATCAAGGTTGAGTGGATGAGGTGGATTTAGGAGGCAGTTGGGCAAGAGGTATATTCTGAGGAGCAGTGAGTGGGAGCCCACAGTAACCACATGACCAGCCTCGTCCGTGGGGAGCTGCCAGGCGCTGCTCAGAGTCAGGGGTTGTTGGGAGAGTATGGCTGTGTACTGTTGCCCCAGCAACTCCTACATTCATGACACCAGATCACCGGGAAGAACTTGAGGACAGTGAGATTTCTGGGGTTGGGACTTCCAGGGACTGCTCCCTCTGCCACCACTCCTGTCCTGGAAAGAGAGCGTTAGCCGCATCCATCAGCAGAAGGCTGCCTGTCCCCGGACCCCGCCTTGGCCTGCCTCCAGGGAAGACGACTACAGAGAGAGCCTTGGGGTCCTGTCACATGGCCTGTCCCAGACCTTCCAGCAAAAGCCAAACCAAACCGTCAAGCCAGATGCAGTGGGGGCGGGGGCTCTCGCCCCTGCCCAGTGCCAGGCTGCTCAGATCTCGATGAGGCTGGCAAGGCGCAGGCAGAGGGGTGCATCGGCCGGCACTGCGCTGCGCTTGATCTCGTTCCCGTCCAGGCGCAGCACCTGCAGCTTGGAGAAGTTCATGACGTCCACCACCGTGCAGAAGCTGCTGATGGAGAACTCTGTGGGGACAGGAGGGACGGGGTGGGCGGGAGAAGTCCGGATCAGGGACCCGGACCCACAGTGGGGCCAGTCAGCCTCTGTGAAGCTGCTTAAATACGTTCCAGCGATGGAACTGGGCTGGGTGGAGCAGGCATTTTCCAGGATCAGTGTCATACCGGTTTGCACCACTAGGGGGCAGAATTAGGGACGGAGAGGGGCCTCTGCCTGCATCGGCAGCTTCATCTCCTTACTCTGCGGTTCATAGACTGTCCCTTGACTTTCCTCCCAGCCAGGACCCCATCTTTTCCCGTCTGTGGGCAGCAGGGGGAAGCAGAAGATAATCAAGACCATCCCTAGCAGCTCTGAAGTGCTTGACTGCTTTTGGAGAGGGAGGGCTTTGCTGAATCGCTAGGAGAAGGGAGGCTGGGAAATGGAGGGACTTAGGTGTGGAATGTATTTCCTGACACTTTGCGGACAGCAGAAGTGGCAGGAAATTAGAGAAAGAGCCTGGGCCCAGAGACAAGTGCGTGTGGGTGCCCAGCTTTGAAGGGGCAGGCACGTCTCCTTTCCCAGGACTGCCAAGGGGTGAGCAAGGCCCCGAGGCTCCAGGACACAGAAACTCACGGATGAATGAGGCTGCTCCGGACCCCAAAAGTCAAATGAGTGCGTCCCCTCCCTTCTGCATTTCATAGGACACATTTTACCCCCATGTTTTTAATCTCAAAACAAGTTGCCTTTTTTGAGAGATCCCACCACCACCACCACCAAGACCATGAAATCCTACTAGATACAATGGTTCCATTGGCTTATAACACAAGTCCCCCTGTCATCATTCTCTGTTCTCCTGGCTGTCCTCTTGGACAAACCAGCCACCTCTGGCTCAAGTCTACTGGGTCAGGAACCTGAAGGGGAAAACCAAGAACTCAGCCCAAACTCCGGCAGGGACAGAAAAAGTCACCACTACAAAGGGCTTTGGTGAAGCCACCCACCAGTGGGTCTCCTGGGCAGATGGGGGCCTTGGTCTCCACCCTGCTTGGTCAGGAGTGTGTGTGAGCCCTGACCGGCAGGACGCGGATGAAGGCTTTGTGGCTTTCCTCCCTGGGGCGACCCTGGAAGCTGCCAAGGAGGGAGAGGTTATGGGTGTGAAAATGCAGGTTGCAAGAAGGATGATATCAAGAGTTTCCAAAGGCTGATGAGAAGGTTTTGACATTAGCGCCAGCAGTTGTTTTCAGTGTCTGACCAAGAGGAACCGGGGCCAGGCTGCAGCCCAGTCACTTGCACTGCAAAGGGAAGAAAGACTGATAACCAGCCCCCCAAAGTAACGAGGCGCCAGACAGAGTGGAGGAGAGGGGGATACCCTTCTTTGGAGAGCCCTCAAGGTGGGGTGGGGGAGATCTGGAATGCTTCGGGGTGTTTCCTTTGTGGTCCCAGTGAGTAGAGTGAGCGGCCTCGAGGGTGAGGTTGGAGGCAGAGCCTCCACCAGGGGCTGAGTGTGTGATGTCTGCATGGAAGGGGTGGAGTGGGGTGAGCTGGGAGAAGTAAGGTGGGCCAGCTTGAATATCACCTCCGCCTCCCCTGGGGACTGTGCTAGAGGCTGCCTGACACATTCTCTACCCAAGCCGGGGGCCCTGAAACCATCTGCTAAAATCCTGGATCTCAAGTGTGCATACATAAATATGGGGGATTCTTAGGGGCTGTCAGATGTGCACTGTGAGGTCCAGCCCCCCGTTTGTCCTCCCTAAGCTCAGGAATAAGACAGGGCTTCTGCTTGGATATTCTAGGGGACATTTTCCAGCCCGGATTAAATACTGACATAAGTCTTTCCAAATTCCTCCTGCTGAACCCTCCCCGCTCCACTGGATCCCACAGCTACTGAATAATATTCCGAGCTGTGTTCCCTTGCTGTTGCCAGGCTGGAAAAATTGAGGGAGAAGCTGATGGAAGGAAGAAGGGGGAGGGAGAGGCTGGGGCCGGAGCTGCCCACACACCCTTTAGTTCCTGTCCTTTTCTCTGCTTCACCCTCAGAGACGTGCTTCTAGCCCACCTTCTCCAGCCCCCAGGCCTCCAAGCCCACGACTGGCTGTGCGGGGAGACGTCCCCCACACATTCTAGGAGAGGAGACTGAGCTTGGGAAACTGTCTCTGCTGCTGCTGGACTGAATCAGAGAGATATTGCTCATGTTCTCAGCCAGAGATGCCGGCTCTGGGTCCTTGGCTGCAGGAGGCAGGTGCTCACAGTTCTATGCCGTGTAGTCTGGGTGACCTAAAGACATCGCTTTTCTTTTCCTGTGTCTCAGTTTCCCCATCTTTGCAATACAAAAACCAGAACCAAACCAAACCCTGCTTGTCAACTCCAAAATGGCAATGAGAAGAAAAGCTAGTGAGAGCTCTTGTCATGGGTTCCCTTTTCAACTGCCAGGCCATGGACCAAGCACTTTACATGGGTTAAGTCACCAAGTTAAGAAAAACCGAGTTGAGGAATTGGTGTTTTTTGCCTACAAAGAATACTGGGAGAGAGACTAAATGATAACTAGATAAAGGGGATTTGGCTTAAATTACACAAGAAGGGATTTGAGATAGACACTAAACATGTTTAGGTTGTTTGATTTAGGGGAGAACTTTCTTGCCAGACTCAGGGCACTTTACTGAAGTGATGTGTCTTCTGCAGAGCGTTTGGAAGTGGCGGACCACCTGTGTTTGAGCAGCAGCTATGGTTCTGGGTGAAGGCCAAGCTGTGACAAGATGCTGTGATAAACCCTTTCCCATCGTAGGTTCTCCTGTTGGGTGGTTAGGTAGTCACTAATGGGTTCTTTCCTGCGACAGCTGCTCTTTGCTGTCACACTTTCAGGGTCAAACACAGCATATAAAATGACATTTCTGATGTGACAGTCCTCCTGGATTCTGAGTGGTTGGCAGTTAAGTAGTGGTGCCTTCTGGGTGGGATGATGGACAGCCACAAGTAACCGCGAAACACTCTGCAGCATTGAGCCATCTTAGAGAACTGCCTCCCTTGGGAATAAGAATACCCCCAAAGACAAAGAGCCTTCCGATATGAAATGGTATGGACTGCCCAGGATGGTGTCTTACACTTCAGCCTAGAGGACCAGCCACCTCACTGTCAACCTCTGGGACAGGGGTGTCTCCCACTCTGAGGGCTGTCCAGCCCGCTAACGTCTTGCCAACTGACCGATCTCTGTCCCTATCAGCGCTTTGATGATGCTGTTTGCTCTCAGCAAGCTCCACTCCAGAGCCCTTTGCCAATGGTCCTGAATGAGTTCCTCTTTCCCTGGGGAGAGGGGGACTTTGCTGACAAAGGAGGGGAGGTTAAGCACTGGCTCAGGACCTTCCAGCTGGGATTAAGTCATCAGAGGCCCCAGGGTAATGTAAACACATTCTGCACACAGGATCCTGAGAGGGGGCTTAAAAGCAACTAGGGGATCCAATCTGAGATGCGTATTTTAGTTCTTAGAGGCACAGAGGCAGCCCTTCTGGTTTCTGTACAAATTTGTTGGGAAGTGCTTGCCCCATGTCCTTGCCCCCACACCCCCACCCCAGGCTTTGTCGTGATCTGGCTAATGTTACCCTACCTACGGGGACCTCCGCCCCCGGCCAGGTGCTCCTTGCACTCTAAGGAGAACCAAGCAGAACAAGTGCTGCATTCAGCTCCGAGAGGCTGCACATTTTTGCCCAACAGCTGTTAGGTTTGAAAAACAAATGAACACTCAAACACAGGACGAGGCTGTAGAGGCGGGATGGGTCCTGTGGAATCAGAGTGCATCCCCTTCTGGGCCAGTGAGTAAGAACAGGTGCTATGGTTTCTCAGCATCCACCGTCCTCCCAAGATGGACCCTAGAAGTTCAACTTAAATCCCCCTCTCTCTGAACTGCTTTCTCCCGAACCTCTGCCAACTGCTCTCACTGTTCCTCAACACATGACCCCTTCTTCTCAGGCACACGAATTTCCTGGCTGTCCCCTCCAGGTGGCCTGTTAAATGACTGCTTTGTTCGTGGCAGTGCCACTTCCCAGAATGGCTTTGTCCCTTGTTCCTCCAGGCCCTGCTCACTTATCTGTCAAGACCTAGATTGAAACTGACCTCCCCTGGGAAGTCTTGTCCGTCCCAGCACACTCCCCACTGACTCCTCCAGCGTGGCTGTTTTGTCTAAAAGCATGCCATTTTGTACCTCTCGTACAGGGGTATGGCTTGCTTTCCTGGCTGTGCACGTTGGTTCCCCTATTTTTATTTCTTTTGTGTTGTCAAACTAAAATAGGGTCTTTGCTATGACACAGGCAGCCACCCCCGTGCCCCTCTGCCAAGGTCTCACCATTGATCCTATTCCCTTGGAGGTAGAGGTTCTCCAGGTTGGTGCTGACTGGGGGGATCTTCTGCAGCTGGTTATAGGAGAGGTCAAGCTCAAGGAGGCTGCTGGAGTTGAAGGTGTTGGAGGCCAGCCCATTGTTGGTGAGGCTATTGTGGGACAGTCGCACATACAGCAGCTTGGGCGATCCCCGGAAGTAGCTGTCAGGGACCGAATAGACGTTGTTGTGCTCCAGGTACAGCTGCTCAAGGGCTATGGGCAGCCCATCTGGCACCTTCCGGAGGTGGTTGTAACTCAGGTCCAGCAAGATCAGTGACCTGAGGCCCCTCATCGCACTGCCCACTTCCTGGATGTCATTGTGTTGGAGGTACAAGGCCGTGAGGTTGTCCAGCCCCTCCAGAGCATTGCTGGGCACCTTCGCAATCTGGTTGTGGTCGAGATGGAGCTCCCGCAGGGACCGAGGCAGTGGGCCAGGCATGCGCGTCAGGTTGTTGTGGTCCAGGTACAGCCTCTCCAGGTGCCTCAGCTTGGAGAAGATCTTTTTGCCCACCTTATCGCTGGTGATCTGGTTGCCATGGAGAGCAATCCAGAGCAGCCCCGTGGCGTTGTCGAAGACGCCTTCCTGGATGGAGGAGATCTGGTTGTTCTGGAAGTAGACATACTTCATGCGGGAGGGGACGAAGGGCAGGTACTTGAGGTTGCGGTTGTCACAGTACATGGCTGTGGGGAAGTTGGGTGGGCAGTCGCATTCCTGGGGGCAGTCACGGGGCTCCGGTGGCGGCGGAGAGCCGTAGGCATAGGCCGGACCTTCCTCCACCCCATAGGGGTAAGGCTCATAGGGCTCATAAGGGTAGGGGTCATAGGGGTCGTAGTAGGTGGACTGCTGGCTGCGGAGGTAGTGGAACCACCAGTGGGGGTCTTCGTCATACTGGGCCCGGGAGACGGAGCAGAGCCCTGCCAGCAGCAGGAGGGAGGCCCACTGCATTTTGTCTGTCTGCAGGAAGGGAGGGAGAACAGAGCAAGTGGGCTCAAGTGAGACTCTAAGGAGGCAGGGAGGCAGGCGAGGGGAGCCTTAGGCCTTGAGCTACGCACATCTGGCTTCTGCATCAAATGGCTGAGGGCAGGAGCCTGGCTCTCGCTTCCTCTGTGCCCTCTCCCAGTGCCAGCTCTGCACACTCGGTCCAGCTGGCCCTGGCTGTCCGGGGAGCTAGGTCCGTTTTCCCTGGTCACAGAGTCACAGAAGCAGCCTTTGGGATAGAAGGAACTGGAATGGGGGATACTGCATTTTTTTGGAGGGGCAGGTCCTCGGGGGCCTCCAGCAACCTGAAGTTTCTGTTGGGGAGGCTGGAAAGCCACAGCAATCCCTGTTGGGAGGCTGGGGGTGCTGGGTGCCTCTCAGGCCTGAATTCACATCCAGCTTGGACTCCCCAGGGAAATAATATTTTCCAAGAGTCCAAGCAAAAAGCCCTCTGGCTCTTGCATGTCTCTGGGAAACCTCCAGAAGTGGCTGGAGACCTCAAAGGGGAAGATTTGAACTGCTTCTAAAAGCGCCTCTGGTCTCTTGGGCAGGCTAGAGGCTCTTCCTGGTTTGAGTCTTTGGGGAGGGGTGTGGTCCCTCTGCAGCCGCCATAAGGCTTGGGCTACCCCCTCCAGAGGGCCAGAGCCCGTCACGGGCTGCCGGCCAAGAAAACCCTCTGGTTAGCAGTTTGTGGCGTACGTGCAACTTGACTGGTCTTCATAACAGTTACAGGTCCCCTGCAGCCTGGGGGTGCTGACGCCCAGGTGTGGCACCTGTCCTCTGGAGTGGGCCCTTTGGCTGTCCCCTGGGATATCTGTGCAGTGCTGCCTCTCCTTACGCTCCACCCAGGGCATCCCGTGGAGCCAGAACCAAGGGAGGGACACTGAGCACCAGGGTAAGAACTCACGCTCGCTTGTGACGTGGTGCTCGAGGGGTACTCTGGCATCTCCCATCCCAAGCTACCTATGATGACACCTGGGTTACTGGTCTCTGGTAATTACTGTGTTCCTTCCACATTGCCAGGCAGCCTGTTGCCTTTGAGCTTGGATGCTAGTGAGATGAGAATGGGGCAGGCTTGTGGAGAGAGAGACACGGTTTGGGGGTCATCTGGGAGGGAAGCCAAAGATACAGAGCATAAGGCATGATGGGTGGCCTATCAGGCCTGGGCATCTGACCCAGACACCTATAGCCATTGTACTGCATGGCCCTTGTGAGCAACGGGTACCTTCCAGAGGTGCGAGCATCACCCTTGGACAGAGAAACCTGAGAACCTTTCTTGGTTCTGGGAGAGTCACATACCCTGATGGTGCTGTGGACCCTGCTGGGGTTGGCAACTGTGGACAGGAGAAAGGAAGAGTCCAGAATGCACCATCAAATCCAATACACTGATGAGAAGAACGCTGACTGTGACACTCAACCTAGTCACATTCTGGCCACCCTCCCACTGAGGCCCCAGGTGTCTCTGTGCCGTGAAAGTGGTTCCCTCAGGTCCCCTTCATTCCATTGGCCTCTGGGCTGCAGAGGAGAGGCACTCTGTCTCATCAGGCGGCCTCAGGCCTCAGACAAAGAGCCTACAGTGTTCCTGAGAGGCCAGTTCAACTGCCCGCCGGCCGGGCACGCTGGCTGGGCCTGGCTCTGGCCAGGAGAGCAGGCGGGTGGAGCGGCCCAATGCCAGCAGCACATTTTTCCATGCACAGCCCTGGGCTGCTAAGGCCCAAGGTGGCTGTCTGGAGGCTGGCACAGTGAGCCTCTGTGTCCATTTCTCCTTCCAGACTGGGCACCTTGGCAGACAAGAGCCACCATCCGCTTCAAGACTCTGCTTTCCAGGGGCTGCTCCTCCTGCCCACGTTGGCCTCTGCTTAGGCATCACTGCTTGAAAGGGTTTGGTGGGGACTTTATGAACCCCACCCCCATCTCTTAGCAATGTTGCTCCAGGATCGTGTATTCTTAAATGCCCCTGACCCCCGGGGTTAGAGACACCCCCCCCCAACCCCGGCACTGTGCTCAGAGTTTTGTGGGGGGAAGGTTTTAGGACTGGCACCCTGGGAGCGCGTACTCAGGAGTTCTGCGGTCCTTTCAGTCCTCCACTCGAGGAACCATCCCTCCCTCCTCTCAGGGTTGAGGAGGTCAAACCAGGAGGGAGCCCCCCTAACGTGGACGGGACCCCTCACAGCTCCCCGCACTTGGTCCGTGCTCCACGCTTCTCACCGAGCAGCACAGACACACAGACACTCACGCAAGCTACACAACCACCCCCCGACACACACGCCCCCACCACGGCATTGGGGGACGGCAGTCCATGGCTAGGAGAGACCGTAGGCACACGGCTAGGCTGGGGGGGTTATAAGCAGGAGGCAGACCTGGCTTTCCTGGGCACCTGGTCCCCCATTTCCATGCCGGGGCGTTGGAGGAGCCCAGCAGCAAGGAGGGAGCTGGAGGGTCGGAGCCCCTTCTCCGACTCCCCCTGTGCCGCCCCCCCGGCCTCCCGGGGGCCTGGCCCTGCCTGCTCCTCCCCACTCCGGCCCCTTTCTTCTGTGTCCTTTGTGAAGCCACCAGGGACAGAAACTGAAGCAAAGTGACTGAACTTACCTGGAGCTGATCCTTTCGGAGAGTGAGCGCGTCCGTCTGTCCGGCCTCCTGGGGCTGGAGGACTTGGGTGGGGGGGAGAGGGGCAAGGGTGTCTACTGAGGGTGTGCGGGTCTGTGCCAGGCCGGCGGCCCGCCCCCGAATTCCTCACCAAATATCGTGAAGAGAGGGGGCTGAGGAGCCGTCGCCTGGCTTTCTGGGCTGGGCTGCAGGGGCGGAGCTCACACGCCCCCGGGCAACCCCTCTGGCCGCCAGCTCTGAAAACCACCTCTTTCCACTCACTTATCTTCCCTGGAGCTCTGGCAGTTCTGGGTCTCTTTCTGTTGAGCAAGTTAGTGGGGCCCTAGAAGTTTTTTTGTACAGTTCCTTACGAAGTGTCTGGATTTCTCATTAAACCCACAAAGACAGATGCAAGAATGGGAGGGCCAGGATTTCGGAAGAGGGGCCTTAACTCTTTCAGCAGCTCTTGGGTCCCCCAGAGAGCCAGTTCCCACCGTTCTCGGCTCAAGCGCCCCCTACAGGCAAGTGGTTGAACAGGTGGATGCCAGAGCAGGACAGGACCTGGGCTGTAGCTCGAGTTCTGTCCCTGACCAGTGTCCGCTTGTCTGGGCTACGGGCTTTCTCTCTGCACATTGGAATAAATGGAAAGGAAGGGAACCTAACATTTGTTGATCACTTACCATGCACCAGCTTCTTACATTTTCATTTAGTCCCCTGGCCACCAACGGTCCACTTTCTGTCCCTATGAATTTGATTATTCTAGGGACCTCACGTAAGTGGAACCAAACAGTATTTGTCTTTTTGTGGCTGGCTTATTTCATGTAGCACGATGCCCTCAAGATTCATCCGTGTTGTAGCATGTACCAGAATTCCCTTCCTCCAGTGTCCTGTTGTATAAATACGCCACATTTTGGTTAGCCCTCTCTCCGTTCATGGACACTTGGGTGGAAGAACTGTCCATCTTAGCTGTTGTGAATAACGCTACTATGAACATGGGTTTCAAATATCTGAGACCCCGATTTTAATTATTTTGGATACATACTCAAGTAGAATCGCTGGATCATATGGCAATTCCATTAAAAATTTTTTAAACCACTATACTTTTTTCCATACCAGATGCACCATTTTACATTTTCATCAACAGAACAAAAGGGTTCAAATTTGAAACACTCTTTATTTAAAATAAAAACAATTTAGAAAGCCTCAGATTTGAATTTGAAGAATTTAGGTGTCAAGTTAGATAACACTTTTGGTTACTTTACAGGTTTGAGCTGTGTAGGCTCAGAAAGGTCTTTGTCAGGGATCCACTCTGCAGATTTATGAAGAATTTTTAAAAGCGATTAAGCATAATGAATGGGCTTTTGCCCACCACCTACTAAAAACTAGATGATTTACTTATGTATCTTACCTGATGATCACAGTAGGTATTTTTGTGTTGAAAACAGGGGCTTAGAGGTGTAGAGTGGCTCACCAGAAAGTAAGTGGTAAAACAAGGATTTGAACCTTGATCTCTGTGACTTGAATTCTCACATCCAAAAGTCAGAGCCCTGGTGGAGTGGAGGGGGTGATGACCACCCTGTCACGGGTGGACTCAATTGATACACAGCCTAGTCTGCTAGAATCTGGGGACAGGGGACAGAGTGTACAGAGGAAAGGGAGTTCCCTGCTATACAGGGCTTCTCTTCCTGGCCTTGCGTATATTTCATTTTGATTTAATAAATATGAGAATGTACTCTGTGCCTGACAAAATAGAGCAGATGTATATGCAGCGAACTCTAATCTCAAGAATGAGGCGTAGTGGCCTCAACATGAGGATAAATAATGCATGGAACTGTCTCATTATTTTTGAGTCCAAAAAGTAGTCACTTTTCAATGGAAGACACTGGTTCTGGCAACTGAGCCGGAGAGACACTTCTTATATGGGCCTATGGGAACATCCACCCAACAGATGTTTACTGTTTAAAATTCCAGCATGATGAATAATACTGCACTTACTAACCACAAAAGTCAGTAGAGTCTGGGGCTTAAACAGTGATTGGGATCCTTTCCAACAAAATTCCACCAAGAAACCCAGTATCTCCATGTGGGTTTTTGACCATTTAGAAAGCAGTGAAATTTGCACTGAGTCTTTAGTCATCTGTCCTGTTTCAAGGTAGGCTTGGGAGGAAGAAAGGAGAGAGGAGATGATTGGGGTCAGGTCAGAGGCAGCGTTCTGGGGAGTCATGCGCTGTTCAAAAGTTCCTTTGCCAGCGGGTTCTGATCCCCATCTTGACGACTGCTGTTTTGTTTGCCTGGTTCCTGGATCTAGGCCCTCTGAGCTTGGCTTCAATATGGGAAACCAAGTGGGGGATCCCGATGTCCCCCAGATTGCTGAAGGAGGTGCTTTCTGGGAGGTGTCAAGCCAGCACTGCCCGGGCACCAAACTGCAAGCACATTAAAGAGAGAGGCTGTGTTTTCATTTCTGTAGCACCCATGCCCATTGTGTGCCTTCTTATCCTGGGCATACACTGCCTGGAGCTTAGTAGGTGATCAGCAAAGGATTGTGAAATGAGTTGTATTTTTGTCTCCTGGCAAGGTATGCCTGTCTTCAGTACCCAGTGTGGTGTGCAATAACCACCACCACGCAGGCCAGGAAAACCCTTAGGCCTTCAGGCCAATTAGGCTTTCTGGGGGTTCAGACCACTGCAATTTCCTCCCCACGCAGAAAAGTACAGGTTAAGTCACAATCACTAGGTAAAGTTGATCACCTCTGACCATGGACCCACCCTGACTGGAAGGGACAAAGTGCCTGAGGATTCAAATTCCCACCAGCAAAGACACAGTGGCGCTCCTGTGGCTGCCAGACCCTTTCTCTTCATCCCCCGCAGGCCTCAGCAGGCTGTGTTTTTATTACAGACCCTGCTCCCAAACAACCAGGAGATGGGGGGTAAGACTGGACGTCCACGCAAGCAGAATTAATGAGTGGGATATAAAGAGGTTGGAAGAAAGGTCATGATAACAAACCTAGGCCCCCCTGCTGGCCCACCCTGAAAACTCTTGACGCCAGACGGGTTGTTTGCCAGTCTGATGCTTCAACAGATCAGCTGGGCTACACTGGCCCTCAACAACGGCATCCCAAGGCTTCCAAGGGAAATGTTTTTCCTGATCCCCTTGGCACTGAAGGGTCATTAGCAGTCCTCACCGTGGATCGTCTCCTCTCTCCGGAAGGATGAGACAGAGATGTTGGATCTGGAGGGAAGACTTGTTTTCTTTTGAATGCAGGAAGAAGACCTCAATTTTCACATTCTGGGAAACGCATTGAGGGCTTCAGAATTTCCTCCTCACAACTCTTTAAAAACAAGACACAGAACAACCTTTCTCTTTTAATGGATAGCATCTCTTATTGTTATTGTCTAATTACTGTGTGGTTGGTATAATTAACATGATGATGACATGATGGATTTCAGAAGACCAAATTCTAGAAAGTATTAGTGTATTTGAATCAGGCAAGGGGCCTTGGTTCAGGGAGTGATACCTAAATGGGGAAGGGGGCAGAAGAGATACCTGAAATCTGAAGCCTGGAGGGTTTGGTCCGTTAGTGACTCGGTACATGACATCCACCTTTGTTCTGCAAGTGGGCTAAGGACTAAGAACAGACTGTGCTGTTGCAGAGGACTAATGGGAGATAGATCAGTTCCCAGGATGCTGGCTCCCGTCTGATGGTTACCCGGCTGTAGGTGAGACCAGGCCTAGATATTAGCTCTAAAATACTAGCTATCATTTCTGAGCTTCTCACCACAACCCTAGCCAATAGGTATTATCATACCTTATTTTTACAGATGAGGAAATGCTAATTAATTTGTTCAAGACTGCATAGCAACTAAATGTCAGAGCTGGGATTTTAAACTTCTCTGCCCCCTTCTAGAGTCTGAGTTCCTAACCACCACTATATGTATTCAGAATCTCCAGTGTAAAGGAAAAAGCATGAGTTTGGAAAAGATACATGTTCAGAGTCCCGGGCTACTGCTGTTGTCTCGGTGACTTTGGGCTCATTGCTTCAGCATCAGTGAGACTCAGCATCCTCGTTTGTAAAATAGGGGCAGTCGCCCCAGCCTCATGAGATCTTGGGAGGGCCAAATGAGATGAAGAATACAGGCTCCTAGCAGGGAGCCTGCCACAGGTGGCCCTTCAATAAATGGCAGCCACCTTTGGTTATTTTAATAGATTGCAAGCTCCCTGAGGAGGGAGGCAATGTCATTGTGCCAGTCAAGTGTCTGGCATGTATTAGGCCATTTCTAAGCATTAGTTGAATAATGAAAGATGAAGAAGATGGATTTTACTATGGGGAATAATCTACGGAGGTAACTTAAACCAATCACAGAGAAGCTAGCTAAGGGTCAAGGTGGGACTTTCAGTGGCTGGAATTATCGAACCCCCCCTCCCAGGGAATGGCAAGAGAGGTAACTGCAAAGTCAGGGTAGAACTCTCTACAAACTTTCCATGTTTTATAGAAAAATGTCTTTGGGGGATAGATAGGGAAATATTTTACTTACCCAGGGGGTAATGGGAAAGGTCAGGATCTGAGAGCCACGAACAGAGCAGAGAAGATGCCCCACCTTCTCAGACAGGAGTTTAAGAATCAGGTTTGGGGTGGGGAGATGGCTTAACAAGAATGATACATAATCAGTAGCACCTTTGGGGTGGGGAGATGGCTTAACAAGAATGATACATAATCAGTAGCACCATTCTGAATCCCCTTGGGCTGAGGAAAGAGGTTAGCTCCTACCTGGGGATGGACAGGGCTAATTCCTCAAAGCAAGAACTAGTGACGTGGGCCTATCCAAAGGTCTAAGGACTTGGATCTAGTTCTATTAGAGTTCAGTGAAATCTAGGAAGAATAGTCCTTAATAATGGGTGAGATGTTTGAACTCTAGTTTATTCTATTGTCTGCTTAACTCTGTATGATCCCTGCAGTACAGCAATAGTTTAACAAACAGAAATAAATAAGGAAAAGCTCTTAAAAACAGAAAGGGGTTTAGGAAAGGCAGTGTACTGTTATCTTGGAAAGGGCACGGATTTTGAGTCAGGCAGAATGGCTTTGAATCCCAGAAATCTGGAACATGTTCCTTAATTTTCTTGGTCCTCAGGTTCCTATCTGTAGAATGGAAATGGTTAACGCCTACCTCATTAGGTGGTTTTAAGCCAATTACAATTAGCATAGCACCTGGTACATGGGAGACACTTAGAAAAAGTGACTTCCTTTTCTTATCTTGGGTGTTTGTCCAGGAACTAGTTGGTGGGGTAGAAAGGAGGCCCTATATCCTAATCTATGGGAAGGTCAGAGGGAAGGTGATTTTTGGAGGAATGTTGGTGGTAGCAGCTTGGGAAGAAAACAGACTAAATACCTGAAACCTGTAGGAAAAAGCAGAACTGAGAGTTAGCAGACCCAAAGGGTCTAGGATTCTGACGGTACAGTCCCCCGTTTAAGAGGAACGGTTCTCAGCCCCTGCTGCACCTGGGAGCCACTGGGAGCATCGTGGAAAGCGTCCAGGCCCAGGCCCTCCCCAGATGAATGAGATAAAATCTGTGCAGGTGGGGCCTGGCATCTTTTGATTGATTGATGATTTTAGTGTTCAGCTGGGTTGGAGAGCGCTCTCTGGAAGCAGAGGGCTGGACACGGTGCGCTCTGTAAAGGAAAGGTCATCGCTTAGACATCTGGCTGCGAAAGGAGGGGCTTTTTCACACTTTCCTTTAGGAAGAACCTAGACAAGGAAAGGAGAAGGAATGTATGCCCTCCCGTGATCAGGGGTGCAGTGCAGAGCGGCCCACTCAAGCTGCGATCTCACATTTGATGTTAAAAAATCATGTGAATTTTGTATTTTGTTCTGTAAAACATTCATGTTTATTTCAATAGAAATCCTCCCACACCAAAAAAAAAAGCTCCTTAGGTAAAAATAACAATTCTAGATATACCATACTTCTCTGGGGGCTTTGTGAATGCCGGCAGTCCCTAACTGAGCAGCGCTGTTCAGGCCATGCACCTTTGCTGGCGAGCAGCTTGCGCCCTGGAGGGACAGCTGGGGGGGGGGCTGCCTCTGCGCGGCGGGACACAGCCTGGCTGCAGGATGACCCAGGGCGGGACGACAGAGCCGGCTCCGCCCCCTGTGCTGCTGGAGCATGAGGAGGGGGCACAGCTGCTGCTTCCACAGCTTTCCTGCTGGAGAAACTGCCAAATGGCTCCCAGCCAGGCTGCTTGAGAAGTTTTGCAAAGAAATACACATTTCTTTTCCAGTCCCCATGGGCGATATTTCCAAGAGAATTTGCAAGAATAGAAATTGTTTTGATCTTCAGTCGAGATACAGAAAGTTGTGCACCCTACCCCGGCTTCCCACTTCTTAGATCCCCAACTACCCTGGTGAGAGAATCTGCTTTCTCCCCAGCCTCCCCCGGCAGCCAGCCTCACGGGGGGCGGGTTGTGAACCTCACCCCCTAAGGCATTTCTCTCCACCCCACCCCTGCACTTCACTCTGGCCTGCCCCCTTCTACCCCACTGCCCTGCCCCCTGCAGCAGCCCATTTCATCACTTCCCACAGAACAGTATCTCCCAGAAGCAAACGTGGTCTGGTTTGAGGGGACTGGGAGGTAGGTAGGTGCAGGATTAGAAGGAGGGTGCCCTCCTTCTGGAAAACAAGAGGTAGCAGAGAGAACTGATTTTTAGGCTCTAGGCTAGGTGCTCACCATAGAGCATTTCATTTAATCTTCATAAAACCCTGAAACACAGTTACAATGTTCTTCATGTAATATGTAAGGTAAAGTGAGGCTCAGAGAGGTGAGCTCAGATTTAAACTGAGCCCAGAGCTGGGTGAATGACAGTATGAATGAGGGGATGGGGGCATGAATGTGGGGGTGGGTCGATGAATGGGTGGATGAGGGCCTGGAATAAAGTGGGAACCAAAGTCAGGGCTCTTCTGACCACACCTGCCTGCCTCAGGGTCGCAGGGGTCGTTCTCTCAGGAAGACACACCGAGGGGTTTTCCAGGCTCCTGCAGGCAGCACCAGCTCCCCGCCATCCTGACTCTCCTGCTGCAGGGGCGGTGGCGGGTGAGGCCGGCACCACAGGCTCTTGGCATTGGCGTTGAGACCTGCACGGCAGCCCACAATTGTCCAAGGCAGTCTTCTGTGCCCACCTGGGGATTTTAATTAGAGAAAAGCTCCCTCAGAGAGCCCCGGCTCTGGCAGGGCTGCTCCTGGGGTCTCCGCCCTGGAGTCTGGGATGGTGGGAGTCACCTGACCGGGTGCCCTGGGCCCCCTCACCTTGTCTCTCCTTCCTCCTGAGCCAGGCTTCGTGAGAACCACGCCTGCGGGGCGCAGAGGTGCACGGGTATCTGTATGCTTTCTCTTCTGCTGTATTCTTTTTTTTTTTTTTTGAGAGGGCATCTCTCATATTTATTGATCATATGGTTGTTAACAACAATAAAATTCTGTATAGGGGACTCAATGCACAATCATTAATCAACCCCAAGCCTAATTCTCAACAGTCTCCAATCTTCTGAAGCATAACGAACAAGTTCTTACATGGTGAACAAATTCTTACTTAGTGAATAAGTTCTTACATGGTGAACAGTGCGAGGGCAGTCATCACAGAAACTTTCGGTTTTGATCACGCATTATGACCTATAAACAATCAGGTCAAATATGAATATTCGTTTGATTTTTTTCTTCTGCTGTATTCTTGCCTATGCTTTCTCTCTTTTGCTGTATTCTTCGACTCTGGCCCTGATTAGAACTGGCAATGGAGAAGAACAGCTCCCCCAGCTCCGAGCCGTGCCTAGGCCCTTGTGAGTATTCAGTGAATGTTTGATAAACTGCATTGAGGTGACAGCTGCCAGACACACCATCCCGCCTCCCAGGAGGAGGAGAGGAGGGAGACAGGGAGGGGCGACCAGGAGGTGCCCCCTGAGTTGGAAAGGCCTTGATCTTTGTTGTCTGCCGTGGGCTGGTTGGAGGAGAGGGCCGGCATCACCAGTTGGCGGGATTTGCTGGGAACGAGCGCCGTTGGTTGGAAGGGCCTGAAGAACTGACAGGCTAGTGGCTGGGAGATGTTCTCGCCTAGTCACCCCACTGTGCTCAGAGACGGTTCTGCAGCCCGGCTGGCAGCCCCGAGGAGGCCCGGAGCTGTGCGGGCGTGTCATCGGGCGGCATTTTAAATGAGTGGAAACAGTGACTGGGGTTTAAGACACGAAGTTGATGCCCTAATTAGTGTCCTCTTCTCTGCCTTCAGAGGCCCTCCTCTAATTTAACTTAGCAGGAGGGCCGAGAGGAAAGCACCAGCTGGTGTAGGTAAAGGGAAATCAGATTTCTTTCTTTCTTTCTCTCCCTCCTTCTTTCTTCCCTCCCTCCCTCCCTTTCTTTTCTCCTTCCTTCCTTCCTTTCCTTCCTCCCTTCCTTCTTCTTTTCTTTTATTCTGGATGCTTCTGGAACCACAGAGGACCGCCTGCTGTGTCCTCCCTTCTGCATCATTTGCCCCCTTTGGTTCGCCTCTTATGCCTGTTGGCCTGCAGGCACTGGGGAGGCGCACGGTGCAAGCCGTTGACCGGCATGTGCCAGCCCCCTCTCCCTTCCCAATAAACGCATTCAGACCGCTGTCTGTGCCCCCCGGGGAGGGCCAACCACATGGCACCCCTCGGCTTAGGCACCATGCTCTCAGCTGCCCGAGGCTCCTCCTGAGGTCCCAGTACCTCCCAGGCGTGGGGGAAATGAAAGGAAACTCTAAGCAGCCACTTCCTAAGTCCTCCAGCTTCCGGGAGCTGAGTGGCCTTGGCCACCAGGTCTGGAACCTCAAGTGCTGCTGGCGGGGCCGGGGCAGCTCTGTGCTAACTGCAGCGCCAGCCCGGGGCAAAGGGGTCCAGCGGCTTGAGCTCTCTCCCACTTTCAGCTTTGTGATTCAGAGAGGTTGCTTGGCTCCACTCATCTGGGGTCATCAGGGAGTGGCCTCAGGGGCAGTGGGCCGCTTATCCAGAGGTTGGTGACCAGGGGCTGCTAGACCCCTGCATCCTCTGGCGCTTTAAAGCAGGACATGGACGCAGAACAGCTGTCGGCTCCTCCTGCTTGGCTGTCTGGGAGAATAGCTGACACTCTTCTCTCCCCCTCACACACACTGCCTGTCCACCCAGCCCCACTGGGATCTTATTACAGAGTAATAAGTACTATCACGAAGTAATAAAGGGGGCAATCAGCAGAGGGGGCCTGGGTACCAACCTAGAGTGTCCACAGTGGCACCGATTTCGCCACCCCTCCTTCCCCATGGTTCCCGTCCAGCCCCACCTCCCCTCCTGACCCCTGGCCCTCCAGAGACCCTCCGCAGGGAAAGCAGTACGCTTTAAGTGCTTGGAGATCAGCAGCCGAGGCGCTGCCTGGGGAGTGTGGTGCGTGAGTCATTAGCTGCAAGCAAGTCCTGCCTGAGCGTGGGTCATGGCTGCCCCAGCAGCTCCCACTCCCTGCTGGCCTGCTGCCTGCTGTTGTCCCTGGAGCCTGCCTTAGCCCTTCTCTGGGCCCTGATGGGCACTGCTGTGTCTGAAGAGGCACAGTACAGACAGGCACTCAAGGCACTTGCTGGTGATTCCCTACTATCCGAGGTGGCCGACTCAGGAGCTCTTGGCCCTTCTGCCCACTGAGAGGTGCTGCAGAGGGAGCTGTGCAGATGCAGAGCACCCGGCTGGGGGCACATCAGTGCCCATGGGCATGGCCAGCATATGCCTGTGCAGTCTGGCAGCAACACTGACCCGGGAGACGGAATCTAACCATTCAGGGTGGAGCACGGCTGCAGTGTGCTTCAGAGGAGGGCTGAGAAGCTGCCTCTCGCCCCTCTCATTTTAGAGGCGTGAGCTAGCAGCGGACACGGGCAGCTCCACACTGCAAGGACTTCCACATGTATGTATATATTCTGTGCATATACATATATGTGTACATATATGTGTATACTGTATGAGATGAAATCACATAGTATACACTCAGCCATTTTACAGTGTGTAATCAGTGCCATGAAATTCATTTGCAATGCTGTGCAGCCACCTCCACTCTGGTTTCCAAAGATTTTTGTCATCCCAGAATACCCCTCACCTGATCACTCCCCATTCTCCCCTCCTCTCCCTCTCTGGCAACCACTAACCTGCTTCCTATTTCTATGGATTTGCTTATTCTGAATATTTCCTATAAGAGAAATCATACAATATGTTATTCTGTATCTGGCTTCTCTAACTTAGCATGTCTTCTAGGTTCATCCAAATTGTAGCCTGTGTCAGGACTTCATTCCTTTTTATTTATTTATTTATTTATTTATTTATTTATTTTTAAAATTTTGGTGTCATTAATCTACAATTACATAAAGAACATTATGTTTACTAGGCTCCCCCCTTCACCAAGTCCCCCCTACAAACCCCATTACAGTCACTGTCCATCAGCGTAGTAAGATGCTGTAGAGTCACTACTTGTCTTCTCTGTGTTGCACAGCCCTCCCCATGCCCCCTGACATTATACATGCTAATCGTAAGGCCCCCTTTCTTTTTCCCCGCCCTTATCCCTCCCTTCCCACCCATCCTCCCCAGTCCCTTTCCCTTTGGTAACTGTTAGTCCATTCTTGGGTTCTGTGATTCTGCTGCTGTTTTGTTCCTTCAGTTTTTTCTTTGTTCTTATACTCCACAGATAAATGAAATCATTTGGTACTTGTCTTTCTCTGCCTGGCTTATTTCACTGAGCATAATACCCTCTACCGCCATCCATGTTGCTGCAAATGGTAGGATTTGTTTTCTTCTTATGGCTGAATAATATTCCATTGTGTATATGTACCACATCTTCTTTATCCATTCATCTACCGATGGACACTTAGGTTGCTTCCATTTCTTGGCTATTGTAAATAGTGCTGCGATAAACATAGGGGTGCATTTATCTTTTTCAAACTGGGCTGCTGTATTCTTAGAGTAAATTCCCAGAAGTGGAATTCCTGGGTCAAATGGTATTTCTATTTTGAGCTTTTTGAGGAACCTCCGTATTGCTTTCCACAATAGTTGAACTACTTTACATTCCCACCAGCACTGTAGGAGGGTTCCCCTTTCTCCACAACCTCACCAACATTTGTTGTTGTTTGTCTTTTGGATAGTGGCCATCCTTACTGGTGTGAGGTGATACCTCATTGTGGTTTAATTTGCATTTCTCTGATGACTAGCGATGTGGAGCATCTTTTGATGTGTCTGTTGGCCATCTGAATTTCTTCTTTGGAGAAGTGTCTGTTCAGCTCCTCTGCCCATTTTTTAATTGGATTATTTACTTTTTGTTTGTCGAGGTGTGAGAGCTCTTTATATATTTTGGATGTCAACCCTTTATCGAATCTGTCATTTATGAATATATTCTCCCATACTGTAGGATACCTTTTTGTTCTATTGATGGTGTCCTTTGCTGTACAGAAGCTTTTCAACTTGATATAGTCCCACTTGTTCATTTTTGCTTTTGTTTCCCTTGCCCGGGAGATACGTTTATGAAGAAGTTGCTCATGTTTATGTCCAAGAGATTTTTGCCTATGTTTTTTTCTAAGAGTTTTATGGTTGACTTCATTCCTTTTTATGACTGAATAATACTCCGTTGTATGTAGGCATTATAATTTGTTTATCTACTCATCCATTGAGGACATTGGGTTGTTTCTACCCTTTAGCTGTTGTGAATAATGTGAATAGCTATGAACATTCATGAACAAGTATTTGTTTGAGCACCTGTTTTCATTTCATTTCGGTATATATCTAGGAATGGAATTTTCTGGGTTATGTATGGCAATTCTACGTTGAACTTTTTGAGAAAACACATTTTTTTATTTACTCCTCACAGCACCCCTCTGAGGTAGATATTAGAAGAGTGTAGGTATTAGAAGAATGCATATTAAGCATCCAGAACATAATATGAACTCAATAAATTAGAAAATGTTAGTATTATTACCAGATGTAGAAGCTGAGGCTCAGAGGGAAGAATTGATTTGATCAAGTATTCTCTAAGTAGTAGGTTCAGAACTAAATTGAAGGCTTCCAATTTCTAGTCCATAAAGCCAGTCTTCTTAGGACAGATTTCAGGATGTCAGGCCATAGCTTTTCCCTAGAAAACAACTAGGAAACAGTATGAATTTCCCCACTTGCTCGGGCCTTGCCCCATCCTGTCCCAGGAGAAGAGCTAGGACCCAGGGAGCACCCTCCCTTGGCGTTCCCAGCCCTCTGCCCTGTCTTGCCTTTTCCCAGGGCCTGGCTCTTCACTGGCAGCCCTGACAGCAGGGAGAGGGGCCCTGATTGTAGTGACTGACAGCTGGCTGAGCTGTCACTTCCCCTGAGCTCCTGCTGTCCCTCCAGAGTACCTGTTTTCCTGCCTTTGCAGCCAATCTGCAGACGGAGCTGCACGGAGCGTCCCTGGGGGCAGCCCAGGGGCATGTGTGGCCCAGAGGCTCATCCACTACAGAAGGATCCCTCTGCTTGTCTCTTCTCACCTGGGAGCTAGACTGAACAGCTCATGTCTGCGCCTGTGTTAATCCACCACCACCCTCAGACAGAATTTGCACAGGGCCCTTGCTTCAGAAGGCTGATCCGCAGCCCAGAGTAGTTAGTGACTTTCCAGAAGTCAGGCGAGGGAATGAGAGCTCAGGCTCCTGGCTGGGGTTTTCTGACTAGACTCCATCCTCACTCTCCTCTGTTTCTGTCCTGCCCTATGATACCAACAGCTGGAGCACAGACTCCAGGAGGAGAGGGGGTCCCGAACTAGGCCAGAAGGATCCAAGAAGCCGTGTGGCTTCCCCGGCCTCCTGTGAGCCTGGGCTAAAATCCTGTGACCTGGCAGACCCCTGCCAGAATAGCAGAGTCGTCTCTGCTAGGTGGGGAAGGAGAAGTGGCAGGCAGCCTCTCCTGGGGGACTTGGCAATTGTTTTGTATCTGTGACCCATCCGTGACTCCAGCCCTTGGGTCCGTCTCTGTTCCCCCTCGTCCCTGCCTTCTTGTTAACAGCCTGTGTGTTTCTGACTGCTTCAAAAAGTGGCAGCCACTCCCACTCCCAGATACTATGGTTCTGAAAATGTGGGACTTATTTCTTTTTCTTTTCTTTTCTTTTTTTTTAGGAGAGCAAGGGAGAGGCTTTTATTTAGAGATAAAATGAGAGGACAGAGCTCCTGGCTCACACCAGGAGGGGACAAAAGAGTCCTTATTTATTTTCTTTTCTTCTAAAGAGAAGGATGGGGAAGAGCCCTAGAGAAGTGCAGCTCCAGGGAAATCTTGAGCCTTCAGGGAAGTCTGGAGAACGTCCCTAGGACACTGGTGTCTGACTGTTCACTGCAGCCTCCATTGATTCTTAACACACAGGTCAGAACGGAATGCCTGGTCTGGTGACCAGAGCAGGGGGCTGGCAAAGGACAGCAGCTGCCTTGGGGAGGAGGGAAGGGAGAGTAGTTGGCAGGGGGAGCCTGGGAGGTGGGCAATATTCTATCACTGACCTAGTTGGTAGTTGTATGGGTATTGCTTTCCTTGAGCTATACATTTGTGTTCTGTGCATTTTAGTACATGTATTATCATATTTCACAACAAACAAGTTTAAACAAGAACCCTGGCTTAGGAGGCAGAATACTTGCATTCAGTCTTGGCTCTTCCACTTGTCAGTCATGAGATCACAGGGTAGTCAGTTCAATCTCTGGTCTGCAGTTTCCACGTAGGGTCAAAAAACCTCACAGCTCTCAGGGAGGCTGAGGATAGTGTGAAAACTTGTATGTTGTTGGTACGCTGTTAACTATAGACCATGATTCACATGTAAAATATTATTTTGTTCTGGGGTGAGTCACATAAAGGTGGAGAGCAGAGGCCACTGACAGGAACTGGGCCAGCGCAGGAAAGGTCAGCCGCCGTGCCCTAGGTTAGGGGGGGCGTGGGGACAGTAGTTTCCTAAGGCTGCCAGAGCGAGTCATCAAGAACTGGGTGGCTTGGAACAACAGAAGTGCATTCTCCGCCAATCCTAGGAGGCTAGGCGTCCGCAGTGAGGGTGCTGGCAGCGCCGCGCTCCTCCTGAAGGCTCCGGGGACGAATCCTTCCTGCTCCCTCCTGCCTTCGGACAGCCCGGCTGTCTGTGGCCTGTGGCTGCGTCATCCCTCTCTGCCTCCATCTTTACATGGCCTTCTTTTTTGTGTGTCTCTGTATCCAAATCTCCCTCTCCTTTCTTTTTTTTTTAAATATATGTTTTTTTAATTTTGTTATCATTAATCTACAATTACATGAAGAACATTATGTTTACTAGGCTCTCCCCTACCCCATGTCCCCCCCACAAACCCCATTACAGTCACTGTCCATCAGCATAGTAAGATGCTGTAGAATCACTACTTGTCTTCTCTGTGTTGCACAGCCCTCCCCATGCCCCCACCCCCCACATTGTACATGCTAATCATAATACCCCCTTTCTTCCCCATCCTTATCCCTCCCTCCCCTCCCATTCTCCCCAGTCCCTTTCCCTTTGGTAACTGTTAGTCCATTCTTGGGTTCTGTGAGTCTGCTGCTGTTTTGTTCCTTCAGTTTTTCTTTTGTTCTTATACTCCACAGATGAGTGAAATCATTTGGTATTTGTCTTTCTCCACCTGGCTTATTTCACTGAGCATAATACCCTCTAGCTCCATCCATGTTGTTGCAAATGGTAGGATTTGTTTTCTTCTTATGGCTGAATAATATTCCACTGTGTATATGTACCACATCTTCTTTATCCATTCATCTACTGATGGACACTTAGGTTGCTTCCATTTCTTGGCTATTGTAAATAGTGCTGCGATAAACATAGGGGTGCATCTGTCTTTTTCAAACTTTCCTCTCCTTTCTTTATAAAGACACAAGCCATTGGCTTTAGGACCCTCTCCAGTCCAATATGACTTCTTTTCAACTTGATTCTATCTGCAAAGACCCTATTTCTAAATAAGGTCATCTTCACAGGTCCCAGAGGTTAGGACTTCATACCTTTTGAGGGGACACAATTCAACTCACTACAGTGGTGTTCTGGGTGGAGAGAAAGATTTTGGACTCAGGCTAGTATTTTGTGGCCTTGGACATAAGCTTCTCCAGCCTAAAGGAGAAAGTAAGTAGGAAATTAGAATCACTTAAATGCCTGTCATTATATAAGGGCATTGTGAGGTTGATGGTAGCACCCCTATTTGTACCTAAGGAGGCTGAGGCTGGGAAAGAATGCTAAGAAGGTTTCCCGGAGGATGGGTGGTGATAGTGTGCTGACCCTTCTGGGGCTCAAATTCAGCACAAAGCATTATGATTTCATAAAATACCAGAGGGTTGATTCCTAATCCCTGAGGGATAGGACTTAAATCAAAGGATAAACTATAGTTGAAACCAGAAACCAGGACTTGCTCTGCCTTGTGGAGATAACTAAGCATCCCTGAGCCCCAAGACAGGATGCACAGCTATGTGGTTCCCTCTGTGCAGTGGCCACTTCTGCATACAGCCCTGCTTTGGTCATGTGATGGGGGCCACGAAGAATCGGACAGATTCAAATCTCTGCTCTGCCTGCAACTATAGAAATCCACAACTATAGAAAACCCAAAGGGCCCCGACCTTTGACTGGGCTGTGACATAGGTTCCTGTGGTGCTTTAACATTGCTGTAAGATTGACTGCGGGTGGTCAGCCTGTCCAAGTACCCTCGTTGGACTGACAGACCCCAGAGACCATCTGGTGGGCATTC
This sequence comes from Manis javanica, assembly GCF_040802235.1. Lineage (NCBI taxonomy): Eukaryota > Metazoa > Chordata > Mammalia > Pholidota > Manidae > Manis > Manis javanica. Next base: position 104,015,044 of record NC_133166.1, on the reverse strand, counting down.
AGCACTGCCCAGCATTCAGGCACCTTCTGAACACGAGCCCTGTGCTAGGGATGCAGATGAAAGATTGGTTTTCTGACTCCGAGGAATGGGCTCTGTTTCCGGGAGACATTCCCTCTTCTGAACCCACTGGCCAGTTCCTTCCCAGGTCCAGCTTCCCAGCACGTGAGGATTTATCTTTTCTGCCCTGACCCTTTCCTGGGGCCACAGTACAGCTGCCAATGGTTCTGGTCACAGCCCCAGGTGCAGGGGAGAGGAAAAAAGCTGTGGTGTTTACTCATCTAACAGCTTTGAATAGAACCTTTCAGAAGGGCCTGTGGCTGGCTGGTTGGCTGGCAGCCAACAGAAACTGTTGCCAGATGTATCAACAGTCTTGGAGGAGTTGTCCATTCCAGCCTCTCCTTTTAAACAGGCCTGCCTCTGAGACTGGAGGTGACCCAGTCTTTGCTCCCTGCCATTTGGGCTACACCGGTTGTGCCCAAAGGAGCCACAGCTGGAATCAGATTCCCAAGGACCTCTAGGACCCATGGCTCCTAAACTTGAATCTATCTCAGAACCTCTCAGGAGCACTCAGAGACCCCTGGGCGTCAGAATCGCCGGCAGACTGCCAGGGCCCCATCTGCCGAGTCCCACACTCAGCGTGTCTCGGGAGGTGAGGGTAAATTTAACAGGTTCCCATGTGTCAATGCTTCTGGTCTACAGGCTGCACTGTAAGGACACTGGTCTACGGAGTCTCAGGCCCCAGTCCAGGAGATTCTTGATCAGAAGAGGGTGGGCCCAGGAATCTGTATTTTTAACAAGCCTGCAGGTGATTGTGAAGCACATGGTTTAGGAAACTAATGCTTCAGATCTGCATTGTTAAGTCAGGGTTCTAGGACTCCATGCTTAGGGGCTGCTGAGTGGATAGACCTGGAGCCCTTTTAGGGTGAGGACAAGATCACGTATATAGACATCTTTGTACTTGACAGTGAAGTGAGAGTTTATGGCTGAGTGAGAGCTGGGGCTCCCTCTGAGGTGAATGGAAATCCCCACTTCACCTTTTGGGGGACACTGGCTGAAGCTGGCAGTCCCGCTTACACTCTGGGGCTTTGCTCAGTCACATTAGTGGTTATTTGCCCACTTGGTTTAAGAACCAGATAAGACTCTTGTATCTTCTTTCTCTCCCCAATCCCCCTCTTCCTGCAATGAATAGAGTAATGTTGGTTTCCCTCCGATTGGAGGGAAAAGGAATTGAGTTCATGGTCATAATCGTCGGCGCTAAGCTTCCCGTCCTACTTAGGGCCTGGCCTGGGGAACCGTAGCGGGACAGGGAGACAGCAAAGAGCTGGCATCTCCCTGCAAGGGGTCAGGCACTTGCCCGAGGACCTAGCCGCAGGGATGGAGGGGTCCAGGCTGGCAGGCAGAGCATGGTGTGTGGGAGGGTGTCCAGCAGGAGAGGGTCCGGGAACCCTCGGATTTAGGTGCCCCAGAGCAACACGGCCAGGTTGTCCCTGTAGGTGGGCACAGCTCCAAGATGTGGGGGACACAGGTGGGTGTTTCTGGAAACTGTGGCAGTCCAGTCCACTGAGGGGCCTTGTCTGCTGTCAGCACTCTGGGTCCTGGGGAAGAAATGGAAAATGCAGGGAAGGTGAATGGGTTTCAGCTGCCATGTTAGGTCTAATGAATTGGGAGCAGCTGTTCTGGAATTCTGGGTCAAGGGGGATTTTAAGCCTGGCTTCAGTGAAAAAGTAGGAAGGAGTGAAGTGACTAACAGTGGCTTCCATGGGTGCCTAGTGGGGGTGGATTTGCTGTCAAGGGTGGACAGATGGCAAGAGCAGGAGTGCCAGGCAGCAGACAGCTCTCGGGGGCAGGGGTTCCACAGACAGAGCCTTCCCTGTGAGCCTGGTGGAAAGACCTAGGGCCTGGGGGCACGAGGACTGGGCCTCCAGAACGAGACAGAAAGCTGGTTGTCAGAACTGGGGCCTGAAGTCAGAGGTGGGTGAACGGCCAGGGGCTTGGTGCCCAGACCCAGGGCACTGGGCTCCTGCCCCTTCAGCCCCTCCTGCCCAGGCCCAGGGCTGGGACACGGGGCTGTGTGGGGCCTGTGCAGGGGCAGCCTGGCCTGACTCATTCTGTAAAGAAGACGAGCGGGCTCCTTCGAGCTCCCGAGCCTGGTTAGCAGCGCCGACCTCTCGGCCCTAACCCCACCCATCCAGGCCCTGCGGAGGAACTAGCCTGGCCTGGACGAGTCGTTCGGGACGTGTCTGAGTTCAGAAGAAGAAGAAAATAGGATCTGGGAGATGCATTAGCTTTTCTAGTCTGTGCCTGACACCTGGTTCTCCAATGGGGAAATCCTCAGGCTGCCTCTGCCTCCAGCCTGACCTCTGGGGCCCTGGCTGGGCCCCCTGGCCTTGTTGCTCCATCTCATCCATCAGAAGACAAACTGCGTCCATTCAGGCGAGGCTTAACACTCAAGATCTCCCACTCACCCTTCTCTCCAGGCTCTTGGCCCTGTGCCACCCTGGTTTCTGCTCTGAGCTTCTGCACATTCCTATCTGAGGACAGAAGGGGTCGTGATGGGCTTACAATTAAGTCCTGGGGCTGCAGAGTGGAGCCAATGAGGATGTGAGGCCCCAACAAATGTGGTGTGGCAGCCTGGGGCGATGAGGTCTGGCTTCAGGGTTCCTGTGCCCCGAGCAGAGCTGGCTGGGGAGAGGCAGCAGCAGGCAGGTGACTCCTTCCTCTACCCGCGCCCCAAGTGGCAGGGCTGTGGGGAGTGGCCTTGGACTGGCGCTGAGACATGAACCAGCCCCTGGGAGCATCGCCTCTTCCCAGGCTGGCTCCCTGAGAAGCCCGTTGTTCCTCCGGGAGTCCAGGGCCCCGGCAGTGTCCACCTCCTCCTCGCTGTGCCGCCGCCTGCCGTCCCCGGGTGCGGGGAGAGTGGCCTTTCCGGCTCTCCGTCCTTGGCCGCCCCATTGTCCAAACTGCAACTACGCAGGTCTTTCTATTTCAAGACGTCTCTGTGTGGAAACAGACAGACCCCAGATAACACGATCATAGGGCATCTCCCCAAGGTTTTCCTTCTACCTGGGAGAAAAGAGCAGGCTGGGCAGTGGGTGACTCACAGTGACGCCACAGCCCAGTGCTGTCCCCAATTCCAACTTTTCTTGGGGGCACAGCTGCTTCTTTTAACCAGGTTATACATTCCTTGCAACCAGGGACACTGTACACACATCCTCACAGACCCCCAGGGCTGGTGGGGTCTGGCACATAGTGGGTGCTCAATACAGGTTTCACTCCCTCATTCATTTTGTCCAACAACATTTACTGAATGTCTTTATGTGCCAAACCCGGGCGCTATGATGATGAACAGGACTCAGAACATGGCTAGAGAAAGACGTGCATAAAAACATAAAAATGCAAAAGAGGGTGAAAAAGTCACTCTAGGCTCCGTGAAGGCAGAGAGTGGCTAAGGCTTCCTAGGCAGCCTTGAGGGATCTGGAGGACCTTGTCAGGTGTCAGTGCAGAGAAGGGACATGGCAGACCGAGGGAACAGGTCTTGGTGATCCTTGGAAGCACGGATGGGCCGGCAGTCACTGCCTGAGTGGCCAGACTGAGGGCACACGGGAAGGCCTTGCTTTCCCATGACCGCTTCGTGGCCAGATTGAGGGTACACAGGGAGGCCTTGCTTTCCCATGACCGCTTCGTGGCCAGGCTGAGGGTACACGGGGAGGCCTTGCTTTCCCATGACCGCTTCGTGGCCAGGCTGAGGGTACACGGGGAGGCCTTGCTTTCCCATGACCGCTTCGTTACCCTCCTCTTGTTAGTGTGGTGTGGACTGGGGAGAGGTGGGAAGAGGGGGCTCAGTGGTCTTCCCATCTTCCTCCTCTCTGCTCCTCTCTGGATTCCGTGTCCCTTTTCACCTTCCCCATACCTTCTAGAAAAGGAGAAAGAGCCAGTTAGGAAGGGGCACTTGCATGGCATAATGGCTGTGGGGAAAGTTGGGGTTCCTAAGGCCAGGATCCTCACCTGAACCTAAACTACTTGTGATGTAATTGGCCTGCGGCTCGGCTACTACTCCCACACCCGTGGGCAATAAGCTGTCATTATTATTATAGTCACTGTATAAAGAGCTCTGCCCAGTGCTCTGGATTGGGGCGGGGACAAGGAGGATTACAGACCTGCAGACTGTTGGGTGCAGACAGAATTCTAGATCCATCTATGGAAAGGAGAACAAGCCGGGTAATAAACCTTTTACCCCAAGAATGTTCCTCTGTCATTCCTCGGTCTCGCTGAATCCTGGTGAACTTGCCCAGGGCTGAATTGCATTGGCAAGACAATGGCTCAGAGCAGAGACCCTGGAGTAAGACTTTCTGAGAGCAAATAGGGGCTTTGCTACTTACTATCTGTGTGATCTTATGAAAACTCGCTGTGCCTCAGTTTCCTCATTTGCAAAATGGAGACAATAGTGTGCCTACTTCATGAGGTTATTGTGAGAAGGAAATAAAACGTGAAGTGGTGTGAGCAATACAGCACATGGGAAGTGGCTGGTGAGGGCTGGCTGTCATCACCACCCCACCGCGGCTCCTCCTGCTACAGAACTGGAGGTCGTGATGGCTCAGAGTCCCTCTGGGGCACCTCTCATCTCAGAGTCTATAGAACTGACTCCCCTCCACTAGTTGTTCTCAAACTTTTTGTGCGTCTGGATTACCTGAGGTGCTCGTGACACGGCCAAGGGGACTTGAACTCAGGAGATGCTAGTTCAGTGTTGGGCCCAGGAATTTGGAATTTTTCCAGGTGTTTCTGACAAACAGCAAGGACTGTGAGCACTGGGAGGCCAACGGGCTCCCCTTTCAGGCTTAGAGACCTGCCCCTCTTGCTCTCCCGCTCCTGCTGCCCCTGGCTGGATTAACCAGGACACTGTTACCTTAGAGAGGCATACCTGGGGAGGGATTTCCATGTATGTGCATAAAGTTAAGCCTTTAGGAAGGGCTGGGGCGGTCTGATGTGATGGAGAGGGGGTCAGTGCAAATGATGGAGGGCTCCATTGAATGTGACCTGGAACACCATGCCCTTAGCTTTCAGCCATGGTGGGGCTGGAGTGGGTGCTGAGTGTTAGAGGCGCCGGAGGAACCTAGGCCCCTGAGCCAGATTTCTTCATTACCTTGCTAACCTGCACTGTCCTCTGGCTCAGGACTCTGGCTGCCCTCCTTGCCCTCAGCCTCTACCACATCCTGGGGCTCTCCCTGCTCACCCCACTGCGCTTCTTCCTGAAGCACAGCTGTATCGTGTGGTCCACGTGATTGCTCAGTGTCGGGCTGCCCTTTAAGGCCCTTCATAGTCCACTCCTCCCTAGTCTCATACAAGCCAGTTCTACTCTGCAAGTCAGTTGATATCAACTAGGTACATAAAGGCTGAGCCTGGAGGGCCACAGTAAGATGGGAAGGGAAGCAACATCGTGGGCGTGCTTGGAAGGCCACTGTGTAAGGGTGAGGGGCTTCCGGGCTGATGGTACTAGCCGCAGATAGGCAGCCACTAGGGAAACACACACACAGAGGTGCTGTGCAGCAGGGACAGCCAATAAACAGTACCAGGGCCACCGCCTCTGCTCTGTACCATCAGTCCTGACACTCAAGACCCTGTGAGACTTTAGAATGCACCTCAAGAGAGTGCTGGTGGGGCCGCACCCTGTAGGCAGAACTGACATGCAGATGGCACCGAGTGACCATCCCTGTCTGGAAAAATGAGTGAAGCAGCTGAGCTTCTGCAAACAGTAGGCCCACTGTTCACTGGTACCTGGTGGAGATGCTGCCAGCAAAACAGGAAAGTGAGAGGTGCAAGGGTGGGCAGACTGCTTCCTCCTCTTCCTGGGCCCACAGCCACCCTACACATTCAGCCTGTCCCTAGTGACCCCCTTGGGGCCACGTGACTGGGTTCCAGCCAATGAAATGAAGAAAGGAAGCAGTGCTTCTGGGCCTGGCCCATCAAAGTCTCCCGTGCGGTACGCTCGGGGGTTCTTCCCTCCCAGCCGGTGGAGCCCTAGGAGGGGGGACACCTAGATGTCAGCCACTGCTTGCCAGTCAGACGACCCATTTGGATCTTATATGAGCAGAAAATAAATTTCTGTCATACTTGAGTCGTATGCATATGTAGGTTTATTTGTTAAGGCAGTTAGTGTGCTCTTAGTTTACACAAGGAGTGACAGGACTTCCTGGGCTCAAGCCTGAGGAGCCTTGGGGGAGGATGGAGGCGGGATGCAGCGACCTAGGTCACAGGAGGGCAGCCCTTTCTTGTGCAGGGTCCAGGAAGAGGGAGAGGAGGACCTGGGAGTACTAGGGTGGGAACAGGGCAGAGGCATGTGCCAGCCCAGAGCAGGGGAGGGGAGGGGAAGAGGGGGAGCGCACACCCGTCAGGCTGAGCTGCAGATGCTGGGGAGGCACAGCAGCCCTTCGCTGCCTGTCCGCATCTCCTGACCCACCACCTCCTTTCTCCTCTCCGCACCCTCTTCATTTTGAGTACCATCCCCCCCCCATCCCCCTTATTTCTCTCCTACTTCTTCCCATTTTCTGCCAAGAGGAGGACCGGGACTCTTTTATGGAGGCAGGCCAGGGAAGACCTTCAAGAAATGCCAGCCCTAGAGAGAAACAGCGTAAATCGGTTCCAGCGTTGGCTGGGACGAGGCGGCTGCCTTTCATGCTCGTACCTGCAGATGTCAAGGAATCAGTCACCTGCTCGGGTGGCTTCGCAGAGGGGGAAAGTCCGGTGAACTTCGAGGGGGAGAAAACGTGAATTAAAAGCTGCCTTAGTGCTGATCCAAAGCGAAATTGAGCCGAGTGGACGACGAAGTATTTCTGACCGACAGAAGGCAAAACCCAGCCGGCCCGCAGGCTGACTCTTGCTGCGCCTGCAGGTTCTGTTCAGGCTAAGAAGACAGTATTTAGAGGTGCAGGGCTTACTAAGCTGTGGCCTCTGAGGAGGCCTGGCAGGCTTCTAGAAGGGGCTCGGGGGCCTTCCCGGTCTGCTCCTCGGCTGCCCTGCCTCGGCTTAGCCGGAGCCCCCCTCTCAGCTGCCGCCACCACGGGGCACAGCAGGGCGGTGTAATGGCTTCAGGGCCTTGCACGAAGGAATGCTTCCCAGGGTTTAGGCCCTGGAGCTCCTCAGAAACAAGCCAAGGGCATGTCTTCTTCGTAGATGTGCTCGGACCTTAAGAAGTAGCGTTGAGACTGGAGGAAATAGAGGAACCAAGAACCCGGTCCCTGAAGGGGATTGGTGCAGTGCAGTGTCACATCTAGAACTGGCTGAGAATCAGCAGCAGTTATGGAATACAGAGAAAAAAGCAGGAGATCCGGAGCCCCAGAGTCACGGAAATGTCTTTATTTCACCCTCTCTCAGGGGTGATCACATTCCTGGCTACGCCACCGCGAGCTGAGAGCTCTCTCAGTGTGACCCCACTATTGCTGGCTTCCATTTTTGCTGTCGGGAAGCCTGCGATGCGCGTGAAGGTCATTCCTTGCAGGTGGTTCCTCTTTGCTCTCTCACTGATCGTAAGATCTTCCTTTTGACTCTGTCAATAATCTTCATTTTCCTTGGAACTTGTCTAGGTATGAGTTTAGTTTTGTTCATTCTGCTTGGTGTATGTTGCATTCCTCTATGGAGTCATGCCTTTCCTCAGTTCCGGAAAATTCTCTTCATTCTCTCTCTTCTTTCCTGGGATTCTGATTAGATTTTTGTTCCATTTTCTCCTTCTAGCCTCCATTTTTGCTTACTATCTCTTCATATTTCTGCCTGTTTGCTGTTCTGTATTTACACTTTGGATTTCTCTTCTACATTATTCTCTCTTTTTAGGGTGTGTTAAAGTGGAATCGTTATTTCTTTCACCCATGAAATGTCTATTTGGTTCTTTCTCAAATACGCCTGGGCATTTCTGGTTATGTCTAGCTCCTTGCTCATATTTGTTACTCCATTTTCAAATTTCTTTAAAGATTTCCTATATCATGGCTTTGTATTGTGTATCTGATCACGTCAATACCTGAAGCCCTTGGGGGGAGTCAGGGGGCTGCATCTGTGTGGTGATTTCTTTGTGATGTGTTTGGTGAACTTTGATTGTGAGCTCAAATTTGGTTGATTTTTAATTTCTGAAAAACCTGAAGAGTTAAAGAAACCTGTTTTCCTCAATAAGAATTTGCATTTGCTTCTGCTGGAAGCTAGGGGTGCTCCTGACCAGGGTCTGCTTTATCCCCTAGTGGGTCCTAACTTGAGAGCCTTGGGGTTAGTTCCCCTACTTTGCTGCTGGCCAAGTCTTAGTCTCCTGAGGGCACAGCCCTGCTGCCAGCATTTGTCCTCTGGGCAACCTTCACCTTTAGGTCATGCTTTCCATTCACGACCTTCAGAATTTCTAGTCCGTCAAACGGGTGGAATATGAAGCCAAGATCTAATCTCGTGCCCTCTCTCTGACATGTTCTAGCTGCCTGATCTTGGGTAGGGAACTTAACATTTTGAGTCCCAGTTTGACTGTGAAATGGCTGTAAGAATATCCACCTGTGGTTCTCATTCATTTTCCCATGTCCACACATTGCGCGTTCTGATGATGGCATTCACGTGCATGACACCCTGTATTTTGGTCTTAAACAGTTCTTCAGGGAAGTAAACCACGATGATGATCTGAAATTGTTACAGTGATTAATGTATGTGAGATGGAGTCACTACAGGCACAGACAAGATAGATCTCATGTTCTGTGAAATTTGCTGACCTTTACTAACTTTTCCCCCACCCAAAATGGTATTTTGGAACACAAATCAACAAAAGACTTACAATGGGACAAGCTTGATTCTGTTTGAATTTTGACATAGTATAAACAACCATAAATAGTTTGCAGACTTTGATATTCTACCTGAGCCTTGAGGAGGCAAGGTGCTCACTCACTGACTTATTTAGGGCATATATGGTTGTGGTTCTGACACCAGAGGACCCTTGGGATTCAGCCACCTGCTCTGTGTGTGTGTATGTGTCTGTCTGTCTGTCTGTCTGCTTTTCGTTATAGCCTCTGTTCATTCCCACGCTCTGCTCCTTCATGACCGCATCTTGCCCTGGACCAAAATGGTCCTGCTTCTCTCTGTACATCATAATCTTTCCCCCTCAGCTCCCACTGTGAACTACCTCCTCCTCCCAGGAGTTCCCAGCTCAGGTCCCTGCAAGCAACCATCCGAGTGTGTCCGTTTACCTCGTTAGCTGCAGCTGGCCGTGCTGTGAGCCGGCTGCCACCCAGTCGCCTTCGCCCCAGTCCACTGTATTCCAGGAGACAGAAGAATCATAAAATTACAGGGGCTGCGGGCAGGGCAATTTTCCTTGGAGGTCTGTGGACATGGCAGGCTTTCACTTAAGATACACTTTACAACTTCAAGGGCAAAATGTTCTCACATGTTGAATGACATCGTGAGTGAGAACTGCTGGTGACCGTGACAAGTGGGGCTGTTCCAGCACTCCAACGGCAGGCCTGTGAGGACAGGGTCTTCCTAAGGATCCTGTCCAACTCTGGGTTTTCATGGAATGAGCACACACATCTGAAGTCCTCCCAGCAGGTTGGAACCCTTGATGTCTACCCGCTGTAGCCGTAACCCTCTGTATGTGAGCAGTGAGAAGGGGCACTGACCTCTCTGAAGTGACACAGCCCTGGGGCTGAGTTGGCAGGAGGAGGGTCACCTGATGACTGACAGCACAGATTCTAGAGCAGACCACTGGGTGCCAATCATGGGGCCACCACGTAATCCATCATTAACTCTGTGACCTTCGTCTGTTCATGTGTCATTTTCCTTGCATATGAAATAAGGGTAGTCATTATTCTTACTTGGTTGTGTTCAGAATAATGAGTTAATACATGCAAAGCCCTCCATCCATGCTATCATAACCAATGTCCAATGAACGTAAGTCCTTATCCTTCTAAAACTTCCTGAGGCCATCCTGCCAATGGGCTGCCTCTCCATGGTCCACCTTCTAATTCAGCTCAGAGAGCTATGAATCACCTGGAAAAGACCTCACGAACACCTTAAGAAGTCCTTGTGTATCTCATGGTCCATAAGGAAGCAGAGACATTTCCCCCGGCTCCGACTTCCTTCTGCTAGAACAGAATCTCCCGTCTTCTTTGTGTCTCCTTGTCCTCAGAGGGAAGGAGGGCATGGCCCCCTGGCCCGTTGCCCATGTGCCGAATGGAGCCACACCAGAGATGAGCTCCTTTCCTATGAACAGTGGGAAGAGGGCCACGATGCTCTGGAGGTGGGTGGCAGCAGCTGGAGAGAAGTACGGGACGCGTGTGGTGTCCATCCTGCCCCTCCAGGGCCACAGCCTCTCATCCTTCTCACAACCTTCCCTCCAAAGAACTTTTAGCTTAAACTAAACAATGAAATCCTGTCTCTGGATGAAACCAACAATCCTTATCATGACAGAAAAATGCAAATATTTGGTATTTTTCCATTACACATAAGGAGAACATAGGGAGTCTTAAAAAAGAAATATGCTTTAGGTTTTTTTTTTAAATCCTTTCTTCAAAATGTTTCAGATCTTTTATTTTTAGAAGGTGACGATGTTCTCCAAGCATTTCGAACAGCTTTGTGAACCTCGCTGGGCTCACTCCTGCACACACGCAAAGACATCTACCTGTGAAAAGGCAGAGGAGCACATGGCTACACACATGCGAGTCTGTACGTGTTCCAGTACACAAACATCTACAGAATGGCATTCACAGGTGCCTGTCTACACACATGCACACATATGCAGACACATGCACACACACAGGCCTGAAAGCATTCGGGTTCACGGAGCTGGCTGTACTACCCCCAGTTCTTACAGAGGAGCAGATAGAAACTAGGAAGTCGTGCATTTCTGCTGTGTCACTGGCATGGGCTAACATGGCGTGCGTGTGCGCAGGGCATCTGTAGTGTGACTCGTTTGCCATCAGGTTTGGGGGAGGAGAAAACATTGCATATTTTCAGGGGGCACCAGAAATCTAGCTGAATTCCCGAACCTTCTAGGTTTCCGGCTCCTCCTCCTGTCCTTGGCCCTCAAGAGAAAAGACTGGGCTTTGAATGGAATTGGGGCTGGAGGGTTGTTCCAACTCAGAGTAGCAGATCCTTGCATGTGGGCTCTTGAAAGAGTCCCAAGGAGGCTAAGCAATGTCCACTCTGAAAAGAGAAATAAATAGCTACCACTGGAAACAAGTGTCTAGAAAACAGCAAGTTTATTCAGTGCAAGAGCCATGGAACAGCCAGGTGCCAGTTATGTCCCTGGGGTAGGGGGGTGCCTTGCAAGCACAGACTGTGTCCTGTTGTAGGAGAGACATGGGAGGGCAGGAAGGGAGGAAAATCTGAATCTATAAGCTTTCTTTTTATACCAGCCAGACTCGGGAGTTTTCCTTATTTCAGCTGGAACTCACATCACAGCTGCCCTATTTACTTACCTACAGGCTGCATTCCTTAGAACCAGCTTTGTTCCTGTTCGAAAGGAAACCAGGCAGAGTTGGGAAAATATTTCCCCAGCCAGCTCCTCAGCACTGCTGCCTGTGGGAGACCATCTGGCCCAGCTGCCCTTGAAGTAAGGAAATGCAGTATTGCCCCCAACCCCTTGCACCGAGGGCGGTGTAGGGATGGGCAGGGAGAATGGCAGGCTTCTCCGTGGGGCAATGGTCTGGTCGCTCGACCTGAGCTCCCTCGGGTCCCTGGAGTCCAGCGGTGTGCTGGCACCTGTTGAAGGGCTGGCTCCCTGGGAAGTGTGGTGGTGGGGGCGCGTGCTGATGGGTAGGAACTGCTGATTTCCATGGCCTACTTGGAGGGAAAGTGAAGTCACTGAGCACAGAGTTCGGAAGAGATGGACGGCAGCACTCCATTTTACGATGTTTCTGCTGTATCGACACATTAGATTTACCTAACTCAAGAGCACAGGTAATAATAAAGTGCAACAGAATAATTAGCAAGTGATGTTTTCAGTATTTGTTATTTTCGCTTTTAATGTGCTACAGTTGTCAGCTTATATCATTTAATTTCAAATATGTATACCTTTAACAACCAGCTCATCAAATTCCAGAAAGTTGGTCCGTGCTTGTGAGCCAGCGTGGGCTGGCTTGGAGCACCGCTGCTGGAATCCGTCCTCTACTTAGAGTTAGAGCAAAAAATACATTGGTATTCAAATCACTCCTGTTAGAAGCCAAGTCCACATCACCAAGGGAGGTTTAGAGAGGATTCCATTTCCTCCAGGAGATTGTCTTCCGAAGGCAGAGGAGGCACTTGCTTGGGAGAGAACAGTTGAGAAACACCGTGCGTTTTTTTGTCCATTTTGTTTCTTGTTTTGCTTCTACTCACCACGTGTACTTGACAGAACAGCCTCACACACAGGTTAGCAGGACACCCCTTGCTCAGGAAGCTCCCCATCATTTGTACTTCGGTTTACATAGTCAAGAGAATTCAACTTCTGGTTTTACTGTCTTGAGCCCATTTTGCTCTGAGGGCAGGTCTCTGGCTGGGGTTCCCTGGCATCCTCTGGGTCTCAGGTCTTTGCCACCACAGCTGGAGGGGCCCGGAGGCCCTTGGCTGTCTGCCTTATTCCCTGGGCCTCACCTGAAGGAGTTGGGAGGCTACTACAGGATACCAAGGCTGCCTGTGGAAAACGTTTGAGCGTGAGAGAGAATACTTTATGCCCCTGGTGGGCCAGGGGTGAAAGTGCCACACATCTGCCCCGGCCTCTGGGCTTCTGAAAAATCACTGAGCTTTACTCACAGCGCACAGACCCAGAGGAAAAAGTGAAACTAGGGGAGAAAAGTCCTGCTAGTGGGATTGCAGGGCCAAGAACTGAAGTAGATGGACAGCTGCAGCGGTTTGCGGAGAGATTCCTCCCAGGGACTGGAGGGCATGCACACACAGTGGGAAGCTCGGAAGGGTTTACAGGGTGGAGAAGAGGGGGTGGAGGTGTTAACAGATTCGTGCCTTCCATTTTAGGGTCGGTGAGGGCTGCCTACAGACATAATCCATCCTACAGTTCTGCACACTCACCAGGCTCTTTGTTGCACTGGCCCTGAAATCTGGTGTCTCTCATCCCACTCGTGTCTTCACTTCACTCCCAGCAGGGGTGGATTCTCTGGCCCTCAGGGTGCTTGCGTCTCACGCATGTCCTTGTCTTCCTCTGACATACTTACCCACCAACACCCTGACCTTCAGTGACCCGATGCTCCGTTCTGCACCCAAGCAAGCAAACGTGGGCTGAGGAAACCCCGGCTGTGTGGTCGTCCTCCCAGAACCCCAGAGGAGCCCTCCGGACTGAGGCTCAGTGCAGCCCTGGTCGCGAGGCCTCCACGTGGGCCCAGCCCTGAAATCAGGTCACTGCCGTTGCCTCCTGCCTACTCAAGACCTCTGGTCCTGCAGTTACCCTCTGTATCCCAGAAACAGCAATTATTTCCTGTCAAATGGATGAAAACCACGTTTCTTACAACGGTGAAACTTCTCCTACAGTCCTTGTCTGCCTCAGGCCAGAAGCTGCAGGGGCAGGAGGGACGGTGGGGGGCTCGCTCTGTTTCACCGCCCGCCTCACTCTCGTCTCCTCCCTTGCCAGCTGCCCCTTGCCTCCTGGGGCTGTTGCTCGGAGAGAGGGAGGGGGTGTAGGAGACGGGAGGTCTTACCCGACTGGAGCCGCGTGGCATAGTGCTGGTGTTTTCTGGTGGGTGTTTCCCACTGACTTCCTTTTCCTGGATCTCACATGCGTTCCTTGGCGATGCCTCTGTCGAACGCTGAGGGCAGTTGCCTTGATACAGACTGCCTGCTGACCACCCTCCCTCAGCTCCAGGGTATCCTTTGGTCCACACACACAGAGTCCTGCTGGGGTCCCACGTTTCCTCCAAGCAGTCTGCATGGCCAGGCGTCCCTATTCCAGGCTCAGCATTTTGGCTGTACCATCATGAGAGTGTAGCCACTGCCCGCACAGATTCTCTCTGCTCGCTATGCCAAGCCACTCGCCAGCCAGCCTCTTGCCTGTAGTACCTTTATCCACATGGGTCCAGCACCAGGCTATTATGTCTATCACATGCTCCAAGTGGTCTCTAAATGCCCTAATCACTTGGTTTGAGGGGCAGACTTCTCTTCCCCTCCACAGCAGTCCTGCAACTTTTCTCCAAAAAAAAAAAACAAACAAAAAAAAGAAATCCTCTTTCTCTGTTTCTGTCTGTCTCCCTCTCCTCCAACTTCAATGTCACCCTTGAGGTGGGGGATGTGCTCAGGTTACAAAATGGGTTTGTACATTATCTCCCTTGCGAGCCCTGCAGAGATGCATTGGCCCCTTTACTCTGGCATGTGGAGTTGCTTTGCACCTATTGATCTGTGTTGACTCTTTGGGTCTCAGTCAAAACTAAGGGATCATCGAGAGTTGTATTTGAGCATCTTGGTGTATGTTCCATGTCTATAACTCGGCCCATGTGATGAAGCATTAGATCAAGTTGTGAAGGAAGAAAAAACAATACAAAGTGAGAGTAGTATGGATAGAAAGTGTAGAATCACAGTCTGAGTCTATTCAGGGGGTCTCAAAGGAAACCAGAGACCGACTGCGTCATTTCTAACCCTTCTGGAAGGTGGGAAGTCCAGAACCGCAGCGCTGGCAGATCCGGTGTCTGGCGAGAGCCCACCCTCATAGATGAGCGTCCTCTTGCTGCGCTGGAGATGGGAGGGGGCCCTCTGGGGTCTCTTTTATAAGGGCACTGATCCTATTTGTGGGACCTCTGCCCTCAGGACCTAATCACCTCCCAGAGGCCCCGCCCCCCAATAGCATCACCTTATGGGTTGGGATTTCAACATGTGAACCAGGGGGAAGGGCGGCCCAGACATTGAGCCCATGGCAATCACGTTCCTGGTGGAGCACTAGCGCCAAGGGCCGGGGACACCTTCCAGTTTCCGTTTCTGCTGACACCTGGCCATTTGTCCTTCCCTGGCTTCCTGTGTGCATGGGACCCCACTGCAGGAGGCTCCCTGAATAAGCCTCTTCTCTTTGCCTTCAAAAGCCCTGCCAGACAACCCTCCCAAACCAGATTCACTTCTCATCAAATACTTCCCAGTACGACTGCTCCCCAAACCCCAACTTCATGTCATTCAACCCTGCCCTCCAGAGCCAGGCCAGGGGGCCACCGGGGAGCCGTCAAACACAGGGGCTAACGCCTGAAGCCAGGAGCAGGACGGCAGCTTCTCAGGGCACCACCAGGACTGGTTGGAACCTCTTTGTCTAATATTTCCCAATTATAGGAAACCACTATGTTTAAATGACATCTAAGAGCCGGAGTAGGAACTTCCAGAAGATGGTAAAGTCTGAGAACATAGTTCTCCCCAAGTTCTCCTCCCAGGAGGCATTCCTCAGATGCACTTTCCCTTTCTGAGCTAAAGCAGATATTATAATTTCTTTTTTAGTTTTTCTTTGAGGCTTTAGTTTCTTCTTGCAGGCCGGAAAAACGCTGCTCATTCCTCAGACCCTTTTCTACTTTTTAAGTTTTCTTCCTCTTTTTGGGGGCATTGCCTCTGATTCTGGGTTCTTGAGCAATGTTTGCCTTTTTTATTCTTCTCCTAGGTGGGAAAGCATTTGAGGCATGTGAATGGCTTGCCTGCATCTAGCCTTCCGTTCCTGTTTATTCACCAAGGCAAATTGATCCTTTTATTATCTTCCCCCGTTGTGTTTTTGTTCCTTGAAGGTCTTCGCTTTTATTCGCCTTTACTTATTCATGCTGTGTACTTTTCATAGGTGATTTTACTTTGTCTCCTGGTAAAATATTCATTATTTTTATTTTAAAAGGTTCTTAAATACCTAGTTCTAAAAATAATTATTCTTAAGGTTGTTTTCTTTGTTTCGCATTTCTAGTCCTGGCTTCAAGTTTTTTTTTATTTTAGCTTTCTTCTCTTCCTCTGTTTTTGAATTTGATATTTAGTTTTGTGGTTCATTTTTACTATAGCCAGGCAGGGGGGTGGGTAAAGGAAATAGCACCAGTAGGAAGAGGCGCTGCCATGATGCCATGGGACAGCGGGGCACCTGCCTCCCATTCTCTGAGCTGCTCTACAGGCACCTCAGAGCCTCCTGACAAGATGCGTCGTCCCTTCGGCAACAGACATTTCCTCGTGCTTTGGGTCACCTTCTCTGGCATCTTTGGTATATCAGCTTTTGTTTTCACACTTGTCACTGCAGTGTGGCAAAATCTAGGATGCTCTGTCTCTGGGTGCTGCACCCGTGTTCTGGGCAGGAGGAAGGAGGCAGGGGTAGAATCTGTGTGGGGGAAACACAGGCTCCTGATGAATCCCTGCCTGCTTCTGCTCCTTCATTGGCCAGATCCACGCATCCCCAGATTTGAGGGAGTCTGGGGCAGCAAGAATACAGAACTTTCTAACCTCACCAAAGCCTTTCATTTTTTTTGGTCTTGAGAGAATCTCAAACCTAGAGAGAAGTTGCACGTGCAGTACAAAACTTTTCCCCTGAACTGCTGCAAGGAAATTGCCAGCTGATGCCCCAACACCCTGGAAATTTTAATGTTTAGTTTCTTGTTTCCTACAAATGAGGATATTCTCCCCCATATTGCAAACGGCGGAGGACTTCAGGAAACTGACGTTGGCATATTACCACCTTTTAACCCCCAGGTCCCATCAGTGGTCTGCCGTATGTCCCAAGCATCTCCTTTATAGTAAAAGCATCCAGTCTGGAATCGGGTTGCACGTGCTTGCCTGTCTCTTTAGTCTCTTCCCTGTGGACCTGTTCCTCAGTCTTTTCCTTGACTTTCATGACCTTGAGACTTGTGACGGTCACAGGCCAGTTCTCTCGTAGATGTCCCCCATTGTGGGATGGTTTATTTCCTCCTGACTGGATTTAGGTTATGCGTCCTTGGCAGGACTGTACCTGCAGCCATCTGCGTTCTCATTGCAGCCTACAGGGGGCGCCCAATCTCAGTGTGGCCAGATACTGACGAGGCTGTGCCGCTGTCACTTAGCTTGGCGAATGCTAGCCTTCTCTGACTTTCTCATCCTCCCTTTGTAACTGAAAAGTATTTTGTGGGTAGTATTTTGGAACTGTTTGGATATACCATTCCTCAAACATTAAGTTTATTCATTTCTTTATAGTAGTGTGGACCAGCAGTCAGCAAACTCCTGGCGTAAAGGGCCAGATAGTGAATATTTTAGGCTTTGCAGGCCAAGAGGCAAAACTGAGGTTAATATGGAGGTACTTTTACAATAAGAAAGGGGAAAATTTTCCACAAAATTTTCACTGATGAAATCAGCAATAAAATTAGACTGAGTAATTACAATTTTTTCGTAATGCAGTTCTCCTAATGAGAATAGGATTCTCTTTTGGTGGTAGGGGGCGGGGGAGAGATTAGACTTAATTGGGGTTCAAAGGCAGTGTTCCCTATTATCGAATTGATTGCAAACGTTCTCTTGGTGAAACGATTCTTGTCTTGTGCGCTGTCCAAAAACAGACAGCGGGCTGGGCTTGGCGCACAGTCTGCAGTTTGCTGACTCACGGATTCACCTGCTCTTGGGCGGGTTACACTCTGTTACTTACATGCATTTTAATGTTCGAACAGTCTCTGATTTGACTGGTACAAGCCCTTCCAGAGGGCTTGAGTCTTTTGCAGCGTCCCCATCACTCTGTGAGTCCTTCCTTGCCTGTGGCACATGGTGTTCTGGGCTCTTCTTGGGCTTTCTCTGCCCAGCCTCGGGCTGTGTCTTCAAAGGGCCCTGGTGCCTCGCAGTGCACAGTGGTGTTCGGACGCTGAGATCCGGGTGCCAGGCCTGCTCGTTGCTCCTGGGGTTTGCCCTTCCCAGGCCCCTCGAGGACAGAGCTAGGGCACACCTGTGTGTTCACCAGCGCCCTCATTTCTAATCCTTTACCACAGGGTCAAGTCTACTTTCCTCCCTTTAGTACTTTACCTCCCTTTTCCAACAGAGAAGCCTGACTCTCACTGTAATTAAAATACTTTCTCATTCGATCAGTTCCTCGTGTAAATAACCAGTTCCCCTTCCCTGTTGCGGACCCTGCCCCTCCTGACGCCCTCTCCCTGCTGCTCAGGCTTGATATCCATCTGCAGTCCTTGTGTGTGGACCTCTGGTTGCTGTGCATGGCCTCCGATTTCCCGGGGCAAGCTGCCCTTTTATGTGAAATCTACTGTCCCTGTTTGGATGGACACCCGTCCCCTTGGACCCTAACCCCTCCTGGGGCTGTTCCCATACGAATACCCTTCTTACCTGCCTGGGTGCTGACTGCCCACGTCCGTGTTCCCCAGTCACTCTGCTGGGCTCCAACTCGTCATGCCAGGTCACTGTGCTCTAATGGATGCCTGCCTTGCTCTGCCTCACCGCACGGCTTCAGGAGAGGATTGTTCAGGAAGGGGAAGGAGTGAGGCTGCTTCTAAAAATCTTTACATAGTTACTCCAACTTTTCTTTTTAAGATACAATAAGACTAATGCTCATGGTGCTTCCTAGGTGCTAAGGCATTGGTCTAAACCCTGAACAGGAACCCAGATAATACTCACAGTCTCTGTAAGAGGTTGTATATAATCTCCTCTATGACATCATAGGGGAGGCAATAGAGGTACAGAGAGGTTTAGTAACTTGCCTGAGGTCACACAGCTTGCAAGGGATGGAAACAGGCCCTGGACAAATCAGTCCTAGAGTCTGTGCTGCTAACCTCCGCACAATGCCCCATGCTGCAAACAAAAGTCGTCAGATGCAGTTCAGCTCCGCAGTGAACTGTCTCTGATTTCGTATTCCCTCCCTAGTGTTTCCCAGAGAGAACACCACAGCCATTGGTGTTATTCCTATGCATGTATTTACCTTTCATTATACATTTACTATTATTGTGCAATTTTACAAATATTATAAATTTGAAATTTTACAAATTTTATACTTAATGTATTATCTTGAAAATTTCTTTTCTTCTCTCCACATGATTTTGAGGTTTATCCATATCGCACTGTATAGCTTGAGTACATTGTTGACATTGCTGTATAGTATATTGATGCATATACCACAGTTTATCCATGTTTCTGTTGATGGACTTTTAGGTTGTTTACGATTTTTCACTATTAAAAGCATTGCTGAGATAAACCTTTTTGTCTTTTTACTAAATTGACCAAGTTTCTTTAGAATGTGTACCTAGCAATGGAATAAACTATGTGCATCTTCAACTCTGCCAAATTGTTTTCCCAAAATGGCTTTACCAGTTTGCATTCCAAGTAGGGGTGAATGACTCCCCAGTTATTCACTTCCTTGCCAGTCTCTAATATTGTCAGGCTTAAACATTTTCCAGTCTGATGGGCATAATTACTCTTATTAATTTCCTAACTTGCATGTCCCTGATTACTAGTGAAGTTGAGAGTGTTTTCACAAATATACATAATTTTGGGTTTTCTCTTTGGTGAATTATCTGTTCAATCATTTGTCTACTTGGTTCATAATTTTCTTACTGATTCTGAGGAATTTTTAAAAATATAATATGGGTAATAATCCTTTGTTCACTTACATGTTATAAATCATTTCTCCTCTTGTATAGCTTGTTTTTTTTTATCTAGTAGGTGGTATTTTTGCTGTACAGAGATTACAGTTTTCAGGCAATCAAATTGATTACTCTTCTATGATGTACATTTTCCATGTGTTCTTTAAATATGTCTTCCCTGTACATAAGGCATAAACATATAGCTATATTTTCTTTTAAAAGTGTTAAAGTTTTGCTCTTGAAACATCTAGATATCTACTCCACCTGAAATTTATTTTTGTGACTGTTATGAAGTAAATAACTAATTTTATTTTTTTCCATATGGATGCCCAGTTGTCTCTGTGTCATTTATTTAGAAGCCCACCTTTTCTCCCTGCTGATTCAGAATGCCATCTCTGTTGTTTATCAAGTTTTCACATGTTGGGTCTGTTTCTCGGTTCATTCATCTGCTCTACTGGACTGCCTGCCTCTCCCTGTATAAATACCACACTGTCTTAATTATAGTAGTTTTGAAAACGAGCCCTTGTATCTGTTAGGGCAAGACTTGCTTCCTCCTATCCGGGCTTAATTTGGCTCTTCGCTTTGCCATAATAATTTTATAATCGGCTTGTCAAGTTTGTTTGCTAGCTTTTTACACCTTTACTGAGACATATTTGATGTGCAAAACTGCACATTTTTTTTTTGAGAGGGCATCTCATATTTATTGATCAAATGGTTGTTAACAACAATAAAATTCTGTATAGGGGAGTCAATGCTCAATGCACAATCATTAATCCATCTCAAGCCTAATTCTCGTCAGTCTCCAATCTTCTGAAGCATAACGAACAAGCTCTTACATGGTGAACGAATTCTTACATAGTGAATAAGTTCTTACATGGTGAACAGTACAAGGGCAGTCATCACAGAAACTTTCGGTTTTGATCACGCATCATGAACTATAAACAATCAGGTTAAATATGAATATTCGTTTGATTTTTATACTTGATTTATATGTGGATCCCACATTTCTCCCTTTATTATTATTATTATTTTTATTTTTAATAAAATGCTGAAGTGGTAGGTAGATGCAAGACAAAGGTAGAAAACATAGTTTAGTGTTGTAAGAGAGCAATTGTAGATGATCGGGTGTGTGCCTGTAGACTATGTGTTAATCCAAGCTAGACAAGGGCATTAAAACATCCACGGATGCAGAAGATTTCTCTCAAAACAGGGGTGGTGAGGTTCTAAGCCTCACCACTGTTGATCCCCAATTTCTCACCTGATGGCCCCCCTGCGACTATGCCTGTCTTAGAAAACTGCACATTTTTAACATGTACAATTTGATGAATTTTAACAGATGTATATATCCATAAAGTCATCAGTGCAATCAAGTAAAGGAACAGACCTGTGGTGGACAGGCTTGGAGATGGCCCCTGATTGTGCCTGCCATTCGCTATCATACCCCTGCTAAGGTCCAAATATTTCTGTCCTCCCAAAATTCATATGTTCACATCTTAAGGCCCAATGTGATGGTATTAGGAGGCTTTGAGATGTGGTTAAGCCCTCACAAATGAGATTAGTGCTGTTATAAAAGAGACCCCAGAGACTTAGCCTGCCCCTTGTACCATGTGAGGACACAGTGAGAAGGCACCAGCTGCCAACCAAGAAGTGAGTCCTCACCAGGCCCCACATTGAATCTGCTGGAGCTATGATCCTGGGCTTCCCAGTTTCTAGAACTGTGAGAAATATACGTCTGTTGTTTATAAGCCCTCCAGTCCATGGTGTTTTGTTATACCTGCCTGAACAGACTCAGATAAACCCCTTGTGTGGGCAGGAACTGTGACTTTTTTCTAACCAATAGAATGCAGCAAAGATGATGTCACTTTTATGATGATGTCACCTGCGACTGTGATTCCCACCTTGCTAGCAAACTTTCTTCCTTGCTGGCTCTGATGAAGTGAGCTGCCGGGCTGTGGGCTGCCCTATGGAGAGGCCCACATGGCAAAGAACTGCTCAGAGCCTCCAGGCACTGGTGTAAGGAACTCAGGCCCTCAGTCCAGCAACCCCCAAGGAACTGAACCTGGAACAACTAGGAGCAGACCTTTCCCCAGTCCAGCCTTGCGATGAGACTGTAGCCTAGTGACAGACCTTGCAGCAGGGGACCCAGCTCAGCCATGCCTGGATTCCTGACCCATGTGAGTTAATACATGTGTTGTTTTAAGCCACTAAAGTTGCGATAATCTGTTATGCAGCAATAAAAAACTAAAAACTAATACACTCTCCAAAGTTTTCTTGTACCCCTTGGCAATCCATCCCATCCTTCTCTGACTCCATCTCCAGGCAACCACTTGTCTCATTTCTGCCATTCTAGTTTAAGTTTAATTTTCTAGGAGTTTATGTAAGTGGAATCCTATAGTACTCTTCTTTTTTTTTTCAATTTCTTTGACTCAAGATAATAACTGAGAGATTCATTCTTGGCTTTGCATGTATTAATAGTTCCTTTTAATTGCTGAGTAGTATTCCATTATTTGGATATTTCACATTTACGTTTCTTTGTATCTTCACTTCTTGCCGCATAGTTTGGTTGTTTCCAGTCGGGAGCGTGTACTAGTTTTCTTGTTTATGCTGTAACAAATTACCATAAACTTAGAGGTCTAAAACAACACAGACTTATTCTTTTACTGGGAGTTAGATGTCCAAAAAGACTCTTGAAGGGTTAAAATTAAAGTGTCGGCAGCGCTGGTTCCTCTGAAGGCTCCAGGGGGGAACCTGCTCCCTGCCTCTTCCAGCTTTTAGAGGCGACCAGCATGACTTGGTTTGTGGCTGCTTTACTCAAATGTCTTGCTTCTGTGGTTGCATCTCCTGACATTGAGGCCTCCTATTTCCCTCTTATAAGAACCCCTGTGATACATTGGATTCACCCAGAAAACTCAGGAGACTCTCTCCATCTCAAGTGCCTTAAGTCAATCACACCAGCAAAGTCCCTTTTACCACATAGGACAACATGCACAAATGCTTAGCATTAAGGCATAGACATCTTGGGGAGACATTGTTTTCAGCCTACCACGGGGCTATTACAAATAACACTACTGTAAATATCCACATTCAAGTCTTTGTGTGGACACATGCTTTCATTTCTCCCAGGTAAAGAAATGGAAGTCTTTACTATCTTTTTTGCTGGTTTGTCTACAACCCCAAGTACTTAGAAAAAAATTTTAAGATGATGCATTACATATTTGCAGAAGTAGATGTGACAAAATGCTAATACATTAATACCTAAACCCAGCATTGCTACACTGTGGCCCTCTTGCCGGATGCCGTTCCTGGGGATGGCTCTGTGGGGGGATCAGGTCCCATGCGCAGCACAGGAGACCTCTGTGTCCTTTCTGCCCAGAAGGGCCTACCTGGGTAGATGAGTGTGATGCTGTCATTGAAGTGATCTTAAAGTTGCCCAAAATGCTTTCATATCTCCCGCTTAGAAAACAGAACAAAAAGCCTCTCCGTTGATCCCACATTTCCCACCTTCCTGTTCCGTCCTACCCTTTGCCCTGCTCTTGACAGCCGAACTTCCAGGAGGAGCCATCAGGCTGCTCTCCCATCTTCTCCCTCTTGAATCCTGTCTGGTCAGGCTTTGGCTTCATCATTCCCCTTGAAATGCTTCTTGTCAAGGTCACCAGCATCCCCCACGGCCACGCCTCATCCCTGACGGAGGCTCCCAGCTGGACATACCGGTCATGCCTCTGTCCTGGACCCCTTTCCCCGGCCTTCGGGAAATCACTCT
The DNA here is from genome assembly GCF_040802235.1 of Manis javanica. Classification (NCBI taxonomy): domain Eukaryota; kingdom Metazoa; phylum Chordata; class Mammalia; order Pholidota; family Manidae; genus Manis; species Manis javanica. The sequence goes on along the minus strand of NC_133166.1, from coordinate 103,991,818 downwards.
CCTCCTGCCTCTCTGGAAGCTCCTCTCAGTCTCTTTTGCTAGTTCCTCTCTTTCTGACCTCTTTTCCAGCCACACCTACTCCTGAGGTGATCCGTGCCCATGGCTGTGAATACCATTTACATGGTGATGGTTTTCAAATTTCTGTCCCCATCTCCAGCCCTGTCCTGTATTGACCTCCTCTGCCGACTGCCTACTTAGACTACATCCCCACTGCATCTCCAGTAGGTATTGTAAACTCAAGTCTCAGTTTAAACTTGATCTTCCCCCCAAATCTGGGTGCTGTGTAGCTTTCACCTTCTCCATAAGTGGCGTCTTCCCCCTACCAAGTATTCAGGGCAAAAGGCTGGAGTTAGTCTTTCCTTTGGTGACTTTTCATACATGATCCATCAGCAAACGCTGTCGTCTGCACCGTGCAGTCCGATCGTGGTGCGCCATCGCCGCCAGCACGCTCTGCGCTCAGCCGCGGCCAAGTTCCCCAGCAGAGCGTATCTCACGGGGCCACCGCTGAGCAGTCCTCCTGCCGCCCCGCCCACCCTGGGCCCCTTGCACACCCCTCCTTGTTCACTTGCATTTCCTCGTTCTTCTTTCTGGAGCCCTGTTTCCCCAGCTGCCCCTGGGGCGTCCTCTCTCTTCATTTGGGTCTCTGCTCAAACGTCACTTTATGGAAGAGACTCTATATCACCTTTCTCACTTTATTCGTGTTTAAACTTTTATAGCCGCTTGCCATGTTACTGGTTATTTCATCCCCACTAGACATGACCCCAAGACAGCATGACTGAGAAGCACTGCCATCAGCTATCCAATAAAATTATTTTAAAAAGAAAAAAAAAAACAGCAGGGGAGAGTGAACAGGATTCAGTGCAATAAAGAGAAGTGCAAACTGGGGTGAATACTGAAAAATGTTATTGGGTCCGGCAATTGGGAGGACCGGCGACCTAAGAACAGTTGGTGGGGTTTTGGGTAGGGGCGCCGGATTGCCACGGGCTGAGCACATCCTCTCCCTCATAATCTCCAGGTTCTTCCCTCAAAACTCCTCCTCCTTCCCAGCTCTGTCATTACAGCCACACAGTCGCGCCCTCTGCTAAACATTCCTCTGGGGCACTGGTGGTCGGGGCACTCCAGCAGGACACAGTCTGATGGAGGAGGGCCCAGGGGGCCCCCAATCAGATGGGGGGCAGTGTAGAAATAATAATCATGAAAAAACAAAACTAAAAAGCAAAGCAGGAATGCACCTAATGTCAAATAAATGCATGCCGAAGGGATGCCAGAGCAGAGAGGCCGCCTCAGGGGAGGAAGGCGGGACACCCTCTCCGTCCAGAGCGGGGGCTGCCCGGGACGTGACGTCCGTGATTCACAGCCGCTCAGCCCTGGAGAGCCCAGCGCTCTGCCCCCTTCAGAAACCGCCTCTTCTCTGACAGCTGAGCCCTTCTCCGTGGCGGCCTAGGGCAGGAAGGCTTCTCTGCGAGCTGGACCCTGGTGCCCCGCAGCCAGGATGATGGACGAGGAGGCAAGGGCTGCTCAGGGCCGCCGAGGCCTGGGAGCTGAGCAGAGAGGGAAACATGACGGCAGCAAGCGCAGCCCCGTGCATGGAGTGCTGAGGCCAAAGGCCAGACCCTGGGGCACCGAACACATCAGGGGTGGCCTCGAAAGGGGAGCAAATGAAGAGGGCAGAGAAAGGCCGTCAGCAAAATATGGGGAAGATCAAGTGTGAAGCCTCATGGAAGCTAAGAGAGAGGACAGCTTCCCCATGGAAAGGGGACACCAACAGTGATGGCTTGATGCGTGGGTGGGGCCTGCTCGCAGGCCTGGCAACGCCCCCTTCGGGTTGGATCATCAGGAGGGGCAGTGTAGATGACCCCCTGGAGCCTGACTACAGCGAAGCCAGTTTGATAAAGTGGCCATTTTAAAGGAGAAACTGCTGGGCTGCATTCCAAGCGACAGGGGATCCCTCCCCCTGACTCAACGTGCAGGCCGGCGACACAGGGTGCAAGGGTGTTCACCGTGGCCTTCAGAACTCAAGAGGGAGAGGTTCCGAGCTGAGCTGCTCCCCTGCATGTAGTCAGTTCCCTTTGCTGCGCCCTGATGGGCAGGGGGCGGCTTCGGCAGGACAGTGCCTGAACGCTGCCCACCACTCTGTAGGTAACCCCTTAGTAAAAGCCAATCTCTCACCAAGCTGGACTTGCCCGAGTCATTTCTTGGGCCTGTCGGTTCCCTCACAATTTGGGGGAAGGTGTTTCTGGGAAATTCTCTAATGGGAGGTCCCTGGGGAATTGGGGAGAGCAGCATGGGTGGAGCAAAGAGGCAGAAACCAGGTTTCCATGGACTGCGCAGCAAACGGAAAGTGAGGAGGAATATAAGGTCAGTGAGACTGCTGGACTTAGCAAAGGAACATACGGATGCCCAGTGAAATCTGAAGCATCTGACTTAAAAACAATTTTTAAAATTTAAAATTTAAAAATAATTTTTTAAAAAACAAGTATGTCCCATTTATTCACTGTTTATCTGAAATTCAAATTTAACTGGGCATCGTGTATTTTATGTGACAGTCCTAACAGGTGGCATATGGACCTCTCTCCTGGGTAACAAGGCTGGGAAGAGAAGACGCTGGGGCCATCGCTGGAAGGGCCCAGGCCAACAGAAAGCTGTGGCTAGATGGGGTCATCTGAGCATGTAGAATGCGTGACAGCTCTTTCTGTTCCCTGTTTATAGGCTGGAGCAGAAAGTCCATAGTGGGAGAGGCTAAAGGCACAGTCGGGGGAAATAATTGGTGGGCAAAACTATGGGACTCTTAGCCAGGACCAGGAATCATTTCCTTGGACTCACCCATAAAAAGCAGACAGTCCCTCCCCAAACCTCCATCCCACAAGAGGCTCAGAAAATACAAATTCTCAATTTTAATTTGCAAGTGGATTGTTGCTACTTTGAAACTGTGAGGTTATGGATTTAATAAGGGCCCTTGCCAGTAAAGCTTTTTTGCTTTTGTTCTTTTTCTTGCTGTTCTAATGGACCACCACAGCTGCAAACATCTTTCTAAAGAGAGCAACTTTGCCAACTCCAACATCTCTTAAAATCCCATCTTCAGAGAGAATCATTTTTAACAGCTAGATTCCATTAGCAGTTCAGGCCGTAAGTCTGGGTCTTTGAAAGCCAGTGAATCAGATCAGTGCTGTCATCGAGCTCTCCCTCCCTTCTTCTCTATTTTTAATCTTACTGGAAATGCTGAAGTTGTCAAAACCTTTTGATGATGAAAGAGTGATATCATCAGAGCTGTCACATGACATAGGCAACAGCTGTTTTTCTTCCTCATTGTACCGAATCCCAGGGTCACATCTGGTTTAAAGAACTGGAAGACTGATGTCCTTTTGTTTATTTTCATTCTTTATCCTCTAATTCCTTAGATTTCTGCCAGATTGGTAGCCTTCATCCGTCTTTTGTTTCTGAGTTCGTGTGACAGAAAGAAAGAAAAGGGATTTCCTTCTCTGCCACTTTGCATAAATACTAACCTTGTCTGTTTGGTTTTAGTTTGTTTTGGGGCAGAGCCCAGTCCACCAAATCTAACTTTTTTTGCAGGGCTCAGGCATGTAGACCCCCCAGCAAAAGTGTAACCGCCATGCTTCGCAAGAGTGTCCCCTGCTGCTCTTTGGACGTTAGCAAATGGCCCTCCTTCAGAAGGGACTCTAACTCTTTTAGTAAGAGAAGAACAATGCCAGTCTATAGGCTGCACAAATTCCCTTTCCCCTGGATTGTTTTTCTCAATTAGCTTCAAAACAAGAGTTTGCCAGCTTTGTTTTAAAGAAAGCACCAGCGGACGGCCCCAAATACTGCTTGCTCCGTTTCTGACCGGCTCTAGGCTTTAACAGAATTCACAGAAGTGGAGAAGCATTGATTTGAACAGATCACCTCAAGATCATCCAGAAGTCTGCCTTCTGCTTCCTCTCCCTTAGTGCTCAGGTTGCAGCTCTGTCCTCTTTGACAGTCAGGATTTGGCAAGGATTGGGGGGTTATGTTTGAGACCTGATCTCAAATATTTCCACCCAGTTAATGAGTAAGTGAAGACTCTTTCTATGGTGCCCACCCCAAAAGGCTGACAAGTACAGAGCATCTGGAGCCAAAGCTGGGGCTGGGACAGGAAAGGAGCGCTTCTTTGTAGGTCAAAACATTTGCAGAGTCCTAAACAGGCACGTTACCAACGGGCTCCACCGGGAGGCTGCTCTCTTTCTGTGAGGTTGAACAGGGCACCAGGCGGCATGGACCAGTGTCTGGGAGCACATCTCCCAGGACATGTAGCCTAAATCACCTCCTCTAGAGGTTGATCTTAAGACTGTTTAAGGAAGAAAGGACTTTGAGTCTCTGTGGTCCAGGGGCTCCCCAACTTTTAATTTCCTGTTACAACTTGTGGGGAGAAATAACAAAAAAAAATTAACAGGTTGTTGGTTTTTATTTTGCCAATGGAGCAAATAAAATACTTACCTTTTCAATAGAATATTACTCAACCATAAAGAAGATTGAAAACCTTACCACTTGCAACATCATGGATGGACCTTGAGCATATTATGCCAAGTGAAATAAGTCAAACAGAAAAAGACAAATTTCATATGATTTTGCTTCTATGTTTAATCTAAAAAGCAAAACAAACAAATAAACAAAACAGAAACAGTCTCAGAAATACAGGAAACAAACTGTTCTATTCCAGAGTAGGGATGGCTTAGGGGTGGTCAAAACACATGAAGGGCTTAAGAGGTACAAGCTTCTAGTTTTAAAATAAATCACGGGGATGTAATGTACAGCATAGGGACCATAGTCAACAATATTATAACTTTGTATGGTGACAGATAGTAACTGGACTTGCAGAAATCATTTCATAATAAAAATACAGCATCACTATAATGTATACCTGAAACTGATAGGATATTGTATATCAATTATACTTCAATAAAAAGATACTCACTTTCTGTCATTTCAGAAAAAGACACTGTAACATAAAAAATATGAAAGACTTATTCTGTCACTCTTAACATGAAGAATATATTCCAGTCCTTGAATGTCAGTGTTAAACCAATATATGATTGATTAGTTTATAATAGTAAAATATGTTATATTTTAAATATATTTTTTATTAAGGTATCATTGATATACACTCTTATGAAGGTTTCACATGAAAAACATTGTGGTTACCTCATTTACCCATATTATCGAGTCCCCCCCATGCCCCATTGCAGTCACTGTCCATCAGTGTAGTAAGATGCCACAGTCACTACCTGTCTTCTCTGTGCTACACTGTCTTCCCCGTGACCCCCCCACACCATGTGTACTAATCATGATACCCCTCAATCCCCTTCTCCCTCCCTCCCCACCCACCCTTCCCCTCCCCTCCCATTTGGTAACCTTTAGTCCCTTCTTGGACTCTGTAAGTCTGTTGCTGTTTTGTTCCTTCAGTTTTGCTTCATTGTTACACTCCACAAATATATTTTAAATATTAATGCTCATACTTACATATGTATATATACATATACACAAATTTTTTAAGTACATGAGCGAATGCATGCACATACGTCAATATGCACATACATGTATCATTATCCTCCTTAGTGTTTCCTTAACACACAAGCAGCTGCAATGTAGTGATTTATCACATGAACTCTGGGGCCAGAACACCTGAGTTTAAATTCAGGTTCTACCACTTATGATCTGAAGAACCTCAGAAAAGTCTCTTTACTTCTCTGTGCCTTGGTCTTACCATCTACTAAGTGAAGGTGGTGATAACAGTACACACTGGAATCCTCTGAATGAGTTAATATGTAGAAACACTTAGCGCAGAGGGAACACCCAGGAAATGAGAGCCATTATCACTCTATTACCACAGACCAGTGAAGTCTTCATAAATCGGTCTCTGGGAACCACTAACAGGCAGAGCACCCCTTTCCTCTTCCTGATGAGGAAAACTGAGGTGTAGAGCAGGCGTGACTTACCTAACTATAGCCCATGGCCACTTAGTGACCAGAGCCCAGGGAGTTCAGACCTCCTGACCGAGTCTGATATACCCAAGGTTGCCTAGAAACGTGAATTTGGCAAATGGCTGGGGGTGGGGCAAGAATCAGTGGGCAAGTGTCTAGGTCTGGGGGGTTAGGGATCTGGCATTTTAGCAGGACACATGACCAGACTGGAAGCCACCAGCCACCAGGAGATCTGGCCCTGGCTGCTCTCCTTTGTCTTTTCTCCAACCCCAGAGAAAATTAATGTGAAAACGAAGGGTTACAGCCTGGAGTGGGGGGCATGGGGGTCCCCACGTGGTCTGGGAATAGCAGCAGCTGCTGCGCTTTGCCCCCCATCCTCTGCCCTCCATCCAGCCACAGAACCCCTGCTGGGCCTCCCAGCTCCTGACCCTGCTGATGGAAAGAGACCCACTTTATGGGAGCTGCTTTTTAATTTCATGTAGCAGGGAAGCAGGCTGCCAGGCAGGCGCCGTCATCATGACTTTCTTCCTCACGGCTGCCTCCTGATCACGTGGATGCAGGAAGACGACAGAAGAAAATGACAAAAAGGAAGGGGTTGGTCTCTATGAGGAAATCCAGACTTTCCCCCAAACCCTCCAGCAGCTTCTGCAGAAGCCTCATTGTTCAGAGCTATACCACGTGGCTGCTTCTAGCTGCAAGGGAGGCTGGGAAATGTGGTATTGTGTCTGGGCAACAGATTGTGGTTTTGTTAGTAAGGAAGGAGAGAATCGATATTGGGTAAGGAACACTGTCTGCTAGGAATATGCAGCCAGAACAAAACAGAGCCTCGTTGTTTCCCCTTCCCTCCAAAGAGGGTCGCATTGGACGGGACCATAGGCCAGCTCCAGAAGCCTTCACATTGTAAAAGGAAGTCTGTACAAGTCTTTACTGAAAACCTTGCACACACCACCAGTCAACTTTTTTTTATGAGCCTCTCTATACTTTCCTCTGTCTTCTCTCAATAGATGCTCCAATCTCCCTCTTTTCTTGCAAAACAAAATAGACAAAACAAAAAAGACCTCTCCTGGCCTGACCTGCTCCTCCCTTTACCATCCCACCCCTCTGAGCTCCTCGTCTGTTTTCCTGCTTGCCTCCTTCATCTCTGTGCCCTTTCTTCTGGAAATCGATTTGGTCTCTGGGATTTGGCAAGTCTAAGCCTCCACCCATCACCCCTGGTAATCACAACCAAGGCTTCAGAGAAGAGAATCTGGTAGATTACTTCAGGCATGTAAATTATGCCTTGCTGTTTCCTACGAGCGAGCCAGCGTACACTCCAGCCCCACTCACGCACATGCACCTGTCAGAGGTCAGCCGGCCCTCTCTGCCACGGCCGGCCTCCTCCGGGATCCAGGCTTCCCATGGGGGCCTCCCCACGCCGCCCCATCAGCCTCCTGTGCTCCCTGCTCTCAGTTTTCCTCTCAAGCGTCCCTCCCCACGTTGGTACTTATCCTGTTTGTTTCAGCCAAATGCTTTCCATCTGCACGGTCAAAGGCCCACTTCGGATGGCTCGGAGGAGGTTCTCTTGGTTAACCTTGTCTGGTTCCAAGCCATCCAGTCCCCTGTGCCGCTCTGAAAGTAAACCTGTGGTTTATACTATTTGTGTTTGACTTGGTACTCAACTTTTGGATCACATGTCTGTTTGCTTTATATCTGTTCTGTCTCCACCATTGGGCTGGGAGCAACCTGAGGGTGGGGGCTGGGGCTCCTGCCAACCCCTTGGGACAAGAGCTACTCTCACCCTGCTGCTGGCATGTTTTGGGCACCGTCCATGGGTCAAGCACCAAGGTAGGTGCTAAGGATGCGCGGCAGACCCAGTCGCTGGCCTCGGTCAGCACTCTGCCTGATGCATCCGGATGGCCAACCGCTGTCTTGCTGGAGATGAGAAGGGGTTGGGGACTCAGCCCCCAGGGACGAGTCCCATCACTGTCTTCTGGACGTCAAGTTCACCCCACTCAGGCGGCTCCTGTGCAATGTCCCGGGCCTCCGCCAGGAACCAGGCGTCCAGTGTTACGGTTGGCTCTGCCCGCCTGCCCCACAGCCAGGGCCCAAAGGAGCTTTTATTCCAAATGAGGGCAGTCAGCTGAATTTCCAAATCAAAGGTTTTTCCACTTCAATTTTCCTTCTTCCCTCTTTTGCCCGAATAACATTCATTTTGCAGAAGAGAGATGGGGCTGTTCTTCTTCTAAGGGTTAAAGACTTTTTGAGGAATACTTGGGGGATGGGCAGGGCTCAGGCTAAGCCCCTCTCCCGTTGGAGGGAAGGGGTGGGGAGCAGCTGAGAGGCCCCGCCAGCTCCAGGGAGGCCGGGATGAGGTCAAACCAGGGGGCGGAGCCTTTTCCCCTCTGTACCCCAGACCCCGCACCTCTGCTTCCGTCTCTTCCCCTCCTTTAATCTCCTCCTCCTTCCCATTCTCTCTTCCCCTCTCTTCCTCTCCTCAGGCATCCATTCATGCATGCGTCCTCTCAGCAGGTAGTTCTAGCAGCTGCTAGGTGTCCCACACCATCCTGCAAGCTGCCAACTCAGAGATGAAAAGGCAGGGCTCAGGGCTCCTCCCGCCTAGGGCCTGCGGAGGCCGGGGCACGCAGGTGGCAGGCGGGGGCCAGCGGGGGACTGCCGGAGAGAGCCACCAGAGAGCCCCAGGTCCCTTCAGCGGCTCAGGCAGAGCATCTGAGTCGTGGGAAACTCTGGGATCAAGGAGACAAGACTCAGAGCCCCTCGAAGGGATGCGGGCCTGCCTGGCTCCCTGCTCCCTCCTTCCCAGCCCGCGGGGAGACTTCTGGGGGAGCGCACGGGTAATGCGAGCAGGCTGCCCCCTATCCAAATCCCAGGTCTACCACTTTCTATGTGATCATAACAAGCCACCGAATCTTTATTATTATTATTATTGGTTATTTATTTATAAAATGGACTTTATTCTTTTGAGCACTTTTAGGTTCATAGAAAATACAAAGAGTTCCACACATGCACCGCCTCCCCCATTCCCAGCACCCCCACCCGAGGGGCAGTTTTGTTGAGCCACGGAGCGTTCCCCGACAGGTCATTATCACCCAAGTCCATAGCTCACCTTCGGGTTTGCTCTTGATCTTGTGGGTTCTATGGGTTTTGATGGGTATGTAATGACGATCTGTACCTACCATCACGGTATCATACGGAATGACTTCACCACCCTAAAAACTCTCTATGCTCTGCTTTCATTTAATATTTTTACCCTCAGTTTTTCTTCTTTGAAAAGGGAGAGATAATAGTCTCACAGGTTGATAATGAGGACAAACAAAATAACATGAGTGCCTTGTTTAGGTGTACATTATTTATATGCACTATTTCCATGAGAAGCCCAGAGCCCTCAGCCAGTGGGCCTGGATCGTGGTGCCTGCTGTCGGAGGAGGGGGAGAGCCAGTGCGGAGGGGTGGACTTTCTCCAGAGCTGCAGGGCAGCAGGTGGCCTCACCTGGTTTGGGTGGTAGTCTACTTGGGGAGCAGTAGTGGGTGGGAGGAGGAGGCCCTTGGGGTTCCTAGGGGACCCTGCGCTTGTCCCTGCCCCTGAAGTAACCGGTCCGGCGTTCCCTGGGCAGTCCTCAGGCTGCTCTTGGCAGGGCTCGGAGAGCCTGCGTGAGTCACATCCACGTGGCTGATGTGGAGAGGGAGAGGGGAGGGCCGAACAGGAGGGTTCCTACCCAGGCTGGGCCACGCTGGCTTGGAGAAATCATTCCTGAAAGTCTGGCAGGAAGTGGGCTGCCGTGGGCTCCTAACCTGCCATGCAGGCAGACGAGTAAACAGTCTCCAATGAGAGTCCCAGATGCCCGGCTTATTCCAGAGATCCCGACGCTCACTCTGGTCTCCAGGGGGGGACCAGCCTGAGGGAGCCCTTTGCAAGCCGAAGCAGGACTGCTGATCTCTCTCGTCCCTCCAGCCTCCAGACAGGGATCTTGCCCAGGAGCCCTCAGGCTCTTCCTGCACCCAGACAGGCAGTGTCCACACAGGGAGAAGGAGAGCTGGCAGTAGAGACGGCACAAATGTATCACCTTGCACTCAGACAGAAAAGTAATTCTGAGGCTGTCTAGACAGAGCAAGTGAGCTGGGCCAGGGTGCTAGAGACATGGGTGGGCCATGCGGTAGGCGAGTGTGGTCACCCCCAGTATCCGCCTCTGTTGGGTCTGTCACCAGGCAGGCGCACAACTGGGTTTGGGTATGTGATGTGCTTGTTGTATATGTACTGAGAATTTATTGGCCTGTGGTGAGGATGGCAGGGAGGGAGAGGATGGAACGGAACACATCTGTGACCTGATTTTTTGTTTTCCTGTCTTTTGGTTAAGGGCCTTGGCTGTGCTTGGGGTTGGAGGAAGAAGTCAGGGAAATAGGGCAGGGCCAGGGGAAGGGAAGACGGGGCCTGGGAATGAATGCTACTTGGCTGGGCACAGAGACAGGGAACTGGTTTGATCCTGGGAAGGCCTCTGCTCCTCGTGGGGTGGGAGGTGGCTCAGTTTCCCTGTGTGAAAAGTCAGTGAGGAAGAAAAGTATGATCACATGAATATTTAGCAGCATCGCCGACGGATACAACATGCGACCACATCATACATGAAGGCAGGAGTATATGAACACACACCCCTTCAAGTAGTTGCAGACACAGCCATGCCGTCAACGGCGCAGTGAAAGCTCACCCTTTCTACTTGCACGTGCGCTGCCGCTGAAGCACACACACACTTGTTCACCAGTCACACTGACCCCAAAGAGCAGGGCAAATGTGCCTTGAACCATCATAACCCCTTGGACTTTGCAATCTAATGCCCATCTCAAGTTTTCTGCAGACTTCAAGAGGGCACTCCTGCTTTCGATGGATCATTCAGCCCAGGGCCCTCTGGCTATTCCTTGTGACTGTCCCTATTCCACACCACCTCTGTGCAGATGGAGATCAAGGCAGAAACACGAGGCTTCTGTGATGTGGCAAACTTGGGAAGATTTGAAGAAATGAATAGATTGACATTTTAGTATTGCAAACTGCTTAGTAAGCAATAGACATTTCTCTTCTTATTTTTAAAAATCCAGTGGTCATTTTCACAGCTCAGAATCCAGCCTCGCCATGTTATTCAGCACATCTCCTTCTCCCTCTTCTCCGTGGTCTTCTCAGGGGCCAAATCCCAGCTCCTCTTACTTTCTTACATGGAACAAGTCGGCTCTCTTCAAGATGTGTCCCCAGATTTGGCTCCTTCCCCCTTAGCATAGCCAAGAACTCACTGGAAACTCTGAAAATAGCCCCTGTGGCTTGCTGATTAAGCTCCTAAAACAGAGGCCATCTGCCTCCCCAATCTTCCCCTATCTGGGATAGTTTGTATTTTTCTAGTTAAAGATAATTATGCAAGTACACACTTAGACAGAAACACAGAACTCTTTATCCACTTCCTCAAATAGATTAACCAGAGAATGGATTCATCTGTGCCAGGCTCTGGCCAGTAAGCTAAATCTAAAATTGCTGCCTCTGCCCCAACCCTGCTTCCCACCCCGTACTTTTAAGGGTTCATGGGGCTCTTCTCACCATGGATTTATTAATTTAAAAAGTGAACATCATTGAGATGCCAAGCACTCTTCTTGGGGTGAATAAAACAAAGCCACAGAACTTAAGGAGCTCAAATTATAGATGGAATAGTGGGTAAGTAAACATGTAATCATGATATAATGAGATTAGGCCTGTGATAGGAAAGTGAAATATGTTACTGTAATTCAGAGGAAGGGTGATTTAACCAGTTTAGGGGTGGAGGTGCAAGGAAGGTGTGCAGGATGAGTGGACGTCATCACTTAAAGAAGAGGGTGTGTCCTTGGAGATCAAACCGAACCTCATTCATTCGTCCATTCATTCACTTACTCTTTTTTTAGTACTGTGCTAAGCGACGCACATCATGGACGGACTTTACTTGGTAATAGAAAAAGTAAGTTTTAACGAACATGTGAATGTTCTGGAAGGAGAAGCTGAGTCAGGTGAACCTGTCTACAGAGGTGATGTGTAGGCTGAGATCTAAAGGAAGAAGAGCTACATGGAAGAGACTGGGAACATGTTCGGGCAAAGGAAGGAACATGTTTAAGCCTGAAAGCGAGAAAAAGCTTGATGCTTATAAGAATCCCCAAGAAGTCTAGCATCCTTGATGCTAAGAAACCCAGAGGAGACTGGTATGAGATGGAGATGAGAATAGCCAGGGTTCAGACATATTATGAGAAACCCCCTAAACTCCCACACTTCCTCCAGATACAGTAAAAGTGCAGAGTTAGGGAAACTTTAAGAAAGCAGAGCCTGGAGTTCAACTCTATGAGTAGGATTCAGCCCTATGAGATTAAAGGGCTTTGGGGTGAAGGCTGATCTGACCAGCATGCAGCTGAGTCTGGTTGCCCAAGGGCATCTAGTCACCCCAGCTTGGGACATCTGGTCTGGTACAAGTGTAAGCCTGCAGAGCTGGAACCGTGAGTATACTGTAGCCAGTGCCACAGGAAGGCACGGGATTCTCCTCCCTTACAGACTTACCACTGTGGCGAGTGCAAGCGTGTGACTCCAAAAGGGTGTCACGCAGCATCAGGTAGGGGTGCGTCGGCCCAATGTGACCAGCCTGCACGTAAGGCACCATGTGACAGTCCGTGATGGCCAAAAGGAAAGGAACTGATGGTGGCCTGGCAGAGTCTCAAGTTCTCCTTCTCTTGGCATTTGAAAGCCAGATGGACTGTTTCAGACTGAGTGACCACTGTGGTCCTCAGGCCCCAGAGGGATGCAGATTGGAGCTCAAGCAGCTGTGAATAGTAAAAAGAGGCAGGTACTTACTTTTATTCCAAGCTGGTGATGTTGGTCATACAAGTTACACTAAGTTAAAGGATGGGAAGCCTTCAAAAGGATTTAGACAGGGAAATGTCCAGATCAGAATTATGTTTGTAAATAAGAGAATATCAACATAGTTTAAATCTGTAATGTTATTTATGGTTAACCAGCAGGAAATCCGGAAATGGGGCATGCTCAGGGTGGTTGGGCAGCTCAGTGATATCATTTAAGACCCAAGCTTTTTCTATCCTTCCACAACCCCGTCCTCCATGTGTGGGCTCTTTATTCTCTTGCTTGTGTCCTCATGGTTGCAAGATGGCTGCCTGAGCTCCAGACACAATAATATTATTCGAGGCAGGGAGGAGGGGGAAGGGACAGGGTTAGTCACCATTGATTCTTTCTCTCAGAGAAACAAAACACTCCCAGAAGCTGATCACAGGTTTCTCTTTACTTCTCGTTGGTCAGAACTGGATCACCTTGCTCCTCTGACCACAAACGAGGCTAGAACATTGAATATCCAGATTGCTCATTATGATTGAGTGCTTGGAGCCAGACACACTGCTGCCTGGAGCAAAGCTGGGGTTCTGACGGCCAGGTAAAAAGAGGAGTGACTGCTGGGTAGAGAATAAACAGTGATGGTCACAAAGGCGAGAGAAGATGGCTCCAGCTACGATGGTGGCATTGGCGATAGAGGGATCTAAGAGGTGGAAGTCACAGGCCTTGGTGATGGGATGTAGGGAATGAAGGAAGGGAAAGAAAACAGGATGATTTTCAGGCTTCTAGCTTGAGCAGCCAGTGGACTATGATGGTATCTACTAAGAGGATATGAAAAAGAAACACAGGTGTGGGAAGATGAAGGACCCACTTTTGGACATTCTGAGGGTAAGGTCTGCATGTATCCAAATATTAAAATCACGTATGCAGTGGAAATCTCTCTCTGGAGCTCAGAGAAAGGTTCTGAGAAAGGATAGGGATTTGAAAGTCATTGGAAGCCATGGGAGTGGATGAGTTTATTGGAGAGGGTGGGTTGCCCAGAAAGAAATACAACTTAAAAGAGGTTGAGGAGAAAAAAGAGAGCATTTTTAACTAACACAGCGGGAGATGCATGGGGAGGGGTTAGATTTGGCCACGAGGAGCAGAAACTGACTCCTGCGCTTTAACGCAGAGGGGTTTATTTTTCTCTGGTCACAAGAACTGCGGCGAGAGGCCAGTGCAGGTTTCAGGAATGTCTTCAAGGACCCAGGCCCCTTAGCTCTCCCAGGGCAGGCGCCCTGCACACGTGGCCTTTGAGGGCTGCAGACTGGCTGCTCTGCCTGCGAGCATCACGTCACAGACTCAGAGAGCGCGGAGAAAAGCTGGAGACACTTGCCAGACATGTGCCAGCTCTGCCTGCTCCTTTTTTGTTAAAAACGTTATATTCCATTAGCCAGAAGGGTGTCCCATCCTAGCCCCTGGCAACAAGGGGCCTGGAAAATCAGTCTTTTTAGGAAGGCAGGTTGATCTCCCTTCTCAAACAAAAGCCGTGTATTGTAAGAGAGGCAGAAGGGGAAATGGATAAAGGCTGGGCAGTGAGCAGTGCCTGCCAGAGCCCTACAGAATGCGCAGAATCTGCTTGGATGACGTGCAAAGGGCCTCCAGGCAAGGGACCAGCAGGAGCGAAGGCCTGGGGTGGGAAGGCGCCAGGAGTGTGGGGGGAATTGCAAAGGGTCCAGTTCAGCTGGAGCTTCCCATGTGCACAGCGGGAGGGGCAGGCGGAGGCAGTTTGTGTCGCCTGCGTCTGTGGAACTGGCCTCCTACCTGGACACACTCTGCAGAGCGAGTGGGTCAGGCATGGGGGGAGCAACGGTAGACAGGGAGCACATCTGGGAAAGTCACGTTCAGTTGCAACAGGCAGACAGCGATTGACGTGCAGAGACAAGCAAGTGATGACAAATCTCCTGACAGCCTGGCAGTGACAGCCATGGCAGAGGGCTGCTCAGCAGCACCCGTGGACACTCTCAGGCCAAAGCAGACCCCCAAGATGCCCTCTTTGCTCTGAATAAACCATTGAGGTAGATGCGTTCCCAGCCTCTTGCCTGAGGTCCATGAATTATTGTCCTTCTTCCTCCTACCTTCCTCCCAGGTCGCCCAGAGGTGACCTCACTAATCTGTGAGCTCCTTCCACCCAGTCCAACCTTTCAGGCTACAGTAAGAGCAGGACACCCGGTGGTGCTGGGGGCTGGCGTGGCAAATGCTGATTCCAGCTCTAGGGCATGGTTCGCCCATTCACTGGCCTCTTCCCAGCATCCACTGGTCCTGAGCCAGCATCTACACAGGTCGGGGGAGGACACAGCCTCCTTCGCCACGCCTGGGCCATAGGCTGCTGGCCTTCTGGACCAGGAGGCACTTCAGACTCTCGCCAGCCTCTTGTTACCAGCAAAGCTCTTTCTCCTTTGGCCTCTGAAGGGGCAGAGAGCAGGGGGCCAGCATCCCACTCAACACATGCCGCGTTCCCTCCGCCTCCCCTCCCCCAGGCAGAGTGCCCACCCTGTCGGCATGGGTGCTCTCCTGACCTCTGCATCCTTTGCATTACTGTTTTGAGGACCCTCTTCAGTTTGCTACGTTTTATGAAAAGCCAGAACCGAGGAAATGGGACAGGGTGAGGCAGGGGCATTATTTCAGGTGGGGGCCGTGAGGGTCTGCTACCACTTTTATCAGGTGTCTGGAGGAGTGCGATCCCTCTGATTCTGGGGGCTCTGGGCTACAGCACAGATGTCAGAACCCCCTCCAGAGAAATGCCGGAATGGAAGGACCAAGTAATGGACACATCACTAGCCTGCTCTCCCACCTGTTCCAGAAAGCCCTCTACAACATGCCTGCATGAGGTCGGGCAGAAAACTCCTTACAACTCACAGCTTCTCTGGTGCTCAGATCCACTGCTGGGCAGTCCTGCAGATCAAAAGGAAACAAACCCTCCTTGTGTTATAAATAACAAGCAGGACTGGCCACCTTCTCTCCCGCAGACACCCTACAATTGCTCTTCACCCCACAGAAGGCCTCACTGAAGGGCACTCTGCCCCCACACATTGGTCTGTCATCCCCATTTCATAGATGAGGACGCCGACAGCAGGAGAGCTGGAGTGCTGGCGCTTGGTCTAGAGGTGGGCCCCAACCCCTTGGCGCCACTGCTGTTTGGATTGGAACCCCACGTCTGTGTCCTCTCCCCTGCATTGGTCTGTTAGCATTTGGGGCTGGGGAGTCGTTACGGGGGCCGTGCTGAGCATTGTGGGATATGTGGCAGTGTCCCTGGCCTCTGCCCACTTGATGCCAGGAACACCCCTTCCTCCAGCTGTGACAACCCAAATCTTCCCCAGACGTGGCCAGAACGTTCTCTTGTGGTAGGCGGCATCACTCCTGGTTGTTTTGTCTGTACCCTATCACCCATTGTCTCTCTCCACTGAGCTCAGACAGTTCCCTTGCACCCACTAGCCCCCATTCTCCCCACTGGCGTCACAGCATCTGCTTGGTCTCTCCATCAGCCATCAGGCCAGATAATGACGAGGCCGCTCCTTGCCTCCAAGTCTCTTCTCCAGAGCAACCTTCAAAGTTCCTTCATCTTTTCCGATATGCCGTGGCTTCTGGGCCTCTCCTCATGCCAGCAGCTGTCAGCAGACCGGCACCAGTGTGAGAGTTGGGCTAGACGACATGAAGAACTTCCTCCCGCCCATCCCCTCCCTCACTCCTCTGTCGGGGGCAGCCAGGATCAGCTGTCACTTCCTCTGTGAAGCCCTCGATGCCTCCACCAGATGGGTGGCTGTTTGCCTCCTTTAGTACCCGTGACTCTCCTTTCCCGCCTTAAATCCTCAGCATTTGCCCACCCTGTCTCCCACGCCCGCTCTCCTCTCTTCCGCTTGCCCATCACCTCCCTGGCAGCATCAGCAGGAGCCTGCCACGTACGTAGCCTCTCGCTAAATCTGGCAGATGAGTGGATACACAATAGCAGCCAGGTTGGTAGGGGTGAAAATGCTTTCAAAAGACACGAAGCCTGACACAAATACAAAGGGTTTCTATTTTTTTTTCTCTCTGTCCTCTATCCCAGCCCTTCCCTCTATGGTCCTTTCTAAACCAGACCAGCAGATTGGCAGGGAAAATTAACCAAGGTTTATTTGAGAAATGGGGGACTTGGGGAAGAGGGTGCCCTCTAGAATGTTTTCTCATTCTCTAGCCGGGGTCGGTTGCTCCAGCGAGGGTTAATGTGTGGGCTGCCAGTCCCCTCTCTCCCTGCCCTCCTGGTGATTTGCAGGCCTCCTTGTTAGGGGAGTTCAAGTCTCCCTAGCACCTCCCACCTGGAAAAGTACCTCACAGCATGCATGGTGAACAAGGAGTGCATTCACAGGAGAGGGAGGCTGGGGGTGGGCGCTGGACCGAGGCACCCATCGGTTCTGGAATCTGGGTGAGTCTTCCAGTTGCACTAAAGGCATGTTGCTGTGCCTGGCCCAGAGGGCAGCCACACATGCCTGGCACCCCCCACATGTCCCTCCACTCCCCCTCTCCTGGAGCCTGAGAGGACCGTGGAATCAATGGGCCATTGCTCCACTGGGCTTCTAGGTTTCGCTCTCCTTGCAGGCCTTTGCCAAGTGGCAGGCTCACTTTCAAGTTCAGCGCCATCTGTGAACAGAGCCCGTAGGTGCTTGGAGGGCAGGAGAAGGAGAGGAACTCCCGAGGTGCACAGTCCTGCCCGGGGAGCTCTTGCCTGACAGGGGACCCATCTGCCCTCAGGAAGTCAGGGAGAGAGGCCCCACAGGATGAAGGCTCTCTAGTGCACGCAGTCACGCCCCGCCATCAAAGCCCCCACCTCCCCTCTGTGAGATCAGCTCCAAGGTGGGGACAGGGGCTTTGGAAAGGTTCAGAGGAGAGGTGAGAGGGAGGTGGAGCACAGATCCCCAGCCAGCATGGAGGAGGCTCTTCGGACCAGTCCAGGAACAGCAGGCGTGAGCAAGGCGGGGCTGTGGCTGACCCCAAGGCCCCTGTGCCCACCCCACTCTGTGGAAGCAGGAGAGGAACGTTGACTGTATGGAGCCAGCTGTTTCTATCCCTCAGGCCCACAGCCTTCTCTGGTCCAAGGTCAGGAATGTGACGGTGGTTTGGAAAGAGGAGTGACCATAAGGTGGTGGGCCTTTGGGGAGAGCGCTGAGCTAGGGCCTGAGCCTTAGGCCTGTGTCACTCACTGGCCAAGCCACCAAGTGACTTTGGACCAGTGCCTCTGGCCCTACATCTCAGAACTCAAAGCCAGTGCTTGACTTGGGAGACGGGGACCAGGACGGTCGGGCTGGATCGGCTTCCGGCCAAGGCAGACAGGCTGCAGCCTCAGCCCATCTCAGCCCCGGCCTGCCCAGCCTCCAGCCCCCAAAGTCAGGGTCGCTCTGCAACAGGCAAGAGGATGGCAAGAGCACCGGTTCTGGATGCCTCTGTAGCCACACAAATGGATTCAGCATGCACCACAGGACCTCCCCCCTCCCCAAGGCAGAGGAACCTGACAGGCCAGCTCCACAGGCTGCGACCAAGGAAATGAGATTTAACAGGGAGAAATGTCAGGCCCTGAGCTTAAGTTCAGAAACCCAAGTGTGTGAGCACAGAATGATGGAAGCAGGGCTTAGAAGCAGCATGTCTGGAAACGCTTGTAGGATTGTAGATGATAAACTTGGTGTGACTCAGCTGCTGGTGAAAACCAGCATTTGCTCTTTCAGTGTATGGATGGGAATGTTTACACTGTGCTCAGCAAATCTCACGCTCTCCTCAAAATAGCCTCTGGGGCGGGGACTGCTCTATAATCTCCCTTTGCAGAAAAGGAGATGGAGGCACAGGGAGATTTAAGCAATTTACCCGAGAACTCGTAGCTGCTAAGTGGTGAAGCAGGATTAGTCTGGATCCAGACCCTGAAAGCTCTGGATGGGAGCATGGGATTTTGGACAGTCACTCTCCGCTCTGTGCCAGAAAGAACCTGTTGTCAGGAGTCTTCTATTTTGTTTGAAGACCATTACTGCAGGTCTTCACTAGAGCAAAATGACAAAGAGCATGTTTAGTAATGTTGAAGAAAGGAATGTTTGGGATGTTACAATATCCATCTCCCCGAGGGCCCTGGGCAATGTGGGGATTAGCCTGGATGCCACGCTCACATCCTCTCCCCTAGACCCACCTTCACCGCCGCTGGAGTCACAACAAGCTTGACACCCCTAAACCCTGGAAGCTTCCCACCCATGCCCCGTCTGGGCCCAGCCTTCTGCCTCTGCAGTGCACCTCTACTTGAGCCAGTTCTCTCCACGCATGGTCATGTCTCCAGTCTAGGCACCCCTTGTGCACCGCAAGCCCCTCCTCGGGACTCCCGTCTTCCCTCGCCACCACCAAGCCGCCCCCCACCTGCAGCCAGCATGGGCTCCGCCAGCGAGATGCGGACTGGGCCGCTTAGAGCCCTTCCGTACTTGGTGCTACACGTGGGGTCTGACCCCAGCTCCTGCCCTGCCCTGACTCCCCCGCAGAAAAACCACACCGCTTTTCTTCCTTCTCTGCTCCATGTCACGCCCTTCTTGCCCTGAGTCCCTCACACACGCTGTTCCCTCTGCCCAGAGTGCTGTTCCCCACTCCCCAACTCCCGTATCGGCTCCTTCCCATCCTTCAGGTCTGGCTTCATGTAATTCTCCCCTCGAGGGGCTCGTGCACTCAAGCCCCCGAGGGGGTTGGCTCTGCTTATACTCGTACAGCATCCTAGTCTTTGCATCCTTGACAGCACACCACACAGCTTGAAATTACGTATCTGCAGTACGTTTACTGGACATGCCGGGGGCATGAGAAACTTTGTTGCTGTTCACGCAGCAAGCACAAGGCCACAGGGAGACTGTGGCGATTCAATAAATACTTGCTGAGCACATGAAGGGTCTGGAGAAGTGGTCTGGGGACCGTGACAGCTGTGCACGCCTGAGAGAAGGCCTGTATCTCAGAACTGTCACTGGCTTATTTAGCAAAAGCTAAGAGGACACTTGCTGGGTCCTGGGCACGGCTTTAAGCACTTTCTGACTGTCATCAAGCAATCCTCATGACAGTCCTGTGAGGTAGGTGCTGGTGTTACCGCTGTTTTACAGATAAAGAAAACAGACAGGGAGAGGCTAAAAAACGTGCCAAAGCTTTTGAAGCCATGAGGGGCAGAGACAGGTTTTGAACCAGAGTCCATGCTGTCAAGCACCTCAATATGAGGCCAGTGTATAGAAGCTTCCAGAAGTCTCCTCTCTATCAGCAGAAGACATGCTGTCCAAGGGGTGGTCCCAGATGCAGGGGCCCGACACCAGAGGCCTGGCCAGCTTGCTAGGAAGGAGTCAGGTGTGGGCACAGCTGATGTCTCTGGCCTCCGAGGCTGGCCTCACCCTATCCAGGGCAGCTGGGGGATAGAAGATTCATGGACAGGAAGGTGCTTCGGCGAAGCTGGAACGTGCTCCCTGGGTAGGAGGTCTTGCCGGTCCCCAGGCTGGCCAGGACTGGAATATCAACAAGGTCTTCAGGGCACACCGAAGGCAGGGGACACACCAGGCAGGGAAATGGTTCCTGCTAACTCAGCCCATTGCTTTCCTTCCTGCCCGGCCGCCTGCCCTCCTTCCTGACCTGCCCCCACTCTGGGAGGTGGGGGGAGAGTGAGGCAGAAGGAGGGGGAGGCAGCCAGCACAGAGGAGCCTGGCTGCCCTTAGCACGACCAAAAATCCCTCCTGATTTATGAGGTTTGGTCCCTGCTCATTGTTTTTGGATTAAACAGAACCCTCTGGCCCATTCTCAGTGCCTCGGCACAGGGTTTGTTTTCCAGGCGTGTTGCCTCGGCCTGCCCTGGAATTTCTGTGGCTAAGGGGGCAGTGCGGCCCAGGGTGGGTCTGGGGCAGGGGCAGCTATAGCACCCATCTGGTGGAATGGGCAGGGGTCCTGGGGGTCTCTGGCATTTCATCAGAGGAGCCGGGAGGGTGGCCTCAATCCCCGGTTCTCCCCAGCAGGTGCTGGGTGAGAGCTGTGGGCACAGCCTGCAGACCCATTTCAGTTGTACAGTTTCCGCTCTGTCCCGACTGCAGCGGGAGCTGCGGCGTGGTGGCAGAGAAAAGCTCCCAGCACAGGCAGGCGCCTGCAGAGATGCCTGGGCCTGGTGGGGCAGTGCAGCCTGGGCTGCGCTCAGGACACATTGGGAGCTGCCATCAAAGACAGAAGGTGGGGACGAGGAGGCTGGAGAGAGGGGCTGGAGGCAGCTCCTGAGACCTTCAGGAAGGAGACGGAAGATGAATCAGGGCACTGGAGAAAATAAACATGCAGAATAGAAAAAGGAAAAAGGATATGCAAGGAGCTGTTCATATCCTCCTGGAGGGCAAGAGAGGACGGCTTCATCTCTAAACTGCAGCCAGAAGTGTTGAGTTAGACCCCAGGAAGAGGGCCGTGCCCACCCTTATCTGATAGCATGGGTTACACCGCGAGGCACCCTCCTCAGAAGCTCAGGGGAGGATGGGGTGTTGGGGAGTGGGCCAAAGACCTCCCGTGGCCCTTCTACACACACTTTATGATTTCCTAAGGGCCAGGAAGGACAGAGAAGCAAGAAGAACAACCTTGAAGAGCCAGGAGTAAAGGGCAGGGCTGACATTCATGGGTGCCCTGGGTCAGGCACAGTGCCAGGGACTCTGCTGACATTATCTCGCTTAGGGCTCACGAGCTGATTTCTTTCACAAAGGGATAAATGGGCAGCTGATCACCGCCAAACAGCAATCATAGCAGAATCAGGATCTGAGCTCAGGTCTGACACAAATGCCCACGACCTTCCTGGGAAAGATAGCAGGAGGCCACGGGAGACAGCCTGGCACAGTGGAGAGGCTGCCTGAGGGCTGACCGTCGAGGGCCAAGATCACACATCTGGGTCTGACATGCAGAGCTGTCTTGTTGACCTTGGATAAATCATTTCCATATCTGAGTCCCAGTTTCCCATGTTACAAGGTGGGCCAGCTGCTCTCGTAGCCTTTCCACCTGCAAGCATGTCATGTTTAATGGGGAGCCTGCTTCCCATTCACTGCCTTAGCCTTCTCCTTCCCACCTCGGGGATTAGGTTCCATTCTGGGCATACCCTCTAGGTAGGCGTACCTCTGCCTGCTGCCAATTCAAGAGTTAGTGCGGAGACTGCAAGTTATCAGGACACCTTCTCTAAGTGGATGGGATTGCTTGATTAACCAAATAAAGAAACAGTTATTAAGCCTACCGTGTGCCTGGTGTGCCACTTAAATGGCATTACAAAGGACAGCAAGACTTGATCTCTCTAACCCCCAGGAACTTCCAGGCTAATGGGAAATCTGTATTAACAGAGGATGTTTGCCACGTGTGATCACGTTTAGAGATGTCTGTATAGAAAAGCTTTGTAAGCCACGACCACTCTAGCCAGCCTCTTCCACTCTGAGGCTAGAAGGCAAGATCCGTGAGAGCCGAGGTCAGGGGTGTTTGGGACCACACAGCCTCTGTTTTGACCCTTGGATGCTGGCCGCCTCTGACACTGGAGCCAACCCTGCTGAAATCCTCGTCAGTAAGTGTGATTAGTGTGAGCATGGGGCTAGCACGGACGGTGTGGCCACACTGAGAGGGCAGCCCCCCCACCGCCCGCCAACTGCAGGAGGGAGGACCCTGGGAGGAAGAGGCCCTCTGGCAGCCCCCTTCTGCCAGAGGGATGGGGATGTTTACAGGCCTGGAGGAGGGAGAGGAAGATGCTCGTTCCAATGATTGCAAATAAATACCTGGGTCAGCTGGAGAGCAGTGGACCAGGAAGGTGTGGGGAGAGACCGTACCAGAGGGTGGGCAAAGCCGGCTCCGAAGGGCCTTGCGGGTGATGTTAAGGGGCCTGAGCTTTTTCCTGAGAGCAGCAGAGAAGCTGTCCCTCCTGCCCTTCTGTGGACAGTCCCTCTTCTGCCCTCCTTTACAAGCCTCCCAGCTGCCTAGAATAAAGTCCCTCCTCCTTGGTGTAGTCAGCCTGTGCTCACCCTCTAAAGCACAATTCAGACACCCTTCCCTCCAGGCACCCTTCTTGAGCCACCTCGTTTCATTCACTGACTCACTCTGTCCCATTCAGATGTGCACTAAGCACCCCCAGAGGGCCAGGCACTGGGTGAGGGACTGAACAGGCAGGCGTGGCGCCTGCGCTCACACCGCCTGTGGGATGCAGTGGGCTGGAAGCCTCAGCGACAGCTCCTCTCTTGGTCTCCTTGGGGGCCCGAGCCAATGAGGCCATCAAGGACCCTTCTGTAAGCACACACCTCCCTCCGGGACAGACAGCTCCCCAGGGCCTTCTCATCTCTGTATTTTGGGGGTGGTTGGCATACTGCTGGGCCCTTGGGGGTGCTCAGCCCACATTTAGAGATGTCTGGCTTTTCAGCAATGTTAAACTAAGTGGGAAGTTCCCCTGGCTGACCCCCACCCTCTCCCTGTTCTCCCCAGTTCCAGCCCAGCTCCTCTGCAGAGAAGAGCAGCGGAAGCTCCCGCTGAACCTTTGGCCCCAGGATGCAGAAAGAGAACACAGACAGGAGGGGGTGGGAGCGGCGGAAACGCCCGGGCTGAATGCCTCCAGACAAGGAGGGCGGGGGGGTCTTGGTCCTCTGGGCTCTGGAATGTGACGAGGGCTGGCCAGGGCATCCTGGGACGGCTCCTCCCCAAGCCACTGGCTCCTCACCCTGGACAGAGCCACGCTGGCGGCCCCTCCTGGGCCTCGTGGTGCACTGGTGCCCCATGGTGGACAGAACACAGGTCCTCATCTCACTCCCTTGTGAGGGTGTGTGTCCCGCTGCGGAGAGGGCTCAGGAGCCTGGGTGCCACAGGGTGCTGTTCCCACCCCTGTGGGGCTGAGCCTTAACATGGCCTCTGCGCTTTTTCCACTGTGACCTCAGACCTGTCTCCTAGGCTCTCTGGGTGTTTGCCTGGCACACTCATTGTCAGGATGGGCTGACCCTGCCTGGCATCACCCTCCACCAAATCAGGCTGAGACTAACCCCTGCTGGTGGGCATGGCCCAGCACAACCTTGAAAACAGACACTGGCTCTTCTGAGGCTAGTGTGATACCCCCTGGGGCTTGGGCACCCTGTGTAGCCCCTCTGCCTTCAGGGTTTGGGGAGATGGGAGTGCCTGTGCCCGCACATCCAAGGTCTCTGCTGCCCTGCAGCTCCGCATGCCCAGAGACGGCCCTCTGCTCCTGTTGGGGGGGGCAGAGGGCAGAGACAGGAGGGATGGAGAAGCCGTGGAGGCTGGGGGTTCAGGGTGATGTGGAAGGTGTGGAGGACGGGGTTCTCCCAGGCTGAGACAGAGCCCTGGAATGCCATGGCAAGTGGGAGCATCCGCTTTTTAAATTTAAATTTTATTTTCCTCCCTAATAACAGGCTGTATGCAGCTGCAGGAAGGAGACGGGTGTTGACCTTGCAGAAGCCACTGAGTCCTGTCCCCCGGCTCCGCTCAGGGCTCTGTGCTGCCCCCTCGCCTCCCAGGGCCTCCTGATGGACATTGCCCTGGTCCCAGCAAGGAGGCTAAGCAGGGCTCGTGGGAGAAATGCTGCAGGGAGCCAGGCAGAGGCAGGGGGCGGCCACCACAGCTGGGAGATGCCAGGCGGGACAGGCAGAGATGAGGAGGGGAGCATGGGAAGGCCTAAGGGTAAGGAACGGTCAGACCGGCTGTGCGGAAAGGAGCAGGGCCTGGGTTTATGTGCCAGCGGGAAGGAAGAGCCGAGTGTGTCCTGAGCATGCCTGTGTGCTGGGCACTGGGTAAGGGGCATTTAGGTATTTATTTCACGTACTCTCCATGCCGCAAGCTTTTGACCTCTTTTACAGGAGGCTCGACTTCGGTAAGGAGTTTAAACAATTTGCTTGTGGTCCCATTGCTGAAGTGAAGAAGTGTGGATTTGAATCCGGGTCTACCCGATTCCCAGTGGGTTCCCAGCACTCTGTCGGCAGTTCACCTGAGGAAGGAGGCATGGCTAGATCAGAGAAGGCCAGAGGAGTGAACCCCAGAATTCTGGAAACTTAACTGAGCAGAACCGGCCAACCTGCCTCCTTTCCTTCCTCCCTACACACTCCCCACCAACATGACTTCCTGAGCAATTGCAACCTGTCAGACATGGTATTAGGTCTGATGTGAGTAAGAACCGGCCCTTGCCCTGGGGAAACTCACAATCCCTTGGGAAATTCTGGGAAACTGAGGCAGCTCTTTACACACACCCTATTTTTATCTCTTGTCTTTACTTCTGAGTTACTCGTAGGGACCAGCAAACTCCTGCCTCTCCCTCCAGCCCCAGCCCCCTGTGTTTTGAGAGTTAGCCTGTCCAGCTGCTGCCAGGGCCCTCCCCACTCCGGGCGCTGCCCCACAGGCTACAGCCAGCATGGTCAGGGACACCTCTGGTGTCCTGGGCAGCCCAGTGGGCCTGGGCAGCCCAGATTCTCCAGGTCATAAGTCATGCTGACTTCCAAGCCTGGAACAAATGAACACATCCTTGGCTTCCAGCGTCTTCCTTTCACAGCTCCTGCCCCAGCGTCTCCTATGCAGAGAATCACTCACCACACCCTATTCCTCTCCACTGTGAAAACACAGTGCACCGCCTGGCCACTCGCATAGCTGTTGCCATCAAATAAACTCAGTCTGGCAACCAAAAACTGTTCCAAAGTAGCTCAAGTTATTTGTACTCATGCCCAAATACTATAAAGAGAATGGGGCAGATCAGAACAATATTTCTCAGAAGCCTGTTTTTCCACTCCCATTTGTTTTTTGCAGATCAAATCTGATCCGGTAACTCTCCTTCCCCAAATTCCTACCTCCCAAACTTCTCTTAGCTCTAGGCCCCTTCTTCTTCTGTCCCTGTTCCTCCTGATTCTGCAGCACGAACCCCAAAATACAGTCTTGTAAGGCCTGCAAGCCCTCCCTGAAGCTGACCGGGTAGAGCCCCTCTTTCCTAGACAGAAGGGAGGGCAAAGGCTGACAGTTTTTGCCATCGCAGGGCTGTCACCATGGGTAGCCCTTCCGGATCATGCCGAGCCCCACCCGGGCAGAATGATTTCCCAGCAAAGTGACCATGCTAACCTAACTATTCTGGTTAGTCCTGATCTAAATATTTTGTCCCAATCCCAAACTGCAATGGGTGACAGTCCGTCGACTGTCCCAATTTTCAGTTGCGAAAATATGGTTACCATATCTCATATGCTTCCTCTTAGCAACCCTCGTATATCTTGATTCTGTTAGATTCATGTTATATTGCTATAGACTGAACATTTATGTCTCCCCCGCCCCAAATTCATATGTTGAAATCCTAATCCCAGTGTGATTATAATAGGATATGGGGCCTCTGGGAGGCCGTCATGAAGTTGGTGCCCTTATAAAAGCGACACCAGGGAACTGCCTGCCCCTTTAGCTATGTGAGGGCACAGGGCGAAGACAGCTGTCTGTGAGTCAGGAAATGGGGTTTACCCAGGCACCAAAACTGCCAGTGACTTGATGTTGGATTTCCCAGCTTCCAGAACCATAAGAAATAAATTTCTGTTGTTTATAAGCCACCCAGTCTCTCTGGTTTTCTGTTACAGCAGCGTGAATGGACTACATACACTGCTGTTGATCCATTCGTGTCACTCGGTCACCTAGAGACCGTCAGTCCCTTGAGGTCCCAGACTGTTTATTCTCTCTCTATGCTCAGCCTCATATTAGGTCTGTAGTAATTAGCTAATGCTGCATAACAAATTATCTCAGATATTAATGACTTATAAAAATAATAATCATTTATTATCTCTCATTTTTCCTAGGGATCAGGAATCTGGGAGTGGCTTGGCTGGGTAGTTCTGGCTCAGCTCTCATGAAATTATGGCCAAAACGTTAGGCAAGGCTGTGGCATCGGAGGCCAGATTCGGACCAGAGAATCCACTTGCAAGGCTGCCTGTTCACGTGGCTGGCAGGTGGGTGGTGGCAGTCGGGGGCAAGCCTTGGGTCCTCTTCAAGAGGACCTCTCCATGCGGCCCGTGCTTCCTCACAATGTGGTTGCTGGATTCCAAAGGCAAACATCTTGAGACAGAGAGAGCCAGGCAGAAGCGGAATCCTTTTTTATGACCTAAGCTTCAGAAGTCACGTGGTATCACCTCTGCTGTGCTGTAGGTCAGGACAACCCCAAGCCCCCTCTGACTCAGGGGGGAGGCATCGTAAACCCCACCTCTCAGCAAGAGGACTTCTGGCCACATTGTAAGAAGAGCTGCTGGGATGGGATAAATGTGTGCGTGTGGCCACCTTTGGAGAATAGAGTGCCACAACATCTCTGGCTCTTGGGAGCCTGTGGCCAGCACTCACGGGTGACCAAGTATTCTCTGACACCTGGAACTCAAACAGCCGTATCACTGAAGTCCTGAGATAAAGAGGAAAATAAATTCAGAGTCCTAATTCTTCACCATTCCCAATATCCACGCTGTTTGCACAGTCTTAGAGTGTCTTCCCTACCCTGAATATGGCCCCAACCAGATAACATGCCTTGACCAACAGGTTATGGTTTTAAGGCCCGAGTTTGGGGGTGGGCCATTTATGATACATTTTGAGGCAGTGAATAACTGACATAGCCCTCTCCTCATGCTGCCATGGAAGGATGTCACGCACTGGGAGCCTGTGTTCTAGTCGGGCTCAGTCCCTCTAATAGACAGAATAATGCCCCATGTCCGTGTCTTAATCCCCAGAACCTGTGAATATGTTACCCACCAAGGCAAAAGGGACCTTGCAGATGGGATTAAGTTAAGGATCTTGAGGTGGAAACAGTTTCCTGGATTATCCACGAGGGCCCAACCTCATTGCACAGGCCTTTATGAGGGGGAGGCAGGAAGGTCACAACCAGAGGGGAGGTGTGAGAGTGGGGCAGGGTGTCGGGTGCATGTTCCGCTGACGATGGAGGACGGGGCCACGGCCAGCGCATGCGGAAAGTCTCTAGAAGCTGCTAAAGGCAAGGAAACACGTTTTCCCCTGGAGCCTCCAGGAGAAACACAGTTCTGCTGAAACCTTGATTTTCACCTGTCAGACACATTTCAGACTTCAGACTTCCAGAATTAATTTTTTGTGTGAAGCCATTAAGTTTGTGCTAATTTGTTACAGCAGCAATAGGAAACTAAGGGAGTAACTAACAACTCTCTGACCTAGAAGCAATCAGGTACCACTGTGGGCCGCACTTATTCCTTCTGGCAAATGGGGATGTGGTAGATTAAAGACACCACGGATTTTCACTTCTCCCTTTGATCTGGGTTGACCTTAGTGGTTTGCTTGACCAATAGAATGTGGCACAAGCGATGTTCTGGAATATTCAAGGCTTGTAATAAGAAAGCTTGCAGCTTCCCTTCAGGTCTCTCAAAACACTTTTGGGGGCCCCAGCAGCCAGCCCCTCATTTAAACCAGGGCTGTCTCCTAGGCAGCCAGTTACCCTTTCTCAATCTTTCACCAAAATTTCTACCCACTACAGAGTTGCTGACCCCTCCCCTCTCAGTCCCTTCAACTCTTCAGAAGTCCCAAGACCAAAAGTTTGGACAGGTGCTCACAGACTGGACGAGAGAGTCCAGCTTCCCATCCGGGTAATGGCTGGGCTCTCCTCTCCTCCCTATCACGTGGTCCGCTGGTTTCTGGAGACAGGGCAGCCTCGGCAGCCTCCCTAGAGGCTGTCATCCCGGGCTCTGTCGTCCTCTGCATTTCCCTGGAAGCCAGTGGGCGAGGCCTGGAGTTCAGTGGGGTTGCACAGGGCAGGGAGTGAGGTTCAACAGAAGGCTTGGAACTGGAGATCCTGGAACTGGAGCTGTGCTGGGAGAAGAGAGAGGGGAACAAGCACCACCCCATTCCAGAGATCCCCTGCTTTTTGATAGTTTGTGATACACTATTGCACTTTAACAGAAGATCTGCATTAGTGCCTGTTTTCGCTAACTGAAAGAAATCTGAGGAGGACTTTCACTTTTACAAAGAAAGGCAAAGAGAAGAATAGTGGTCAGGGTCTGTTTGGCAGTGACCCCTCCTAGAGGATGTGCACCCCCAAAGCAGTGACAGTGGCCCCACCAAGCTCCTTCCCTGGAAACCCCTCTCAGCATCTCAGCACCAGGCCCCAGAGCTCCGAGCAGTGTCTGCGAGCATCTGTACTTTATCTCGATGTATTTTGTGCATCTGTTAACAAGGTGTGTCCTAAGGTCTCAGAAAGCCTGAGGGAGGTGATTTTTTGGGTCTGGGAATGCCCCCCAATCTTTCCATATAATTAATAGTAACTGCTTCACTTTATGCCATTTCAGCTCATGAGAGGTTTCAAGGGAATGCCCCGCTTTTAGATGGCGGGGGAAACCTGTATTTAAAGGAAGTTGCTGGTGATCCAAGCCTTCCCACTCATTCACTCCAGCTCCTTCTCCACAGGCTCTTTGCAGCCATGACCTCCATGTCTGTATTCGCCAGACAAAGGAACAGCATCAACATTTTCAGCAATGGAATTTTTAACCTTTCCCCAAAGTACCACCTATAGTTTAAAATAGATTTCTCACCTCCCTTCTTTTCATACACTGGTCAGCTTGTCTTCCAGCTATATATATATACACTTACGCATCTCTCTGCATCCCTCCAGGAATCGGTGTTGCCTAGGAGTCACTGCTCTGGGCTCTGGAGTCTGGTGGCCCTCCCAGCCTGCCTCTTAGCTGCTCTACAGCTGAGTCGCTTAGCCTCTGTAAGGCTTGGCTTTCTCTTTGGAAGAATGGAGCTCATATTTGTCCTTACCTCACAAGGCTGTTGGAGGAATTGAATAAGACAGACCACATCAAGGGCCTGGCATGCAGTGAGTGCTAAAGAAATGTTTGCTGTCATTATTTAGACTCATTACTTGGTGAACTCTGAGTAAGTCATTGCGCAGCTGACCTCCTGCCTGGTTCTTTATCTAGAAGACAGGAAGCTGGGGTGAATGTCCTTGACTCAGGGCATGTCTGTTCTCCCTTCCCACCAGGGGCAAGGTCACAGGGGATGGGTTAATAGTTCAGAAATATTTTTAATTTGATAAGAGACCCTGGGACTGGGGTTAAGCTGTTGTCCTCTCTGTTCTGTCCATTTCTCTGCTCTTGCGACAGACCCGCCACTCTCAGCCTCCTGTTTCACAAGGTTGGAGAAAATTCTTCAAGGCAAGGCTTAGAGAGAAAAGCGAACTTTGGAGGACCGAAGCACCATATAGAGAACCGGGAGAGTAAAAATATACGCCCATGTGTATGTCTGTTCTGCGGGTGTAGTGGACGTGGAAGGCACTTTAAAAGTGCAAACCCAGTTGATGGCATTAACTGAGCAATTCACCCCCTGCTTCCAACCTACCCTGAGCCTCACCCCCCCAATTTCCCTTGGGGACATGAATCAGTGCTTTTGATCCAGATGATCTGGAAAGACCCCCTGATACCTAACATAAGTCCCTCCCCCTGCCTTTCCTCCCTTGAAATGTCAGGACAGTGAGCAGGTAATCTGGGGTCCCCCCCTTTCTCAGCAAGAGTATTTCTTAAGTCCATGTCTGCAGCCCATCCTAGTGGGAAACCACTGAAGGCAGAAGGTTCCATGGCTCCACCTACCAAGTCGGCAGGGGAGGCGGGGAGCTCTGGACTTGCCAGGAGCCCCCTTCAGAGGAGTGGGTGAGGTGACTGTTCCAGACGTCAAGGCGACAGGGATATTAAATGCATAAAGGGCAACGGAGCCCATGTCTGGAGTCTCGGCTGGGCTCCCCTTACCAGCAGGCACCAAACATACTGTGCTCGTGACCCATTACACCAACCGAGGTGGCGACAGCTATGAAATTGCAAAACATTTTCCATCCCCAGCCCCTGTGCTGGTGACTTCCTTCTTCATTCCTAATTCTTCCAGTTTTTCCATATTTGCCTGAGATGAATGAATGACTAGATTCAAGAGATTTTTTTTTCTGTGAAATGTTTGGAAAATGACTGCTAGCACTACAATGACCCTCTTTCTCCTGGTTTTTTTTTTTTTGAGGGGGGTTGGAATAATTTTTTCTTCTTCTTTCAAAAGACACCTAAAGGTTCAGATTTATAGTACAGTGACCACCTGTTTAATATCTTCTCAGAAAGTCCCAGTTCTTTTAATGCCAACTTGTTAAATCTCTACATAAATATGCTTGAAGTTTTATGAATCATTGTTCCCAAACTCATGTGTACAAGGAGCGTGACTCTCTCATTTTATTTAACTTCTATTTTGACTTTTTATTCATTTGGGCTGGCAGAATCTTCCAGAACCCACTCCCTTCCCCTGTGGGGTGTCTGATGTATGGGGTAGAATGAGCCTGCATCTGATGCCCAGCATTGCCTGTTTGCAGAAGCTGAGAACTTCAACACCCCACCTGGTCTTGGGTGGGGGACTCTCAGGTTGTGGGTAATGCTCTTTGTTTCCACCCTGTAGTGCCTTCAGACCAATGCCTCTCTCTCTTTGCCATTCAGCAGTGACTCTGGAGCGCCTCCAGGTGTGGGACCACACAGGAGACCCCTTAAGGCCTTTCCTAGGCGTCCCACGCACCATTTCTTCTGCATGAGTTCATTGGCGCCGGAAACTGTCTGTGTAGATGAGACCCAGACCCCTGGTCTTGGACCCCTCCTTATCTCCCTGGCAAGTTACCCTTCTCTGGGGCTCAGGCTGGGCACTGAGTGAAGAAATGGGTGTAGAGCCAGCTTCTCCAAAACTCAATGTCTGTGTTCCCTTGGTCCCCTCCCCCAATGCTGTACTTATGAATTTTATGAACTATCCCTGTGGACAGCAGATGGGGAACCTTATCTTTCTCTCCCAAATCTTCTATCTAAGGAGACGAAGCTGGGCAGAGAGTGAGGTTTGCTCTGCTGGCACAATCCTGCCCCGAGGCAATGAACAGAGACAGGCCTAGCTTTGAAGAGTGTGGGGAAGTTGGGGTTCCTCTGGCCAGGATCCTCACTGAGCTTAAACCACCAGATGATGTAACCGGCCTGTTGCTGGCCTGCTGCTTCCACACCCGTAGGCAATCAGCTATCACTGCGCTATATAGAGAGCCCCGCCCGGTGCTCTGGGCAGAGGCAGAGACGCTAGTGCTCCATCTAGCCCCCGAGAACAAGCCGGGTAAAAAGCCCTTTCACCCCAAAGAAACGTTCTCCTGTCATTTCTTTGGTCGCACTGAATCCATAGCCAACTTGCCGGGGGCTGAAACCCATTGGCAGGACAAAGAGGAAGGGCAAGAGATGAGAAGGTGACAATGGGGACAGAAGTTCCTATGTCCAAGTTTTCCTGCTCAGCCTAAATGCTTGCAGCCTTTGAGTATGGTGGCCAGATGTCTGGGATTTCCTGTAACAGTTCCCAGTTCAAGTACTTTTTCTTTAAAGGGAGACCATTTGTTCAATCTGCAGCTAAATGTGTTTTAAGTTGCACATTTCTATTCGGTGGGCTTGTCCTATAGATGCATTAAGGCACATGCTCCGGGGGGTTGGGGGGTGGAAGGACTCAGCTCGCCTCAGCTCGCGTGCGTGTGGGAGGCTTCGTGGCAGTGGAGTGCCAGCCAGCCACTCATGCCCCTGGACTGGAATGAGGCGCTTCTCAGAAACACTGCCGGAGAAGGGGGGTTGTCCCTGAGCACTTCCAGCCCTTGAGGCACAGTGAATGTGCCCCCTGAGTCCCCACACTTGCCAGGGCAGTGAGCCCCTCGTCCTACCTGCCTCAAGGACTCTCCAAAGTGGCCTCACAGGCCAGTCAGCCTGAGCCTGGAGCAGCGGCACCTCCGTCCGCACCCGCCCCCATTGTCCCCTTGCCCTTCGCCCTCAGCCCCAGGGGAGTAGCGTCCCTGGCTTTCCTTCTAAGTTAATAGTTTGTAATCAGGGTTTGCTCTATCTGGTGAGGGGTCTTAAAGCAGTAAAGGTCCGTCTCCAAGCCCCACCCAAGTCTGACTCCTCTCTGCTTTTCCCAGCCCTGCTCATGGCCTCTAGGTCACCCCAGTTAGTCCCTGAATTCAGCAACAACTCAAATCTGTCTCCAGCCTACATTTCTCACTTACACCCCACACCTGTGCACCCACCTGCCTGCTAGGCATTTCTACTGAAACACCTCGAATTCAGCTGGTGCCAAAGCGAGCTCATCAGCTGCCCCCACAAGCCTGCCCCTCCTCTGTGTGCCCGACCTCGTGTGGTTCTCGGTTCGCAGCTGGGCTGGGCTGGGGGAGAGGGTCTATGAACCTTCTGAAATTGCAGGCAAGAGTTTGAACGTCTGCATGTTTTCTTCCTGTAGAAAGGGACGGTCGCTTTTTCAGATTCTGGCTGAAGAATAAAATGACTGTTGAGCTACAGTCCAGCCCATCTGTGTCTCTGGCTTCATCTCTTGGTGGTCTCTTCTCGATCCTCAACCCCCACACCTCCTAAAACTATGTCTGTGGGCACTGACTGGGCCTTGCAGTTGCTGAAAAATGCCGTCTGTTTAATGTACGCACTGGTCCTTCTACCTAAGGGGCGTTGCCCACTGTCTTTGTCTGCAACCTTCTGGCGGCACCTCTTCTGGGAAGCCTCCCCTGCCTGGCTCAGGCATTGACCAGCCCTTCCCAGTGCTTCCCCACCTCCGTATGACAGCCAGCATACCACAGGGCTGCCCCTAGCACCTGGGTTCCTCAGAATCCTCTGCACCTGTAATAAAGTGCAGATGCTCCAGCCTGCCTCGTCCCCAGTGACTCAAAATCATGGGAGAAGGAGGCCCCCAGGGGATTCGGAGGCCCATCCAGCATGAAGAACCGCAGCTTGGGGCCTTTCTTCATGTCCACATTGCTTGGGTGCACCAGACTATGAACTTGAGAGCAGGCCTCGGGTCTCAGTCCACTCTGGAATCCACGGGCGTTTAGAGCAATGCCATGAGCAAGCCCGGACACGGTGTCTCCTGTGTGCCAGGCACGGTCATGTCCTAAGGGCTCTGCGTGTACTAGCCCTTCCAGTACCTCACAATTTCCCCATGAGATACATCATTAATCCCATTTGTAGATGAAAAAATACTCAGTGAATGAAGGAGTGAGTAATACCTTCTAGAGAGCTAATTGGTTTGGAGACATCCGAATATGATTCATAAACATGACTTTTACAGGGGCGAGAGGAGCCGCCCTCTGCTCTGATCATGTCTCGGGAAGGGAGGACGAGAGAAGCCAGGAACAGCTGTTAGAATTTTCTGGAAAAGAGAACTACTCGTGCAGTGCAGAACCAGACCAGGGCTGCTGGAAGCCCACTCAGGAAGCCCCAGGACAGTTGAGCCTGAGCCAGCTGCTTCCCAAAGCTGAGGGGCTCGGCAGGGGACTGGCCAGAGGGCCTCCACGGGCCGGGAGGGTGGTGTTCTGCCTTCCTGCCTCCTTCCCACCCTGGGCGCCCGAGACCCAGCCCCTGGCTGCCATCTGCTCTCTGGGGAGGAAGTAATCAGGAGGGTAGTTTAAATCATAAAGTTATATAAAGTCCCTGCCTGCATAGGAGGCTGGCCACCGAGCCTAGTCACAGTCACCGGGGAGCTGGACGAGGCCTCTGAGGCCACAGGGTCCCACCGCCACCGCAGAATCCTCGTGGGACCACGCCCTGCCAGGAGTTGGTTTGGGAGGGCAGGAAGGCTTCAGAAAACAATGCAGAAGTGTCGGCAGGTGGGGGCCCAGTGACACCATGACCGTGGTACCTGGGTGGCTTCTGTCCTTGCTGTCCTCCCATTTGGGGGGCCCTATTCTTTGTGCTCTGGCTTCCTCTCTCGTGCATTCACACAGCTCGGCACCAGGGCTCCCCCTCCTGCTTACCCCTCTCTTCCCAACCTGCTGGGCCCCCAGGAGCCATGAACCTTGTCTTCCCAGCATCCCTAGAGAAACTGGTGCCCTCCAGAGAGTTAGGGCAGCCTGACCGATGAGTCTTAAAAAAATACCTCCTCCCAGTAAAACACCCTCCAGCTGTCTGAGAGAACAATTTGCACACATGTTTTTATGTAGGTTCTAGGGATGCCCCACTGCTGTTTTCTAGAGAGGGAATACAGCAAGAGCTTCAAAGGGTCTTGCACGCTACACCTAGAGGTTTGGGGTTCAAATCCCACTCTGCCCCTAAATTCATAGGCAAGCTCCTTAGCCTCCCTGTGCCTCCAGTGCCTCATACGTAAAATGGGGATAATAATACACAACCCCCCACACGGCCGGTGTGCAGAGCACCTGAGCTTGTATGAGTAGAGGCCTTAGAAGGGTGCCTGCCCCACTGAGCAGACACTCACTGTGGTCCTCTCACTAACTAAACTGATGTGATTTTCACGTGATCTCATAACCTTGGAAAGTAGGTAAAGAGATCTTGCCTTCACTGAAGAGGAAACCAGGCTCAGAGACCGTCAGTGACTTGCCTCAGGCAACACAGCTCATAAGTGAGCATGTACAGTTCCTCAAAGCCTGGATTCTGAGCCCTGCAGACGTGGTATGGGCAAGCCTGTGCTCTGGCATCCTTGCCATCGCTTCGTGCTCCCCCTAGCCCCCCGCCCGCCTGCCCCACTGCATTCCTGTGGCTTCCCTACACATTCTTGAAGCTTCCCAGTAGCAGTTGGCATCCCGCCCCAAACCCACCATGGGCCCAGGGGTGGGGTCCCCCTTGCCACACTCCAGCCGGTTGGGCCCGGGCAGGGAGCCCTGCAGGAGCCACTCTGGGCTCCAGTGGCAGTTCTGGTGGGCACCGGCCACAGTCCTCATCCTGCTCCCCCAGGGCCTGGCCGCTCAGGACCCTATAGACTATCTCCTGGCATCAACCTGCCAGGCTGCGTTGGCCCAGCTGCCCAGGGTCCAGAGCCATGGAGCCTTGTTAAAGAGGACACTGCCGAGCCCAGATGCTGCCACTGAGACAGTCCGCAGGCCCAATGTACCAGGATGGGCTGGTAGGGATCCTTGTACAGGCCGGGGACAGAGAGCTGGTTGAGGACAGCAAGGTTGCAGAGAGCATTTGGGTGGGCTCCTCAGACAGGGCCAGCCTGGACAGAGACCCCCAGCAGCCCCCTGTGAAATGTTTGTGTGGGTTTGGTTCTAACATGAATGCTGATCCCTTTAGGGGGTCCCTTCACGCACATCACCTCACCGGGTCTTACAGTTCCTGAGATACCCGTTATTCTCTCCATTTACAGGGGAGGAGCT
Source organism: Manis javanica (assembly GCF_040802235.1). Classification (NCBI taxonomy): domain Eukaryota; kingdom Metazoa; phylum Chordata; class Mammalia; order Pholidota; family Manidae; genus Manis; species Manis javanica. The sequence continues at coordinate 103,955,890 of NC_133166.1, read as the reverse complement.
GAAACTCCGAGCTCCCGCCTCCCATTCAGAGCTACCGTTGGGCAGACACAGACCTCAGCGGGAGACGCCCCGGCAGGTCCTGGCCCCGGGGGTGAGCGGGGCCACTGGGCAGGGGGCCGAGCCAGCGCTGCTGTGCGCCTGCTGATTGTTGCCAGGTAGGAATGCAGCCTCAGGACTGTGAGATCTTTGGATTTTTCCAGAGAAGCTGGAAATCTGGATTTTTGAAATGCGAAGTTTCCCATTTTCAAATGTTGGCAACTAATTTAATTTAGTTTTACATGTCTAGTGGGCTAAACAAAACACATTCTTGGGCTGGACTTGACTCCAGCCTGCCAGTTGGCGGCTTGGGCCCCCACATTGCCTCCAAGATGCCAGTAAGGCTGGGGTCACCCCCACCCTCCTCAAATGAATTAAAACATTCAAATGTCCCTGGGGTGGGTCATGCACAAATAAGTCAACATGAAGGATTGAGTGAGGAATTATTTACTGAGGGCCTTTATGTCAGAATTAGTTTGGGAGTCAGACTGAGGAGAAGCAAGGAATGCAGCAGCCCGTAAGAGGCAATTGCAATAATCCAGTGAGGAAATCATGGTGGCTGAGCCCAGGGTGGTGTCTGTGAAGGGAGTGAGAAATGATCAAGTTCTGGACATATTTTGTAGGTAAATCCAGGGGTGTGCAGAAAAAGTTTAAGAACTAGGACTTGGAGGGTGGTAGCTGGTTTCTATGGTGTAAGTATTCCTGACATGGCTGATTTCAAGCTACCAACAAGATGTTAACTTGACTTGCAATATTCCTAAAAATTTTATAGTTAACTCTTGCAAGCCAATACAGGCCAACTTCAGCACTAACTGTAGAACTTTCAGGACTTGGGTGTGAGAGTAAGAAAAAGACCAAAGAGAACTCTGAGATGTGGGCAATTGATAAAATGGAGTTGCCATTTATTCACTGCAGGAAGAACATGAGATTAGGTTTGGGGGAAATATCAGAGATCTCAGTTTGAGAAGCAGAGATTATAAATTTGAGAAATCCATTCTATCTTTTATTTTTAAACCACATCAGACATTATTAGTATTTTATATAGTAAATGTTCATTCAAATTTACGCACATATCTTCCACTTAATTTGCTCTTAACATTCTTTCCTGCCTCAGACCTTCTATCTGGCCTAAAGAGCAGGGTTTCCTTTAGTGAGAATCAGCTGGTAGAAAACTCCTTATTTTGTTTGCTTTTTACTTTATTTTTATCATCTGAGAGCATCACTGTCATTCCTGAAATGTATTTTTACTAAGAAAAGAATTTTAGGTGAGCAGTCATTTTCTTTCAGCATATTGAAAAAAAAGTTTTTAAGATAATCTGTCTTTAATATTTTTCTTTGTGTTTGGATTTACCAAATTTTCATGATGATATATCTGGTTGTGGGTTTCTGCTTATTCTACGTGAGATTAATTTGTCTTGAATTTGTGATTTGTTGTTTTTCATCAATTCCAGGTCATTTTCAGCTGTTACCTATTTATATAGTACCTCTGACACGACTCATCTCACCTGTGTTTCTGGGACTCCAGCTGAACATATGTTGGTTCTTCTCTGTCCTCTGTGACTCTTTAATAATTTCCATCTTTTCCTCTGTGCTAAATTTTGGATCATTTCTTTTATCTTCTAGTTTACTAATTCTCTCCAGTTGAATCTCCTGGGCTTTTATTTTTATGAATCACATTTTTTATTTCCAGAAGTTTGATTTATCTTTCTTCAAATGTAAATCAGTTGTTAAAATTTATTGGCTATAAATATTTTTAAGCATGCTTTTTATTTATCTACACCCAGTAATCATAATTGTTCTACAATCTGTGTTGGAGGAATGTGTAATTTCATGTTTTTGACCTTTAGTTTCTCTTCTCTGTTGCATCTGTAGCTTCTTACTCATGGTGCCTGTGCCCTGGTATATTTGGTTATTTTTTTGTTCGCTGCTTATCATACTTGAAAGATACTTTGGTGAAACAATGTGATACATGGGGATGAGAGTGCCTTCCTCCAGAGATGTCTTATTGTTTATTGGTTTCGTCTGGCTTTTTGCTTTTGCAAAAAATTGCACCCAAGGCTGTAGATGTGGAATTGCCTTAAATACAATTCATGTTATTGAGGGTTTCCTGAACCAGACAGTGATGAAAACTCTATGAAATTGTTTCCTAGCTGGTTTAATTTCAGTTCACCTTTACTGCCAGAGTGTAATATTTGGGGATCCTTGCTTATACAGTTGACCTTTGAACAACATGGGGTTTGGGGCCCAATCCCCCCAAGCAGTTGAAAATCCATGTATAACATTTGATTCCCCCAAAACTTAACTACTAACAGCCTACTGTTGAACAAAACCTTTACCAATAATATAAACAGTTGACACATAGTTTGTACGTTATATGTATTATATACTGTACTCTTACAGTAAAGTAAGCTAGAGAAAATAAAATGGTTTTTCAAATTGTCATAGATCTCTAAAAATTTTTCCAATATATTTATTCAAAAAAATCCATACTTAAGTGACCCGTGCAGTTCAAATCCATGTTTTTCAAGGGTCAACTATAGAAAAGAATATCTCCCTATCTTCTGCAAGTCCCAACTTTGATTTGCATCCTCTTTTCCCTTGCAGGCTCCAAAATAGAAGTTCAAATTTACTGGGGTCATTAAATACCCTCAGGGCAAACCTTCAGTTTCTGTCTTTAAGGATTTCCATATTTTCCCTTCAATTTGGTCTGGTTGTTTCATTTTCTCTTATTAACTCTCTTTTAAGATTTTGTTTCTTAGAAAAAATATTTTTAATATCTATCAGTTTTACTTGCTTTCAATGGTGGAATTGGTCCAAATAGCCTAGTCCACCATTACTGGAGACTGGAAACCCCACTGAATAGTTCAGGGGCTAGTGGTGACAGGACATGGAATTTTTTGGGGTGATGGAAATACTTTACATCTAATTGGGGTGTGTTCACATGAGTATGCACATTTGTCAAAGTTCCTCAGACTGTAGACTTCAAATGGGTACATTTCTTCCTATGCAAATAATGACTTTTTTAAAAAGTTGACTTAAAAAGTAAGAAAATACATCTCTTGCTCTTGGTGAAGAATGGATTAGAGTGGCAAGAAGTCCCGCACGGGACCATTACTAGAGTAAAGGCCAGGCACTATTCACCGTCCAGCCGTCTGTGAGCCTAGAGTCTGATTGCAGGTGGGGAGTAAAATCCCCTTGGTTATGCAATGTGTAATTGTTAAGGTTAGTGCATGGGTGGGTTGGGTTGTTTGTTAGAATAAATTCATAGCTAAATGGAATAGTTTTGGAGGAAATGAGCAGCCAGAGGTGGAAGGGATAGACCTAGAGATGCCCCTTAACAAAGGCAGGCTTGTCTTACAAGAGGACCCAGAATGCCTTGTCCCTGTCGCGGTCATGGGCAGACCCTGATGGAGGGAGGTAGAGAGGCAGACATAGCAGTGAAGATGCTGGCAGGGTTCTGGGACGCGGGTGGCCCCGCCTGGAGGGCAGTGTGAGTCTGCTCATTCTTCTGACAGCACTTTGTATGTTTCAAGTGTGTGAAGGAACCGGCAGGAGCCCTCCAAGCAGTGGGAAAGTGCCAGCCCATCCTGCTGGGTCCAGCCGGGGCCTGGGGCAGAGCTCTCCTTGCAGGTCTGTCCTTCCCCCCCAGCTCCTTCTGTGGGATCCTGGGGACCCCTGCCCACGGGCTGGTGAAGAAGTGTAAGACACGGATCTATCTATGCTAGCTGTGTGGCTTTTAACAAGTTCTTTAATCTAAGTCTCCATTTCCTTACATTTAAAGAGGGGGTAAAAATTAAAATGAGGCAATATATTAAGGTTCTTTACATATGGGCCAGCACATAGTAGCCATTTAATGCATGGCAATAATAATAGTTATTGTTTATTGATAAGTTATCAATAAATCAATGAATGTTTAATTAATTATTGAAATTAATATTTATTATTATTGAGACAAAACTAATACCAGGAGAATCTATGAGAGACTAATTTAGGACAGGATACAATTAGGATATTTTTAGGTTGTATAGACTAAACCAACTCGAAGGTGTGGAAGCAAGCAGGAGCAAGAAAAAGAAAAAAACAATTGGGGTTAATTCATCACTCATGCATTCCAAAAATATATTTTAGGGACCCCCATGTCTCCTTCCCCCCTTCATAGCACTACCATCATTTGCGATAAAGATTTATTTATGTGTTGATTTTTTTCCCAGCTACATTGAGGTATGAGTGACAAATAAAAAGTGCATGTATTTAGGTTGTACACCACGATTGTTTGCAGGTTATTTTCTGTATCTCCTACTAGACTGAGCTCTCCAGGGCGGCAGGGGCGTGATTGCTTTGTCCGGCTGTATCCTCAGAGCCTTGCACCGCGCCAGCCACCCAGTACGCCATCAATAAACATTTGTCCGTTGAACGCTAGGCCTGTGCAGGTGCTGGGATGCAGAGGAAGCCTCCCAGAGCGTTCAGTCTCAAGGGGAGGCTGGAGTTGCGCCAACGATCCCTCTGCGGGCAGCCTCCGTCTCTTGAGCAGGCAGAGGTTAATCGGGCAAGCCGCCTGCGTGAGCAGAGGGGCGAGGCAGTGGGGGCAGATGACAGGGCTGCACAGGAGCCCTGATAGGAGGCCAGCAGAGGCACCGTTAGGTGGGCTTAGGGGCCAGAGGGGCAAGTGAGAGGACAGCCCCCATGCTGGGCTTGGGAGCCGGCCGGAGGGTGGGGGTGAAGCTCTCCAGAGGGAGGCTGAAAAGCGGGCAGCACCTCAGGCCCCCCCTGACCCCCACCCGCCTAGGCCTGGGACGGAAAGGGCCCAGCTCTGGGTCCCTGGGACTGGGTGGGGTCGAGGCAGTCCAGGGCGCCGGCATGAAGGGTCGGGAAGTCCTGGCGGGCCTGCAGGGGGCGGAGGCGCCTGAGGCTCTGTAGGGGCCTGAGGGAGAGGAGATCCCCGGAGAGGCCTCCGGGATGACTCAATCCCCCGTCAACGCGGCTGCTAATGAGTTTCACGTCCCCTCCCTGAGCTCCGCTGCGAGAGGGGCTGAGGCTGGAGGACGGCGGAAGAGCCCAAAATGAGCGGCCCGCCCGCGGAGGTGGAGGAAGGGGGGAGAAGGGGGGTAGGAGGTGGGGGGAGGAAAGGGTCCCCTGACCACAAGCGGCAGAGCCACAACCTCACGGCCCAAGTCACCCAGAGCGCCCCGCCTGGGCGGGAGGGCGGGCGGCCTCTCCGCTGCCCCCCTGCCCCTTCCTCCTGCTGCCCGCGCCTCCCCAGCTGCAGAACAAACAGGCGGGAGGGGGGCTGCCGCCCAGAGAGCTGCTGCCCTCAGAAGGGGGGTACAGGGGGGCCCCGCCGACGACCACTCGCCTTCACCAGCACCTGCCCCCAAGGAGCCCAAGCGCTCTTCAAAGCCCGCTGCGCTCATGGCGGGAGGGGCGGGGCTCCCGCCTCCAACAAGGACCTGAATATAAGAAAGGGGCCCGAATTCCAGCATGAGAGAGGCAGGGCAGAGCCAAGGAAGCACTTCCCGGCAAGGTCATTTCCGCCTGAAGCGCTGTGCTGGGGGAGTCCGGGGAAGGGGGTGGGTGGGTCGAGTGCCTTCGCTTCTGGGGGTCGCTAGTGAAGGCGGGGCCCCCACTGTCCGGGCTGCCTTCCCCGAGCCCCACACCACTGTGCTAACCCCCCAGCCTCTCAGTTAGCGCTGGCCCGCGGAGCAGACAGTCGGGGCCGCCAGCCACCTTCCAAAACATATTTTGCCTTTTTGCCTTCATTCTGCGGCTTGGCTCAGCCGGGCCTGAAAGTCCCCCAAGCCTGAGGTGGGCGGGGCCGGCCGCTCCATTGCTCGCGCCCCCGTTTCCAGCCTGAAAGGCCTGCTCTGCCCTCGGAGTGGCCAAAGGGGATGGGACAGCAGGCCCCGAGGCCCCCAGGTCAGCAAGGGGCAGCCCCAGGGCCACGTGCAGGAAGGGGCACCCGGAGGCCATGGCTTGGAGCCTCCAGGGTCTTGTTGCACACAGACTCCCGCCTCCAGGATGGGCTGCGACCTGGCTGGGGTGGCCACATTAGCTCACGGCAGAGAGGTGACTGGACTGAACGGGCAGCGTTTGTGCCCAGCAAGTTACTTCCCAGCTCGCGGCCAGAGCTCCCTTGGCTAAGTGCTCTGTTGATGGACGCCAAGGCCAGCATAAACACTATGAAGGAAACACAGTGTCTCTTGGCAAGGACAGTTCATAACAATGTTCTGGAACCTTCCACGGTGCTGTTTTATGAGCCACCACCATGAAAAGTGTTTATCTTTCACTGTGTGTGTTTGGGGCCAGACAGGCACGGTCCTGGTGCCCTGGCTGTCCTATCTATGCGTGTGTTGCTCAGTTTTTACTGTGAGTCGGTCATAGTGTAGAAGAAAGCAAGTCTCTTGACTTGCTCCATGGAGCACTTCAGATAAGCTCCCCGGCCCCCCGCCACCCTCCCTGGGCACTGACTGTGGGCAGGGGCATGGCGAGCTAGGACGAAGCCAGGAATGTCTCTTCTTTCCCACACCATCCACTGGAGAATCCCTTCTCACGCTGCCCTTAAGAGGTGCCAGTCTGATGAGGAGACAGCCTCTGTCTGGAAGAACATTTAACCTAATAGTCTAAGAGCCATGCCTTTTAAAGAGTGGACATGGGACATGCAGAAAAGAATCACAGCAAGTGCATGTGAGCAGAGGGCAGGGCAGAGGGGCTCCGAGGGTCTGCTTGGGGGCCGCCTTCCCTGGAGCAGGGGGTCTCTGACACACTTTCCAGAGCTGGATGGTGGCTCCACTCTTCTGGGGAAGCAGCCTGGGTGGGGCGGGCAAGCCAGCTGCAGAAGCGTGCTCCCTCCCCTCTCCTGCTGCATCCAGCCCGCTGCCCTGTGTCCCGAACCCCAGAGGTGGAGGAAGCCCCAGGCAGTGGGCAGGGGACTCATGCACACACATTGTTGTGACGTCCTACCCTGCGCTTCTGGTAGTACCGGTGGCCCTGTTCTTTGCCTCTGGCTGGGTCTCTTCCTTTTGGAGGGGTTGGAACCAGGAGGCTCAGACTCCGTAGGAGCCTGGGGAGGGCAACCATGTGGCTCAACCCCTGACCCCATGATTTGGCTCTAAGGCCAGGGCTGTGTACGGAATGTAGAAGCAGGGCACCGGGAGGCCAAGAGGGACATGGGGCACCTCTCCCCCAGCTGCAGGCCAACCAGGCATTTTTCCAGACTGGGCAAGTGAAGCAGAATAAAGGAGAAATTAAAAGAAAGGAGGTTGAGCCTTGGGGGGATAGTGAGAGGAGTGGGTGGGCACCCGTGTCTCCTGCAGGAAAGAGATGACAGCTCTTGTTTCAGTGAAAGCCACAGACCAAGCCTCAGGAGACCAGGGTTCCAACCCAGCCTGACACCAGGAGCAGCGTGGGCGGGAACCGAGTCACATGATGTTTTTAAACTAGCACCTCCCTCCCCGCAACACATACTCACTGCGGACTCCCGTCATTCTGTAAATACCATCAGTATAGTGTAGACAGCATGGATGTTGGAGCCAGGCTGCCTGGATTCAAATCCTGACTTCAACACTTAGTGACTTTACAATACTCTGTAAACTGCGGCTGATAATAATAGTACCTACCCCTGGGTTGTTACGAGGATTCGGTGAACTAGTACACTGTGACGTACATGCATGGCACACAGGAAGCTCTTGGAGTTAGCTGTTTGGAGCATTATTACTCATTGGCCAAGTCCAGAGTCTGCCAGGGTTTCCAACTTTGAGACCCTCTATCACATGGCGAAGGGAGGCAGGGAAAAAGGCAGTAATTGCACTGTGCACAGAGCTGTGGCCCAGGGGAGCATAGGCGAGAGCAAGCTCATTGTCTGTGGGACTCAGGCAGAGCGTCCTACAGGAGGGAACATTTGATTTGGGCCTTGCAGGGTGAATAGGAGTTCCTCAAATGGAGACTGAGGGAGGAAGGACATCTGATCCTGAACTGGGCAAAAGCCTAGAGATAGGAAAACATGATCTCATGAATCTGGCTCTGCTCTGCAGGAACTTTGGAAGGAAATGAGAATTGCAAAAAAGCTGGGCCAAACTGCAGCAGCCTTGAATGTCATACTAAGGCATTTAAATTTTCTTCTGTAAACAACCAAGAGACACTACAGAATTTTAGGAAAGGGAATTACATGACTGGGTTTTGGGTTTTGGGAAATAACACACTTGGTGGGTTATGGAAAATAGATTAGAAAGCGAGAAGCCTGCAGAAATGCACTCACATACACACAGTTGAGGATTCTGTGATTTGAGAAAACACAAAAGAGGAGGAGCTATTCTAGGGCTTCTGGCCTGCTGCTGGATCGTACTGGGGCTGGGGTACAGGATTCTGAACACCTGCTGTGTATCGGAACTGGGCCGGGTGCCAGTAGGACTCAGATCTGGCCCAGGCCCCCGGAGCGCTGGCAGACCCAGCAGACAGGAGAACAGAGGAGGCAGGGAAAGGGGCACAGCTCCCGGGTCAGACACACCCTGGGGACGGCTAGATCACACGAAGTGCTCCTCCCCACCCAGGGGTGGGAGGAGAAAGCATTGTCAGGACAGCACCCTCGCAGATCTGACACCTGGGAAGAGGGCTTTGTAGACAGAAGGAGCAGTGAGCCAGCGTGGGGAAGTGTGCACCAGCTCGGGGTGCTCTGGTTGCTGTGAGACAGTCACGTGCTTGGGGCTTAGAGTTGGAGAAACGGGGCTGGAGAAGTAAGCAGGGGTCAGAGCACGGAGTGTGGGCTGCGTTCTGTAGGCCTTAATTCTCAGCCAAAGGGGTGAATCCCGATCACTCATGGTGACAGCCTTTAAAAATACACACCTGTCTGAATCAGCATCTCTAAGGGTGGGGCCTCAGGCATCTTTAAGAGCTCTCAAGTGAATCTGACCTGCAATGTGGGGTCCTGGGGACAGGGAGCCCCTGAACAGTGGCCTGGTCAGATCCCTGCCTTAGGAAGAGCCAGGTGGAGGGTGAAGCAGGGGCAGGAGGCTGGGGGAGGCAGGGAGGCCCATAAGGAGAGGTGCCCCAGTGGGGCTGATGGGCTAGCCGCGAGAGCCATTAAGGAAACAGAACTGAGAGAACTTGGGGAGTCCATATGGGGGTAAGAAAGACAGGAACTGAGAGTAACGATTTTAGGAATGAGAAAGTGAGGCCTAGATCAGTGATTCTCAGCAGTTTCAAGTGTGAGGATTTTCTTTCAGCATCAGAGGAAAAATGGAATGACAGTTAAACTTCCATGAATAGAAACACCTAATGACTTCAAACTACCTGGATTTAGAGATGATTTTAAACATTTAAACATGCATTTAGCAGAGATATACACAAACAAGAGCATTGGGGGCAGAATGACCTGGGGTGCAGTCCGACCTCGGCCTTACTGGGTGTGCGACCTTGGGCACCTTAGTGGGGCGGGTCTCCATCTCACCTACAGAAGGGGCGTCGTGGCAGAGCCCACCTCGTGGAGTCGCATGGGAATGAAGGGGTTGTGCATGTAGAGAGTTTAGCAGAATGCTTGGCACACAGTGGCCCTTTCGTCTCTCACCATCACTATTATGCTGTTACTATTATTCGGTTTAAAGATGGTGCTTGTGGGGCCCCGAGGTCCCGTGAGGCTGCCTTACTCCTGCTCTCCTAGACCTTGTGACATAGGGCGTGACTAAGGGCACATGGCCATAGACCGGCCTTGTCACACGGCGGCAGGGAGTCTGTGCATGAGTGAGGCAGTGTCATCCCCCAGGAGACTGCCACGTGGGGCAGGTGGCTTTGGTGGCCGGTCAGAGTTATACCTGGAACCTGAGTATTATCCCCAGGTGCTGTGCTGCCAAAAGGCAGAATGAGGTCAGACTGGAGTTCCGGGACGATGCGGTTTGGGGGCAGAAGAGGCATCCCAGAGCCTAGGAGGACCTCACCTCAGAGGGCAGAATGCCATCCACCACTCACCTGGGCCGGCTTCTTCAGCCCCTGAGGAACTCCAGAAGCAAAGCTCACTGAGGACCCCCTGGCTTAGCTGTTCCAGTCATACCAGCAGATGGTACAGCAGGGCTGGTCAGCCTGCCCAGCAGTTCATGACCCTTAGACAGGATCGTAGAAATGAGTGAAAAGGGACTTTGGGGTCCTCCAGCCCCACTGTGCCCACCATGTGGCTGACCTCTGGTTGAAACAGCAGTCCCATCTGTGCTCCCTGCCGTAGGGGGCGCAGGACACGGGGGCAGCCTGCAAGAGACTTTGGTCTCATTTCCCACAAGCCTGAGCCTTTGGGGGTGTCTGGGCATAGACACAGTGTCTTGGCCAGAAAGGGTGACAAGGAAGCTTCCTCCCCTGGAGAAGAAATGGTGCCGGTTGGGGCTGGGTCACGGGAGAATGTGGGGCTCTGAGGGGCCTGAGCACCTGGCAGAGGGCCCGGCAGCCAACACGTCTCCTCCAGAAAGGAAACGACAGCTCTGCAGAAGGTCTCTGTCCTCTGCACACAGGCTTGGAATAGGTCAGAGAGCTGGTAGGCCGGAGGGACCTCACAGGGTGAAGGGCATGTCCTACAGCACCCTAGGTGGGGCGTAAGTGGGGGCCCTGTGCACACCCTCCCCCAGGCCCTGCACCACATAAGTCCATCTCAGCTGCTGCACAGTCCTGGGGGCAGGGCAGTGGCAGGAGGCTGGGGATACCAAGGAGGGCAGAGAAGGGGTTCTCCAACCTCCTGGGAAATGAGTGCTCAAACTATAGAAGAAAGTTATAGAATAGTTACCGAGTTGATGGACTGCAGTTGATACCTGCCACATACAGATGAGAAAAGAGGGGCTCAGAGGGAGCAAATAGTAGCCCGAGGCCACCTAGTTAGCACAGAGAGGAGGCAGGGCTGGAGCTGGAGCCGAGCCGTGACCCTCCAAGCCCAGGGCTGTCCCCCTTAAAGATGGGCTGGGCTGCGGGCAAATGCCTGGCCAGAGGGGACCAGTCAAGTGAACGCGGGGCAGAGCGGGAGCCTGGTGTGCCGATGTGGGGTGACTGGCAAGATGCACTATGGCACAGAAAGAAACATGCACAGTTGCCTGTACGTGTGTTAAATAAGGCAGGACATGAGAAACTGGCACGCTGATGTTTTCTAGAGGAAGCTGGGCCATGGAGACAGGCAGCGGACGAAGACTTCCCTGTACAACCCTTTGTACCCTTTGGGCTTCGAATCAAGAGAATGTATTATCTATTCATATTCAAAAAATAACATTTTTAAAAAGGAGTGACAGAGAACCTCCTTGTTCAACAAGCAATGAGCACCGAGGCTGTGCCAAGCCCCTGCTGGGTGCTGTGGGTTACAGCCTGGTGAGGAGGGCGCTGCCTCCACCCACCAGGAGCCCGCTGGCCCCAGGTCCCCCAGGCTGGGCCGCAGGGTAAGCGGCCACAGGACTCCCACAGCTTCTGGCTGTTCAAGCATTTGCCCAGACCCCCAGCCACCCTAAGCACGAGCCTCCGTTGGTGAGGGGTGAGGGTCCATCCCAGGGCCAGGCTCTGTGGGCCGGGTGACCGCAGGGCAGTGTGAACCCAGACTCCTGGGGCCACAGAGCTTCTTCCTGGCGGAGTGGGGGGAGTCTGAGCTGCCTCCCTTCCCGATTTCCAAGGAAGGGATCACACAATCGCGCCCTTTCTTCTGCTCTAAACACTCACTGCTTATAACCAAGGTGGCCGTTACTGTGCTGGTCGAATAAGCACTGAGCCCCTGAGATGGGGTGGCAGCCTCGGGGGGACGTGTGAGCAGACCCAGACGGTCCGGAAATGTAGCCGCAGTCTGCCCCCCTGGGGGCCCCGCCATCCCTCCTCGCCCTCCCTGCACGGTCTGCCCGGGTCCCCATCCCAGAAGCTGGTAACAGCCACAGCCTCCTGGACACATTGGCTTCTCCTGACTTTCCCTAGTGTCCCCCCCATGTTATCCCTGTCACACCAGGAAGGAGTAAATACCTCCCATGGGGCAGCTGCATCAGCTGGTGTCCCTGAGCCCCTAGGAGGGGACGTTCTCCAGGGAGGACGCTCAGGGTTTGGCTGTAGGAAGCCCACGAATCACAAAATGGTCTCCCAGCTAAAGCTTCCGATGGTCCTGGCATTGTCCCAGGTGTGCCCTGGGCAGGGGATGGAGCAGGTTATTACCCTGGACGCAGCTATGTCTGATGTCCACTCAGCAGGTAGCTGGAGAACAGTAGAGCTGAAATTGTAACCCAGGTGTCCTGAGCCCCTCTCCAGGCTCTGTGCACATTGCTGCTGGAGGAGAACATCGAGGTCACTTTGCACAAGATCCTATTGTCACGTGACGAAGTGAGGCCAGAGAGGGGGAAGGACACCTCCAAGGTCATACAGCAGGTAAGAGGCAAAGCCAGTCTCCAGAACCCAGCCCCCTGTCCCCCACTCTAGAGGCCATTTGGTCCTCTGTCACAGGGATGAGAGGCAGGTTAGCTGATGGGACCTGACACCTCCTCCTTTACGGTGTCCCCTGTTTGTTCCAACTCACTCCATTTCTCAGTTGTTGCCGCTACACCAGTGGTTGTGGCCTCAGACGTCCTCGAGGACAGGCAGGCAAGTGAGGGAGGCTGTCTAGGCCCCCGACGCTAGGACAGGGTGCCAACAGTGTTGAACTGGGAAGTGCATTCCCCGCCGAACAGCTTCAAATCCAGTTTCTGAAGATATTGCTTCAAAATATACCAGTGGGGTTCGTAAAAGTGGGGGTCATGGATGGAACAGGATGGGCTATGAGTTGGTAATTGTTGAAGCCAGGTATCGCGTGCATGTGTTATTAATATTATTGTGTGTAAACATGTATATGTTTTACATTTTGCATAATGAACAGTTTTTTTAAATTAATGTGCTATCAAAAAGCATATTGCGTCCTCAGGCCATATGAGATCCACAGGGCACCAGTTAGCAAACTCTACGCTAGACATCCCTGAATATCCGGCTCACATCCGTAGCCTTCATTCCAATTCTCTCTGGTTGCCCCGGGCAGGGGGAGACAGGGAGGGAGAAGGAAGTCACGCTGGGGTGGGCACAGCTCGGAGATGGTCATCGTCGGGGCCCACAGACATAGACTCTGGGGATTTGGATGGATTCCACAAAATGGGTGCAAGTCACACTTCCAAACCCTGCCTAATCCCTCCCACCTGCCCCCTGCACATCCTCCCTGTACTTCATTGTATCTTGTTCATCTTTTTTGAACTCTGCTTAGCACCCATCACACCAAGGGAAAAACAGCAAATCTAGGATCTGAGGTTCTCAGTCTGCAGAAGGGACCATATATCAACTGGATGAAAAATAAGGTGCCTGAGTGGCCTGGCACGCCCGGGGTTAATGTGGATCTACAGAGCAGCTGGGCTCTCCTCCAGCGAGACCTCAACAGGGTGTGGACGGCTCACTTTTGGGACTAGAAAGGGTGTGGGGAAAAAAGGTATGGATTTTTTTTACCTTCTCGGTTTCTTAGGCTGACTACCTTTCACCATGACCTCTCTCCTAAACCCTAACATCATCCCAGTTTATAAAGTGCTGTCACACTTATATCATTTCATCTTCCCAGCCCTATGAGGTACATATTATCTCCATTTCACAGATGAGGAGACTGAGGCTCCACATGATCAAGAGACTTGCCAAGATCCCATAGCTTGTAGGTGGCAGAGCCCAGGCCTGCTGACCCTAGCTTTACTGTTCTTCTCTTAGGGTGGAGGGGGTTCTCTGTCACCTCATAAGCTCTGCCGCTCTTCATTGACCTGATGATAGAAAAAGTAAATATTATTGAGTTTTCTAAGTAGCCAACTGGGATGGCAGGAAGATTTGATGAGCTGCTTGCTACTTGGTGTTATTTTGACTTATTTAGCAAGTGTGTTGGATTTCTTAATTAAGGAGAACTGCTAGACGTAATGGGCTTACCTGAATGGGTCTTCTGGGCTGACCAGGCCAGGGGACGTTTGAATTTCCCCATGTGTGTACTTTGGGTCATGACCATAGAGCCTCCAAACCTCTCCTGAGTGGGATGGACATGGAGAGGCTGGGAAATGCATGGCTGTTGCACACTGAGCTGGGGACAGTGACCTCAGGCCTTACATCAGATCTTAATTCCGCCTTAGCTTTGCTGTGTGACCTCCCACCACCCTCCCCTCTCTGGTCCTCAGAGCATCCCTCTGGCAGCCAGACCAAGGCTGTCTCCCATAGCAGCTCACTGAGCAGCAGGACACCCTCCCTCAGTGACCCCTAGAGAAGGAGACTTGGGGCAGGACTGGCCCTGTTTGGAGGAAGCGTCGCACAGCCCCCAGTGGTTTGGGAATTTCACAGGGCGAGATGTGCATCAGCAGCAGGGCGACGCACTGTTAGGGTGGGACCGGCACCCGGCCATCCAGCTCAGGCCAGCACAGAGGTTGCTTTCCATGCCTTTCTCTTCTGTTAATTTGGCTTGTTTTCCAAACCTGGGTCAAACAATCTCCCCCCAGAAGGAGCAGCAGCAGAAGGAAATGTTATTCCAGCGAGTCCGTCAGTGGGCATGGTGTGTGGACGGAGTCTTTGGAAGTTTTGGCTGCCAAATAAAGACTTTATTGTTGTCATTCCTCCTTTCCCGAGCTCCCTCCCTTCTCCCCCTTCCTTTCCTCCCTCTTTCCCTCCCTCCTCCCCTCCCTCCTCCCCTCCCTCCCTACAATCTGCCCGTCCCTCCCCCTAACCTAACCTCCCCACCCCAATAGGCTCTGGTAGAAGGACAGCCAGGCAAACGCCAGCCAGCCAGCACCACTGGCCGATCAGAGCTTCTAGGGCTCTGGGCTTCACAGCTCGCCGGAGGGTGGGGAGGAAGAGGGGGGAGCCTTGCTGGGGACCAAGCCCAGAGCTGAGAGGAGAGGCAGGCGCGCAGGTAAGCCCTGGGCAGAAAGGCTCCCTCGCCAGCCGGTTTGCTCCTGCTCTGCCCACCGAGGTCAGCCACCCGGCCCGCATCCCCTGCTGCCTCCTGTCCTTCCTCCCACCTTTCGCTCCTGTCAGGGAAGCTCAGGTGGGCCCTCCGCATTTCTTTACACCTCTTCCTCCGCCTTCTCTCCATCATTCTACACCCGTGTGTTTGCTGCGGGAGTGGAACTGCCTTGCTGCGGATGTTTGAGGCAGCGGACTCTGTTATACGACTCACAGTACGGCTACAGATCAGGTGTTTCCATAGAAACCGGACTCTAGAATCCGTTCTCTGCGCCTTTCACATACCATCCCACGCTGTCCCAGGCGTACCCACAAGTCACACAGAGGCTGCACTTCCACTCCACACACACACACACACACACACACTCTCTCTCTCTCTCTCTCTCTCTCTCTCTCTCTCTGCATCTTGTCTCTCACCCTCATGCATGCTTTCCCCGCCGTAAGAGCAAAGAGAAAGTGCATCTTTCCCACTGAGATGGCAGAGCCAAAAGAAAATCCTGTGTCCTTCCTGAGTGTAGACTGAGCGGGGAGGAGATGGACAAGAACAGGGGCTGGAACGCAGTCTTCCTGCTTCAGAGCTTAATTGGGTAGGTGGGAGGAAAAGTGGCTTTCCGACCGATACCGTGTCTTCCCAGTAGCTGTGCATTTCTGTCTCACTGGTCCAAACCGCTTAGCTTTTGGAAAGAGAAAAGAAAACGGCCCAGCTTCTAAGCCTGGGAGGTCCTCCTTCTCAGCTCAGGGCGCAGTGTATTTATTTATTGTCTCTGCAGGCAGCCTGAAAAGATTTCTCCTTAAAGACGTTTCAAAATTATCCCGGGTTAACAAGGGGTCTTTGTGGTAGAGATTAAAAGACCACAATCAGTCAGGGTGGGGAAAGCTGAAGCAGGTAACTGAATGCGCGGTTTCCAGATTGTTGGGGGGGCCTCCATCTGCCGAGCACCCTCCTCTCCAACCGCAGAGTACCACCCCAAGGCAGGCGGGTGTGGGCTGGATCAGGGCCCCCAAATACTGTTGCTCTTCAAAAATCACCTGGTGGGGTGGGGGGTGCTTACTGAAAGTGTAGATGTCTGGACGCCTCCCTCCAGCCCTACTGGGTGGAGCCCAGGAATCTGTTGTTTTAATACTTGAGGGGTTCCTGACAGTCAGCCAGGGCTTGAGAACCTGCATCAGGGTCCTGAGGGGGGCGGAGACTGAGAAGCACAGGACTTCCAGCCGCGTTTGCAGGGCGGAAGGGCTGTGTGCTTTCCTGGACAAGGACCGCCTGGTGGAGGAGCTTCGGTGTTCCAGAGGAGCCACCCTCTCTGGGCCCTGGGAGAGAGCGCCTGAGAACTGGGGCCATCTCCTGTGGTTCCTCCCACCTGCTCATCTGCCTGCTCTGGGCCCCCGGGGGCACTGTGCTGGGTCCCGGTCCATCCCTCCTAGGTCCCCTCCCAGCCCAATAGCTGTGCCTGCTGAAGGGCTCATGGAGAGGGGTTCCCCAAGCTTCACACGGCCCGGTCACCTCCCCAGCAGGCAGCCCCGTTTATTGGGCATGCGAGGGAAGCATTTCAAAGCTGGAAAGGGCAGAAAAGCCAGGTATACAAGGTTGGGAGGGGAAGCCTGAATCACAGAGGGAACCCCAGCCGACTGAGGCGGGGTGACTCTGCCTTCCCAGGCCGGCTTCCCCCACTTCCGTGCACCGTGGGGCCAATAGGTGACCGGGAGGAGCACAGGAAGCACCCCCAGGTGGCGGGTGGGGGGCTTCTATGGTCTCTCCAGTTCATTTGTTCTGAGACCCAAGTGTGGTCTCACTGGCCCCAAAGTGGAGGAAGCTGCTCTGTGTGCAGGAGCTGGGGAGGAATCTGTGAGCGCGGCTGGACCCCTGTCTTTAGGTGGAGGGTGGGGCTGCCCTCTGGCCTAGCAGAAGGAAATGAGACCCCATTTCTTGGAAATAATGTCAACAACAGCTTAATATTCCCTGAACATTTACTTCACCCACATTTTCTCATTTAACCCTCAAAACAAGCTGATAAGAAGGTGCTCATGGGCACATTTTACAGAGGAGGAAACTGAAACTTAGTAGAGGTAAGAGATTTGCCCACGAGCACCCAGCTAAGTGGCTGAAGAGTTGCAGGCTGGGTCCCAGATTTATGGGCACCCAAAGCATCAGACACATCCTTCCTGGCCTTCTTCAGGGGCAGAGGTGCGAGGAGATGAAGGCAGAGAGAAGGGTCCGGTGAGGCGACGGGCCATCAGAGCAGGAGGCCCACCGCACCCTCTTCGCCCACTCGGGTCCCCCGGATTGGAAATTGCTCCTCTGGAGAAGTGGCCCGAGGCCAGAAAACCTTCATTCTGTTTACACTTTGCCTGGTGGTAGACGGTGGGGAGACAGATGGTCTCTCTATGATAGTGTTATATTTATTTTTAGCACTTTTCGATCTGCAGAACATTTTAAAGTCACTTATCACACTTGCTTCTGACCGCAACTGGGAGAGGACTATGGGGACAGGGAAGATTTTGTTATCTCTGTTTCATAGATAAGGACACTGAGGCTGGGAACCCTGATTCCCCATCTAGTGTGAACCGTGATGCTCGCCTTATACTAATTTCATCCCCTAGGAAAGAAGCAGCTGCGCCCATGTGTCGTAGTCATCGTGCTCCCAAAATCAGCCCTTCCGTTTCCCCAGGACCACACAGCTCTGTCAGAGGCCTCAGGCAGTCTGGGGGGCCTGCCTGGCTCCTCTGCTAACAAATGGGCAGAGACCACCTGATTCTCCTGGCCTCCAAGAAGAGACAAAGGGATTAGGATGGCTTTCAGAGTCTCAGTTTAGAACAGAAAGAGGGGAAAAAAAAGAAAAGAGGGTCACGCCCACATCCATGGGTGTGGCTCTGAGGCAGGGCAGCCCCATTCTCCACAGCAGGGCCACTGGCTGGGTTAAGCCACAGAAGCTGAGGGGTGACCAATGGGACAGGAAAGCTGACAAGAAGAATGCCAGTAGTGTGCGGAGTGATCCTTCTTTAACCCAGGGAGACACCTGAGCTCGCTCCCTGCCCAGCACCAATCCCAGACACTTAGTACAAAGCCAATGGCCTTAAACTTGCTCCTAATGACCTGCCAAACCCACGTGGACCTCAACCAAGCCCTGCCCTGGGCCTAAACATTGCACCAGGCCTGGGTGTTCAAACCTTAAATGAATGAATTCATGAGCTAAACAGGAATGAGGGCTCTCTCACTTTAAAAATCAGAGTTGTTTTAAAGTATCTGCTCTTTTACAAACAAATAAATTAATGAAGGAAAACCCTGCCCTTTGCAGGGAGTTAGCGCTTTACCACATGCCTTTGTGTGCGTGATCTCATTTGATCCTCACACAGAGGAGGCGTCCGGGGCTTGGGGCGGAGGGTCAGAGCCAAGATTCAAGCCCAGAGATCCCAAACTTGAAACTGAAATTTGAACATAACATTCTCTTAGGAAATGTTCTTAAATGGAGAGAGTGAATTTTGAGTTGGGCAAAACAATTGTTCTTCCCCCCCTGAAACAGCAGCTGTTTGAGAGCCACAACTGGCAAGCAGGGCTGCATGAGGCTGCGGTTGTAAGTGGCCCCAAGTATTCATTAACTGGGCAATCAGCATGCCCTGCAGGAGGGTGGTGGGTGGGGAAGTGTGCTTGCAAAGGCATAAGAAATTCAAAAATCATGCACACTTATGACCCACCCCAAGGGAGCTTATGATTGGACAGAAGGTTCTGGAAGGCAGAAGTATAAGACAGTATGTCTTTGGTCTTGGGGTGGCATGGGGTCTGGGGAGGACTATGACTTCCCTTGGAGTGCAAGGACCTCCAGTCTGTCACACAGATTGTGATATCAGAGACCAAGACATCCCATGTGCTGCCAGAGCAATGGCTGTGCAGAAATGACAGCCCCTCTGGACAGCCAAGCTCCAGCAGGAAGGGGGGTTGCCCGGTGAGAGAAAGCCTTAAACATGAACCTCATTTCCTCAAGGTAGAAGGATGGGCATGTGCACACACACAGGCCAGCTCAGCCGTGGGGCTGAGAGGCGGAGTGGAGCAGATCCGGTCTCTCCCTAGGTCCAGGGAGCTGGAAGCCTGCAGCTGTGAGACGGGCTTGTCCAGCCCCAGAGGTCTCGATGCAAAAGGGACAGAAGGCTGGTGGGGAGGATGAGGGATGTGCCCTACGGGTCTGGCGCAGGAGCCGGGGATGAGGAAGGCCTATGTTTGCTGTGGAGGGAAGGGGCAGGAGGCTGGCCTTCCGGGTGGAGCAGTGACTGACTGTGATTCTGTCACTCCTGACAGTGGGGACCAGGGCTGCCCATGCCCAGGGCTGCTGAGAAATGCCAGCTGCCCGAGGCCCTGTGCCTCGCAGTGCATGCTTCTGCGGGAAGCTGTGGACAAGCTCTACTGGCTTAACTCAGGGCCCGGTGCCTGGTAGATGCCTCTGGTGACAGGCAATGAAGGGAAATAGTGCTGGGACACCTCCCCGGGGAGGGCTTCTCACGTCATGAGACATTTCTTATTTTCAGGCTCTGGGTGATCAGAAAATACAGAAATGGCCAAAACAAAACAAAAGATTCAGAATCACCGAAGTTGGGGCCTTTATAATGGTTTGGTTTTAGCATATTAATGCTTTAACCACCTCCCTACAATTTAGATGCACTATGACTGAACTGTTATCAAGAAAATTACAGGACTTACATTAATTCATGGTTCACCAATTACAAGTGGTGTGGGGTCCGGCGACAAAACTCAGGTTGAGTTTTACGATGAATGTCTCCTCTTTCCAGCCCTGTCAGTGAACCCCAGAACCATTATATCCTCAAGTGGAGGTAGAGCCAAGACTCTAACTGCAAGGCCCTTTGTGATGGGAGGCCCAGGGACAATAGCCCTCCTGGGGCCCTTAGAGAGGCCTGCCTGGGAAGAGGCCGCCTTCAGGGGAGGTGGGGAAGCCACAGAGGCTGCGGGCCACCGCGTCCCTCCCTCCTCCTCGCCTGTCTTCCTTTCTCCCCTCTCCCCGCGTCCCTGTCCTCGGTGTGCTGGGTGAGGGCTCGCACACACTCTGAGGACGTGGGGCCAGGGTTTGTGTGCAGGGCAGGGGAAGAGCACAGGTGTGTGCGAGGGCGGGCAGCAGGTGCTTAGGGCGCGCAGGGAAGGTGTGGGAGACGCTCCTCCCGGGCTGAGCTCCGCCCTCTCCTGTTTCTTGTTATGTGCGGCTCCTCCTGAACATCTGGCCAGGACTACGCAGCTGGTGAGGGCCTTCTCCCATCTTCCTTTGAGCAAAGCCAGCAAGAAGCCTGCACTGGGTCACACGAGGGACGAGTCTAAGCTGATACGGGCTCAAAGCCACGAGAGCAGGGGCCTGGAACAGGGGCAGTGATCACAGGGTCCAGCTGCAGCCAAGCACACACTCCTGCCCGCACTTGTCTCAGAGAACCCCAGGAAGCCTGCATCCCCTACGTGCCCCAGACCCCAGTGCGAGGGGTGGGTCACCATAATTGTGAAACCACAGTGAGGAGGGCCAGTGGAAGCCATGTGGGGACCAGAGGGCATGTCGCCAGATGGCCCTGGGGAGGGGAAACACAGGGACCCTCTCTCTCGACCCTTTCCAGGCAGTCCAGGAATGCCTGGGGGAGCTGCCACTTTCTGTTTGCAGCCCTGGGTCTCTTGATATTCCCCAGCTTAATTCAGCTCAAACCACAGGGCCCTATCTGAGGGTCATCAGGGCCAACAGGAAGGACAGCCCCCAAGTATCCTGAGCAGCCTAGTCTGTGTGTGACAGAGGCCGGCAGGAAGTCCTCGGTATCCTCCCAACACCCATGTCAGTGCACACGGGGGCTAGCAGTACCAGATCAGAGGAAATGGAAGTGGTCTCCCCACAGTTTTCGATCCCTTCCCTGTTTATTTTCCCAGGAGCCTCCACATCTGGGGAGAAATTCTTGGCATGTCTCCTGTTGGCAAAGACCAGCATTCTGTGAGCGGAGGGCAGAGGCATGGGGCAAGCAGGGGCGGACACGGGGTCTGCAGCTCTGTCCCTCCTTCGCAGTATGTCTACGAGCCCTGCTCTGGGAGGCAAGGAGACCTGGGTTTTTGTCCTGGGTCTACTGTTAAACAGTTTCCTGGAGCCACTTCTTCCCTCCAGCACTCAATTTTTATAAACAGTAGAGTCTGGACTTGATCAGTGGATTTCAAAACATTTTTAGCAATGTAACTTTTTTCCCCAGTGAATGTTTTGGCTAAACCTCAACAGATAAAACCGATTTTAAAAACACAGAGCTGCTCAGGTTGGCCTAGGGGTGGGTTGAGGGGGTCTCAGGGCCACCCACTCAGTCTCTCTTCCTTGGGGGAGCTCCACAAGTGGGGGTACAGTTTGAAAACCAAGTTATGGGATCTCTAAGGGCCCTTCCAGATGCAATACCTCAGGCTCTATGGTTCATATATCCTAACATTCCTCCCATAAAAATGGTGGTGGTCGGTGAGGGGGCTGGTGTTGTGGGAGGTGGGGTGGGGTGCGGGGGTTCCCATGACGCCGGGGAGGGTGAGGGCTGGAGAGGTAAGGGCTTCTCCAGCAGCCCAGGGCTCCTGGTTCAGATCCCACCGTGCCCTCTGCCAGGATGGCCCACCCCCTCTGCAGCGGCTGCCACACCGAGTGGCCAAGCCTCTGGGTAGGGGATCCGGCCCCTCCAGCCTTTGTTGCTTTCTTGTTGGCTGGATACAGGTAAACAGGGAGCTGCTTCCACAGATCCTCCCACGGCTCGGTGGGGCCAGTCCTACCTACTCCAGCTGCAAAGACATGGCCTCTAATTCTGAGTCCTGGAAGCTAACGGTGCCTGTGTCTCCTCCCTGCAGGTGGTCACCTGGACCATGAGGTCATCCCTCTGCTGGCTCCTCCCACTTCTCCTGATCTTGGCCTCAGAGGCCCAAGGCCAGCCAACAAGACGACCCCGACCAAGGCCCAGGCCCAGGCCCAGGCCCAGGCCTAGGCCCACACCCAGCTTTCCTCTGCCCCCTGAGCCGGCAGAGCCTACAGACCTGCCTCCTCCCCTCCCACCAGGCCCACCGTCTATCTTTCCCGACTGCCCCCGGGAATGCTACTGCCCCTATGATTTCCCGTCTGCCCTCTACTGTGACAGCCGCAACCTCCGGAAGGTGCCCGTCATCCCGTCCCGCATCCATTATCTCTATCTCCAGAACAACTTCATAACCGAGCTCCCGCTCGAGTCCTTCAGGAATGCCTCGGGCCTGAGGTGGATCAACCTGGACAACAACCGAATCCGCAAGATAGACCAGAAGGTGCTGGAGAAACTCCCGAGGCTGGCGTTCCTGTACGTGGAGAAGAACCAGCTCCAAGAGGTGCCCTCGGCCCTGCCCCGGAACCTGGAGCAGCTGCGGCTGAGCCAGAACCAGATCTCCAGGATCCCGCCCGGCGTGTTCAGCAAGCTGGAGAACCTGCTGCTCTTGGACCTGCAGCACAACAAGCTGAGCGACGGCGTCTTCAAGCCTGACACCTTCCAGGGCCTCAAGAGCCTCATGCAGCTGAACCTGGCCCACAACACCCTGCGGAGGATGCCGCCCAAGGTCCCCACCGCCATTCACCAGCTCTACCTGGACAGCAACGAGATCGAGGCCATCCCGAGTGGGTACTTCAAGGGCTTCCCCAACCTGGCCTTCATCCGCCTCAACTACAACAAGCTGTCCGACAGGGGCGTCCCCAAGAACTCCTTCAACATCTCCAACCTGCTGGTGCTCCACCTGTCCCACAACAAGATCAGCAATGTGCCTGCCATCAGCAACAGGCTGGAGCACCTGTATCTCAACAACAACAGCATTGAGAGTGAGTGGGGGTTAAATGTGGGTAAAGTGCCCAGATTGCTATGCTTGCAGCATTTCGTCTTTTGCTGCTTGTCCTCCATCCCTTCTTGCCAGCCTAGCTTCCTGGTCCTCCAGATCTATCGCTAGGGTAGGCAAGGACATTCTCCTGAAAGTGCAACAGTGACATCTAAATGCCCATCTGAAATGTCCTGGGCCCATCCACTGCAGAAGCCGGCAGCTGTGACAGGAGGCGTCTTCCCAAGTCTGAGCCTAGGTTTGGAAGACTCCACACAAAGTGCACACCAAGAGGCAGCTATATCCTCGGCATGCTCACCTGGTCAGAACGTGACAGCCAGAAAAACATGTCTGTATGCAGGTGCTTTCTGAATCTCTCTGGAAGGCTGGAGCATTTAGTCATAAAAGACAGTGTGTTTAAGGCAGAACTTGCCTAAGCTACATTTGACAGGTTCCTGGGTTCAGAGTAAAAACTGCAACCTGAAAGAGGCTGGAAGTAGCAGTTTAGCTTCAATCCAAAATGTCAGCTCTGCACAGGGTATTAACAGAAAGGTTTAAAAACAAAAGAGAGAATATTATCTGGTCCCTCATAAAAACCAGGCTACATCCACACAAAGAATGCAGTAGCTGTAGCAATGAAGGGGGTTCAGGGGAAGGAGAAACACCCCTAAAATAATAGGAATCCATAACTACTTCCAAGCCACAAAATGAGGGGGAAATTGTTGAATTTCTTACTCTTGAAACAAATGATGAGAGAATAGGCTTCTTTGCTCGTCTGAGATACGTATTCAAAGTGGAGAAGGGCTTTTTAAAATGTTACAAGAAACAAATTCAGGAAAAGGGGAAAGTGTCTAATTTTACCCTGCAGTTGTGAACTGATAGAACAGTTACCCCCAGGAAGCTGTATAGACTGGAAATATAAACAGAAAGAACACCTTAGTAAGTGGCTGGTAGGTGTCTATTACACTGGGGAAGAACTGGCTCTTAGAGAATATCCAGCCCTCTGAGGCTGAAGTCAGAAAAATCACACCCCTTCCATACATGCCCACCTACAACCAGCCTGTACCCAGTGTCTGACAGACAGGGCAGGCTGAGTGGGCTCCCAGTCGGTGGGGGGTCGGTGGGGGGATCGTGTTCTCAGCAATGACCTCCTGCTGCCACGTAGCGAGGCCAGTCCTTTACAGTTTGCAAAATACCTTCAAGAAAGAAAGACAAAGACAAAGGAGAACAACACAGTGATGCCAACCCCGCAGGTGACAAAGAGGCCAGGCCTAGGGAAAATTAAAATATTCATTTAGAAGATAACATAGTGACATCATCTAAGAAGGGGTGAAGGAGAAATGTAACCTCATGGTCCACTTGAAAGCTCACCACAATTTGGCTGCAACCTACCTCTCCGCCTTCCTCTCCCTAGAGGCAGTCATCACTTCTAAATCTATAGGCTTATCACGCACCCCCGCCTTCCCGGGCCTCCTTCCTTCTTCCTGCCCTGTTTCGGTTAGGGTGACCATCCTCTGTCTACCCTCATGCTCGGGGCCAGAGCACAGGAAACCTCCCAACTCATTCTGCCGTCCACCTGCTGGCTTCAGACCTTGTCTCCCCCATTGTTTCTCCACACCGTAGTGAGATTTGTCTTTTTACAGTGTAAACCTGGTCATAGGACCCTTCTGGATTTAAAATGCAGGATGCTGTGGCTCATATATCCCGTCATCCCTCATAATGACAGTCCTGCTCAATGCCACTCCTCAGACTGGAGATCAAAACCCCCATCCTCACTAAAATATTTGAAAGCCTACCATAATTTGTGGCCACAACTTACCTCTCCAGCTTCCCCTCCCTAGTATCACATTATTCTATTTACCACCCCCAGATTCTGTCACGAGCTTTTCGGCCTCCCTAATTTCATTCAGATGGGTCACCCTACCAGAACCCAGGTCTCCCCTATGAACTCCTACTATCTTTGAAGGTCCAGCTCAAAGTTTACTTCGTCCGTGAACTTCCAGTAACAGTCGTTGACCTTTTCCAACTTAATTAATCTTATTAACATGTGAACCACGCCTGGAGGTCAGGGTCAGCTCATCCCGGGTTCGCCTTCCCAAAAAGTCAGCCAGCTCCAGAGAGAACTCCAGAGCCCCTGGTCCTGTTGTCTGCCCCTTCTCCTTCCGCCTCTCTGCGTGCACCCTGTCTGTCCTGACCCCTGCCTGCCTCTCCGGCTCACTTCTCCCCTTCTTTCCCCATAGAAATCAACGGCACCCAGATTTGCCCCAACAACCTGGTGGCCTTCCACGACTTCTCCTCGGATCTGGAGAACGTGCCGCACCTCCGTTACCTGCGGCTGGACGGGAACTACCTGCAGCCGCCCATCCCACTGGACCTCATGATGTGCTTCCGCCTGCTGCAGTCCGTGGTCATTTAGGCTGTGGGGGCCCTGGGTCTCCTCTGACCGCACTTGAATGCTGGTGGGCAGGTGCCTATGCCCACCGGGCATTTCCTCTCTTTCTTTCCTGCTCCCAGCTTTGCCCTTCTCATCCCACCTTCCTGAGGCAGGGACACGCCACAAACCCTGCTGCACCACAGCTTCTGGAGTGAGAGCTCTGAGGGCCTGCTGGCCCCATGCAGTCCAGAGACTCCCAGGCTTCTGGCCCCAGAGACACAGATGTGTGTCTAAAGACGTGACAGCCCCTTCTCTCTTCTCCTCCCCCAACACTCCTGGGTAAGTTTCGGCCAGGGACTGACGTCTGGATCCCGGTCTTGGCCGAAGCCAGCAGAAGATGGCCAGTCAGGAGCAGCCCAGAGGTGAGGTGTTGGAACACCAGCTGGAGACTCTCCCATTGTGGGCAGCTCTGGCCCGGGTCCCCTTAGCCAAGGATCCCATCATCCAAAACTATGGCTCCACCGCCCTGTTCACTGGCACCGGACATGGTGCAGGCTGTCTGCTGACTGTTCTCCAGACCGGAAGTGAGGGAATGGCTGAGGGTAGGTGGAGGATCGGGGTTCCTGCAGTCGCCTGCGTCTGGCTGTCTCTTCACAGGGATGAGCTGAGTCCTCAGCCCGCACCCACCTCCCTGAGATTTCCTCTCCTAAGAGTCAGAACAGGGGGCAACAAGGAGAAAAATGGCTCAAGGAGCTAGGAATCAGCCTGTGGAGAGTGCTGGGGGTCAGAGCCCCTGGACAGGCCCCTGTGGGTACAGATGGGTCCCACAGCCCTCTGGGCTGCTCTGGACCAGGAGCCTGATGCCCTGGGGAACATAGTGTCCACAGTGGAGGGTACAGAGCCAGCAGCCCCACCCTTCCATCTGTTCTCTATCAGTGTGGGTGGCCCAACCCTTCCCAACCCCTGGGAAGAGGCTGGAGAAGAGGCAGAGCACCTGGAAATCTCCCAGAAGCCTCTTGTCTGTGTGCAAATTGACCTCACCCCTCTTAAGACAGACACATCAGTGACACCTGGTGGCTGGTGCAGGTCACAGCCAGCCCAGTCTTCTCACGTCTCGGGGTGATTTTCCAAGGTCAAGTTGCTGGCCTCCAGCTCCAACTTGCAAAGCCATGGGCCATGAGCATCTCCGATTTCTCCTCTGGGGTCTAAAGGGCACAAAGGTACAGAGACCCTAAGGCAAGGGACTGATTCCTATCATGAGTGAGCATAAGTAGGAACCTCCGGAAACCCAGGAGACAGATTGTCCTGTTTGCTGTCTGAGCTTGTAGGTCCCTTCTTCCCCCAGCTCCCAAGTCTGTAAACCCAGGGGTGATAAGATGTCCCTCTGAGGTCCCTCCAGCACTCATGTTCCCGTCTGTGGCTCCAGCCTTTAGGCCCTGCTCTAATTCAGGACAAGTCCTAAATACTGTCCCCTTCCCCTGCAGTAATTTATTCCCCGTGTGGACTGTCCCCCCTCCGAAGTCCCCCACCTCCCTGCCTGGGCCAGGTGAGTGACTTGGCAGGCCTCCAAGCACAGCCTGGGACTCCAGGGCTGACCCGCCTCCCCCTTGCCCTTCACTTCCTCTTCCCCTAAGGCGTGCTGCCCCCGACAGCCCCCTGAGTATGTATGTTGGTGGTGGGTTGGGGGGGATGTTCTAGAATTTAGGAGGACACAGTGCCCACCCTCAAGTTAGGTTGAGAAAAATTCAGAGATTTTTAAGAAGTTGCGTTAAGCTAGGTCTCTAACTTCAAGAGATCCTGTTGTACTTTCTCATCTGTCTCTTTCGCTAATTGACAGAAAACGGGGCCCGCTTCCTCGTAGCCTCCTCCTCCGTGCGCCCATACAACTGCTCCTTTCTTCCTAGCTGTGGCTTTTTTCTCTGAGGCTCCTGCTTAAAGTCAGTGTGTTACTGTGGCTCTAAGCAACCTGGTGCTGTGGCCTGGATAAGCTGCCCTCCCACACCCTGCTCACACCCTGCAACCTTAGCCCCTCCGATGAGGCCATCCTGGGGGCAGAGCTGGGGCTCCCGGTGGGGAGGGCTCACTCCCTGCTCCCGCAAACCGGGGGTGTTCTGTTTCAGCAGCAACCCGATCACCACCATTCGGCTGCCCCGTCTAGAATATGTCTGCTCCCCACATTGCTCCCTGGTGGCTATAAGCCAGAGGGGATTCAAGTTCAATTGGCTTTATAGCAACACCACCCCCACACACAACATGCTGGTTCCCCTGGGTTTCAGGAAGCCCACTCCTCCACACAAGTTCATTCTGTCCGTGCTGTCAGCATCTACATATACATGTGTGTATGTAGGTATGTGTTCTCTGTACATACATCTATTCTTTCTCGAAGGCCATGTTAACTGCGTGAAACAACTTTCACATTCCAACATGCTTCACAGCAGAGGAAATAAAGTAATATGAAAGATATCCTGCTTGAACTTGACAATGAACAGGTCAAGAATGTCTTGAAGTCATCTCCAACAGCATCACCACCCACCCACCCGCCCCACCCTCCATCTCCCATCTCTTACCTGCCCTGAGAAGATGGGTGGAGAAAGGATCCTATGCTTAAGAATCTCAAAGAACACGATTCCAAATCCTCTTCTTGGCAAATTTCCCCCAAATTCACAATCCTCATGAAAACTTATTACTAAAGTTGGACCAGAAGCTGACAGCTGCATTTGAAGCCCAGAGCCCCTGGGATTCTCTCAACCTACAGATGCCGAATTGTTCAGGGCTTCCCACATGCTCTGTACTGAGTCAGATACAGAAAGACGAAACAGTTACCATTCCTGACCAAGTAAAGCTTACAGACGAGCTGAGGAGATGCAGTTTAAGAACCATGACACGGGGCAGAGCTGTTTCAGAGGCAGAGAACAAAGGGCCACATTATCTGAAATGGTCTACAAGCCAACCACATGCTCGCAGAGGGGCGAGAATGGGATGCAAGAATCTCCAGATGGGAGTTTGATTCCAGAACTGGGCTTGTTGATCCCTCAGCTCGCACCCCTTTCTGTAAGATGAGAACTGCCTTACGCTGCACCCACCCCCACCCCCTCCCTCCTAAATGCCTGCTTCAATTCAATTCAGAAAGTTGTCAACGGACATCACCTATGTGTAGGGCCCCCAGCTAAGAATTCAAGGATAGATGATAGACACTCCATGCCCTTGAGGCATTCATAGCTTGGTAAAGGGAAAAATCCATGAATTAATAATTCTGTGTCTCAAGTCTTTGTAAAATGCTGTACAAAGGGCATGGCAGAGAGGGCCTCTACCTCTGAGGGGGACCCAGAGAGGCGCCCATCATTTGAGGAGGATACTAAGGGATGAATCAGATTGTGCTTGGTGGCAGAATGATGGAAAAGCACATGCGGAGAGGAGAGAGCGCGAGCCGGAAGGTAGGAGGGCGCGGAGTGTGCCCGCAGGGTGCGTGTGTCCAGCCTTTCTGGCTGGTGAGCGCGGAGCCTCTGCCTTTGTAAATGGGACTCTGTGAACATGCAGAGAGGCCGAGGGGAGGCGCTCTGACCAGTGCCACCGCCCACAGCCTGCAGCTCCGAGGAAGCACGTCAACACCGGAGGGAGGGGCTGAAGGCGGCCATCCAAAGAGGTGAATGGGGGATGGGGCTGCACCTGAAAGCCGGAGGTTCTCCAGGGATGACGATGATGATGGTGGCGAGGAGGATGTAGGAAATTCTCAGAATCTGCTGAGGTTAGGCCCTAGAAAATTCTTCCTGATCACAGACATCAGAAGGCATGGTGTGGGGCCCACAGGGGGCTGGGCAGAATCCTCTTCCCCACCCTCACCCCCCCACCAAAGCCATATTCATCAGGACAGACTTGCTTGGCGCCTGAGGCTCTGCAGGGCAAGTCCTGGCTGAGGGCAGGGCTGCGCAGACTAAGATGTGGTCCCCCGACTCCCCTGGCCCACGTGTTTGCCCGGGTTCTGCAGCGAGTTTCCTCCAGGGGCCAGATCCTGCGTCCTGGCCACAGAGCTCCCTGAAGACGGGAGTCCAAGCCCCTGTTGTGCAGATGGGAAACCGGGGCCCAGGGAGGGGAGGGGCTTGCCCAGGATCGCACAGAGCCGGAGCCGGGGCCTAGGTTTCCCGTCAGGCCGGCGTTGCCCTTTTGTTCATGTGATCGACTCCCTCTGCACCTTGGTCTCCCCTGCCCCAGCCCCGCGACAGTGTGCCTCAGTGCCCTCAGAACAGATGGCCTTGGCAGGCCTCTCTGCCCCGGGGCACCAGGTGAAGGGGCGGATCTAACAGCCTGGCCCAAGGGGCAGTGTTGGCCTGCAGTGTTCCCCGCACCAGCTGGCTTGGAGGAGGCTTCTCCGTGCGCCAGAACCTGGTCACCGAAGGAGCGTGTGCATCTGTTCCCCTGGCCGCCAGTGTCTAGGGAGAAGCAGGACAGCGGCTCTGTGGCGGGGAGGAGGGGCAGCCCTGCAGCCAGGAGGATGCCCAGGAAGCAGATGGCTTATTTGGAGCAATGTCCTTCTGACCTCCCACAGCCAGATCCCACCCCGCGCCCCCGTCCCCGGCACATCTCCCCCTGCCCTCCTCTTCCCACGCTGTTTATTCCCTGCAACTGTTCATTCATTCCCCCTGCCACCTGCTCCCACTCTCCCTTCCCACTTCCTCCGCGTCACACAGCGGCCCCGCCACACGCTCTTCCAGCTTTGCGGTCACACACACAGCCAGTCTCATACCCCACGGGCACCAGCTTCCCTCCTCCCCAACAAAGAGCCTTTTCTGACCCAGGCCTCAAGTCCTAGACCCTCTCCCAGCTTCTGCTCCTGCTTTCACAAGCTGGCCGGGCACGCAGTCCAGTTCCCGTGGGTCTCAGGGAGTGTCCGGAGGGGGGTGGGTGTGACCTGTGTGGGAACCGACTCAGCAGCACGCTGTGCAGGCCTTCAGCTCCCTGGGAGCCTGCGAAAGGGGGTGGGCGGTGCGGGCCGCCTTCTCATCTAATCCGAGACTCTCATTAGGAGAAGCACAAGGCGTGCTGATGGAACGGAGGTGGCAGGGGCTGCGGACAGAAGCCTGGCCAGTTGACCCTGTGGCCACCCTGCTCATGGGCAGGGAGAGGGGCTGGGTGGAAACATCAGGAACCCACCTGCTTTTTGGACAGCAGGGATATACTCCCTGCTGAGGGCTAATAGGCACATACCTCCCCGACCAGAACACAACCCTCTCCTTTTCTCAGACACACATACACACACACACACACACATACACACACACTCCGTCCTCCTACCTTCGGCTGTGCTCTTTCCTCTCCTGGTTATGTGCTCTCCCCCCACTTCTGCCACCTAGCAAAATCTGATTCATCCCTTAGTACCCACCTCAAATGGTGGGAGCCCCATCCCTGCATGTGCCCCCACCCCTTCTCTGAGAGTACAGAATCTGAGGCGGGGGCTGTCCCTTAGGGGGTGTGAACTGCCTGCCCCTCAAAGTGGCTGGGCCAGAAAGGTAGCAGGCAGACAAAGAGGGGAGAAGAGGGTAGGGGCAGGAGTGGAGTGGGGAGAGGAAGAAAGAATTCCCTCTGAATAAGCAAAAGACCTGGCAGGGCCCCTGAGGAAGGTGGAGGGAACGCAGCGGGATGCCAAGAAGAAGGGAAGTCTGATTGGCCACCTGCTGGCCTTGGCCGGCTCCCCTCCGGCCCCACTGTCTCCTCAGGCCCCACTGCAGAGGCCCGGCTGTCAGAGTGCCTGCTTCCCTGGAAGCTCCGAGGCTCCGATCAGAACCACAGGAGTGTAGCTGGTAATGTTCGAAGTTGAGGCCCGTTGGTGTGCAGATGAGAGGGAGTGCAGAGGGCTGGGGCAGGGACTGGGCTGGGGCAGTGGGGAGAGTTGAGGCCTTGGGCAGAGAATCCGGAGGAGGTTTCAGTGGGGTGGGAGGTGGGCAGTAAGCTCTGTCTTAGGACTTTTTAAAAAGATTTTTGAAAGATGGAATAATTTGGTCTGGAGCAAAGTATCGTAGGTAAGTTGAAGAGAGACCTCTTGCTTATGTTCTTCCCCAGCTGAAATGAAGAAAGTAAGTGGGAGAGTCTACTAGAAACTCATGCCGCTGGCTTTGGAGAGGGCTGCGTTAGCAGAGATACGCTGGGTGGCTCACACCACACCACATACATTCCTTGACCTGTCTGTGCATGTGTGCGTGTGCTTATGCAACCATTTATGCCCATACGCACATCACATACGTGTATAATCACCTGAGCGCACAAATGTACACAGATAGCTAAGGAACTTTCTAGATATATGAATACCCCCACAACCACACACAAAGAATGCTTTTGCGTCTGTAATCACTGATTTCTAAAAAGCCATAGTTATATTTTATCAATTGAACTTTCTTTTTTACGTTGTATGTCACTTTTTAAGCTCACGTACTCTAAATGGGCTAGGTGTTCCTAGAACGAGGCATGCCTTATTCATTTCTGTGCCCCTAAAGATAAGCCCAGTGCTGGGAACACAATGAATACCCTGTAAATATTTGTTGAGCAAATGCATGAATGAATGAATAATTTTTTTAAAAACTACAAGACTCCCTGATGTTGAAGTTTCTTTAACTCTGGCGGCTGATGATCATCCTCAGGGTGCGCTTGTATAGGAGCAAACATGTGGACCTGGTTGGCGTGTCTCTGTTGGGATGAGTAAATGAGCCCTTGCGAGGTGTCTGCACAGGCTGTGTGAGTGAATATCAGCCTGTGCATCAGCACGCAGACCGAGGTGGGGTGGTGGCGAGGGGGCTGGCGGGAGACACCCCCTGGACACAGCCCAGCCTTCGGGGAGCTCGCACACAGCTTGCGTGATGACTGACATGAGTCTGCAAGTGCAGGGGTGGGAAGTGGGGTGAGCTGTGAGCTGTACACACAAAGCTCGAGAGAGCCCTGCCCCTCAGATGCTGCCTGCTCCCCAGGACTGGACGCTGAGGGGGTTCAGCCTGTTCTCATCCCCACTCCCACCTCCCAGGACCCCATGAAGCTCCTGGCTTTCCTGAGCTTGCTGGCCCTGGTGTTGCAGGAAGCGTGCACAGCTTCCCTCCCAAAGCAGGAGCCGGAGAGGAGAGAAGAGGGCCTGCGAGGGGAGGGTGACTTGTCCACAGTTCTGCCTCTGGGGAACTATGGCCTGAGCCTGGACAGCTACGATGAGGTCATTGACCTGAGCAGCTATGAGCAGCTCCCAGACTATGGGGACCAGCTCCCTGAGGTGAGAAGCACACATTCCCTGCAAGAGACTGGGAGTCAAGGGTCTGGCCCCTCTCTGCCTGCCCACCATGCCCGCGTCCCAACCACCAGCTCTTTCTCTAGGAGGTGGAAATTCTCGTCCCTCCAGAGGAACTTAGACGATACTAAAACAGAGGATGACAGACCCTCAATTTCTTTGTTCATTTGTAGTAAATTTGATGCGACTTCCCTTAGAAGTCACTCCTCCCTGCCCCTGCCTTCAGGTACTACCTCAAGTCGTAGCTCTCTGGCCTGGGAGTTGGCGCTGTCCTCAGATTCTCCCTAGAAACGGAAATGGTGCCAGAGCCCCCGTCTTCTCTCTGGCTGTCTTCCGGTCCAAAGCCTTTGAGCTGCTCCTGGCTTTCCCAGGGGCTGGCCTGAAGCCCGTGTTTGCCCTGTGCACTTGGTCAGCGCAGGGCAAGGGAGAGAGCAGCAGGCTGGGGGATCTGGAGATGTGGGTTCTAGCTCTGCCACAGCTTGGCCGCCAGCTGGCCGGTGGAGCCCAGCCCCTCCCATGCCCGGCCTCAGTGTCCCCCATGTGCTGACGATGTTGGACGGTGTGCTCTCTGAGAAGGTCCCTTCCTCCTTCCCTCCTTCTCCATGGTTGCCTCTTTGCAAGCTTGAAATCCATCACTGAGGTTGTCAGAGTTCAAAGGTAGGTCCCTCTCAAGCAAAAGCTGGCCTATAATGTGGACTATGTGCTCTGTCTCCAGGTTCAAGTAACCAGCCTGGCGCCTCCAACTGGGATCAGTTCCACTCAGAACACTATGAGTCCCAGGGCACCCTCTTCAAACCCCACCGTGACCAGGCCTACGATGCCAGGCCTGCTGGGCTCCCCAACCAGCCAGGGTGAGTCACAGGTCTCCATCTGCATAGGTCACAGGCTGCACAGCCACGACCCGGCTCCCAGGGCACCAAAGTGAAGTGTGGTCAGGGCTGGGAAGCGGAGGGTCAGGGCTGGCCCTTACCAGCAGGCAGAGGAGGGGAAACAGCCAGAGTAAGAACAGAAATAAAAAAAGGAATCAAAGGGAGAGGCTGGCTGTCCCTGGTGCCTTTGCCTGAATGCACAGATTAGATGGGAGGCAAAGAAATGCGGGAACTCACTATGCCTAGCAAAGCCACCCCACCTCAATTAACAGTGTCACTGGGGGAGCAGGTTGAGTGGTAATTAGATTAGAGACAATTAAAAGCCTGTAGTGAAGAATAAATAACTTTGTGGCTGTCACTTGGCATGGGGGCAGATGGAGCATTCACATGGCCTTTCAGCTTT
This sequence comes from Manis javanica, assembly GCF_040802235.1. Taxonomy (NCBI): domain Eukaryota; kingdom Metazoa; phylum Chordata; class Mammalia; order Pholidota; family Manidae; genus Manis; species Manis javanica. Next base: position 103,922,212 of record NC_133166.1, on the reverse strand, counting down.
ACATTCCCTCAGCAGCTCTCCCCTCCCTGACGCCCCCTGGAGACTGGGATGCTGGTGGATCTGGCAGGAAGGGGGTGGCACTCTGCTGGGGATCAGAACTGAGGCAGAGGAAGGGTGCAATTAACCCCTCTGTTCCTAGTCTCCTCTTGGGATGTTTGCCTTGGGCAGACCCAGGACACGGGGGTGTTGGCAGGAGTCCAGGACCCCCAGAGCTGAGGATCCCAGGCTTAAAGAGGCCATAAAGGGCCTCAGCTGGATAAGAAGGGTGCTGTGTCCCTTTCTGCTCTGCCTGCACCGGTCTGGTCCCTGCTGGCAAAAAAGAGCCGCCTCTTAATCTTGGAGCCGTGTCACTGCTGTTGGAGTTGCCCTTGAGTCGGACTCACAGTGATGTCCTGACATCTCTGTCCCTTGTCCAGCAAGTGACAGAAACCACCTGCACTATTCAGTTGTGTGGGCCTGTAAGGTCTCCCCAATTTTTCAAAGCCCGTCTGAGGTGATAGCCTGGCCTAAGCATCATGACCGCTGGTTGTGGGCTGAGAACTGGGACGCCAACACCTTAAGAGGGAGACTGAATTCTGGGCCGGCCCTGTCCACTCCACCTGGGCTCTATCGTGCTTCTCAGAGCTGCACAGAACACATCTAACTCCCTGCCCACCAGGCAGCTGACAGAACAACCATGCGCCATTCCACTCAATTCTGCTTTTATTTCACCTTTACCTTTACCATACCTTTTGGCACCAGAGGGGAGCCCCGTGGAAAAGATGTCCTAGAAACCCCCACCCACACAGGCCTGGCAACACCTACACAGGACCAGGGACTGAAGAGGGCACTGATGGGCTTGGATGGGTAAGACCCAAGAGCCGGTCTGCCTCTTCCGGGCCAACGGCTGAGCACCAGGCTGGGGGCAGCCCGCAGCCCTGCCCGGGCGCACGGTGACAGTCCTGGCCACGGCTCAGGCACTCCGAGGCCCGCTGGTCCCAGGGACCGAGGGAGTCTGACCAGGGGTCTCGTTTTGCTCTGTCTCCCTGGCCAGCCCTGCCCACCTGTCTGGTCTGCGTGTGCCTCGGTTCCTCCGTGTACTGTGACGATGCCAACCTGCACATCATCCCTCCCCTTCCCCAGACAACCACCTACCTGTATGCCCGCTTCAACCACATCAGCCACATCCGGGCAGGAGACTTCAGAGGGCTGAGTATGTAATGCCCTAGAAAAAGAGGAGGGTGAGCCTGGCAGGGAGAGCTCCTCTCCCTTGCCACCCAGCGACGTAAAGGTCGCCAGTCAGTGTCTGCTGGTGTCAGCCTTTCTCTGCCAGCTTCCAGCCTCTCCAGCTGTCAGACGGGAATGGCCCCAAGTCTCTCTAATTCCTTCCCTTGAAGATTTTCCATGGCAGAAGTGACCTGTTCTCATTTGTTGTCCCACATGCTCTGGTTGGGATGGGGAGGACAGGCCCAAGCGTCTGTTTTCGGGATGCGCCAGCAGCTGCAGCTCTGGGCCCTGCTAGCCCCTGGACCAGCCCGTGCTGAGTCTGCTCTCCATGGCACCAACGCCGTTTGCGCGGTCTTTGGTGCGCGTGCCTGTTTCGCCTCTTACGCCGTGCACCCTGGGGCCTCATCCAGATTCTCCCACAGCCTCTGGCCTCAGCATCCTTTTGTGTAGACGGACAGTAAGGGAGGAATGGATCTGGGGACTCCTGGCTGGGTCTTGCCCTCAAAAGGTTTCTTCCAAACTGACCCAAGGTGGGCCCTCCTGGTTTGGGCCTGGTGCGGGTGGACAACTGGCTGGCATGCCCTGTCCTGAGGGGGACAGAGCAGGCCACGGGCGGCTCCTACAGGGGCAAGGGAAGACGGCGTGTCCCGTGTCTCTGTGCTCACCCCGTGCCCTTAGCAAAATTGAAGAGGATTGATCTCTCTAGCAACTGCATCTCCTCCATCGATGCCGATGCCCTCTCCCTGCTGCCCGAGCTGCAGGAGCTGATCCTCCCGGAGAACCAGCTGGCGGCTCTGCCTAAGTTGCCCCCTGGCATTGAGGTCCTGGACGCCCGCCTGAATCGGCTCCAGAGCTCGGGGATCCAGCCTGAGGTGCTCAGGGTGAGCCAGGGCCCTCGGTCCACCATCCGCCACCCACCGCTCATGCCCACGACATGCATACCCACCTTGCCCTCCTGGGATGTCCTTGTCCCCCCGCCCGTTCTGGGGAATGAACAGCAAACCCCATGGTTTTCACCTGCTCTCATTTGTTTTACTAAAGGTTCTTTATGATATAAGAAACCGATTCTGATTCATGAAAAGGGTGTTTTTACAACATGCCATCCCAGGAACCTCCATGAAAAGAGAACGCAGGCCTCAGGAGCAAGTTACTGGGCAGAGGGTGTGGGCAAAGTCCGAGACCAAGGCCAGCACTCTCCCTCTTTGGGGCACACGGTGTCTTGGCTTCCTGCTGTGCAGCTGCCCTGTTCTCCCTGCACACCAGCGTCCTCTGCACACTCGGCTTCTGCCCCTGCAGAACCCTGGCTTTCACGCGACTTGCAGCAGTGCTGGCTCCAGGCCTAACTGTACAGAAACTTGTATTTCCAAAATTCACTGCTAAGTGACTAATCGTTGTCTTTCTATGATCATTGACTTATATGACTCTCAAAAGAGGCAGTCTGGTCACTGTCGCTTTTGGTGGGAGGCACATGGCACCATGATCCCCTGCAGCTGCCCATTCAGCAGGGCTGGGAAGAGCCCCAGGGGCAGCTGCAGTGAGGACCTGAAGAAGGGTAGGAACAGGACTGGCACTCCCAGCTCTGTCACACTTGCCTCACGTGTGCCCGGGGCTCTCATTCCACGGATTTGGGTATTTCCTGAACGTGCTCTCCAGAGCCACTCCGGGCTTAGCATTCGGAGACTCTTCATTTGGGAAAACCCCTCTGACAGCGAGAAGTCATGGCGGAGCTGCTATGTCCCTTGTCCTGCCCTTGCTGCTCCTCATTAATGGCTGACCTTGCCCCGGCTGCCTGCCCTGCAATGGCAGCGCTTTCCTGCTGCTCTGAGGGAGCTCCTGGGGGGCTGGGACCCACCACCCCTGCAGAGCCCGGCATGGGGCCTGCGCACGGCTGTGGCTCAGGACACCCCAAGTGGACCGAGGGGGTCATGGCAGGTGCACCTCGCGGCCAGGGCCTCCAGGGTCCGCCAGCTTCTCCCCTCCTTTGCTTCTCCGCAGACGCTGGAGAAGCTGCAGTCCCTGTACCTGGCCAACAACCTGCTGGACTCCGTCCCCGGGCCCCTGCCCCTGAGCCTGCGCTCACTACACCTGCAGGTGAGCGGCCCCCCAACAGCAAGAGCATGAACGTAGCAGAGAGCAGGGCTCAGGTGACGCGGCAGCCGTGGGGTCTCTGGCCCCAAGTCATGACTCTCATCAGAGCTGTGATCAGGGGGTCTGGGCCGGGCCCTTGTTCACAGCCTCGGTTTTGTCTCCTCCCTTTCCTTCCCTGCCCGTCGGCGTCATTCGCTCGGCTCACCAGCTGCTGGTTCCTCCCCTCCCTTCCCCTCTGTCTCCTCTTCCCTTCCTCCGTTTTCTCTCTCGGCTCTCCCTCCATCCACCCTCCACGGGTGCCCCCTCCTCGGCCCTTGCCGTGTGGCCTTGGCTTCATGAGTCGGGTTCCTCCAGCTCCAGAAGGGGAGCAGAGCAGGCGGGGACACCGAGTGAGACATGCCCTCAGTGCCGCCCAGGGCTCACTCCAGGCGGGAGCTTGGCAGCACCAGTGCGCTCCTTCCAGAATAACATGATAGAGCGCGTGCAGAGAGATGCCTTCTGTGACCCCGAGGCGCACAGGCACACCCGGAGGTGGCTGGAGGACGTCCGCCTGGATGGCAACCCCGTCAACCTGGGCCTCTTCCCCAGTGCCTACTTCTGCCTGCCCCGGCTCCCCACAGGCCGCTTCTCCTAGCTCAGCCCTGTTCCTCCCGGGCAGGAGCCCTCGGAGGACGCCCCTCGCGGGCCACAGGGCCCAGTGCCCTGACTCTGAATGCCTTTCATCTTAATCAGCCTCACGTCCAGTTGTGGAGATCACCCCCACCCGCCAGCACACGTTCGGAAATGTCCTTCAGCAGCTAAACCTGCATTTCTTCATCCTATTTCCTTAATGTCTTATGTTTCCTGGTTCAGAGAGCAGGGTCTGTAGGAAGGTTTTTTCCCATGATCCCCATCCCACCTACCCGCACAGATGCCGGGATAGTCGTGTAAGAAGAGGACAGGGAAGGAGGGAGAGGGGGACCCAGCGATGTGTTTTTCTTCCTACTGGGCTTGCAAGGATGCATTTATTAATTACATTTTCCAGCATTTTGCAAGCCAGTTGTTAAACACAGTCATATTAAAAATTATATTATAAAAACTTGCAATCAAGTATATTATGTTGAAACAAAAGTAAGAAATACTCAAACACATCACTTCCCAAGAATTTTATTCTATTTTATAACTGACCATGTTCTTGAATTTATCTCCGCCCTGGTATCTGTAGGCAGAACTACTGTGTGCTGACGTGCAATGCTGCTCGCAGGGATGTCACATTGGAAGTTTGAAATTGGCCACAGTAGGGTATTTATGCCGTGGAAATCAGTGACTAGTAGGACTGTTTTTTTCTGAGAGCTGGTTGTTCAGCTTTTGCCAGCGCACCACTGAGGAGAAGGAATAGCCGTTTGAACTAGCCTTCCCCCTTCCCAGGGCACCCCACTGCGGGTAGCATAGGCTTTCTTTAATTTCTTCCTGTTCCTAGGCCTTCCTGTTGTATTTGGAGGGAGCCATCCGTAAGGACGGAGGGCTGGCGTGACTCTTCACCTAGCCTCCCTCCTTGTAGTGCCTCCCTCCTTGCAGTGCCTCTCCAGTCCGGGCCCACCCACCGCCTCGGAGCGGGACTCGGCCGGCTGGTTCCTGGCCACGCGGTTTTCCATCCCTCCTGTGCTCTCTTCCAAATTGGACCACCAGAGGGCAGCCTTCTGCAAAGATAAATAAATAAATACAGCAATTACTTCCGACCTTCTGGAGCCTGGGCAGGGTCTGCCGTGCCCAGAAAAGGGGAAGGGAAGCTGTGATCCGGCTGACTTGTGTCTTGAATTATAAAGGGAGGGGAGATGTCACCTTCTACTTCTTAAAAGGAGATGTTGGACAAGTGGGATGTAATAGATGGGTGCTTGGTATCAAGTGTTGACTGAGGCATGAAAAGGGTGAGGCAGGCAATTCTTTTCTCTCTCAGCAAGGACTTTTTGAGCACCTGTCTGTCACGTGCCTTTTCTGCATGAGCTTAGAATCGGGTGCAGAAGACACCTGTTAATAATCACACAAATAACCACACTATCAACTCACGGTAAATTCTGTAAGAAGACTATACAGAATGCTATGCAAGCTTATAGGAGAGGGCCTAAAGGTCCAGGAGAGCTTGAAGAATTGATGTCTAAGCTGAAACGTGAAGGAGTAGGAGTTAGCCAGGCACTCGGTTGCCAAGGCAACCACTCAAGGTCCCAGGTGTCCCCTGAGGCCCCATGGGCAGGTGTGTGCTCTGGCCCCCATGCAGGGAGCCACTGTCTGCCCTGCCGCCTCTGCCCAGCCCCTCTCTAAGCACTGGGATGCTCCGGCTGGTCTGCAAACAGACAAGTCCGGGATTATCAGTCTCATTCCTCGGAGGAAGAAATCGAGAACTGGAGAAGATACAGCACTTAGCCCACCCAGCTCTCACGGGTCGCTGAGGCCCCACCGAGACCCAGTCAGAGGCTGCAGACCGGCAGTGGAAGGTCTCGAAGATGCGCTCATGTGGTTCCCCTGGTGTTGGTGTCTCGCCTAGAGGCCCAGGGACGACGGGGAAGGCAGGGGGCCGGTAGCTCCTTGCCTTTCAGAACAGTAAGGTCTGGCCTTTCCTCGTCCTGTCTTCAGGGAGCTTGTTACAGCCTGAACTCTCTCTCTCTCCTCTCTCTCTCTCTCTCTCTCTCTCTCTCTCTCTCTCTCTCTCTCTCATCCACCATCCAGCAGTCCTAGCCTCTTCCACGCCATCCTCTTCCATAGCCTAATCTCCCGCATCATGACAAGGCTTAGGCATGCAAAGCTGTAAGTCCCAAGATGCCCAGTTGGAAGAAACCCTGGACTGAAAGCATCAATGAAAAAAACCAGAAAGGTGCCCCTGAGTGCTGGAAGCCATAGCACCCCTACATGCCCCAAGCTTAATCTGCACTGAGCACAGAAAGTCGCTGCCCCTGCTGCAGTGGGAGAAAGGGCTGACAATTCCTGGACTCCTGGAGTTTGCCAGATGCCATAAAAGAAGGTGTTCCACACATCAACTCATTTAATCTCACCAACAGCTCTAGGAAGTAGGAATCCATGCTGCCGGATGAAGGAGCAGGCTGATGAAAGGGAAGTGGCTCAAATTCACACAGCTGATAAGTGGGGAGTCAGGATTCAAACTCAGTCGGTGGTGAGCACAGGGTCTGAGCTGCTGCTCCCGAGCGCTTTCGAGGGCAGCCTCGGAGGCAGGCCCCTGGCAGTTTCCTCCCTGAGGCCAGGGCTGCTGCGCCGGGTAGGATTCCCCAGGGGCCTTCGGTCTCTGCAGCTGTCTCCCAGCTAATCCCCCCGTTTTTGGTTTTTGGCTGGGGAAGCCCGAGGAATAGAAGCAATGCCCTCGTTGGCCACCTCCCTGAAGAAATTCTAAGCAGTGCGTCTGTCCCTGGGCCCCTCTGAGATGCAGGGAGAGGAGCAGGGGGAGAAATCCAAGGCTGCTCCCAGCAGCGGTCACGTCTGCATGTGAAGGAGCCACTCAGGCTTCCCTGGGACCTGAAGGAGCTGAGTCAGGCCCCTGGGAGGGAGGCAGGGAACACCTCATTCAGAGCGAGGCCCTCCTGCCCAGCAGAGATGGGAAAACAACAGCGCAGAGAGGAAGGTCCCACCCCATCCAGCGCCGCCAATGCTTCCCTGCTGATGCCCCCAAACAGCCCTAGGCTGGCCTAAAATCCACCTCTTCCAGGAGCCATACTTTCCTAGCTTCACTCATCCAGGGCCTCGGTGGCCGCTAGCCCCTGTGCTCGCCCTTGGTGATGTTGGCGAGCGCGCCTGCTCTCCGGCCATCCGGCCATCCAGCCAGCCCTGCAGGAAGGGGCCTCTGCTGCTCCTCGGGGCCTTTGGGATGGTGGCCGCCCCGGCCTGTTCTGTGAGAGTCAGAGGAGCAGGCAGGGGCAAGAGGCCAGTGTGAGTTTGTTGTGACTGCCCCCCACCTGCCCACAGGCAGCCCCAGAGCAGTGCGGGGCGGAGGCCGGTGGGGAAGGGAGGCTGGGAGGGACGGGGGCTAAATCCCCGCGGTGCTGGGGAGCGCTTCCTCTCACCCTCACCTCGCCTGCACCCCCTGCTTTCTCTTCCCTGTAGTCTCCTCCCTGAATAATCATTCCTCCTGTTATGGATTTGCACTTTACAGAGCAATTTTACATATGGGATCTAATTTGTAGTCCCAACAGCTCTTTGAGGAAGGTATTCCTATCCTGACTTTACAGACAGAAAAACGAGACTAAGTGATTTGCCCCGGAAAAAGACGATTTACAGAAAAACAAGGCCAGCCATCATTCCCCGGGAACTCCTGCACAGAAGGGCCGGATCCCATTCCCAGCGGCTGGAGTGACGATTAGCCGCCCAGCCCTCCCCAGGGCTCTTTGCAAAACAGAAGCATCTTCCAGGCCGAGAAACAGGGCGCTGCCCTCCAGGCCAAGTCCTGGAGCCCTGCCCAGGGGGTCCACAATCTGATGAGGGCAGAGGTAATGAGGGGATGTGGCCTTTGTGGAAATCAGCTCAAGACAACCCCCGAGGCTCAAGGACACGCTGCCCTCCTCCCAGCTCTGCCCCCACCATGGCAGGCGCGTGGATGGCCTGGCACCCACATGCCTGAGTCTGTGTTCCTGCTTCTGATGGGAACGGGGGAGAGAGACAGACAGAGGGGGCCGGGCTCTGCCCCGCCCCCACCGTCTGGCTTCCGGCTCCCTCCTTCCCCCGCGCCTGCCCCTCCCCTTTTCTCCAGCTAGACAGCAGTTCGGCCTCTCCTCCCTCTCAAGGTTGTCTCTGGGGCTGGGCGGGCTTCACATCCTCCAGCAGCCTCCAGGGTTGCTGTCAGCTTGGAAGGGGTCTCTATGTGGAGGGAGGATGGGGCTCCCCCCGAAATGTCCCCCTTCTCCAGGGGTGACAGGGCAGCCAAGGGACCCCCTCCTTCCAGCCTCACTGCGGTAAAGTCCCCAAACTCTGGCTTCCTTGTTGCCTTAGGAGCAGCCCGTTTGTCCCTCACGACGTGGCCTGATGTGCACACAGAGCACGCTGCACCTGCTCCCCCTCCTCCCTCCCCTCTGCCCCCTTTCCCATGCCCCCTTCCATGCCCCAAACATGGAGCACAGGAATCTGACCTCCTGGCCCACGGGTCCCAGCCCTGTCTTGCGGAATCCTTGTGTCTGGTGTGTGTCTCTGCCAGTGCAAGTGCAAAGCATTTCAGGCTTGGCCTCCTGCAAAGAATGTGGTGCCTGAGAGCAATGGAATGAGAGCCCAAGGCCCCAGGCTGACTTGGGGTGCGGCCTCACTGTGTGCACCTGCCCCGGGAGTTCCCTCAGCCCAGTTCTGTTGCTGTCCTGGGGAGGGCAGGAGAGCAGGTTTGAGCCTCAGGACAAGTCAGGGCAGGTGATTGTCTGGCCTTTGGGGGAGTGCCAGGGGGAGGGACAGTGGGGACCGGCGTATGCAGAGGAGAGTGGGACCACTGGCAGGGCGTGGTCCTAGGCTCTGGCTGATCCAGCGAACTAGCAGACCGGAAAGGTGCAGCAGCCCGATGCCAGCCCTCTTTCGTCACAAAGTCGGAAGGTGTTAAGCAGTTACACAGATACTTCAAGCTAAAGTACCCTGCAGAGGAAGGGGGAAAATGTAGCCTTTAGGGAGTCAAGGCTTTCAGATCATTATATACTAGGGTTAAAATCACTTTGCCAGTGTAGATGCTACCCCTTTGAACAAATCAGTCTGAAAATAGGGTCTTTCTTAAAGTTAGCGTGTCAGGACAGCATCCCTACAGAGATTATGAGAGGGAGGCAAAAAGGGGAACTGGCAGAAATTCAGTATTCCAAAGGTGCTGAGATTCCTTCGAGACCCCCAGCCCAAGCCCCTGTGTCCAGGCAGGCCCTCACCCCTGGTTTTAGGAGTCGGAGGTCCAGGCCGCAGGGCTATGCGGTCACCGTTTTCATTTGACAGGCCTGTGCAAACCCTTTGCATGTCACGCATCATCACAGTTACTTCCATAGTAGCTCCATGAAGTGGGCGCTGCGGCAGTCTGAGAGCTCAGAGGGGTTAAGTTCTTTGTCCAAGGTCATGCAAGTAAGAGAAAGAATGGAAACTCAGACTGGGCCTGACTGCAGAGACCCCAGCCCTCTCGGATTGGTGGGGGTCTGCCGCCTACTGAACGGCCCTCTTGCTGTAGGAGCCTGGCCCGTAGAGCACACCCAGCAGGCGCCGGGGGAGACCAGCCCCACAGCCTGGGGGGAGGCAGACCTGCTTCAGAAATCTGACCGCAAAGGGCCCCGCCCTCTCCTAATGTCCCCGAGTGGCGGGCAGGGCACACCTGGCTCTCTCCTCCGAGCCTCTGCGGTCGAGGGCTCCCTTCCCACACCTCCTCCCTTCCTATCTATTGTCTCTGAGCCCGGCTTCTTGGCCCCGAGCTCCTGCTCACTGGTTTCTTTCCGCTCCTTTAACCCTGGGTACAATAGGCTCCTTCCCGCTTGTTGGTAAACAAAACCCAGCAAGCCTGCGGGGAGGGTTTGAGCTCCTGGCGAGGCTACAGCCTCCCCCTGATGGAGACGGGAACCCCAGCAGAGGTGGCCTGGCCCAGCCCCGCCTCTCTGCCCCGGCTGCTGCACAGCGCAGCTTGGGGGTGAGGCGGGCGGCACCACGCATACCATCTCTTCCGCGGAGCTCGGGCACTGCTCACTCGTCTCTTGCCTGGAATCCCGGAAGAGGAATGGGAAGGGGGATGGAAGGAGAAAGTGTCTGTCTGTCTGCCGGAGGGGTCACCCAGCAAGTTCCAGAGTGAGGCCTGGTGGGCGGGTGAGCGGTGCTTCCTAAGTAACCTCCAGGACAGCCTTCGGGAAGCTGAACTAGACAGGGCAGGGATGGCGGCACCCGCCAGGCAGCAGGCGGCCACAGCCCCTCCCCGTGGCGGCGGACGGGGATCCCCTAATTCTTGATCCAGTCTCTCATGGGTTTGGAGCCTCCGTTTTCTGAGCAGGGCAGACAAACTATGAGCCTACAAAGCCCACCTACAAAGACCTTTACACAGATTCAGGCCCTGCCTAAACCTTAGCCATCTCTAGTGTCCTCACTGGTTCTTTGAACAATGCTTTTTTAAGTGCCGAGTACCAGGATGTCGTAATAAGTAAAGAGAAACAAGGTTTCTGTTCTCAGTGGGTGAGACAGACAGTAAGGAAATAAACAAATAAACCATAACAGATAGTGTAATTCAGACAGGAAAAGGTGCTAGAAGACAACAAAACGAGGTTTTATGACTGATGGCAGAGGCCAGTGACACTAACAATGTAGTCAAGGAAGGCCTCCCAGAGGTCTGATGGCTGGGCTGCAACCTTCACCACCAGCCGTACAAAAATGCAAGGGGGACGTCTTCCAGGCAGAGGGGTGAGAAGGGACCAGGGCTCTGAGCAGAACAGGCAAGACAGGTTTGAAGAGAGGAGAGGAGGCCCTGGTGTGAGGCGGGGCTGGGGGGCCCTGGCCCTGCGGCCCTGTAGGATTGTATTGTGAGTGTGATGGATTTTCTTCCAGGCACTCCAGCCCCCTCACTCCTGTCTCCCTGTTAGGGATGCTAGAAGCACAGGAGGGAGGGGAAGGGAGTGTGATCACAGACTGGAGGGGTGCAGCGAGCAGAGCCAGGGTGACCTTTTAAGGAGGAAGGATCCGTTGCCTGGCGACCGACCGGGCCTGGGCCCGGTAACAGTGGAAATGGGGAACTGAAGGGGAAAAACAGGAGATGCCAGGAGCTGGGGGCCGAGGGAGGGTGAGGAGCAGGAAGGTCTAGGGCCAAGCTTCAAGAGGGAGGAAGCCGTCCAGCTCCCAGGCGCTTTGGCACTTTGAGGAGAGGGGGACAGTGTCTTCAGGAGGTTTGGATGGGTGTCACCTCTCGGCCATCTTCTCAAGAAGACTTCGCACTACAAGCTTCAGAACATCCTGAACTTTTAGAGACAGATGTCAGGGCCGTTTGGATGTGTCTCTAGCTTGCCGTGGGCCTCGGGAGCAGCAGGGGCCCTGTGCAAGTGGAACCGTCCCTGCCCGGACATTCACCTGCTGGGTGGCCTCAGGCAAACCGCTGCTCTTCTCTGTTCCCCTCCTCTACCCTGAGAGAATTAGATTAGATGATCTCCGAGGTACAGTCTGGGACGCCCAGATGCCACCCGTCCTTTTGTTTTCTTAACAGAGACCAGCTAGTCCCTGGTCCTCAGAGCCCCCAGCATGCCTGCCCCCACCCCAAGCCCTCCTGAGGGGTTGCCTCACCACTGCTCTCCTGTGCTGAGGGAGGGCAATTTTAGGGGCATGCCTACTCACTCCCCACATCAGCACACTGCTCAGGCTCAGCCACCCGCAAGGAACTGCCCCTCCCCCAGAGACAGGGGCTCCTAGAAGCTTCCGTAAGTGCATATGTTTCAATGCCAGGCCTGCGCTGGGTGCAGTTCCCAGCCAGGCAGGGAAAGGGTCCCAGTGACCTTGTAAACACCTCCCCAAGGAAGGAGTTTGTGACCTCAGTGGATGAGACATCCCCTCAGAGAGCGGAAGAGCCCCTTCCCTCCCGAGAGGACTTCGGGCGACCTGTCACCCACCAGGGCAGAGCCAAGATCTCAGGCCCTCTCTCCTTCTCACCCTGCTGCTTTGGGGCCACACAGAGCCTCCACATCCCTGCCAGCCCCCTCCTTCCCCGCCCCTTCCCTTTTGCTGCGCTGGGCTGCAGGAACCCAGGGAGGCTGCTTGAGCACCGCCTGCTTCTCACGCACGCTGAGCGCTTCCCCGCAGGACCTGCTGCTCCCGCCACATTAGTAATCCGCACAGTTTCTCTTCCTCTCCTCCCCCGCCTCCTGTCTCCTTCCCGCCTTCTCTCTGTTTCTCCCCATTTACCTCCCCCTGCCTCCTTCCCACTGTCGGAGCCACAGCGGCTTCCTGCAAAGCTGAGCAGGTTTAGCATCAAATCAGGCTTTGTCATAAGGAAAACAGGTTTATTTTCCTCACCCTGAGAAGGTGCCGACAGGAGCACTGGGGAAAAGGTGTTTTGATTATTCAAAGCGCTTCCCCGCCTGCCCCCCCCCCGTGGCTGAATCTGGCACTCTTTCTGCATTTTCCTCAAACATTGCTCCCTGGCCTGCGTCTCCATCCTCGTCATCCTTATCTGGGGGCCTTTGCCCGCCAGACCCCCACTCCTAACCATCCCTTTACTCACCCCAGTCCGCTCACTCAGTAACAGTCCTTTTGTGCCGGGGACTCCAGGCGCTATGGAATGACACATGAGTTGGGGGGATGGATAGATGAATAAACCATTCAATATGACATGGTAACTGTGGCCGCGGGCACCCAGCCCCTCGGAAGATGGAGGCAGGCCGGGGTGCTGAAGCATTGCAGGGGTGCTGCCCAGAGCAGGGGCGGGGTGGCAGGGAGAAAGGCACCCCCAGCCCAGGCCTCGACACAACCAAGTGACCTTGGTGTGAAGGAGCACGTGTGCAAGGGGGTGCTGGAGCCGGGGTGCAAGCAGCGTGAGCAGGACTGGAGGGCCTCCAGAAAGGGGCCCCTGCAGCCTTTCAGGTGGGGACCCAAAGGGGCAGGCAGGTATTGGGGAAGGGCTGCAATAGGTGGTTTTGAAGGGCACAAGCCTGGAGTGTGGGGTACAGAGGCTGCTGCATGTACATCAGACGGAAGACGCGAGTTCTGAGCGGGAATGGGGGTAGCAGGGTGGGACAGGGAATAGGGGGAGAGGGTCAAGGAGCCTGCAGTGGTTCCGTGGGCATGGACTCTCGGCAGAGAGGCCGCTGAATGCAGGAGAAGGCGCGAGATGCAGTGCTGAGTGAGGCTGCCCATGGGCAGTGAGAAAGGCGGAGAGCCCGGAAGGGCAGGAGGAGGGTGGGAAGTAACCAAGGAAGCGGTGGCTCAAGGCCTTTCCGGGATCAGAGTTTATAATGCCTGACCAGGGGGGTGGCATCACCTCGGACTGCTTTGTGAGCTGCATGGGTTCCCTGCGGCCTCTGCCCTCCTCTCCTGGGCCTTCCTGGCAGGGGAGAGCCTTTCATTCGCCATCCCGTCTGTCATCGGTCAGAGTGACCGCTGATGCGGAGCACCAGCTGGCAGTGCAGCCTTCTAGCCCAGCTGCAGTGGGGGGAGAGGTGCGGCCTCCTGCTCAGAGAACGGCCCAACGGGGAGGGTGTGCACAACATCCCCACTCATTAAAAAAGCAGCCAACAAGTAATAACCAGGAGAAACGCGCCTCATATCAAATAAATGGGCTCCAAAGGGCTGCAGAGCAGAGAGGCCACCTCAGGGGAGGAAGGCGGGACACCCTCTCCGTCCAGAGCGGGGGCTGCCCGGGACGTGACGTCCGTGATTCACAGCCGCTCAGCCCTGGAGAGCCCAGCGCTCTGCCCCCTTCAGAAACCGCCTCTTCTCTGACAGCTGAGCCCTTCTCCGTGGCGGCCTAGGGCAGGAAGGCTTCTCTGCGAGCTGGACCCTGGTGCCCCGCAGCCAGGATGATGGATGAGGAGGCAAGCACTGCTCAGGGCCGCCGAGGCCTGGGAGCTGAGCAGAGAGGGAAACATGACGCAGAGCAACTCTGAAACAAGAGACACGCTCCGGGGCTGCACGAGGCCAGAGGAGAGAGAGCTGGGTCCCTCTCTCAGCTCTGCCTATGGGCGTGGCTGCCCCACCAGCCAGGTCCTGCCCTCTGTGACACAGAGGCCCCGGGGAGGCTGAGGGCAGCTAGAAGGGGCAGGGGAAAAGCCACGGGTTTGGGGAGCTTCGGGGTGCAGTGAAGAGCGGCTGGCCCAGCGGCCAAGCCCTCTTCTGTTCCAGTGCCCCTGCTCCGGACTCCTCCAGCTCCGACGCAGGCCCCCTTCCCACCCCGCTCCTCCAGGCATGGAGCCTGTGGGGCCAGCAGCCAGCAGAGGGAAGGGCACGTCTCCGGCAGTCAGTCTCATCAGGACTCTTCCCAGGGACCACGGCAGAACACAAGCGCAGCCCACATCCCCTGCCCCGTGGCCTGCCTGGCGGGTGGGTGTCTGCAGGTGGGAGGCGGCGGGGGGCCTCAGCCTGCCCTTCCCCAGCCCTTTCATACATTTGTCCTGACCTCCGGGCTGCACTGTACCCCGTGCACATTCACAGGGGACAACAGGAGGGCAGACAGGTCACTCCTGTGTTCTCAGTTCACTTGCTGGGTGAGGGGGACAAAGACACAGAAAGTCCTGGAGCCACCCTCCCTGGCAGAAATGGCCCAGGAGCAGCAGGTGCAGAGGGGTGGGCAATTAACCAAGGCCCTTTGGCCTGGAATCCCAACTGGCGAGGGCGGGGCCTGCAGCTGCCTGTCTCCGATGCATTTCCAGGTTTCCCCCGAGAAGCTCATTATCCACAGGTGACAGTGCTGACTCTTCATTTCTGTGGACCAACTTGCTGTGTGACTCACTGGCCAAGTCTCAGGACACATTAGGAGCCACTGAAGCTACAGGGACCCAAATACATCCCTTCTTGGGAGTGGGAAGTGGGAACAGAGGCCTGAAGCCAAGGTGCCAGCAGCGCCAGCTAGCTTGGGCCTCCCACGTGCTGACGCCCAGGCCTGTCAGCTCCCTGCCCCCGCCAGGTGCTGGGAGGACTCGAAGAGGAAAGAAGAAAGGGAAACGGAGGACCAGGCAAGGACGGCGGCCGCCTCCAGGTGCCAGGGTCGGGCTGGCCCTGTGTGCTCTCTCATTTCATCCCGGCCTCCAAGCAGTCTGTCTGTTTCTGTTTTACAGATAGGAAAACACTGAGGCTCAGAAGGGTGATGACATGCTTTGTCCTGTGGTCGGTGGGGTTCCAGCACCCCCTCCAAGCTGTGTCTGCCTAGGGAGGAATTCTCCACATGGGGGCTGAACGGCTGCACCTGGGAATTCCAGCAGCAGCGGAGTGATGGAGGTGGGGGTGCAGAGCAGGGTGCAGCCGGTGGGCTGGTCAGGCTGGTGGTGGTCAGGCCTGACTGGCAGAGGCCACGGTCAGGGTATGTGTGTGTGTGGTGGGGGTGGTTGGGGACAAATCGGTATGGGAAAGGCCCCTTGGGTGGGGAGCTGGGCCCAGGGCCTGTGTGGTGCCCAGGAATTGGGGTGGGGATGGGGGCGGGAGGGAGGGGCAGAGAAAGAAGCCTAGCCAATCCAAGTAACGGTGGGGGGTGCTGGCTGCAGGGCCAGAAGAGTTCCAGCCTGGGGGCCTAGGGGGAGGAAGGCTGGCAAGGCCTCGTGGGGGCAGGAGCTCACCCCCAGCCCTGGACGTGGCGGAGCCTGTCGGAAGTGCGGCCCTGCAGGCCTCAGAGGACCGTACAGCCGCCATTGCACTGGGCCCTCTGGCAGCTCTCAGAGAAGACAGGGAAAGAGGGAAGCAAAGGGAGGTCAGGGAGACGCGGAGGAGGTCCTGGAGCTCCCCATGCACCAGGAGGAGGAATGTGTGGGTGCCCCAGGGGCAGCCTGCCTTCTGTAAAGTTGAGGGGCCCTGGGTTGCTCCAGAGCACTAGAACACAGCTCTGCGCCCGGGACAAATCTGCACGACAGCATTTCTACGGCATTTCCAGCACCGGAGTTGAGTGACATTTTGCCCGGTCCTCAGACACAAGCAGGCCGCTGGGAGGACCCCCAGAAGGACCCAGAGTTCCAGAGAGTCAACCACAATGGCCTGAAATCATTTTTAACTGTTAGCACCTAATCTAGTTAATATTTTCAATAGAACTGAAAAATGTTCACATTACAATCCATTTGTTTGTGGATGTATGAAATCCATTTTCATAATGTTTAATATTTGTGATTTATTGAATTTTCATTTGACTTTTATTGGCTGCTCTCCCTTCTGCACTTGCTGCGAGAACTTCACATGCCATGGTTTTCACAGACTCCACAGGTGCCGGCCAGCAGCAGCCTGGGACCACAAGAGCCTCCCAAACAGTAAGGGACCAACCCATGTGGCCTTGCCTCTGGCACACTCATGGAGCAGAGGGGCTGGGGGGCACTGCAGGGGACCACCCAAACTCCTCCAGCAGCCCAGGCAAGTAGCCCTGACACCCGACAGGTTACGGTCTCCTGGGCTCAAGCACTTGATGGGCTTACAGCTCATCGGGAGCCCTCAGTGCACAGAACAGGACTGAGCTGTGCAGAACTGACATCCATGAAGATCTAGAAGATTCTGCCACCATCAGTCTGGTAAGCTGGGGTTTTTCTCACCTACTATGTACAAGGCCTGAGTCCAATCCCAGCTCTGCCCCTTCCTAGCTGAGTGGCCTTGGGCAAGTCACCTTGAGTCTCTAAGCTTCTGTTTCCTCTATAAAATGGGTTCAATAATGTGCCATTGGCAACATTGATGGGAGGGTTAAGGACATAACATGGGCAAAGCTCCCAGTATGCTGCCTGACACACAGTAGGGGATCAGTAAGTATTCATTCCCTCTCACCCTCACCCCTAGCTCTGGAGAAATGGTCAGGGCGACAGCCCACACCCAGATGGGCTCTTCCCACCTTGGCCGCATCAAGGCTCCGTCCTGGCCCTGCAGACACCCAGACACTGTTCCGCTCACCCCTCCTCGCCAGCCAGGAGGCGGGCGGGTGAGGAAGCCCGGTGGCCAGGAGGGAGGGAGGGGGGAGAAGGCACTTTGGTTGGGGAGGCGTGAGTGGCGTATCCAGCAGAGCCTGTCCCAGCCATGCCCCAGTGGGAAGACACTGCTGCTCAGTCTCTATGGAGGGCAGCCCAGGGGGGTGCCAGCTCTGCTGCCCCCCCTTCCCTGCCACCAGACTGGGGCAGGATGTTTCCGGGTTAAGTGCTCTGCATGACTCTGGAGCCCTGGGGACCTCGCCTGCCTGGCTGAAAAGGTCCCCGTGCCCAGCTCCGCACCTGTCCTGGGGTCCTTGGAGGCTTGTGTCACCAACAATAGCTGCAAATCCGTGATTAAAATGTTGCCGCAGGGCAAATCAATAACCAGTGGCAGCTGAGACTCTAGTAAGTATAATAATCACCATTAAGGCAAAGAGTGGGGGAGTGAGTGGGGCTGGTAATATAGTGATTATATTAATCTGCCTCCATCCCATCTGCATCTGCCTGCTCTTGGTGTGCCCTCGCTGGGAGCCCACCAGGAGGGGCAGGGGCTGGCAGCCAAAACCAGGCTGGCTTCACCCCGCTCCCCATCTCTGCGGGCTCTGGAGCCCCCAAAACCCCCTTCTTTCTTTAGTCTGTTCCCTGTCTGGAGGGGCGGAAGCAAAGGGAATCTCGGGAAAAGAGAGGGTGTGGAGGGCTCCATGCTTCACTGAGAGAGAAGGGCAGGACGACTGACAGGTCTGAGCCTGGGGCTTGGTACTCGGGCTTCAAGAATTTCTGGCTCCTTTGAGTTCCAGAGCTAGTAATTTACTGAATCTCATGTAATAGAAACTTGCATAGTGCTTACCCTGTGCCAAGCATTACTTTAAGCATTTTGCAGATATAAACTCATGCAGTCCTCATAACAACCCACGAGGCAGATGTTATTATTAGCCTCAATTTGCAGACGGGAAAACTGAGTCCCAGAGCTGGTTACGTAAGTTGTCCAAGGTGGCTAGACCTCAAGTGGCAGATCCAAGACTTGAACTATGTGATGCAACTTTACAGTCTGTGCACTTCGCCCCTTTTCTATGCAGCTTCTGTAATCCCTGTTCCTGGCACATTAATAGCCCCTCACTAAACAGTTACTAGCTGTGCAGAGCAGTTCAGCTGCCCCAGGCTCCTGTCTGCTATCTTTCACCCCTGTTCCTCCCAATGGTGACATTTAGCACTGCCTCCCCAGTTTTACTGTATTTAACCCTCATCCCAGAGTCTGGGAATGTTCTGAAACATTTTTCTAGCAAATAATGCTGAGCATGAACATGGCCCTGGAGGGGACCCCCGCCCTCCTTCCCCGACGCAGGCCAAGTCGTGAACACTGCCCAGGCCATCTTCATGGTTGTGGGGCCACAACTCCCACCCGGAAGCCCCGAGAGTGTTTCTCTGGTGACCCATATTCCTGGCCATTCCATGTGAGTCACTGGCTCTCAGAAGCCTAAAGCTAAGTGAGCTGGAAGCCATCATCTTCCAGAGGAGGCGTCTTCTTAGGGATGGGACAACGCACAGAGGTTTATTGCAAAGAGCCAAGCCTACCTCAGCTACCTAGGACCTCGCCACCTCCCCAGCAGTGAAACTCAGCCCCAAACTGCAAAATCAGGACCCGCAAGTTTTCACACTTGATATTATGTCAGACAGTTTAAACTGATTCCCTTAGAACTACAACTGCTCAAGTTCAGATCCATATTACAAGAAAATGGGTCAGGGTCCAGGCCTGTCCCACTGTGGGTCCTGTAGCCAGCGCAGTGCCCGGTACGTACATGCTTCCTGATGCAGATGGACAAATGAATGAACACATACCCTCCTTTATCTCATTCACCGTCTCATAGTCCAGACTCCAAATTTTATTTGCATTTTAGAAAACAGAATTTCTAAATGTCTTCTTAGTCTTCTGCAGTGCATGTTTTTCTGTAGGGGAAAATACACATTGCGTAACATTTACCATTTTAATCCTTTTTAAGTGGCACAAAGTACACTCACTTTGTTGTGCCACCATCACCATGTCCAGAATTCTTTTCATCTTCCCAAACTACAACCCTATACCCATTAAATAAGAGCCCCCATTCCCTCCTCCCCACAGCTCCTGACGACCACCATTCTCCTGTCTCTAGGAATTTGCTCTCAGAATCTCCTCATTGCATAAGCTTGGGTAGGTGGTTCCATCAATAATTCAGTTAATTATTCTCTTAGGACTGATCACAAAGACTGTTTCCAATCTTTTCTTAGTATCAGTAATGGCAGCAACAAATTTGTTTGTGCCGCAAGCTTTTTTATGGACATATTGGGGGTTATTACTTTGGGTCTGATTGTTGAAACCAAGAATTACTGGGAAAAAAGTAGATATTTCTAGGTTTTTGATACACAGTGCCAGTTAGCTCTTCTAAAGGATTTTGGCAGTTTATAGGTTGCATCTAAAACATTGACACCAGCAGTGGATGAGTGTGCCCATTTCTCTGTATTCCTACCACCACTGGATTTTTTTTAATGCATTGCTAATTTGTTGGGCAAAAATCTATATATCATTCTTAGACCAAAAATATATTGTAGCAACTGGAGTTTAGTGGAAAGAGGGCTGAACTTGGAGTCAGATCTATTCTTGGAAGGTGAGTATAGAGCAAAACGTACCCTGAACTGAAAGGAAAACAAAGCTGCTACCAGGTCAAGTGCTCAGGCCCTGAATGGGGCTGGGAGACTGAAAGGGACTGGGAGGGAGGGGCGGGCAGGTGCACGCTGGGCCCTGCCTTAGGCGTGGGAGTCAGCGAGACAGTCCCTCAGTCTGCTCTCAGTGGGCCAGACTTCTTAAAAAAATTCATTTTACAGATGAGAAAACTGAGGATGAGAGCTGTTAAAGAACTTTGCAAGGTCCTTGCATGTACCCGTAATGGTACACCCTGAGACCCAGACGCTGCCCTGGGCCCTTTACAGAGATCATCTCACTTATGGCCTCCCCAAGCCCATGAAGCTGATCCCACTGTAGAGACACGCCAAGTTCACAGGACCTGGACGCATTCCCCGCCTCGTGGTCTGACCCCCTACCTGTGTGCCTCCATCTCACGGTGCCCAGCACCTCCTGCCAGAGAGCACAGAGCCCCGGAGAAGTCTCCCTTCCTTTGCTCCGTGCTGTTTCCTTTTCTTGGGACACTTCCCTCCCCCACCGCTGCCTTTTCTGGCATGGATGACCCATTCCTAAAGTCAGCTCCAAATCCACCCTGACCGCCCCCGCCCCCCACAAACACAAACACTCTGGGGTTAGGTGCCCCTCTTAGTGCTTGCCCTGACGTACTGCCCATGCTTACCACACTGTATTGTGATTGCTTAGGTGTCTGCCTCCCCAGCTGGGGGCCTTTAAGATCACAGGCTGTGTTTATGTCCGCATTCCCTTACCTTAGTCAGCACTCCTAACACACAGTAGGTCCCCAAAAGTATTTACTGAATGAATGTGTTCTCTGCCCTTCCAACCCAGATTTGGCCCATTCCTGAGGTTGAGGAACTTCAGCACAGGTGAAGGAAGCAGGGTACGAGGACGCACATTCTCCTCCCGGGGTGGCTCTGGGGTCTCCCTGGGCACCAAGATGTGTCCATTCCCCACACCTTCCCCTGAGGTCCGCAGCCCCCTCGCGAAGAACTCTGGGGTGCTCAGGAGGGAGACGCCATGGAAGCTGGGAACCTTGAGCCTGGTGGGAGGGCAATAATTAGGTTTCCCTGCTGACAGTCTCCTCCCGGAACAGCCTCCCCTCCAGACTGGTCGTCTGGGAATAGAGACCTGGCTGTTTTCTTTTTCTGCTGCCAGAGCCAGCGGCTGAGGCCCAGGAAGCTGCTGGCCCAGGGGAAAGAGAGGTGGGGCTGGGGGTGGGCGAGCTCTCCTTGCTGCCTGGAGCCTGAGACCTCGGGTTCTCCAGAGAGGCAGGGAAGCCCCAGGGACCAGGCAGAGGGGCAAGGACTCCAGCCGCCCATCCTCCCGCACCCAGCGCTCCAACCCGCACAGGAACCCCAGCGGAGCGGGCACAGCAAAAACACCCAGTGATTCCTGCCCAGTTCCTAGTCATCATTATGTGAAGATCACAACTCTCCTGGAGTTCCCTTCTCTTGACATATCTTCTATTTCATTTGTTGTTATGTGAGGATGCAGGGCAATGGAGAAATTGGCAATCTTTTTAAGACTCAGCTCCTCCTAAATATCTCCCTCCAGCCGCACTGGACCCACCTCTGAGCATGGGAGCCTTTGGATTTAGGAGAGGCAGTCAGGGCAGACTTCCTGTAGGGGAGTGTGTACACAGCAGCCCAGTGGATCCCAGAGAAGTCAAGCCCCTGGGAGACTTAGTTCGTATCCTTTATTTGGCCTGGGATGGTTCCTCACCCTCCCTTCTGGGACGAGATGTGCCCACCAGGGGGGCCCCTGGGTTGGGGCAGCTGCCCTTTCTGCCCAGCCACAGCTTTGCGGGCCGATGGCACACAGTCATCCTCCATGAGCCACGTCCCCCACTCCAACACTCCGCCTTTGGAGAGGGAAGTCCCCCGGGGCGGAAGGGAGGAGGGCTGGGAGGGTGCTGGGGAGGACGGGCCTCTACCTTGCAGGCTTATCAGTCTCTCAGCACTGCAGTGTTTAAAGATCAGGGTTAAAAAGTAAAAAGTAAAAAACAAGGCCAGCAAATCAATTACTCTAAAGTAGCTTCCCTGAAAGAAAAGGCGGGGGAATCAATATTTAATTCAGACTTCATTGATTTGCATCTTGGGTACCACACTCGGCACTCAGTTTTTTTCAGGCTTCTCAGTGAAAGATTGTGGTGGAACTGCTGGCGATGGAGGCAGGAGGCCGCGAGGGAGACGGAGAAGCTGGCCCTGCATCAGCTCCCCCTACCCTGCGGTGCCCCGAGGGCTCAGGTGGCAGCCGCCACAGCAGGAGGGATGGGAGAAGAACACCCGTGGTCCCTTCTCCCTCGGGGTGGAACAGCCTCCAAACCCTCCCGAAAAAGAGCTGCCTGACTCACACACTCACACACACACACGCACACACACCACCACCACCACCACCACCACCACCATCACCAAAATCCCCTAAATTTTTACAGACACAAACTGAAGTATCAGAAAATCATGATATTGGTAATCCACTCTAAAATACTTCCCAAAAAAGGCCAGTAAATCTTAGAAGAGAATCCTTAAAACTTCAGTCTCTGCCTTTCATCCTTCAGTCCTCCGAGCTCGCCTGCCCTAGCGGAAGTCTAGCCTGAATCCATGTTGTTGCAAATGAAGCTTGTACAGTTTTGTCCTGACACTGGTAGGCCTGGAGACTGGCCACTCACCGGCCAGCCCACCCCCAGCCCCGCCCCACACAGACAAGGGGGCAGTAACTGTGTGCTTGGAGAAAAAGTGGGTGTATTGCCACATGTAGGCTGCCGGGGTGCCCAGTCAGCCACTCAGTGGAGGCTGTGGCGCAGCTGCCCCGCTAAGCTGCTGGAGGTGGGGGCAGCACAGGAAAAGGAGAAAAATGGAGAAGTGCGATTTTCAGTCTTCTCTGATTTTCTGTCCTCCTGGAGCACCTAGACTCACAGAGTCCCAAGTCAGCAGTAAATGGCATATGGCGCCCAGCGGCTCAAACAGGGATAAAGCAACGAATGAGTTAAAATCAACAATACACTAAATTCTCTTGTAGCCCTCCAGAACTTGTTGCAGTTTTCACTGGTTTTTGGTCCTTGGCCAGAATACTGTGAAATGCTTAGGGCTGGAATTATTTGCCTCCATTTTACAGACGAAGACACTGAGCCTGGGAGCTGTGTGCGTGAGCAGCAGAGGTCAGCGAGTGGCGGAGCTGGGACAGCACCCGGCCGCTCCTCCACCGCTGCTCTTCCCGGTGTCTTGCTGCCCCAGAGGGCTTTGCACGCGCCCCAGAGATCCTGGTTCTTTGAGCTAGATGTGCTCTAGGCCTTAGCTTTCCTCGCCTCTCGGCCCAGCAGCCAGTTCAATTATTCTACCCTTCCAGGAACACGTCTGGAAGCTCCCGGAAGTCTTCTACCTCTGAGCCCTTCCACCATGTAGGGATCACAGAGGTGCAGCTTTTGTGGGGAGGGGATGGTGTGGTGACAAGTCTGGATCCCGAAGACCTAGCTTCCCGTTCCGCCTCCCCATGGGGACGTCCAAGTGGCTGTTCCCTGGTGAGGCCCCAGGGCCCCTTTTGGCCCCTCTGGTTCCTGAATCCTTCCTGCCTCTCCTCTCGGCCTCTGAAATGTGCCAGAGACTCAGCCTGCCTTCCCTTCCCCTGAAAACCTGCAGCACCCCCACACCCTTTGGGGTCCTCCTGTTCTGGGCAGCAGGACACGGTCTCCCCAGTCCCTTTTTCCTTGCTGTGCCTCAAATACACACAGAGGTGATTTTCCTTATTAGGATTTTACTGCTCATCACTCAGGAGAACAGATGGGATGTAAACTGATCAAGCAAAGGAAAATAACAAAAATCCCAAAGTCTCTGGACATTTCTATGGTCTTGGCCTCTCCTGTCTAAAGCTCTTTTCTGAGCTGGTAAGAAAAGACAGGGGTCCCACTTGCTTGCATCTTTTGTATTACCCCAAGTGGGCTACATCACCTCCCACCATCCCTACATTAACAGAGGCCACGCCGATCCCCCGACTCCAGCCCCATTTCTCAGCCCTTGTGCCTAAAAAAGCAGTTAAGGCAGAACGGTTCCTGTCCCTCTGGGGGACACCTGACTAGCTCTCTGTCCTAACCAAACACGATTCTCAGCATTTCCCAACTAGCTATGTGGCCTTAATCAAGGCACTTTACCTTTCCGAGTCCCAGGTTCCTCAGTGGTGAGTGGGGCCAAAAATACCTCCTTTCCAGTGTGGAGATAATGTATTTAAAAGTGCTTTATACATTCCAAAGGGCAATTCTACTGTGAGCTATTTATTACAGCCAAGTGAAAAAAAAAAAAAAGTTAAATGCCTTTCATTAATAGCTACAGTTTACTTAGGGTGCCAACAAGGTGCTGCCAACATTATTTAGTGCTTTTAATACATTTTTTCCAATACTCACAAAAAAGAAGCAAAGAAGTAAAGGAGGCATTGACCCCATTTTATAAATAAGCTGTCCAGAACATTCAACTAAGTGATGGAGCTGAAATCTGAACCTAGGTGTATCTGCATAGTCTGTGTTTTTCTCTGCCCACAAAGCTGCCTTAGAAACAAACCCCTATAACACACGTGTCTATTGCTGTATTTATCACACTGCATTTGTAATTTGCTTGTCTATAGGTTTCTCTCCTAGGAGACCAGGAGCTTGTAAAGGACTGAGACTATACATCTTGGTCCTATCTCTGTGATTGTCAAATAGAAGCATTTGACAACTGTTTATCAATTGATTATATAATATAGGCTATTCACCCCATCTCATTTCCTCTTCGACATCTTCAGAGTCCCAGTGTGGGGGTGGAAGAGTGGAGAATTGAAGGACCGGGCACACCACCCTGAGCCATTCTCTTCCTAGGGGGCTCGTCCCCAGGAGCCCCCCGCCTCTTCCCGAAGTTCTAAGAGCTCATACATATTCATAATGGAAGAGAACGCTGAGAAGAGATATTTATTTTGTTTATTAAACTGGCATCTCTGCAAATTTATAGCAGAAAGTGAATAAATCTGTTTCCTCCCAGGCTTTCATAGTCTGAGAGTTGAATTGATGGTGCTGCCCAGCCTGGCAGAGAGGGGAACCAGGCCATCTGGGCCTTCGCCTGACTGGAATCAGCCCGCAACAGCTCGCAGGGCAAAGAGGCTCCAGCAGAGGCGGAGAATGCCCACTGGGTGTGGGGGGCTCCGTAAGGAACGCCCCTCTTTTCTCTGCCTAAGTGAGAAAAAACAAGAAAGATAGACCCCGGAATTGTAAAGATAGAGACAGCAAAAAATTATTTTAACAAGATGCCTTTTACATGGGCTTGCTAATATCCTCTCCCTTGTCAAAAATTATCTAGTATAATCAGAAACTTGGAATTAAAGAAAAAGATGTTTGTTTTTTCTCCCACTGTTATACTGGACAGTTGTCTAACAGTGCCCCTGAGATTTATCATTCTCTAGGAAATGAGTCTTTGCTTGATTTCTATTGACTATGTATCAGGGACCAGATTCATTAACATTCGTTACCATTACATGTTAGTTTGCAGATTTTTGTCTGATAGAGATGCAAATGATTTCCATTCAAGAGAAAAGAAAACTGCAAGGTGGTAGTTTCATTGCACTCTGGGGTATGAGGCTGTTTTGCATCCAACTTAAACTTGTTTCAGCTTTCCTTTCCTGACAAACTGCATAAATCTCTTCATGAAATGCTCTTACAAACCAGCTTTAACATTCCCTCAGTAATGAGTAAAACAGATCTTTGACACATACTCTATATTTGTGTGGAAATCGTGCTTTTAACTTTCTTGAGAATTATGCTCTGACCCCCATCCACTGCTGAGGAGCGGGTCTGTTCTGAGGGGCCAGAACACATTCTGCGAAGTTCAGCGCAGCGCAGACAGAGCAGTTAGTTTAGACTCCAGGGGGGCCTGCTGTGTGTATGCAGCTCTGCCTTCAGAGTCACTCCTTAGGGAGGTCAGACCCTTGCTCTTCAGGCGGGGTGAGAGACGGTGGGACAGAGGCCTGGAGCACCTAATGGAGCCCAGCGTGAGAAGCAGCCGCAGCCCAGCGGGAAACGACAATGGACCTTTCCTGGTGAGGTCACCAAGCCCACAACTCCAACGTCATAGCCCATGGCTGTTAGGACTCTACTTGCCTAGAGAGTGAACCTCCTGTGACCCAAGACTGGGCTGACCCAGGTCACCAGGAGTAGCTGAAGATTAAGGAAGAAAAACAGACTTTCTGAGCATCACTGCTGCCTGGACAGCCCTGCCTGCATCCTTCCCCGTGGTGTCACCTGGGTTAGCCTCAGGCCCCAGAAGCTCTGGCACCTGGAGCATCAGCCCAGCCACATCTCCCATGACTGAGGTCTTTCACTCACAGACCAGGGAGAAGGCTATATTTCAGCATTAATTAGAGAAGGAGAAGAAAATACTTAGGGTCTTTCATGTATCAGGCACAGACTAGATGCTCTTGTATATTTTATACGTTGTTATCCTCATGACAACTTGTGAGTGAGAACTTCTTATCTGGTAGATAAAATAGAACTGAGAGGCTAACCAACTTGCTCAAGGCCACAGAGCTAATTAAGGTAGAGATGGGATAAGAATTTAGATGTGTGGCCCCAAAGCCCGTGTTGTGGCCCATTCAAGCAAGTAGGGCACCACCTGTGAGGCAGGGGCCTGCGGATCCAGACTGTCTGATCCACAGTGGGCCAGAGACCCACGGCGCCTCTCCACGCCGAGGGCTCAGACAAGCCCTGAGCCTTCCTTGTTCTCTTTCCCTTTCCCACCACTTCCATGGAGTATATAAAATCAAATGTGATCCCAGGAGTTCAATCCATACCCGTTGCCATTTCTGTTGGAGATGCCCTCACTTGGTCCCGGAGAGGTTCTTGTAAGAGCCAGCTAGCTGCATCACGGGCTGATGAATGACTCGAGCCGACTCAAGCTGAGATGGCCGTTTGAGAAAGCACAGACCGGGCAGTGCCACCTCCTCAGCAGCCGAGGGCTCCTGGGCGATGACTCCCTACTCCCGCTGCTCTCGGCTGACTGGTCCACACCCGATGAAAAGCCTCTCACAGGACGGCCTGTCCTCCACAGCTCACTAGTTAGTGTTCCACTCCCCAGCCAAGAGCCCGAAGGCCCTGTTCTAGCCATGGAGGTGATGTCAACACAGGGACAGTCTATCTTTTTTTCTCCTCCCTTGACCCCAATCTAGGAAGGGCCAGAAACAGAGGCAGAGAGAGGGGGGATGGGGAAAAAGTTCACATCATCCAGTAGATATCCAGGCCCCGTCAGACAAGGGGCTGTGACTTAAGTTGGAAGCTTTATTACATTAATTCCTAAACTGAGACAGAGTTTGACGACATGACCCAAAAGACTAATTACCTGAGAGTGACCAGGAAGCTGTAAGACGGCGTGAGTTTTTGTGCAGGAGTAGAGGAGGAAATTTCCCAGCTGAATACATTTTCAAGGGAAGTGGGAGACAAAATTAAGTCCATTTGTGATTATAGCCCTTGAGTCTGTAGCCGTTCTGTGTGTGCGATGTCCAAGTGCTACTTCACGGAGGCCAAGTGGGATCTGGGCTCTGCTTCTGGGCCTTTGCCTTAACTGTTTCCTGGCAAGACTGCCTGCCCGGCTCCCTTGCCCTGTCGGGGTTCTGTCCTTCCACCAAAGCCAGCCTTTTCCTTGGTCGGAGATGCTTGAGCCAGTGGCTGGGTCGTTTCCATACAAGTCCCCGAGCCCCCAGTACGGCTCCAGACACAGAATAAGCCTGTTAGGGGCTGAGCCATGTCCCCCTTAAAATTCATATGTTGAAGTCCTAATCCACCATATCTCAGAATGTGACTGTATATGGAGACAGGATCTTCAAAGGGGTAATTAAGTTAAAATGGAGTGATTAGGGTGGGCCCTAATCCAATATGTTGGGATCCTTTTAAGAAGAGGAAATTAGAACAAAAACACACACAGAGAAAAGACCCTATGAAGACACAGGGAGAATTCAACCATATTATAAACCAAGCAGAGAAGCCTCAGATAAAACAACCTGAGAACACCTTGATCTCAGCCTTCCAGGCTCCAGAACTAGGGGAAAACACATTTCTGTTTTTGAAGCCACCGAGTGGGCGGTATTTTGTTACGCAGCCCTAGGAGACTAACACAGCCCCCTCCAATAATATTTGTTGAATTGTTTTTGAATAATACAGATTTTAAGTATCATATTTAATGTCTTCCTAACACTTCATTATAAAGACATCTCATGTTTTATTTAACCAGCTGCTATTGTTGAACTTTTGATTGTTTCCAAATGTTCTTTACTATGAAGAATGCCTCTACTGAACGCTATTGTTCAAAGAGCTTTTGGTGCTTTGTTGCATTATATCCTTAAGCATAAATTTTCATGAGCGAGATTACTTATCAAAGACAAGAACATGTTTATGGCTGTCAAGGATTGTACCAATTTGGAACAATATCAGCATTGAAGGAACGCACCTGTTTCCAGAAAGCCTTGCCAGAGCGGAATTTATGAACTCTAAGTCACTGCATTCGGAGTCAAAAATGCTGCTTTTTCCCCACCTCACAGCTGTTGCTCCTATAAGTCAGGGGTCCTCCCACGCCCAGTGGCGATGCGCTCTCCCCGGGCGAAGTCCCCATACACTTCTCAGTCCTGCTGAAAATTCTCTTTCTCCAGGAAACCTGTCTTGGTTTACCTTGCACGGCTCTGATCCGCCCTGTGCTTTGCCACCCTGATCTCTTTGGACTGTCTGCCAGGTTGTTAGGCAACTGGGTGCTGTAGAGTAGCATAGATGAGAGGCCCTAGAGGAAGGCTCTGGAATTCCTGGTGATAGGGCCCCTCAGGCTGAAATGTTGATTTCCTCACTTTGATGAGACCAATGAAAGAAATGAGATCAGATTGTACTTGAGCTGCTCAAGCAAGCCACAGTTGACAGGCTTTTGAGCATGCTAGGGTGGCGGTGAGAGCAGGTGGTTCCAGGTGACCCGTGTGAAGGGTGCCACTGGGAAACGATGACCACGGGAGCCCTACCAGGCAGGCAGGGATGAGAAGGCAAAGGGTTTGGCACCATGCTAATGAATTCTGGTCTTTGCTACATTTTTCTTTGTTAGAAAGGGAAAGGGAGTACTAAAGGATCAAAGTAGGTAAGCGATCTGACGGAGTTGGCCTGTCATGTATCCGCCAGGCATGTGGGAGATGAATTAGCAAGGGGAGATACTAGAAGCAAGGAGGTGCTAGGAGGCTGTGTTCCTCCAAGAAAGAGATGCCTGGGGCCTGCGCTAAGGATCCTCAGTATTTTCATGCATGCGTCTGCTGTCTCTTCCAGGAGGTCTGGTGGGTGGAACTCCTGGGGGACACAAGTGTACTGCTTTCTCTTCTTCAGGTGTCTCCCTAGATGGCAGCGCCATGCTTGGCTCCCTGCAGCATTTGTGACTGTGCAGAGCCCTGTCCGAGGCACGGGGAGGATCCAGCGGGAGAAGGAGCCAGTTCCTCCATCTTCAGAGAGCTCCCAGTCTATGTGTGGATATCTAGAAACCACAGGATATCATCATTCAAAAGGACCTGAGAGAGCTAGTCAAACCCCTCATTTTACAAATGGGGTAATGGAGGCTTGGAGGAAGTGACACAAGACAGGACTCAGATCTCCCAGCCCCTGGTCAAGGGCAGGAGCCACTTCATAGCATTTTCCATGGGGGAGCATGGTGCCTGCTCTTGGGAAACTTGCAGCCAAGCACAGAAGGCCCCCCAGGTAGCCAGCTGGGCAGGTGGGATGCAAGGCCTAGGTGAGCCCAGACACCAGTGCTCAGGTGTAGACGAGCACAGTGCAGTCGCATACTCACGGGGGCAGATGGTGACTGAACACCCACTGTGAGCCAGGCTCTGTGATGGTGCCTTCCCCGAATGCACACACAATCCTCCCCTCTCGTGTGTGAGTTGATATGGTTATTCATGGCCACGTAAGAGGTGAAAAGCTGGACCTCAGGCTCAGAAGAGTCGCAGCCCGACACAAACCAGGACTGGCCACCTCCTAAGACACTCCTGCCAGGCACCAGGCTGCCTCCAATGAGGCACAGGTCTGGGGGTGATGAGAACTGGTGTGGTGGCGAATTTCATGTCGTGTAGCAGAAGGAACATGGAACTGGGAAGCACAGACCTGGGTTTATAGCCCAGCTCTCTCCCTGCCGTGTAGTAGCAGATTTCAGGAAATGGCTCAACCCCTCCTGGCAGGCTCAGTTTCCTATACAATGAGGTTAAATCTGCCCTACCTACCTTACACAGTGGTTGAGAGCCTCAACCAAGATACCATGTCAGAAATCTGCTCATAAACTGCAAAGAAAGTTTTGTGTGTGTCAGTGAGAGGGCATCTGAGACTCAGACCATCTGCAGAGGCCTGGTGGCCGTAACACAGGAAGGAGAGGGGTGCCCATGGCATCAAGGGGGGGCCTAGACCGAGCTCTCTGACCAGAGCCGGGGCCTGTGCTTCCTGGCTCCATTTCTCATGCAAACACCCCTATGAACGAAAGCATCTGCCAAATGAGCAGCTTCCACGGGAGCGTTTGCTTCTCACTGTTTGTAATAAGCCTCTCAAAGCCAGAACCGGCGTCTCCATCAGGTACAGGGGTAATGGCCTGTGTCTGGCTCAGCAGTCTCAGAGCTCCCAAAAGGAAGGAAGCCACCACATGGGTTGACAGTGAGGAGGGGACTCCGGAGGTAGATTCTGGCTCTACCACTCACCAGCCCTGTGGTTTGGGGAGCCGCTTTACCTCCCTGGACTCCAGTTTCCTCATTTGTAAAATGTCAGAACAATAGAAGCTCCCTCAGTCAATGGGATTGGGGCTGGTGGTTAAGCAGGTGATCTTAAAAAGTCAATTAAAGCTTGAAATCATAAAAAATAATATGTACGTACTTTAGACATTTAATTTCAAGTATGTGAATAAATCAGTCTTTTGATGTAAGGCCAGGCCTTTGGGTTTGCTGGTTGGATTCCAAGATGATTTTCTTACGTGACCCACACTAGCAAGGTATAATCAATGATTTCTTTAAAATGGAACAAAAGTGGAAAGACTGGATAAAATGAGACTTCCTGTGGCCAGGATGCTCACCTGGCCGTGGCTGACTAGCTCACTGCACACCTGTGGGCAATACACAGCTGTTGACTCTATATAAAGAGCCCCGCCCAGTACTCTGGGCACGACGCAGTGGCAGGGCTGCAAGGCTGCAGGAGAGCAGAGCCGAGGCTGGAGTGGTGGCAGCGCCAAGGACAGAGGCCCAGAGGACGGCTGTGTGGGACGACTGTGCAGACAGAGGAGCCCAGAGGCGGAGACCGGCTTGCTGCAAGCAGACTCGCTCTGAGTGAACGGGATTTTATGTGACTGACCTGCCACCTGGAAATAAAGTTAGGTATAAGCCTTTCACCCCAAGAACATTTTGCTGTCAATTTCTTTGGTCACATTGAATCCATAACGAACTTCCCTGGGGCTGAAACCCATTGGCAAGACAGACTCTTAAAAAGAAACATGGCTATAAAATTTTTTTAGATGTTTATGACTTCATTCCCAATATTTTACCATTGTCTCCCCCACCTTAATGGCAAATTTTGACAGACTAACTTTTCCAAGTATTTCCAAAGTCTTTATCCAGTTGTGTTAAGGAAACACTTGGCTGTCACCGTCAAACCCCAAGAATGTATATGGTTCAAGAACAATAGAAGTTTATTTCTTATTCACATAAAAGCCAAAACAGCTGCTCCAAATTGTTGAGTAGCTCTCCCAGCATTATTCAGGGACACAGGTGCCTTCATTTTTGGCTCTGAGATCTTCAACATGTGCCTTCAGAGTTGCTCTTTTGGGGTGAATCAAGTGAGAAGCAGGGGAAACAGTGATGAAGGCGCACCTACTTCTCAGCTTCCTGGCCTGGAGGTGACGCATTTCATCTCGCTCACATCCCACTGGTGAGTAGAAATGGCTCCGATCCGATGCAAAGGGGTCTGGGAAATGTAGTCCAGCTGTGTGTCCAGGAATTGGAGGAAACAGGTTTGTGTGGGCTAGGCAGTGTCTGCCCTGTCAGCTGTCACAGAAACAACTCCCTTCATCTTTGTACTCATATTTCATTGATTTATTTTAAATTATTTTTTGGTGCCAAGCTTGAGAAATTTTAACTTACATAATATGGGACTAAATTACCTAATCACAATCATTGGAAAATTACAAGGTCCGGTAACAAAAGCGAGTAGGCAAGCACAGCTCTGCTGATGAAACACAGCACACGAACATTCTAGACAGTGGCGAGCTTGGAGCATTCTGTGTGCTGTGGGTATCTCTCACCGTGTTTTACGGAGGAAACAGAGAATATCAATTAGGTGGGTTGGTGAATTGATGTATGTAGGCAAGTCTACTGAGACTTTCTACTGTTCCTAGCGCGCAGGGTTGTTGGGAATATTAATGAGATGATCCATGTAAGGTGCTTCCTATCACCTTATATCAATAGTCAGCCTCAGGATGACTGGCATTCTGGCTAGAAACTCCTCATTGAGGGCAGTGTCCTGGGCATTATACAATGTTTAGCAACATCCCTGGTCCCTACCCACCAGATGCCAGTGGTAGCCTCCTAGTTGTGATAACCTAAAATGCTCCCAGACATGACTAAATGTCGCCTGTAGAGAAAAATCACCCATTTGTGACCCACTGTTTTTTATGGTGCCAGGTACTTACTAATAATTCACTACATTTTGGTTCCCATCTCTGCACCCCCCACCTCCATGCCTTCCACCCAGGATTCCTCTGCCTGAATAGTAAGACAGTGAGTCCATAAGAGCAACAGTCTTCTTGACTTGAAAGTGGGAAAAAAAGAGTTAATGATATATTGAATTCATGCAGCATTTTGCCAGTTTTCTAATTGTTCATACATGGGTGCTAGGAAAGAAGATTGCCCTCTGAGAATTAAAATAGTAAAACTCATATACAGTGAATGTGGGAATAAACTGAGATGTGTTCTGAAAAGTGTGACTGAAGAGTTTGCAAATGCCCTAGACTCCAATCAAAATAAATTGGGTGTAATTTCAGAAAGATAAAATTGTAATTTGCTGAGGGTAAACTTAATCAGTTGTACCCTGTTCAAAGACTGTTACAGAAATAGGGAATGACCTAGTTCTGTTTTGTTTTTTTATTCTTATAAACTGCTAAAGGAAACATCCTTGTTACCCATCTACTACTACTGACTGTGCATGGATAAGTATTTCTATAGGATGAATTCCTAGAAATCAAATTAGGATGCAATAGATACTATATACACTGCCTTGCAAAAACTTGGTATGATTTAGATTTCTACTCCCACCAATAATATATGTGATTGCCCATTTGCCAAAATTGTTAATCATATATTATTTTACTTTTTAACTTTAGGCACTGTGATAGGTAGAAAATAGTAAACCAGTCTTGTCTTAATTTGCTGGTGAGATGAGTTTCTAAACTGTATTATTTTATGAATTACCTTTTTAAGTAGTTGGATTGCTTTTCTTATTAGTTTGCAGGAACTTTTTTTATATAATGGATAGTGATATACTCTCTGCTCTACATGTTGCAAATATTTTCTCCCAGTCTGCCTCTTAACTTTTGATTTTATGATATCTTTCTTTAAAAAGAAGTTTAACATTTTCATACTGTCAAATCTGATCATCTTTTCTTTTATGGTTTCTGGTATTTATGGCTTACTTAAAAAAAATTTTTTTCTTGTTATTTTCTTGTACTACTTTTGTAATTTGAGTTTTTTCCCCATATATTTATATCTTTAATTCAGCTAGAATCTTACTTGTGTATATGGTATGAAGTGTAAATCTAATTTTTTTCCAAATTAACATGTAAGAATCCCAACACCTCATCCCCAATTATTTGAAATGCCATTATGATCACTTACTAAATTCCCATTTATATATAGTTTCTTGACTCTGTATTCTAACAATATCTATTCATACATATGCTAATGCCATACTGTTTTAATTCCTGAAGCTTTGTCATGTGTTTTGAGATCATCTGCCATTATTCTTCTTTTTAACTATTTCTTGGCTATTCTTGCACATCCTTCCCCTAAGATAAGCTCTAAAGTCTGGCATTGTATTTTGCACTGTATACAAATGTATTGAGGCTTTGCTTCTACAATGTAGCAGCTGTTGGTGGAGTAAGACTCCCCGCTTGTGGTCATTTTAGTCAAGTTCTTTCCATTGAATCTGGGGAGCTGTCTGTCTGTTCTAAGGAATTCTATTGGTTATAAGCAGTGACAAAATCTGTTGGGTCAGACTGTTTCCTAAGTGCAAGGCCTGTTAGGTTGTTTAGAAACAGCAATGCAATCAGTATGAAGTGACCACTTCTGCAGAGGCTCTGTAGTTTAGCAACAACTTGGACTACACACAATTCTACCTTTCGTTTCTATGTATTCTGCTTCAGAGGGGAAAAATGAATTGGATCTCCTTTCTCATGTTTGCTCTTAAGTTTGACACCCAAACCTTGCTATGTAATTGTTCCAGTAAAAGAAAGCATTTCGTGATGTAATGCATCAAGACATTTATCTACAGAGTATGCAGTGGGAAGCTCTCAGGAGGAGGCCAGGACCCCCATTTCCCAGTTATGCACATTTCCAGCTATTAGGATCCCTCATTTTTCTAATCAAGGCATTAACTTAAGCCACAGAAAGGGCATGGCAGAGAATCCAACTGTTGCAATTTGGCAAGGTGATTAATAATTTCTTGATATGGCTCCTAGAAGCTCAGAACTCACAATGCTGGCAGAGCAGAAAGGTCATCCCACAAAGGGATTAGCTCTATAATTGCCCTATGTGCTTTCAGCGGACCACCTAGACTGGAGTTTGTCCCTCCCTTGCTGTTTACTGGAGGCTGCAAGAAAGAACCAGCACAGTCAGCCCAGTGTTTTGCAGCTATAAAGTCCCCCAAAGCTTTGACATCAGTGAACTAGACCATGTCTCAACCCCAAGAGAATGAGGATGGAAGTTCTAAGGCCACTGGCCACTTGCCCTGGAAGGAGAGATCATTCATACCCCCTTTTCACTTCTGCATGAACCCACATCCCTCCCATCTCAACCCCGGAGCCCACTCCATGTTTTCTCTGTCAGTCCACTGTTCACAAACCCTCTGCCTTATACTATTTGATGTCTTAGAAAAGCATGCTCCCAAATGTGGTGCCCTGAATAGTACAAGTATGCTGGCACCTTGGTCCAAGACTGTGCCTTGCAGGCATTAGTGTTTTCTAGCTGCAGTGAAAAGGTTTAGAAGCACTGGAGTAAAAAGTCATCTGATTAGAAGCAATATAATTCACTCCAATGTAGCAAAAAGGAGGAATCTACTGAATGACTACAGAGGTGTTTCATAAAACCATGAATAGAAAACACACCTGGGCCTCAGAACAGATGGGAACTAACAACTTCCTCTCTCTCTCTCTCTCCCAGTTCCATTCCCCGAGAAACTGTCTGTGTTCCATTTTAATTATTAAACCAAATATAGCTGCCTCAGACCTGAATTCACATAACTTCCTATTTCTAAAAAGTTTAGGACCTCTGAGGCCCCCATTTCAAAATCCTGAAAGAAACCACTTAATTGACCCAGCACATGTCAGGTGGCCCCTCTAGCCATGCCTGGTCCAAATGCAATGGCAAGAGCCGTGGAGATTTGTACCCCACCAGCTTCCTTTTGGGGACATGGAAGGAGACACAGGGTCTGGGACAGGCTCAAACAGGGCAGACAGACAGACCCACCCATGCACCGTGACGTTCTAAGACCTGGAAGGCGGAGTTGGTAAACTGACCGAGGTGAAGGCTCCTTTAGGAAGCATCTGGGAAGAGAATCACGGGCCTTCTGAGAGCCTTCCCATGAATGCCCAAGAGATGTGCTCAGCTCTGTGAACTCCGGCCATCCTAGTTTTGTCAATGAAGAGTGGAAAGGAGACAATGATGGCCGTCCCAGAAACCCTCTGCTGAAGGCAGGTAAGGATTAATGTTGAGGAGGTAGAATCTTGATGGCATCAGTCCTAAAGTATCTGACAATTCGAGTACTACCATTAGGGAGAATTTGTTGAAATTCCTTTTGATTTGCCCTGATTCTTTGGATCTCCCATTTCTGTGCTGCACAACCCTGACATTCATGGACCAGGGTCAAGAATTTTTCATGGGAGGAGTGGAAAATGCCTGGATCCCTTTCAAAGGAATTGCTACATAAAACTGTGGGGTAACTACAGGATCTAAGGTTCACCAGGAAGCTGAGTGGGGGCTACAAAGTAAATCATCATAGAGAATAATTCAAGGGAGGGAGATGTGTGCTGCAGATCTCTGGCATCATAATCAACTGAGGCGCTTGTCAAAATGTGGATTACTGCTCTGGTCCCAGATCTACCAAATCAGAGTCCCTGGGGCGGAGCGAGGCATTTGCACTTTGACAAGCTCCCTAATGTCTGGGAACCTTTACCCCAGACCCCGAAGCTACAGTCTTTGGAATAAGCCACTCGCTTCAGTCAACACTCAGGGTCTCAAAACCATTTGAGAATGTGACTAAAACAGTGGCACCTTTTCCCAGAAACACACACTCAAATATCCCCCCATAAAGGTTCAGGGGCTTCACCAATTCCCGAAACTCTCCTGCAAACCCTGGTTAAGACCCCTTCACTGGGGAACATAAAGACCCTGAAAGGTCTTGAGGGAACAGGAAGAGGGCAACAGAAGGAATTTAGGGAAGAGAATGGAGGAAAGGAGCCAGTTTCACAAACTCATGAAGGTTCTGGAATCAGGAAGGTTTTGGCCCCAACCCCGGCTTAGTCACCTACCAGCAGTGTGACACCAGTCAGATTACTTAATCTCACCAGGTCTCAGTTTCTTCATCTGTCAAATGGGAATGATATCTCCCAACAAGATTGTAAAGAATTTTAAATGAAATAATATGGCTGAAGCCCTTAACATAATAGCTGACACATAGCTGATGATAAAGAAATGATATATACTATTTTACCTGTAGGTCAATAGGTCAGTAAATGATCAGGTTATCCTGAGGAATGAAGACAAGAAAATGTACAACGTGGAAGTCCCTAAGGGAGATAAGATAGCTGTGGGGAATCCTGCAAATCTCCACTGTTGTGTCTACTCATTGTGCCAGCAACATCTCCACTGGAGAGAATCTTTCCTTGCCATTGTTACAAAAATCAGCAGGCCAATGTGATGAGCAGAGAAGAAACAAAGACAGTGGGTAAGGGAATGTGCTAAGAGCACAGAAGCAGAGAGAATAGAACCAATACAGGAAAGAATCTAAGTCTTCAGAGCTGAAAGGGACCTTGGGGGATCAGCTGACAAGCCGGTTATTAACAGAACCTCCTAATCAGCCTTTTTTTGTGTGCCTCTCTTTACATTTTGCCAAAGATAATATTCACTTTGATGTTGCAAAGCCTTAGTTTGCTTTCTGTGCATCCTCTCTCCGTAATTGAACGTTAGGC
This sequence comes from Manis javanica, assembly GCF_040802235.1. Taxonomy (NCBI): domain Eukaryota; kingdom Metazoa; phylum Chordata; class Mammalia; order Pholidota; family Manidae; genus Manis; species Manis javanica. Next base: position 103,885,262 of record NC_133166.1, on the reverse strand, counting down.
CACCCTTTTGTATAGGCAAATTGGCCTCATAAAAAGAGCATTATAAATTTGTGAAAATACAAACAAATTCTCCCAGCTCTGAAATTCTCCTTCGACTCAAATGTTTGACACAAATAATTTAGGGGTGATGGCATTCCTCGAGTGCAGTGCAGGCGGGGGCAGGAGGCAGAAGCTCATTGTTCCACTGGCCGGGAGAGAGAGCTGCCTTCCCGCAGTCTGGGAGACGGAGCCTCAGCTCTCTAGGGAGAACGAGGCGCTGGCCCATCGCTCCTTGCAGGCAGCATGGCGTTGAGCAGAAAGTGGGCTCCTCTCTCCTGAAAGCATTACGGAGAGGTGCTCCGACTCTGCTGTAACCTGAGAGCTTTGACCCTCTGGCAACTAAAGGCCAGGCTTCAGAGAGTACTGAGCTGGGACAGGGGGCTGGAGGGGCTGGAGCCCACGCAGGACTGGCAGTAACCGCACGGAGGACTCCTGAGCCCTGGAGCTCCACGCGACTTACTGGGGGCGCCACCTGGGCCATGCCTTGCAGGGACCCTTCCCTGTGCTTCCTCGCTATTAGGAGGTGTCCTGGGCAGGGACCTGACGACCGTCACTTTCTCTCAACAAATGAAAACCATTGAATGTGCGTTATGCTGCTGATCTCCAAGTCCATGGCAACATTTATTCATTTATTTAAGACAAGAACGAGCTCCTTCTCTAGGCCAGGTGCTGGGTTAGGTGCAGGGGAGGCTCAGATGAGTAAGAAGCAGCTCCCACTCACATCTTGGGAAGATAACACCCTGAAATAAGGGTTGCAACTTGTATTAATTTGGTTTCCACTCTTGGGCGAGAAAAGAATTTAGTAGTTTGTGGAATCTAAGAAAACATCAAAAATCAAAACATGGGCAAAGGCAGGGAGGCCTCAGGAACAAGTGGAACCTGGGATTTGAAGGCTGCCAGAACTGCGTCCCTCTCTCTGCCTCTGCCTGCGCATCCAACTCGTTTTCTCAAAAAGACCAGTCCTGTCCCTAAGGAGGAAGTCAAGTTGACATCAGACCTTGATCTTAGTTGTTTGGTGAACTCCAATACTCGGAGCCCTTAATTCTTTCTTCCTGCTTGAAAAATCCTGCAGAGTCACTCTGATTGGTCCATTTTGTATCAAATGCCCGCTCTTAGGTCAATCGCTGGGTAAATAATATGCCCACTCCTAAAGAAAGCCATTTACATGTTGGCGCAAGGACAGCAGAATAAATGAGGGCAAGTGCCTCCAGATTAACCCCAAAATGCGACATCATTTTCTTCCCTGGGTAGGGTTGCCAGGTACAATGTAGGGTATGCAAACATCACATGGGGCATATTTATACGGAAAAAGTATTCATTTATGTTCATCTGAACTTAACTGGCTGTCCTGCATCATTTGTTTAGTTACTTGTTTGCCTATTTGTTATTTTTTTTGAAGTATCAGTGATATACAATCTTAGTTTCAAGTATACAACCCAGTGGTTCAATAATTACACATATTATTAAATTTTCACCCCCACTAGTTCAGTTACTACCTGTCAATATAGGAAGATGTTACAGAATCATCAGCTATGTTCTCCATGCTGTACTACTATCCATATTGTGACTGAGAATTTCTGTGCCCCTTTATTCCCCTCCCCTTCTCCCCCCACCTACCCTGGCACCTCCCCCATGGTAACCACCAGTCACTTCTCAGTGTCTGTAAGTCTACTGCTATTTTGTTCATTTTGTTTTGTTTTGCTTTTATATTCTACAAATAAGTGAAATCATTTGGTATTTGTCTTTCTCTGCCTGACTTATTTCACTGAGCATAATACCCTCTAGCTCCATCCGTGTTGTTGCAAATGGTAGGATTTGTTTTCTTCTTATGGCTGAATAGTATTCCATTGTGTGTATGTACCACATCTTTTTATCCATTCATCTATTGGTGGACACTTAGATTGCTTCTATAACTTGGCTATTGTAAATAATGTGGCAATAAACATAGGGGTGCATGTATCTTTTCGAATCAGGATTTTGTTTTCTTTGTGTAAATTCCTAGAAGTGGAATTACTGTGTTGTATGGTATTTCTATTTTTAGATTTTTGAGGAAGCTCCATACTGCTTTCCACAGTGGCTGCACCAATTACATTCCCAGCAGCAGTGCAGGAGGGGCCCCCTTTCTCCACATCCTCGCCAACACTTGTGATTTCTTGTCTTTTGGATGGTGGCCATTCAAACTGGTGTGAGGTGATATCTCTCTGGTTTTGATTTGCATTTCCTTGGTGATTAGCAATGTGGAGCATCTTTTTCATGTGCCTGTTGGCCATCTGTATTTCTTCTTTGGAGAAATGTCTGTTCAGGTCGTCTGTCCATTTTTTAATTGGATTGTTTATATTATTATAATCAAATCTGACAATGCTATTCCTGGGCCACTTCAAGGAAAAGGGTGGCGTGTCTGGCTGCTGGGTGATTGGAGAGAGCAGTGCCACTCAGGGGTGGGAGAATGACATTTCCCGGTACAGTCCTTCGGCTGTAATGCTCAGGAACTGACATGGACTAACTTTAGCAACAACAGGGACTGTATTGAAAGGCTACTGAGCCAGGCCACCTCCTTGGACAACTCCAGAGCTGGCCCTGAACTAGTGCAGTGTGGCCGCTCTGATTGCAGGGGGGCTCCCAGAACAAAAAGGGGATTTGGGTCACCTCACCCAGGAAGGACAGGACCTGGGCCACCCCCAGCCTGCAGCTCAGCTTACCTACCATGTCCCACCTGCTGGCCCTAGTGCAGTTCTGCCCTCACCTCCTCAAGAATGCACCTTGCAGTGCAAGAGTGAGTGACAGCATTGGAGGGTGACCTTGAATTTGCTCTGATGAATGAATCGTGTAGACCCTGTTCAACCCATGAGCAGAGTAGTAAGAGCTCATGGGTCAAGACAACTCAGTCCTAACTGCCACCCATTTTGTTGCCTGGGACACAACACTGGGTTCCCAGGAGAGACACTCTAGCTGGGTTGGGGTCACATGCCTGATCTTTGGACAAGGCAGATATTGATCCCCCAGAGTAAGCAGTGGGTGCTTCCCTGGAGGGAAACTGGGATGCTGTGAGCAGAAGAAGGCAGAAGGGATACTCAGGGAAGCGACCCCAGCAGGTGCCCGTTCTGATGACACCTGTGTGCTCTTCAGGACTGAACAGCTGGCCCTCTGGCGTCCTTGCCCCATGGAGCCGCAGGCCATGGAGGGAAAGCTGGCCAGCTGCAGGCGTGACCAGCCGCTCAGCAGTCCCTCAGGCTGGTGGCTGTCCACAGCAGGGTCAGGGCAACCAGACCCACCAGTCAGGTGTGAAGGTGAAGAAAGAGATTTGTTACTAATAACGCTCAAAACACTTCTGGAGGAATCCACCTTTAAAAAAATTGACAGCAAATTCCAGACTCTGTCCTCAGTAGTCATTCTGACTTCCTGGCCTTGCTGCTGGCATTCCTGAGTGGGGGAAGTGGGGGTAGAACTGGTACCCAGCCCACTACAGCCTGCTCCCAGCGTCCGCGGAAAGCCACTGTCTCTCCTGCTCCGCCGGAAGGACTGAGCAGCTTTGCTTCCCTGTGAAATGGGAGTGGGAAGGGCTATGTCCTAATTTGAGTTGGTTCATAGGTGTGGGGCCCGCATGTGCGCATCATCTCCTGCCTGGTATGCGGCAGAGACAATGAGGGTCTTGAGGACAGGGACCTAGACTTGTCCCCAGCAACCTGAGCTTTCCTGGACTGAGGGGAGTGAGAAGAGAGGAGACGGGTCTGGGGCATTCAGAGAGCCGGGACCGCGCGCTGCTCACCAGCACATCAGCTGCAGACCAAATTAAATGCTACATATAAACACTCAGAACAGTGATGGACACAGTAAGATTCTAGTAACTATTGGTTGTGGTATTTGCACAGTTAAGATACAGATTCAGCTGCTGTAACAAAGGCTATAATACTAGTGGTTTCACCAAGAGACAGGTGCATTTCTCTCTCAGTAATGGTCCTCGGATAAGCAGTCCAGGACTAAATGTGGCAGTTTGACGGTGCAGGACACCCTGACTCATCCTTACTTGTCACTGCCATCCTCAGCATGTGGCTTCCATCCTGAGGTCTAAGATGGCTGCTCCAGCTCCGGCCTTCACATCCACATTCGATCAGAGAGGATGGGACGAGGGAAGTGGAACATACGACTTTCCCTTTGGGGTAAGTCTCTCCCACTCACATCCCACTGGCTTCAACTTCATCACAAGGCTTCAGCTAGAGGCCAGGGAGGCTGGAAGATATGATCTTGGGCTGGGCAGCCAGGCACCTCCCTGAAATGCTGAGCTTTATCAGAAAGCAAGAAGGCGGGGGAATGGACGACTAGGGGCTGGGATTAGTCCCTACTGTGTTGCTGTTTCTGCCTTTTCCCTGCAGAATCGGAACTTCCCAGAGTCAGTTCCCCCAAACTCTCAGATCTCAGAGAGAACACAGAAAAGGTGGAGGTGCAGGGGAAGAGCCTGGGGCAGTTGAATGGGGACAGAACACTGTGCTGCCGGTGGGGAAAGTTATTACCCCACCACCGCCACCGTGCTCTTCCTGCCTCAGCCTTTGACCACTGGGCTTTGACATATGCCCCCTTCCTCCAGGCCCTCCCTCTGGGGTCCCCCAATTCAGGCGACTCCTATCCCGTCTCCTTCTCTCTATTCCCACCTTATGTGGTCCCTTCCAGTCCATACCCAGTGCCCCATACTGCTGGAGAATCCGGGAATTCCAGGTGGCAACGCAGATTTCCCTCTGGTGTCACCACCCCCCCTAGAAGGAGGCAGTCTCCTGCAACAGGAAAACTGGGCTAGCCAGCAGCTGGCCCCCCGGGCCTCCTCGCCCACACAGAGCCTCCTCCTCACAGCTGTACACACGCTTCCTTCCTCTTCCTTCCTCAACCCAGGGGCGGCAGAGCCAGGCGGAGGGACCAGCAGGCTCGGCTCCAGCACCGTCCCCAAGATGACTGGCCTGACCAAGCCGGTCACTTCCCTCTGGTCTCTGGCCTTCCCTCCAGGCCCGGCCCTGCTCGGACAGTGCCCATTCCACCAGCCCACATCCCGTCCACCCCCACCTTCCCAATCTCGCCAGCTTCTGATAAAATTCTCCCTGCCCCTGGCACGCCTTCCCGGCTGCAACACACCCCCACCTTTCTGGCTGGGGCCGGCTGGGGCCAGCCCGGGCGACCTCCCTTCCCTAGCCACCCCTCCTTAATAACCCTCTGGAAGAGGAAAGCTGACAACCCCTGTTCCGCTCTGATGAGCTGACCCTGCTTTTTCCAGTCACAAGGGCAGTCAGAGGCCAAATTTTCCATCATGGAGAAAGGCAGGCGGGAGTGAGGGTAAGGGGGTGTAGGCAGCATGGGGTGGCCACCCAGCCTGGCTGCCTCCTGCCTCCTTTGGTTCAAATTAGAGGACGCCTTCAGCAAGAGCAGATGCAGCCTGGTTCTGAGAGCTGGGCCAGGCATGGCTCAGCTCAGGGAGAAAGGCAGAGAGAAGAACGCATTTCTTTTTAATGGGAAACAGATTTGAGAGGGGGAAAAAATGAGAATTACCAAGGAATCAGACTCCAGGAATCCCAGCAGAGCAGCGGGAGGTGCAGCCTCCCCCAGCGGGCCCGCCCAGCCTTTCCTGCCTGCCTGCCGCAGGGCTGTGTCTCCGTGTACATGGCCCTCCTGGCCACCTTTCCAGCTGATCCCCCCAAGCACCCCACGAGGCAGGCTGATGGGATCACCAGCCCCCTGGGCCAAGGAGAATCCTAAGACTCCACAAGGTTAGGAGATTGCTCAGGGTCAGCAACAGAAGGGGGAAGGAACACGTGCCCCCCCCCAATCCCAGATGTAACTGTGTGACGGGTGTCACCGTGTCCCCCCAGTCTGCAAGGGATTTGCATGTATTTGCTTAAGTTATGCATCAGTACCGGGGCTCTTTGCCTATATTTAGATGTAATGAAATAACTTTACCATTTTTGAAACTGAGATGGGGGCTATTTTAAGGTAGCCAAAGGTTACCTAATTCATGCATCATGCATGCAAAGCTGTTTGGGGAATTGCACAATTACACAAACAGTCCTACAACCACAAGGGCTCCCAGAGAAAATCCTTTTCCCTTTTCCCACCGCTGGTGGAGAGAGCACCCCTGCCCCACTTCCGAAGGTGAGGAGCTGCCCCCTCCTGCAGCAGTGGAACCCAGGGCTGCTGTGTTTGCCATTAAGAGGAGCCCTGGCCCCATCAGGGCTCCAGGAGGTCAGGGAGGAGGACAAATGTGAATCAGAGTTCTCAAAACAGATGCAAAAAGTGCTCATATCACAATACAATGACACTTAAGGAGACAGAATTATGTATAAGCACTGTGGGAACAGCGCAGAAGCACTTGGCCCAGGGGAGTGGGGTGGTTGTTCGGGGAAGTTTCCAGAGGCAAACAAAAAACAAAAAAACTGAGCAGTCTTCAAGGATGAGTAAGCGTTGGCAGAGGGGCTGCAGGAGGCCGGCGGCACAGGCTGTCCCTGCAGAGGGGACAGTGTGAGGATGCCGTGGAGGCAGCACACAGCCGGGCAGGTGCCAGGGCTGGAGAGTCGGGCCGAGGCTGGGCTGAGGCGGGCCTCGCGGGTCTGAGGGTTTGTCTGTGGGCGGCGGTGGTTCTAAAGAGAAGAGTGGTTTGGTCATATGGGACGTGGGTGTTCCTGGCGGCCCCTTGGGGCTGGCAGGCTGGAGGGAGGGAGGTCAGTGAGGAGGTGGAGGCCGAAGTCCAGAAAGGTGATGACCGTCTGAGCCCGGGCACTGTCAGCAGCGTGAGGAGGAGAGAGCAGGTCTGAGAAAGATCTAGAAGGTTGGTCAACAGGAGCTGGTGAGGGGGTAGATATGGAGGGAAGCTGAGGAGGAGGAAAAGGGGTCCAAGGCCCCCCTGAGGTTACTTCAGGCAGACATTGTTCTCCTTGTTCTCACAGTGGCAGAGATTTGGAAGCCAGGAGGACCATGCCGTCAGGGAGGTGGGGGAAGGGCAAGATTTTGTACCATTTTTTAATAGCCAAATAGAGCTGTTCGGCGGCCCTTCAGGCTCAGGACCTTCCCCTGTTGGAGGCTCTGTGACTCCAGCTGCTTTCACGCTCAGGCAGCATCCTACGGCCGCTTGAGGATTTAATTCAATCCAATGCTCGTTGAACTGCTACTTCTCGTAAGGGAAAGGGGCAAAGACAAGCTCTAAACAATTATTTGAGGACTTAAAGTGTGTTGGCCGAGTGTTGAGTGCATTTACATGTAATTTCATCTCTAGTCACAGTCCCCGCAGCCCTGGGGGACAGGGTCACTTACCTCCAGCGCCCTGAGAGGTCGGGCAATTTGCCCAAGGTTAGGTGGCACATAGGGGGTAGCGCCAGGATGCAAACCCAGTAGACACGTTGTTCCTCAATGAAGCCAGAGGTTGCAAGTGACTGATACACAAACTATTTTAAGCAAAAAGGGAATGTGCTGGCTTGTTTGCCTAAAAAGCACATGCGTCAGCTGGCCCCGGGCACAGCCAGGTCCAGGGGCTCAAATGACGCCGTCAGCTCGCATGTGCTCCCGCTCGTAAGTGAGTGAACCCACCTCTCTCCCATTCATGCTCATCTCGGCTCACGTGTAAGGCAGCAGAGCATGAGGGTTTGGGGACTCCACGGGCTGGGTTCAGGTCCTGGCTCCACTTAACTGGCTGGGTGACATTAAACAAGTTGCTTGACTTCTCTGTGCCCATGTTTCCTCACCTGTAAAATGGAGATAACAATAGTACTGCCTCAGAGGTCCTGGTGAAAGGAAGCCACACATCGTGCTTGGAAAAGGGTCTGGCATAAAGTCTGCTCCCACCATGCCAGCTATTATTGCTTGTGTCTCTGCGTCTTTTGAGATTGGCCCTGTACTTTCCTGTCTCAGATAGCTTCCTCCATGTGACCCAGAGAGATGGCCACAGAAACCCCAATTTGCCTCATCCCCACAACTTCTGGTCTCAGAGAAAGACCTTTCTCCGTGTATACATGTAGCAAATCCCAGAGTAGACTTTGGGTCTGTTCAAGCCATGTGTCATTTCTGAGGCTGGGGACGGAGCATTGTCATTGGCCAGCCTGCGTCATCTTCCCAATGTTAGGAGGCACCATGACCAACAGCCTCGCTTGGATCATATAGAAGTAGAAGAAGGCAGAGTCCTTACAAGATGGGATGCTGTGAGGACAGACTAACATATGTGCACTGTTCTGGGCGAGGTGCCGTTATGAAGGGGTGTGACAGGATGAGGGGGGCCAGCCTCCTTCCCGTGAGGACTGACATCAAAGCAGAGAAGATGAGTCACACAGCAGTCCTGGAAGGCAGGCACTATGGACTGAACGTGTGCCCCCCCAAACTCATATGTTGGAATAATGAAGCCCCAGGTGATGCTATTAGGAGGCAGGGTCTTAGGTCTTAATGGTGGAGCCCTCATGAATGGGATTAGTGCCTTTAGAAAAGAGACCCCAGAGAGCTCCCTCAGTCCCCCTTCTGCCGTATGAGGACACGCGAGAAAGCCCGTCTGTGAAACAGGAAGCAGGCTCGTGCCAAACACCAAATCTGTGGACACCTTGGTGTTGAACTTCCCAGCCTCCAGACCTGTGAGAAACAAATGCTTGTTGTTGAAGCCATTACCCCCCAGCCAATGGGATTTGTAACCGTAACAGGACACCTGAGAGTCTCTGCATCTTCAGGAAAGAAGGGCTCACATCTGGTTGAGGGAATCAGCGCATCTTATGAGGAGCTGGTGTGAGCAGACCTGTGGGGTGTGGGTGGGGTGTTGGTTTATCCGCCAAATGGGAGCTGGAGCCCATTTAACGTGAACAGTCGTATTGGGGTGAGAGGCATCTATTTCGACAGTAAAAAGGTCGTCTTGAAAGGTGAGGCTGGCACGCTGAGCTAGCCACAGCCACAGAAACATGGGCCCGGGTCAGGAATCATCAGATCAGGGGCTGGAAAAGAAAACAGCTCTATGTAGATATTGGATTACTGAGATGGATAGCAGGGTATGCATGGCGTGGAAGAGGGCGATGAGTCAGATGCTGAGGTCATCTAGCAAGTCCTGGAGTTGTGAGCATCATCGGCCAGGATGGGAAGAGGCCAGGATAAGCAAATGGCCAGATGGCAAAGATTTTTAAAAGAGACCTTCATTCTTGATCCCCAGTGCCTTCCAGAGACTTCTACATGACTCATGTAAACTCCAGTTAATCCAAGAAAAGTTGGCTTTCTAGAAGTAATTTTATATCCATGATAAGTATGCAACGATTCATTCATTCACTCATTCACTTCCCATTTATTCCAGGCTTCAAAGATACAGATGACTAAGACTTGACCCCTGACCCCAGGGAGCCCACCATCCGGGGCAGGCTGGTATTTGCTGGTAGTACACCATAAACTAATAATCTGTTCTGTGGTTGGCTCCCCATTGGACTCCAGTCAATAAGTGTTCATTGACTGATTAATTGTATCTCTGTCCTCAGCCTCCACTTGGACTGAGAGACTTTAATCCAATAGTTTCAATTAGGTACTGTTTTGAGCAGCATCTGGAAGCTGTCACAGGAAGGCAGGCGGAAGCTGAGATCCCTCCTCGCGCGAGAAGCAGTGGCTGCCACTGCAGAGTGCCGGTAAAGACCTGCTTCTGTCACAGGAAAAGTTAAATTTCATGTGTGGAGAACGAAGGGGGAGGATTATCCAGGGTGAAGGTCACCGCAGAAGAAGGTCTAAAGGGCCTGGGGAGCAGAGGACTGAGGGGCAGGGAGGGTGGGCCCGGGGGGCCATGGCCTGTGCTGGAGGGAACCCTCCCAGGCAGAGACCAGAGGGAGGCCTTGGAGCCGAGGCAGGAGAGAAGCAGGTCACGGCCGTGGGAAGGGGAAGGGATGAGGGGGAGAACTGGTCAGAGCGCTGTTGGGAGACGGAGATTTTGGTCCTTGACACCCCACCCATGAAGAGGGGGGATCTGCTGCGCCGCCCCTGCCCCTGGCCGGCCTGTGACTGTGTTGACCAATAGAATACAGCAGAAGTGACGCTGCGCCGTTGCAGGCCTGGCCTTTAAGGAGGCTGGGGGCTTCCTCCTTGGTCTCCGGGGGCCCTGATCAGATCTGTCTTCAACCCTGGTCACCTGCCGTCCTATCTGGCCCGTCACCACCGAGATCCCAGCATCTCTCTGGTGAGCCCCCGCGGGTTGCCGCAGACCCCAGCACAGGCGTGCTGTCCGCCCCCGCCTCCCTCCGGCCTCCCTCAGCTGCTGACCTTTTCTGCTATGGAACGTTTTGCTTCCAAAACTCTTTCCAGGGGTGATTTCTGGCATCCTGACTGACAGCCCATCCATTCTGCACTTGCATCTGAACCCACTTCGATGCCTCCTCCACCGCCTTAACCCCCTGTGAACAAGTATCTCCAGGGGGACCAGGGCAGGATCCCCTGGATCAGTCTTGGTGCCAGCATTTCGGAGGTGATAACGGGCCACAGGCTTGCCCTGTGTCTTCTGGCGTCCCATCTGGTTGCCCACAAGGGAAGCAGCCCTTGAACTCCAGCTGTTCCAACGGCTACTGCACACGTCACCCTCCTTCTGCTCTTCTCTTCTTTCTCTGCTGATCCATATTCTGGATCTTTCCCCAGAGAGCCTGATCCTTCCGTGGGGCCCTGAATCTTCAGTGTTGACTGTTGTAGAAGTAGGCAAAGCCGCGGCATGATGGGGGGATTGAGGAGGGAGGTGAACGAGGCAGAATGGCGCCTCCCCAGCTGCGTGCTGCCCCGTCGCCCCCTCCCTCCATCTTCTCCTCCAGCAGCTGCTCAGTGGGAGACGGAGGGCTAACAGGCTCCATCACACAGCTCGTCGTTTTTCTGACTGCCAGCCAGGGGTACGAAGCCACCGCGCCCCTCCAGTGCACGTACAGGGGAACTAAGGCTCAGAGGGAGTTCACCGTGTCCAAGGTCAGAAGACTCATCATGAGGCAACCAGCTCTCCGAACTCCCCGTGCAGTTCATTTGAACTATCCTTCCAGGTCCAGCAAAGTCATGCATCACACCTCAGTGACATTGAGGAAGGCCCACAGTGACATGGAGGATGAATAGTTTACAGAGGGTCAGATTCTGAACTCAGTTCAGATGAATGAAGTGCAATTAATCTTGTTCTCAAGAAATTAACATCCTACGGGAAAGGAGATGTTAATTCAGCCTATCAAAAAATGTCTTATCAAGCACCGACTATGTATCAGAATATATTAAGACCTGTGAAGAATATGAAAATGAGTGAAACATGGTCTCCGACCTGGAGCATACGATCAGCAAAAGAGATAAGATTTGTACAAGGGAAGATATAACTAGCAGTTAAAAACCAGAACACAGTAATGAACGTGGCTTCCAGGGAGTAAATGCCAGGAGAGGTGAAGAGGATGGGGGACGTATCTATACATCCCATGGCCTCGCATCCCCATTGCAGAGAAGCATCCCACGGGCCAGTAGGGAGACATGTGCAAGATGCTCATGACAGCCGGGTTTCTAGTGCCTGGGAAGCAGCCTAGCAGTGGATGGTCAGTGCGGTACATGTGCATGCACAGGATGCATGCAACACTATGCTGTCTATCATGAGTATACATGATGGCACAGGCCTTAAATAACTGCCATTGAGTGAACAAAGAAACTGAGATTTGGTACATGAAACCAACTCTGTAAATTAACAACACACATATGAAATAATACCATGAATCTTTTTTCAAGAACACACATAGATGTCAGTCAGCATTTGAAAGGCAGACCGGAAGAACACACTAAAGCGTCTATGGTGACTGAGCTAACAGGAGGGTGGAGAATAACAAAATACAATAAATGAAACAGAGGCCTTGCATAGACAAGTGGCGTAAGGAATATGATTAGTTCTGTGCATCCAAGGGGCAAAAATGAAGTTATTTAAGAGAAATAACTGCTGTTATTTCTGTCCTGTTTGGGGAGGTCAGGCAGGGAGCTCCTTAGGCAGATGGACCCTGACTGGTCAGCCACCACATCACACTTCCTTGCGAACCCTACATTCAACGTCTGCCAGTTTTGGATTCTGGGGACTCAGCCGGAGTCCCTCCCCTGCACGCAGGTGCCCAGGACCAGCCACCGGAAGCCTCCTCCTCTTCATCCACAAACCAGCCCACCGCCCTGCCCCAGGGGCTCCTGCTCATCGTCTGCACAGCACCCCGTCTCCTCACCTCTCAGCTCAGCCCTTCAACAAGGAGAAAACGAGGCTGGACTGCTTACATACTTACTGACTTTGAGATGAGACAAACCTGAGTTTGAATTCAGACTCCAGCAGCTTATTGTCTGAACTTGGGCAAATGACCCAAGCTCTCTGAGCGTCACCTCTCCGATCAGTAAAGCAGGCGTAACTACTTTTCTCACAGTGGTATTGGGAGGATCAAATTAGAAAATATGTAAACCACAAAACAATGGTAGTGTGTTGATGAAACCCTGGGCTCAGGAAGGGACCTGCAGCAGTGGGGCTGGGTCCTCATTCCAGCTCAGACACCAATCTGTGGTGCGATGCTGGCGCCCCTCACTCTTCACTCCCGGTCCTGCTCCCAAATCCTGTTTTCACCCATTCCCGGGCTCTGCTTAGGCAGAATCTGCTCTTAACCACCAGACCTCCCAAGTTCTGTGACCTTGGCGATTCTATAGATTAAGGCCGCAGAGCCGCTCAGTCCTCAAATTACAGTTTCTCCTTCCCCTGGGACGCTTGCCACCCTTGGGTGCTCAAGAAGAAAGCCTAACACTGTAATCCAGGGCCCCTTTTTGCTTAAAATGTGGAAGGGAGTTGAGCCTAGTGAGGCCTTGTGTCTAAATCTGACTTCTCCTTCGGCAGTACTATTTGTGATGGAAACTCCAAAACGATTTATCAGAGTAATGATTTCTGATTCTAGGGCATCGTGGTGACTAACGGCGGGGCTACCTGGAGCTTGTCTTCCTGGCTTGCTTTTTCACTAAAGAGCAATTGTGCAGAGAGGGGGTGGGTGGGGGTGGCTAAGGGCTTTGATGTGAAGTGAGAGTCACAGCTCAGCTTGTTGCCAGCCCTGGGGCGGGAGAGGAAGAGAGGGGTGCAAAATAAGTCAGCTGAGATGGCTCACAGAGAAAATTCAAAATCTGTGCATTTCAGTGCGTTGTTTCATCTGAATGCCTCTGACGTTACCCACTCCAGGCAAAAACATCCCGCACTGCAACAGGGAACGACATGATGATAAATGTTGCCTGAGCATTAGCAGAGAGGTAGATCGGGAGGAGATCGCTCTATATCACTCTCAAGGACGGAGCAAGAGAAAATATGGCTGAGCTGCTGCAAGATGCATTAAGGGAGGCTTGAGAAAGATACTAGTCCAGCCAGAGAGAAGCACTCAGGATGCGATTCATTTCCCAAGGAAACATTCTGAACATCGGCGCCTTTTGGGGATGAAGGAAGAACGCTTCTGCCATGATGGGGACGGGGTTCGATAATTTTTGTTGTGCAGCTTGCTAGAGGCTTAGGATAGCAAGGAGGTGGGAGAAGTGGGGGCAGTAGAGGTTAGGTTCTGATGTGTCCTCTGATCACCCTGACCTTGTGACTGGCAGCTCAACACAAGGCGATGAACAAACTTGCAAAGGTCTTCTCACCTCCAACCAAGCTCTTGGGTTAGGATGGAATTAAGAGATGTTGGGAGTCAAAGAGTACATCCCCCTAATTCATGTCCACCCAGAACCTCAGACTATGACTTATTTGGAAACAAGGTCTCTGCAGGTGTCATTAATTAAGGATCTCAAGATGACATCATCCTGGATTTAGGGTGGGTCCTACATCCAATGACTGATGTCCATATAACAAGGGGAGAAGACATACAGGGAAGCCATGTGTGGACAGAGGCAGGGATTGGAGTGATGCGTCTACAAGCCAAGGAATGCCAACAGCCACCAGAACCCAGAAGAGAGGAGCTTCCAGAAGGAACCAACTCTGCCAACACCTTGATGTCTGAACTTCAGCCCTCCAGAACCGTGAGAGAATAAATGTCTGTTTTTAAGCTCCCTGTTTGTGGTGAGCTGTTTTGTCAATCCCAGGAAATGAAGGCAAGGGAGTGGTGCAGAACGCTTCCAGAGGTGCCCCCAGAGAGCTCCACCGTCTCCGGGAGCATCACCTGCTTCACAGCTCAGACTTCAATGTCTGCAGCGCCTCTCAGTGGAGCATCTTCAGAGATTAGAGGTTCTGCTATGTAGCCCCCCCCCGCCGGGTCCTGCGGCCTCATCCTCATACTCATCCTGAGCACATACAAGCCCAACGCGAATGGCCACCTGCACCCACTCAGTGGGGGCTTCGGGACAAGCTGAGACAGCCCCCCTCTCTATGTCACACATCTGCTCATGTCTCCCGGCCTAAATTTGCTTGTTCCTCCCCCAGACCGACTCCTCCAAGGCTCAGCATATGAGGTAAGGCCAGACAGAGACTGTCCACCTCAGATCCCTTACCCGTCTACACCAGAAGCCACTTCTCCTCTCAGGCAGGCCCCCAGCCACAGGAGACCAGCGCTCTCTCTGGTCTGGAGGAAGCTGGGACCCTATGGGTGCAAGGTTAAGGGTGGTGAAAACCAGTAGAAGTCAATAGCCCATAATGCACAATGGGGACTTCAGAGAACCCCCAAAACATGGCACCCCATGAGGAGAGGCATTCTTTTATCCACGGTTCCCAGTTCCTCCCCTGTAAAGATACCTGGGAAAGATCCTCTCCTTTAAATGTGCGTACGTGATGTTTGGGAAGAACACTGAAAGCAGACGAAGGGCCCACTGCTGGGGCCTCTGTAATGGCCGCTCCATGATGTGCTGACACGTAGGAACATGCCTGGGCCTTCTGCAGCCGTCCCCTCTGCCCCCCACTCTAGGCCTTCTTGGTGGACACTTTGCCTCTGTGAAAGCAGTGTCTAGCCACCTATGGGAGCCTCTTGAATGTGTCACATTCTCAGAGCTGCTTGCCTCTCCTCAGAGCTGTGGAGGCTTGCAACTCAAGATTTGGTCTTCTCTGTCCGCCCGGGTGGGCTTCCGGCTCCGCTACCGCCTGGGGAGCTGGGAGGAGGGGGTGGGCAGCTGTGCTCTCTGCCCCCAGGCCTGGTTTGGGCTCAGGAGAGGGGGGCCTAGGCCGTGCTGTTGAGGGAGCTGAGGGTGAAGGGCCAGTGGATGGGGAGGGGGCAGAGGGACACGTCCTTGAATGGCTGACTCCCCAGGGGCAGAAGGCCAAGCAGACCTTGACAGACACACCCTGGGAGATGCGGCCGGCAGACGCAGAGGGAGAAGGGAGAGGCCAGACTCAGGAAAGGACGGGGTCATGGTCACGGCAACCGTGTGCTTCACGGGAAATCTGCTTCGCTGTCCCTGCCCACCCCCAGCCAAGTGTTCGCCAGAGGACGGGGCGTCGCAATGTCTGGATTGGGACTATGGCCACCAGGAACGTGGCTGTCTTCCCCCAACCCACAGCTGGTCAGAGCCTGTGCCGGACTCAAACCCTGTCCTCTTCCCTCCCGGCCCAGTGCCCCTTCCTCCACCGGAGCCCAGACTGACTGATCAGGGGAGACTGTGAGCATGAGCACGGGGGCTCTGCAGCCCCTCGGCTCTCCTCCCACCTCCCCCCGGCTCCCTAAGCACAGCCGACCTCCGAGAGCCCGAGGGCGGCCCCTTCTTGGTGCCAAGGGCCTGCCAGGTGGCCACCACTGAAGCTCACTTGGAGGAGTATGGCAGCTGTTTGGTTTTGAAAATGTGCAAGGATGTCTTCAGAAGCCCCGTGATTGTCAAGGGAAGGGATTCTAGTGCCCAAGGCGAGGGGTTAGCAGGCTGTGCAGAATGGCTGGGCGTGCGTGGGTCTTACTGGCGCCCAGGGGAGCCGGTTCTAGGGCAGGTGCGTCAGCCTTCACTGGGGAGGGGGCCTTGCAGTTGGGACCCACTTTTGCTAATTACTAATAAGCGCCATTTATTCTTAATGAACAGTCTGTTTTCCGCCTCCCACTGGGTTCCGCCTCCTGCTTTCTAGGAACGGAGCAGGCAAGGGTCAGGGGGTGGGGGCAGGAGGGACAGCCACCCCTCGCCTCCCCCAGGCCTCTCCTCTCAGCACAGAGCCTGGGAGCCTGGGGCTCTGGACTCCCTTGGCTTCGTTTGGGAGGCGTGGGGACCTTGAAGCCTCCAGGACAAGAAAGTGAGGAAAGTGGGTAGTGGATGGTAGTGGATGGGGTAAGTCACCTGGTAAGGAAGGAGAAGCAGGGGGCGCCAGTTCCCCCAGAAAGCAGGTCCTGGAGCCTGGCCCTGGCTCACCTACCCGAGCGGCACCTCTCAGCTGTTCCTTCGTGGCTGCCCATGTTCCCTCCCCCTTCCCAGGAGAATGCTGGGACCGGCTCAACATTTTATCCCGAGCTATTTTGAGGGGAAAAGAGGGGGGCTGAAGCTGGTGTTGGAGCCAAATCACTCCCTTCTCTCTGGTTCCCACCATCCCCTCCCCCACCTGTTTTGGGGTTGCCAAGGAAACCACACTGCCTGCCGGCAGCTTCTGTTTTGTTGCTGTCAAGCCCAGGAAAGTTTCTGAGGCCAATTCAGTGGGAGCCCAAGTTGGTGGGCAAAGAGAGGCCGTTCCCTCTTGAAGCCTCCCGCACGATGCCCTCCCACACAGCTGTGCACACACGCGCACACACACGCGCACAGACTGGTACTGCCCCGCCCCCACACACACCAGCAGCTCCAATCGCCCAGCTGAACCTGATGGGAGGAGAGAAAATGAAACACCAACAGGGAAAACATCCTTCCTGCCTGCCCCTCAACAGAGCACCATGCCCAAAATGCCTTCATCCTCCTTTCCCGGAGCCCCGGAGCCTGCGAGGTTTGGGTGCCCCAGGCAACACACCCACGCCCACAGCAGCCTGCCACCCCAGGCTCGCTCCGTCCGGGAGAGCTGACGAGTTAGGCGAGCCCAGCAGATGAGTCTTGGGGAGCAGGATGAGGCACCACGTAGGCAAAGGATGGGAAGGAAGGACCCAGAAGCTCCCTAGCAGAGTCAGGGTGCTGTGTGACCTTGAGAAGGTCATCTAAATACCCAGCTCAGCATCCCCATCTGTGAAAGGGGACACTAGCCTCAGCTTCTTTCCAAAAGTGAACTGAGATACTGAGACAGCAGAGATTGGCTTTAAAAAAAAATTAAGAGCAACTGGTTAACAAGTTGACTGCATTGTAGCTTTCTATAGCTCCCAAATCCCAGAGCTAAGGCTGATGTCGCCGTAAAAGAAGGAGCTTCCCGGTCTTTAGAGCGGCCCAGCCAAAGCACAGGCTGCTGTGTTGAATGGTGGGCTCTCTCCGGAACTGCCGGAGCTATTCAAGCTGAGGCTGGGTGCCCGTGGGCAGGACTGATAAAAAGGAGCCTCCAACTCTGAGTGGAGGATTATGGCCTCTGAGGTTCTATTGGCAGGAAGAGGCTAAAGTCCATGGTTCAGGGTTTGCATACAGCAGGCCCTGTCAGCACATGCCGGCCCGAACAAGGGCCGAGGGCAGGGGGGTCAACCCTTCCTTCCAAACACTGGCATTCGCCAGTGCAGCCAACCCAGCCTTCCCACTGATCACTGCTAGTCCTGGAGGGCTTGAGTGGATTGAAGAGCAGATGCCTAAGGACCATTCCAATGGGAGATTTCTAGGTGTAAGAATCAGAGGGGCTAGTGCAGCTAGCTTGAGGTGGAGGCCATCTGGAAGGCCAACCTCTGCTTGAAATGAAGGACCACGTCCCTTGAGAACCAGCTAAGAAAGCAGCCTTGTTTTCTCAGAGATGAGCGACTGCAAAGAGGCAATATCTCTGGCCAGGAGAGGAGAGGGTCAGCGTCGGAAGAAAGCAAAGCAGAGGTAATACTGTGAGCTCCTGAGGGTCGGGGAGAGTGCCAGGCTCCTGGAGTCCGGGCTCCTGAGAACGGTCACACCACCTGTGCACTGCACAAGGGTTCCCCATGGAGCAGGCAAAACAGGGCTGAAATCCAGGCACACTCTGCTAGCCGAGCAGTACATCCTTCAGGATGGATGCTGCCTGGAGGAAGAGCCTTTTGCTAAATCGCCCCCAGGAGCAGCAGCAGCCTTCTCTGCTCCACCCCCACATCGGCCTCCTGTGCTCTTCCTCAAGTACAAGGCTCCCCATGACCCCCCTTACTTCAACTCTTCAAAGGCTGCTCACCGCCTAAGGGGGAAAATGGCAAATTCCTCAGCATAGTTGACAAGGCCCTTCCTCATGAACCTCTGCCCCTCCTGGTCTTATTCACCCCCTTCCTGGGTATCCCACTGTACCCCGGCTGCTTCACCTACCTGCCTTTCCCTAAACTCTGCACTCTGCCCTTCCCAGCTTCCACTTCACAGTCCCTTGTCTGCCTCCTCAATTCACGGTCATTCCTCAAAGGTCGCCTCTCTAAAACCTCCTCCTACCCAGGGAAGCTCAGGTCTGTGATCCCACGGCACCGGGTACAAACCTCCACCTCTTCCTATTTTATGAAAACGGTTTCAGATTTGTCCTCACTCCAGCTCACAAGTTCCTTTGCATCTTAGAGTAAGGTGTTCTCATCCATGACCTCTTGTCTGTATCCTCTGTGGGTGGCCTTCCCAGGAACTCAGTAAGTTTACAAGTGAATGACTGAATGCGTGGGTGTAACCCCAAGACCCTCACTTGGTAGAAGACCAGCTTATAGCCAGTTAAAGGCCTTGCTGGGTGTGAATGGGGTCCTTGCTGCAGGGAAGGAGTGCCGGGAGTCTGAGAGCGAAGCTGCGTTCTCATGCTCACAGGTGTCTGAGAGAAAAGCCTGTTCGCAAGCCGGCTGTGAAGGTAAAGCTTCCTAAAGGTACCCCAAGAGGGCCTGCGGGGCTGTGCGGCCAGCTGCCACCACGAGGCCTTAGTTGCTGTAAATCTGGAATCTCGTGGGTTGAGATGAAAATGCTTTGCAGTCATTAGGCCCCATTGTGAAGGTGATTATCCGAAGTCCTGTTGCACACACCTGGGCCAGGAGTAGGCTGGAACTGCCCCAAGTGGCCCCGCAGGGGAGGAGAGTGGGGGAGAAGCATCTGAGAAGATAGGAGAAGGTAGCAAGAGCTGCTTAAAATAGAAGAGAAGACAGAAAAGGGAAGGAAAGGAGGAGGAGCCTGAGGGAGCAGAGGCGGGGCAAAGGGCCAGAGAGGGGAGGGTGGAGCAGAGGCGAGACCCCCGGGGAGCATAAACACTGACAGGGAAAGAGGAGGCCTGGGCTGGAGCTCCCTGCGGCCCAGCCAAGGAGGCCGGGGAGGAGGGTCAGGCAAGAGTGGGTGCCCATTTATTGGTGCCTGCCACGAGCCAGGAGCTGGGCTAAGGTGTCACAGAGATACAGGTATATAGTTGTATATAAAGATATGCAAACCCCTTGCCTTCCAGGCCTTCCAGCGCAGTGAGGCAAACACAAAAATGGAGATTTAAAAAATTGCTTGGTAGATGTGTAGATACACATAAGAAAAAGAGGGAAGGTTGTTTCTATGAGAACATACGGGGCATTTCTCCTGACCTGGGGAGATACCCACTGGGCGCAGCTGAAGGGTGAGTTAGCCAAGGAAAGGGAGGTAAAAGGGGCTTCCTGCCAGCCTGAGCAGACACACACGGCGTGGGCCAATGCGGCAGGCAGGGGCATGAGAGGGGCCAGGTGCAAGGTGTGCCAGCCTAAGAAGTGCGCACCTGCCAGTGCCAGGAGGCCACTGACAGGCACCGTAAGATCTGCATTTTAGGATCGTCATCTTAACTATCGTGTGAGGGGGAATTTATCTGCAGGGAGACTAGTCTGGGGGACCAATTAGGAATTGATTATAATCGTGGATATGAAAGAGGGTGGTGCCCTTACCTGTGGTGGGGACAGAGGGGGACAGTTAGCAGGCAGGCCGGGAGATGTGTTTGGCACAAGTCGAGTTTGAAATGTTTGTAAACCATCCCAGGGCACGTGTGTCAAACAGGCATTTGAACATAAGCATCTGAAACTAAAGGAACACGATATGGGCTTCATCGGTGTGAAGATAATAGTCTAGTAAACGAGAGTGGATGAGCTCTCCCCAGAAGAAAATCTGCATAGCCAAGCAGGGGACCCAGGCTGGGACTCAGCACTCCAGTGTTTGAGGGGTGCTGAGAGGAAGGACCCTAAGAAAGAGAATGCAAAGGGAAAGTCAGAGAAGGGGGGAAGAGAACTAGAGGAGATTTGGAGCCATAGGCCAAGGGACAGACCCTATCGAGGAGGAGACAGTGGGGTCAGAAGTGCTTTGACATCCATGGTTCAGGTTCATTTTCAGGAGCTAGCAGGCTTGCCTGGACGGGATATGCTTGGAAAACTCACCATGTCTGGAAGTTGCCTGAAAATGCAAACCAACCTCATCACATCCCTGCTTTAACCCTTTCCGTGGCTTCCCGTTGCCTCTAGGGTCCGTCCAAGCTCCACGGCATGGCATCCGCAGACCCTCTGAACCCCAGCCCATCTCTGCTCACATACCTCACCCCGCCTCGGCTGTGGAGGCTGCTCGTATTCCCCACTAGGCTGGAGTAGTCCTTTCCCACATTCCCCAGCTGCATCAGGTCCCACTCCACCGGGCTGCCCCGCCACCCGTACCCCTGGGGAGCCCTTGGCCATCTGGTAGACACAGCTCAAGAGCGACCTGGTGTCCTTCCTGGCCACCCTTGCCACCCCCCACAGGCTAAACTGACCTGTCCCTGCTTCGGGTGCCCATGACGCCCCCAATTTGTCTCTGTCACAGCGCTCTTACGCTTTGCTCTCCTCTGCTGCCCCACCAGCCACCTGCCCCGGGACTACAAGGCCCCTGAGGACAAGATCAGTGCCTCACTCATCTCCAAGTCTCCAGTGCCTGGCACGCTCAGCAAATGCTCTGTGGGTTCCTGAATCCCAGGTGGCCCAGCAAAGGGCTAGGGGCCCCAGCCTGGCTGTCCCAAGGTCTCCAGTAACGAGGGTGCCCAGCCTGCTCTGGGTCTCCAGGGGCGCCCCGGCAGGAGCCCTGCCCCACTTGCCCATGTGTCCTAACTGAGCAGCCGGAGCAGCCGCAGGCCTCACCAGCCCTGCCCACTCGCTGGCTCACCTGCCTGCATCCCTGGCCAGATTCCCTCTCCGCAGTCAGCAGGGAGCCCTCAGCAGAGCCCATTACTTAACGGTCAGTGGCCCAGACCCCCACGACCCCCACGAGCCCACGGACGCTGTTTGGAGCCCGGCCCCGATTCCTGTAAATGGAAAGCGATTTGCACTCCTTCCCAAGATGAATCATTTTGTTTTAATGGCCCGTCCTCTTGCTGGCACTGGCGCTGCCACGGCTGCCTGCTTTGCCTTTTGGCCGTCTGTTGGCAGGATGTCCTTCCATCACCAGGAAGAGAGGAGCAAGAAGGAGGAAGAACAGGGAACCCCCAGAGGGAGCAGGGTGATGGGCAGCCATGAGCCAGAGTTAAGGAAAATGACATGATTGTCCTTCTGGAACCCAAGGACAAAGTTCCCACACAGGCGAAGAGCAGCTCCCACCGCGTGGCCCCTTGGGAGGCTCCTGGGACCAGAGGGCTGATGTGATGGGCGCATCCAGCACCGCCCATCCCCAGGGAGAGTGGACCCGCCTGGAGCTCCTCCGAGCTGGGCTAGCTGGGTGACCTGGGGACCGCAGGAAGAGGGGCTCATTATGAACAGGGAAACTGCAGGACCCGGCAGCCATCTCCTGAGTTTTGGTATTAAATGGGTGGCATGTAGGAGAAGCGATGCTCATTTTCCTTCTCAGGCAGCAAATCCGGGAGACCAGGTGGGGCGGCAGCTATGTTGTCTTCCTGTTTACAGCCGGGCTCGTCCTGGGTCTGTGGAGAGCCCAGCCTGCCATCAGTGAACGGGAGAGCGCCCAGCCAGGCCCCTGCCCAGGGGGCGGCCACCAGGCCCCACAGGCTGCCTGGTGCCAAAGCTGGGGGCTCAGGTCCTGGTATGAGTGGAAAGGAGGCGTATGGAACAGAAGGGAGATTCTTTGCAAGGGAAGCAGGAAGACTGAACCACCCTGGCGGGCACTGATCTCTCCCCCTGGCCAGCTGCCCAGTCAGGGTGCCTGCAGCAGAGGGATGACTAGATGACCTGTGGGGCACTCTTCCTGGCCAAGGATCCTTGGACTCCTAGAAGTCCCAGGGGCTTCATGAACATGACCTGGGCAAGGAGGAGGAGGGTCCCAGGGCCATCCCTCAGTCGGTAACTGGGGCTCTGGGAGGGGTTTCCTACATCCCAGCCCAGCCATGTCTGATTTGTGGGATCAAGAGGAAACACCTGTGATGACCTGACCCCACGCCCACCCTCCGCCTGAAGCTGGCAGGCTGTCCTTGGTCCCTTTCTGCCCTCTCTCACCTCCTTTCCTCTTCACCTTGTGCAGCACGATGCCTGCCCCCCACACCCCTCTTCCTGGGGCCCCCTACTCTGCATTGCCAAGCCTCCCGTGTCTGGAATTTGCTGAGAATACACTCCTGGACCCTTCTGTGCTGCACCAGAGGAAGTTTCAGGCTGGTATTTGCATGGCAGGTTATCAACCTGCTGGGCAGCCAGCACCCAGGAGGCCGTGGGGGAGCGGCCAGGCCCTGCACCTCTCCATCCACTTCCTCTCCTGCTGCTAGGGGCAAGTCCGAGGGCAGGGAGATGCGGGCCTCCTAGGAAGGGGTATCTCTCCAGGGGAAGGATAGGAGACCCACTCAGCCAATACGGATGTGTGCCAGGCGCAGATGAGTACAGAATAGGCGGAGGCCCTCTGTTGTGGAGCTCACGCTCCACAGCTCGTTGGAGGTCAGGACTGGCCCAGGGCTGAGGGACAGCTCCCCAGCTCCCACCCAGGAAACTGAAACCCCCAGAGGGAGAGTGAGTAAGGAGTGAGCCAGGACTGGGCCCCAGGTCCCAGCCTCCCAGCCAGGAGAGGGAAGACGGGGCCCAGACCGTGACTCCGGCCCCGCACCCTTCCTGTCAGCAGCCAGGGCTACCTGCCCGCTGGAGAGGGTAAGGAGTGCTGCGTCCCCTCCTCTGCCTGCTCCCCTGTCTCCCTCCCCCCTCTGCCCCCACCATTTCCCCATCTTCCTCCTCCCAACCTGCTCCACAAGCCCCCAGCCGGCTCTTCGGCTCCATTCCTGGTTTGAAGTCTTGAGCCAATGCCTGGCCGAGAGGCCCTGATAAGGGGTCCCTTGATGCAGCGACTCCAACACAGCCCTGGGGACAGAAACCCACAGGGAATGTTGACCTGAGTTCCAAAGGTCCATACGGAGGAAAGGCAAACGGAGAAGCTGCGCGAGGAGCTTCCTTAGACTCGACCATCCAGATGCAACTGCACAAGTGACGTGCATGGAACCCGAGAGCCCGAGGCGGGTGGGGTGGGGGGGCGCTATCAGTGGATATTCATCTTCCTTCCTTGCTTCCTCCCTCCCTTCGTTCCTTCCTTTCTCCCTTGGGAAGTATCTCCAACTCCAAAAATGATTAAAATGCCATATCAATCATTTATAACATCACTTACAGGAATAAGATTCACAACAGTTCAAATTGTAGGAGTCCTGCTCCTCCCCTCTGGCTCCAGATCGGAAAGCTACACATGTTACTCTGCGAGTGAGGGCTGGGGGCAGTATCCCCTGGCATTCTCTCACCCCCACTTAGGCCTGTAATTCAGATTGTCCTGCTCCTGGGGGTGCCCTTGAAAAATGCAGATCTCAGTGAAAGTGTCTCATCTGCCGAGAATGCCGCTGAGATAAGGGGTGGACGAGGGGCCGCAGCTTGATTCCCCACCCCTCTTCATCCTCAGGCCGCGGTTCCAGGGAGCTCTCCCTGCGCCTGTCCAGGCTCCTGGCATCTACTCTCAGGCCCTGGCCTCCTGTCCCTTTCCTGCTCCTCATTTACTGCTAAGGCACCTCTCCCACCTGAATTCTTGGCACCCGCAGAGGTAGGCGTTGATTTGGATGAAGCCTTTATGTTTTGCCATCGAGTTTAAAGATACCAGTGACAACAAGCTTGAGCTCTAATGTGATACAACAAGCACTCCAGCCCACAAAACACACCAGCCTCCCAGAGGGATTCTGAGCACTTAAGTTCTTTTCTGTGCAGGCAACTGTTGCCCCCAATTCCAGGGAAAGTAAGACAGTGAAGCCAGCATTTGTTTGTGGAGGAAGGGTGACAAGGAGATGGGGCAGGGGTGCGCTTACGCCAGAGGTGGGGCAAGAGCCCCTAACCCCTAGAAGTAATCCATAAATGCACCTTCTTTCAGTCTTAGAAACCACTTCTCATCACCCTAAATGGGCCAGGAGAGGAGGTGGACACACATAGGGGGCAGGAAGCAGCTCCCCATGCCAATTTAGGGTGCCCCCAGGGCTTTGCCCAGCACCTGGCAGACAGGGTGGAGAACCTCTCCGGTGCACCCTCCTCACCTCCCAAGCTTCCCTGGGTCTCCTGCCCTCTCTGACCCTTCCACACCACCCCTCCCCACCCTCTTCAACACACACACTTCTCCCCTTCTGGGCCTTACTCCTAAAAGCTGAAAGAGCATCTCTCTCAGAAGCTGGCCACGGGGTGGTCAGGGATACCTTGGTCCCCTCCCTAGCAGCCCCCTTTGCCCGACTCAGCCAAGTCTTTCGGTTTCTGCCTTGGAGAGGCCCCATCCCGCTTTCTGCACCAGGGCCCCCGTGTTTGTCACCCACCTGCCCCACTGTCAGCCTGCTGCTCTGGCTGGCCGGCTTGCTCTACTGTCTGGTTCTTGGTCTCAACGGGAAGTGATCCGCCCACCCCTGGCCTGGGCTGCCTCCCCACCATTGCCCACCCATCACCCTTGCAGACCCCTCTGAAGCACTCCTGCCTGCCACGCAGCCGGATGCCCCACTTCTCCTTTAGTCTATTTCTTCCTCCCCCTTCATGGTGTTTAGAAGCCTGCTTGCAGTCAGCCCAGCCCTTCTCTTCTGTATGCATGTAGCCCCGTGTCTGGCCTGCCTCACTATACAGCCAGACTGAATTATTCATCAGCAGAAGCGAGCAAGGGAACTCACGGCATAAAACCAGCAGCACAGGTTGGGTGACCTGTTTCGCTTATGGATGCATTGAACTGTTTTTCCAATCTGTTAAAACCCCACCAAATAGGAGTGATGGGCCAAGCTGAGAATTAGAGACAAAAGGGCTGTGTATTTGACCCCTGGCTTTGTTCCTCCTAAATTGGTACGTCTGGCAAAAGCATTTGATTTCTCCAGGGCTCCCTACCCTGATAGAGAAAAATGGTGATTTTGTCCTCTGGCTTCCCAGGCTTTGCAAGAGGACGTATAGCTCTTCTTCAGAAAGTACTCTGGACGTTTCCCTGGAGGGTTTTGAAGGAAGAAGCCGCCTGGTGATTTTACTGTGCTCACTCCTCACAGTCCTGCCCGCCAGAAGCAAGGTCCCTAAGCGGTCAAAACCATGTGCACCCCCTGAGCAGAACGCAGGACATAGGGATAAAGTAAGTAGCCTTCAGGGGGCTCCATGGTGGGGACATATGACCTCTGGCCTCAGGAAATTCCCAGTCTGGGTGGGTGGACAGGTTCAGAGAAGGATACAGTCACAAAACAAAATGGTAAATGACACAGGTACCCAGGCACAGCAGGTCAAATGTGCCGAAGCCTCTTCCATGGAGAATGGGCAGGACGGTGATGCAGACAGACGCAGAGGAGAGGGCCCAGCTCCGCTCTGCTGGCCCGGACTGCCCCCGGGCACCGCCCCCCAGCCCAGTCTGGCTTTACCAGTAAGAACCCACAAATAGCTCTCCCCCAGGCCTCAGTTCTCCTCCCCCAAGGGAACAGATGAATACTCCTGACAACAGCCGCAGACCAATGATCCCTGCTTTCTGAGGCTGCCGCCTGCAGAGAACCAAGGGCTGCCAGGGGGCCAAGGCCCAGAAGCTTGCCCAGACTACTTCTTCTCATCCAGGGCAACCTCAACTTCTCTGAGAGCCAGAGGGATATCCTGGGGTCCTGGTGTTTGTGGGCCTAGCCAACTGCAGGGCTGACGCTGCCCGACGCAGTCCGTGCTACTGCAGGAGGAAGGATGGAGGGACGTATGTGCGAAGAGAAGAATGACAAGGAGGGGGGAAGGTGCTGACCCGGTGATGCCAGTTCTAGCTGCTAGGATTCTCCAGAAAAGAAAAATTCAGGAGCAAGCCAGGGAAACTTCCGATGTAAGGAATTCCCCGCTATGTCATAAGCCTCCCCTCCCCTCCCAGCACAAAAGCAGCTTTTTAAAATGCACATTGAATGAGCTTTAGGGAGTCAATCCCTAAACAACCCCAGGTTCTCTGTTCCTCCCTTGCGGCAGGCCGGGCTGTCACCAGCCTAGTCAGAGAGGAGGCCAGGGCTTCTCATTGATTCTGTCAATTGAAATCAACATGATCTTTGCATTTAAGAAAAAACATATTCAGCGTCTGGCTGAGGACCTGAGGGCCGGGGCCCAAGAGCAGCCCACCAGGGTGTTCTGATAAACTGCTCCAGAGCCCCTTTTGTTTGGGACCATCTGACATATTTTTTTACAATAAGGGGGGATGCAGAAAAACACTTCTGTCAGTCAATACATCAGGGCTGTGTTGTAAAACAACAGACAAGGAATACTCAGACGCCATGTATGTGTGCAAGTAACCACTAGGATTGCTAATTATTTTCCTAGAGGATTCTACTAGGGACACAAGAACCAGACCAGTTTATCTCCTTTGGAGCATTCCAGGCTGGTTTTCCACTGGTCCTGGGTGGGCAGCAAGGGGCTGTGAGTCTTGAGACACAGGCAGGAATGGCTGCAGGGCATCCTCCCAGGAAAGCAGGAGCTGACCTGGCTGACTCGGGCCTCTGCAGCCCGCAAAGCCCTTTGCCTGTGGGACCACCATGGGGGACCACAAAATTTCCCTGTATTTCACAATTCCAGCTGGGCCTAGCTCTCTGCACCCATTTGCAGCCTTAGCAGGCAGAACAATGTGGCTGCGCTCAGCCACCTCTAAGCCCGGACACCTCCCTCAGCAGGAGGGCCTGGTGGGGCCAGAGCCAGAGGCCTGAGAGGCACCGCAGGCGGCCGTTACTCAAGGAAGCGGGGGCGCAGCCCTGGGACTTACGTGTAATGCACATGTGCACTCTCATTTACACAGATATGCAAGATCACGTCTTTTTCAGATGGGAAGATACGCACATAGTCACTTGTAAAAGCAGCGATGCACCCTTTAATATCCAATGTGCCCTCCACCCTTCTCACACACATACTAGGAAGTCCTATGAAACCACACACCTTCTACCCTCCCTCCTGCAGGGTGGGCTCCTCCCAGAAAGCAGTCCAGCCAGGGCCCTGGGCTGGGGGAGTAACTGGCACTATTTGCATTTTCCCAACGAAGGGAGTGGCACTATTTCCCAAACAGGTCCCACAGAATGTCAGCCTGACACCCCTAGATTTCACTGAGCTCCTCCGAGGAGACATTGCCTTCCCTCTGTGCTGTCCCAACCCATCTAATTCAATCATGCTGGTTCTTTGCTCCAGCCCGTCTAACTAGGTCCTTGGTCCCTGGACACAGTATAACCCAGGTGCCCTCACCCACCTCCAGAGAGGAGCCACACCACTCTTATCTCTCTGGTGTCTTCCCAGCCCCTGCCCATAATCACCTCCTCCGAGAAGTCTCCTCTGATGAAATATTTTTTTCTACATGGCAAGGCTCTTCACCACTCAGGTAGAAAATTGCCTTGTGTTTATGGCTTGCTGTCCATGTCTGTGTCAGTCTGACTCATGAGAGGGCTATCTCCCCTGTTAGGTGGGGGTCCCCTGATCCTCCAAACAGCATCCTGCCCCTCCAGGCTCCTGTAGAATCCTGTCCTGGGTGTGGACTCAGGAGAGGGAATCCACTGCCTGGACGACACGATTTCCAAGAACTCTGCTCCAGTTTGCAGAGGACCCTGATGGAGTCCAGGGCCCTTGGGAAACGGGAGCGGTGACATGGGGCTGGAGCCATCTGGGTTCTCAGAATTAAGAGCTTTTCCCAGAAACGACTATAATTATCCACAGGGCCTCCATGGAGAGCAGTTCTTCATCTGGTTTCCAAGGTGGGAGATGCTTCACGCTCACTTCCTTGAATTCCCTAAGGAAAGTCATCCTATGACATGGAACAGAGCCGGCAAGGTGAGAAGTACACTCAGACAGAGGCTCCGAGGTCAGGAGTCAGGAGGGAGAAAGGAAGAGGGAAGGAGTGGGAACCGTGGGGTGGGGTCAAGATAACAGAAAGCAAGCGTGTTGGCGAGAAAAGGGAATATGAGAAGAGAAACCAAAGGGGAGAAAGATAAAGGCTGACCAAAAAAAAGAGCTATGACAGAATTAGAAAATAGATGATCCAGAAACGCATACCCAGGCAAGGACGGAACGCTACCATCTCCATCAGGAGCTCAGGAGCCTTCTCAGGAATCGGGGTATCCGTGGTTGGGGCTGGGATGATAGCACCTGCCATGGACCAGTGGCATTCTATTAGATGGATTAACTGTACAACACCCCTATGAGGTAGGCACCATTAAGCATGACCTTTTATAGCTCCAGGAACCCCCAGTTAGAGAGAGGGGACGCAACATCCCCCAGGTCACATGGCTGATAAGTGTCAGAGCTGATGTTCAAATCCATGTTTGATTTCAAAGCTTGCCCACTTTACATCCTGTGTCCCCAGTTGTTCTCCAGCTAGGCAAGCGCTCTGACCTAGGCTGATTTTTTTCCCAGCATTGCAACAAACATTAATGAAGTGCCTGCTGTATGCCCAGCACCACCATACCACCATAGAAGACATCTCTACCCCACAGTTTACCATCTGGCTGGGGTTATCAGATATCCTCTGATGTTTGATGGCTTGGCCTTGAATCTCCAGGTAGAAGGGGTCCCCCTAAAATGGAAATAGCTGTCCCTTTGCTCCAGTTATACCCAAGTGACTGACAGGGCCAGAGGGGATTTCAGCCTCTTCCTTAGTCACCTGATCCGCATCAGCAACACCCAGAGATGGAAAATTTCTTATGGAGATTCTTGGTCTGCTCTAAGTCCCCAGTCCTTAAAAGGGCATCTGTCTTGGGAAGATGGGAATCAACAAAGAGAAAAGGGTGGTCAAAAGGTTGTTTGGAGTCTGTGCTTCTCTCCAAAAGGCTCACTTTCCCCCACAGGTGACAGATGTCTCTCTCCTTGCTGACCACTTAGAGGGTGGGGCAGGGAGGTGGCGGGAGCTAGAAGGATCTGGGCAAAGAAGACGACTCTGGGGCAACTTCAGGAGCACTGCAGGGCCCCTGCCCAGAGCAGAGGACGCGAGCCAGGGCTCCCTCCTCACGCACAGTCGGGACTTGTTTGGAAGGAGCAGCCTCCCTTAACCAAGCTTCAGGAAGGGCACAGAGCAGGACGGGGCCTGGGATGTGCTGGGGTCTCGGGAATTCCTTTCTCAGCACCTTGAACTTAGACTAGAACATCACCAGCTTGCATGGCTAGAGGCTGGGGGAAGGATTCAATGAACTCTCAAGGTCACTAAACAAAATTGTGCTTTGAACTGTTCAGACATCCAGAAGGATATAAAGAAGCAGGTCATGACACACAAAGCCCTGCCCCGCTTGGCGACCCCCCTCCCAGGTTTGGTGTTTACCACCTTCCAGGGCACTCTCCACCCTGGCACTCCTGCCTCTCCCATGGGCAGCAGGCCAGAGAGGTCCTTCGGCCGGCCTTTGGCATTAGGACTCCATTTGTCCAGGGCTGCCTCATGGGGCTCCTCCTCCTGGCCCGCTTCGCTCTCGCTTCCCAGGTGGCTGAGCAGACAATCAATATTTATGTGACTCCGCCAGGCCTGCCGGACAGAGGGTGGCCCGGCAGACAGAGGCAGAGTCACCATCTGCAACATGAGAGGATTTTAATTCAGACACAGAACAGGTGACCCAGGCGCCTGGCGCCTCAGGCTGAGCTGAGGTCAGCAGGAGCTGGGACCAGCCAGGCCCTGGGGTGCCAGGGCCCAGGAGGTCTGATGTGCCTCCATGTCGGCCCTGACATCTCCTCTGCTGGAAGTGTCCAGCTCCTGTTTACTCTGGTGGTAGGCAGGGCAAAACCCCTGGCTGAGCTGAAGAGGGAATAATAGTCAGTTTATTCCCCACTGCGGCTCAGGGCAACACAGCTGCCCGGCTAGAGGGAGTCTGGAGGGGGCTCCCTCGTGCCCCAGGGCCCCAGTCTGCCCACTGGCTGCCCTCTCCTCTCCGGCTCTCACACATTGCTCTCCTGAAGGACGCCCTGCTCCCCAGCATTCCACAGGGGTCACCCCCACCTCCTCTCAGCACAGCCTCTCCATCCGGGGCCTCCTCCCTGGGCTCTGCCCTCCTCAGGAAGCCATTCTTAGTGAAGCTGTCTTGGCTCTGAGCGCTCAGCCCTGTGGTCCTTCAGTTGTCACATAATCGACAGCATGGTGGTAATTTCCTCTTGTGAAAATACAGCCTTGGCTGCTATGGATGATCTTCCCTGCTTCTACAAGCTTCTAGAGAGCAGGGACCATGGCGAAGCATCCTGGGCATCCTTCACAACCATTTTCCCAAGTGGCTCCTTGCGTGTTTGTTGAATGACTGAGTGATCTCTGTCCCTACATCTACCTGAGGGTTTCTCAGGGATGGGGCCACCCATGTCTTATCTGTTCTTGGAATTGCTCAGCGGAACCAGTAAAGGGATACCTATCCATAATTTTTGAGTGAGTAGAGAAAAAAAGCAGAAAAGTCTCTCAGCCTTTCTTCCCCATACGCTGCTTACCTTCCCACCCCAACAGCAGGAAAACCACCTGTTACAGTCTCATCACACTCCTTTGAAATCCCTGGCTGATCACATTTTGTTTGATGGGCCTGATTTGAGGGTTTGTCTGTCCATTTACCAGTCTACACAAGTGTTTGAATCAAAACCATGCTGAGATGAAAAGCACGCTTCACACAGCTTCCCTGCCTCCGCATCAGCACGGCGACTTTACCATGCTCTTGATCTTCATGGGTGCGCCTCCATTCTACAGATGAGGAAACTGAGGCTTAGAGAGAGGGCGCGCGGGATCAGGAGCTCACAGGTTAGACTCAGGTCTTCTGGCTCCAGGTTACGGTTCGCCGTGACACCTGGCTGCCTCTCTCCCTCTCTGATGCAGGCTCCTTGCAAAAAGAAGACAGAGATGGCTTTCAAGCGCAGGCAAGGCTGAGTTGCTCTCAGGGTTTCTGGCCCGCCAGAGACTTCTCGTGGAGCCTGGCAGCTGCTGATGGAACCCAGCTCTGGCAGGCCAGAGGGCGCTGCTGCTGGGCCAGCGCTCCCAGCTGAGGAGCGCCACGCTCCCCCCAACCCACAGCAACCCCAGAGACCATCAGTCAGCACAGATACACTCAGGGAGGCCCTGAGGCCTTAAGAGTCCGCAAGGAGCCCCTACTCTTGACCAGATGTGAGCAGCGCCCAGGCCCTCCTTCCCTGGGCTTCTTCCAGGGCCCACAGTGGTCACAGCGGCCACATGCTGAGCATTTAGCATGGGAAGGCCCTCTAACCCCATGCCTGCACCATCTGCATCGCCCCACTAGAAGGACCCGTAAGGAACGAGAATCCCTGTTCACACTGGAGTCACCTGGGACTCCACAAGGTCAAGTCACTTTGTGGGAAGGCTTGTTGCTGGTGTCGGCACGCAGGTCCACATCTCAGTCTTTCTGAAGTCAAACCGACAGCCTCTCCACTATACTACCACCGACAAACTGTCATCTCCACCTTTCTGCTCATTAACACTGCACCACACCTAGGCCCGCAATATTCATTTTTAATTTTATTTCTTTATTTTGAATAGGACATATACTCAAAAAGCCCAAAACTCATACACTGCAGAAGAGTACACCATGAAAAGTCTTCCCCCCACCCTTGATCTCCAAACATACAGCTACTCTTTCCAGAAGCAACCGCTCTTACCTGTTTCCTGTATCTCCTTCCATATGCACATTATGCGAAAGGAATAATTACGGGTAAACATTATGTCCCCCACCCTTTTTAAACAAATGACAAGATATTTTACACATTGCTCTGTGCTTGCATTTTTTTTTACTAAACAGTATGTTCTGGGAATTATTCCATAATCATACGTAAAGTATTCTCATTTTTCTTGGTGACGGCCAAGTCTTCCATTGTCTACAAATCCATTTAACCAGTCCTCTTTCATGGACATGTAAGTGGTTTCCAATCTTTTGCTATGAAAAAGAATGTTACATGAGAACCTTTATATATATAATGCCCTTGCCCATGTGCAAGACATCTGTGGGATAAAGTCTTAGATGTGAAAGTGCTGAGTAAATAGGCTCTGGAATGAAACACTCCCAATGGGAAGCAGAAGAGAATGCCAAGTGTAGATGATAACTTTCATCCCGGTCTGTCACTTCCAGCTGTGTGACTTCCAGCAGGAATGCAGCCGCAGTAGTCTCTTAAAGTATTTGCTTCCTTATATGGTAGCTCTGAGGGTTCAAGGAAGGGATGTCATGTATATAAAGCGCCCAGCAAGATGAGACGGGGCAACGACCATGTGCCCTGTTTACTGGTCCCGGGAGGGAGTTTCTCCCCCTGACCTGTCCCCCTCTCACCCTCTGCATCCCTGGCTTCTCTCCATGTCTGTGCTCCCAAGGCCTCTTTACACCACCTGCCTGATCACGCCGGTTCTTTCTGGGGTTCATGCCTCCTGCCCACCAAAGAATGAGCTCCTGGAAGACAAAGACCCTCTTACTCATTTCTGAAACACCCTCCCCACCTATCAGAGGTCCTGGTACATAGTAGATGCTTGGTAAAGGTCTGTGAAATGAAATCAGCTCTGGAAAGTATTCCTCACAGCTCCTACTAAGTTTGCTTAGCACTTTAGCAAAGAGGAGCCTGGGTCACGTCCAGCCAGCAGGCTGAGGAGGCCGCCAGCCTCCCTCTTGCCCTCTGAGATCTGGTCATCAGGAAAGGTTCTCAAATGTGCCATATTAAAAACCCAGCTTCTGCATCACCACTGCCCCCCATGCACAGCCACCCCCACAGCCCAGAGCCTGGTAGAAAGCATTCAGACAGTCTGCCTCTGGGGAGAGGTGGAGACTACTGCCTGGCCTCCATCCATCCCTTCCTGCGCGTGTCCCCAGCTTGGACTGCGCACCTCCAGGGAGTTCATCACTAGGGACTGTTGCCCAGAGAGCGCAGGGAGGTGGGCGGAAATCATTTCGGTTTCTCTCTGGGAGCATAAATGCTTTTTTAATTGCTGTCAAAGGCAGCTCCTCAGGAATGCATTATTGATAGCAATTGAAATGAGAGAAAGAGAGGTGGGGGGAGGCACTCCCCCCTTTGCTGGCTCGCTGCCTCCCTCCCCAACCCCCCACCCACCTTCTTCCCACCCCCACTGCACTTGTGGCCTGAGACCTCCCACTGCTGGCGCTGCCTGCCCCCCACATCCCCTTACCCCACTTGTTTCCCCCGCTCTTCTCCTGTACCCCTATTTCTCCATGCTCCCGCCGGTCTCTTTTCCTGCCTGGCCCCGGCTCTACGCCCCACCCCACCCCACCTCTTCCCAGCTCTCTGGTCTCCAGGCCGACCTAAGGATTTTTCTTACCTGGCTTTGGCATCTTTTGGCGCTCCACCTGTGTCCTAACTCCCCACCTGCGGCCATTGCTGTGTCCCCTCCTCCCTTCCTCCTGTCCCAGCCCCCACCCGCCCTTGCCCACCATATTCCAACTCTTTCTTAGGCCCTCATTCTCTCCCTTTCTGCTTGGTATCATTTTATTGTGGTCTGGGATCCGCAGCGATTTTCTCTGCAACCGGGCAAGTGCCCGGGCTACCCAGGTGGTGTTTCCTGACCCCCAAACCTGGGATGATTTTAATTTCCATCTTCCTCTTGTACCCAGGGTTCTATCCATTCCCCCAAATCCCCAGCCCTCATCCTCAGTTTGTGCCAGTGAGTCACATGAACTCCATGTGTCCCAGTGGCTGTTTGGGACCAGCCCCAGCAGAGTCCAGGTAAGCTGCCTTTGAGGATGCCAGGCCAGGCTCCTTCCTTCACTCAGCGGGTGTCTCCCGTCCTCACCCACCCGCGGGTTCTCCCTGCAGTAGGACTGAGATCACCCCCTCCTTTTCCTGGAGGCTCTGGTGTGGGCTTGGCCCAGGCACCTCTTGTGCCTTTAAGAAAGCACAGTCTCCAGGCACCACCAGCTGGGGAGGGGAGCAAAGATGGCTGTCCTTGCAGCGCCCCTCCAAGCGAGCTAGTAAATGATGACTGAGCTTCCCGCAGGGGCCGGCACCATTCTGCTCTCCCGGAGCCTGGGACAAGGGTGACAAGGCTTGTTTGCCCCCTTCCCCCTGTGTGCTCACTCCAGTAAGAGAACCTGCCTCTTCTCTCCTCAGATGAGATGAGGAGAGAGTTCCCTACCCTGCTCCCCACCCTACCCAGCTGTCCCTCCAGCAGGCTCTCCATGTGCCTGCCCCACAGTGCCACGCATAAATGTTTACTGTGCCGCTGACTTAGAGACACAAATCACACCCATCCCTCCTCCAGCTCCAAACCCACCTTTCCTCCCACGGAGCCAGGGACCTTGGTCAGCGCCTCAGCCACATCCCAGGGGGACAGAGCAGGGGACTCAAAAGTAGTTGCAGTGAATGCAAATCTGTCACAGGTGATGTTAGCCTGGTTTTAGGCTTTGGACCAGAATGCAGTAGACTTTCCCAGGCCTCTCTGACAGCCGGCCGGGTCCTGCTTCTCCTCCCCTGCGCTGGGGCCTCAGCACCCCCGTCTCCTCCCAGGGCTGCCCCCCCTCTGGACACCCACGTCCCACCAGTCCAGCCAGCTCACAGCAGCAGCCTTCTGCTCACTGCGTCAGACTCTTCTGACTTGTTCCACCGCAGGGCTCCAGCCTTCCGGTCACCTCCACTGCCCTGAAGTGTCTCTGAAGCCGCACATGCTACCCCACAACCCCCTCCACGCGTCCAGGCCATCCTAGAGTCCTGAGCTACCTACCCGCAGGGCACACACCCCCCCCACGCCCCCATTAGAAGGGAGCACTGCCCTGCCCCCACCCAAGGCCGCAGGCAAACTGGCTGGGACCCTGGTCTGCCTGGGGGTTCCACTGATGCCAAGCCTAATGAAGACGTGGGGAAACAGGCAGGGTCTGGGGAGGCGTGCTGTCTCTAATCATCACTGCAGCGGCCAGTTACCAAGGGCCTTCTGAAGGTGGCCAGACCAGGGGTGACCTCTGTGTCACCCCGTGCCCCACCCCACTCCCAAACTAGCCCCCCTCACCACAAACAGCGCTCCTGGGACCTGCCGCCAACCCAGGGCGCTTGGCAGTTCTCTGCCTTTCCTGCTTCCTCTTCGTCTCTTGTCCGCACCTCTTAGTATTTTCTCCCCATTTCTTCACCTCTTTTGTGCCTCTCCCTTCCACTATTTCCCTCTCCCTCAGACCACCGCACCCCCTTTCTTCCGCCCTTCCCTCTCCTCCCCCCATGCTTTCTCCTTTCCTCTCCCAAGTCCCCCTTCTCACCCCCAAATCCAGACCACCGCCCACCCTGCCCCTGCCTTGAGCTCAGAGCTGGGGTTAGAAAGCTGCTGCTGGGCCTGGCATCTAGTCTGGATGGGTCTGTCAGTGTTTTCACAGAGGCTCAGCGGGCATACATTTATGACTGAGCTGTTTCCTTTCCTCGGTGGCACCAGGCCCTGGGCTGAGTGTAGCCAGGGAGGTGCCTCCTGGGACACAAGAGCATTCTCCCCAGAGGCGGGCAAGCTAAGCTCTCCTCAAGAGAAAAAGAACTGCTGGTTCATTCGGAGGGAACCAGGGTTCAGGCAACCAGGCAAGTTAGGCCTCTGTCGTGGGCTAGGACCTTCTGGAGCCCAAGGGTAGAGGCTCCCTAACCAGGGGCGGAGCAAGCAGTTGTTTTATAATGGGACCTGAGGAGCTTTGCAAAACCCGTCCCCAGAGTATCTCTTCAGCCTGCCATGGTCTCTGTAATCCCCAGCTACTCCCTTGTATTAAGCCAATACCTATAAAAACCATATCCAATATTTCAGGGACACTACTCTTAACTATGTGGTTTGAATACATCACGGCTTTTGATCTTCACAATTGCAAAATCAGGATAGACTACTCGGATGTTGACATAGCCTGCCTGAGGGAAGAACCCAGGTAGTAAGTGGTAAAGCTTGAACGTGAACACAGGTCTTTCCTCTCTGACAGCTGTGGTCCCTTCGCTGCAGTGAACTCCTGCCGCCTGCTTCCCGGGCATCAGCCACCAGGATCCAGAGCCAGAAAGCCAGGAGCCCGAGTGTGGGATCAGAGACCCGGCTAAGGTCCTGGGCAATCCCGCGGGTTGTTCTTCCTTCACCTGCCCGAGTTCCACAGAGGACTGTCGTAAGAGTTCAAGGAGATAGTGTTCTAAGTGCTTGACATGTGGTAGGTGTTCAAAAAAGAATCTCACCAAGATGTTAACATAGAGCACAGACCCCTGGAGGCATGGGACACCCGACCATCCCGTTTCAGGGGAGGGGCTAACAACCTTCTGGAGAGGGGTGGAGTATGGCAGGGTGGGATGGGCTGCAGAACTGGTTAGCATCTAGCAGGGGCACGAGGGCATCAGCGGGGAGATGGCTCAAATGCCAACTACTGGGTAGACCCTGCTGTGGGCCCAGAACCTCATGGTGTCTGAACACCCTTCTCATCTATCCATCGATTTACTCCTAAGGTTGGGGGGTGTCTTAGAGTGAGAGACAAGGACAGCATCATGATCCCCATTTTACAGACACAGAAACCAAGATCCAGAAAGGGGAGTAATCTGCTCAAGGTCACAGCTAATGATTGCACCCACCCACCCACAACTTCATCAGATACTCAGTGAGCGCCTGGTACATACAGATGCCAGGTCACACCTTGGGCATACTCAGAGATAGCTGGAACCAGACCCCGGGGCAGGGGCGCCCAGTCCCATGAGTTCTATGCTAAGATCACCATGTAGCTTTCAGGCCAGGATCACTGGTTCAACTGACGGTCAGTGTTAGTCAAGCCCAAGTAAGGAGCAGAGACACAGCCCTCCACGGATGGTCTCCAGCCCTTTGGCCCTGCCCCCTCCGACTGGAAGGGGCCTCCTGCAATGTTTCTCTGAAAGGTGGGCAAAGAGCAATCAAGGGAACCAGAGCCAGGAGATTATTGGGTCCCACCAGGTTCTTCACTTTCTAAGCCCAACTGCAAAGGCCATATCTACTGTCCTGTGGGAAGATGGCTGTTCCCCTGGGCTTGGGGCCCAGGAGGCCTGACATTGTCTGAGCAGGGATTCCAAAACTTCAAGTCACCAGAGGACAGGTGAATAGAGATGTTCCATTCCATCCATTCCCCCACTTTTCTGGGACAAAGGAAGTTACTTCCCCGTTTCTCTGCCAGTGCCACACTGACATCTGCCCCCTGGGCATGGGATGATGATGGGCTAAGGGGCAGGGGCCAGGGGGAGTCATTCCAGGGTTGTAAAGAGGGCGGGGCATGGGGAGGGTGTTATCTGAGTACCGTGCAATTTCCCCAACTCTCTTCCCTGCGGCCAGGCGGTCACACTCGCTGGACGCCTGAAAGACAAACGCTGAAGCCACAGCTTTTCCTCTTTCTCTTCACGCGATCCTGCGGCCGCCTGCCGCCACCAACCCCGAGCACTCCTGTCTCTGCTCTTTGCGGTTCCCTTTTTCATTTGCTTCCTTGTTCTTGTGGCTCCTGGTCTTAGAATCAGGAAACCTCATTTTGAATTCCAGCTCTGTCATTTGGAGTGGAATGACCACATATGGCCCTACATGCTTTGAGCCTCAGTTTCTTCATCTGTAAAATAAGTATAATGATACCCCATTGCCATGAGGATCGGATGACATAATGGATGGGAAGCAGTTTGGTAAACTGTAATCGGCCACACCTGCTTGCAGGCTTGCCATTAATGCCCTGGGCTTCCTGGACACCCAAGAAAGAAGAGCTGGGGGAAGCAGCCGGACTCCAGGGCAGAGTTCGGGGCCATGAATTTGAGCCCTAACTCAGCCCTCTGGCTCTCCACGCAACCGTGGGAAAGCCCGTAACTTCTGAGCCTCGGTTTCCCCATCAGTAAAAGAGTCATGAGACGCTTTTGCCCCCTCCAGCCAAGGAGAGGAGTTGCTCGTAAACAGTGATTGCTCACCCTGTCTGTGAGAGATGCTTCTGAGTGCACCCCCGCCAATTACAGTTTATTGAGCACACATGATGTGGTCTCGCCGGCTGGGTAAACAGACCTTTTAAAGGTGTAGGCCTTTCCCAGGAAGAGGGGCCAACCTGACACAGCCGTGTGGAGGAGCAGCCGAGGCACCGTCTCACCACACGTGCTCCTCTGCTCCTGAACTGACCTGAGCAGAAATGATCGCTGGATCTTGCCCCTGGCACAAGCCACCCTCACCCCAAGGGACCCTAAGTGACCAGAAAGGAGGAAGGAAACCCTTCCTCATCATATCTGGTGTGCTGGGCTGCCAAGAGCTGCTGATCTCTGCTTCTCAATGCCTCTTGCAACTGTCCCTCCTTCCTGCTCCTGCCATCCTCCTGGAGGTGTCGGTGGGGAAAATGGAAGCTCCTGTGGCCAGGATCCTCACCTGAACCTAAACTACTTGGTGATGTAATTGGCCTGCTGCTAGGCTACTGCTTCCACACCCGTGGGCAATAAGCTATTATTGACTAAGTCACTATATAAAGAGCTCTGCCCGGTGCTCTGGGCGGAGGCAGAGAGAAGGAGGGCTACAGACCTACAGGCTGTTGGATGCGGACATAATTCTACTGCTCGACCCACAACTGGGAGAACAAGCCAGGTAATAACCCCTTGTACCCCATGAATGTTCCATTGTCATTCCTCAGTCTCACTGAATCCACAGTGAACTTGCCCAGGGCTGAAACCCATTGGCAGGATAGTGTCCCTGGGTGGCAAAGTCGCAGTAACCTCCTAACTGGCCCCCGTGCTGTGGTGCGGCTTTCTTCTCCCGTCCATCCCGCTTACTGCTGTTGGATCGACCTTCCTAAAATACTCCTGTGGTCTCTCAGTTTCCGCTTGGCACCTTCACTGATTCCTTATAGCCTGAAGGATAAACTTCAAGCTGGATGCAGTGTGACCCAGAGGGGAAATCAACTTCAGAATCGAGAGCCTCCTGCCTCTGCCCTTGATGGGCAGGTGAGCTCAGCTCCCCTGAGCGCCAGTGTTCTCAGCTGCCAAATGAGACCATTAGAATCGATACTCCACTACTGTGATTAAACTTTAAAATCTCGGAAAGCTATTCAGTGTACGTCAACCCCCCTCTGCTTTTCGTGCTGACACCTGCCTCCACAGCAAGGGGCACAGGCACCTAACTGCGGCCCCAGCCGGAATTCCGGGGCACTAGCCCTACAGCCTGGAGGGCTCTGCAAAAGGTGAAGGTTTTGAGGGTAATAAACAGGCTCCTGACCCCCCAGGCATAAGGCTTCAAACAAAAAGGGAAGGTGAAATCTACTCCAAGTACTGGGAGGGTGGAGAGCGCCAGGAAGGCGGAGAACTTGCCCTGAAATACAACACAGGTTCCTGATGTATAAGAAAGACTTTTTTAGGTAACTGAGTGTATCATTTAAGTGGCTGTGGATCAGCCCCTA
Organism: Manis javanica; assembly: GCF_040802235.1. Taxonomy (NCBI): domain Eukaryota; kingdom Metazoa; phylum Chordata; class Mammalia; order Pholidota; family Manidae; genus Manis; species Manis javanica. The sequence goes on along the minus strand of NC_133166.1, from coordinate 103,845,604 downwards.
GGAACCTGGTCCACTTCCTTCAGAGAAAAGATTGTAAAACCAATAAAAACCAGGCACTAGCTGCCGGGCTCCTGCTCTGGTAGCCAGGGGCCGTGAGGAGCCACGGACGACGCAGAGCCTTGGGTGGGGCACAGCATCAGTGTGACTTCATGGCCAAGTTACCAAAACCTGCAGGGTCCGTCAAAAAAGAGGATGAGTCACCAGGACCTACAGGAAAGAGGGGCCGCGTAGGGTGGGGTGCGCAGCAGGCCATGGTGAGGAGAGCAGGCTGAGGACACACGACAAGCTGGCTACCTGACAAAGCCCTGGGCCTTACGCTCTGAGAACCTCAGCTTCTTTATCTGAAACGGAAGACAATCTAAATGCTGATTTCATAGCGTGTTTGGGGGATTCAGTGAGTTCATCTGTGTGTAAAGGGCTTTAGCAGTAAATGTTACTTTGATAGCTGGGTTCTTGATTTTCTCTAGGTTGGAGAAAGAAGGGTCCTATCCTCTCCTCCTCTCCCGCTCTCCCAACAAGAACCTTCGGCTCCAGTTAGCCTAACCTCAACCTCAGTATTCTCCAGAGCAATGATCCCCCCCACCGAGGCCTTCTGGCCCTGGTTCCAGGTGCTCCCTGGGAGGCCAGACCAGCTGGTCTACATCCTTGAAAGCACCAAGACCTACCTCCCACCTGGTGACCTTGCCCTGACAGTCCCAGCACCCCGTCACCCCACAAGCCCCAGGGTCCCCAGCGGCAATCACAGACCACTCCTGGACAGCTTCGTGTCACTCACACCTGGTCTTGTCACGTTGTGGGTTAGCGCTCCATGGTGTCAGTGTTCACACCTGACTCTGCCACAGCTTTTCCCTGACTCCTCGGGCAGCTGTGACTAAGCGAGGCCCGTATGTGCTGCTGAAGCCGTTCTGAATGAGTGAGCAAGCCAAGTTCTGAGCATTAGACTGATGGGCTCGGGGTCTAGGGCCCGGGCTGCATGACTGTCAGAGTCCAGGCCACCTGCTGCTCTGCATTGCTGGTCAGTCAGGGAGGGGACAGTGGGAGTGAATGAGCCTTGCACCGCCTCAGCCAGAACAAAGGCATATGCCCAGCAGAGAGGGCCCACAGGCTTTCCATGAAGCTTATCTAGTTCAAAGCGACTGGGACCTGGTAGGAAAGGAAATAACCAAATGCATCCAGACTGAGACAGCAGTGCAGACCCTGCTGTACAGGCTAAGCTGGGGAAAACCTCGGAAATCCAGGCCAAGTGAACGTATGTCTCTGCTAATGTGAAAACAGTTGGGGCTGGGTATCTAATCACTGTAATAGGGCATAACCACCAATACTCCAAGAGACAGCCACTTGTCTGGAGTCCAGTCCAGGGACAGTTGGCCTTTGGGAGAGCAGTTCGAAAGCAGGACCCCAGCCAAAGCAGCAGGCAGCCTTGGGGAGGCACAGTGGACTACGCCACTGCCAAGCCAAAGACCGCAAAGCCCCAGGCCCCTGCCTGATTGGAAAGGACTCTCAGAGGGGACACAGGAGCCTGGCAGGTGTGGCCATCTTATTAGTGCAAGGCTGGAACATTCTTCAGCTTACCTCCTCGGGCATTTGCTAGTAGCATGATCTTCCTCTCATCTAAGCACAGAATCTCCAGATGAAGAAGAGGAGGCCGCAGAGGAAGGCTGTGGAGGTAATTAATACAAGTCCTGCTTCTCCCAGTGGCGATTCAAAAACGGGATGGCCAGAAGCCAAGAAGGGTGCAGGAGCCAGGGAAGGCAGAGGGTGGAAACAAACAGTAGCGACTGACCTTTCTATAGCAATGCACCCAAGAGTGGGGCCTGTCAGTCTGATGAACTATAGCAATGTCTTGTCTTGTTGGTAGGAAAATCCCCTAAAGTTGTGACCTGCCTAAAATGTGACCTTTAAATTTGATACCGATACCTGCTAAACACAGATCCCTTTGCTCTTCTGGGTAAAAACACCCCCAGCTGATTCTCAGGATGGTAGGGGCCTTGGATTCAAGGGGATAGGAGCCAGACAGCCAGGTATTCCAAGGTTTTGAAGCAAAAATATAGTTAAGCTCTGCCTCAGGAATCAGAAGGTGCAGAGGAAATAATTCAGGAGGACTTACAATTGCCCTTTGACCCACTGCTACCCCCCTTCCCCGTCACCCAGCCTTAGTAGCCTAACATCGGTAGGGCGTTCCTGGGATTCCATGCATCCTGGGGCCACAGCAAACCAAGGGCCCCAAAGGCACACACCTTTGTTTCTGGGTCCCTCCGTGGCCTCGCCTGCCCTATGGGGACAGTGCTGTCTGGAAGCTTGCCCTCCTTCCCTCATCTACACCCTCTAACTTGCCCTGAGAAAATCAGGTCACACCAGACTCCAGGGACAACATGGAAGGGGAGTAAACAAAGGTCAATATGCAGCAGGAAATGCAGGGAGGAAAGGAAATTCTTTCCTGTTCTTTGAGGCTAGTGGGAAGAGGCAAAAAAATTTTTAAGTGAATATGGGCCTCAGCTCCAGTATTAGGCAATATCTTCCATTGTAATGAAAAGACACCCACCTCTACCTGGCGTGAGCTGAATCGGTGCGCGTATCAGGCCTGGGTGCGTGGTCAGGACTGGTGTCTCTCCAGCATGTAGCTGGGCCCTCCTCTGTGTTGGCCCCACTCTGGCAGGCACTGGCAAGCTGGCCCCAGCAACGCCAGCTGTTAACCCTGCCAGCTTCAATTCTACTGGAAGGAGTTTTGGCCAAAGTCCCAGATCTGAGTCTTATTGCCTGGTTCGAGTTACAACGCCCACTCTTGGAGTCCGGAGTAGAGTCAGCTGTTCCCAAACGGCAAGAATTGCCAATAGGGAAACAGTGATTTTTCTAAGAAAAATCAAAATGCTGTTACTGGAAGCAGACAAAGCAACAGCTGACCACCACAGACCCCATCATCAATCAGTGGGTCACGTTCCTTAATATGCAGACATCCAATGAACCACCACAGTAGGTCTCCGGGTTAGGTGCAGCATTTAAACCCACAGATGGCACGAGGAGCTTCTGACCAGCTCCTGGCTCCCTAAGCTCCTGAGTCAGTCCTACCCACCCTTGTCTCTTCAGTCTTACAACGGAGCCTGACACGAGCCGGTGCCTTTGACTTGAAGTACCTCCAAGGCTTTTAGAAAAACTGAGTTTGAGACAAATGAAGAAGGTTCAGCAAAAATTTCACATATGCTGAGTGTCCAAAAGAGGAAGAACCCCCCCGGAAAATTCTAGTTTTCATGATTCAGGGAATCTGATGAGTTCAGACTGAGATGGCTGTGATGAATACCAAGAAAACTTTGGTGCCTAGACTGTAAAGGTTTTGCTTCCTGTGTGACAGGAAGTAGGTAAGAGAGAGATCCTTGGCCATGCACTGGGATGGAAGGATGGGAATCCAGGAGAAAGAGGGGACATGGGGCTGCAGAACCTGGTGTGTAAGGGAGTTCATGTCATCCCCTCCCGAATGCTGGAGACGGAAGACCTGCCAGTCAGCTTGTTGAGTTCATCCACCAAGATGCCAGACCCAGTAATAAACTATTTCATGAACTCCAAATTTCTGGCTAAATGTTCAGAGAGGGCAAGTGGAAGCAGAGGATAGGGATGGAGGGAAGTCAGAGGTCCATGAACTATGGATCACAAGCTTTAGAAGAGAAAATATGGGCCTTAGAGCGAGGAAACTAGATTTGTAGTGCAAGTAGCACTTGCTACGTACCAGCTGTGGACATGGGTTAAGTTACTGAACCTCTCTGATCTTCAGTCTCCTCTTCTCTAGAATTAAAATAATGAGAGTAACTCAAATTGTCATAGGCTCAAATACAATCATATAACTAAAACCCTTATCACAGTACCTGAAACTTCAGAAGTGTATGATCAGTGGTGGGTATAGACTCCACCTAAGACTTCTTATTTCAAAGGTTTTTGGGCATTTCAACACTTGTTCTGCCACAGGCAGCCTCAGAAACAGATGGGGGAGTCATTGTTCTTCCCTCCACTTCTTGGCTCAGTATCTGTGGCTTCCAAGGGCGTCAGAGACCCACGGCCCTATCTTCAGTGCTGGCAAAGCCCAATCAGCCCAAACCAGGCAGATGGCTCGTTCTGTCTCAAACACCTCCAGGTAACAGGTTTCTTGGCCTGCTTACTTCTGGAACGTTATTACTTAGGGTGCTCTTTCTTGTGACTAACTCCAAATTCTCCAGCATCAGCCACAGTTTACATCCATTCAGGTGTTCACTCATCTGTTAATTCATTCTTACTATAATAATTATGCTTGCTATTATGCTGGGCACCATGCCAGCTGTGGAAATACAAAGATGAGCAAGATGCCTGTGCCCTCAAGGAGCCTGGGGTCTAGAGTAAAGGAGGTGCATTCACAGACAATTATTGTTGTATACAGTAAGCACCCTGACAGAAGGCAGCTCTGAACACACGGGAGGCCCCGAGGGGCACCCCATCTGGGTTTGGGAGAGGAGGTTCAGGGAAGGCTTCTCGGTGGAGGTGACACCTGAGAGGTCATAAGCGACTATTGAGCAAGCAGATCTGAGTTATTTGGGGACTACTATCCCTCAGCCTTTATCACGCAAGAATTCTAACAGGTTAGTTAGTGTTGGGCTGATTATCTCATGGAGATACCATGTGCACTGGCCTGGGGTAATTACCAGGCAGGAGTTACAGTCCAATGCCTGAGATCTCAGGGTGACGGCAGCTTGGGCATTATGACCTCTTGGGCTGAATGACGCTCTTCGGTCCTGGAAGCAGGTGGCCCAGCTGGGATGCCCCACAGTGGCTACTGGTGCTCAGTGGCCAGTCCAGGAATGGAGGCCTGTGTTCACGGGGACTGGGAGTGGTGGCTCACTGGGAAAGTATGTGGAATCATCTTTTTCTCTTGTTGCAGAATCAGCCACTGCTGAATGGTGACGAGGCCCTCCTGCCAGGAATGTGGAAGGGAAGTGCCAGATGACCTCTGGAGGTCCCCTCGGGTCAGGGGAGCCCCGGCTTCAGGATCTGGCTCCCTATTTCTAACTTATCACAAAGTTCCTGGATGAAGGTGCTGCTGTTGGTCTTTCCCTCCCAGTAATTAGCCAGGTTCGTGGCACCACCGAGGAAAGGCGTGCGGTGTGTCCCACTCTGTGCTCTGAGGATGCGGGGAGCCCAGAGAGGCCCACAGGAGTGAGCAGCCCACAAAAGACCCCCAGCAGACCAAATAGAGCTCTGCAGCAATCGGCCCTGGTCAGATCAGCCACACCCCTCCACAGACTCAAGGAGGACAAGCTTTTCCTGCCCATTCACTGTTATGACCTCAACCACCGACTCCCAGGAAAACCAAGAAGACAAATGAAGCCGGAAGGGGGCATTCTGTTAAAGCAAGCCCTCTCCGTCTGTCGTTGGCCCTGGCGGACACCCTGTCCCTTGCCTGCACCTTCAGTTCCTGGAGACTGCCGAGCCTCTCAGGTAGGACTCAGGCCGCAGACGTCAGTGTGGGTGGGGGGCTGGGCAAGGCTCAGCAGGAGCCTTAAGATGCCTCGCATCTCCCTCGTGGTCCTTTCGTGTTTCTGCGTCAGAATTTTCAGTAAGAAGGCTCAGGCTAGACCTGAGGAATTTACTTGTTGCTGGCAGAGAAAGGCAGGAATGTGTAACCCAGGGAGGCATCAGAGTCTTCCAGCCAGGGTGTTTCTGAAAAGGAGGCTCACCACCTGCTGAGCCTTCTGCAGGTCTGCTTGGAGGCAGGGGTGTGGCCTGAGTGACTTACTGAGAGCACAGGGGGCCAACTCCTCCCCGGCGTCAGGCCGAGACCCCCAGACAGGCTGGGTGGTGAGCAGTGCTCACTGCTCCAGCTCCCCTTCCCTTCCCCTTCCCTTGTGGGACTGCACCCGACCTGCCTGCTCTCGCTCTCCCCGCCCCTTCCCACTTCCCAGGTCAGCACAGGGAACAGCTCTCACCTTCCCTCCCTCTTCCCCTCCAGTGAAGAGCCTTTGCAGGGGGCACAGACATGTTCACCACCCTCAGTTTCTACCTCGTGGCAACTGGTAAACTGCGATGGACACAGGCTCGCCAGACATTTAAAGCCGCTCCTTCCTTCCTGCCCCGGCCCCTCTGGGTTGGGTCTGGACACCACCCATTTCATGTGTCCCTTCTTTCTTTCATGGGGTGCAGAGGGGTAAGGGCACGGGCTCGGGGCCACAGCGACTGGAGCAGGCCCCCGCTCTGTGGCTCGTTGGCTGGCAGCCCTCTCTGAGCTCATTTCCCACCAGATCAGTGTAATGGCACCTCCTTCTCAGGCCTGCCGCAGGGGAAGGAGATCAAGCAAGGCGGCTTGTCCCTTGTTCGGCACGTAGCAGGGCTTAATAAATATCAGTTGGATGAATGACCGAGAGGTAAGTGCCTGACCTAAGCGCCTGCCCAGGCCCCAGTGGAAGGAAAGCCTTGGGTTCTCTGCGTCTGGGAGGGCCATGGAGATGGGGACACTGAAGGTGGCCAAGCCCCAAGGAGAATGGCCCAAGCCTCGCCTGCAAAGCAGATTGCCTGCTAGGTTTCTGTGGAGGCCCAGCTCCTGGGGCTTCCCCGGGTGAGGATGTGAGGGAAGGAGGATTTCTGGAATCCAGGACCCGGTATAAGCTGGAGAACGAACCAGAGGGGCTAGAATTCAGTTCCTAGAATGGAGGCAGAGTCCCCTGCTGCCTCTCCTGCCTTGCAGCTCCTCCCAGCCAGGGCTGTTCTCCCCGGGGCTCCCCGTACTCCCCACGTTTATGAATCCTGAAGCCTAAAAGAGCAGCCTGGGGTGTGCACAACGAGAAAGCCTAGCCTTGGGCCAGCAGTCAGAGGATGTCTGTTATATTCCTGGCATACGAACTGTGAGATTTAAGCAATTCCGACAACCTGTCTGAACCTCAGTTTACCCAACTGTGAAATGGGAATAATAACTCGCACCCTATTCTCCCTACATATGGGGCTATTGCAAGGATCAAATTATATAGTCTACTTAGAAAAAGCACTTTGTACTCTGCAAAGTACTGTGCAAACACAGAAAAGCTACTGAAGGCTCTGAAACAGAACCTGTGAGACTGGACAGACTGTAAACTCTTCCTGTCTGGCATGGGGCAGGAAGGGTCCTGCCAACTTGGCTTTCCTTTCATCTTCATTTGAAACTTAACGAGCACTTAAGGCATTGCCCACACTCTAAATAGGATTAAAATGTTAAGTTAAAAGTCATCCCTTGTTTCCTCTCCACACTCCCTTCCTCAGCTCTGCTGAGCACAGCCATCAACCAAACGCTATTTTTAAATGGCACTAATTTGCTGTATACTGAAACAAATGAGAGACAAATATTTTGTTAGGAAAACCAATCACACACCAAACGAGTTAAAAGAAAACAAAAAAAACCTAGTTAATGAATTCAAAGTGAAATTAAAACCAAACCACTGTAGCTTCCGAAAAACAATGGTACCAGAATGAAATTGGAACAGCAAAACTGGCTCCCAAGTAAATCAAACTGATTCCGCATATCATCAGAGGCCCTGGATCCAAAAATCCTTCTGGCCCTCCCCTCTGCTGGTTCTGGCTTTCCTGGTAGGTTCTCCCCATTTCACAGTGTGCCCCCAACATCCCTGGTGGTGTGAAGACGAGGAGACATCGGCGGCTCTCCTTCCCTCCGGGACGGTGCTGCCCACACCCAGGCTTCTCCGCAGACACACCTCCGCTGCTCGGCTCAAAGGCCCTCCTGCCCTAGCCGTCCTCTGCCTGAAATCCCGGAATAAAATGGAATCCTTGGCACTGAACCTTGTGATTGCCACCATCGGGGCATGAAACGGGCCACACAACAAAACGCCACAAACCCAGAAGCTGAGCCACAAAGACCTCTGACAGGTCGGTGGTCCTCAGACAGCTCCTCACAGCCCGCAGAGGAGTCCCTCGATTTCATTCTGTTCTGCATGGTTGCTGATTCAGATGCCACGCTTTCTAATGAGCTCAGGAAAGGTGGTCCCATGCAGGCCTCTCCACAGGAATCCCAGGAAGTGGGAAAAATGAAATGGTTGCTTGTCGAGTGTAGATGACCACCCACTCAGCAGGGGGTGAGCTGGAAGCTGGGCCTCCTGTGGAGGGCCCACCCCATTGCCTGCAGTGGAAGAACAGCCCTGCTGTGATCTGCTCATAATACAGCCAGAACCATCCATCCTTGTCTTCCTCGGACCCTCCCAGCCACAGCCACTATTGTCTTCCAGGAGCCGAGTCCTCCCCATCTGCTACCCGAAGCTGGCCTTGGCACACGCTTGAGTGAGCTGTTGGGTTACAGGTGATTTTGGAAGGTGAACCTTGGCCATCTGGGCTCTTACGAGTAACAGGCTCCCTTTATCTCCTGTCATCAGGCCCAGACCAATTCCAAGGACTTCTACCTTGTTATCTCTGCTAGCACCCTCACCCCCCTCACCCTTGTCCCTGTGTTGACGTTCTCACCTTCTGGACTGCAGCTACATTAGTTTCCCAAGTGCTCTGTCTTCCTGGATCCAGTTTCCTCCCCATGAACAGCATGGACCAGGGTTCTGTATGATCAGGAGAAAGGGCATGGGGGCGGATGTCGCTTGGAGAAACCCCTCTGTTGACCCTGGCTTCAGCCATCAGCAGGCTGGCCCTGCAGGGGAGTGGCAGGGATACACTGGGAAGAATTTCAAAGACCAGCTGGACCCCCAACTCTGTGAATCCAGCCATGGAGCCTCCAGCCCATCTTCAGCTGACACTTCACTAGACTTTCTCTGGCTTTTTCGTCTGGACCTACATTTCAGACTTCATCGCACACTTTGTTTTGTTGGCGTCTATTTTATGTATCTCCACAACTAGATCAGAGGCTTCTAGAAAGACCAGGACTGTGTTATGTAAGTCATATAAAACTGCCCAGCATTGCACCGGGACAAATTATTCCTACCTGCCAGTTTGGTTACCAAAGTACCCTGCATGCATCTGCCACAGCCAGCTGCTAAACACAGACCCAAAGAGGCTACTCAGGGCCGCCCAGTCCTGCCCCAACCTGTCGCCCAGGTTCACTCTATTCTTTCGACCTCCTCGTTTATTACGCTTCCTGGTTCGCCCACCCCACCCCTGCCCAAACAGATTAAAGCATACTTTTGAAGGTTTTCTGAGATCTGCAAATACCATCTCCTTTCTAGAGTCTTCTAACACTCCTGTCAGAAATAATCATTTCCTGAAATTTCCATAGAAGTATTTTCATGCTTCATCTTTTAACACGTACTACCTAGTGTAGCATAAAGCACTCAATAAACATGTTTAAAAGAATAATGATAACCCCTTCTATTGTGGCTATTTGTGCTATGAATATATTGTTTTCCTCCACTAAACTATAAGCTTTATTACCTCTGTATAACTCATCGGCACCCAGTGTATGTAGAAACTGTATACATTCAAGAAATGCATGTTGAATTGAATAGTAGGTATTCAGTAAGGAATACAATGCATAAATAAAATGGCTGAAATGAGTGTACGTAAATGGTAGGGTTGGGAGGGAAAATCTTCCTCTCCCCTTCAAGGTTCTTCTAGCTGGCCTAAGATTATAATTGACAGTAGACAGATTAACAGGAGAAAATCAAATTTAACTATGTACTTACATTATGGGGCATCTACACAGATGTAAGATTCCAAAGACAGGCAAAATAAGGTCTATATGTTGTCCTGTCCGAAGGAGAAGGGAGTAGGGTCTGGGACTTCAAAGGGAAGGAGATCAAGTCACAGGAAGACAAAAAAGTAAATGGTTCAGTAAGCAAATGTTTGCTGGGCCACCCAGAAACAATGGGACACAGAGGGGAATTTTAACAAACTGACTTTGCTAAATTCCTCTCTGTTACCCCTAGTTCATATAATGGGGTTACCTAATGATTAGCTCTCTACCTGGAGCAGGTCCTCTATCTAAATTCTTTTTAGAAAGTTGGGTGGGGAGGTTATGTTTCTTCGAGTCTTTTTAAGCTTTGGTTGTTTTTAGCTCAAAATCATCTGATGTGAAAGTGACACATTTGGGGCTGGTCTGCACTTGGCCCTGATGGGGTTCAGAACTAGCCTCCCCAAGATGTGCCTCACTTTTGAACTAAAGACAAACAAGGCTCTGTGGACTCAAGAGAAGCTTCTACCCCTCCCTTAAGTACCTAGAAAAAAATCTAAATTGGGGTCTTTTCCAAAATAAGGGTTGTACATTTTGTCTGAGTGACCCATCTGCATGGCGGGGCAAACATCTAATATCCAAGCAGGTGCTCTTCTGATGCGTTGCCCTCCCCCTCGAAGCCCTAGCCTCTCTTCCATTCCCTAGCTCAGAACAGCATATGTACCTCATTTTACCTTCCTGTCTCATGTAGGTGGGGTTCCCGTATGTACAAAATTAAACTTGATTCTCCCCTATTAACCTGTCTCACGTTAATTCAGTATTTAGACTAGTGAGAAGACTCTTAAAGGGTAGAGGTAAATGTTCCTCCCCCACAGCACTGCATCTGGTACCAACTCAAAGGGTTTCTCTATTACTTTCTGTATTACTTGGTACAAGTGACCAAAAAACCCAGTTTCGTCTGGCTTATGCGTGAATAATGAGTCATGCAAGTAACACATTTGTAGGAACAGCAAGAACGCAATAGGACAAGAGGTATGGCTGACTCACATGCTGCCAGAGCTCACTCTTCAGTTTCTCTGCTTTTCTCTGCGTGAAAACTTTATTCTTCCGCCTGGCAGGCTTCCATGGTGCAGGGAACATGGCCCCTGATGACTTCCAGAGCCTCACTCCTCGCAGTGTCCATGGCTGGAGGGAATTGAGCCTTGTTCTATCTTTGGTCTTAAGTTCAGAAATCCCAGGAAAGGATGTAATTGGCTGAATTTGGTTTGGGTAGGGGTGGGACCTCTAATAAAATGCCAGTTCCCATCTTAACCATGAGGACAAAGACCACTTTAAAGAACTAGGTCTAGGAATGGGGAAGACGGTTACTGTTCTGCATAGACAAAACAGCAGGGAGAGAGATGTGGTTTGCATTCCAGGGAGGTGGGGAGAAAGGGCAACTCAAGGGGGAGTTCTCAGGAGGCCGGAGGAGCATATCCTGTTACAGCCTAGTGGGGAGACAAGGCTGACTGCATTTTCTTCAAGGGAGAGATGGGTGGGGACCAGGTCCACAGTGAAGGAAGCCCTGCCGAGACTGACCTGCCCTGGGGAGGCCCTGACGCCTGGCTGTGGAGAGCCACTCACCGTTAATGCAGCAGGGAATCCAAATCAAGAGGGGCTGGACTGAGAACCAAAAGGGGCCTGCCCAGCAGCCGGGGCAGCCAGAGGTGGACAGCAGCCCCACCAGTGACTTCCAACGGTGGGGGCAATGCCCTCCTTCTTGCCATAGTTGAGGAAAGGGTGCAACTTCACTTTCTTACATTTCGTGTTTATTTTTATGGGTAGATTTAATTTTATTTGTTCTAGACCTCAGGCCTGCTGCTGGAAGAAATAAGGCATCAGGACTTCTGGGTTTCCAGAACGTGCAGGCTTCAGTCTGCGGCTGGTGCTGCTGGTGCTGCTGGTGCCGCTGGCGAGATGGGGCGGCAGCCACGTCTGGAGTCACCCTGATCCTCCTAACACGTCCTCCTCTCCTGTCCACACGGGGACTGGGGGTTGGAATGGGGTGGAGGGTTCCTCTCGCCCCACAACCCTCTCCCGGGCAGCAGGAACACTGGGCTCAGAGGAGAGGGAGGACTTCCCTGACAGCTGCCACAGGAGCCACCCTCCCGGTCTGCCGGTGAGTCCAGCCAGCCGGAGCGGGGACAGACAGCGGAGCGCACCCCCTGCACAGCCTGTCTCCCCGGAAGCCAGGGAGCTTGAGGAGAGGGCCTCGCCTTTCAAACACTAACCAGCTGTGAACTGGCATCTTGTACCAGCCCCCACCTGCCAGGCTGCTAAAGTAGATTAGCGCTTTAGTGGGACCACACATTTGGCCTAAATTGTTACTCCCCCAAGACAAGTTTCCTGAACAGTTAGGCAATGCCTCCACTATAGTCACTGGAGACAAGCTTAAAATATACTTTAATACATTTAAAGCACCATTTCAGAGACTGGCTTCCTCATGATAAAGACGCAACTGACACTCATTAGGCACTAAAATGTCGCGTTGCTGCAATCCGGCAGGGAGCCTGGCAAGCCATTAAATCAGAAGCTCTGCTCAGCTGACTCCCTTCCTTCCATTCCCATGTCTTCCCCAGGGATTGATCTGGGCTCCTGAAGCTGACATTTTGGTAGGACCTCCAAACTCTAACGAGGTACTATTTCTGTCTGTGCCACCAGCTGTATCGCTGAAGCGCCCAGCGGAGTGGAATGGGTGGGACCAGAGAAGTTGGGAAGGGGCGGGAGTAATAAGAACAAGTCTCACCTCTGGTGTCCTCTATGTACCCAGGAGTGTGGGACCCGCAATCCCTAGGAAGGAAGAACTGCTGGAAAACAATCCAAGGACGGTTTCCACAGTGGGTGACCCAGAAGGCCCCTCCACACCCAGGCAGCCTTCCGTCAGCGGGTCGGGGCAGAGGAGGAGAGCCCAGCAAAGCCAGGAGCTGGTTTTCGCTTCGGTTCCCGAGACAGATGGTAACAGGCGGTCTCCAGCACCACGTCAGGATCTCTGAGTTCTGAGCGCAGCCCAGCCACTCCGAACAGGTTTCTTTTCTTTTTTTTTTTTTTGTCTGTTTTACTTTCCCTTGCTCAGAAATAGGATGTGGATGAGTTACTGAGAAATAGTAGGGTAGGATAATAGAGGAAAGAAAGGCCCCAAATGTTGGGAACTTGGGAAGGGCACTAGTAGGCAGAGAGAAACCATCCCCAGAGGTCTAATTTACAACTCTGTCTCTCCATGTGCATCTGATTCCTCCTTCTGGAGAGGACAGATGGCAGAGGACAGTGTGGTGAAACTGAGGTGGGGCAGGGACATGCGACAAGCATTATGATTAATTTTTCCTGCCTACGATGAAAAATGCCAAGATATAAACAGTATAGTAAGAACAGGAGGGACTCCATCTTAAAGCTCTGATTCCAGTTTAAAACCCAGGGAGTTAGAAGGGGATTCCTAACATTTTATGGTATTGACCCTGTCTTAAGGCAGGATAAGCAGTCCTAAATGGTATGTCCCCACTGCTTGAGGGTCACCACTATCTTGAAGAAGAACAGGATCAAGAAATTCCTTGTGTTAAGTTTATTTTACAGAATATCTAGAGGACTATGGATGATGACACCATGTTTCTCCCTGGAGACAGACATCATGAGACCACATGTCAAGCTTATGCCCCCCCGGGCCCTTTACTCCATTCTTGAAATCCATAAAAGACAGAATCCTAAGCCTTTAAGCACAGCTCCTCTCTGAGGTTGCCCTCATTCCCCTTTCTTTGAGTGTGTACTTTACCTTAAATAAAGACTACCCACTGCTCAACATTGCATTTTGTCTCTGCTCTCCAAGGTAAGTCTTTGTCATTTTGCTATTTCATTCAATATTCTAGAAGTAAGAACTAGTCTCTCTCTCTCTGGTCTTCTTCAGACAAGTAGGGAAGGGCTACTGAGATCTCTGATTTGAGCTTGCAAGTTCCTGTCGCCTGGGTGACCTGGAGGAGACTGACCACAGCTGTACGGTCATGCTTTTTAGCAGCCTGCCCAAAAATCTTGCTATGCTTCAGGGAGTTCTCAGAACATACTCTTACTCCATCCAGTGCTCTGTGGCACCCCCAAATCCTGGGGTGGTAGGGGCTTAGATCCCATACCCACAGATTCAAGGGGACACTGGGCACCTGATGACTGGCTTCAGGAGTTGGCAAGCATCTGCCCTGTGCCGAGTAGTTCAGTGAGCCTCCCTTTCCTCCCTCTGCTCTTCCTTGCGCTCTGCTGCCTGCACGGCTGCTGCCAGTCACTACCGCTCCCGCTTTAATGAATTCCTTCCTTGCCTGCACTCATCCGACCTGTTTGTGAATTCTTTCTCCATCAGAGTCAAGAACCCTCCCCTGTCCAGGCTGAGGTTTCACCTAGTGCACAGGGACAGACCTCCCCAGACGCAGCTGCCTGACAACAAAATCAAGGGATCAAAGAGGCTTCTTCCCAACCCCTTGAGCTGGTAAGTCACCTCTCTCACAGCATAGTTTACAGCTGTAAGCTGTCAGGTGTAGGTTAGCCTGCCTTCCACACGCATATGAACGTGAGTGTGTGTGCTGAGGTAGGTGTGGGAATACATCAGTCAATGAAGATCTGTTGTGTGAACCAGTTGATGTTACATGTTTGTACTTGAAAGCCACAAGCTTTTAGGCAAAATCTATGGGTGGCACTGTTGCCCAATGCTCATGGGTGTGTGGCTGCGGGGGTGTGACTAACAACTTATAGGCTGTGTATAAGTACATGGATGGTTGAGTGTCTGCAAATTAAAGTAGAAACGTGTGCTGGGGGGTGTGATACAAGTGCAGGAAAGTACCCAGGCTTTGGAATCAGTCTGACTTGGCTTTACATCCTGGCTGTCATCAACCAGATGTGTAACCTTGGGCTGCCTTGGGTCCTCAATTTCCTCAACTCTGAAATGAGGATGACAAAAATAAGTACCTTTCAAGACAGCCATCAATGTACTGTGTAGACAAAGCTTTTGGTGCCATAACCCATTCACAGTAGGACTCAAAAGAAGGCAGCTATTGTCCTGCAGTATGGATGTGCCTCTAGTGGGTATAGAGGCAAGAGAGAGCATAATGTGACCAGGACTGTGTGCGTGTGAAATCTGGGTGAGGAGGTGTGTGCTAAGGTCTGTGTTTAAGCAAAGCTGTGTGTGCATGTGCATCCGAAGCAATTCCTTCTCTGGAAAGACGAGGCAGGAGAGTGGGAGCGGGTAGTACACGTTTCCACAGACACCTGGGGTGTCTGGGTTTCTGGGTCCTGGGTCTAAGCGAATAAGAGGTTGAAAGGCCCGTAGGAGCTGCAGGAAGCCAACCGCTTGCAGAAGCTTCCTTTTTCCCTCCACCCAGCAACGGTTGAACACCGCCACCCACATCCACTCCCCACCTCCACCCTCCACCCCACTCTCCTTTCAACCAGCCAGCGTAAGGGCGGGGAGGAACCCGAGGGCAGAGAGGATTTCCCCATTCCTCCTTAAGGCAAACCAGGAAGCAGCCGCCGCTCGAAGTCGAGCCACCTTAACTGCAGAGAACTGGCCTGGCCTCTCGCCAAGGCCCGCCTCCGTCCCGGCTCTGGCTCCTCCCCCTTCTCCGCCCGCTCTGCTCCGGGGGAGCTGATGAGCAAGTCCGGCCCGACTTGGCTGGAGCTGTTGCCATGACAAGCATTTTCTTAGGAAAGCTCTGCTGTTGAGACGTCCAAACCTGGGGGTGGGGGGACGAACTTCCTGGGGAATCACCCCTCGGAGGAGCGGGAGGCCAGAGACACCCACCCAGCTTCCCTGCACCCATTTTCTTCCAGGAACCTTCCCACTGCGAGGGCCGGGGGTGGACACCCAGCCCACTCCCTGGCCTTAGCCGGAAAGGCAAGAGAGCAAAGCCAGCATCTCTAGCGTGGTCGCCACTTTGGGGAGACCGGTGAGGGGTCACCCCCGCCCTATCCTGTCCATGGAAACCCGGAGGGAGAGTCTCGCTTGGAGAAGCCCGGATCTTTGCTAGAAAGAGAGGTAGGCTTGCAGAGAATGTATTGACTTGCGATTTGCAAACTTTCTTTCCCATCAATGGCTTCTAAACTCCGTGAATTTCCTCTTCCTAGACTATTTCTTGCGACTGGGTTTAGGTTTTGTGTGTGTGTATGTGGCTGCGCGCGCGCGCGCGCGTGCACGGATTTGTCAAATACTGTATTTCTTTCCTAGACTCCGTTCTGAGAAACCATATAATCAAACAAGTGATTTCTTTCTCTTTTTCCTAGTTTTTGTCATTCCTGGGCCGTGGGGGTGGGGAAATGGAGGGACCGTCTTTTTCACACCCCAATTGAGCCTTTGGAAAAAGCATTTATTACCCCCCTACCTCCACCCCAATCCATTCCTGCCTCCCCCCCCCTCCTTGGCTTGGGAATGAGACGCAGAATGGAAAACTGTTGCAAAAATATTTTCCGCGTCTGTTCCCTTTCTTGAAAGCCCCAAAGAGAGATGGGGGAAAAAAAAAAGAGTAAGAAATCTTCAAAAGGAAGGAAAGGCGGCCAAGGGGACGGAGAGAGGGGCTCGCGGGGGGCGGGGTGGAGGTGGGAGCGGGAGACGTTGGGGGTGGGGAAGGGGAGCGCCCAAATCACATTTTTTTTGGTTTGTAGAGGAACCTCAGCAGTTTCTCTCTGCGGCTTGCAAAACATCCTCAGACTTTCACGTCTATAATTAGCTGTGGAAAAAGCTGGGAGTTCCCTCGCACCGCTGTTGTTTGAGTGTGTGCGGAGCGTCAAGAACCAACTGTATGAGTGTCTCTGAGGGCACCGCCCCGTACATCTCTGGTCCCAAAGGGGAGAGAGGAGAAGGGGGTGTAATTGGAAAGTTTGCAGTTTCAAGGCTGGCGACGGTGGGGTTGGTGAGTGTTTGGCGGCTGGGGCTTGATCCCAGGCATCCTTGGGAGGGTCCCTGAGCTCCTGCGGCCACTGCGTTGTCAGGCTGGAGAGCTAGACAGTAGGGCTGGGATTGTCCCTCACGCTCATTCACAGACTTGGGTCGCTCCGGGGGTGGAGGAGGCCGCTGGCATCTCCGGGGGCGAGTGGGGTCTCACCCCCACCTCAGCCCCCCTGAAGGATTCCCCGCTCTTCCTGGGCGGGTTAGGAGGACGCAGGAGTGGTCACCACATCCTGGGGGCGAGGCGGCGTACTGTCCGCCTGAGGCCCCTCCCCCAGGCATTCCTGCTGGACTTACAGTAACTTGCAGACGCGCAGCCGGCTGGCCTAGTGGGGGGTATGTCAGATGAAGAAATAGGAGGGCCCTCGACTAACGCTGCTGGGGGAAGGGAAGTAAGATCCCATCTACCTCGCCAGCTCCTCCTTTGGGTGGGGTGCCTGGCAGGGAGCAGTAAGATCCTTCCCCCCCAGCCCTTCCCCAGGGCTGCCCCTCCTTCCTATTTGGAGGCCCCCCTTCAGTCCTCTTAGCTCTGGGCCTCTGACCCAGAGCCACCCTCGGCTGGGACTGGCCATGGCAGGGGTCAGGAGAGAGGCGGTGGCCCCTATGGCTAGTGAGCTGGTTCCCTCGTTGGCCCGGGGTCGTGGCATGCAGCGCTGGCTCCGGGAGGGTGGAAAGGTGCCCTGCGAGGTAGGTCTCGGACCTGACGCGGACAGATCTGAAGGGCTCAAGCCATGGGGTAGGGGCGGGATGCACCTGCCCTCTGCTCCCGCTAGTTTGGTTGGAGGGGTGGTAAAGGCAAGAGCTTAGAAACTGGAAAGAAGGAAGTAAGGACTTGGAGGAGCGCTTCAGGGAGAGCCGGGGAACAACAGGAGCCAGTTTTCGTTTTGAGGAGCTGAATGATTGATCTGAGTGTACCCCAAGGCCATACAGTTCCCCTCTCCCTGTCTTATGATGGGGAAGGGCAGGGGACCCAGGACAGGATCCATGCCCTTGTTCTGTAATCAGTGGGGAGGTGAGCTCATATATTTGCTCCTGCTGGTGGGGAGCCCCATCCTCCCAGTCACCATCTTGCTGAGGTGCAACCCCGAAATAACGCCGCTCCCCGGGCCCCCCGCACCCTCCCATCTTGGGGACCCACAATCCCACCTCCTGCACCCGGGCCAACTATTCTGTGTTCTAACTCGGCATAGAGTCTGGTGGGTTCAGGGTGGGCTTCTCCAGGAGGAGACCGCCTACTGAACGCACACCGAGGGGCCCGCTCCCGTACCCTTGACCCACGGGCTGGGGGAGGCCGGGCTGCCTTCCCGCAGCCCAGCCCTTCCCGGGGGGCTGCAGGGCGGGATCGGTGCCGCAGCCTGCCCCTACCCCCCTCGGCCGCAGCGGCCTGCGGCCCCGCCCCGTCGCAGCCTCCCCCGCGGCCCTCCGCCCCCGGCTCTGGCTCCCTCCGAGGGCTCCGCGCTGGAGGCGCCCAGAGCCGGGAGCAGGCATCCTACCCCTGGGCCCTGCTGAGCCTCGGTTCCGGCGCCTTCCCGCCACCACCTCCGTGTCCCTGGCTGGATTCAAGGTCAAGGCTACGGCGCTCGTGTTTCTCCTGGGACTCCCAGCACCCAGCAGAGCGCCTGAGATGTTCTAAGGCAATTGGTCAACGTTCTTTGGAAGAAGGAAGTGGCATTTGGGGGGAGCCCGGGCATCAGCCGATCTGTTTCTAGCCTGCCCTGTTCACCGTGGGAAGCCTGCTCCCACAGCAATGGTGGGAGGGAGGGGCTGAGTCAGATTTCTATGGTATTCGGTGTCAGAAGAAAGTCGAAATGGGAGGGCCCAGTTAGGGGGCAGAATTAGAGCCCGTAGAGCTTGGCGCTAGGTGTGAAAGCTGGAGAACTAAGGTGGTGTAGAGGGGAAGGAGGAGGTGGTGATCCCGAGCTAGGATGTTGGGAAGCCTAACTCCTGCACCCGCACTGATTGGAGGGTCTTGAGAGGAGGAGGATGCCGGGTCTCCTGAGCCCAGCACTGACTCAGCTGCCACCCATCAGCAGTTCAAGCATTCCACAGGAAACTGCCTCTTACTCTAGAATTTAGCATCTCTCAGTAACATGCACGGGTCCCTTGCTCTTTTTTTTCTGTGCTCTGGCCTTGGACACAGTAGCCAAACACATGGATAAACCCTGTCCGTTTAGGGCATTCCAGACCCACCAAACTCTGGATGGGGAAAGGAAGATGTTCATTCCAGGCTTGAGTGTCCTTAAGAGGCATGTTAGGGTTAGGTTGACACAGGTGTTTGATTTAGCCTTGAAGAAGAATGCCCCACCCTGGGCCTCTCTGCCCTCCCTGGAGGAGCTCCTCTGCCTCTGACCTCTTCCGTCACACCTGCCCCTCAGACCGGCTCCCCTCCCAGCCCAGTTCCCTGCTCCCGGACCTGTGCTGATTTCCAGTGTCATCCCCAGTTGGTATTCGGTGGGTGGAAGGAAAGGGAGGGAGGAAAGACAAGGCCTCTGAGCCACAAGGAAACCACACACCTGGACCTCTGTCAGATTGGGGTGACATCCTGTCCCCGCTCATTTCCCCTTTCTGCAGAGTGGTTGTGGGATAAAGCAGGCCCTGGGGCTGGAGTCCCAAAGGCCTGTGTGCAATGTTTTGTACTCAGCTTCCTCTCCCAGTATCTCTCTTTGTCTCCTCTTTCCTCTTTCCTTTGTATGAACCATTCTTGTTCCACTGACTTATTTCCTCTGCACATGTTTAAACACATGGCAGGGACTTTCGACTTCTGCCCCTACCTTAGGCCAGTCCTCTGTGTTCGGCCCACGTGAGCGTGGGTTGAGGACGGAAATGAGGCAGGATCTAGTTAGAACCAGAGCCAAGGGCTCCCAGCCAGGGGAGGAGCTCTTGGAGACCATTTGTGTTGGCGTGGTGCAGAGGCCAAAGGAGATGAGACATAGGTGTCAAGGGGGGAGAGTCCTCTTCTCTTCCGCCCTGCGTCGCTCTAGTTCCTCTCTGGCTGAAGTCTTCAGCCTCATCGCTTCTCTCTGCTCTGGTTTCCCAAGTACGGTACGGAAATCCCTGGGATAAGTCAGGAAGGTAAAGCGGCGTGGAATCATTGAGACCCCCTTGCTGTTGCCTTCCTGCCAGATCACTAGGACAAAGGGAGCTTCAGCTGGTGTGTTCATTGGTAGGGAGGCCAAGGTCTTTTGGGTAGGCTCAGCGAATCTCTTAGAACACTTGTTAGCGAGATCCACCTAGGTTGCCAATGTAATGCCAGGAGTGCAAACCAATACAACCCCTATGGAGGGGGAGTCGGCAACATCTAACAGAACAACATATGCATTTACTCTGGAGTTCTGCTCTAGGAATCTATCCAGAAAATGCACATTCACAAGTAAAAAAGATGTGCACCCGCTGATTCTTTGAGGCATATTTGTAATAGGAAAAGAGATCACTGGAAACTCAGTGTCTATTCATTCGTACTGGATTGGTTGATTGGTTGACTGAACAATGGTACATCCACACAGTAGAATACCATGCAGCCAAAATGAAATAAGAGCCCTATGAAGTGATTTCTAGGATATGTTAAGAGAAGAACGTAAGATACAAAAGAGTACATGTAACATACCACCTTTGGGTTGAGAAAACAGGAGAAATAAGAATATTTTTTGCCAACACACATAATACAAACACACACAGGAAAGATAAACCAGAAATTAACCTAAGTGGGTGGGGACAGGGTAAAAGAGACAGAAATGGAAATGAATAACCTTTCAGAGATTGTGATTTTTGAACCAGCTAAATATTTTACATATTCACAAATTAAATTAGATCCAGAAGCAAAGCCTAAGCCCAACCACAACAGACACTGATCTTGACAATCACTTTAATTACTAACAAAAAAAAAAGAATTAATTCAAGTAACTGTTGAGTTTAATGGCCTGGCTCTACATCCTTAGTGGAATGTATATTCTAAGGATAAAAAGAATGACAAAGCTATCTTGGGCTTTACTTTGTAGGTATGTTACTGGTCATGGTATCGGTATCATAAACTGGAAACTTTTCTGTTTGTTGTAGGATAGGTCAAAAGAGTAACTATGTTGATATTTCTGAAAATCAGGGTTTTATTATGGAAGAGGAGAGATAAAACTTTGGAATTGGAGAGGCTGAGGCAGAACCCTGTGATTCTTTACATATCTCCTAAGTCTGTCCATGGGAAGAGTCTGGAAGCAGGGCTACTCAGTAGCCCTGAATGCACCTAATGCCTTTTATTCCTAAATACCGCTTCTCACTAAAAGAAAGCAGTGCTCCTGGGAGAAATGGCTGCTTCCACATCTGGGATGGGGAGTTACAGGTGAATCATGCTCGCGCCAGAAAGCTAGGCCAGGCACATGACCAAAGGACACACGAGTTGGCTTCCAGGGGCTCCCACTGGGCAAATTTGGGACACCCTGAGCATCAACAAAACTAAAAGTAAATAGATTATAAGATACTGAATGAAAGACTCCATGAGTTCATTCTGACAGTTAAAATGGAGCAGGGAGGGGAAAACTCTTTACAGATAAATGCCAAGAATGAAATGTGGAAGTAACAGCAGCACTTTACATGTACCAGTTTGCAGCCCCCCAATATAATAGCTTTTTCAGTTTAGGTTTACTAATGGATCCTAAAACCACTGGGTGAAAGGCTGATCTCAGTGTATCACCTCCTTGCAAAAGCAAAATCCTGTCTTAACGATGGGGAGATTCAGCCCTGAGCGCCTTAACCAAGTAACCACACACCAGCAGCAGTGGGACACCTGGCATTACTTCCTCCTGATGCGCCGGAAGAAGTATTGATCCTGAACCTAAAAATGGGGAGACAAAAGACGAACCTAGAATGTGAGCCTGCAGAAAAGTAAATGTCATTAGAAAAACATTATAACTTGTGTTTGGGGACAAGGGGCAGGAGACAGAAGCCAGTCTAGATTTAAAGAAACTAAAAAGATGTTATTATAGCCGAATGCAATGCATAAACCTTCACTGGATCTTGTGTCAATAAAAATCCAAAAAGACAGCCTGGGCCAATTAGGAAATTTTTTAATATAGATATTAGGTGATATGTATTTCTGTTAATTTTTTAAGGTGTGGTAATGGTTTTGCAGGAGATTATCCTTATTCTTAGGGATTATGAAAAAGTACTTAGGGCCAAAGTGTCTGCAAGTGATTTTAAAATGGTTCAGCAAAAAACGTGTGTGTGTGTATGTATATGTTGAGAAAGGGCATACAAAATGTTAACAGTTGGTGCATCTAAGTGAAGGGTCTGGAGTTGTTTATTGTACTGTTTTTCCAACATTTCAGGTTTGAAATTTCCCTTAATGCTAAGCTGCAGGGAGAAGTCAGCGCCAGAAAGGGCTCCTAGATTCCTGGGCTCCTCTAACTCATCTGCCAAATTCCTGTACAGCAGAAACATCAGTTCTAAGCTCCCTCTTCCCCACCGGCTTGCAGAGGGAGCCAGGGATCTTCCTGACAGCCTGATTTCCCCAGAGATTCTTCCTTCCCACCCCCCTGCCATCAACCCAGGCTTCTCCCCACCCCCCGTGGGAGCAGCTAGGCCATGATGGGTGGGCCAGCTGGGTCCGGGGCAACAGGTGGGAGGCAGGCACTTCCCCACCATGCCGTGGGCCAGTGGATGAAGCCTGGGGCCTGAGGGCTTCCGGAATCACCCACCTACCTTTCAAGGAGGGGTCCAGATGTAAGAGGAGAAACTCACCAACAGCCCAGAGGTTGTGACCAGCCTTTCACATCCCTTCTGAATTCTATAATTAGGTGATTCTGAGAGAACCAGCTGTGCCCCCTGAGCCTTCATGCCTGGGCTAAGCAAGGCCTTCTAGGCGCCCCCCACTCCCGCCCCTGCCATGTCCTTATTGGACATTGCATCCTGGCTGTACCATCAGTGACCCAAATCACCATGCTGCCCACCCCCGCCTTGGCAGCCTGGTCCCAGCTCTGGAGAGAGAGATCAGATTTCTAGGACTGTTCTAGTGCACGTCTCTCTCTTCTCCCTGGAAACTGTGGGGCTCTGCCTGGTGTGACTAGGGAGGGCCCTTGTCATATAGCAGAGGGTTATTGATCCGTCTGTCAATTCCCCTCTGTCTTGCTAGGGAGCCTGAAAGAGCAGGAGCCAGGAAGTTGGAAGGAGGCAGACAGGGAGGAGTTTGTTCCTGTGTGCCGCCAGGCCTGCCAGAAGAGCACAGGACTAGGAGTCAGAAAACTGGTGATCTGGGTTCTGGCGTGCTGTGTGACCTTGACCCAAGCAGGTGATGTCTCTGGGCTTTTTGTCTCCCCCACTGTGAAATGAAACAGACAGGCATTTCTGATTCAAGACTCTCCTCTTCTGCAAAGGAGCAAAACTCAATGTCCAAGCCAAACCCTTTTTATCATAGAGTCCAGCACAATGTAGCAGCTTGTAGCTAAGTTCTATCCTTTTGCCCAGGATGACCAAAGGTCAGGAAATCTAAAGGAATCTGTCTCAAGCCACCCTTGAGGTCTGGGAGTAGGACAGTTCCTAAACCTCCCCATCTCACCTACGTGGAAGTTGAACTAAGAAGTACCTATTCAACACCTTCCAAGCCCACCATTCTGCTATATCCTAAGCTAGAAACCAAGAAAGATTGGCTAGACATACAGAGGGTCCAAGCCTTCAGGACACTTACTGTCTACAAGGGAACATGATTCCCCCCAGATAGTTATTAGATGAAATCATATGCAATTGTCAATATTCAACCACTATTGACCTACAGAAGGCAATTTCATACTGTTCAACCTAAAATTAATACTATTAGACATTGGAAATCAGTGACTACAGTCGGCGCTGTGGGATGAAGTGAGGTTTTCCTCTGAACCATGGGTTGGGTTTGGAGAAATTGGGTAAAGCAGCCAGCTTCTAGGCCAGCCTGCCCTCCCTGTCAGTCCAGACTTTTGGCCCTGGAGGTAGACATGTAGGCCAAGCCCTTGTCCAGACCCTAGTCAGGATTCTGGCATTAGCCTTCCTGGTGGCTAGGAGAGTGCTGTCCATCTCTAGTCCACTGTCCTGGGCCTGGGGTGCCCTGCTTTATAGCTTGGGAGTGGAGGATGGAAGAAACTAGAAAGAAGGAAATAGGAAATATCCACGCTCTGCTGTCCCCCATCTAGTGGCAGACGGGTGGGAACACAGGCTTGAAGCCTCAGCTGGCGCAGGGACACGTGACCTAGCGCTGCTCCAGCTGAATGGGCCTCGGTGGGAATGTGAGGACCAGAATTTGGCAGGGCTTACCTGGAAGTTATTCTTGGAGGAGGTGATTGCTGAACAGGACTTGAATGAGGAGAGAGGATAGATCTGATGGAGGAGAGGATGGGAGAGCGGGGGTGGGTTGGGAGGAAGAGCCCAGGGGCTGCATCCAGCTGAGGACGCAGCATCATGGAGTCACGTGCTCTGGCAGGTAAGGGAGGCTGTCAGCTGCTCCCCCACCCCCACCCGTGCTGGAACACCTCCAGCTGTTATCTGAGCCAGTCCTGGTGTTGGGGCAGAATGGCATCTGGCCTCTGCAGCAGCCTGCTGCCTGCCTGCTCTCCGGGTGCTCATGGACCATTTGGAGGATGTTTTCGTGCTTCCTCCCTGCCGTCTGTGCCACACCCTGTGTGGGGAGCGCTTGCAGGACATCTGTTCTATGCTAGGGCAGGCGCAGCTGGCGTCCAGACTTCCAGGGGCTTTGTGCCCTTGGTACAGGGGAGGTCAGTCGCCAGGCCTTGGGCCGGAGGATAGCTCATTTGAGATGGACAGAGTTGGGGAAATGTCCACTCTCCTTCTTTGGCAAGTGAGAAAACAAACCGAGAGAAGCCCAAGGATATCAGGCTAGTTTGATAGTTTGAGGCCAGAGCTGGAGCCCAGTTCTCCCCACTCCAAGTCTGTGCACCCACATCGACGCCAAACCTCCTTGGTGCCTGATTTCTCTACAGAGAGAGCCATTCCAGCCCCGCCAAGGATGATGTGCCCCACGGTGAGGTCAGGTGCTAGAAGCACTTCGGAAGAAAGATGCCAGAAGCCATCACAGTGCTTGCTGTACCAGGATTGTTATCGTTGCTGCTATTATTGGCAATTAAGGTCATTAGCACTAAAGAAAATACTAGGGAGAACGGCTCTTGGCACCACCCCCATTGCTGTGCAGCCCTTAAGGGAGCTGGGTTTCTTCTCTGGGTCCTTCCCCAGCCCCTCCCGGACAGTGGGCCTCGAGCAGGGAGAAGCAGGGGAACGGCCAGCGGAAGCCAAGTCCTGGAAAGGGGTGGGCAGAGCCTTCCTCCTGCCTGGGTATCGCGGGCCCTGCCCTTTCCTCCGGGCCTGGCCCCTCTGAAACACTGCAGGAAGTGTGGAGGGGGATCACTCTGACCTCCACTTCTTTCGCAGCCGCTGCCTAGGCCAGGGTGGCTGCGGAGCTCTGACCTAGAGGCCGAGTCTGCACAGCAGGGCCGCTGTAGTGCGACAGCCCTGGCTGATTTTATTGCTAGAGCTGATCTGCCCTTCATTTGCTTGTTCGTTTATTCATTTGTTCATTCAACAAACATGACGTGAGTACAAACCGTATGGCAGTTGCTGTGTTAGGATTCAGGGAGAAGCGGTGTCTAGGAGGCCGGGAGTGGCTATGAACTACCTTTTTTATGGCTCAAGGGTTATTGTTCTGAGCCTGGGGGCCCAGCTGCAAGCCCTGATTATGGCAGTGTTCAGAAAACTTGCATGTGTGTCCTGGGGGTCACCTGAAACCCTGAAGATAAGGCCTACACTCCATACACACTGACCTGGGCAGGGTCTTGGAGACCTTGCAGGGCCCCGTGTCACCAACGAGACAGTGACCTGACGGTGAACGACTTAGCCTCGTCTTTTGCCAGAGGAAGACTTCTCCTGGGCCAGGGCCTGATGCCAAAGCTGGGTGTTCGTCCACCCTGGGTCCTCGAACTGGCATCCCAGGATTGTCCATCTTTGCACTCCCCTGCTTGCATTCTGGAGCTCTGAGTCTGACGTGGAAGAGCTATGCCATTGCTGGGATGCCCGGAAGGGATCTGAATGGAACCTTGGAATGAAAAAAGGAACTTCCAGAGAAATGCTCCAGTTTCTCCTTCAGTCCCTCTGATTTCAGTCCCTCCACCCTACTGTCCAGAGGCAATGTGGTATTACAGGATAAAGGAGTGGGTATAGATTTGGTTGGTGCATATTATACAGATCTTTAGTGAGCTTCAGTTTGCCCATCTATAAAGTCTGTGTAATATCACCTTTCCTTATCTACTGTGCAGTGCGCTGAAATGTGGTAGGTGCAAATCCTGCATGAATACTGAGGTGCTAGATCTATCTAAGGCTTAGGGTTCCAGTGTCCCTTCTCATTCTGCACGTCCCATTTCAGTCCCTCCTCTCTGCTTGACCCCACAGCCTGCCCCTCTCTGTTCTCTTGCTGCCCACTCCAGCTTCTGCTCCTCCCTCCTCACCTAGATCAAGACCTACAACAACCCTTATATCTTAAGTAATAATAGCAACGGTAGGAGTAATAATCCGAGCTGACATTCACTGAGCGTGTGCTAGGTAGTAAGCTTGCCGCATCTCATTTCATATTCCCAGCAGACAATAGAGTCAATATTAGCATTGTCTTCATTTTACAGATAATAAAAATGTTCATCAAACATAAGACTGAGGTCCAACCCTAGTCTAGAACATCTATGGATTTCCTCTTTCCATTGCTGAGTGACTGGTTGACAGGAACATGGAGAGATTCAAAAGTCTTTATTGAATGTCAATTAAGTGCCAGCTGCTTTCAGTTTATGTCACAATACCCACCTTCTGAGACAGCTACAGGATTTGTCTTAGAGATCGTCTGGTTACAAGAGCAGAAACTCACTCAAAGAAGCAAAAGGAGAAGGGGCTTTATTAGAAGGTTACAGAGAACCATCGCAGACCCGAGGGTGGGAAGTGTAGTGGCCGTGCGGACCGTGCCTTCTCTCGGGGGCTGTGAACATGCTCTCCTCTGCCCCCTCGTCTACATGTACAGCCTCCAGTGTGGTTACCCACGCAGCAGGTTCTGTCTCCAAGTCTGCATGACTTTGCTGCTTAGCTTTTCAAAGTAAACTAACTCGGTCTCTCAGTCCAAATCCCAAGAGATGCTAAAGGGCTGCGGGGGCTGACTGAGGGCTCCATTATTCCCATGTGACGTGTTCCCCCCTGGGTGTCAGTTCTAGGATTGTGCTTGACATTCACACAACAAGAATCCTGGCAAAACCAGACAGGCCATTGGAGAGCTGCAACCACCTTACCTGGCTCCTGCCCTGCGTTCCTCCCCTGGTTGGTGATGCTGTAAGAGCCACCCTGGGAAATCTCTAGTTGAGGGAGGGAGCCAGACTGGGTGGTGATGTTCTGTGTGTCTGTAAAAGCTGTGGCCCATGGATGCCATCGCTATCTGGTTACCCAGATCAGCTGCCAGCTGCCACTGGAATTGGGCAGGTTACTTGATAGGCAGGCAGGAGAGTCTTGGTCTGGGAGCTTCTCCTCTCTCCCCAGCACGCACCCACACAGAAACCTTAGCTGAGATGAAGTGGCAGCTTGGCCCAGGTGATGCATGAACCAGAACTTGCCTGCCTTCTCTGAGCCAGAGGGGGCCTGGCACTGAGAAGCTTGATTGAGCCCCAGCTCTTGCTACTGCGTCTTATGGGTCACCTAAGTGCTGCAGGCTCTCTTGGAGGGCAGGGGGCGGGGGGTAAATTCTCCAGTCCTGTTTCTCAGGAATGGCATCCAGTGATGGGAGAAGCTTTCGGAGGAAGTGTGGGTATTAGCTGAGAGTTCATGTGAGCAGGCCGACGGCAGCACGGATGCTGGGATGCGTCAGCGGCTTGGTTTCGGCTGCAGCCCCAGCCAAGCCCACTCACAGCCTGTGAGGTACGTGGAAGGAGAGGTGCCTCGGTCATCTGTCTGTACCCAGTGTTTAGCATAGTTCCTGGTTCATAGCATGATCATGAGTTAACACTGGATGGGTCAATGGATGAATCACAGAATAAACAAAGAGGAATTTTTCTTAAAACCAGGGTGAAGGTCACAGGAAAGTTTACCTTCTTCCTTCCCAGGGTCACCAACCCTGTTCAACCCTTGAACTCCTGCCTGAATATTGCAAAGGCCTCCTAAATGACAGGCAGGCTGGTCTAGAGCAACGAGTGTTAGATTAGAAGACGGGAGACCCAGTATTTGAGCCGTTTAAGTTGCTCTATCACTTCAGGATTATTACTGAGCCTTTCTGGGCTTCAATTTGTTCATGTGTAATATGAATAGTTTGGCCTAAATGTACTTCAAGGACATTTCAGCTCTCAACTTCTCTGCCTCCTCCTACCCAAACAACCCTGCAGATTAAATATAATTGGATACCAAAATTTAAAAATAAGATTTCACATGGACATCTAAATTCTTCATCTCAAAAATCAGGAGCTCTGACGATATTGGCTTGCCTTTTTTCCATGGCAACGGTTCACAGGAGCTGAGTAACTGCCGCCCCATTCAGATAGGCACATGCTTGCTAGTTTGCCGCAGTCTCCTCCTCTCCCTGTCGCCCAGTGCTCAGGCTGCCTCACTCCTTCTTGTGCCTACCTGGTCCCTGTAAGCACCTGAATTTGCAGGCCTAGAATGGGGAAAATATAACTTCTAAGGGTGGAGGCAAGGCCACCTAGGACAGGGTGACAGCCCCAGGAAGCAGCTGTCTTGTTCAGCTGGGCTTAGGTGACAGAGACTTTGCTTGGGTACTTGGCCTCCCAGAATTTTCAAGCCTTTGTCTGGGGTAGCTGTCCTTACCCTGTGCCTCTCTCCCCATCTTCAACCCATGCCTGGAGCTTGGGAGGCTCCCGGAGGCCTCCTTTGTAACTATGGTGGGGAGGAGGGCTGGGGCTCCATTTAGGACCTTGGCAATGGTAGTAACTCCCTTTTCACTTCTTTTGGTTGTCCAACCTGCCCTAGTGTCTTTGGCACAAAATAGGTCAGGCCGTTGGAAGACCAAACTGCTTAAATACAGTGTGAGGCAATCCAGGATCCCAGCTATATTCAGATCAGCGGAGTGCACATTCCCTGGTAACGCACTCAGCTTATCTCATGCACCTGTTGCTATAAACAGCCGCACTTCAGAGCTCCCAGGGCTGGCTCCATCCATGGCCCCAGTCCCAAAGTCCCTTGTCTCTTTGGGAGCTGCTAACTTGTGCCCCAGTTTAAGCCAGGACTGCTTTTCACCCAGCTCCTTAGTCATCCCGTCTGAGCTGTAGGCAACTCTACCTTTCTATTCCCTTAACCAGGTAGAACATCCCCTGCTTACCCACTCACAGACTCTGGCCTTTGTAGTTTCTGGTCTGTATGCTTTTCCTGAGCTTGTTACCTACAGTTTGATCAAGTATTCTGTGGTCCAATCTAGTCTTCTGCGGGTTTTCTTTTCCTTCCTTCTAAAATGTTAACATTTCGGCAAGATCTCTTTTATTCCTTTACATATGTGAGTGAGCATATACATCTTTTAAACAAAATTGGAAACACGTTGACTATGAAGTTTTTTATTTAAATTTTTCCCCAAAAGTATATCATGAGCATTTTCCTACATCATAAGGAATGGCCACAACTTAGTTCCAAACATGGTCCATGGAATCCAATAAAATCAGGGCCACCACAGGCGAAAGGTCAGTGTAATTTTCAGAAGGGAAATAAAGATATCGGTGCCTGAAGCCTTTTCCTTGAAAGCGGGCAGTCTGGAGCCAGCCGGGCGGGGCGCAGCCGAGGTCTGAACCTGCGATGGGATCGGAGAAGGCAGAAAGCTTGGAACGCTCGAATCACCTTTGGGAAGTTCCTTCCCTCCTTCCATGTATTTGGGTCCCCCTTGGCAGTGCAGGCCAGCTTGTGTTTGAAGTGAGAGTTAAAAGTGTAAAGATTTTGCAGAGGCTCAGCTAAGGACCAGGCTCCCTGGAAGAAGATGTACAACACCGCGCATCAAGCACCCAGTAAGCCTGTGAGTGGGATACCAATGGCAGAGTGTGTGCTCATAGCTGGCCTCTGGTTCCAGAGAACCATGAGGCTCTCCTGCCTTTGTTCTCTTAAGTGTGTATGTGTGAAAGAGACAGTGTATTTTATCTGCGGCTATATTTTTAAGGAAAAGAGACTATTTTTCTAAATCACCCAATAATAGAGCAGGGAAAGGCTGAGCAAGGAGTTAGGAAGAGTAGGGGGCTGTCACCAGCTGTGAGGGAGATGGGAAATGAAGGGCTGGGGGCAAAGAAGGCAGCTAGTGTCTATGACGGGGACAGAGGGTCCCCATGCGCGCAGCAGGCGATTCATCACCCCTCAGCAGTCAGGGTGCTGGGAAATGACAGCCCGGGCTGCCCGCCTCCTGGCGGTTGTACCAATCAGCTGTTTTAAATTCCCTGGTGACAAAGAGTCCTGGTGGCCTCCACAGCAGATACAGTCTTGGCCAAAGAATGTTGGCACATCAGTGCAGGTTCAAGTCCTGGGTTCATCTACAAGCTGCTACCACCCATGTGACTCTGGGGAAGCCCTCCACCACTCTGTGCCTGAACTCTGTGCCCTGCCCATTCCTCCATCCTAGGCCGTCGTAGAGACACAGATAAAAATGAAGGGAGATGCTCTGGGCTTCCATTACGAATGTAGAGGAGTCTTCATTATTAAACTGGTTACTCCAGAACCTGGCAACAACTCAGGAAGAGAACAGGGTGTGACTGTTGCATATCAAGTAACTGCTAAACTTCAGTGTTTTCATTCTTCTGAAAATATCAGGTCATATAATCCCGAATGCCTTACCGGGTTATTACAAGAAACACATGGGATGATGGCTGGGAATGGAAGGTACACCATAGAGTGCCTGCAAACATACAGATGATGACTTATGAAGATTCTTGACTGGCAAAGCCCCTCCTCACTCACCCACCTCCCCTGAGATTTGGAAGGCCTTTCTCCAGCTCATATAAAATTTGAGCCCTCTTTCTTGGGTGGGGTGGGTGCTATCCATGCTGTAGATGGGAGAGTGAGTCCCAGCCAAGTATGAATGACTTGTTTCAAATGGGTGAAGAATCTGTCACTCCAGAGGCATTAAAAAGTGCTCCCTTGAGTTCCGCCCTTCTGCTAGCTAGCAGTGTGACGTTGAGCAAGTCCCTTAACCTCTGAGCCTCAGTTTTCTCATTGATCATTTGTTTCTGACCACAAAGGATCATTATGATACTCCTGGGGGAGAGAATGGAATCTAAATAGAAGTGTGTTGAGAAGTTAAGAGCACTCTAAGCAGGGAAAGTATGTTGCTAGCACTCGGAGCTCTTCCTGAGGATGCTGGGCGAGTCAGTGTGTGATTAAGACTGGAAGTCCTAGAATTCCTATTACATCAGAACTGGGAGGGGCCGTAACTCAGCTGCTCAATGTTACAGACCAGAAAAATTGAGGCCAAGGAAACCACGTGGTCTCCACTTGTACCCCGACCAGGTCACACTGGACTCTAGGGCTTAGTGTCCCCACATAGGTTGTGAGGTGCCCTCCGGGTTACCCCCCCCTCTCATCCCAGCAGTGCCGAGTGAGGGCTGATGAGATGGCTCCCTCTGTGTGCACCGCAGGGTCCTGTGGTGAAGCATCTCGGCTTTACTGGCCTGCCCTTCCACCGGGATGTGAACTGTCTCCTGCTAACACCCCCGGCACCCCAGGTTTTGTGCCTGTCCTCTGACATCGCGCATCTACTGGTAATCAGCACTTATGGAGCCCAGTGTGGACCGAGGCCCTGTCCTCAGCGGTCGTGGCAGCTCAGGGGCTGGGCTCTCTGGCACTGAGAAGTCGCTGGGCCACTGAGACCAGACGGTTTTGCCCCTGGGGTGTTGAAGGAGGTCAGGTGCAGGGCGGAGTGAGGACTGGAAGGCTTCCCTGTGACCGCAGAGACGGAGGGTGCACTGGGTGGCAGGGACTTGAGGGTCCTGGGGAGGGAGAGGGGCTGCTGGGTCACCACCGCCCCCTCAGTGAGCAACCAGCCGGCTAGCCAGGTGGAGCCGCAGCCTAATTTTGGGCTTTGTTGTGGAGCCAGAGGGAGATGAGGGGCCTGCGCCCTGGCCGCCCCTGGCCCGGCTGCGCTGGAGCAGCTTCACGCTGGTCCCCACCCTGCTAGGGCCAAGCGCCCTGTCTGGGGGACGGTGGTGTCAGCTCAGCACCCAGGAGGCCTCGGGGACAGGGGATTGGGCTCAGCCCAGGCGGTTTACTTTGGATCCAAGAGAGGAGGGCACTTAGGCCTGGACCCCCGCTGCTAACTCCCTGAGCTTCCCAAAGCTGTGAAATGAAAATGCCTCGCTTTCACCTCCCCCAACCCAGCAGGGGCCAGGCCACGTCCACTTCCTGCCTGCCTTCTGCGCTGCTGTCCACTTCTAGCTCTCTGGTCTCAGTGGAATAATGAGATCGGCCCCTCGGCCCTGCTTCCCTTCACTCCCACCTCCACCTGGTGTCCACCAACCCCCAAATCAGATTTTCTAAATCAATCGGCCTGTTCCCATTAGGCTAATATGGATAAATTCAGTCTATTGACTGTATTGTTAGATGCAGAATGTAGACCATGAAGTTGACAGCAGAAGTTCTCATCTAACAGAGTCTTGCTAACTTTTGGCACATCCGTGGCTATCTTTGATCATGCAGATTAAAAAATGTTGCCTGCAGAAATAGTGGAAACCTATTTTTCTTTCTTTTCTTCTCCCTTTTGTCCTAGCTCTGTCTCCTTCCTCTTTTTTCTTTATTTCTCAGGTGCATAAAATTGAGTGAATCAAAATCCATGGTTCATGGTACCTTTTCTTCACTGGTTCATTATGCATGTCTC
The DNA here is from genome assembly GCF_040802235.1 of Manis javanica. Classification (NCBI taxonomy): domain Eukaryota; kingdom Metazoa; phylum Chordata; class Mammalia; order Pholidota; family Manidae; genus Manis; species Manis javanica. Next base: position 103,813,216 of record NC_133166.1, on the reverse strand, counting down.
TCTTTTGCTTAGTTGTATAACTTATTTAAGCATTTTAATACCCTAATACCTGAACCCACCATGCAAGCCCCAAATAAGGTCACAACCATAACTTGCATCCGCCTGTGTGCCCTTTCTATCCTATCTTCCCCACTTCCTTGCACATCCCAACCTATGCTGGGTTCTGTGTTTATGATTCTCTTGATAAACACAGGCCTAAGCAAATATGTTATTTGGTTTTGCTTTATCTTCTCTCTTAAAAATATAAACTGTGTACATATAGTCTTCTGTGACCTGCTTATTTTCATTTTTATAATACTAAGATTTATCCCTGTTAAGTGTAGCTGTGGATCATTTTCACCGCTATATAATATTCCACTGGTGCTGTTATCACCCTTTTCCCCCATTATGAACAGTAGTGCCGCAGTCATTCCTATTCATGTTTCCTGTGCACATGTACAGGTCTCTCTTGGGTACAACCTTTGAAAGGAATTGCTAGGTCTTGATATATGAATATTCAACTTTACAAGATAATGACAGGCTGTTTCCAGTGTATTTGTAGTAGTTTTGCTCCTACCAATGAAACATAAGAGATGATCCACATTGATCCATGTCCTCTCAAGTACTTGGTATTGTTAGACTTTTTAATACTTGCCTTCTGAGTCTTTTTGAATACTTAATACTAATGAATATTTAATGCTCAGTTTAATATTGAATGACATGAATAGTATCTTTTAGTGGTTTTTATTTGCATTTCCCTGATTACCAGTGAAGCTGAGCAGCAGAAATAATACTGCACAGATCAGACCCACAAAAACTGCAGATGTTGGAGTTATTGGATATAGAAAATTAAAAATATCTTTTAACTTGTTAAAAGAAATAAGAGGGTATTGAAAGAATGATGGGCAGGAAACTCAATTGTCCAGGCAGACATCCAAAGAGAACTTGTAGAAATGAAAAGTACAATAAAGGAAATTAAAATTTCAATGACTGTTAAAATAGTATATTACAGCTGAAGATAAAATTAGTGCATTGGAAGCTATTTCTGAAGAAATTATATAGAAGATAGAAGAGATGAAGATGGAAAATGTGGAAGAGGAATAGAGGCATAGAACAAGTGTAGGGGTTGGCAAATTTTCCCTGTAAAGGTCCAGATAGAAAATATTTTAGACTTTATGGCCAATATGTTCTCTGTCATAACTACTCAAGTCAGCACTTGTAGTGTGAAGCAACCATAGGCAATATGTAAATGAACTGGTGTGGCTGGATGCTAATAAAAATTTATTTACAAAAACAGGCAGCAGGCCAGATTTGGCCCATGTGTTATAGTTTGCCCACCCCTGAAACAGAGTAAAAAGATCCCAACATACATGTAGTTCATGTTCCAGAAGGAGATGATAGAATAAGAATATGACAAAATTTTAAGAAGTAATGGTCAAGAAGTGATGAAATACAATCATTACATTTATGAGGGCTAGTGAATCTCAATAAGGACAAATAAAATTCACCCCTAGACACAGCATAATGAAACTACACAACACCAAGGCTAAATAGTTTTAAAGTAAATCCAAGCCTTCAAGGGAATTAGACTGACAACTGATGTATCAATCTCAACAATAAAATCCAGAAGATAGTGGAATAATATCTTCAGAGTGCTGAGAAAATAACTGTGAGCACAGAATTCTATCATTAGTATAAATCTTCCAAGAATGAGGACAAAAATAAGGCCCTTTGCAGACAAAAACAGGTTTCTACCATTAGACCCTTCACTAAAGCAACTTCTAAAGGAAAAAGGGCAAGAAGAAAAATTACCTAAAAGGAAGGTTTAAGGTTCAAAACAGAATGATGAGCAAAGGAAATTTTTGTAAATGTAGAAGCTAACTCTAAATAGTGATAGCAAAGAAAATAAAGAAAATTATGTCTAACTTATAAGATAAAGCTATAATTAAAATCCCTAGTAACAACGGCATATAAATTGGAAGGTGAGTCATTGGAGTTTAAGTGTCCTAAGGTCCTGGTATTATTTGGGAGGAAGTTAAAGGTATTGATTAGTAATAATTTTTACATTAAATATACATGTTAAAACATCTAGGCTAACACTAGAAAACTAGGAATAATGTAATTTGTAAACTAGTAGAGGGGAAGAAAATGGAAAGAAAGAAAAAATAAAAGGAAACATGTATGAAGACAGTAGGAAATGTGGCAGTTAAAAATATATAAAGGTTGTGATAAAGAAGAAAATAATAGCTACTCCATTTACTGAGTAAACTACCCTGTAGTCATTTTGAATTATTAATATTCAGAATTTCATGTAATATATGTAAGAGTACCAGGCATAAAAATTGTAGTGTCTATTATTACTATATTTCTATTAAAACAAGGTCTGCAACTTACTGAAGAATGCATTAAATGGGAGTGAGTATTGACTCCCAGCTAAAGATGATAAACCGAGGTTTGCTAAACTGCAGTTCTGAGAAACGGCACAGTGAGAGGAAGAGCCTCAGACGGCATGACATGAAACTCGGCTCCACTGCTTAGGAACTTCGTGCTGTGGAGCATCATATGTCCCTCACTTTTCTTATCCATAAAAATAAGTCAGAGTGCTTGACACATAACAGTGCTCATGAAATGCTAGACGCTCGCTCAACAGTAGATGTTATCTGTAGGCAACTTGTCTGAATTCCAGTCCAGGTATTTGGAATTCAACCATAGCTACTTTCCCCTCTACCATGTGGTAGACTTTTCCTTTCTGCTCTAATGCAGACTATCATATAATAGCTGGAAACAAGAGCTTTGGAGTCAGGCAGACCTGGGTTCATGGCCCAGCTTGACCACTAGTTAACGTAGGACTTTGGGCTTCAGTTCCTTCAACTGCTGAAAGCGGGTAAAAATAGCTATCACAGAAGGTGGTTGTAAGGTTGTGAGAACACATGCCAATCACTTTGGTGATGGCGAGCACAAATATGGTCCCACTTTAATGTAAAAGAGCAAGAACCAGTGGGTAGGCTCGTAGGAAGCGGTAAGAAGGGAACGGTTTCTAACACTGGCAAAGAGATTAGTGCTTTTAGTCCCTTCCAACCCTGAGGTGTTCATTTCTTCCTTAGACAGAAGCAAGGGAAGTACTGTGACCTTTTCTCACTCACCTTCTGACTGGTGAGCAGGTCCTTCGTGCCTCCAGACCCAATAGGTGGAATGGGCTGACTGATAGCATTAAATAATAACCACAGTAATTATATTTGACTGCTTACCATGTGGCATCACTCTGTGCTTTTAATGGATGTTTTAATTATCTCAAAATGTAACTATTTTAAATGGCGTCACTATTATCACCATTTTGTCAGTGCCAACACTGAAGAACAGAGATGTTAACCCACCTTCCCGAGGTCAAACAGGGAATGATGGTAGATCTGGGATTCGGGTCTGCTGCCCACGGAGCCTGGTCCTGAGCACTGCTATATTTGAGGAGGTAACTGCTCCCTGAGAAAACAGAACACTGGAGAGCCTGTATTTCCACTGTGGGCCAGGAAGTGCTGAGTTGTACCTGCTCTGAGCAGACACCCGTGTTCTCTGAGCCAATGCCGGGGTGGCTTTGGGGGAGTGAGTAGAAGAAAGCTGACTTTTTCCCCTGCTTCTTGGAAAGATGACTTGGCCATCGCTCTCCTCACCACCCTCACGCACACGCAGGGCATGGTATTCAGAAAGCCCGGTCTGTTTCCCCTGCCCTGGGCCTTGCCAGCTCACCTGTTGAGTTGTTTGATGTTGAGCCAGGCCATCTGTGGGCTCCCAGCCCTGGGCATGTGGGAGGCCACTGTCCTGGTTAACTGATCTCTGTGCCACCTGCCTCTGCCTCCACGCCCAAGATGGGGCTGAGCTCCTGGTCACAGCGGCACCTGGCCTCCACAGATCCAAGCCTAGTTCTGGGCTCCCCTTCCCCTGTCTGTACAGCACCATCCCATTGACTTACCTGTCGTCTTTCCACCCCCCAAAAAATTTTTTTATTGTGGTAAAATAAACAGAACATAAAATTTACCCTTTAAGCCATTTTTAAGTGTACAATTCAGTGGCATGAGTTACATTCACACTATCATGCAGCCATCACCACCATCCGGCTCCAGAACTTCTTCATCATCCCAACTAGAAACTCCCCACCATTAAACAGGAACTCCCCAACTCTCTTCCCCACAAGCCCTGGCGACCTTTACTCCCAGTCACTATGAATCTCTGCCTAGAATGGGCACTTCGTGTAAGTGGAATCGTGGAATTGTACAATATCTGTCCTTTTCTTCTGGCTTCTTGCACTTAGCATGATGTTTTCGCATCCCTGTTGTGGCCTGTATCAGAACTTCATTCCTTTTTAGGGCTGAATGATATCTCCTGAGTAATAGCTGAATAATGTACCATGTTTTGTTTATCCATGCATCTGTGGAGGCTCTCTTTTCTTTAATCAGACTTCTTTGGGCACATTGTGATTTGCTTATCATAATTTGGAGAGGACAGAGCGGTCACTGACCCAGATGGTGGGGGAGGTACGGCTGAGGGCACTGTTTGGAAACGCAGCTCTGAAGCCTCTTCTGGGGTTTTACCCCTCCGGAGAGCTCTCTGAACAGATACTTAATGTGCATGACATCACCTGAACCCAGAAATTGCTAGCTGGAAAGGAGAGACAGGACTATCTGGGGCTACGAGTCACCTTTGCCTGCCTGCCCAGGGGCAGAGCCTGCTGTTGCCCGGAGGAGCTCTGTTTTCAGTACTATAGGCGGAGGGTGTAGAGGCTCTAAAGCAGACTGTTCTCCATGTTTATGTTTTTGAGTTTTTGTTTGTCTTTGTTTTGTATATTTCTCCTCCTGATCAGTCTCTCTCATTTCTGGTCTCCTGCTTGGCTTCAACGCCCTTCAGTATTTCTGTGTGAACTGTATTCTAATTGTAGGGCTTCTTAATACAGGAGTAGCCTGTCTTCTTTATTTAGACTTCTGTGTCTGGGAGTTCCCTTAAGGGAAAAGCCCTCTTCCTTCGTTACTCTGAACTTCCTCCACCCTTGTTTGTTCTGCCTTCTCTGTTTCTCTCCCTTTTACACCCCCTCCAGGCACCAGGAGCTGCGCAGCCTCTATCTGGGCCACAGTCTGTACCCTCAGGGTGTCCACAGGCTAAGAGGATGACACACATTGACATCACACATACTCTCAGCACATCTCACAGTTACCTCCGGGATGAAGTAGGAGAGCCTGTATTAATCCTCTGAGCTCATCAGGGCAGGAATCCCCCAGCTCCAGTGTCCTGGGTTGGGCCTAAAATTTTCTGGCTGTTTAATGGAGATTGCTCTCTCATTCCCTTATTTCTGTTTCTCTCTCCTCTCATATAGGACCTGGTAGCATACAGTCTGTCTTAGCTTCTTCCTAGTTCTTCCCATGGTTGCATGTTGTCTTTAAGGCCATTTGTTATAAAATCTGTAGAAAGAATAATATTGTCCGTCCTCTGTGTCTTAAAAGGCCGTCCCAAAGATCACAGGGCGGAGTGCCCTGAAACTGTGAAGCATTACCCGGATGTGAGTTCTTACCACAATCTTTTTGACTCATGAGTTTTTCTGCTGTCTTGCCAACACCACTTAATAGGGAACCCCAAGCAGACAGACTCCCCAGATGGAGCTGCCAGAGTTGGAGATTCTGGAGAAGCCCATGAACAGGGAGTACCAGTGTCCTCCTGGTCCATAGAGCCCCGGATCCAGCCCAGGGACTGGGAGGGATGGGAACCAGGTGATCAGAGGTGCTGGAGCCCCCCCAGAGGGGCAGCCTCTGTTCACTTCCATCGTGCAATAGCCTCTAATCTGACACGTCTTCATCCAAGGGCAGTGGGCCTTTGTGCACAAAGAGAAAAATCCTCCTGACCTCCATATGAGGTAGGTTACTCTCATTATCTCCATTTTCCAGATGAGGAAGCTAAGGGCCAGGGAGAGTGGGCTTGGAGGAAGGTGTGCTGAGGGTGCTCCTTGGGAAGAGTGGTCATGGGAGAGCCTGTGAGCAATGGGCAGCTGGGGCCCCCAGGAAGGGCTCCGGGGGGTGTGGGCCCATGGGGCTGGCTGCTGGGACATCTTCAGCCCTCCTGGTGCACCCCCTTGTCAAACTGGATTCACCTCAGGTTTTCTTCTGTAGATTTTTCTTTGGGTCTGATGACCCAACGCAGTGGGCCAGGGTGACGGCTAAGTGCAGCTCCTAGTGCATATAGCTTCTCGATAAAGATGTCGGAGAGCCACCCCTTTCAGATGAATATAGGCTGTGGGTTCATGACCCCCGTACCCGCTGCCCAGGTTCAGGGCACACTCTGCCCACCCATATGTCCCTGCTCTGGGAAGCCCTAAGAAGGTGCTCAGGGTGTGGGCCTCAGCCCATTAGAGGGAGGCCCAGGCTGTGACTAAGCTGTCCCCTGAAGCAGCTTGATGGCTGCAAGCTGGCCTGTGGGGCAGACCCTGGGATGTTGGATACACACAGGTGAACGGGTAAGGGAGAGGCTCCTGCCCTTCGTCCAACAACTAGTACAGAAATCTTCGCATCATCTGCATTCCCGCTTAAACTGCGTAGCCCGCTTGTCCCAGTGCCCAGCACAGTGTGTGACTCATAGGTGCTTCAATGCAAAATGAGGGGGTTTTTGTATTGTACTTTCCCTGAAGTCTCCTGTGTGGCTGAGCTGGGATTCTGAGATGTTTGATGTAGCTGGTAGGGAAAGCAGGGGATCTGCTCTTTGAAAAGGCCGAGAACTTCCTGGCTGGTGCAATTACCAGTGATGAAATTGTGTCTGGCCTGCCTCTGAGCTTGGGGTCATCTGATCCCTGGCCCCTCTCTGCTCTGAGAAGGTAGCTGGGCAGACGTGGTACTCAGCCTGTGCAGGGGCTTCAGTTCCTCCTTCTGGGTGTGGCAGAGGCCTGGGCATCTCTCTCTTTCCTTTCTGCCTGTCCAGTGGAGCTGAGGTGGCACCAGCTGTGGAGGAGGCACCAAGGGGGGTCCTCACACAGTGCAGAGAGCTGCCCGTGCATCTGAAAGGGAACGCCTTGGCCAGGTGGCCCCGTTCACTGGGCAGCTCCTGCTGGGAGGACATGGTAGCATTTTGGCTCTCGGTGCCATTCTGCCCTACCTGGCTCCTTTGGAAGGAGGGTGAATGAGTCCTGACCAGGAGGCCTGGGAAGGTGGGGTGCTGGTGCCCGTGTAGGGGTGGGCAGTGGCGCGGCCTCAACTCTGATGAACAACTGCACACGTCACTTCTGCAGGTCGTCATCTCACCTGCCCTCTTGCAGGCAAAACTGAGAGCCTCTGGGTGTCCTTTCCTTTCCCAAAGCAGTTCAGCGGCAGCCTGTGGCCTCCCTGCCTCCTAGGTTAGGCTGGCCGGGCAGTTCACGTAGAGAGGTCGCTGACCTCCATCTTCACTTCCTAGGTTTATCTTCCCCCAGGTTGTGCCTTATCACCCTATAAACGGGGCCTCTACACTAGCCTCCCCAGGAAGAGTGGTAACTGTCAAGACAGCCCATTTTCTCTCCCTATAACCTTCTGTAAACTTCTCTTCGTGTTACCATAGACCCCTCCCACACTGCTTCTTGAAACTATTCCCATAGGAAGAAGAAGGCAGTTCACCCTCCTCCCCCTCTTTAGGGCCAAGCCTCTGTTTGTTCCCTTGGAAACCATGGCAACCTGGCCTAAGAGGCCACCTCTACCATCTTGGAAGTTCATGTTCCAGAGCCTTGTACTCACAGCTGTGAGCAACCAGGCACTTATTTCCAAAAGAGGACAGGAGCTTCTGAGTCTTTCGATCTGCTGGAAGGAGGAAGTTACAGATAAACTGACCCCTAGATAGTCCTTTCATGAGCAGGTTAGGAATGAGTCATGTTCTCTGTAGGATCTGGAGTATGAATATAGGCACCATGAGCTGGGAATCCTGAAGAACATTCTGGAATGCAGCCTGCACTTGTTTTTCTCATGCTCTTCTTTCCCCTTCTCCTACTACTCAGTCACTCGGAAGGCTAGCACTGGAGGAAGCTGTCTCTCGGCGCACACCAACTACTTTTCTCTTTTTCTTCTCCTTGATATGTTTGTCTTTGCTCTGATGCTACCTTTTAAAGTCCCAAGTTGGGAATCAAGGGAGTTGAGAATGATTAACGGCAGGAGCCCGGAAGAAGAATTCCACAGCCTTAGACGGCAAAGTTTCCATGGCCTCACTGCTGCGGGAGATCCCCCCTGCCCCCCTCCGCGCAGGAGTCCTCTTTCTCGGGCTGCAGGAGGTGGGAGGGCAGAGAGCGGGCTGGTGTGTCCTCGGCTTCTCTATGAACTTGGCTGCTTGCACAGCAAGGGTTCAGTGGCTGAGACCCTGAGGGAAGGGCGCTCTGGAAAGGATCATTCCGTGGTGACGGAGATCTTACTAATTTGGAACAGCCGGTGTGAGACTGGAGCAGCTGGGAACTGGAGAAGCTGGAAACTGGAGCAGCTGGGAACTGGAGAAGCTGGGCGAAGAGTGTTTTGCAGAAGCATATGTTAGGCAAATAGTGTGAGATGCCTATGAAGATCTGGCTCTGCTGGTTAGAAAAGCATTTGCTCCACCTCCCTTGTCCCTTCTGCAAATCCTTGAATCTTTGCATAGCGACAGAGCTAGACGAAGGCAGCTATGTCACTAGGAGCTGGATTTTAGCATTCACGTATCTGTTACCCACCCAGGTGTATAGGCTCCAAGTGGAATGGAGGTGCAAGAGTGCAGCCGTTTTGTAGCCTTTAGTTGGTAAGACTAGCTTATTGTGTTCTGTTTTTGAATTTTCAGCTTCTGTGGGAGCCCTGAAAGGAGCCAGAGTCAGGGGCAGCCCCAGGGGCCTTTTACATTGATCTGGTACCCCCCCCGCCCCTTCCTCCATCCGGCCCCCTCCCCATTTATGCCGGATGGAGAACTTGGCTGAGCATACTGAATCCTGACTTGAGTTTTAATCCATAGGAATAATCTCATGTCCTGCCTCTTCCCCATCTCTGCTAGGGCTCCGCACTGTGAGAAAGGCTTCTTGTCTTTGCTTCAAGCACACTTAGATGCTGCATATTTGACTTAGCTGGGAAGCCCCAGATGGACCGGGGAGAATACAGACTGATTTGTGCTGTGAGTGCAGATAGGGATCAGGCCCATGTGCCTGTGGCCCGTCATCTGTGGCCCTGTGGCACTGAGGGCCCAGTACTGGGGCTAGCCTGGCAGTCCGCAGGTGCCCAGCTTGCTTCTCAGCACACCTATTCTCCTTCCACCATTTGAGCCCATGTGGATTAGACAGGGTTGACTGGGTTCAGAACTTACCCGGGTAAAAAGAATGGGAGTCCATTAGGCTGTCCCTGGAGATGTGGAAGACAGAGTGAGAGAGACTGCAAGGCTGAGATAGGTGGGAGGGGCAGAAGGGGGTGGGTGGGAAGAGAGATGGGGGGAGGGGAGAGAGGGACAAGGAGAAAGGGAGGGATGGGGAAAGAAATATGCACAGACAGGAAAGAAAGTGGGAAGCTTGGAAATGAGGTATAGAGGGAAAAATGAGGAGATGGAGAGTTTCAAGCTAGGTATTTGGCCCATGATTTCTGGCAGCTCGGTGCTTCAGAAATAATGAATAAGCATCCTGGGTTTGCCACTTCCTGCAGAGCTCCCTGCCGCCTCACCATGGTCCCCCCAGGTTTTTCCTCGGAGGTACAGCAATGGCACGTCAAGCACTGTGTTGGGGAGTCTAGAGTCGAGCGGGTGTTGGCAGAACTTAAAGTCTTCCTGTTTGCCATTGCCTGTGCCTAGAGGATGGATGCTTCCTGCAGTGATGGCTGACCTCCCTCTGCCTGCACCGGAAAAGCCCTGGAATGGAGATGTGCCTCCAGTTCCTTCAGTCTACTGACGTCAGGGCCCCAAGGAGGAGGAGAGGAGACGGGGCAGGTGCCAAAGGGGTGGTCCTTGGGCTTAGAAGTAACTGATTCTCTCTGGAGATGGGCTCCTCTTCTGAGACTCTGTACTTCTCCCTCCCACAGAAATGGGAGTTCCCAGGAGCGGAGGAAGCTGGTTCATGCATTAATCCCACACATTAGGCCTCACACTGAGGCAGAGGTTGACACAGAGGTGATGGAAGTTTTCTACTCCCTCAGGAAAACACACAGGGCCCCCCCCACTTTGTCTCCCCTCAAATTTCACTCAGCAGCGATCAGCTGGGGCTGAGTCACCTCTTCGCCTGCCCTTTGTCTCTCTCAACAATGGGCCCTGTGTCTGTCACCATGGATCTGAGCCCTTTTGAATAGATGTTCTTTCTGGCCCGTGAGTTTTGGAAGCTTACCCTACCTTGGGGGTTCTGAGACGGGTCTGCTTCTCTGCCTTTTTATACGCTCCCAAATAACGGCTCTCAGCCTAGGACACCAGCTCCAGGGGGCCTCTCTACCCGCCGCCTACTCCCAGCTGTCCGGGATGGAGGCCCGCGTTGGCCCCTTTGGTCTCCCCTTCAGAAATGATGGGATGCTGGCCGCAGTTGGTTTGACAGGCTTAGAAGCCATGCCTGCTCTGCTCTTTTGACCTCAAGGTGCTGCCAGAACTGATTTCTGCCCCAAGTTCTGATTTTCCGAGCAAGACTTTATCAGCTAAGCGGGCTGTCACCCAGGACTTTGACCCCTCCTGGGGCGGCAGCAGGCTCTTCCCTGGGGGAAGCAGCAGAAGCTTCCCCTTTCTCCTGTCCTCTCTCCTCCCCGAGGGGGTTGCTTACGTCTATATCCTTTCTGAGCTATGGTGGCATCTGGGAGACATTCAGCTGTACTCTGAGCTGGAAGGAATCGGAACAGACCGTGGGATTTGCCCTTAACGCTGCCCTAACTTCATTTTTATCTGATTAATATGCCCACTGGCAGTGGTGAGGGGGATTCTCTGCCTAAGGATACAGCAATCCAAGAGGGGCTGGAATAAGGTGGAGAAAGAGTGATGATTCAATCTGGCAGCAACGTTTGTATTCCAACCAGCTGCTCTGGAAGGTGACTCTCTCTCTTAGTGAGATGCCATTTAGTGATTAGCAACCTATAGCGAATCTATCAAAATTGGTACATACATTCAGCTTAGGGGTGTGGGCATGTGTGTTTGGTTACCACGTGGGCTTGTTCTTCGCACTCATGTCCCTCTTGAGCTGCCTGTGACCTGTAGCCCATTTCTTTTCTCTTATTTGGTACATTATTTTTGGCAGGACAAGTGGAGAAGTCAGAGGACCCTAGTGGCCCATCCAGTGGCTTATGATCACACCCTACGTCCTCTGCCCAAAACCTTTCCCATGTGCCTAGAGCCCTGGAGACGTTATTTGTCCAAGGAGGAATCAACCTTACATCTGATCAGCCTTCAGCGCCTGACCTCAAATGCTGACCTCTTGGTGCTGGCTAAGGGTCCTCGCCAACCTAAACCCTTAAGTCCTGCCGAGCAGGAATGTCGCCTTCACCCCAGAGCTCCCTGAGGAGAATGACATGAAAATTCCCTGTGCAAGTGAAGGAAACGTGCGTCCCTTCAGAGGCACCTCCGGAGGTCATCCCCTGCAGACCTCCAGGCGGGGTGAGATGGTGGGGGGGCCATGCGCTGAGTCTCTCTCCCCGGACCCCTGGCGGGTTCCTCGGTATCTCCCTCCTGATGACACTGGAAGGAGAAGGGGTTGGCGGGGAGTTGGGAGGATGTGGGATACTGCTGGCTGGAGCCTGGCTCGGGCAAGAAGGGGAACAAAGTGCTGTGCCTCCACTCACTCACGTCAGTGAGGCGGAAGCGAGGAGGCCCTGCGTGTTGGCCTGTCTCCTCGGTGAGCTGCAGCGGAGGCAGGTACGGGCGAGCAGCCGCACATTCCCTTCTTCAGGGGAGCTTACCCGTGTTCCCCGTTTCAGTTTTCCCCTTCCGGGCTCAACCCCTAAGGTCTGTTTTCTGGTTACACTCTTTTCACGCCTGAGAAAGTTGTGGTGGCTTTCTCTCTCTCTTTTTTTTTTTAAAGCTTTTTTAGGGGGTTGGGAAAGGAAAACTTCAAAAGTAAAATAATAAAAAACAGACCGCTCTGCCATTACAGGCACATAAATAGCTTCACCGTAGCCAGGCTGCAGACTCACTTCGCCATAGCAACCTGAAACAAGTGTTTATAGCAGCCTGTCACCCCGACTGGAAAACAGCAGCTGTGCCCCGCAGCGGCACCCGGGCCCCCACCACGGCCTCAGAGCCTGGCCCCAAGGGCCGCTGCGGGGGCCGCGGGGCCAGATGTGCTGGGGGGCCGGAAGTGATATCTGGGGAGCCCCAGATGAGTGGTGGGTGTCTTGTTTTCTTTGTTTCCATCACCCATGGATGACCCCGTCCGTCTCTGGTCTTCTGTGCAGGTGGGATACAGGTGTGCAGAGGGTGCTTAGCTGCACCTGACCCCAAAAGGTGTCAGGAATGTTGCTCTGAATCTCATGAAGTGGCTTGTTTTAACTTTGGATAAATCTTGGCTTCTGCCACAGCCTGTTCGGGGAAGTCCTCTCAAATCTGTTTTTTCTGAGACTCACAGGACGGGGGCTTGCCTTGGGCAGATCGTGAGCAGATTCTCTCTGGCCAAGGGGGCTGCCCTGAGGTGAGGACAAGCAGCAATCAGCATCTGGGAAGGACTAAGGAGGTGGAGGGGAAGCAGTGGGGATACGTGGCAAGACCCTCCTGTGCCCGCCCTGTCAGCCTAGGTCTGAGCACGGTGTTTGGACTGGGCCCCCATTCGAGACCCTCCAAACATGCATGTTGGAGGTTCTCATGACACTGTTTGCAAGACGCTTCATGACCTCTGCAGCATTCTCAAACTGTGGTCCCCAGGCCAGCAGCCGAGTCCCCTTGGTGGAAACTCCATGTTCTCATGCCTCCGGAATCAGAAGCCCTGGGAACAGGCCAGCAATAGGCCCCAGCACTCCTGGGGACCCTGAGGAGGGTCCCCAAGGATGAGCCACTGCTCTAAAGCATGGTACAAGTGCAAGGGAGTAGGACATTCTGCCCTCCAAAGCCCGGGGCTGACTCAGTGGCTCCTCTATGCCATGTGTAAACAAGGAGGGGTGACACTGGGTAGCAAGGGGACAGATTGTGAGGGAGGGGTCCCAGTTCTCTTCCATAATAAGCACCGTCTTCTCAGCAGGCTGCTCTTGCCTGTTTTCCTAGGACTTCAGGAGATGGGCTGAAAGGAGGCTGGAACAGAGTAAAGGGCCTGCTCTCTGCACCAGTGAGACCGCATGGAGTGCAGGGTGGTGATGGGGCGTCGGCCAGGCGTGATGCTGTTCCGCTGTGTGGTACTCTGACTAGTGTCTGGGTCACACAGGACTGTCAGTTTGCTTCCTCTCCTGCTGAGCTGGGGACAGAGCACTGCCCACAGCCTACCCCCTGGCGGGGGTGAGAGGTAGCCTTCTCAGTCTGAGGCCAGACAGCTCGCCTTTCACCCATGAGGACTCCACCAGAGCCTGCGGCCCAGGAGCAGCAAGATCCTGACCCAGTAGCCAAGGCAGAGTGGCGCTCCTCTCTCTCCACCAGCGTGGCATGTTTCTGCTGGAAGTTGTTTCTAAAAATAATGCAAGATCCAGTCCAGCTGCTAAAAAGCCCCTTTGTTCCCATGGAACCAAAATGTGGAAAAACCACAGAAAGCAGCCCCGAGAAAGGCAAGCTCTGTTGTCTGAGAGGGTATACCTCCTGGACACTCAACTGCCCGAGGTCTGCGTCCTCTCTGCTGCCAGGCAGCCTCCCGTCCCAGCTCCGAGGTGCTGCTTCCCACTCGGTGAGAAGCAGAAGCCCTTGATGACCCATATCCTGAGCATTCACATGATCAGGTGAGAGGGACTGGCGGAGGCTGCCAGCACTGCTTTCCTAAACAACAGACCTGAACGGCATCGTTGCTCCCCCCTGAAACTGGCTCTTGTCCTCCTTAACCAGTTGGAGGGAGTGGTTGGCACTGCTGTTTCATCCTCTACAGCTTTTTGAGCTCTAGCTCGCTGTGAACGCTGCCCCCACCCCATGAGTCATAGGAGGCCACAGAGATGACCCAGGTCAGTATGACTCAGATTATTGAAAGAGGGTGCATCCTCCATGGTTCTGGGCCTGAAGGACTGCCCTTTTCATCTTGATGTAGTGATGCTATTTTAGAATGCAGCCAGGGAGTGACATTACCCTCTGTGGCACATTCCTGTCTCAGTTTCCCCACCCATGCCATGAAGCCTTGTGTCTCCAACTTGATGCTTCTTGGGGTCTCTGACATGGGCTGGATCTCAATAAGCCAGATGATCAGAAATGGACTCTCAATCCTATAGGTCACTTCTTGGTGTCACTGTTTGGAGAAAGTTTGTGCTATGCGGGGGCCCTACCTCTCCCCACCCCCTGAAGGCATCTGGCCAAACTGATAAGCTTTGTTGTCATTCCCACAGCATATCCTGGACAGTATGGCCTCTGTAGGGGGTTCCACTGAAGGTTCCAGCATCTATGTTTTATTTTGTTTCCCGGATCTCCCGTGTGGAGTACTGAGCAGGTCATGCTATGAGTTCACGCCCACTGGTATCATCAGTCCACCTAAGGCCCTTCCTGTGCTCACCGTTTCCCCACATCTCACGTCTGTTCCTTTCCCTGCCTGTCAGCATCATTCTCAGGTGCTAATGTGTATCTTTTTATTTAAGTATGTCCCTTAAAACGTATAGAATTGCTTTAGATCATGAGATTTTAACTTGTGTAAAGCTGTTAAAGCACCTTCCTCCCTCCCATTAACCACTGTTCCTCGGATCACCACTATTGTCGTGTGCGTGTCTGATCTGGGTTTCTGTGTCACATAACATCCCCTGTTATCCAGCTCACACATTTTACCTCCATCACCGGGGGAGAGAACCCCAGGTCGCCTTCAGCTCCTTGCCACCACTGATAATGTCCCAGTGAACCCCTTGCACATGCCCCTTCTGAACCTATACGGGAATTTCCCTGGGAGATGCACCCAGGAGTAGGTGACTGGGTCCCGGGCGTGCGTAGGCTTAGTTTGACCCAGAAGTACCAGGTGGCTCTGGGGAAGAGGAAGGAATTCAGGATCTTTGGGGTCAAGCATGACACATTTTCTCCAGATGGGTGCTTTGATTCTGGCTCTATAGTTCTGCTGCTGAATTAAAGGCACTCTTAGGGCAGCAGACTCAGGGAGATGAAGGATAAGCAAGGGCACCCCATCTCTGCCACCCCCTGGCCAGGAAGGGATGCTCTCTCTTCAGGAAGGGAATACCCACCAGAACCCAGGTCCTAGGGGTTACCTGAGAGTTAGCACCAGGTTCTAGGTCCAGGACCAGGACCACAGGCCACAGCGTGCCTTCCTGTGGTCTGTGCCGAGCCGCGTGTTGGTGCTCCAGCTCTCACTCGGCTTCCTGGCATGGGCGTGGCTGTGCGGTGGTGATGACGGTGGGTGCTGCCCACAGCCTGAGCTTAGGCCGACATGCTCTGCCCCTGACCTTCTTTGCACTTGCCCCCAAAGGACCTCAGGAGACTGATGGAGAGGGGTGCCCAGGGCTGCCTCTGCAAACCAGCAGGCGTGGGAGGAGCGCTTCAGCCCGGGCAGGCCTGGGAGGGAAAGAGGCACCTGGGACCTCGATGAGGAGGAGGGGATGGCCTGAGCAGCAGGAACTGGCAGGGGTGGGCTGGAATCCCGGTCCTGGCAATGTGACCTGTGATGGGGAGGGGGCAGAGCAGCTTCTGTGCGGGATTCAGAGCTTCAGAGAGAAGGGCCAGCCGGGGATGTTTCACACAGGGCAGCCGGTCATGCCCAGGTGTCTGCCAGCTTTCTTGACAGGGCACGGCCCTCTTGGAAGCATGGGAGTGCCTGAGAAAGAGTGAAGCTTAAGGAACTGTAGGTGATGGCTCAGAAACGCCCCTGCTGGAGATAGGAGAGAGGGGCAAGGCAGAATCTCTGTGCCGCGCCAAAGTCACTGTGGTCACAAAGCCAAGGACGTGAGCGGAAGAAGGTGGCATCCCCAGGCCTGGGATCTCCGCATGGGCGTGGATGCGCCGAGTGTCAGGCCAGTCCACAGCCAAGTGCACGCCGGCTGCGGGTGTACACATGGTGGGTGGGGCGTACCCCCCATGTGCACGGCTCGGGCGGGAGGGGTCTTGTCTGCCCCCGGGTAGCTGTGGATCTAGCTTTACACCTGCCAAGAAAGTTCAAAGAGCTAAGGAAGAATTCCCCTGAGCTGTTTCAGAGACTCCTAGGCAGGGGGCAGAGAGCTTTGTGGGCCTTCTTATCAAGCTTTAGGAAGTAAATCCACAGCTTCTTTGCGTTCTCTTACAGGGTGTACTTGAGGCAAGGGGGTTTGGATTCAGACCAGGGCACAAATCCTGGCTCTCTGAATCTGTATTTTCCTACAGTAGCATGGTGTGCACTAGTTTAAAGCTTTGTTGGTGAGGATTCAGTGAAATAATGTATGTAATGATGACAATAGCTACTGTGTATGGACCAACCACTACATATCAGCCACCGTGCTAGACACTACATAGTGTGTGTGTGTGTGTGTGTGTGTGTGTGTGTGTGTGTGTGACAGAGAGAGAGAAAGAGTTGGGGCGGGGGAGAGAGATTTCACTCCTTGGTTCATTGTAGGTGCTCAACAAATATTACTTCCTTCCCTTCCCACCTGACTCCTGTGAATAGGCAGAAAAATGGAGCCTCACTTGGGCTGAGGGAGCCCCTGCATCAGAGAAAGGAGAACAGGTTTTGTTTTGTGTGTAGGGGGTGGGGGGCCTGAGGCAGGTTTCCTGTTTCAGTTGGGTGCGTTCTGAGGTGGGACCAGCCTGCTCCTCCACCCCTCCAAGGTCTCCCCTTCTTCACCCCTGACCTCCTGCGCAGCAGAGAGCAGTGAGGCTGGCACTCCACCCAGAGAATCTCAGAGTGCTACCAACTTGCTCCTGAGCGGCTGCTCTGGCCCAGGGCAGGGGCGGGGCAGGGCAGGGCAGGGCGGGGCAGGACAGTTTCTCTGCTGAGCAGCCCCACCTGCAGCCCAGAGGCCAGAGCGGAGTGTAGCTGCTTATTATTGCAGGCAGGCCTGCTGCTGAGCTGCACCAGCCTGCACCCACCCCACCCTGGGCCCTCGTTTCCAGTCACCCTTCCTTCCCCAGGCATCGTGCCAGACTCAGTAGGAGCCTTGGGCAGAGGACATTCAGGAGGTGCATTCCTCTCAGATCCTCAAAATATCCTCCTCCATCCCCTACCTGAGGAGTTACCCCTTTTCCTCAGAGTTTGGAGATGTAGGTCTTTAGCATCTGGGAAGGTCTCCAAGAGTAAGGGATGCCTTGGACAAAGTGGGAGGAAACTGATGGTCGTTCACGGTTTGGTGGCTTAGGTGTGAGCTGCTACTCTCTGGCCGCCCCTCATTTCGGACCTCGCTCACCTGCCCAACTGCAGGTTGGGTTCTCAGGAACTGGGGGTGGCTTGTTCCTCCAGGATGTCTGGCAGCAGGAGGCGTCTGCCTCCCCCTCATCACCTGGGGGATGACGGAGCTGATTCTGAAAGAGACGAGCAAGTGTAAAAGTCAGCATTTTCTCTCAGTGGAAATGGGCATTATCTGTGCCCTAGAGATGCCTGTGTTTCAAGGATCTCTTAGATGTTTCTCAGAAAATGAAGACGTCCAGCCTTGAAGGAAGGAGTAAAGGGCCAAGCAGTCTAGGCCACTGACTTGCCAAAGACCCAGTTACTTCTGATCTCCTTGGATCTCAGTGTCTTGGTCTGGCAGGTGGGGGTCACAGCTCTGTCCTCTCCGGCATTGGTAGGACAATGTTTTCACCAGTCATTACAAATTGTAGAACAGATGTCACAGGACTTCAGGAAGGAAAAAGAACTTAACTGATTTCGTATCATGTAAAGTAGTACGACTTCTTGACCCTGCAGGAAGGGACAAAAGAGTTCACTCTTCCATCTTACCATCCCGTAAGCTGGCAAAGTGCTAGAAAGGAGAAATGAGAGCTCACCTTACCCAGAATGCCCTGAGCTGAATGACGAATCCTGACGAGAGGCGGCAGCTCCCTGGCGTCTGAGTGTGGCGGCTGAGGCAGTGTGAGCACTTACAGATTATTCTCTGCCAGTTGCCTAATAAGGTTAGGGGCCAGGCACGCTCGGCAGCTGGGGAGAGCTCCTAATCTGTGAGCTCAGAGGGAGTAGGACTGCCTGCCGTGCCTCTGAATTCCAGAAGAACTTTCACGGAGATCCCACTTTAAACTGGGGCACCCGTTTGGGCGCTGCCCCTTTGACTTTCTGTCAGCAGCATCGTGCCTGCCCTGTGCATGTGTCCCCGGAGCAGCGTGAAGCACACAACCTCATGCTTTTTATTTATTAGCCCCGTGTGTTCTGATCTTAAGTGACCTTTTCTCACTGGTTGCCTATGTGAATGGAAGAATCTCTCCTCTTTGCAACCTTGAGGGGAGATTTAAAGCAGGGAATTCTGACTGCCTGTCCGTTCCTTAGCGCTCCAAGGGTATATAGCCTAGCGATTGCTGCTAATAGTTATAACCTGCTTCATGGTTCCTGCTAAGGAAACTGCCTTGGAATTTTCCATCCTTTTGGGGGGTTGGGAAAGATGGCAGTGCCATGTGGGGCTTATTGCCCTTCTACGTGAAGGGCTAGATAACAAAAGATTATTTCATTAAGGTCACATTAAACTATAAATTAAAAATACAAATTAAAAAATAAAATTCTTCCATCGCTGAGTGTCCCGTGCAGGACACTAGGCATCTTCCATGTAAGATTTCCAAGCACTATTTCTACCGATTATCCCACCCTTTTAGCACTTCCTAGGATGATGTGAAAAGATAGGGCTGATTCCCCAGGTAAAGGTGGGAGGAACTGAACCCTAAGGAGTCCACGTGACTTACCCCAAGGGTGCCTGGGTGTTTCTTCAGGTAAATACCCATGAGTGTATCTGGTTCTGAGTCTGCTACTGGTTATTCAGCCAAAAAAAATTGTAGCTGAATGTCCACTATGTGCAGGTCCTTTTTTAGGCACTGGGGATAAAGCAGTGAATAAGACAAGTGAAAAATCTCTGCCTTCATGGGACACTGTAGCAAGTGGGGACAGAAAAGGCAAATCTTCTGACTTCCAGTTTTAGCACACTACCGGAACTGTTCTCAACATTCTCTTGAAAGGTTAAGGAGTTCTACTTAAGGGTCAAGACAGACTTCTTACTGCTATAGCCCTTCCCACTGCTTCCCTGCCTGGAGAGAAAATTCTGTGGTGCTGCATATCCCTATGCCGGTCTGAAGGGAGGGAGTTTGGCCCACTGCCTCCATCCCTTTCAGACCTTGTGTGACGTTTAAAAATCAATAGTAACAGCAAAACAAAATCCTGCTTGATGAACCCTTTGTAAGTCAGGTAGTTCTAAAACTGGTAGAAGGTGGAGGTGGCGGGTGCACTGGGAAAGGGAGGCATGTGACCTCCTCCATCCTGGCGGGACCTGCTCAGGACAGGATTGAGTGCCATCCGCGGGAACTCTGGCCACATGTGACCTTTAGAAAAGTAACTGATAAAAGATTCAAGTCCTCATTTGATGGTTCTTGTGTTTCTTTGTTCACCTTCTGGAAGCGAGAATGCCATATATTTATTAGAGACTGACTGACTAGAGCTCCTTGCCACCTCCTGGTAACTGAATTCATGCCAGCAGGAGCCGTTTAGCCAGGGCTGGGCCCCTGTGTTCTGGTGCTGTGTTCAGGAGGAGCCCCTTCACATTTCAACATGTGACGTGGGGCAGCGGCTCCTGCATGACGCATGTCCGGTCCTCTGTGAGGCTGAGAACAGGCTTCAGTTTTCCATGCCCTTACCTGTATGCAGCTCTGCCCGCCGCCCGGTCGGCGTGGATGAGAGGTAACACATACCTTCCTTTTTCTCTTTTTTTCTTTCTTCTTTTTTCTATTGAAATTTGGTTGATATGCAGTATTATGTTAGTTTCAGTTGTATAACACAGTGATTCAACATTTATATATTACAAAATGCTCACCACGGTAGGTATAGTTTCCATCTGTCACCCTGTAAAGTTATTACCATATTGTCAACTACATTCTCTATGCTGTACTTTTCACTTCCGTGACTTATTTATTCCATAATTGGAAATTCGTACCACTTCATCCCCTTCGCCTATTTTGCCTGCCCACCCCCCATGGCAACTACCAGTTTGTCCTCTGCATTTATGAGTCTGCTCTGTTTTGTTTACTCATTTGTCTTAGTTTTTTCAAGTCCATATAGAAGTGAAATCATATAGTATTTGTCTTTCTCTGGCTTACTTCACTCAGCATGACACCATCAAGGTCCCTCCATGTCACTAATGGCAGGATTTCCTTCCTTAATGGCTGAGTAATGTTCCATTCTATGTATGTACCTCCTCGTCTTTATCCATTCATTATCAATGGACAATTGGGTTGCACCCATATTTTGGTTATTGTAAATAGTGCTGCAATAAACATAGGGATGCATACGTCTTTTCAAATTAGTGTTTGTGTTTTCTTCAGGTAAATACCCATGAGTGGAGTTACTAGGTCATATACCTAGTTTTAGTTTTTTGAGGAACCTCCATACTATTTTCCATAGTGGCTGCACCAATTTATATTCGCACCAACAGTGCACGAGGGCCCCCTTTTCTACACATGCCTTTCTGAAGGAAGAAATGCTGAACTGAGACCCTCCTGTGCTCACTCACAGGCAGGCTAACTTCTGTGGCCCTAGGCTTCATTTGAATTGATAGCTGTCTCTTATCCCTGCCACTCCTGAGCAACTTTAACACTCATAGGCTTCAAACTCATTATCTTTCCTCTTCAGAAGTCCTCTGTCCCCTTTATGTAAAAGCGTTCCACCCTGTATCGCCAACTGCCAGAGCATTTTACTCTCCCCTTCCCCCAAAAGCTTTTTGGAGGGGGGCAGGGCTGAGCTCCAAGACCTGAACTTAGTGCCTGACCTGTTGACAACTGTAGCAGTGGCAGAATTTCCATACAGCTGGAGGCTGTGTATTCTGAGGGACCTCAGAGGACTTTGGCATCTTCTGTGTGGCTGTCTTCCTGATTTGTAAGTGTGGGGCTGGGGGGAATAGAGAAGCGTGCAGGGGAGAGAGGGAGGGCGGCAGGCCCTGTACGTCACTCTGGCCTGGACTCCCTTTTGGACCTCATCATACCTGTCAGAGGTAAGGTCAGACCATAGTGTTCTTCAGGTAAATACCCATGAGTGGAGTTACTGGGTCATATACCCAGTATATGAAGTAGTCAAACAGGA
Organism: Manis javanica; assembly: GCF_040802235.1. NCBI lineage: Eukaryota > Metazoa > Chordata > Mammalia > Pholidota > Manidae > Manis > Manis javanica. The sequence continues at coordinate 103,792,008 of NC_133166.1, read as the reverse complement.
AAAGCATAAGCACTATTGGAGGTCGTAACCTTTTACTTCCAAGTTTCTGAAGTTGTGGGATTTGTGTTTCTTGGTTTGGGAGTGAGATATAAAGACTGGGGTGTTATCTGAAATGACTTATCTCCCTTGGAGTGTCTGGGGTGCCCAGAGAGAAACTGGCCTCTCCTGAGTTAGTTCACTCAGCTCAGAACTAAGCTATCCGTTCACCTCAGACATCAACTGTTACCTAAACCTTTGTGCCAGATTGAGCACCTCGTGCCCTTGCAGATGCCAGATCCCCATGGCTGCCCTAATTGTTTCGTCTGTCTTTGCGTATTCCACAGATCCAGTTGTCACTGGTATCCAGGGAGGCCTCCTCTTCCTCCTCCTTCTGCTGCCTTTCGACCACCACAGTTGCTGGATGTTGGTAAGGTTGCCTCCGTGGTAACATGCACATCCTGTTACACCTCCATCTGGGCAAGCTGGTCTAAGCTAGGAACCTACCTACATTGGACAACCACTTGCATCGCCACCTAGGGACACCAATCATCGTGACCCAAGGTCCAGCTGCCACTCAGTTCCCCCGTCCTTTTCCTCCTCTCACTGCCAAGCTTCATACACAGAAAAGGGGTCTGCGCTAGAAGCTGCTACTCGGAAGCTTATTGCACAAGATACAGTCGATCTGTTTCCTGCCTGAGCTCCCCAAGAAGCAAGAAGTGGGAAGAAGTGAGGCGGAAAGGCAAGAGACCCTGGTCGGTTGAAGGGAAACTCCACGTTTTCTCTGACTGAGGGGCTTGGTAACAGCAGGCAAAATGACCAACCCAACAGAACATGCCTTGCCGGCCAACTCCATGGTTGAAAGCCGTGAAGGGGACTTCGGCTGCACAGTAATGGACCTGAGGAAACTCATGGAGCTGCGTTCCACTGATGCCATAAACCAGATCGATGTCCACTATGGAAGTGTAATGAATCTCTGCAGTAGACTGAAAACCAACCCCGTGGAAGGTAAAGGCCATACCAGGGGTGGGGACCTGGAGGAAGGTGACTAGTGTTCAAAAGTACTGTTTTTTCCAGTTCGTGGAGAAGGAATATTTTCTGGAGCCCTCACTGGTATGTCTGTGTCTGGTGAGGAAAACAGGGTGTCTAAAGCCCTGAAAGGAGGTGAAGGCTTGGAGAGCCCCTGCCTGGCCAGAGATGATGTTTACGGGCGATGCTATTTTCGGAAGATCACGCTTTCCGTCTTCTGTGTCGGTGTGCAAAAAGAGGATATTTATCTCTGTTTTCCAAACGTTTGTGCTAGAGATGCTTTTATCAGTAAATAATAAGCCCCTTATTCTGTATCAATCTGTGATTGCAAAAGGGTTTAAGGTATAATTCTTCTCCACACCGATCTGACAGGGTCACTGGAGAGGATGGGCTCAAGAAAGGTAAGTGCGTCTACCCAGTACAGCACTTGTCTAGCACATACAGTTAGAAGTGGGAAGGTAAGTCAGAAGGTACCCAGTCGTGCCCACCATATCTTTGAATTACTCACTGCTTCCTGTCAGGGAATTATTGAGGACCTTTCCAACCCTGCCTGATGCACTTTTAATATAGTTCTTCTTAATCTCTTCTTAAAAAAGAATGAAGAAAATCCAGTTTCATGATTGCCTGGCCCAGCTCAGTTGTCCAGTGAGCCATGGCCATATGAAATGTTGCCCCGTCAAAATGGAAGAAGAACCAATGGAACCTTGCTGTCTCGCTTTTGCCTGGTTCGGCATCTCTGTTACAGGTGCTTGCTTGGTCCTGTTGGCCAGGCAGGCCACGGCTGAGTGGCATAGGCTGAAGCAAAGACCTTGTCCTTTCGATGCCCTGGCCCTCTTGTGGGTTACTATTTCTGAGCCTTCCTTAGAGGCTATGCCATATATCTTGTCAATTCTAAGAAGAAGCTTTGACCCCTACCAATGCTAAAAGTTAGTGACTTTTTATCTTTAGGATAAAAAAAAAAGGGAGAGTACTCAGGCTTATAATGGCTACTCAATAAATTAGCTGTCTCAGATTAAAATGGAGCCCACGTGCCTGAACATATTTGCCAGAGTACGAGGGGCTATGGAGTGTAGTGTAGCAGTGTATCTGGAGAGGTGACTGCGCGCGGAGCTGCAGCCTCTGTCTGTGTCCCCCATTCGCCTCTTGACATCGAAACAGACCTGGTCAAGGTGGCCCTGCTGAGTCGCTTGCGTGCGGCTCAGTCTTTGCCTCTGGCTGGTACCTAATGACTGCCTTTGGGCACAGCGTCCTCCTCGTCAGCTAGACTTCTCTGTTCTGCCACTCCTGTAGTTACATCGGCCTGCAAAAGAGGCCATTCCTATCACATGTTCACTGAGAAAATGCAGTCGTTTAGAAGCGACCATCCGAATTCAGGCAGGATTTTTCCTTTCCCTCATTCTGTACTATTTCTGATCCCTCAGGCCAGTTGTTTTCTCTCACAAAGTGAAACTCAGGAGTCTGAATAAGCTGGAACCCGGGAAGCTCCATACAGCAGGATTCAGACTTTCCTCCCAGTTTGCCAAATCCTTTCTCAGAGCTGCTACTTTGTGGTTCCCAGAGTGTGTCCATTCCCAAAGGCCAACATAGATTCTACTTTAATGCCAACATCCGATAACAAATGCCCTCAGATCCTGTCTCGGTCCTGGTTTCAGACCTGACAGTTGGAAGCTGCCCCTCTGAAGGCAGGCGGCGCTGCTGCTCCAGACCCCAGCCGTGCCTGCATGCCAGTACCCTGGCCATTGCCAACTCCGCTCTCCTGCTTCCTTGGATGGCAAACACATATGCTGGTTGGTTTCCATGTAAGACATACCTTAGGGCTCGTCCTGGAGCTGGGGAGGCAGCGTGTCAGGAAACAACTTTCTCACAAGTAGTTTTTAGCCCCTAATGCTAGCAGTGACTCCTTGTATGTGAGAAGAATTAAGGGACAGAGAAATGCTCTGACGCAGGAGTCTCCCCCAGCCTAGGGTGATGCTGAGCTCTTTAGCTGGGCAAGCGGAGAGGAGAGCTTCAGTACCCAGGTGCCTTGGAGAGCTGATGCTATAAAAGGCCAACCTGTTCCCGGAAGATCGCAGCGAGGTGCCTGATAGCCTAGCATAGTTTTGTCACCCGGGGGAGTCCCCTGCAGACTAATGATAAGAATAAAGCAACTCACCTAATTCTCAAATTCTGCTGGTTGGAAACCAAGGTGAAGTAAGACTGGGGAGATTGGTACGGCGTATAAAGAAGTATGGCTCTGACCCTTTATTTTCTATTGGCTTGATACTGCCTTTTAGAACAGACTGACGGGTTTTATTTAAACCCTTGCTACGAAGGGGTCTTACGGAAGTTGGAGTTCACAGCATTCTGACACTAACGGGGTCTCATGATTCTAGATTTACATGATTCTAGAGGCAGGTGGGACTTAATTTGAATTCATCCTCTCTCTCTCCAGCCAAAAGGCTTAAATGACTCACCTAAGGTCCTCCTCCCACAGCGTATAATGCAGTGGAGTATTTCTGGTTTTCTGACAGTCCATTAATGCCCTGTTACCTCTTCTGCTGGAGCAGCAACACAGAGAATCTCAGCAGCACAGATAATTTCACAGTTGGTTTTATACTTCAGTGCCTGATAAAATGCCTGACTGTGACCCAGTGCTCATGTCACTTCACCCTCAGCTTGTGCTCCTTGGGTACACGTTGCTGCTAGTTGGAGTAAGAGCAGCGGCCCCAGTGGCCCAGAGGGGTTAGGCTCCCGACTTCCCTCCCACATCCTTCAGCACCGGCCAGAAACAAGGCCGAGGGTGTGCGATTTAGAGAAGGAAATTTAGGGAAACAGAAAGGGGCAGGGGAGACGCGGGAGGGGATACTTTCCCCTAAGCAACTGAACAGTCCAGCCTGCATGGCCGCATTCAACAGAAGCAGAGAGGCGGGGGTGAGGCTCTCTGTTTCCTGAGTGGGCGAATGTGCTGCCCAGGGGTTATCCGTGGGGAAAAGCCAAGCATTGGCACCCGCGGAATCCTTTTCGTTTGCTAGCTTCTTTCCTCACCCCAGTCTCTTCATCCCCCTCCTTCTATTGTTTCTTCTTTGCCCACTCCACCCCCACGCCAGCCGCCCTCTCCAGTCCCCAGGAGCAGCTGTTCAGATGACACCTGCTAGAGGATAGGCTTTTATCTTCCGAGCGGTTTCCCATGGTGTCTCCTGGCTTCCGTGAGCAGGAGAAACCTTTGTGAGCCCAGAATGAGAACTGCCGGTGGTTTTAGGGGAAAGAAGGAGCGTATTTTCCTTCTTCTGTCTCCCTTTGTCCCTAGGAAGAAGAGATGGTCCTAAAAGAGAGAGTCTTTGGTCTAGATGGAAGGTTGCATGAATTCCTCTTTCTCCACAGAACTTTGTTGCCCTGGTCCTCAGCTATGCTACCCTATTTAGAAAGAAGAATGAGGTTTTAGAAGGAGGAACTAGGCTGGCAATTATGGAGGTCTTGGCCCAGACCAGGAAGGGCAAGTTCAGTAGCTACTTAAAAGAATCTTCGGTAGGTGGTAGAAGCGTGGGAAGGTTTTCACAAAACCTGGGGGAAGCAGCCTAGACAGCCTGAGGGTGGGTGACTGAGAAAGGCAGAGGGGACAGGGCCCTGCCCCTGCGTCTCCGCCCCCTGCAGGGAATTCCGCTTTGCATCTTGGGAGTGCCCCGTCTGTCTGGTCTGAGTCCGGGGCCTTGGGCAGAATGAGGCCAAGAGCGTGTGAAAGCTGTGGGCCTTCCTGGCCCAGCCCAACCCCAGACTCTGAGCGCACTTGTCCATCCAGCCCCCTCCTTGCCCAGAGCTGGGCTTTGGGCTTAGCTGCCATAATGCTGCCAGGCAGGGGGCAGAGACATCTTGACGGGGGCAAGTGGCTCAGTCTTCCAGAACCTGAGAGCCCTCCCTGCACTCTGCCCTCCCTCAGGCCTGGCGCCCCCGGTGCTGCTGTCCTCTTACAAGCTTTGTTTCGTCTTGAACCTTGTTGTTACCTTGCAGTGACCTGTGGGCCAGGGTGGGAGGATGATAGTATCCCCACCTTGGTCGAAGCTGATATTGTGTCTGCCCGTGGAAGTGGCGCCTTCAGTCTTTTTATTTAGCTCTGAGGCATGAGCCCTTGGAGTGTGACCCCCGGTGGAGGTGCATGTGTGCAGGAGGGAGAAGGTGGCTGAGCAGAGGGCAGTGGAGGGCACCCAGGGGAGCTTTCTCTGCACTGTGCCAGAGCTGGAAAGGAGATGCGCTGCCCACCAAAGGTATTGTGGACCACAACTGAGGAAGGGGCATTCTCTACGTCCATCATCCTCCTGCTGGGAGCTCCATACGGGCTGGAAGTCCAGCAGATAGAGAGCTCATCGCCAAGCCGCGGGTGTGTTAAGGTGGTGATGCCGAAGTAGGGACTCCCTGTATCCTTGGAGGAGTGGTCTTTGATTAGCAGCAGGAGCTGGCCAAAGCCCGTTGGTCCCTACATTCATTTTCAGCTATTTCTCCCCTCACCCCCTAATCCACAGTTTTTAAGAGAGGACTTGAAGGGTATTCTGATGTCCGTTCTTACATACCAAACAGGACTGCCTTCAGATCAACCCAGAGAAACCTCTTCCTTGTCCTCTGTGTGGGAGAAGGTTTTGCTGTCTCTTTGGCAAGGTCTTGTAAGTCAGGCAGCTGGGAAGTCCCTCGTGATGCCTAACCTAGCCCCACCCTCTCTGGGGCTGAGCTGGTTCTGCTGAGGGGTACCCCTGCTGACAGTCCTGGGTGTCCCAGGGAGGCTGGCTCCGGCCCTTCCCTGCATGAGTCAGGTCACAGAGGGCTGGGCCGCAGCTTCTCTTCCCAAGGCCTGGGTCCCTGCACAGGCTCACAGCAGACACACGTTTTCCATGGCTGCCCATTCCATCTCTTGCCAGCCTGGGCAGTGGCCCCGTAACTCCCAGCATGGGGTGAGGGCGATGACTTCACAGCTTGACATTCTTGTCGCCTCTCCCAGCTCATGTGCTCAGTCTGGTTCTTAGGGCCAGAAGTGCTGATTTGGGTGGGGCTTTCTCTCACGTGTTCTTGGGGACAAGGTGTCCTCTCACTTTCCTGATGTATTTCTAGGGGAAAACCTTCTTCTGTTTCCAACATTTTCTCCCTGCCAAGTCTTCCTTCCCCTCCTCATGAAGCTGTGAGATTTGAGAAGCAACTGCAGAAATCAGGGACTAAAACCCTCTCCTGGGCCAGAGAAGTATTTATGTGGAATTACAGTTGCTGAGATCAGGGCCTGAGAGCCCCTTGGGGCAGGAAGAATTGGAATGGAAAGCCCCGAATTGGGGATCAGCTGAGCTCCCAGTCCCACGTGGCTTTCCCTTGCTGTGCCGCACGTCAGCGAGGTTCCCGTCCCACTGGCAGCAGCCCCAGCCTGCTGTTCCCGCTGCAGGGCACACTGGGGACTGGCACTGCCACTTGGCTTCTTAAGGTGGCTATTCTAAGAGCTTAAAATGGCTTAAGGTGAAGCGGGTAGATAAGAGGTAGTGGCAAGAAAGAAGGAAGAAAGGGGGTGACTTTGAGGGAATCTGGGCAGCAAAGCCTGATCTTTTTTGTTTTCTGTAATAAATCCTGTTCCATATGCTTGGCTCCAAAAAGGCCATAATGAGCCTTTCATAGGTTGGACTCTGATGGCCTGGCATCATTATCCCTGAGGACAGGAAAAAGACAGGATGAGTTTGCCCCACATGTGAACAGTGCAAACAGGGCTGATTTGCCTAGAGGTGCAGAGGAGAGTGGCTTGTGGGCCAGTCATGAAGCGATAGGGTGACCAATTATCCCTGTGTGCCTGGGACCCAGGGGACAGGAACTTCTGCACTAAAACCTAGAACATCCCAGGCAAACCAGGACTGGTGAGTCACACTAGAACGAAGCCTCTCCCAAGTGCAGCTGCCTGCCCACCCCAGCGCCCCCATGCATGTAGGCAGGCATCCCACTGCTTCCCGTGGTCTGGTGTAGACTCTGCCACATTCTAGCTCCAGTAATTATATAATCTCCGCAGGCCTTAGTTTGCTTATATGTAAAATGGGGTTAATAGTACCTGCTGCTTAGGGTTTTGCAGCTTTTGAATGAGAAGATAGAAATGTGCCTGGTGAAGGGTCTGGTACATAGTAATTGCTTAAATGTTAGCAATCTTATTTATTACTCATTCATTCCATTCATTCAACAAATTTGCATGTGTACCATGTGCCAGGCACTGCTGTTGGCCTAAAAAACAAAGACAAAAATCCTGCCCTTGTGGAGGAGGATAGACAAACATAACAAACACATGTGTATCGTAGATTATATTAGGGCAGAAGCCCTGCAGAGGGAACCGGTTGAGGAGGCTACAGGGGACTGAGGGTCCTGGGGCAGGGAAGTCATAATGTTAAATATGATGGTCAGTGTAGGCCTCTCTAAGGAGGTGACATTTGTGCAAAGACCTGAAAGAGGTGAGGGAATGAGCCCAACCTAGTGAAGAAGAATCCGAGCACGGGGACCGGCTTGGGCAGGGCCCTGGACGGGGGTGCGTCCGGGGCTCAGAGAACAGCAGGAAGGCCCAAGTGGCTGGACCTCACGAACGTGGAAGAGACAGTAGGAGCTAAGGGATGGGCACTGGCGACTCAGAAGGGGCCTTATAAGCCATCATAAGGCCTTCTATGCCCAGTTCCACTCCAAGGAAAAGCTTCCAGAGGATTCTGAGGAGATGAGTGTCATGGGTTTTGTTTGAAAAAGATCGTCTTGGCTACTTTGTTGAGACGAGACTGAGAACAGGAAAGCAAGGGTGGAAGAGGGGGCCCAGGCAGGGGGCGGGTGTGGTCATCCAGGGCAGGGCAGTGGCGGTGTAGCCCAGGATGGTAGCAGGGGCAAATGAGAGGGGAGTGGACCCTGGTGTGCTTTGTAGGGGAAGCCGACAGGATTTGCTGAACTAACGGCTATGGCGGATGGGAGACAGAGGAGGCGGGGCTGACCCGGTAAGGACAGGAGACCGGGGAGGGGTGCGGCTGGCCCAGGCGGGCTGATGTCGTTCTGGCCTCCACGAGGCCATGGGGATGTCCCTTTCGGTGACCCCTGGTGCCTGACGTCTTAGCTCGCCCTCATAGTCGTCTGCTCACCCTTGTTAAGGAGGGGATGGCATCGCCTCCCTTTGCATCTCCAGCTGCGCTCCTGGAGAAGTGCCCCAGGTAGGCCCACGAGCCGTCAGAACGCCTGTCACCCTCAAGCAGAGCCGGGCCCCCACAGCAGTCCCAGCTTGGCACAGCCCTGCTCTCCCTCCGGTCTCTGGGAAGAACGGACGAGGAAGGCTGCCCCCTGGCAGCCCCCGCTCTGCCTGCCGGCACCCCAGAATGCTCTGCCCAGGAACCTTCCTTTCCCAGGCCTTTGGTCTCTTTCCTGACTTCTCAGAGTGGCCGAGACAGGAAGCCTCCGGCAAGCAGCCCAGGTTGCCTGCAGCGTTCTAGCCGGACCTGAGCTCCCTGCTCTGTGGGGCTCAGCTGGCGGCTGGAGGCTGAACGGAACCCTCAGGTGCCACATGCCCCCACCCGCCGCTCGGCGGCTCCATGCTCCAGCACCAACAGGCGAACAGGGTCTCCCGGCCTGTGCATGTGGTTCACCTCCGCTGCACCCCGGGCAGAGCCCACATCTGCCTTCCCAGATCCGCGACTGTCCGGAGTACCTCTCCTGTTGGTGTTTGTTTTTAGGGTGGAGAAATGGAGGCTGTCTGGGACCCTGCAGGTAATAACTCCCTTGGGTCCCTATTTTCCCATTTTCAATAGCTTTTCCTATCCGAATGCCTTCCTTAGGTCTGACCCAGATCTTTCCTCTTGCCATTAAAGATCACACTCTCGGGTCCTATTCAGTGGAAATGCAGCGTAGAGGTCATGCTGCACCCACAACCCCACCAGGGGAACAGCCCTTCGCCAGGACTACAGTGCAGATCCTCAAGCTCCGTTGAATGCCCCTGTCCTCTGATTCTGACCCTCCTCACCTGCTGACCTTTCCTCAGGACAAAGGTCGCCCCACCATGCCTGTGGGGAGCCCATCAGAGAGCGTGGCCAGGGGCTTCAAGGCCAGAACCAGGGCCATTGGCTGCTGTGTTTAAATAACTTGATAAATGCCAACTGGCATTAATTGAAATTTTAGGATTTCCTCCTTCCCTTAAAATGTTACCCCCCAAGGCCCAGCAGAAGGGCCTAAATAGAAGAAAGGCATAGGAATAATTCTGCCTCTCTCCTTTCTCTCTGCAAACGTGCCTGGAATATGTGTGCACCCCTGCACAGGCATATAAGCATACGTGTTACATGTGTGCTCCCGGGGAGCATGCTTGTGATCAGGACTGTTTACTATCTGACTTTGTGGCTTCACACCCTCTTCTCTTTTTATTCAACTTGAATAGTAGTGCTTCTCTCGGCACCTAGCCCTTAGGCTAAATAGTACTTCTCTTAGTACTTGTCTCAGTACATAGTGTTAGTAGAATAGTAGTACCTCTTAGTGGTGTGTGTGTGTGTGTGTGACAGAAAAGGAGGGGTATGGGTGTTGAAAGGGGGTACCACTGGAGCCTCACAGCCTCTGCTCTGTTGATCTCCTAAAGTCACTGGAACATGGAATCAGGACAACTGGTTGGACTCTGTCTCCCAGCCTCTGTAGCATGACCTGGAGCAGATAGCTCCTTCTTCCTGTCCTGTGTGTGGGAGCGAGTAGATGGCTAACTCTTAATCTGCACGACTTCTTACATCACCACCGGCATTTACATGTTAATGAAAGAGAAAAGTTCTCTGCCAGCCCCTAGAAATTTTTTAATGTCTGTGCTCTTAGAGCTGGAGCCTGGGAGAGGTCAGTGAGGAGGAGATGAAGTCTGAGGTCGAACCCTGGACACTGTGAGGAGTGAGTGGCCCCTGTGACCCACTTGTCCCAGGTGGCCTAGGTTTAGACTGAAGATGTCACACACCCTGAGTTCTGGGAAAATGAGGGCAGTTGGTCACCCTAACTAGATCTCATACTCGGGCAGATGGGGAAGCAGGGGGTCTTTTCAAACGGGGCCTTGGAACTGCCTTCTTCTCTCATTCTCTTCCCCTTTTCTGAATCTCACCCATTTATCTCACTCCTACCTGCTTCTCAGGTCTGTCTGGGAACCCTGCAGATCTGGAGAAACGTAAGCACGTGTTTGGACAGAACTTGATCCCCCCAAAAAAGGCCAAGACCTTCTTAGAATTAGTGTGGGAAGCCCTTCAAGATGTCACACTCATCATCCTGGAGATCGCCGCCATCATCTCCCTGGTCCTGTCCTTCTACCGCCCCCCTGGTGGAGAGAATGAACGTGAGTCTTGGCAGCCCAGCACGCCCCATTCTGGGTCCTTCCCACCACCCCTCCTGAGCCCCTGGTCCTGGTGGCCTAGACGCCCGCCCCCATTATCCAGGCTGGGGTCTCCCAAGGAAATCAACAAGTAGCTAGTACGCTCTTTTTCCACCCCAACCTTATTCCAGAGTCTTTCTCCTCTTCTCCATCGAGCCCTTATTCAGAATGTCCTGAATCCACTACCTTTGCCCAGCTAACGAAGCCCTTCTTCTCAGAGTGCCCCCCACCACTCGTCCGGCATCCCGGGAAGCAGCGACGGGAGCCTGACCGTGCTGGGAATCATGAGGCCTTCCCGGGCGACTTGCCTGTAATTCGCATCGGCATCTTTGCTGAGCTATTTGCTTCTTCTGGGTCCTCAGGAACAGTTGTATCGGCGGTGTGATGATGCCAATCCTGCTGTCCTCCGGTGTTCTCAGAGGATAGCCCTCTGCCCAAGAGTTTTATTTTCTGCTATACTTTATCCCTAACTTTCCATCCTGGGGAATTTCAGAAATACCTCCTCATTTCTAATGTCAACCAAAGCCCCGAGCCAACCCTTTCTTTCTCTCCTTTCCCTGGCTAGAGTGTGGCCTACCTGTAAGTAGCCCTGAGGATGAAGGGGAGGCAGAGGCCGGCTGGATTGAGGGGGCAGCCATCCTGTTCTCGGTGATCATTGTGGTGCTAGTGACCGCCTTCAATGATTGGAGCAAAGAGAAGCAATTCCGGGGGCTACAGAACCGCATAGAAAAGGAACAGAAATTCTCCGTTATCCGAAATGGTCACATCATTCAGCTCCCAGTGGCTGAGATCGTGGTGGGTGATATCGCCCAAATCAAATATGGTAAGAGCTTCCTGGTTCTTGTACCTATACCACCTTCCCTATTTGAGAGCTGGGTCCTTTGGTATAGGGGGCTGGGAATTGCTGAGAACCCAAAAACCCAGATTATTTTAGCATCTAAGTGAGAGTTTTAGGACATTGTGGCAAAGAATTTCAAAGAGAGGAGTAGTGGACATTCTCCCAAAAGATTGTCACACTCACCCCTTCTGTGCCTTACGGTGAAAAGTATGTAATATGAAGGCCACAGGAAGGGATTCAGGGATCAGTGATTGAATGGATAATGCCTGGGAAGGAGTCTTGGCCCAGGTTGTCAGAGCTGGAGTTGTCCCTCAGAGGTTCTCCGGATCCTCCTGGGGTCACTGCCCTACAGGCAGAGCTGTGGAAGCAGCCCGCAGATGGGGCTGGCTGGTCTTCCCCAGGTTCTCACCTGTCGCCCCTCCCCCGCTGCACACTAGGTGACCTGCTGCCCGCAGATGGGATCCTGATCCAGGGGAACGATCTCAAGATTGACGAGAGCTCCCTCACCGGGGAGTCAGACCATGTCAAGAAGTCCCTGGAAAGAGACCCCATGCTGCTCTCGGGTATGGCCCCTGGCTGTCTCCGTTCCCATTCTACTCCCCTCCCCCCACCCCCAGACAACACACTGCAGAGCCCCGATCCAGACCTGGCTCTCTCCTCTGGCCCTGGCCCTTCTCCTTCCCCTGGGTTCACCTGGAGCAACAGCTGATTAGTGGGCTCAGCACAAGGCCATCAGGCAACCTGAAGAGGCTCCCTCTGCAGCAAGTGCTGCAGTGGCCGTGCAAGGGCCCTGCTGGCTGGGGCGGGGGCGGACCTTACCCCGAAGCAGTTACACGCATTTTCCTCCTCACCTGCCAATTCGCTTGGTCTACTTTAAATGGGCCCAGCTCTTGACCTTTTCCTCTCCGTGGTGTGTATCATCGTCATGGGGGAGGGAAGAAAGGGGACTGTTTCCTACTTGTGTTTCACACCAAAACATGTCTAGGTATAAAAACACCACCACTCTCTTGGTCTCCTTTCTCATAGGGACCCATGTCATGGAAGGTTCTGGCCGGATGGTGGTGACTGCCGTGGGTGTCAACTCCCAAACTGGAATCATCTTTACCCTCTTGGGGGCCAGTGAGGGGGAAGAAGAGGAGAAGAAGAAGAAAGGTAAGGGGCATTCAGAATGAAAGTCTCTGCCTTCCCATCCACGTGGACAAACCAGGAAGCAGGGGGGGCAGAGCCGGAAGGAACGCCTGGTCGGAAGAAGCTGCCGATGAAGAGTAGACATCCAGACTCCTTGCTGAAAGCAAGATGTCCACCCTGGCTCCCCAGGGTGCTCTGATGCAAACCATATCCTGGCTGTCGGCTCCCCAGTCAGGCTGCACTTGAGCTCGAGTCCTGTGTGTGTCGGTGGGCTGCGCAGGGCTGGGTTCCCAAGCTCGCCCCAGGTGAACGGATGAGGTGGTCCGATGCTCCCTGTGGAACCCTCCAAGCCCTGCCCCTTTCTTCATCAAGCACCGGGACTAGATGAGCGAAGGGAAGGGGCAGGGGAAACTGGCCAGGAGAGGAAGCTGGAGTGCTGCTGAGGCCAAGGGCTGTCAGTGGAGGAGAGACACGGTGGGAGGGTGGGCACAGAGAGGCAGTGTCGGCCCCTCGTCAGCCCTGTCTTTAACATTTGCTTGTTCCTAAAGGAAGGAGAAATAAGGTGAGCAAGAAAAAGATCCTAAAACTAATCTACACCTTCCCCTAACCGTTTCTTCTGCCCTTAGAAGAGAGAAGGGTGTCTTCCATTTGGCCGAGGACCATCTTGTACTGTTGCGTAGGGGGCATTTATGAGAACAGAACCAAACACGTTCTCTCGGGAGCTCTTGCTCTTTGGGCAGCTGCCTGCAGGTGGATAAGGACTCGCTGCTGAATCGGCATGGAGACGCCCTCCAGGCAGAAACAGTTCCAACCGCTTGCTTCCTACCCCCACCCACTTCTCCAAGTGCTGTGACTTGGGTCAGGAGCACCCCCTCCCTGCACCCCCAGCAGCAGCCGAGCTCCAGGAGACAGCAGCCCAGGGGTTGGTGTGCACTCACCTCGTGAGCCGTCCTGGCCACATCCCGAGGATCCATGCGAGCCCCTGACGGGTGCACGTAGGCAGGGACGTGAGCTTCCTTCACATCCCCTGCCGAGCAGCTCGACCCCTTTGCTGGCGCCCTTTTGGGCTCCAGCAGGGCACCACACTGGATACCTGATCTCTTAATAGTCACTATGGGTCTCCACCCCACTTTTTTCTTTCTTGTTCAAACAGGTAAAAAACAAGGAGTCCCTGAAAATCGCAACAAAGGTAACCTTTCCACCCACTCATTTACCATCTCTACCTGCCCACACTCAAACCAGACCTCTCCGGGCCATCTGCCTTGTCCCTTTTCCTCTCCATAAATCTGTTATCTGCTGCTGTGGCCCAGATGCCTCATCCCGAGGAAGGTGCAGAGATTTGGGGGTGGGCTCAAGTCCCAATCCCAGTCTAAGATGGAACAACAGCGCCCCCTGCTGTTGGCTCCCGGAACCTCACGTCAAGGTTTCTCTTGAGGAGCGTGTGGGGTTGCTCTCCTCTTCCCAGGGTGCTCTTTGCTTCACCGCCCTGGGTCAGATTAAGCACTAATGGCCATCGGTGTCCGGGCTGGAAGACTTCAGGGTCCTCACGGTGGAGGGGTTGGGGTGGGCAGTCCCTGCACCCTCCTCTCGCCAGCTTCCTCACTGGTGTCCTCTTCTGATCTGGATTCCTTCTTTGCTGTCTTAAAGGGGTGGTTGGAGAGAGCCCTTTCTCCGCACCGCTTCCCCACCTCTTTCTTCGTTCTCTCCACAGTCTGTTTTCTTCCTCCTTATCTGATGTGTGTTTCTTTTTTGGTGGCTGTGTTTACATTACATCTCTGTCTTGTTTGTGAGTCTGACAGCAGAGACATGTATCAGGAAGGGCTTCCTAAGCACAGGGGCTGAGCTCTGCAGGGGCGAAGTTGGAGGGATATTGGGAACCTGTGAGAACTGTTGTCTGGAGGGAGCTCCGAAAAATATTTTTCCCTTTGTAACCTACATCATAGTAGTCTTTAGAAATAAAGTCATCACATCGGAGAGCCAGAGCTCCACAGAAATAATTCTTTAATTTTAGGTCTCTTTAAATTCTTCTTTTTAAGGCAAAATGGATATGTCTATCTTTATCCCTGCTTTCTCTTATTCCAGGGAACCCCTCATGCCAGCATCTTCCCTGTCCCCTAAAAGACTTGACACTAGGTCCCACTCTGTACTTCCCACCTTTGTCAGGCAGAGGAAAAAGGGGGGTGTCCTTCACCTGTCATTCAATTGATATAAGAAGGAACTGGAAAATACCCTGTGTCTGAGGCCTGTGTTTCTTCCTGAGAGTCTAGAGACAGGGAGAGATAAACCTCTGAGCAGAGCACATCAGGACCCTTATGCTATCGGGACATCTGCCGGCTTTCCCCTTTCAACCCCTTTCTGCAATAAAGACACCATTTTAAGCACTGAATTCCAGGAAGGATGGTCATTGGTAATAGAGCCTAGTGGTGCGACTGATCCTCTTGCTGGAATAAACCTGGCTCAGGGCTCTGAGGTGGTGCCAGGAAGCTGCCACCGAAAAGGAAGCCCATACCCCAACAGGGCCCTGTTCCAACTGCAGTTACCACCGTATCATTCTGAAAGCCCTGGTAGAGGGTCGAAGGCAAATTCCCTGCCTGGCACGGGGTAAAGGTGGTCAGAACTGAAGTCAGGGGTCCGAGGTGTATTCCAAAAAGGAGACAGAGGGTTTTCGGTTTCCACCTGCCTTGCAGCTGGTGCCCCTGCCTCCCCCGCTCACCTGTCCCATTTGTGTGTGCACCCCAGCAAAGACTCAGGATGGAGTAGCCCTAGAAATCCAGCCGCTCAACAGCCAGGAGGGAATCGACAGTGAGGAAAAGGAGAAAAAGGCGACCAAGCTACCCAAAAAGGAGAAGTCAGTGCTGCAGGGCAAGCTGACGCGCTTGGCTGTTCAGATCGGGAAAGCGGGTGAGTAGGGCGGCAGCTTCTGCTTGCCGCTGCCTATCGTCCCCGCTGCCTATCGTCCCCCGCTGCTTTACCTGGTTTCCTTCTGCACCAGCCAGGTTTGGCAGAAAGAGGCGAAAATTTATGAGTGGCTGATGTAGTCTAGGTAGCTGTGTGCCTGTCTCTGCCACCCTTTGGCCACCCGCTAGGCTTTTTCAGAGAGAAATGTTTTCCTCTGTCATTTCCCCTGTCACCTACTGGCTTATAAATTCTTTTCGGGTACAGAAAGAGGGCTGGTGCTGTTTGCTGCAGGCAATTCCCTAGCGTGGTAGTAGCATCTGGCCCGGCACAGGCAATAAATTTAAAATAAAGACTGGAAGAAAAAGGAGGATAGTGATTAGAGAGGCTCTTTCCAGAGGCAGGTCACGAAAGGCGCCCTTATGTAGCTGAGAGGAAGCGACCCCTCTAAGCTCGCCTCCACATTCCCGCTCCTTCTTTCGGTGGTGGGGTGGGGCAACGGGTGCGCAGGGAAGGTGGCTCCTTCACTGCAAGGTACCGTCCCTTACCGCTGTTCATTTCCCGACCTGCTGCTCTGCTCACTACAGTCAGTCTGGTCCAGTCCATTCTGTGCGTCCCGTTCCCCCGGGATCTTGTTAGAGCCGACTCTGGCTCAAGGCTCTGGGGCAGAGCCTGATGTTCTGAGTCACGAAGGAGCCCCGAGGCGATGCGCCTGCCCCTCGCCCACCAGGCACACACCTAGCAGCAAGTGGCCCACTAACCGATGTTGGACTGTTTCCATTTAAATTCTGTTAAAACAAAGTACAGTTAAGCATTCAGTTCCTTGGTCACATTGGCCTTATTTCAGTGGGTCGATAACCACATGTGGTAGGAGCTACCGTAGAGGACAATGCAGATATTGAACCCTGGAGAGTGTTAGCCTGGCCTCTCCACTCAGTCCCGGCACCCAGCTCTGGCAGCCCTGAAATCTCTCGAATGTATACTGTACATGGACGAGATGAACTGCGAGGGTGGAATCAGGTTATTGAACCCAGCTCACAGGTTTGAAATTGAACAGACTCTTCCCAACCCCTCCCTCCTCTTGTCCTAAACCCTGCCTGTTCTGTAGGGAGCACAGGCGTCCCCTGGCTGACTGCTGGTCTCCTCTGTCGCTTCATTGTACATGTCAAGTGAGGCCAGGACTGGGGCGAAAAAGGGAGGTACCTTGCCCTACCCTGAGAGTGAGCGCCCCCTTACATTTTGCACCTAGATGCCTTGATTGCCCCTCCGTATCCCTCACCCCGATGAAGGAAAGCACAAAAGAATACGCTTTCACTGATCTAGTCACCTCTAGCTTTGCTCTGATCCCCCTGAATCATCAGGCCCTCGGGGAAAGCAAAGACCCAAACCAGACTCTGGGTGGAAGCAGGGCTCTTCCCACAGAAGGTACAGGTGTGCCCAGATGTTGATCCCCTCAGCCCTGGCAGCACCCGGGACAGTTGGCGCCCCCAGGCCTGGTGTTTTCTGACCCTGAGCAGAGCCTGCGTTTGCCGCCATGTGTAGGGTGGCCACCATCCCAGTTTGCTTGGGACTTTTTTGATCTTAGCACTGAAAGCCCCCCATCCCAGGGAACTGGGTGGTCTCAGCAAACCAGGGGGGCTGGGCTCCCTGCCCATGTGCTTGTCAGACCTCTCTGTGCCCTAGCATCCTCGGGAGACGGGAGAAGAGCAGTCACTCATCTCACAGGGCTGCTGGGGTAATTAAATGAGCCCATACACGTGAGGTGCTTGTCAGATCCCTAGCGAGCTCTGATAAATATCTGCTGTTATTATCATCCTCTGTCTATACCACGTCAGGAGAAAGGCTGGGGAACGTGTTCCAAGGGCCAGGCATGTAGGAGATGCTAACACCATGGGGGCATTACTGCGGACAAGTCGTGTACTGCCCAACATCCTCAGGCCACTGGGGGGGATACCCACATTGATGAACTACTTGGAAATAGGCAAATGCAGTCACTCCATTGTGCACTGAGGGAAGAGGGTAGGTCTGAGATAGAATCCCAGAACACTGTTTCGGAAAATGAGGCCACCCCCATCTGTGAATGTGGAAACAGGCTCAGAAGGGTCAGAGACTCGTGCAACGCCACAAGTCATTAGCGTGGTGCTGGGACGAGAGCTTGTGTCTTTGGAACGCGAAACCAGGTCTTTTCCCCTATGCTGTGATGTTCAAGCGACAGAAGAAGACAGAGAGGATTTTGGTATGATGTCCTGGGGACGGTGGTTTTTCAGATCAGAAGCAAAGGTTGTGATTTAGGCCGGTGCGTGCTGGCGAGGGCACTAGGCATGCCCGTGAGCCTGGGTTTCCGTGCCTCGCTTCCCCACCAGGTCTGATCATGTCCGCCATCACAGTCCTCATCCTGATTCTGTACTTTGTGATCGACAACTTCGTGATACACCGCAGGCCGTGGCTGCCTGAGTGCACGCCCATCTACATCCAGTACTTCGTCAAGTTCTTCATCATCGGCATCACCGTCCTCGTGGTGGCCGTGCCAGAGGGGCTGCCGCTGGCTGTCACCATCTCACTGGCCTACTCCGTGAAGGTGAGGCGGGCTGCTGCCATCTGCGCTGTTAGGACAGAGATGGGTAGGGATCGTGCCGCAGGGCCTCTGCGGGAAGGACAGGCCATTGTCCGTCCTCCACTCTGCTGTTAGGACAGAGATGGGTAGGGAGCGTGCCGCAGGGCCTCTGCGGGAAGGACAGGCCATTGTCCCTCCTCCACTCTGCGTGGTGCCTCACAAGGGCAGAAGCTCTGGCACCGTGGAAGGGCCACCCCAATGGGTTGCATCCCTGTGTAAGCAAACAGTAGAATCTTAGAAGGATTCACAAGAATATTGTCCTACATTTTTGCGTGAGACAAGAGAGTGAAAGACAGAGAGGTGTTGGCTAGGAAGTGGCCTGTGACCAAAGTTGGGGAAGCTCAGCTGGCCCCTGCTCAAGTCTCCTCTCTTCCCCTGTGTAGAAAATGATGAAAGACAATAATCTGGTGCGCCACCTGGATGCCTGTGAGACCATGGGCAATGCCACGGCCATTTGCTCCGACAAGACAGGCACGCTGACCATGAACCGCATGACCGTGGTGCAGGCTTACATCGGAGACACCCATTATCATCAGCTCCCAGACCCCGACGTCCTGGCACCCAAGGTCCTGGACCTTATTGTCAACAGCATTTCCATCAACAGTGCCTATACCTCCAAAATTCTGGTAAGTTCTCTGCTTGGACACTTCAAAAGGGTGGTTGGAGGGAGCCATCACTTTTCTCTGAGGCTATTTTCTCTTGTTCATCCTGCGTGAATTGCCATTGCCCATCCCATCGCCCACTCCTCAGTGAACGTGTTTGGGATGGGCCGAGGGAAGAATCCAAGCTGGGGGCTGGGGTAGGCCAGGATGCACGGCCGTGAAGTTCCCTCCTGTCTCCACGTAAAGGCAGTATCTTTGGAGAGACCTCATGCTGGTTGCAGAAGCAAGTGTATCGGGAGCAAAGCGCTCACTTTCCAGAACTAAGAAAGGGTGTACGAATGAGACCCACACAGGGTGACACACCACCCCCCACCCCCAGGGAAGACCAACGGTCCCCAAGCCTGATGGCCAGGAACTGGTCTCCACGGACCAACGTCTCCCTACCCTTGAAAAAACTCTAGTGCTGTTTCCCCGACAGGCTGTGGGCGTACATTGCACGTGCAAGGCTTGTAAGGGACTCCCTTCCTTCCTGAATCGTCTCCCTGCTTGAGGCATTTTATTCAGCAGTCCCACGTATGTATGTGCCCTCAGCCGCCAGAGAAGGAAGGCGGCCTGCCTCGGCAGGTGGGCAACAAGACGGAGTGTGCTCTGCTGGGCTTCGTCGCGGACCTGAAGCAGGACTACCACGCAGTGCGCAGCGAGGTGCCCGAGGAGAAGCTCTACAAGGTGTACACCTTCAACTCCGTGCGCAAGTCCATGAGCACCGTCATCGAGAAGCCCGGCGGTGGCTTCCGCATGTACAGCAAGGGCGCGTCGGAGATCATCTTGCGCAAGTGAGCCCCTCCCCTTCTCCTTCCCGTCCAGATCACGCCTCCCCATCACCCCATGTGAAGGACGAGCCCTCCCTCCAGGTGGCGGCCTCATAACTAATAACTGGGCACTTACTCAGGCCAAGCATTGTTTTATGTGCCTTAGATGGCCTATGTTATTTAATCTTCACGACTCAGAGAGGGAGGTACTATGGTCATCCCTGTTTTACAAGGAGAAAAGAGATGCGCAGGGAAGTCAAGGAGCTTACTCAAGGTGACACAGCCAGCAGTGGTGCAGCCAGGATGCGGGCAATGCCGGCTTCCATTTCCTAATCCAAAAACAAAATAACAGCCGCCCATCTCTCAGGTTCCTTGACTAAGCAATTCAGTGCACGTACAGTGCCTTGCACGCTGCAAGCACTAGAAATGTCAGCTCTGGGTTCGCTTCCCTTCTCATTCGCAGTTCTGATTGCAGGAAGTTGCCTAACTTAGTCAAGCGGCCTAGCCTATCCACGCGTCACCAAAGGTTGACCCATGTGGGTACAGGGCCAGCAGCTCAATCAACCAGCACCCCAACTTGGTTTCAGCCACCTTGTTTCAACCAACACATTCTTGCTGGGCACACCCTATACACTGAGCGCTCTCCTAGGTATCAGAGAGTGAAAAAGTCCCTCTCTGCCATGGAGAAGCTCAAAAGAGTGAGTGACCCACAAATGACTCTTGGCATTCTGTTCACATATGATAGGAACAGTTGACATGGGAGAATCGCACAGTCTACCTAGGCCTTACCCACCCACAGGCCACCCTACCTTGGGAGAAGGGACCAAGACAGGCAGCAGATAGAGATTTCTGGCCATGGAACAGTATCTTTAGGAATAATTCAGGTTTTCCAGAATCTACAAAATTTCCAGAGCCTCTAGGTGGCTGCAGAGACCTATTGGGTGGGGAGGGAGGTGCTGCTTTCTGACTGCGGGCCTCCCCAGGTGTAATCGAATCCTGGACAAGAAAGGGGAAGCAGTACCATTCAAGAATAAGGACCGAGATGAGATGGTGCGCACGGTCATTGAGCCCATGGCCTGTGAGGGCCTCCGGACCATCTGCATAGCGTACCGGGATTTCAGTGACGTGGAGCCCCCCTGGGACAATGAGGCCGAGATCCTCACCGAACTGACCTGTATCGCAGTGGTGGGCATCGAGGACCCTGTGCGCCCAGAGGTGAGGCTCTGGCTTCGAGAAAGGGCGAGAAAGCACAAATGGAAATCTCCCCATGGCCCCTGGTCCACGTGCACGTCAAGTGTGACTTAAAGGGAAACCACCAAGAGTCACAGGGACGGGGGCATTCATTCTCTTTCTAGTTGTGGCTCCAGGCAAGGCACCAAACTGCTTCTTACTTAGAGAGGGAGATGTTTCTGCACCTCCTGCTGCAGAGAACTGCTGTAGAATGCTGAGTCGACAGAAGGTGGCATTCCTGTGGTTAATACTGTCAGAGGGGTAGGGTGAGAAGCTCAAGTTTTACTGGGCTTATTATTTGGCACTTAAGAATAATCAGGAAGCTGTGTTCACTGGGCCACCAACTTTGTCTCTAGCCATCTTCTTTCAATCAACACTTTCTTGCTGAGTGTCCCTAGACTAGCTAGAGAACCTTCTACATGCTGCAGCATTGAAAACGTCTCTGCTTGTGAGTTCAGTTAGACGGATTGTCAAATGTCAAGGCCCAGAGGCAGGAGAGAGAGTCATGCATCTGGGACACTACATAGGGCTGGGAACTGAAACGGCTGGAGCATGAGACATGGGGGTGGGGGTGGGGGTGGGGGTGGGGGCGGAGAGCCGTAAAAGCTCCTGCTAGAAAGAAAGGCAGTGGCCAGACCTCCAAAGGCCACACATGTCCTGCTAAGGAGTTGAGAGTGTAAGTGGGGGAGAGTAAGCTTTTACACCTGGCTCTCGAAGCAAATTTCCCCCTTCAACTCATAGTACAAGGCAAATTCAAGTGTGAGTACTATGGGGTAGGACGGAAGTAAGGTGATACCAGGCAATATAATAATGACAGGACTCAGCCTGGGCCCCATGGTACTGCTTCTAGGTGCCTCTCCCCTGTCCACAGGGGTGACAGCTGAAGGGCAGCATGCCAGCCACCACCTCCTCGCCTCTTGCCTCACTCTCTACAGGTACCAGATGCTATTGCTAAATGCAAACGAGCTGGCATTACTGTCAGAATGGTGACAGGCGACAACATCAACACAGCCCGGGCCATCGCCACCAAATGTGGCATAGTGACACCCGGGGATGACTTCTTGTGCTTAGAAGGCAAAGAATTCAACCGACTTATCCGCAACGAGAAGGGCGAGGTGGGTCCTGGGTGGGTCGAACCAGGGCCTCATTTGGTGAGGGAAGGGCCGGCCCTAGATAAGGCGTCTGGGACACTTGTAAGAAAGTGGGTGGTTTTTAAACTAAAACCTAGTCAGAGCAGAGCATATCTCCTACCAGAGCTGCTCAGATGGTAAAGTCGAGAGTTTTCTTTCTTCTCATCATCTTCATTCATAAGCTGTCCTTTGAGACAGTGGCACTAACCTGTCACATCTTCCCGTTCTTTTCAGTCATGGGATGATTTTGTACTGGTTTCCTCCCACCTCAGCCCTCCTGTTATCTCTGCCCTGTGACTGAGTGGCACAGGTCTGTGAGAGGATGCGGTCTGGGTGTGGAGCAGACCAGAGCTTCCTGGCCTACATAGAAATTAAACCTACACCCAAGAAGTCCCATGTTAGCCACGTGAGCCATCAGCCAGCCTCCCCTCCTCCTGTCACGGGTCTAAGAAATGGAGGATCTGCTCCCAGACAGGGAATTGGGAGGAAAAAGAAGCCAAGCAGGGTCGGGAAGGTCACCACCAGTGAATCCACCTCCGGAGGCTGAGCTGGCTGCTTCGTCGCCATTGGGCCAGGATAACAGTCCCCTGTGGCCCTGGAGGGCCAGGGGCCCCAGAAGCTCCAAGTGTGTAGAGGACTGAGAGTTCCCTGAATGGCTGTTCGGGGCTGGACTGACCCAGGTGTGGTCTCATGTTGGCAGGTAGAACAAGAAAAACTGGACAAGATCTGGCCTAAGCTTCGGGTCCTGGCGCGATCTTCCCCCACTGACAAGCACACACTGGTGAAAGGTGAGGTGGGCTCCTGACTAGGCGCCTGGGCTAGAGGATGGGGGTGGGGGACAGGGGAGGACCCTCAGCCAAAGCCACTCTCCTGTCCTGAATAGGGAGGTCCTAGGAGAGCTCTCCAGCTCACGGGGAGAACATACAGGTTAGCAAACATCTGAGCCCTGGTGAGTATGAGACATATAATCAAGTTGTTTTTGAACATCATAACCTTATTCGCCAATAGTACTGTAAACTAGGCAGGGCAGGTTAAAAGATTCCCATTGCAAATAAGGGAATTTGAAACTGAGAAGATAAGTAACTTACTCAAATTGCCCAGCTGGTGCGTGGAAAGGGTGCATTTGGCCCCCAGGCCTCCGTCTTCAAATCGTCAGGTACTAGCTGCCTTACCACAGATCACCACGTAACAGCTGCCTTCGGGCACCGGCCAAGATGTGTGAGAGATGAGCCCTTAGCTCAGAGTTCTACCCTTGAGACAATTTACTGCCCTTGGCAATACTACAGAGCCTCCAGCACAGGGAGAAAAGAAGGTAGAAAGGGAAGTGGGGGCAGGGACCAGGGACCAGGAGGAAGCCCCAAAAGCACCTTTCATGGGGAGCAGCGGGCTCACCGTGGGGCCTCAGACGATGCCTGTGGACTCCCTGTGGCGTGCGTTTCTTCCAGGCATCATTGACAGCACTGTTGGGGAACAGCGCCAGGTGGTGGCTGTCACCGGGGATGGCACAAACGACGGGCCCGCTCTGAAGAAGGCGGATGTCGGTTTTGCCATGGTAAGCGCCCAGCCTAGCGCCTCCCTCTGACTGTAAGCTGCCCTCTCTGTTGGGGAGAAGCCTGCCGCTTCCTGTACCTCCACTTCCCACTTTGTGCTCTTTTCCCTAATTCCATCTCTCCTGCCCACCTGGCCAATAATGGTATGTACAGTGGGAGACCCACCAGACATGAGGAGTAAATGACTCAGGAGGGGAAATCGAGTATCACCACCCAGGTACACAGACCAACTTAAACTTGCCTATGAACTTGATGCTATTTTTTGCTTCTGTACATTATAGAAAATCTCTGTTCCCTGTGGACCATATACTCTGTGGCCAGCACTGCTCATCAGTCTGCTTTTTGCTTATAAGGCCCAGAGCATAACATTTGGGAAGTTCATATAAACTCACATGTACCACAGTTAGATATCTTGACTCAGTGGTGTCTGGGATGGATCCCAGAAATGCCTGAGTTTTCTTAACAGGCACACGTATTGATTCTGATGTTCAGGGACACTTAGGAACTCCCAGGTTGCAAAGTACATCCTCATACTCAGGGAGATTATGACTGTAAGCCTCCCACAGACCCTGAACTATTGGTGATTTTTAAGCCATGGAAAGAGATTGATTGAAAAGTGATCTGTCTTTAGGGTACTCTCTTTAACAACAAGGAAGTGTTTATTCTAGGAAATTTCAAGAATATACAAAAGTAGAGAGAATAGTTTAATGAATCCCCATGTACCTGTCACCCAGCATCCATTACCAACCCTGGGCCAGTCTTATTTAACTGAACACCTAGCCTGCACTTCCCCGGTCTCCAGCTGAATAATTCTGACGCAAAACCAAAACATCATGTCATTTCATCTAAAGAAACATCAGTGTGTGTCACTGCAAGATATGTAAAAATAAAATATATCTAAAATAGTCATAATATTATCTCATAACAAAATTCATTCCTTACTATCATCAGATAACTAGTCAATGTTTCCATCTCCCTAGTTGCTTCATAAATGTTGTTTTTATAGTTAATTGTCCAAATCAGGATCCAAATAAGATCTGTATATTACAATTGTTTCCTAGGTCTTTTAAATCTCTTAATCTATAGCACTAGTTCTTGAAGTATGCTCCTCCCAGCTGTAAACCTACAGAAACGCAGATTCCCAGGCACCACCCCAGCTCTACTAAATCAGAAAGCTTGGAGTGGGGGCCCAACAAGCTGTTTACAAGCCCTTTCAGTGATTCTGACATACCTTCAAGTTTGGGGACCACATCGGATCCTTTATATCTGTGGATTCACTAAAAGGACTCATGGGCTCAGCATAAAATTGTGCTCATGGCTAAGATTTATTACATTAGTATAGTAAAGATATTGTAAGGGAGAAAATCACAGGCAGAGCCTGGAGGGATCCACGTGAAGGCTTCCTTATGCTCTGTCTTCTATGAAGGGCCACACAGAGCACACTGTTCCGCCAGAAACGAGAATGCAGCAACGCATGCATGAGGTTTCTGCCCAGCAAAGCCTGTCAGAGACTCAGCACCCAAGGCCTTTACTGGGTTGGTCACATGGGCACCATCTGCCCGGCACGTGCTAGGATTCCCGATTCCCAGAAGGAAAGCAGGTGTTAGAAACCGTATTGTTTGGGCACAGTCTAGGCACAGTGAACAATTAATTTTCATGTAATTGTTCATGAGGTGCATTCTGAGAGCCATGTTTCCCGATGGCATCCAGTTGTCTTGAATAGCCTTCTTGGTTTCTTACATATGATATTCCAGAGTATCGTGCATATTTCTTGTCCTAGATCTAGAATCATCCATTTCTCAAAGGAGTCCTGTTTTATTTTAGTGAGAAATAGTATTTAGAGCACACCATCTGAATGCCAGGGTATTCCTTACACTGAGCGAATTACTGTTTCTAGACCTTTTCAGTGGACTAGCCGATTTGTGTTTTATGTTTCTTTTTTGTTTTGGGGTTTTGTTTTGAAGATAAAAAGTACTTTGCATATCCATATTGGTTTTTCCAATGCAATTTAGGACTCTAGAACTCTTTAACTTCCTAATTTTATTTCACTTCCCCTATTTTGTATTTATATTTCTTAAGCTGAAATTTTTGATTCCTAATTGCATTAACATAATGACTTGGTATCCTAAAATATGTGTAGTAGTCTCAAAATGGCAATAATAATTCAATTATGCTCCTAAAAATAGTTAAGGATTTGTCTTACAGTCCTTTTCATTCTGTAGGTACGTCCTACTAGTAACTGCCATCCAGTTACTGTGTTTTTAAAAAAGTCACTTAGAGCGTTTTTCCTTTGTATTGTTGCGCTACTAACTGGTAACACCACTTCACTTATATCATGTTGCTTTCCATGTTAGAGATTGCTTTTTAAGCTGAATTTTGTCTTCTATTTGTATAAATAGTCGTGTAGTTCTAAAGTCAAATACACAAAACAGGGAGTATTCATAGAAAGCCAGCTTCCATCCCTGTCACCACCCTCATTTATCCCCCTGTTTGTACATTCAAATATAATCAAATATGTAGTATATTTATATGCCACCCTCTTAGATAAGTGAAGTGACACGTGCCTGTAGGACTGTCTATACTTACCTGTACATACTCTATACACTCCTTTTTCCACCTGGCTTTTTTTCACTTAAAAACATAACTTGGAGATTGTTCCACAGTAGTAAGTATATAGAGATATTCCCCCTCCTTTTTTTTTATCCTCCTTTCTTTTTACAGTGAATGGTACAACACTGTGTGGATGCATTGGAGAACTTTTTGATGGGGAAAAACTAATTGTATAGACTCTCTAAAAGATACTCGTTTGTTGTGATCTGGATAGGAAAATAATACCACCAGGTAAAGAGAACAAATAACCTACAGTGTAAGCCAAATTAACCAATAAGCCCGTCTCTGGGTTATAGAGTTGGAAGGATGTTAGGGCCAGCTTTGCAAAGCAAGCGGGACTCAGGTGAACGGGGCATTGAAGAGAGACAGGATTGAGATATGCGGGGAAAGAGGCCGCTCCAGGCCTGGGGAAACGGTGTAAGCAGATGTTTAGGCTCTAGAAGCAAATGAGCAATTCAGGGAATTGTGAATAAGCCAGTGGGTTTTTGAACAGAAGGACTGTAGGAGAGCAGGTTGGAAAATGAATCAGGGTCCACTTGTTGAGGGCTTTGGCTGTCAGGCTGGAAAGCTCACTGCTTCTAAAGCACAGCTTTCAACCATTGATGTGTCTGTTACGAAACCTTCCGTGGTTCCCCAGTGACAGGATCTGGAATAAGGACGGGATATCTGAACTGTGCTGCCGGACTACTCCTAGGAAAATATGTAGGGTGACTTAAAGGTGTGGGGAAGATGAGGACTTTAAGAGTTTGGAATAAGCAAAAGGAATATGGGGATTTGGAGGTAGAATAGATGGGACTGTTTCCCATCTTGTGATTTGTTTCTAAGGCTGGGGAGTAGGAGGGGAGGAGAAGGGAACATCAAAGATAACTCATTTCTGGTCTGGGTTCAGGAGTAAACTGGTGGCATCAGGTCCCAGCCCTCTTTTCTAAAGAGGGACAGTGACACGTTTTCCCTTCATTTTCTCTGGGAGAGAAGGACCCACATAGTCTGGTTAGCCCTTAGACTTTGAGTGGCTGGTGTGGCCTCTAGTGTTTAGACCTCGTTCTGAAGCTTCTTGGAGGGTCAGGAAATGGCGTCGGGGGCAGAACGCAGATAAGCGCGGCTTCAGCCAGTGGCTCACCGTTTTGCTCCCTCTTCCCGCTCAGGGAATTGCAGGCACAGATGTGGCGAAGGAGGCGTCAGACATCATCCTAACAGACGACAACTTCACCAGCATCGTGAAGGCCGTGATGTGGGGACGAAACGTCTATGACAGCATCTCCAAGTTCCTGCAGTTCCAGCTGACCGTCAATGTGGTGGCCGTGATCGTGGCCTTCACAGGAGCCTGTATCACTCAGGTGACGGGCGTGTGCGGTGGCGGAGAGGGGAGGGACCAGGGGTGGGGGTATGGGGCGCGGTCTACCACCAAGAAGCAGGGACATGGCTTCCCCCGGGGTGCTGGGGCAGGAGTTGGCTCTGCGAGGTCCCTGTCTGCTCACAGGGGCTCACCGCCACCTGCCAGTGCCTGTCTACCACTGCCCACCATTCATTTAGCACGTACCCACTAGCCCTTCTGGTGAGCACTTTCTATTACCCCCGTTCAAAAACAGTCTTACAAAGTAGATATCAGCCCCATTTTACAGCTTCCTGCCAAGCCTCAAAGAGGATAGGTAACTTTCTCAAGGTCACCCAGCCAATGAGTGGCCAGGCCCAAAGTCTAGGTGGCTGGCAGGAGCACGGCCGTTTCAAGGGCAGAGGTCAGCTGGTGAGTGAGGTCGGTGGTGCTTTCCAGGGAAAGCTAAAGGGGCCTTCTTCCCACCAGGACTCCCCATTGAAAGCCGTGCAGATGTTGTGGGTCAATCTGATCATGGACACGTTTGCCTCGCTGGCCCTGGCCACAGAACCTCCTACGGAATCTCTGCTGAAGCGCCGCCCCTATGGCCGAAATAAGCCTCTGATCTCACGCACTATGATGAAGAACATCCTGGGCCACGCGGTCTATCAGCTCACCGTCATCTTTCTCCTTGTCTTTGCAGGTGAGCCGAGGGCAGGAGTGGGGTTGGGGGCGGCGGTCGGAGTGCCTGGTGGAGGTGGGGTGGGGGAAGAACAGTCCCCGGGGAGAGGGTCTCCTGGGCGCGTAAGACGAGGAACAAAAGCGGTTTTGCTCCTGAACGCATCCTCTGCTCCCACGACTGGGGCCTTGTGCTATTTTATGTGTTCCTCTTAAGAACTTCACATGGAGGCTTTATGATACCTTTTGTTTTTTTAACAGATCATAGAACTGAAGCTCAGGTCACATAACAAGTAAACAGGGGCACTGAGATTCAAACCTATGTCTGCCTTACTCTGGTGCGCGTAGCCTTACCACCAGGTTGCGCTGTGAGAAGGCAAATGTTAATGCAGAGAGAGCTCGAGACCAGGGCTAACGTGTAGGATATTTGATAAGTAGCGTCGCTTAGGTACTGACCGATCACCAGCCATAAGCAAACTGCATGGCCCACATGTTCTGATTGGACCCGAGCCCCCTGTGCTTCCCTTCTCCCCACTAGGTGAGAAATTGTTCGACATTGACAGCGGGAGGAAGGCGCCTCTGCATTCGCCGCCCAGCCAGCACTACACCATTATTTTCAACACCTTCGTGCTGATGCAGCTCTTCAATGAAATCAATTCCCGCAAGATCCACGGAGAGAGAAACGTTTTCGCCGGCATCTTCCGCAACCTCATCTTCTGCTCTGTGGTCCTAGGCACGTTCATCAGCCAGGTGGGAGTCTAGCTGGAGTTGGGGTGGGAGGTCTGCAGTGTTCAAGCCCAAAAGCTGGGCTCCAGGATTCCCTGAGTACCCAGGGAATGGAGTGAGTGAGTGGTGGGGACTTTCCCTATTTTTAAAAAAAAAAAAAGCTTCCATCTCCCCTGAAAGCCCAGCTCTTACATTAATAGTTTTCATAGTAACTATGGCCGTGGGCTGAACACTGGGTCCCCAGCCGGCTTCCACGTGCACATTGTTCTAGAACCCAAGCCTGCTCTACTCTGGCAGGTGCTCCAGCACCACGTGACACGTCAGTAGCAAATAAGACTCGTAGAATCCTTTCATTATTTTTCCAAAACACGGCAATTTTACAAAGTGACCAAGAGGTGGGTCACTCTCTTCTCACCCCTTCCTGTGCCTCCTGCCCTGAGGTGCTTGGGCACAAGGCTAACGGGCCCTCTCCCCATCTCTGCTCCTTTGTTCTGAAGGAACTCATGGTAGAAGATGCTGCGAGATTCACAGAGGAGGAGGGAGGGGATGGTGCACATGTGGTTGACAGATAAGCCTGGCTGGGGCTCCTCCTGTGGGAACTGGGATCCAGGGCATAGCTGCCTTGGTGGTAAAAGACTGGGCCTCCTCCCTCTTGTCCTAGTTGGAAGTTGGGATAAAATAGCTGCAGATACAAGAGATGATGTCTTCGCCCCATAACCGAAGGACGCTTGTCCCACCCCACAGCAGGTGCTCCCAGATCTGCCCTCTCCCCGATTCCTCTTCTCCGTCACTGCGCCTTCCCTTTGTCACCCACTGGCTTTAGCCACAAGAAGCCTCCATCTCCCCTTGAGCCCCAGCTCTTACGTTAATAATTTTCATAGGAGCTGTCTGTCTCCCCGTCCGGGTGCTCCATGAAGACTGTCCGTGTCTGTCTTCCTTTCTCCCCTTCTGGATTTCTCCTTCCTCCTTCCCCAACGAGAAGATCGGGGCTTGTACGATGGGATCCTGGGGCTGGGGGGATGCGGCCTTGGTGGCCTGGGCTGGAGGGCTAGCTACATGTTGCCCCCTCTTTCTCTGCCTCTTTCTCTGTTCTAGATTATCATAGTGGAATTTGGTGGCAAGCCCTTCAGCTGTACAAAGCTCACCCTGTCCCAGTGGTTTTGGTGTCTCTTCATTGGTATTGGAGAACTGCTGTGGGGCCAGGTGAGTCTCGGCATGTCCTCCCTGGGCATTCGTGCCACCTGCAGACCTCCTGTCCTCTAGATGAGACAGAACAAGCAGCTGGAGACTCCCAGCTCCTCGCCTTCGCCGTCTCCTTCCCTCCCCTCCTCTCCCCACACCCAAGTGTTCAAGTTCTCTCCATCTTACAGGATCACAAGGCAGAATGGTGGGTGCCCACCTCCGCAGAGGCTTTAGGACCCTTCCAGCCATGCCTGGAGGCAGGCAAATCCCTTAGCTTCCCGACACGGGAGTGAGACTTTTTCAATGGGATTTTGCTGTAAAAAAAATTCAGAGTTTTGGAAGTAGAAGAGTTCACAAAATATCAGTCTTTAATGAAGCGGCACTCTGGCCGTGGGCCGCTGGCGTGGCATAGTTCAGGGCTCCCCTGCCTCTTCTGTTTCTCACCATGGTCCGATCTGGGTTGAATGCCTGACTGTAACCTGAGAGCGATCCAGACCCCCAAGGTCTCTAGAGAAGCATATAGCACACGGCAGCTCTGGGACCGACTCCCTGGGTTCGAATCCCAGCTCTCCTTTTTACAAGTAGAATCACTCTGAGCAAGTTCCTTAACCACAGTGTGCCTTAGTTTCCTCGGCTTAGGATGACAGGGTCACTGTTAATCATTACTAATTAGCAAATCAGTTATAATACAGAAATGACGTAGAACAATGTCTAATACCCAGTAGGTATTCAGTAAATGTTAGCTTTTCTATTATAATAACATCATCAGGTCTGGTAAGAGTGGCACCTCTTCCCTAATAGCACTTGGTAAGTTCCCTTGTCCACAGCTCTGGTCTGGACTACACCTCTGTAATGCAGACCTCGGGCCTCTCCTGATTGGTGCCAGACCACCTGGGTGATGGACGCTTTGCTCTAACTGGCCCGAAGATCCCTCCCTGGGACTGCAGGCCTCTCCCATGGGCGGCCCAGTCGTGTCTTTCACATCTGCTAGTTACCTCCCTGATGAATCCCTATCCCAGTTCCCAGCACAACTC
Source organism: Manis javanica (assembly GCF_040802235.1). Lineage (NCBI taxonomy): Eukaryota > Metazoa > Chordata > Mammalia > Pholidota > Manidae > Manis > Manis javanica. The sequence goes on along the minus strand of NC_133166.1, from coordinate 103,761,334 downwards.
CCTCCACCCTGTTCCGCTGGCTGCAGTGTGTTTACCAGAGGGCTCCTTCCTAATGCACCTTTACGCCTCCTGTTTGAAACTCCCATCTGGATCTAGTCTTACATGTAGCCGTGTGGCTTTAAGACCGGATAACAGCCTTTCTTCTGTATCACAGCAGCTCCTTATGATAGCCAAATGCAGACCTGCGACATTGTCCCTATTTCAAAACACTTAACTCTCTGCTGGACTGCCCTCACTGTCCCTCTTTCCCATCTGAGGCCCGCCTGCCCCTCGTCTTGTTTATAAGGTACTGATTGACAGGTACTGAGCTTACCAAGTGATTTATTTTGAATCACAAGCCTAGTCTACTGCTCCATGTCTTCTGATAATACCCACAAGTCCTTTTCACCATGGCCTGACCCACCGCCTACCACTCCCCAAGCCCAAGAAAACTCTTAGTATCCTTTCTTTATAGTTTTATTGCACAGGAATTATGTGCACATGATAACTAAGGAGTTGTCTCTCCCAACACCCATCTCCTTCCCATGCCCGTACACATGCAACGTGGCTATCCTGTCCCCAGACCTGTTCTCCCAGGTCCTGGTCTCTGTCCCTTCCTACTATATTACATGTGCCCAAATCCATGCTCCACTTCCCTTAAAAGATGCAGGGCAAAATGGAAAGGAAGAACTGAGGAGAAGGAGGAGAATGGGGCATATAACTAGGCAGCTGGCTGGTCCAACACTAGGAGAGGAGTTCTCTTTGCATGTCCACAAATACAGAAAACTGACCTGAGGGCTTGGCAGTTGGCAGGGACTTGGGATGCTTGCCTCAGTGGGTTGGCCCTTCTCTCACTGCTCTTCCAGTGGGAGGGGTGATAGGGCAGAGGGACCCACCCGTTGGCCTGGACCATGGAAGTTGAGTGAGAGCTCTTCTCACCTGCTTCTGGTGTCTCCCCTTTTTACTGCCCTGTTCTCAGGTAATCTCCACGATACCTACCCAGTCCCTGAAGTTCCTGAAGGAGGCTGGGCATGGCACCACCAAAGAGGAGATCACCAAAGATGCTGAGGGGCTGGACGAGATTGACCACGCAGAGATGGAACTGCGCCGAGGCCAGATCCTCTGGTTCCGGGGCCTGAACCGTATCCAGACTCAGGTACTCTGATAGTGGCCTATCCGCACCCTGGGCAAAGAAACCTCCCCGTCTCAGGAGGTGTTGGGAGGGCAGCAGAGTTCTCGGTAGCCAACCTCTCTCCCCTCCCTTACGGGCAGCCACAGCTCCATAGCTTCAGGACAGACAGAGACAGGGACAGACGCACGGGCTCCTCCAACAGGACAGCGTCAGGGGGCCGGGGACCCTGTTAGCATAGTCTTTACCTTTGGGTTGGTTCTAAAGCCCACTTTCCCACCCAGTCGGGTGGGCCAGCTTCCGGCATAAGTTGTCTTGTGAGCACTAGACCTGACCTCAGGGTGAGAAACGGCCAACCATTCCCTGCCCTTCAGAAGGAAGGCGTTAGACTTTATCTCCACACCAGCATCCCCAGCAGACACTTAATGTACATCCTCAAGCTGCTGTGAGGGCAGTGTAGGTGTTACCTGGGAGGATCTTTGTAAGAGAAATTCACCCTCTTATACACCCTTGCTCAAAACGTAAGGCCACGGTGAGGCATCTCCTGGCTAAATGTGAATAAATAACAATAGCCTCTCAATGCCTGAGCATCTTTTTCAGTATTCAGACTTACTTCCCAGAAAGGAAGAAGCTATAATCTCTTCAGATCCCATTCCCTTCTTGCCATTTCTGAAATGGAGTAGATGCTCTGCTTAAGTCCCCTGCCTGGAGCCCTGCAGTAACTTTTATTCCCCGCTTCCCATGCAACAACTGGACCTGCCTTTTCCTGGGCGAACGGGCTGGTCTGGGCATGGCTAATCATCTCACTATCCCTGTTCTTGCCCGGCGTACCTCTGCTGTGTTAGTCCTGAGATTCCCCACCTCAGGAAACGGTAGATCCCCTGGTTCTAAAGGTGTGCACCAGAGAGCAGACCTATGCCTCTGCTGATTGGCTGGAGGTCCCAGGCTAAGTTTCACTCTCTAGAATTAGCCTGGCAGATGGTCTGGAAAGTTCTAGTCCAGCCCCTCTCCTTGGTGCTTAGGGCAGAGAGGTGAAATGAGTATTTGAAAGAGAATGACTGCTGCGAACTCATCTCCCACACAGGACAATGGAGGGAGGTGGGTGAGAATTACTGTCAGGGAAACGCCAGGGGAAGCCAGGGTCCTTTCCCCTCCCATCTGACTCCTCCCCAAGTGGGAGATCACCTGCAAGAACTGCCTCAGGCCATCTCGAGTTCCCGCCCCCGCCCCATCCAGGCTGCAGAGTCTGTCAGGAGCCTGGGGCCCGGTGCCGCACAGCCCGGTGCCACAGCCCGCCACCTCTGGCTCCTGTCCCTGAGGCCCCAGTGCTTTCCTTTAGGTCCTGTCTTTCCAAAGTAACCTGTCTGCTTCTCTTCCCTTCAGGATCATCTGCCTCCTCTTCTCCCATGTGGTTTTTTTCCTAGCCAGGATTCCCGCGTTCCAGTGTCTCCTGGCTCCTTGCCAGTCCTCTCTCCTGGGGGGCTGAGATTGCCGGGTCTTCCTTCCCCTCCATTACCAATGTCCATTTCCTGGAGCACGTGCCTCTCTGGTTTCCCTGCCTGCATTGCTTTAAGGCTTACTGCCTCCCCCAGTGGGAGCATGAAGCAGCCGGGCCAGAATGGCAGGAAAGGCTAAACCCAGGCACCAAAGGCAACCTGTCAAATATGCCATGGCGCCCCAATCCATGCCTCTGCAGTGCGCACCTGACTCCGTAAGCAAACGAGGCTGACTTGCTGACCTGCATCCGGATCCCTGAATCCGCCTCCTGAGAGCAGCCCCTCAGCCTCGGAGGGTTCTGTCAGAGCCTCCTGCCATCTGGTCGTTGACCCTTGTCGTTCTCACTGCAATGGGGAGGGAGGTGTTGCCAAGCTACTGTCCCATCCTGGTCCCTTTCGTCTGGGGAGAACTAAAAGCACTAGAAAGCAGGTTTTGAGAAACTCAATGGCTAGGATCTTGGGAAGTTAAATCTGGGATCCAGTTTCTCTGTGGAGGGTGGGAACTTGTAACCCTAATAAGCACGAGGAGGGTGTCTCTGCAGCCCCGAATCCTCCCTGCATGCAAACCCTTTCCTCCTATAGGATCAGGCTGCTTAGTCCCTGAAACTGGAAACTGTATAATGCGATAAAATGGTGATGTTTTAGCTCGAACTGTGGTCTGAATCCAGAAACTAGCCCTAAACATCTCATGTCTTCTCAGGAAGTTTTATAAATAATTGTCTGACTCACAAGGTGCCTGTCTTCCCACCTTCTCAGCGGGGGAAATGAAGTCAGATGAGTGGACTCAGTGCCCTTCCCACATTCCTGGTAGATTGGCCCTTGGCATTAAGCAGCATGTGGGCCTTGTTAAGATGACTCTGCCAGCTCCTAAAGGATACAGGAGTTCCTTTTGATTTGTTCCTCATTGCTTAGGAGTCAGGGATAAAGATGGTAGGTTTGACCGAGTCCCCAGACCAAGACCATTACTGAAAAACAAATAACATTAAATGCCTCTGTCTCTGAGACATAGGACACTGAAAACCAGAGGCCACATGTGTAGGGCTAGACTTGCAGCTGTTGACCACCACCACTGTCAATTAGCCACTCCACCCGCCGCCCGCTGACAGCTGGGCCATAGAGGATCTCCAGTGCGAGAATGCATATAGTGGCGTTCTCTCTGAAGACTCTGGCCACTGGGTTCCTGAGCAGGGGCCCTGTCCACTTCAGCCCAAGAGAAGAAACCCAGAAGGTGGGGGCCCAGCACCCCAAGGTCCAGGAGCCCTTCCACCATGGCCACCTGTGTACCTATGTATGGGCTACTACATGCCTCTGTTACTTCTTTAAACACATGAGGTTCTTTTTTTCCTGGAATAATCTGCAAAAATAGGTAGTCATTTTAATTAGGGTAGAGGTTCCTGAGCCTCAAAATTCAGTAATATATACTTTGCCTTTTATCTTAAATTGCACGCCTTATTTTGTAAGAGCACACGTCTAAACTGAGTAAGTTGTCACCCTCTATCTATGAGAAGTCATCGGATGGGGAAGTCCCTTTGAATTTTAGACACTTTTGAACACCAGCACACCTAAAATGCCCTCCGTAGGCTAACAGGAAAGAGAAGACTGAATTCTGGCTGCATATCTGGACCCTAGGGCAAATTGTTCCTTAAATGAAGTGTGATATGCAATTAACGTTTTTTCCCCCTTCTCCTCACCATTGCTGTGTGTGAGGGGCTCTCTCACTCTCATCTCCTGTCCCCTTTTCCCAGCTCTTTCCATCCCTGCTCCCTAACCCTTCAGGACCCTCCCTTCCTCTCTTCTAACCGTGGAGCAAATCTGTCTCACTCTCTGATTCTTTGCAGATCGACGTAATTAACACATTCCAGACGGGAGCCTCTTTTAAGGGAGTCCTAAAGCGACAGTCCATGGGTCAGCACCTTGATGCAAAACATGTTCCTAGCTCGTCCTATGTAACAGTTGCACCCGTCAAATCTTCCCCCAGCACTTCTGTTGCTGCAGCTGTTTCATCTCCTCCTCTGGGCAGTGAGTGAGAGTCTATTACGATGCATGATTTGCTAAAATGACCACAAGAGAGCACGTGGCATCCACTTTAACCGACTGCGGTTATCTTTTCCTTTTGGTTTTTCCCTTCGGTCTTTGCCTCAAGGGAAGAAAAGTGGAACAAAAATCCCAATCCCAAACCAGGCTGTGTGCCTTTTTATTTTATTTTATTCTTTAACATTGAAAAGCTATAAAAGCATAACCGATTTGAGGACAGCAATCCTGTTTTCTGATTGTTCCTCTGCATCGCTTGTTTCTTCTTTGAGTGTTTTTGGTTTTGGCTCTTGTTGTTTTGTTTGTTTGTTTGCTTTGTCTGGATGTGTTATTGCAGCTCTCCTGCCCCTTCGAGTCTGAGCTCTGCCTCCTAAGGGTAGAAGGAATATTAGGCTAAAGACCCAGGAACTCCCTCCGTTTGGGGACAAGTCTGGGACCTCTGCAGAAAGGTGTGAAGGGAACCATGGTTCCTGTGGATATTGTGCCTGTAGCTCGATCAGAATTGAGCCAATATTGAATCTGGCCACTAATATTAGTCCTTTGGCCACTGCTTGATTGTTCGCTGGCAGAATTGATGTAAAATTCTAACTGAAAGTGAAGAACAGAAGATGTTCAGTTCAAGCGCCCAGGGCTGCGCATCCCCACTGTTTTACGCTGCAGGAACTTTAAGCTCTGGTTTAAAAATCTATTAATTCACATTTGGGTCAGAGACATAGATGAAAAAGTCAAAATAACTTATTTTTCTCCACTCAAACTCTTTTTTTTAGGAATTTCTGAAGAGCAATCTCCCCCCCCTCTTCTTTTTTTTTTCTTTCTTCTAGTTTGATGGATTGTCTCGCCTATAGCCAGCCCTTCATATCTTACTTTGCACATAAAGTTTGAGGAACCCCCTTCTCAGCCAGCCCATCAATGGAATACTGCCAGTGCTCAGCCTAAGAACTGGTGTTGCCATTGAGAGAGTACTGGGTTCTTGCTGGTGCTAACACCTTCCTGTTCTGGTCATTTTACCTTCCCCAAATGGGGCAGAGGAGAAAGGCTTTTCACTGATACCGCTGCTGAGGGTTTTGGTGGGGATGGAGTCCTTGTGTATTCTGTATATTGTGGGCCTCAGATACCTGAGCATTTTGTCTGTCCCTTCCTCGCCCAGTCCAACCACCATCCCCCCAGAGCTTAGACGGGGGTAAGGAAAGAACATTCCACTGCCTGTGGCTCACAGGATGGGGAGTTGTGTAGGTTGACCAGACTTAGATTTAGTGTTTTCCTTTTAGCCAACTGTAAAGTTCTCATGGCTAAACTTTAGGTACGGGGTTGGGGGGGATTTTATATAGATGGCTATTTCTTTAGGCCTAAAGGCAGTCAAAGAACTAAGTCTTGCCCTGCAAATACCCAACAGCATCTCTCTAATCCTTCTGTATTCCTCTCTTTCCTATCTCCTTTCTTCTTCTAGTTTTTCTGTCCTTCTAACTCGTGTCTGTTCTTTTTTAATCATGCGAATCTTAGGAAGGTTAGTGTCAGGTGTCCCAGTGGTTTGAATGTGGAAAGAGACCCAGCAGAAGACAGAAGCCCACTGGGCTCTTGCAGGGCAGCTGGTAGAGGGCATACTGTGGACCGTCAAAAGACTAGAACATCGGTCACAAGAGGCGGGCCACACCTGCTCTTTCTCCAGCTGTGCCTTCTTACACAGAGGGCCTAGGAGTTAATATGTATTAAATCCCCCTTTCCCATTTCAGACCTCCAAATGAATACCATTATTTACCTCACCTTCAGTCGATAAAGCTTTAAGATTTCCCTCTATAGGAAGGCTCCCATCTCTTCTCTTCTGCTGGTTTCTGAAAAAGGAGCAGACAACCACAGAATACCAGCCAAGAAAATGGAATCTTCGTCTGCCCATTCACTGAGGTCCAGAGAGTGGCCCTTAGCGCTCGTACCCAATCTAAGGTCCAGCCCTGATTGAGGCTTCTGCGTCATGAGAAACTGTTGCCCTTCGATCCGTCACTTTCCCCTGTAGGACAGGAGCCACAGAAGAGACATTTCTTCTGTGATGATGGTTTTGAGAAATGGTGACCAGGGCAGGAAGAGCTGATTGGTGAGCAGAGAGCGCCTGAAGCTTTCACAGCACCCACTTCACCAGCCCTGTCTTGTTCCCTACACTGCCCATGCCCGAGGCACCGAGCACCAGGAAGGCAAGCTGCCATGGCTTGCAGTAGATGGGTGGTGGAGTGTCTGTGTGATTATCCATCAGCATGGGTTGTATATTGGCTGAGCCACTGTTGGAGGTGAGGAGCGCTCTGGCATAGCCCCAGGCCCTGGCCCCCTCACCCTCTCCCTGCCTGCCAGGCCCCCCGATGGCACTTGGCTCTCTGACTTCTTTTCACGTGGGCTTCCCTTGCAGGTGGCCGCATTCCCATTAGACCCCAGAATTCCTGCAGTCTAGCTGGATGACTGTTCCTTGCTCCCCTAAAGAAGAAATTTTTCCTATTTTTTCCACCTACCCATCCCCAATTTACTTTTGTCTCCCTTACTGCTTACCTGTAACAGTGTTTTTGATCACCCCAACAGGTGAGAGGAAAAGCCAGGAAACAGGGCTCCAGACCCGCTCTCCAACCCCACTTTTTAAACATCATTTTTCTCTACTGAACTTAACATATACTTGTTTTAACAAAGTCCTCCATGGCTTCAAAAAAATAGAAGCAGGAAGTTTGAAAATCACTGATATTGAAGATGATCACCTGGTGGTATAAAGGTGCCTGTTCTCCTATAGCACTTGTTAGAAGTTGAGATCTGAAGAGCAGGTGAAATGTATGGGCTATGTTATCACTCCTACAGGGGGTGATACGACCTTGAACCCATCCCTTGATCAGGGTGGAGGGAAAAAGGCATTGGCTTTGGGCTCCCTTGACCCAAGTTGCCTTGCTCTGAGGTTTGACATAGAGCAATTAAAACTTGGGGCCTTCCAAAGACCAGATGGAGCTTCTGTTTCATCTGAACTCACCTGAGAACGTGACGGGTAAAAGCCACCCATCAGATGGTCAATAGGAGTCAGAGAAAGATGGTAAAGTAGGTCCTTACTTTCTGTTAAGCATGGTGAATATGTGCCCTGGCTCCTTAATTCTTCTTGGCTGAAGTATTGAGCTGATTCTGTTAAATGGCAAAGAGTCCTTGCCTTCTAAGCTCTGAGCACCCTCAGTCCTGGGTGGTTCTGCCCGACAGTAGGGAGTGAGACAAGACAAGGAAAGCCTTAGCCAGAAGAGACATGATTTCAGTGAACTTTCTTGCACATTACTTCTGAAGGTTCTGTACCGTGATAGGAAGCGCTGGAACAGACAGCCCATGCAGTCTGCTGACCCTCTGTGTGCTCTGCTGTCTCCGCCTCCCTGCCCCTTCTCCAAGAGCTTTGCTTAAACAGCAGAGGAATGAAGAGGTGCCCTACCCCAACACTCACCGTGTCTGCCCATCCCCTCCTCACCTCTGTAGTTTCTCTCGTATTATTCCCATTCATTTCTGGGGGAAGACTTTTTTGGACAAGACTAGGATCAGCCACATCCCAACAAAGAAAACTGTCCTACAACCACTTTCCTTCCCCCTGGCTTCTCTCTCCAACCTCTCTGTCCAACCTTCTCCCCGACCCCAATTCTACCCACCCGACCTCATTCTAAACGATTCCTCAGAGAGGCCTACAGTTCAGAAAATTTGGTTGCTGGAAGAGTGGTGCCTACGGATAAGGCAAAGGCTGGGCACAGGCATCGAATATTGTCAAAGTTTTCCTCTTCTCTAAATTGCCTGAATCCCTTCCATTTTTGTTCAGTAGAACCAAGACCTTGACACTTTTAGGGTAACGCACTTCCCTTTGCCCAGTAAAACTGCAGATTGTTTTCCTTTCCTCCGTCCTCCTCATCCACCCCATCGGGAAAGCCACTTGTGTGTGACCCTGCCTCCTGGATTGGTGGTTTCTCTCCCAGACCATCCTTTCCCCTGTCCACGTAAGGTCATGCTCCTCTTCACAATTTAGAAACAGCTGGGAAAAGCTGCTTGACTGGGCACAGTTGGCATGTATCAGAGACACGGGCACGCCTTCGAGTTCTGAGAGCCAGGTCCTCTCTCAGTTGTAGGAGGAAGGTGTCTTCTGAGTCCTGTGTTTCATCCACATCTTGCAGGGGAGGGACTGAAAGAGTGGAGTTCTGTTTTCTTTTAGGGAAGGGGACATGGTGGAGGTTGTGGGACATCCATGAGGTTGCAGGATATAAATATGTGCATGTTTCCCCACCAGAAGAACAGTTATAAAATTGGAGAGAATAAGAGTTTCAATTTCTTGCATGCTGCTGTCACAAGCGAAGATTGGTTTGTCTGGCTTGCTGCACGGTATTCGTGATCACCTATCACCTTAAGTTTATTATGTGCAAATTGGTGATTGGTATGTGTTTGGCTCTTTGAAAGTTTTAAACAGATAACTTCAATGTGTAATTTGTCCGTGCCACGTTCACAAAATGTTTGGCCTCAACACAGAAATCCACATGTCTGAATCATCTTTTAAGTTTGGCTGTTAATTTGCACCTAGTTCCAATATCTTTGCCCTCCATCCCAAAGAACTAATCAAACCTTTTTTGTTTTCTGTTTCATTTTAAGAGTGGGTTGTTTGGGAATGCTGACTTTGCCTTGGGGTTTCTACTGTTGTTGTCTTTTTTTTAATGCAGCTTTTGAGATGTCCTAGTTGTTTGCCATTACTCACCTCACCTCACCCCAGTGCTTGGAGTTTGATGTTTCTAGTGCTCCGTGACCCATTCTTGCATTTGGTTTCGGTTGTTGAGCCAGTAGTGTTTTGTAGTTGGGTTTTGTTTCTCTCCTCAAACCACCAGTTCCTTGTTCTGCCGGCCAGTCCTCCCCTCCGTATCTTCTCACCCTCCTTTTCTCATCCTTCCCCTGGTGTAGATCAAGGTGGTCAAAGCGTTCCATAGTTCCCTCCACGAAAGTATTCAGAAACCCAAGAACCAAAACTCCATCCACAACTTCATGGCCCACCCTGAATTCGCCGTAGACGAGGAGATGCCGCGAACACCCCTCCTGGACGAGCATGAGGAGGAAGATCTCGAAAAGGTTTTCAAGTCTGAGACTAGCGCGCCCCCTTCGGATGGTGAGGCCACTCCGCACGCCAACAGAAACAACAACGCGGTGGACTGCAGCCAAGGGCAGACTGTCGCCTCCTGCTCGGACAGCCCCCTGCACAGCCTGGAGACATCAGTTTGAGCTTCTTTCTCGGCCTCCCATTCCCGCTTTCCCTATTTCCTTTCTCATCCATCCCGTCTAAGGGGGTGATGGGGCTTTTTGCTCTCATGTCAGCTGCTCCCAAGTATGTGTGAGCCCCCACCTGACCATGGAGAGACAAGAACACAGACCTGTGAGGATTTCGACTTAAACTTGAGTTGGGGTTTATAACAGGACCCAGTCAAACCTCAGGCAGGTAACGAATGGTGAACTCTACTCCTTGGGCATGTCAGTTGTCATTTTTAAACAAATGATGATCTTCTTGGCATCCACTCCAGATGCTCCTCCACGATACATACATATGTCACATATCCTGAATTCTGGATTTTACCCTATGAGTCCGTGCCGTTTATAAGCTAAGCTGAGGGTTCAGAGAGCCAAATCCCTGAGGGAAATGTGTGGAGGTAGGGTGGAATGTATAGAATCAGCGTATAGAGTGATTGTTTTTAAAATGATTTTCCCATTTTCAAAATGTATACCTACAGCCCTCTGAGCTCTTTCTGCCCTTCCAGTCAAACCTCCCCAAGGGTCTTTTGGTCTTTTGTAACCATTGTCTTTCTTACATGCACACTTGGATTTTTTGAGTTGTGATGCTTAAGAAAGTGGAAAGGAAGTGGGTAAACTGAGTCAACTTTGGCCATCCTCCCTTCTGGCCCCAGTGAACCTCTTGATTTGGTGCTGGAGGCAGATGGGGGTCTCTGCTGAAAGGGTCCTTTGAAGCACTTGAGAGTGGGCAAGAAGGTGGTCCTGTAGTCGCCAGGTCAGCTTGTACTTCTAATCTTCCGTCCTGTCCGGTGTGTGTGGTTGCTAAGTGCTAGGGGATCAGCCTTGACGGCGGAACTTGTGTATGTGTGGTATATAGTTTTTACCATAAGCCTGAGCTTTCCTTTTCCTAAAGGGGTGGCAAAAGAATGAATTGTGAATGACCCTGCCTCCTAACTGTACTTGGACACTGAGGACCAGAAGCGGGCGGGTCTAGGACAAGGTGCCATCAAAGCCAGCTCTGGCAGGGTCCTGCTTGGGATGCCCGCTACTGCTTTCAAAGCCATCTGCCAAGACTCTTCCATGGCAGGACCTGATTGCTGAGGGAGGGAGTGTCAAGAAGACTTGGGAGCGGCCAGAGGGCCCTACTAGCAAGCTCTGAGAAAACAGACACCTTCAGTTTGGGTGCCTGGAGACCAGCGTTGACATTCCCTTTAGTATCTAATTCTACTCTGCTATGTCCCCTAAACTCATCCAGTCTCTGCAGAGGTCCCAGCTCTTCTCAAATATTCAGATTTTGAAAATATGGATCCCAAGTGGGAGGCTCCAGTGACATTTTGCTGACTTCAAGGAGCAAAAGGCCACCCCGGAAAGCCCTCCCTCTCTTCCTCTCTCCCGCACGGCCCACTCGAGCCCCCTCCAGACTGCGCCCAGCTGCTGCAGCCCAGCCCTGTGCCTTTCCCTGAACACTGCCCAAAGCACCCCCTTCTCCCGTGCCTCTCAGGAGCGGGGGGCGTCACCAGGAGGTTTTCTAAGTGTTCCTTATGGGGACCAGGTGGAGCCATGTGTGCTGGGGCCCCCTTTTCATCCCTGCTGTCATTGACTCACACTCACGTCTGCCTGCTCCCAGCTCCCACCAGGCAAGCGAAGCCTTCCCCCCTCTTCTGAGGGTGATGGGAGGAGGGAGGAGGGGCTGGAGGCTCCTTGAACTGCCGAGTTCCCATCTGAGTCAGGTGCCCTGAACCTCTCCGGCCTTTCCTGGACCCCCTCCTGCCTCACTGCTTTCTCCTGAGCTGTCCAAGGTAGGAAGAATAATCTAGAAACAATACCCCTACACACCCTTATTACAACCTTACCCACCCAACTTGACTTTGATTTTACAAATGTTACATGCTTCAGCAATCTTTTCTCTGTCTTAAATACTCATGGGGGAGAAAAAAAGCCAGCTCCCTCTAGGTGTTAGGTGTTCACATATATATTTATTAAGTACATTGGGAAATTTAGTTCTGTTAAGTCTTTTATTACCTCAGATCAGTTTAAAAAACATGCCAATAACAAACCTTGGAGGCTATTTTACCATTCCTGCTCCCAGAAGACTCTCACGGTGCCTGACAGGTGACCCCTGAGGGCTTGTATCTACTTGTTTAAAGTCAACGGTTTTTTGTGTATTTTCATGGTAGGAGAGAAAATAGAAAAATATTATGCAAAAAATATATATAGTTTTCTTTAGACCAGAAACTGATATTTTTGCGTCAGCCATATGTATTTTGTTGAAAGGAATTAAATTACGTGCTGTCATGAGGGGCACATAGCCAGCTGTTTGACGTGACAGGGGACTTAGAATATTTGCCATTGGGTTTAAAACCAATGCACCGCCTTTCCTTTCTCCCAACAGCCATCTTTATACTTAGGGGGAAAAAAAATTGTTGGGTTCTAAACTTTTTTAATATAAATTGTGTTGATATGGAATTGAGTAAGTTTAAGTGTCTATGTGTGTATGTCTTTTATATAAGTTTTTTTCTAATCAGTTTCAGTGATCCAACGGGCAGTGAGTAAATATGGTGTCCGTTAATCAAGGTTTCCCCCAAAATGGTGCTTTGGATCTGAAAAGGAGCTGATGGGAAAAAGGGGAACGTAGGATCCGAGATTCCTCTCTTGATAAACCTAGGAAAAAGGGGCAGTAGAGTGCGAATGGGAAGGAAAGCACCCAGCGAGAAAGGACAGCCGGGGAGAGGGCGTAACCCCGCCCTCCGGAGACGGGCGCCAGGCTCCTTAGCAATTAGTGATTAGGACCAGGGGCCCTGGGTGGACTTTGTTTCTTGATGAATAGCTGGCAGAGCGGTACCCAAGACGTGAATATCTCTTGGGCTACAAGGATACTCTGGTTTGGGGCTTGCATTGTTTTATGGTTTTTCTACCTCCTATTGCCCCTGGGATTTTCCATTAGTGAGTTTTTGTGCAAGGATCTGACTTGGGACTTCTTCCAATCCCCTAGAAAGGTTTCATGCAATGTGTCCGATGGGGGATAGAGGTGTAAGAGAAAAAAACAAAGGCTGGTTCTAGCCCTGGGTGACAGTCTTGGGGCTAGGTCCTTCCCTCGGCGCCCTCTGCCCCCTGAAACGACACCCCCATCCCTGAAGGTGTTAGAGAGACCACCTAGAAATCCCTTTGGCACTTGGGTTTCTTCTTCCCCTTGAGCTTCAGAGGGGTGTTCGTGTGGTGGCAGCTGAGTGATCACCTCCTTGCCAAAGCCCGTAGGGCGTGGCCAGCTCACGTGTGCCCAGAAACCTCTAAGTGCGTCACTTCCTTTCTGTCCTGCTTTCCTTGCCTAATGATTGGAGCAACCCGTGATGCCATCACTGAGTGGACACGTCCTCACTTTTCATATCTCGGGACCACCCCACTGCCGTGGTGGGGCTGCGGCACCTATGAACGCCTGCCATTCTCAAGCCATTCCAGCCTCCTCCCGGAATGGCCCAGACACCCCTCCTTTTAGCCAGTTCTTTGCCTTCCCAGCCCTGCTGTTAGGCCTGCTGGCCCCGTCCCCTTTCCTCTTGATTAAGAGAGATGGAGGGAGGTGAGCGCCTCACGAGGGAACTGGCCCTTGGTCCATGTTGTGCCCCCCATATGTATATATGCCATATGTGAATATGCCATATATATGTGCCACAAATCTACGGTGTTCTTCAAATTAGCACACAGACAGGCATTTTGCATTTCTTCTTTTTTCCAGTAATGAATATAACAAGCACTGACATTTTTGTATAAAAAAGAAAAAACAGAAGATTGACTGTTGTGGTTTGCATGACATAAACAAACAAATGGTGACATCCAAGCAACGTGTACCCCGGCGTGTGCTGCCATAATTTGCAGTTCAGCTTATCAGTGCACCCAAACTGTACTTGCATTTTGATATTATTTAAGCTCTCTGTACAATGTTTTGCATGTATTTATATGGTTCTTAGGGGGGAAATGCTATAAACTGGCAAATCTGAGATTCAAGTATGTTGTTCCACTGAGATGGGAAGCCTAGAAGAGGCGTTTTTAAAGAAGAGATATAAAGGGATAATTTTTTGGGAACCAATAAAGCTTGTTGCTGATAAGCAGAAACCAATACTGCCGTGCACTGAGAATAAAGACCCGTGCCTCTTGTACCTCTGCTGTCCTCATTGTGTCTCCGCTCTGGGGGAATGTCACTGGTTGTCTGTTGAAACTGAGAAGGGTTCTGGCACCCCCAACGCTCACCTGCAAGCCAAGAACTCAGCTTGCAACTGGGCCTGGACACACTTCCCTGCCAGGGGTTCCTTCCCGCGACCGGCAGCCTGGCGGCCTGTTTTACACCCCTGCAGTGCAAACTTTGCGCCACCCACTTCTTAGAATCTGCAGTCATGGAGCTGTGAAGCTAGAGGTTTTGAAAAAGGATGAATTTGGAAAGATAAGAAAGAGGCAGGCTTGGAGGTCCTTCCTTTTTTGTTTGCTTTTTTTTTCTTTTTTAAACGAAGTGCCTCTGGGTAAAATTCATTCCCCTTGTCTGAGCACTCTTCTGGACTTTCCCTCTGGGCTTCTCTAGTTCCTGCCTTCTGGAAGTTATTTGTTTGTTTGTCTGTTTTGGCTTTTTTTAATTGTCCCATTCAGTGAGTCTCTAACATGACTGTTGAGGCCCCAGTTTCAGGCCAAACTAGCTTCCTGGCAGGTCACCTAAATCTGAGCTTTCGAATCTCAGGACTGAACTTGGACCTCCTTCCTGCACCTCTTGTCCAACTGCACAAGCACATTCAAAACATCAAGGGAAGGAAAGGACTTTGTGGGCACCCCGGGGTTCCTTAGGAAAGTATAATGCTGAGGAACAGCCCGCACCCTCCTGGCTGCTCTGAAGGAGGACCCAGCCCTGGCTGAGAATGGCTTCTGCAGTGAGGGCTTGATTTCCACCTTTCCTCTACCCTAGGCTGCTCCCCACATGCACAGGCCCACTGCCACTTCCTGTCTTTAAAATGGGCTGGGGAGAAAAAAATTAATAGGTAAGTAACAGGGACTGGGTCTTTCTTGGTAATGGGTCACCCAAGAAATACGATCCCACTGTAGGTTCCCTCCCGGCTATGCTTGCTAAAAAGATGCAAAACATGCAGGCATGTGTGCACACACATGCACGCACACACATACATGCACAAAAACTTTGTAAAGCTGGGCCCCGTGTTTCCCCTCTAACCCTCACCTTGTGTTGTTGGGCCTTAGATCTGTGCCTCTCCGCTATGCCAAACAGGCTCTTTGGTACCTGCACCCCAACCCCAGTGTGCCATAAGGCACAGAGAAGAATTAGCTCCAAAGTAGCTTTCTGGCAGAGACCAGTGTACCCTAAGGTAGTGGTTTCATGGAGTATAAAGCCAGCTCAGCGTCTTGGGTCTGAGTTACCGAATGGAGAAGAGCATGCTTTTTTCTTCCATTGTTTTTCCTACCCCGGTTCTGAAGAAAGAATAATTTCTTTGCCCTCCATCTTGAATGACGCTCTGTGAGTCTCCCCTTTCTCAGCCACATATCCTCTCCCTGTGGTCACTGGGTTTGTCTGAAGCTCTCCACCATAACTGGCTGGTCCCCCCACCGCAGGACACACACAGCCGGGCAACTCCCTGACTTGGGGGCAAATCCAACATGAACTCACTGGGTGCAAACGCGCTGGTTACCAGCCCCTGGCCTGCATCTGTTAGGACGTGGTCTTCGTGTCACTGCGAGCAGAAAGGAAGGTAAACATGGCATAGCCTTTACTAGCAAATAATTTTGAAACCTACTGTAAATGAATCACATAAACATGCTCCTATCTTCCTCTGTGATGTCATTGGCATTGAGTTGTCCCCAAAGTGAACCTAAGCCATCAGAGGTAATGCTAGATTCACAGACTGGAATACTTATAGCTTTGAAAGGTAGTGGCTTCTGTGTTCCAGGCTTGCCCACATCCCAATGTGGAGCTAACCATACGTCTTTACCTCTCTGGCACTTGTTTCAAAGAACATCTCCCTGTCCTCAGAAGACATACCCATAGGAGGGAGTAGTTTCTTTGGGATGACCTCCCTTTGCCATCTGAGAAGCTGATGTCAAAACCAGAATGTAAATGTTCTCGTTTACAGTGAGAACATAAATGATCCACAGATTTGGGAAGCCAGATTACAGTCATGAAATCCGAGTGATGAGAAGTACTTGAACAGTCTGAGTGGCTGGTACCATCACACTCAGAGCTGAGGACAGCGTCTCTCCTCTTGGCTAGACCGGCCCCTGCGTTCAGACTCAGACACCGCCTGGTTTCTCTGACGTGTGTTTCCACTCCAGATCTTCATGTCTTAGCTTTATTGAAGACAAATGCACAAGGAAACTTACTTGAAAGACGAAGTGAGGCTGGGGAAGGAAGGGTCAGGAATTAGCAAGTGCCTTCAGCCACAAAGTAGGAGAACAGATACACCCACAGTAATCCTCCATTGGAGTCAAGAATTCTCCCATCTCCCCAGCAAACCTTTGAGCTGAGAGCGCTGCTGACCAGGTAGGAGATGGAAGGGGCTTGAATGTTCTGCTCGCCCTCTCGTGGAGGATCTAAAACAAAACTGGGAGGCAGCATAAGATGCTGACACGTGGCAGCCCAGGGGGCAGGAGGTGCATGTTCTCAACTATGCTGCTTGCCTGGCTTCATTTTCCATCTCTACACAGAGACTGTTGAACTACATCAGTGATCTTCAGACTACACTTTGAAGATCTGGAAAGGGTTCCTTAGGCATGAGATGGAGCCCACAGGTGTTCAACAAAGCAGCTTTTTCTTTTTTAAGGTATTTGGCTTCCAGGTCAGCGATAGCTTTAAAAAAAAGTATTTAAAAGTGCTGTGAACTAGCCATCTCTAAGTCCCCACTGGCTCCGAAATGCTAAATTCTAATTAACAAGTCAATTAATCGGTGCTGAAATGATCCAAACTAGGATGACAAGCAACAAGGCCTGCGATTAAATGCACAAGCCTAATTTGGACCCCGTCTTGAGAGTCTCCCATTCTAATTATTAACATTAAGCACAAATACTACAGAGTAAAATTTAGTGATTAGTAGTCCATCCTGCTGAGATTATTATCCAGCTGCTTCTGCTGGGGAATTTGTTGTGGAAAGAGCAGTAGTTTGGGGATCCAGATCTCAAACCCAATGGAATGGCATAAAATTAGAGAGGAAAAGCAAGATGGCTCATTTGTGCTATTGTGGAGAGAGCTGGATGGGAATGACAAGGCCTGTGTTATAATTCTACCTGCTGCTAAGTAGCCGTGGGACCTAAGGGTCTCTTCAACTCTGACACTCCATTCTTGCTCTAGTGTCTGAAATTCCTATTGACAGCCACTGGAGAATGTCCAAATGGCATTTCTCTCATTTGCTGTAGCTCCCCCAGAATGCGGCATTATTGTGTGTGCATGGGACATGATTGCTAACCGGGATGTGTGCGGCCAGGCTTCACCTGGGCTCAGCCACGTATACCTGCGACAAAGACAGACTGTTCCACAGCCCAGAAAGCTCAAGAACTCTGTTTCTTACCTTTTCTAAATTGAAGCCCTCCTCACGCCACACGAGCCAGCACTCACCAGGAGCTGGGAGAGGTCTCTCTTGGTCATATTTTATGGTCTCATCTCCTCCCCTTGGATATCTGTCTGTCATTCATTCAGCAGGTATTTATTGTGACAGGCACTGTTGTATGCACTGGAGATACAACAGAGAACTAACAAAGTCCCCACACTCTTTGAATTTAGTCTCCTGGAAGAGAAACACAATCAACAAGTAAATACATAGCATGTCACATGGTGAAAAGGACCAGAGATGAAAGTGAAGCGTAAGGAAAATGGGGAACCCAGGGCATGAGCGCTGCCCTTTTGTGGCCAGGGAAGGCCTCTCTGACAAAGAGGCATTTGTGAAGAGGTGGGAAGGGAGTAAGAAGAGCTAGATAAATATAGAGGAAAGAGATTCCAGGCAAAAGGCACAGAAAGTGCAAAGGCCCTGAGGCAGGAGCTCTTGATGTGTTTGAGGACATGCAAGGAAGCCAGGGGTTGGAAACGAGTGACTAAATGGGAAAGTGAAAGAGGTAAGTCCACAGATGGAGGGTTGCAAGTGGGGGCAGAAGGTGCAAGCCAGTAGAAAGATTGACTTTCTTGAAATGGGAATTCATTGGAGGGTTTTAACCGAAGACTACCATGATCTATCTTGTAATTAAAGAGGTTCATGCTGGCTACTGTGTGGCTACAATCTAGGGGAAAATGGAAGGGCCATGCATCTTTGGCTGGCACATGTGGCACAGGTGGATAGAGCCTAATAATACAAAGGGACACAGGTAAACCCAAGCCCCACTGTCTTGTTGTTGTCCTATGACACACAAAATAATGGAAAGAAAATGTATGTTCAAAAAAATTAAGATGTATTGCTTGCCACCTTAGCTTGTTCAGAACAGCCTGGCTGATGAAGTGATTGAAATGATATTCTGTTCACTCACACAAGAAGGGGACAAAGAAAACGCTTTTGGCCTGTGCCTTCCCTGTTCCAGCCTCCCTCGCCAGTTGTCCCGCCAGCTGTCTGGTCCCCAGACCTGCCCTCTGCTCTCGGTGCCTCCTCTGAGATGTGCTGTGTCCTCATCTGGTTCCTGATGTGACTGCCCTCCCTGCTGCCTCTGCTCCTTGAGAGCCCAGGGTCAGAACCTCTCTGTGGTGTGAGCTCGGAGGAGAGACACTCACACACAGCTCTGGGGCTGAGGGGAGACTTGGGGCTGTCAGCAGACGTTTGCTCATCCGGACACGCCTCACAGCCACCTCAGACTCACAGGGAGGCTGCCAGACTACACTGCAGAAGGACAGAGAAGGCACAGGCCTGCCTGCTCTCAGGACACCAGACTTCAGGAAAGTGCGCTCTTGGCCTGTCGGCAACGTCAGCCCACCTCCTCCTGGGGCTTAGCCTAAGTGGGGAACAGAAACCATCCTCTAAGCTGGCCACACTCCCAGCTCCCAGATTCTCCTCCCTTATCCCAAGGGCCTTGTGCACAGTCCAGGCAGAGTCTAAAGAAGTGAGAGAAATATTTCTGCACTTTCTAAATCTTGTGTCTTAACTCTCCTCTCTCACAACTTTAACTTAGAAGAAAGGTCTTTGGTGCCTCGGTTCTGTTGCAGACTTGCCCGGACTGGAGAAGGCCTCGGGGTGTAGCAAGCAGAGGGAGGTGGGGGCTTGCGGCCATTCAGGCCCCAGCTGTCATCCTGCCTTGACCGTCTCAGCTCCCAGACCTTCAAAAACAAAGCCAGGCTTGGGTTGTTTGGCCCAGAAATACAAAAGCCACTGGTAACTCCTTCCTAGAGCAAAGGAGACCCAGCAGCGATGTTCAGGTTTCCGTCCTGCGGGCGCACCTTTCTCCTGTGGCTGATGAGCGCCCGGCAGGGAGAAAGGCCAGACACACCTTCCTTCTCGGTATCTCACCCATTACACGCTTAGGTCATAAATCCGCAGCAGCGATAAGCACCTCAGAGAACGTCTCAGAGGGCCAATCAACTCTTCGGGTCAGGCGCGGTGCCGAACGCCAGAGAGGCGCAAAATAAACACAGTCCCTGCCCTGACGGGGTGCAAAGTCTATGCCTCAGCAACCGATCCCAGTATTTGCCAGGTGCCTCCGTGCTTGGTGCCAGGAGGACCCAGAAGAGGAAGAACCAAGTTTTCCCAGAGGGGAGGGCTTCACAGAGGTGGTGACACGGCACTTTTTTTTTTTAAAATAACAGTTTTGTTTTTTTATAACAGCACTTGATCTTTGTAATGATTCAAGCAGTAAGAGTCCAAAGGAGACAGTAACAAAATACCTCAAGCCCCACAGCCCAGAAATAACTGGTATAAATGCTTAAAAGGTGATTTTATTTCTATTCCAATACATGTTTAAAAGCATTTTAACCGTCAAGCTGCTGTTAAAATGGAGGAACTAGTCAAAGGTAGGAAAGTAGGAAAGGGTCAGGGTTTCAGCAGGGTTAGTATGAAGGCGACAACGGGTGCGCCTGCTCGGAATGCAGAGCATCTGCACGGGGCGGCCAGCCCAGAGTGACCGCCGCAGGGGGCC
The DNA here is from genome assembly GCF_040802235.1 of Manis javanica. NCBI lineage: Eukaryota > Metazoa > Chordata > Mammalia > Pholidota > Manidae > Manis > Manis javanica. The sequence continues at coordinate 103,741,372 of NC_133166.1, read as the reverse complement.
AGGACCACATCGGTTCTGTGCACAAAGCTGCGGCCTAGTGCCTTACAGTGGGAGATGTCCCATAATTACGTGCCTGAGGAATACAGTCACACGTGGGAGATGGGCAGTCTGAGCATCAAGAGAAAGACCGAAGGGGGGCAGTCCATTAAGTATAAAGAAGTGAGTCAAATGCATAGGGAGGCAATAATGTAATAGCAGCCCCTACTTGATGAGCTCTTGCATACACCGAGTCCTAAGCCGAGCATTTTTCATTGTTAGTCCAATTAATTCTTACAAGAGCTTTACCCAAGTACTATGATTATTGTCATTTTTAGATCCAAGGAAACACCCGGAAAGATTAGAGGACCTTTCCAAGATCACCCAAGTAGTAATTTAAGATCTGAACGTGTGTGGATAGTCTGAACCCCGTGCTGCTGTGCTTCCAAAGAGGACCCTGAAAGGTTTCTTGTGTGAGCCAGTGTGTGGCTCCTCCAGTTGAGGGGCTTTGCTCACTTGAATGCATAAATTCTATTTAAAACCAATCTTAATACTTTAGAATCATACGTCACATTCAACCTCTGAAATTTAAAAGTGCTTAAAGGGAAACACTAGAGCCATCAGGGTTAAAACATACACTCTTTCCCAGGAGTAAGCAGTTTTCTCCCATTATTATACTAACTTGTGACACCTGTTTTGTGTTTTGTTCAGGTGATTGCTTTTTGCACCATGGGGAGAAGGAAGGGGGCTGCAGCCAGGGCCTGTAAGCCTAGAGGTCGGCCTGCAGCCTGGAAGCCTCCTTTGAGGAGCCTGCTTCCCTCAAGTGTGGGGGCAGGAGATAATCTGAAGACCAGAGGGAAGGTTAGTCTGACTCAAGACGCTGGGTAGATAAGAGAAAGGCCTTGAGATGATCACATGCAGGGGGAAGTTCTTCTTAAAAAAAAAGTGTTTTTTAAATAGCAGGGTTCTGAGGACTGGTGCTATCTGCCCTTCCCCTGTACTACCTTCCACGTTCCCGGTTCACACGCAGTCCCCTATTGGCACCAGCGGCTCAGGACGGGCCTGAGGGGCCTCTCTCTTCCGCCAGTCCCGGCCACCAGTACAATGCAGTGATGGGTCTTCTTCCCATGAGGAGTCCCTGTTCTTAACCAAATCCGATGCAAAGGAGAGGTGGGTAGAGACCCAGGTTCCAGCTCTAGGACCAGCTGCCTCTGAGCCATCTCTGCTTCCTGCAGGTAAGACTCCAGGGAGGTGGGGCAGGGGGCACCCGGAGCAGCCAAGCACTCTGGGCTGGGTGTGCACAGGGCAGGGCCAATGGCTTGGGGAAGCTGGGGGCCTCGGGGTCCCCTGGAAATAGATGCAGGAGAGGCAGGCAGGTGAGGCATGGGCTGTCTCCCCTCCCATCCACCTGGGAGCCCACTTCCTCGTGGAGAGCAAAGTGTTCTTCACATCCTCATAATGGTCTCAGCGGCCACGTCTTTCTGTTTCTCTCTGTTGCCTCCGGTGATGCAAAGAGGGTTTAGAAGATCATAAGGGGAAGAAGGGGAGGGAGTCAGAAACAAATTTTGAACAGTCATCCAAGTTGGGAACACTTTGGGTAGCCCCCGGGATGAGTTATCCGGTTCCGAGGCACGTATGCCACAAGCAGGCCTGGATCTACCTTCCGCGGGGGAACCCGGGGTCGGGGAGGGCAGGCCCCCAGGGAGGAAATGGTCTCTGGGGCCCTGTGGACCTGGCATTAGCTCCATTCTTGGGGCAACACCCAGGGCAGATCTCAAAATGTGATACACAGAGCAGCTCCATCAAAAAGCCCGGGGGAGCATCTATGCGAGCCGTCTCTCCCCTCTGTCCCCTTCACCCACGGACCAGCAGGGTCAACAGCGGGGTGCCACAGGCCTCAGTGTGTTTCTAAAAAGCACCCCCCATGCACCTTAGACCTGCTGAAAAACAGAATCAACCTGGAGGCTTATGAAAAGCGGTCTTGGAAGCCCAGGAAGAACCTCCGCAAAGGCCCCACGGCCTGGCCCGCCTTTAACCACACCCCGCACATACCACAGCGCGCCCGGCGCATCCAGGGAACTGGGGTGCAGACGTGTCTTCTCCTCTATGAAGAGCCGAGCAGCACTTCCTGGGCCCCACGCTTCATTAGCACACCGGTGGTGTCGCTTCCTGTGACTGACTCTCTGTTTCCATTCTGGCAAAGTGTTTGCTCTCTGCTCTTGGCGTTGGGGGCTGGGGGAAGGTGAGCTGCCCAAGCTCTCCGCAGCTTCCCCCTCTGTGCCCCTCACGCTTCCACCAGCAGGCAGAGACCGCAGCACCTCCCTGAGCCGCCTCGCCTGGGGAGCACCAGCGGGATGAGCGCCCCCGCCCGCAGTGGGCTGGCGCGTCCAGGTAGAGCGGACTTCTTGCTCTGTATCTGGGTCAGCTCGGCTGACATTTCAGGGGTAGAGGGGAGGAGGTAGGGAGTTTGTTGGGGAAAAGACAGTTCTAGAGAGGCTAAGGAGAGGCTCTAGAAAGGAAGAAATAAAAAACAATAGGCTTCTTTTTGTGAGCGACTTTGGTGAACAAAGATTTAAGAAGAAAAAGTTGTGCATTAGTGGGTGTTTGGAAGACTGGAAACCAGGAGGATTTCTGTCACTCTCGCCTAACAAAGCTGTGTTAAACCACACAGGGTTATACATAAAACACAAATTTTGCCTTTTCTCCTGGCAGGCAGCAACGTAGGAAGAGCCAGGACCGCAGATCTGCTGGCTAGTTGATGATGACTAAGAGGGAAGCTCAGAAGGAGAAGCTGAAGCCCGAGAGGTCCCTGTGACAATGGCTGTCACAGACCCAGCCACTTCTGAAATCCAAGGGAGTGCCTGGAAGGCCAGCACGCTGCAGAAAACCCTCAGCACCCTGGACAGGTGAGTGGCTCAGGGTGGTGAGCTCCACCCTCCCCTGATGTGGACAGAGGGCCCTGGTCTACCCTGGGAGGCTTCTACCCCAGCCTTGCTACCACCCTTCACAAATAGGCTCAGGTCCACTGAGACCACCAGGCTCTAGCCTCAGAGAAGGTTGCTCGGGGCTATTGAGAGGAAAGGAAGAGGCATGGAGGAAGAACAGGGGCTGTTGGGGAAGGAGAAAAACTGGGCTAACACAGGACTTCCTTAGAGCTGGTCGTGGGCCGGGCTGGTGTCCCACCTCTCAGAGGCCCTGACTGCGGTCTTCCGTCTTTCCTGTCTCAGGCTCCAACAATCACAATACTCAAAAATAACCTCAGTCCCATCATGAGCAAAACAAAAGGCCTACTTTTTCCAATGATATGTTTTTAAGTCCTAAAAGCTTGCCATGAATGAGACTGTAATCATAGACATGATAAGGATATGTCTAAAATATAAAATTGCACAGAGCTAATCATGGATATAAATTTTACCACTAAAACTTCCAAGATCATACTAAAAAAATAAACAAAAGTCCATCTGCAGTTGAAACTTTAGGAGCATGACAAGGTATAAATTCCAGCGCTATGATAACAGCACAACTCAACAATAATAAACTTAAAATCACTGTAGTTTAGGAAAACAAATGTCATAACCGACAAACGCAGGTCATTTGCATGCGGACGGGTATCGATGGGGAATGAAGTGTCAGGACCTTTCAGCCACACCCACCCAGAAAAACCTCTGATACTTGTTTCTTTGTTTATTAAGTCACTCATTTATCAATATTCATCAGATTCTTACTAAGTATCAGACACCATTCTGGGCACCAGGTGAATAGTATGAATAAGTCCATAACCTCCTGGAGATTATAGTCAAGTGGGAGAGTCAGATATAAACAGATGAAAAAGCGAACATACAATATAATGTCAATCAGCCCTTGGTGCTATGAAGAAAAAACAGAGCAAAGTAACAGGACTGAGAGTAATCAGGTCTGGCCAGAGAGGAGCTGTCGGAGGAGGTGACATTTCAAAGAGACTGAGCTGTGCAGACACCTGGGAGAAGGAGAGGCTGGCCTGAGACAGGACTGTGTTTTGCATGGACAAGGAAGAGCAAGGAGTCCTGGTCAAAGTCAGAGGAAAGGTGGTGGGAAATGAGGTCAGAAGGTAGGCAGAGGTCAGAACAGAAGGTGCCGTGTAGGGATAATGGATGTCATCCCAAGTGTAATGGGACGCCGTAGAGGGTTGCAAGCAGAGAAGCGTAGATCTGACTTGCTGTTTAGAGGATCATGCTGGCTCATGTGTGAAGATAGCATGTTAGGGCCAAGAGTGAAAGCAAGGGGACCCATTAGAGAGGTGCTTGCAAAGGTCCCTGGGGAAAACACGGTGGCTTGTCCCGGGGTGGTGGCAGTGGAGAAGCAGGAGGTGACTGGCTTTGGTATAGACGCTCGGGCTTGAGCAGACGGAATCTGCTGGTTGACTGGAAGTAGGGCCTGAAAGAAAGATCAGTCAAGGATGGTTCCAAGGTTTTCGACCAAGCTCTAGATGGTAGGGATGCCAGAGGGGAAGCAGGCTTATGGGGGGAGAACAGGAGTTCTGTTGTAGACATATTTGGTTTGAGATGGCTACTAGGTATCCTAGCAGGAATGTCCAGTATAAAGGTAGATAGACAAACCTAGAACTCAGGAGGACGGAACCTTCCCTGGTAGATGACCTGGGCTCTAATATTTGGCGGTAGCAGGTATCCTATGATTCCTGCTGTAATCTCAATTGGCTGCTTCCTGTTGCAGCAGGCAAAGAGGAAGAGAAACTCCAGCCCTGCCAGGGAATCGCAAACAGCACAGAACTTGCTCAGTGCATTTGCGGCAGTTCACAGAACAGCAGAGCCGTGGAGCCCAGCTCCACAAGCTGGTGCTGTGGGTCCCACAAGCTGGGCGCTATCACGGAGCCACTCCCTACGTGAAAGTTGTGGAATCCTATCTTTTGCAAAAGACCAGAAGTCCAGGAGAGGGGACCAAGCGGAAGCAGGGCCAGGTAGACTTGACTTTGCAAGGTCAGAGGGACAATGTGGTCCAGCGGAAAGAGCACAGATCTAGACTCACATGCCATCTTTGCTCCTTCCTACCTTGTGATCTTTGATATCTTACTCTACCTTTCTGAGTTGAATCTCAGGTTTCTTGGCCACAGCAAGAGACAGGTTTGTTGTAAAGATTAAATAAGATTCACATGCAAACCCACAGCATCCCACAGGCATTCAAAGGGGTAGATCCCTTCTCCCATGTCCAATTTCCCAGCCCAGCTTGGCTTCCTTCCACCCCACCTGGCTCCTGTTCCAAATCCCCGGGCTTTCACTCCTGAAGCGAGCCTGTTCTCCAACCCTGACCCACCCTCCTACTGCTGGGCCATGGCCCGTGGTTTTCCTCGCAGAGATCAAGACCAGGGCAGCAGCAACTTTGCTGGGTTTGCGGGACTTCTCGCCATCCTCCTCATCATCGTGATTTTCTGCATCCTGTGGAACTGGAATAAATGGAAGAAGTGTGAGTCCCTGTTTGTCCATTATTGAGACACACCACCAGGACCAATAACCTAGACTGGCATGCAAAACCCAGCCTATTCCCCAGCCTAAACTATTGCACCGGGAAGTCCTCTGCTCTTATCTGACCCACGAGCCGTTGTCTTGTTCAAGATCCCAAGCCGAGGCCCCAAAAGGCTCTCAGCTGACTGGAGTTCCGTCCCGGAAGTCATTACTCCGGTGCTCCTGTGCCCCTGTTTCCTCCTCCTGTCCACTGAGTCCCGTATTCTTCTATCTCAGGGTTGGGAATATTTCCAGGGACCGTCTCATCCCCAAGAGTTTCCACATTTTGCGCCGCTGGTTCCAGCCACAACCCCTCCTCTCTGATTGCCTTGCAGGGCGCGTTCCCTACTTGCGAGTCACCAACATGCCACTGCTGACTCTGCCTAGACCCAGGCAACAAGCCAAAAATATTTATGACCTCTTGCCCCAGAGGCGAGAAGAGCTGGGTAGGTCTTTCTTTCTAATTCATGGAGTCCAGATGTACCAAACTTCTGCCCCCAGCACGCACCTCTCACCACCCAGAGGCAACTTACTCTCAACCTTCAGACCTTTCTGCCCCCGAGAGCACGGAGAGATGAGACTGACAGACTGCAGGAGCAGCGCCAGTGGGCGCCCAGACAGGGGAGCAGGGGGTCACCTGGTTTGGGGATTGTGTTTCTTCTTGATGTTAAGTTAGCAGAGGACAGATGGGCGGGTCTCAGGATGGACAAGATGGACAGAAGGACAGCATGGCCTCCAGCGTGACAGGCAAGGAGGCCTCGCTCCAGAGCCTCCTTCCCAGACTCCCAGCCCTCTGGTGAGGAGGGTTCCAGGTCTCGGCACACCATCCCTGTTAGCTTGGACCCTCTCACCACAGATAGCAGACACCATAGAGACCCACTTCCTCCCCTGCGTGGAGAATGTTCAGGCTGAAGCACTTAGAGGGCTGGCTAACAAGTTTCAGGGATTGTTCTCTGTCTTTTCAGAGAGACATCAGTCAAGGAGTATCCGTGTTTTCAGTACTGAAAGCCTCCTTTCCAGAAATTCTGACAGCCCTCCTTCTGAATATATGGTAAGGCTCAAGTGAAATGGCAAGCCCCCTGGGAGAAATGACGCATCTCTGACACAAAAACAGAGGCACGAGGGTTCAGGTCTTGGACCTTGTTTTACTGCAAACAACATGTCCTTTGGCAACGGCCCTGTGGCCCTGTCCATAAATCAGGAAAACTAGTCTCAGGACCTCTCTACTGCCCAAGGAGGAAGACACAGAAAGATAGAAGCAAAGGGTTGGGATTTTAAGAAAGGCACCAGGGCAGATGCGCTCAAGGACATGATGTTAGAACTGAAATGGATTCACGATAATGGCTCATCCAAGTGCATACTGTCCCTGTCACAGCAATCAGCCCAGGAGGGTATACAGATTTTCCAGTGATGCGGTTGGCATAAACGCTCTTCCTGCCCTCCTTTAGGAATCGCTCCTGGGGCCTGTGTCAAGTTGTTTCAATTATCCTCACCAGTAGAACTATTCGTAAGTCACTGAGCACTGTAGCTGGCAGAGACAGGATTTGATCAAGTGGGGGATATCCTTCGAGGTTGCAAGGGGAACATTGCAATGAGTAACAGTAACCCCGTGTGTCTTATGATCTGGCTCTGAAGGCAGCTCCTAAGGAGGAGCCCCACAGCAGTGTGGGGCAAAGGCCCCAGGGATAGAAGAGGGACTGCTTTGAAGCTTAGGATATGCTTATTTCCATAGATACGTCCTCAGTTGCTTGGATAAAAATCGGTTCGGGGTTTTGTGGTCATCTCGGTAAATGCAGTCCTGCCACAGCCTTTGATTCTATTGGTATCCGGCCTCTCAGTGCCTGGAGGTTTAGGCGCCATGACCACACAGCCACTCCGTGTTGCCACCTTTGTTTCCCCACCCCATATGCCCCATCCTCGGGCTCTGCTCCTGCTTCTAAGACTTCCTGGGGCAGCAAGTCTGAGTAGCTGGTAAAGGGCAGGAGGCAATCCGTTGGCAAGGCTAGGTCCAGCTCCTGGGTGGGCCCTGAGGGGTGTCTGTGTTTAAAGCTTAGGTCCTGAACTGACATAAGCCCACAGATATGTTTGCCTTGGACTCTGCAGTGTTCGCAGAACATTTTGAGCCAATCGCCAATTTAAAAATCTAAAAGATTTCACATTAAAGTCTGGATATCCGGCTTTTCTTGAAAATTCAGAAGTTCTGGAAACATCAGACCAGCTTCCTTAAATGGCCATTATCAGCTGAGTCTGTGCATCAGCTGCCCCTTTATGTCATAATGACAAACATTTTTTAGTGTTTTCCATGTACCTGGAGCTATGCTAAACACTTTACATGTAGTAATCTATTTATTCCTCACAAAAACTTTATGATGTAGGTATTATCCCCATTTTATTTTCCTAACTCAGAAAGCTGTGGCATAAAGAGATGGGTAACTTGCCCAAACTCGGCCTAGAGTGGTGAAGCTGGGGTTTGTACTCTCAGCCTGAACCTAGATCCCTACCTTCAGCCATGGTGCTAGGTTGCCTCTCAATGTGCTTTGAGGGGGCAGACTCTCTCCAGTTTATAATAAATCCCCCTCATTCCCCATTGAACCCCCACATTGTAGCCAAAAATAGTTGCAATTTATTATCACATTTACAACATTGCTTTAAACTCCAGCCCACTTCACTCGTACCTACCTACCTACCATCTAAAGCCTTAGACATTTCTCCAAGGTGGAGAACAGAGCGAACTGTCAGACAGCATCACTGGGCAGGGGAAGAAAGGCTTTGTCCCAATTTCTGTCTCCATCCTGCCACTGGCTTTCTCTTCTTGTTCATAGCCTTCCCAAGCAAGGAGTGCCCTCCGGATGCACAGAGCCCATACTCATGCCATGGACTACACGGTGGGCATCTATAACAATGCCGTGGGGCCTCAGCTGTGTGGGAGCTTCACTCCCTCAGCACTCTATGCCAATGTCAGAGCAACCAGAGACTGCCCAAGTATTTCTTCAGAGGATTCGAGAGATTACATCAATGTTCCCACAGCAGAAGAGATTGCCAAGACTCTAGCTTCTACCACCAGCTCCCCTGGGAGTCTCTTTGTCCTACCAAGTGCCCAGGAGTCAGAGTTTACTGAGGAAAAGGACAAAGATGCTGGGGATTCCAATGACTGCACCTGTTTTTGGTCTCCAGAAACCAGGAGCAATGATCCACTAAGTGATGGGGAAGGTTCTCAGACCTCAAATGACTATGTCAACATGGCAGGGTTGGATATTGAGGACACCCAGGAGAAACAGCCCTGTGTGGCTTTTCCATGCTGCAGAGATTATGAGAATGTCCCATCAGCAGATCCCAATGGGAGCTGGCCACAGGCAGAGGGAGAAAGGACATCCTCAAACACAGATCATGTTGAGGGCAGGACAGAAGGTCCAGGGACCCGTATCCAGGTTGTCTTGCGATCAGGGAGCCACCTGGCTTTAGGGGATTCTGTGGCCCACCAGCTCTCTGCACAGAGTGGAAACAGTCAGATGAAACATGGAGAAGAGATGTCAAAGGAGGACTCTAATGATTATGAGAACATGCTAACTGCCAAGTTAGGAGGCAGGGACTCAGGGGCAGGACTCAGAGAGCAGGGGCAGACACACAGCTCCTTCCAGAAGAACTGAGACCCAGCCACCCAGCTGGAAAACCACAGGAAGTAGTCTGTCCTTCCATATCCATGGCCATTACAGGGTCTACTGCAGACCCTTGACCATTACTGTATTTCAGTGAATTCATTTGGGTAGGCCAAAATTAGGCAGAGATGAGTAGGGTTCTAAGACACTCACAAAAGCTGTGGTACATGACTCTCTGCAGTTGTCAAAACACAAAAATTACACAGCATAGAGTGTCTTTCATTGTATGCAAAATTTTAAACACAAATCAGCGGTCAAGGGAACTGATGATGGAATGCATGTTGGGAAAAGTAATCTAACTGTATTACAAATATATGACATAACCTCATTGAAGGAGACAGCGGTGGCCTAATTTACTTTGGAAAACAATGTCTTTACTTGAAACTGTAAGATAAAGACACAAAGAACTGTGCACAAACACTGCACTCTAGTTGGAAAATTTGTTTCTCACAGGATAGCCACATATCTCATAGATTAGCAATTCTGAAACTACTTTAAATGTATACTAGGGATGAACAAGTAAGTAAATATATTATAGGCAAGGAAAGGCAGGTTTCTTAGTGCCAGAGAAAGAGGTGACAAATAAGCAAATAGGAAAGTCTACAGTGAACTCTGTGGTGCTGGATTAGAGCGGGAGTCGTATTTTGAACCATGTTAATTTTAATATATATGAATAGATACAAAAATAAATATACATATATGTGTACACATAGGCTGGTATACATACCTTTCCTAGTTCTGTCCACTAGAAAACCTAGAAATGATGACACCTGGTAGCAATGAACACACTTAGCACTCAGATCTTGGTTTCTAAATATCACTTTCCAATAAAAGGAACCAGAGCTCTTTCAAGAAATGGCTGGTTTTAGGATTGGGGCAGGGATAACACAGGATGAGCTTGACCATCTTGTAGAAAAGAAGAGAAAGAGAGGGGGACAGGGAAAGAAAAGATGAGGGCATATCAAAAGGCGCCAACTGGAAGGGCCCCCAAAGGCAAAGCTAGAATAATTTAAGCAATAAAAATAAATAATTATGATATAAATTTATAAAAAACAAAATAAATATCTTTACCATTGGTCAAATAAATAAAATGAAGGAAAGGGATAAGTCTTCCTTACAGATGAATTCCAAATGATAAATGTAAGAGATGAGGGGGAAAATAAATCATTATTAAGAAACCACAGAACAATTGCTGTGGGCAAGTCCTGATGAATGTTAAAATTAATGGGTGATGCTTGAAGGAGAAATAAGATAGTTGCTTAGCCTCAGAGAATCTCCCCCACCTAAATATTTATTCATAATTGTAGTTTTAACACATGTTCAAAACAAGTTATTTGATACATCCGCTGGAACTTAAATCCCCTGAATTTAGTGACTTCTAACAAACAGAATGTGGAAAGGGAGGAAGAATAAATTTAGAGCGGAGAAACTTGGCAGATACCACTTTACCCAAATGCTCATGGTTAACTCACCAGTAAAAAGTTACGTTGCTATATGATCAAGGATGGGTACTCCACCTCGGTGGTATTCTTCCCCCAAATCCACAACCTCATTTGTGTCATGAGAAAAAAAAAAAACCAAAAAAAAATACAGAAAACCCAAATTGTATGACATTCTACAAATACCTGCCTGGAATTCTTAAAAGTGTTAAAATCATGAAAGATAAGGAAAGACTGAGAAACAGTCACAGATTGGAGGACTCTAAAGGGACATGAGGACTACATACAGCCTGGTAGCTTCAACTGAACCCTGGCACGGAAAAAGGACATGAGTAGGAAAAAAATGGTAAAGTTCAAAAACTCCATATTTTAGCTAGTAGTATTATCTCAGTGTTAGTTTCTTAGTTTTGGTAAACATATTGTGGTTATGCACCATGTTAACATTAGGGGAAGCTGGGTGAAGGGTCTACAGAAACCCCGTTACTCTCTTTGTAACTCTTCTGTAAATCGTTTCAAAATAAAAAATAACTTTAAAGCACGGATAAAGGTGGGAGTGAAGCCATCCAGGCTCATCTCACTTAAACAAGGACACCTGTCTTTGTTCCTTCTTCAAAATCGATATAACACGGGGCACATGCAAGTGTAATCATTCTGGGTATTTGTGTGCTTTCCCCATTGTTTTAACATAGATGCTGAGTCTCCCCTGTCAATCTGCGTCATTTTGCCTGCTAGGAAATATACCTCAGTCCTTTGTGTTTACCCTGTCTCACACCAGGCCCAGGATAAAGGCAGGTTATTGATAATCGATGATTGGTGATGGGGTTTCAGTGCACATACTTATACCATAAAATGGTGAGAGAGGTTTTTCTCTGTTATTCAGGAATCCAGGCAAAGGCCTAGAGCTGAGTACCGAAGGTGTAAAACATGCTACATTCTGAGTTCTAAGTGCCACCAGCTATTAGGGGTCAATGAACCCCTATCAGGGCTTATTGAGAGCAGGAAAATTCATCCTGCCATATACTGCTCTCCACCGTATCATGTTCCTGCTCCACAGGAGAGGATGGAGAGGTAATTGAAGCTCGCCTTGAGGACTGTGCTGGTCAGGAAGAGATTCTTCCTCCTTCATTGCCCCCATCCCTGGGGGTGGTAATCATGTCCTACAGGGTGCCTGATGCCCCAAGAAAATGAGAAAGAAGAAACTGTTGTCAGAACTGAGAGAGAGGGGCTGTGAAGTAGCTGGGCCACCCACTGTTGGGCATGCCAACTACAATAGGAGTGTGGCCAGGACCATCTAGGTGGTACCACCTCATCAAGGAACCAGGCAAAGTTTCTCTAGGGTGAAGCTGTGAGGTGTAGGCCATCTGAGGTGGCCTCCAAGCACTTGGATGGCTGCTGTAGACTGAGCTTTTGTGTTCCCCCAAAATTCATTATGTTGAAACTTAATTCCCAATGCAATAGTATTTTAAGGTGGGGCCTTTAGTAGGTGATTAGGTCATGAGAGTGGGGCTCTCATGAATGGGATTAGTGCCCTTATAAAAGGGACCCCAGGGAGCCCCTTGCCCCATCTACCACATGAGGACACAGCAAGAAGAGGGCCATCTGTGAACCAGGATAGAGGTCTCACCAGACACCAAATCTTTGAGTGCCTGGATCTTGAATTTCCCAGTCTCCAGAACTGTGAAAAATAAATGTTTGTTGTTGAAGTCACCCAGTCTGTGGTATTTTGTTACAGCAGCCCAAACAGATGACGATGTGGGATAAAAGGAGATTGTTGCAGGAGCTAGTCCTCAGGCGTCTAGTACAATATTGTGGGTAGATTTCTTTAAGCCTCTCAGATGCACCAGATAAGTGACTAGCATTTAAATTCCCGCCACACAGAGAACACCGTATCTGGTCCATATGATGGCAAGCAGGGTTATCTAGAGAAGCAATGACAAGCACTGAGATATTTGGCAAACTCAGACAAGTAAGGAGAGGTTTATATCAGATGTGAGAAAGAAGATTCAAACAGAACTGAATTTTACATACTAGCATAAGAGAATCCCCTTAAACCAAGAGGAGAATTGAAAAACCACGGAATCAAAATAAGAACTTGTTGAGAGAGCCACACCACCCTGTAAGAACGGCAGGTTCAACTCACCACAGCTAGAGGGCATGTCCTATTGAAAAAAGCCAGCTTAGGTGTACACCCCAATGAATTGGACACCTTAGTAAGCCAGTTACACTTATACACATTCTTGCAAATTGAGAATGTTGATAAATTGTAGATTGTCTCATATTAGGTAAACCTCCCTGTTTATTTCTTGTTCTGAGAATTTTTACAAAATGAATGGACAGAAGACTTTTAAAATTATGTCTTTCCCTTTATAGTTTTATTTTTTCACATTGGTTGCCAGGACATGTTGAGCTAAACTGAATGCCCAGTTGCAGTAATTGTCTCATCTCATAGGTCTGATAAAGCAAAATATAAGGAAAGTTTTCCAAGATCAGGTAAGAAACTATAAAGATAACTAATCCCTTCTGATTTCCTTGCTAACTAAATGGAGTGAGTTAATTATTCAAACTTGTGTCATATTGACTGTGAGCTCGTTCAGGAACACTGTTTAGCAAGAAATACAGGGGTCTGTGAAATCCTCCCTCCCTCTTTATAATTCACCCTCTAACGGTGAGCAGAAGACAAGCTTTTGCTGTCTCCTCGTTGCCTCCTCCCCTAGTATCTTCTTGCTGCTTTGTGATGGCTTCTGGTTTTCCTGTGGTCTGAGAGCCTCTATTAACTTGCAAATACTTCCAGAAATGCTGAATCACACCGGTCAATAAGTCACTGTCGCTGAAAGAAGGCAATGGTGTTCTAAGAAACACAAACAAACCTGTCATATCTTTTGTTATTTCTGTTATTTCCTTGTATTAGTTAACCACTTAAGCTGAAAATAATGACATAGTAAGAAAGGGAACATAGAGTAACACAGTTTCTCCTTTCAGTCTTCCATAAGTTGAAGGTGGAGTGTGTAGATAGAATGTGTGTGCATCAAGAAGTGAGTTAACAATTCTGATCAATTCCTATGTATGGGGGTTTCCCCACACGGCCAAACAATTCTCTGCTACCAGCTGGGTGTCCTGCGATTCAACTCAATTCTGCACTACTTACCTGGAAATAGCGTCAGATCCCACAAGTTAAGGGCTCAGTTCCACAAGACTGTCTTCCACTTCAGATGCCAATCACAAGCCCAGGTTGTTGCTGTGTTTCTGACCAACTACTATAATAAATCTGAGATTTGATTACTTTACTAGAGCAGCTCACAGGACTCAGAAAATCAGTTTACTACTAGGTTGCAGATTTATTGCCGAGTGTTAAGGATTTGAATCAATAGCCAGATGAAGAGATACATAGAAAAGTTCCAGAGGAACTTTTATTCTCCCAATGAGCAGGCTCTGGTTTACCAAGCTGGGAACTCTCTGAACCCTGTCCTTTGGGTTTTTATGGAGATTACATTACACAGGCATGACTGACTAATCACTGGCCATTGGTGATCGACTCAACCGCCAGCCTTCTCCTTTCCCTGGAGAGTAAGTGCTTCCCTCAGTTCTGTGAACTGCTCTAGTAAACTAAGCGAACCTAAGGAGGAGCACGTTGGAACCCCCAATCTGTAGCTGGTCAGAAGTATAGGTAACAAAACAGCCTGGGCTTGCAACTGGCCTCCGAAGGGGCAGGTTAGGATGGGGGTGGACACAGCAGTCTTGTAGGACTGAGCACCTAACCTGTGGAATCTGGTAGAGTGTCAGAATTGATTTGCATTCTCAGACATCCTGCTGGTGTCTAAGAATTGCTTGGTATTATATGTGAGGGAACCTCCCCTCTTCAGCACACACACACACACACACACACACACACACACACACACACACACACACACACACACAGGAACTGGTCTCAGAATATCCATCCACAGCTCTCTAGTCACATGGTTGATTCGGTTGATCCTCAAGGCATCCAGCCCTCATCTTCAGGTGTGGTCCAAAGTTCACCATTAATATAGCAAAAGGTACTTTGTCACTTTCAGGATATAGGAAATGACAAGGGTTTCAGCAGCTCTGTGCCAGAAATGAGGACAAAGACTGAACACATAGTTCTTATTATAAATCATACTATCACAGGAGTAAAAACAGTTGAGTTTGTTTTGTGAAGTATTTCCACTGTTCCGGTAAGAACAAAATACAATTGATTCTTGCTACTCATAGGAGTTATGGTCTAGACACTCATCACAAACTCTGGATCAGCAAATACTGCTACTGAGGGAAATACAGAGTTAGATTCTGTTAAAAAGAAAAACAAAGCCCAACAGGGAGTCACTTAGGCCAACTTAGCAAACTGCAGCTAATGCCGCACCGAATTGCAGTTTCAGTCTCTCCCAGGGGTGGAATTTTAACCCAAACAGTTTGGAACTTCCTAGTGAGGTCATCTGCAGTAGACCCCCTGCTCCTTCAAAGGGGGGGGACCATCCCCAACCTCTTCTTTGGCTAATAACTTAGTGCCCCACCCTTCCTCCTATAAAAGCTTTCCATTCTACATGTCTCCTTGGAGCGTTTCTCCACTTGCTAATGGGATGCTGCCCAATTCATGAGTCATTAGTAAAACCAATTAGCTCCTCAAATTTACTTGATTGAATTTTGTTTTTTAACAATCCCTGCAGGCTTCTAGTCACAACATTTTCACCAGCTGATCCACACATAACCTTGTCTTCTTGAGTATTTCTATTTAAAGACACCTTATTTAACACATGTTGATTCATTAACATTGGGACTGTTAAAAAGCAAAATTCCACCGAGTAAATTTGAAGGTCTTATTGATTTTATTCAACCACTCACAAATGGGCAGCATCAAACGGAAGGGAGTTCCAAGTGGCGGTGCAAAATGTAAGGTTTCTAAAGGCAGAAAGGGGGTTGGTGATGAGGAAGTCAGAGAAAAAGAAAGGATGATGTCAGGAGAGGTCCCCTCCCTTTGGGGGAAGGGCATGCGTCTATATGATCACCTCCCTATTGCTGATCAGGTCATTCCAGATTGACTGGCTAAAGGTCACATTCCTGGGAGTGGCTGAAATGGTAATTAAGTCTTGGTTTGCTGTTGCGGGGGGCAAGTGACTCCATTTGAGGCCTGTTCCTTTTTTAACAGAACGCAACAGCAGCTACAGTATAACGCATGCCTGAATGAGGCTTATCTAGCTCACCCAGCCTCTCCATAAAGCCCATCACAGCCTCCTTGCCTTTCAAACACTAGACAGCCCTTAGGCCCTACACTTGGGGGTCATTTGAAATAGTGAAGTCACCAACAAAAAGCATGAAAGGGAAAAAAATGTGGCACTAAATAGACCACAAAAAAGGTAATTGTTTACAGTTTGAGGGCTGAAATGAGAAAGAAGAACTTCACCTATACTCAACCCTTGGTGGGAACAGTGGGTATTTGCTGATGCAGAATTTTCCTGCTCTGCCATGTGCCTGTCCATGAATGATCAATAGTGCCAAGAGAACTGATTAGGGGGGTATAAATAAATTTTAGTAAGTAAGCAAATTCACCAATACAGAACCTACAAATAAGGAGGATCGAAGGATCGACAGTATGGATGCAAGTCCAGCTACAAAGTGAAAACGGGGTAATTTTGGTGACACTGCATGTGAGTTAAATGCTGATATATTTGCATTTGAAGCTGGCATTGTGCAATACAAAGTAAATGGTTACATTTGTACTAATAATTTAAAGTTTTAACTTTTCTTTATTTAGAATGTCATTAAATTGTAAGTGAAAAACACCATGACAAGTCAAGAAAGAGACTAGAAGGAAGGAAAAAGCATTATATTTTAGCACCCCTAACAGCACCTTTCTCCTAATTTTTGGACAAAGGGCCTCACATTTTCATTTTGTACTGGGCCCCATAATTCAGAAAGCTGGCCCCGCTCCCATGGGCCTCCCTGCCCTGCCCTAAGGTCTACATGTTTCCGCGAATCTCTCCATGGGGATATGCAACATTCTACCTCCCCCTGCAGTGGTGGAGAACATCCCCCTTCTCTCGTGCCCCCTCAGTCCCCCACTCTCCCTGACACCGTGCTCAAGTCTCATCTTGCAGTCTTGAATGTCAGCCTGGATAAACAGTAAATAGCCAGACCCACATGTGCTAGCAGACTCCTCTGAGACAGGTCCCAGTCCAAATGTCAAATGGACAACTTTTCCATCCATGTGTCCTTTTTGCTACTCAATCAGCACAAGATGTGGACATCTGGCTGCTTCCTTCAATTAGTCAATCTGTTCAAGTAAGAAATTCTGAAAAGAGACATGGGAAAAATTTTTTTATAATCTCAGAGTAGTAAAGGTCTTTCTGAACAGGAACCCAAACCTAGAAAGATACGTTTTAAAAGTTTGAATTATTTGACCGCTGTAGTAGTTTTTGATTGCCAAGGACTCAGTGGCTCAAAACAACATACATTTGTTATCTCACAGTTCTGGAAGTTAGAAGTCTGAAATAGGTCTCGCAGGCCTAAAACCAAGGTGTGGGCAGGGCTGTATTTCTTTAGGCGGCTCCAGGGGAGAACCTGCCTGCTGACTTTTCCAGTTTCTAGAGGCTGCCGCCCCGCATGGCTGACTGCCGCTCCCTCCATTTGTAGAACACACTCTCCAGCCTCTGTTTCTGCTGTGACATCTTCACTCTCTCGTATCCTTATAAGACCCTTGTAATTACATGGGTTTTACCCACCCAGGTAATCCAGGCTAATCCCTGAATCTCCAAATTCTAGACACAGCCAGCAAAGTCCTTTTTACTTTATAAGGTAATATTCACAGTTTCCAGGGATTAAGACATCTTTGGGAGGGGGCATTATTTCGTCTACTACAACTGCACAACAGATTGGTATCTCTGATGAACAGATGCACCTGATAATATCTAAAGCCCTGTTATGAAATTCAGAGAAGTAAAGAGGTATGTGCATACACAGGTGCACCCCCTCCCACGCACACACACACACACATCTGGGTTTCAAAAGAAGAAATGACAGAGCAGGAAGAGGGCTGCTAGGCGTGACACATTGGCTGGTTTCCTGATAAACTGATTTAGATTATGTACCAGATATGGTATTCATTTAGGGGCAGTGTTTCCTTTCCTGGAAGTCACAGCAAACTTCAAAGCAGAAGGCAGCCATCTAGAGCCACAGATGCCCTGGGAGATAACAGGCAAACATATCAGGGGAGGTCTCCAGTTGACTAAATTTACACAAGATCCCTAGATAAATTGCACTCAAATTCTGAGAACCCTGAGGGAAGCTTGGGTTTGTCCCAGGAGTCCTGGAGAACTTTGACTCACAGTAAGAGAGGAAAATCCATTCTTGATCATCCCAGATCAAGACATAATTCTCCAAGTGCATTCTCATTTTGCAGAATCTCAGATGAAAAGAATATGTACTCAAGGGCTGTTGAGTGGAATGCTCTGAAACGTCAGCTAGGTCAAGTTGGCCGATGGCGTTATCCGGGTCATCTGCATCCTTCCTTATTTTCCTTCTACTGGTTCTATTACTCAAAGAAGAGTGTGGAAGTCTTCAAAATAATTGTGCACTTGTCTGTTTATCCCTGCAGCTCTACCTATTCCATTTGCATGTATTTTGCAGTTTCACTGCTAGTTGCATGCACATTTAGGATTGTTGTGTCTTCTTGGTGAATTGACTCTTTTTGCCATTATTTCAGTCTCTCTTTATCACTGGTAATATTCCTTGTTCTGAAATCAACTTATATCTAACATTAATACAGCCACTACCTCTCCCTTCCTTTCTTACACTTAAAAAAATACTTAAACCTTTTTATTTAAAATAATTTTAGATGAATAGAAAAGTTCCAGAAATAATACAGACATTTCCCACCTAACCTTCCCCAAACATCCCCTAATGTTAACATACTGCATAACTATGATATGATGAGGAAAACTGAGAATGAACCTTGGTACAATATCATTAACTAACCTATATGATTTATTTGGATTTTTATCAGCTTTACCCCAATTTTTTTTTTTTTTCTGTTCCAGGACCTGTTGCAGGATCTCACATAACATTTAACTGCATGTCCCCTTCGCCTCCTCTGATCTGTGACAGCTCCTCATTCTTACCTTGTTGTTCATAACCTTAACACTTTAGAACGTGTTAGTTATTTTGTAAAATATTCCTTGATTGGTGTTTGATGTTTTCTCATGATTACATTGAGATTATACATTTTTTTGGTAGGAAAACTGCATAATCTGCCCTTCCCAGTGCACCATACCTGCAGGTACATGAAGTCGATACGTATTATTACCGATGATGTCTAATCTTCACAGAAAAGTTGATGTAGAACCGGGGCGTGAAAGTTATTTAAGCTTTCATTCATTCATTCAAATATTTAAGGAGTGTGCCCTTTGTGCTAGATACGTTCCTAGGCCCTGGAGATGAAACAGAATAAGACAGAAAATCACTGTGTCCTCATGGAGCACACAGTCCAGTGGGGAGGCAGATAATTAACAAAAAAATAGGATAATTACAGATTGTGACAAGTGCTATAAACAAAAAGAATAGAATGATAAGATAGGGTAACTGGGGAAGAGTTTAGAGTGGTCAGAGAAGGCCTCTCTGAGTGGTTGAACACGAGCGAAGGATGAAGGATGAAAAGGAGCTGGCCAGGTAGAGCTCCCCAAAAGGAATCACAAATACAAGCCTCGGAGGCAGAAGGAGGCAGCGTGCTTGAGGAACAAACAGTGTAGAGAAAAATGAATTCCTATGGCCGGGACTTTCACCTGGCCCTGGTCGGTGGCCCATTGCACACGTGTGGGCAATACGTTATTATTGATGCTATATAAAGAGCTCCGCCCAGTGCTCTGGGCTGCAAGGCTGCAGGAGAGTAGAGGCCAGAGACTGAAACGGCTGCAGGGGCAGAGAGGCCCAGAGGCAGAGACCAGCTTGCTGCACATGACCTGCCCTGAGGCCGACAGGATTCTAGTGCTTGACCTGCCACTGAGGGAATTAAGCACGGTATAAACCCTTTCACCCCAACAACATTCTGTTGTCATATCTGAGTCTCACCGAATCCATAATGAACTTGCTCATGGCCGAAACCCTCAGGCAAGACAAACAGAAAGGAGGCCAGTGTGGCTAAGGTTAGTGAAGGATGGGAAAGGAGCGTGGAGGTGGGCAGCACCTTTTAGGCCATAAGAGGACATCTGGGTTTGAGTTTTATTCCAGTGCCACAGGAAGCCACTTAAGGGTTTTAAGTGGAGAGTGATGTGATCTAATTTCTGTTTTGAAAGTTGCTGTACAGAGAATGTTCTGATAAGGGGCAAGAATGGTAGGATGCAGGGCAACCATCAGGGGGCCTTAGCAGCCATGAGGTTGGCTTGGCTTGGGGCTGAGGCTGTGGACATGGAGAGAAGCAGGTAGATTCGAGATGTGGTTTAGAGGTAGAGCTGACAAGCCTCAGAGGATAGCAGGGATGACTCCTGTGTTTGGGGCCTGAGCAAGGAGATGACGATGAGTAGATGATGTGTCACTTACCAGGATGGGAGAGAATAACCAGAAACAGGTTTGGGAGTGGGGAAGTAAGGGCTCTGCTTTGGATATATTACATCTGAGGTACTTTTAGAGGGCTGAGTAGAAATGTCAAGCAGGTAATTAGATGAAAAGTTTGTAGTTTAGGGGAGTCATGAACCCATAGGCAGTATTTAAAGCCATGGAAGAAGTGGTCCCAAAAAGGGAGACTCAGGGTAGAGGGAAGGAGGTCCCAGCCCTGGGACGCCAACATTTGAGAACTGGAGAGAAAAGCCAGGAAAAGAGACCAAGTGCCTGATGCCATAGGAGGAAGACCAGCAGAGGATGTGGTCACAGGAGCCACGTGAAGACTTTCCAAGAAGGACTGGTCGTCTGTGGCCAAGAATGCCGAAAACTTAAGTGAGAAGGGCATGTTCTTTGACTTGCCAGCACGGGGTACTTGTGACTTCAGTCTCCATCAGGACAGTGGGTTGTTGTGAGGATTGCAGATTATAGTCAATATCCATCATTAGCCTCCTTTTGAATGATTTTATTTTCACAGTGATTCTCTATCAGCCCTTCTCAAACTTTAAAGTTTATTAAAATCACCTGGAGGGCTTGTTAAACTACAGTTTGACTGACTCAGTGGGCCTGAGACTTCACATCCCTAACAACATTGTAGGTGTTGCTGAGCCTCGACTTGTTAGACAAATAGGAAGTAACGGATCTTTCCAGGAGTTACCTTCTGCTCTCGTTCTTGAGGATCCCCATGGCACCTGTGTCCATGAACAGCCCTGGTTACTGCTTGCTAGTTCAGTCCGCTGGTGAAAAGAATGCTAAAGTGCGTTCCTGGTCCCTAACAGCCCCTTGGAGATACTGCTCTGACCAAGTCACCCACTGCTGGCCTCTGCCCTGGCCCTGGGTGGCCAAGCACCTGCCGCCACTACTAATAACGGAACCACGGATCACCGTTCAGCAGAACTCGGACTCTTTCAACAGTGTTGATGTCAGTTCCTTGGCTTAAACCCCAGCAGTCCTGAAGGAATAAAACTACTGACTCCTAAGGCCTTATCGTAGGCCTCTGTAGGTTTTCCCAGGCATTAAAATTTCAGTGAAATGGCAGGGAACATAATCCATCTCCAGAGAGCCCAGTGAGGGCCAAGCCCCAGCAGAGGTAAGCACAGTCAGTTCACATCCATGCGCTACCCCAGAGTCACCTCCCTTGACTTCTGCCTCAAATCACTCTCAGGGCACACAATATATACACTGTTAAAGGGGCTTCCCTTCAGCCCTATGAGTTGAGTCTGGGCCACTGGCCTCAAATCTATTTACTCTTACAGAAATTTTCCTCCGGGAAACTTTCCTTTCTGAACTCTAACTTCAGCTACATCTTCCCAATCTACCAGTAATGTTTTTGTAGCATTGGGGCTACAAGGTCTTAGTGGAGTTGTAGTTCCTGTTCCCTGTGTTTTGTGGGATGGCTCCATTTCTGAAAAACATTGTGGCTGAAGAAAGATACAAGGGATTCCTCCAGAATCCACCAAATTTAGCAACCAAGCCCCCAAAGCAAATAGATGCACTGGGGGAGGGGCTCTTTTAAACTCTCAGCTAGAGCTCAAGGTGCACCCAGACCTGTAAAACACTTAGCATATAATGGTACAGATGTGCAGTAAATGGGAGCAATTACTATTACTGCCTGTTCTGCCCTATAAACTCACCCTTCTCCTCTGCCCAGTTTCCCTTCAGGCTTTCCCTACCCAGCCCAGGTCCTCAACCCTAATCTTGGTCCTCACACCCTGATTGCTAATCTCCCTCCCGGAGTCTGATTGCTAATCTCCCTCCCCAAGTCCTGTCCAAGTCCTGTCCGGGCATTCCCTTGCTTGAGAAACAATGGTACCCTATTTGTAAACATCCAAATTCCTCTCTCTGGATTCAAACCCTGCTCCCTTATCCACCCAATCTTAACATTTACTCCCCCAAACCATTCAAACACACTTGAATGCCTTCAGGCGCAGAGACTATGAAGATGAGCAAAATGTTGCTATTCTCAGGGAACCCAGTTCACAGAAGCAAGGGAGTAGCGAGCCAACTGGTAAACCATGCACCAAGGACTAGGCTGCTGAACCTAGGGTAGAGAAAAGGCATTTTTGGCAGAAGAATCTACTTGTGCAAAAGCATGGGGGCTTGAGGAGTAGGACACATTCAAGTCACTGCAGGTCATTTGATACGACAGAGCAAAGACAGGGAGGTGGACTGGTCATCTTTTTAGGATGAACAGGTAGGCAGGAGAAGGATTTCAAAAAGCGATAGAAGTTTAGCAGGCAATCAATAGATGATTTGTCAATAGAAGCTTTATCCAAAGGCAATGGCAATACCTAAAGGATGTTCAGTAGGGGAGTAAATCTTGATTTAAATATTACAAATTTGGAATTGTTCTGATTCATGGAATTAATGTATTTCAAAGATATTACAATACAGAGAGATTGTGCATTTGTGAACATGGAATAAAAGCTAAGAGGGGTGATCATATAGTCTGACTTATGCCATACGTATTAAGGTCTATCCTACATAAAATAATATTTAGCAGCCTATCAGAGAATGAAAAACTAAAACCATTAGTAAAACTCCCTTTATTTTGCATAGTACTGGGTACCTAAAAAGAATCAGTATTAACTCATTCATTACAGTGATGGAGAAGCTTGAAGCATCAAGGTGGCTTCCAGTCAGTACAGGACAGTCCACGTGAATCCTGCCTCTTCCCATGTGATGGATTATATTACCTGACCAATCAAAAACTTTAGAGACCAAGAGTTCTCTGAAATAGAAGGGTTTATTGAGCCTTTACAGACAAAGCCAGGAAAAGGACTGAGCCCTGGGACCTAAAGTCTGCTTCACACCAGACTCAAGAAACAGGGGACTTTATAAGGGGTCTTAAGGAAAGGAAGTTCTTTAAATTTACATTGGTTGTTGATAAAGAAGGGTGACTAATGTGAAGTAGGGAAAGGCCAAGGATAGGTGTTAGTCCATAGGGAAGACTCATAGATGGCTGTTGATGAAGGTCAGGCACTGTTTACATGCAAGAGGGATGCACCTGTTCCAGGGACCTTCTGGATGATTGTTGAAATGACCTCATCCAGGAATGTGGAGTCCCTGGTTAGCTACGGCCCAGTGCGATTGACTACTTGCCTTCCCTGTCTCTCTCCCCCTTCTCCTGCCCTCGTGTCACTTAATTTTAGGACACCTCATAAATTTTTCCTATCACAGCAACTTAAATTATATGCATTGAAAAGATTCTGAGTAGAGTTAAAAACAAACATGGTATAAAATTCAAGCCCTATAATCATAATGCGTGATCAAAACCGAAAGTTTCTGTGATGACTGCCCTTGTACTGTTCACCATATAAGAATTTATTCACTATGTAAGAATTCGTTCACCATGTAAGAACTTGTTCGTTATGCTTCAGAAGATTGGAGACTGATGAGAATTAGGCTTGAGATGGATTAATGATTGTGCATTGAGCATCGACCTCCCTACACTGAATTTTATTGTTGTTAACAACCATTTGATCAATAAATATGAGAGATGCCCTCTCAAAAAAAAAAAAAAATTCAAGCCCTATAAGGCAGTGAAAAGTAAGCTTCTTCCTGTCCCACCTACAGATTCTCCCTGCCCCCTGACTCCACCCCAAGGCAGCTATTGTTTAGGTCTCTTATAAACTCTTGCACAGATGTTCTATGATATACAAATACAAACATTTTGTAATACTCTGTTGCATGTTTGTACACATTAATACGCAGAGGTACCTAGTGCAAAACACATCATTCTTCTTCGTGACAGCATAGAACTTCATTGTATGGTTGTACTACTTTGCAGTAAATAGCCCTTATAGTATTTATAGACATGTAGGTTCTACCATATCCTTACACATGTGTCATTTTTACATATGATGATAAGCAGAGGATAAACTTCTAGGTGTGGAATTGCTAGGTCAAAGTGTAGAGATGTCTTTTGAAAAACTGGTTTTTACATAATAAAAGTAACACATATATAGTCAAACAAAATTTGCATCAGTACAAAAGGAAAGTTCGTTCAAATTACACTGGCTGTAGATAAAGACTGGGCTGCTGTAAAGTGGGGAGAGTCTGGGGATAGGTGGCTCTTCCACAGCGAAGTCTCGTGGATTGGTTGTTGATGATGGCCAGTGACAATAAAATACAGTAAAAGTACAATGAGTTTCATTTCCACCCAGAGATCCAGCTCTGCTCTCCTTAGTTAACCACTTTTCATAAATGCTCCAGAAAGTTTTCTATGCATAAGCAAGTGAGTGAGTGAGTGTGTGTGTGTGTGTGTGTGTGTGTGTGTTGTGTTTAATGTATACTTGCAATTTAGAAAGAGAAATTCTGTGGTAGTTTGGAAGGGAGACTAAGGAGTGGCAGCAAAGCCAATGAAGGGGCTATCACAGCAAAAATCTGTAAAATAAAGGCCTAAACTAAGGAGAAGCAATGGGAATGGGGAGAGAAATGTAGATACAAGAGATATTTAGGAGATAAAGTCCATAGGATTTCAAAAGTATTTTAATATGGAAGGTGAGGAAAAGCGGAGCCCTTGTCAGTACCTAGATTTCTGACCTTGGTAATGGGGTGGGCGGGGGGCAGTGCCATCCACTAAGACAGTGTTGGGACAAGGTGGTGATTCAGTTTTGGGTGTGCTGAATTTAAAATGTCTCTGAAGCCTCCAATTAAAGATTCATACAGGCAGTTGGACAGACCGGGTGAGCGAAAGAGACCTTAGCGTCACCACATGTAATTAATTCAGCTGGAACGAAGGGAATGGTTGGAGTAGCCCAGGGAGAAAAGAGGGTTTTGGACAGAAACCTGGGGAATGTCAACAATGAACTGAGGGTGAGAGAAAGAGGAACCTGCAAAGAAACCAGGGAACAGACAGCCTGAGAATTTGGAAGGAAACCAAGGCAGAATTTTTGTCCTTTAAACCATGGGATGGGGAATTTAAAGAAAGACAAAATGGTGAATGAGATCAAATGATTGCATAATGATTTGCAGTTGGACAGACGTGGGTGTGAATCTTGGCTTTGTAACTTTACAAGCATTTGTGACAAGAGGTTAATAATATTCCTTATCTAATAATATTAGATAATAGATAACAATCTAATAGAGATATTGTGAGGATTAAATAGGATAATGTATATAAATCTGTTAGCATGGTGCCTGGCACATAATCAACTATCAATAAATGCTGGCTAATAAGGAGAAAAATAAACCCTGAAAAGGATCCACTCAACTTAAAACTAATGATGCTGCCACAGTCATTTCAGAGAAGCCATGAGGATATGAATTCAAATGAAATACACAGAAGAGCATATGAGAAGGGATAAAGCAGCCAAAAAACTTGACAATGGAGATGAGAAACTAGGTGTACCAAAGGGAAACAAGGAGCATAATGCTCCCCAACCCTACCTTTTAAAAAATAGGTGGGGGGAAGGGTTCATCTTACTAGGCTTTGGGGGACAACGAGAGAGACAAGAATACAAGAACCAGAGGGGATAATGGACAGGATCGAGAAGGGGCCACTCTTCAATGCTTCCAGTGACTCTTTACTGTGGTCCTTCCTGATGAAACACAACTTTGCAAATGTCACATCCTCCACCTTTTGGTAGGGACAGCCTTCAAGGAATTCCTATCGCCTGTGGCATATTATTCAAACGTGTTCCCAACATTCAAGGCCCTCCATAATCTTGCTGTCACCTACTTTTACAAGGCTTTCTCCTCCTATAACCTGTGGACTCTTCTCCAGTGGAATTTCTCTCCTCACCCCTTTGGGGGTCTTCCTACCATCCCTTCTTTCCCCATCTTTGCTTATCTCTCACTTCTTTCCCACTGTAGGTCAACTCAAATCTCACTCCCTCCAGAAAGTCTTTCCTGAAACACTGCACTTTTCAATGACCACCTCTTCCTTTCTAACTCCCTCCCTTGAACTAGAGGTTACAGACCAGCTCACAAAGTGATTTTTTGCTTTATTTGAATTAGCTTCCAAATATACAACTCAGAAATTCTCACATAAAAATCTGAATTTCTAGCTTCTCTTGAAAAATCAGAAGACATGATAACACTGGGTCTGCATTCCTCCTGGCTAGAATAGGCTGGAGTTGAGTGCTAACAGCTAGCCTTTTTTCTAGGTTGTGCACTATCAGATTTTATTCTTCTACCTGGCTCACAATAGTCATATACACATGAACCTGACTCATGCAAGCTTTTGAGTTTGTGACCCTAGGTCTAGACCATGGCTGGACCCTTGGTAGTTATTTATGTATATATTTATAATGTCTTCCAGAAAAGATCCACATGGCCAATTCCACATATTATTCCTATTTGGGATTCCCCACAATGCCTAACACAGCCACCTAAACATAGGAGAATAGTTAAGGTAAATGATAATAATGAGAACCTAGCCTGCCTTTTTTTTTAAGCAACCCATCACCCAATAAAACCACAGTTACTTCATTCCAAAATTTAATGCCAAGGGGGAAAAAAAAGTTTATATAAGGAAATATAACAGCCTGAGAAAGTCGTGGGAGGGAAGAAGGGAAGACAGTCCCAGGATGGTCAGTTTCAGTGATACCAGCCCAGGTCTTGCATCTAGAGCAAGGAGTTTGAAGTTTAGCTATTGCATGTAGCAGGTGTTTGTGATTCCCGTGTAAGGCTAGAAGGTTCTGTTGGTCCCTGTTTCCTCTCTCATGTCAGACAACTGAAATCTGAAGGAAGGAAGAAAAAGAGGAAGCATGACTGGTAGTGGTGATGGACACTGAGTTGGAGGAGGGAATAGCTACTCAGGTGACAGTCACCCTCCCATTTTATGAATGAGCAGAGGGCTGATCTGAACCTGTGGTACCCACAGAGGGAGCTAGAGCTTTGGGGTGAGGCTAGGCTAGGATTTGACTCTGCAGCCAACACACCTATCACTGCATGAAGAGGTGTATTTTTCCCATGAAGCTAATGAAGCTTCCCCTTCAGGAGCCCTTACTGGCACAAGCCTCCGGGCAGGGCCTTACCAATGTGTTCATGTGGTCATTATAACTTTGCAAAAGTAAGAACTTTTATTAGCAATGGTTAAGAGCCCTGTTTCTTTTTAATCAGACGCTCTCTCCAATACCTTCCCCTTGGGCAATTTTGGGATCTGGCTAAGAGGAAGTTGAGTTGAGATACAATTATTTTGGATTATATTTATATGGTTTACGGTCACTTTCATATAGAGTTATCGCTGGGCACATACATATAGAAATGGATTTCAAGAATACCCCTATTATCCACTGTGCGGATTCATCTGGGATTATGACCCAAAATTGTAGGGCCAGCGGTCCTATATCTTCTATCCTGATATAAGTGGCGTGTAGATTGCAGAGGAGAGACAAGGTTTGAAATGTATGGAGCCAGAAGCTAGTCTGTGGGAAATTATTCCCATCATCACACACATACAATTTCAAGTGAAGAGCTCGGTTATTAACGCCTGGTACGTCAGCCAGCATCCAAGACGGAGCCCACTGTTTCTGCCTCCTGTTGCTCATGCCCCTGCTTAGTGTTCTCCCACACTGTGCCAGGGTTGATCTGCGTCATCAGCAGATAACGGGAAAAGTGGTAGTATGTCGCTTCCAAGACTAGATCCTAGAAAGCATTGTAGCTTACAGCTTCCGTCTTGGTCTCTCTCTCTCCCATTTCCTGAGCGGCCGCTTGGAGAGGTCCACATAATAAGACGCTGAGGTCTCCTGTTCACAGCTGTAAGAGTGAACTTGGAGACAGATCCTCCGGCCCTTGGGTGACTTGTAGACCTGGTTGACAACTTGATTCCATACTCATGAGAAACCCTGAACCTGACCACCCAGCTGAACTCCATCTGATTCCTGACCCACAGACATCGTGAGATAATAAATGTTTGTTGTTTCAAACCACTAAGTTTTTGGCTAATTTATTATGTAGTAATAGATAACTAATACAAATAGTACATATGGTCATTCTCTCCTGCGCAAGAATATATTCAATAATTCAATATAACTCAAAAAATCATAGTGCTTGTGTATGTAAGAAAACTGATGGAAATTTCCCTAAATTTGGCAATTCTGTACTTTTTATGATGTTACCAATAAGCTGGAGAGTTGAAAGAAACTTTTCTAAGCTATCATTGATAAAGTTATTTTTATGAAAGATAACCACAGGAAAGATGCATTTATTTTTTATTCTCTTCATAGAAAATATTACAAAATTGTTGCCATATGAAGAGGTAAAGAGTATGCATCCAAACATATACAAAAGTGTGTAATGGAGGATTATAGAGGTATGCCAGTGTATTGATTTAAAAATTATGACTTTTTGGGGGCTTGTAAATGTGTAATTTGTTGTGATTTCCTTTCCCAGTCTATGGATATTCACTTGTAAATATAATTTTGTTTCAGCAATTTTGCATTCTTTATGTAGAGGGCTCTATAAAATCTTTGCTCTCACACTGGATATGGTAAAATGTTTTGTCAATTATTTACTGAAAAGACCTAAAGACTGTAATTCATTTAGATTCAAGTTGGGGTTTGAGTAGGGAGAACCTGGCATGTGCCCTTGGTCTATATACTTTACCTCCTTATGATATATAAGGGGGGACAAGCCCATCCACCCCTGAGAATTCTGTTTTTATATATAGGGGGTGGATCTTCATGTGAAATCTCCCCTGGCTTCCAAGGACCTCCTGATTAGTTCTCCCTCTTTTTAATAGCCCCAGACCTTTAATTTCTGCCCTCTTCAATGTTTTAATCTATTATTTTTCTTTTCCCTCTTGGAAGAGAGTAATGGAAAATGAAACATGACTATTTCCATCAATACGGAGCTGCTGAAACTTATTGCAAAACAGTCTTACAGTGTATGGGAGTTGTGAAAAAGAATACGGCAGGCCACTAAGCACTGATGCTCATTAAATATTCGAGATATGTTGTAGAGTAAAAAAGAAAAGCAAACTGCAAAACAATATGCAAAGTTTTAGCCTGTTTGAATCTTTAAAATACTGTTTTTTATTCATTCTAAGATGCACATTCTTTCAAATGCTAACATCTCTGATCAATAGCCTGTCAGCGTTTGATTAGAGGTTTTGTTTTGTTTTGTTTTGGTCTCGGAGGTCTGTAAAATTAGATGCACCTTACAATCAATGATAATTTGATTTGATGAAACAAAATGTTACCAATCAGACCTGGATTTAGAAAGTCCTAGGCTGAAAAAAAACCATTCAGCTGTTTGGAAAGCCCTCTGTTAAACTGAAAAACCCTCGGTATTGTGGCACAGGCAGGACGTGGTTACCAGGAACCTGTTTGTTAGGTCTGGTTGACATGGCAACCAGAGTATTGTTATGTAAGGCAGGGATTGGGGCTAGGATTCTAACGTGGCTTAAACTCACATAAGGAGCCTCAGGACCCCCTGACCTGATACTACCCAATCGTGGGAAGCTGGGACTCCCATGTTGGCTGGTGGAATAAGCCTAAGAGGAAATAAAAGGTGTGGAGTCCCCTGTGCTTGTCAGGCGTATCTTTTAACCCAGGGAGGTAAAATGTTGACGCCTAAGCCAGATCTGTTCAGCCACTAACCCCGGTTGGATCTTGCCATCCTACTATTTCAGTGTAATATATCTAAATATATTTGCATACAAAAAAGTAAGAAAGAATATATGCTGTATTAATGAGAGATTATTTCACAGGAATGAGATTAATGGAGATTTAAAAGTTATACTTTTTTATATTTTTGCATAAACATTTTTTTTAAACCACTTATATGAATCCGTTTTGTAAATGGAGAAAAAAGGTAAAAACATCTAAAAAGGGAAAATACACGATAGTATTAATAATAAGGTGGGGAGCAGTTGTGGCTTTTCCTTTTCATTCTCCAACCCTTAATGAACTTCGTAATGAGCGCGAATTATTTTTCTAATACAAAAGCTTGTTTTAAGAAATAAGAGAAACTCCCCTCAAACCCAATTTCACCTCTTTATATAACAAATGAATACACAAATTCTACAACATCGCGCGAGAAAGGTAGTTTATTTCTAAATTAAATTTATACACGGTTCATAAGATTTATTAAACGCACGCTTTGGTAAAAATAAACTGAGCGCCCATGTCTAAAATAGACACAGTTCTGAGGCTTTCTCGCTTATGACCTCATTTGAGTTACAAAAAATATATATTTTTGTAAATACATATTTACAAACGCAAAGTGAAAGCGCGTGCCTTGCACAGGAGGTGACCCCACGGCCTAGCCACTGCCGCGTCACGTGACCCTGTGACCCGCCCCCCCCACCTCTCCCCCGCGGAGGCCATCTTAAGCATTGCCTCATATAGGAAACTACATCCCCCAGAATCCCCGCGCCCCGCGTCGTGTTGGCACTTCTACCGGCCGGGTCTTAGAACCGAGCCTGTCGTTGGGCGCCATCTTTGACGCTGGCAGTCTTCGATTTCTGCTGGTGCTGCTGCTGTGAGGACGGCGGGCGGCAGTAGCTAAGAAAGAAGAAAGACGTGGCAGCGAGCGGGCGTCGGTGATAGTGTCGGCGGTTCGGTAAAGTTTCTGTTTTCTGGTAACTAGACCCGTTTTTTGATTCCCGGGTGGCTTGGCGCCGGGGAGGTGGGGGAGAGGGCGAGGGGAGTGGCCGCGGCCTCCCCTCGCCCCTGGGTCGCGGCCTAGCCTGGGAAGTCAGAGCGGGTCTTCGGCGCCGCCGTCACGACCTCCGCTCGCCTCCCGGCCGCCGCCCTCGCCGGGGAGGGCCGGGAGCCCAGGCGCGGCTCCCGGCGCCGACCTCCCCACCCCCGCGGCGCCGGCTCCCTTCCCGGCCAGCCCCCCCTCCCCCACATCCGGTGCTGGCTGCGCTCTGCGAGCGCGGGGCAGCCTCGGGGAGCCGCCGTGCCCCCCGACTGCGGAGGGAGACCTGATGCTAGATTGCTTTCTTCGGGGGCATCGGTTTCCTTCGTTTAGCGGACCCCCACCGCCTAAACCCAGCCGAGTGCCCGGAGCTGAATTTACCTACTCTCGTTCCTCTCCAGGGTTCCACTACTTTGGAGATTTTCTCACACTCCACATAGAGAAGGCCACCGACCTTATTCCGGTATCCTACCCTCCTTCCCTACCTTAATTACACTCCCACCCCAGCCCTCCGCATCGGAGTCAAGAACCGCAGGGACACTTCCGTTCTCCTTGTAGAAGTGATGAAACCGTAATGAAGAACAACCCCTAAACTCCCATAATCGGTGCGGATTCCTATGGGGAAGGCCCATATTGTTGACATCTTACAGGCCTTGGTTCTGGATCTTGAGAAGGAGGCTGTGGAACTAGTGATAGCGATGCTTTTTAGGGTTAATGTATGTAGGTACTGGGGGAAGGCGAGGGATCAACCCACAAGGAATGGAAGTGGTTTAAAGCTTATATTTCAGCTTTTGCTGCTCATGTAAGAGTCCAGTTTCTAAGTTAGTTACAGGCTGTAAAGCTTCTTCACTCTAGAACTGTCTGAAAACTAAACTTGGATTAACTCTTGATACAAACAGTAAATTGAAAATGCAGTGACCTTGTTTTTAAATTTTACTCCGAAAGCATGTTTTTTTAGCTACCCACATTTTTTAAAAATGTTAAGAGCTGAAACGGCTCAGCGAGCATTTGCTGTTAATGACCAGTATGTGGAGTCTGACTTAGCTTTCCAGAATTGATATTTGGGGTTTTATTGTCAAATCACAGCCCTAAATGAAGATTGTTGAATGGTGCACTATGTTTTTGTTTAAATGAATTTTCCTGAAATAATTTCAGAAATAAGGGAAATTGCCATTGCTATCATAAGGCATCGTAAAAATGCATATTTTAAAAGCTGAAGCAATTTCAAGCAGATAAGAGTTCTTAATGAAGCAGAAAGAACATGAACCTGGGATTTGGAAGACCTGGCTTCTCATTGCTACTGATTAACTCAACTCTGGGAAAGTGTGCCTGAGTTCTTTTTTCTATAGCATGAGATTGGACTATTTGAATTCAGAACTCAGAGAGTTGGAAGGGATTTTAAAGCCCTTTAAGAGTTTGGGAATGTTCTCCATTGCTGTCACTTTTCCTCCAAAAATAACTGGGCTTGGAAGTCGTTGGTCCAAAGGGAATTTGACTACCCATAGAAACTGGAGACAAGACAATGCAAGCAGAGAGGAACAGCTGTATTTCTGCTTGAGTAATAATCCCACTAACAGATTCTGGTACGAATTTTGGAGACATAAAGAGAATGAATATATGCACCTTAAGTGTACCAGTTTCCTCTCTTTCTCCCGGCAGAAGATGCAGCACTTTTAGTGGTGCTGGGATTCTGGGGTGTGTTCCTATTAACTCTAATACAGATGAAGAAGATGTGGTAGAAGGAAAGATGGTGGCAGAAGGGATGACTAAAGAGGCCAAAATGCCTGCTAAAAAGAAAAGAAAGAAGAGTTTGAGAATTAAGGGTAAAAGGCGACAGAAAAAATTGATCCTTGCAAAAAAGTTCAGTAAGGATTTGGAATCAGGCAGGCCTGCTGCAGATGCCCCTACCTTGTTAGCTTCCAGTGCCCCTGAGCAGGATGAAGAAAGTCTTTTTGAGAGCAATATAGAAAAACAAATCTACCTACCTAGTACCAGAGCCAAGACCTCCATCGTGTGGCACTTCTTTCATGTTGACCCCCAGTATACCTGGCGAGCTATTTGTAACCTCTGTGAAAAAAGTGTTAGCAGGGGTAAACCAGGCAGCCACCTGGGGACATCCACTCTTCAGCGACATCTGCAGGCAAGGCATTCACCTCACTGGACCAGGGCCAATAAATTTGGAGTCACTAGTGGGGAAGAGGATTTTACTTTGGATGTACCTTTATCTCCCTCTTCTGCTGGAAGCAGCGGAAGCTACGACTATATCCCTGCTGATTCATTAGATGATGATAGAATGGGGAAGAAACGTGATAAATCCATATCTGATGCCCTGAGAGCAGAAAGAGGGAGATTTCTCATCAAAAGTAACATTGTCAAGCATTCCTTAATTCCTGGAACTAGAGCCAAGACATCTGCAGTTTGGAATTTTTTTTATACTGATCCACAGCATATCTCAAGAGCAGTGTGTAATATATGTAAAAGAAGTGTGAGCCGGGGTAGGCCAGGTTCTCACTTAGGAACTTCGACACTTCAACGACACCTACAGGCCACACATCCCATCCATTGGGCTGTTGCCAACAAAGACAGTGGTGCAATTGGGAATGGATTAGATGAGACTGAGGCTGAAACTGAGAGAAATGAACTCTTGAGTGATACTTTGCATGGAGAGAAGTCTACAAGCAGCCAAGATTTAACACCTGAGGACCTTAGTGACTCTGATTCAGATGAACTTCCTGTGTTGGAGGTTGAAAATAGAAGATCTGAGAGTCCTGTTCCTGTTGCAGAGCAAGATACTGTGATGTGTGCACAGGAGAGAGAAACAACCTATTGTGAAAATTCAATTTCAAGTCAGATAAGCCAGGCAATTATTCAGATGATTGTGGAGGATATGCATCCTTACAACTACTTCTCAACCCCAGCCTTTCAGAGGTTCATGCAGATAGTGGCTCCTGACTATAGACTACCATCTGAGACTTACTTTTTCTCTAAGGCTGTACCTCAGTTATATGATTGGGTCAGAGAAAAAATTTTTTTAACTTTGGAGAATGTTCAAAGCCAAAAGATTCACCTGACTGTGGACATATGGACCCATGACCCATCCACTGACTATTTCATTGTGACTGTACACTGGGTCTCTTTGGAAACACTATCTTCTCCCAGTAATAGCAGGATCCCCAATTTTAGAAAGTGGGCGGTGCTTTGTGTAACAGGTTTGGCCAAAGACTGTTTGATAAGCAACATTTTACAAGAATTAAATGACCAGATTGGTCTGTGGCTTTCTCCTAATTTCCTGATCCCTAGCATCATTGTTTCTGACAATTCCTCTAGTGTGGTACATGCAATCAAAGATGGTGGTTTTACCCATGTGCCATGCATCCTGCATTGTTTAAATATAGTTATTCAGGACTTCTTCTGTGAGCACAAAAGCATTGAGAATATGTTAATTGCTGCTAGGAAAACCTGTCATCATTTTAGTCATTCGGTCAAAGCCCGTCAGATACTGCAAGAGTTCCAAAATGATCACCAACTTCCATGGAAGAATTTGAAGCAGGATGAAACTGGCCATTGGATTTCTACGTTTTACATGTTAAAGTGGCTCTTGGAACATTGTTATTCAGTTCACCATAGTCTTGGAAGAGCCAGTGGAGTTGTGCTCACCTCCCTTCAGTGGACTCTAATGACTTATGTTTGCGATATTCTTAAACCATTTGAGGAGGCCACCCAGAAAGTGAGTGTGAAGACCACAGGATTGAATCAGGTGCTACCCCTAATCCACCATTTACTCCTTTCTCTGCAGAAACTCAGAGAAGATTTTCAAGTCAGAGGTATTACTCAGGCCCTCAATCTGGTGGACAGTTTATCTCTGAAACTTGAAACCGATACCCTTTTAAGTGCCATGCTCAAATCCAAGCCCTGTATATTGGCTGCTTTGTTAGATCCTTGCTTTAAAAACAGTTTGGAAGACTTTTTTCCTCAAGGTGCTGATTTAGAAATTTATAAGCAGATCCTTGCAGAAGAAGTTTGTAATTATATGGAGTCTTCACCAGAGGTCTGCCATATGGCAGCTTCGGATGCTTCTGATCCCTCAGCTATAGTAGGAACTGATTCATTTACCTCATCTGTCAGAGAAGGCACCTCCAGTTCAGGGTCTCTTGATAGCTCAGCTGCAGATAATGTTGCCATTGGAAGCAAAAGCTTCATGTTTCCTTCTGCTGTTGCAGTAGTGGATGAATACTTCAAAGAGAAGCATTCAGAAATATCAGGAGGTGGTGATCCTTTGAGTTACTGGCAGAGAAAGGTGAGCATATGGCCGGCTTTGACCCAAGTTGCCGTTCAGTATCTAAGCTGCCCCATGTGTAGTTGGCAATCTGAATGTATCTTTACTGCAAATAGCCACTTTCAGCCAAAGCAGATCGTGAGCCTGGACTTCGACAATATAGAACAGCTGATGTTTCTGAAAATGAACTTGAAAAATGTTAACTATGATTATTCTACGTTGGTTCTAAGCTGGGATCCTGAGAATGAAGTTGTTCAAAGTAATAAAAAAGAAATATCTTGATTTCTTTTTCCTTTCTCCATTTAAAATGGGCAACTTATTGCTATGTTACTGTATCCGAGTTGCTATAGTTGTTATATATAGTTACACTAATTATTCTCTAAACACAAGCCTGGGGAAGTTTGTGAAAACACAAAATGTCTTCCTTAGAGGTAATATAATGTTTGACAAAGTGAAGATTAAAGATTTCACAGTAGTAACTCAGTGTAGCTGTCACTTTAAATTTTGTTTATACCAGTTGAGAGAGAAAAGACACTTTTTAATTTAAAAAAATATAGTGCAGCATTGCAAGGCCTTAGGCTGTTTCTGGCTGGTAGATTGAACTGGTAATTGGCTTTAAGTAAAAATTTCTCTTGATGTGAGAAGTTTGATTTCTCTGAAATCAATGAAATTGAGGAAAAAACATAGTAAGCTGGTATTCCTCCCCCCTCTCCCATTTTTCTCTTTCTTTAAAAACCCTGCTTCATAGTTATAACTTGGCAAAAACAAAACTCAAAAAATTGTTTTATATTGGAAATTTTTTATTGCCTCCTCATACTGGTCAGCGTTATAATTTCAACTTACTGAGTGTGATAGAGTTACGTTTTATATACAGAATTGTACCTGTGTAAAAGGGAAACATGAGAGATCAGGAAAAATTTACTTAGTCTTTGAATTGCCTTTTTTAACCTTCGTAAAATAGTGTAAGAGCAGTAAAAATGAAGATTGTATAAGTCTTTTACATAATTTATGGGTGAATGACATAAGATATAATGAGAATTGGAATGAAAGCCCCAGGAGCATACTTTGGACAGACCTGATAGCCATTTCCCAAAGAACATTTCTCTAATTTTAAAGTTATCGTAAATGTCTTTTAAAAAATAAATGGAATGACCCATAATACTGTATTCTTAACTATGAGATTGTTTTGGCCTCTATTCTCAACTGAAAATAAGCAGTCAGTATTTACATGTGTTAGGAATTACTGCCTCACTGGGAGAATAAAGAATTGATCTCAGTCCCTTTCCACTCTGAAAGCATGTTTCTGTGATTAAGTGCGAGGCCAGAAAATAATGACTTTTAGTAAAAGTCTATTAAAAGTTTCAGATTGAATAACTAATGTAAGATCCCAATTTTTCCTTTTTTTCATTTTAGATTTGGGGATATTCCCTGCCCAAAAATTTCCTGGAAAATTGACTAGTATTAAGTGTGAGTAAAAGGTGTCCACTTTTTTTTAAGTTTTGATTTTAGTTTTGTCTTGGATAGTATTTGGCAAGATTTAGCCTAGAGACTATGTAGTATTTATTATTACATGAGAATCAAAATTGCTTTGTTACTGGGCTGGTTTCAAAATTTAGAGCTCATTTCTATGTATCAAATTTGTTTTTTGTTTTTGTTTATTTTTTTAATCTTAAATGGTAAATGTACCATTGTGAAATGAAATTTCAACTTCAGAAGTTTACCCTTTTACCAACTGGAGTAAATTAATAATTACAAAGTCTTTAGTTGTAGCCAACACTAGTAAAAATTTGAAACCAGGTTGCATAAGCACGCCTGTACAGGGCCAGTATTGGATGTCATGCTAGTGACCCTGGTACTGGTCTAAAAGAAGATAAAGGTCTTCCCTTAGGTAGAAGCGTTCTGCATTTTGACAGCGCCAGTTCAGGATGGCTGTAATGCTGCCCTGCCTTCCACAGCTTGCTGCGCCACTCTCTAGTTACTCTGTAGCTATATGCTTCTATCTTTTTTGGTTAAACACTCCTTGAAGGTGATGATGATGATATACATACATCCATATTTATACACATTGATACATGTGTAAGGGTTTCCCTTCATGTTTATTTTGTGGGCTGGGCAAAATTTAGTGTAACGTATTAATATACTTTGTGATACTTTGGTGTAAGAGTAAGTTCACTATTTTTATAATGAACCCAAATCTAAAGGCTTTTATAGTGTATTTTAAAAGGGAAAACTTACCCAATTGTTTTATTTCTACACATTTGTGTATATGTGTGTATGTGTATAAGCCAGTTAGTATATATGTATGTGTATGTTATATACATAAAACACTTCATATTTTTACATACCAGTATGCTTTTATTATACAGATAATAAAGATGGGGGAAGGTTTCTGTTTTTTTCTTAATAGGTGAAGAAATCTTGAAGACCAGAAATTGGATCTTATTGAATTTTGGTGTTCTTTTCCTTTTTTCTTTTTCTTTTTTCTTTTTAAATTATATTGTTCGTCTATGGAAGATGGATTTTTTTTTTTCAATAATCGTTTGAGTCTCAAGTTCATCTTTAAATGAACTCTTTTGTTTTTTCTTTTGTTTTTGTTTTTGAGGAGATAACTAACTCTAGCTGTCTCCAGCTGACAAAGGTTATACAAATGGACTTTGTCTCCCAATAGTTGGGAGATGTTTTAAAAACACTTCTTGTGTTTGAATTGTGGCTGAGAGGTTTCCTTGGCAATGTGAGGAGGAAAATTCTTTCTGCCTCATTATTATTAATTCATGGATTGAGTGTTGGTTCGACCTACAGGCGTAATAGATTGGAACTCAGTGAAGACACAGAGATTCCTGTTGAGAGCAACCAGCTAATGTAAGTGTGGAAATGTGTTTTTTTCCTCCCCTCTCATTAAAGGAGTAAATATTTTTATAATTTAAGGGATACTTTTCTGGGATCAGTAAGAAATTAAAAATCCATTGTCAGAACATTTTGCTTATAATTATTTACAAGTTTTCGGTTTTTGGATGGAAACACCTGACCTTTTTTTTTGATAATACATGCACATTATAATAAAGATAAAAACAATATAGCCAAGGTGAAAGCTCCTTGTATTCCAAAATGGAGATAGAGCAAAATACCATTAATAGTTTGCCACAACTTAGTTTCATGTCCATACACATAGTTCCGCCTCATCTTTTTTTAATGACTACATAGTGTTCCTTTATATGGATATGCTATAATTTAATGTATCCCTCATTGATTGACATTTGGGTTTTTTGCCATTAAAAACAAAAATAACCCCACATCCAGTAACTGGTTGTCAGATGTGAGTACCAGTTGACTGAGGTCTTTTTAATTTGTAATTTTATTGACATATCCCTTTTAGTAAACATACTAATATTTGACCATGTTACTAGTAGATCTTTTGCTATGTAGATGTTTTTCTTTTTATGTAGTCAAATCTGTCAATTTTATTGCTAATGGTTTTTAGCTTTGGTATCATGCCAGGAAAGGTTTTTTTCACACTGAGCTTATAAAAAAATACCATGCGATTTCACTTATGTGTGGAGTATAAAAACAAAGCAAAACAGAAGGAAGAAAATGGCAGTGGATTCATAGACAATGAGAAGGGACTAGTGGTTACCAAAGGGGAAGGATTGGGGAGGGTAGGGGAGTAGGGAGATGGGGGAAAAAGGGGCACAGTAATTTACAATCACAATATAAGTTGGTCACAGGGATGGTAGTGCAGCATGGAGAATACAGTTAATGATTCTGTAACATCTTACCACGTTGATAATGACCGCACTGGAGAGTGCGAGGATTTAATAATATGAGTAACTGTTGAACCACTGTGTTGTATTTTTGAAACCAACATAAGATTGTAGGTTAGTGATACTGTAATTTATTAAAAGAACATACATTTTTTTTCCAGTACTGGATGATTATATTTTTTATATTAAAAATGTAACTTAGGGATTATAGTTCTAAATATAACATTGCCTTTTTTCCTTCAATAAACGTGGTGGACATTGTCAGATAGAGCTTGCCTTTTTTGCTAAGCAGTTGTGAGTTCAGCATCTTTCTTAATATAGTGTTTTAATTAGTGAGCAAAAGTCTCTTTGCTATCCTTGCTTTTATTTCCCCAGAGCCTTTTTTGTATGAAGCAGATTTCTTTTCAAATGGGTGGTACAGTTTTTTTGTGGTGGTGTTAATTTCAGATGCTACTTTTTTTCATAAATCACATTTATCCATGGAATGGCTTGAAATCTGTTGGTCTTGTACACTTATTTGACAATATTAGATTTAAATGTTGTTATATTTCACATTTATAATGTCAGCAAGGCCTTCTCATTCTTTTAAAAATTTTATTTTTCTCTTAAGAGTTATTCTGAGATGATTTTATAGTTGTCAAATTCCAGTAATAAATTCTCATTGGGATTTTGACTTGAATTTTGATTTTGAATCGCATTGCACAGTGTGGACATGTTTTGGAGTAGTAGTGGACTTCTGTAAGCCTCTACCCCGCTCTCTCTCTGTTACTCAGGTCTTCTGTGCCTTGGTAGTTTCATACTTCCTTGGTTTTGTTTTTAATGTGTGTATATTTTTTCATTTTCTTCCTGTATATCTTATAGTTTTATTATGAATGGGACTCTTATCATCTGAATGATTATTGCTGGCATAAAGGAAATTTACTTTTTACATCTTACTATATTAGTATTATATCATAACATCTTACTATTTAAAATATTTTTTAGCTGATGGTTAGATTTTCTAGTTTGGAAATATGTAACCTGCAGATATGAAATTTTTTGCCTCATTCTTTCTAGTCTTTATACTTTTTTTCCTTGTATGTATAGACGCTGGAACACTTCTGAGTGATGGTGGAGACAGTGAGCGTGTCCTTTTTCGTTTGCCTTGAGTGAGCTTACCTCTAGTGTTTCATCCATGTTGCATGTGTTGATGGTTTCTGGTGATTTAAGTGCATTTATCTAAGGAGGTTCCCTGTTACTTGCTAAGGTTTTGTCGGGTAGATATTGCATTTTAGCTTCTCTTAAAAAGCCATTTTAACTTTCAAAAAAATACCATTTTAATTCCTCCTTTCCCCCCTTTTTTTTACCATTGTTTCCTTTTTTGAAATCTTAAGATACTACAGGTTTTGTTTTTGTTTTTATACCCGTTTCAACTCCTCGCCCCATTAATGTAATGAATTTCCTAATGGTTAGGCTCTTGGAATAAATCTTTTGATCATGTGATTACTTTTAATATACTGTGGTTCAGTTTGCTTTACTTAAGATTTATTAGCTGTATCATAAATCAGACAGCCAAAGAAGTTGTTTGGAAACTTAAAAAAACAGTGAAATAATGCCTGTGACATGATTTTGTTTTTTCTATTTTTTTGACCTCTTTTTTCTACTTTCTTTTTCTCAAGTTAGAATACTTAAATAATTTTTTCAAGAATACATGGGATTCATAGATGGTATACTTTTTGAGATTTTCATGTCTTAAAGCTTCTTCCAGGTCCTGAGATCTCCTTGAAATCTAGTTTGAAAGGCTAAATCTAAGGTCATAATGTCTCCTCTAAATTGTGCATACATAGCATTTTGTCTTTCTATAATTTAAAGATTCGGATGAGAAGTCAAATGTTGTGTCTAATTTTCTTTATTAGACTTGAGTGATTTTTCCTAGAAGTGTAGTATGGTTCTGTCTTTACTGTTGGAATTCAAAAATTCCATTGTTTCTGTGGCTTATAACAATTTATTACCTCAGTTCTGGGGGTTAGAAATCTTAAAAAGGTGTTGGTGGGGTCATGCCCTCCTAAACCTGTGCAGGGGAATGATTCTTCTTGTCTCTTCTGCCTTCTGGAGTTTGCTGGCAGTTCCTGGCTTAGAGATGTACTACTCCATTCTCATGGCCGCCTTCCCTCTGCGTGTCTTCACATCATCTTCCCTTTGTGTGCGTATGTGGCCTTCAGTCCAAACAGGCAGCCTTTCTGCTATGAAGGTTGATTGGATCCAGAAGTCACACACCCAGTCTCTTCTGCATACCACTGTCCAGCCATACCCTTGGTGTTCTCTGCCGAGCACACGTTCTCATTGTTTGCGTATGGCTAGACCGAGAATTATCCAGATCTTGTGTTTGCTTTTCGCTCTGTAGTTCCTTCTTCAGTGTATCCCTTTCCTCTGGCATTTTACTGTAAGCAGCAAGGAAATACCAGGCTGTACCTTCCATGCATTCCTTAGAAATCCATCACTTTGAAGTTCTACCTTCCACTCTACAGAACACAACTAATTCCCCTAAGTTCTCTGCCACTTTATCACAAGGATGACCTTTCTTACAGATTCAGTAACATGTTCCTCATTTCTCGTTTCAGGCATATTTCTGGTTGGCATATTTTTATAGCAGCATTCTACTTCCCAGGATACCAAAATCTGTAACGGGATGTACATTGTCACACTATCTGGATGTACTGTAATTTTTTAAAAACAGACTCTAATTTTTGAACATTTAATTTTCTAGATGATTTTTCTTTGTTTGAAACAAGGTGGTGATGAATTTATGCATTATTACTTTGCATATTTGTTGAATATTTACCTCAGGATAAATTCCAGAAATGGAATCGTGTGTCAAAGGGAGTGTAGATTTTAATGGTTTTAGTACCTGTTTAATAGTAGGCTCTTATTCCTCATCTAGGTTGCTGACTTTAAAGCTGGCTTTAATTGTGTCCTGCTATTCTTGGATTAGGATTATTAATTGGAGATACGATTTTGTTTTGATTTCAAGTTGTAGCTCATTATTTCTGAAACTCCATCTCTAAGTGTACAAGTCTATAGAAGCCCTTTCTAAATTCTGAGAAGTACTCTTGTCTCGTGTTTTTAATTTAGTGGAAGCTTTCTTGAACACTTTAGTGTGGGAGCCAGGATATGGCTGGAACTGAGGGGAGG
This sequence comes from Manis javanica, assembly GCF_040802235.1. Lineage (NCBI taxonomy): Eukaryota > Metazoa > Chordata > Mammalia > Pholidota > Manidae > Manis > Manis javanica. Next base: position 103,699,402 of record NC_133166.1, on the reverse strand, counting down.
GAGTGTATGTAGGTTGGTTTGTGTGAGCACCGTTGAGTGGGGAGAGCCCTGAGAATTTCTTTTGTTCCTTATAATTGGTGTGCAACTGTCTTCATTATATGAGCTAGTTCTACAGGTGTTTTCAGGGTTAATTGTTTCACCAGTTTTTCTAGTTTGTTTTTCCCACCTATTTACAGTTACACATTTTTGAAATAACAAAAATGTTTGTGAAAATATTGGAGTTTTTGTCAGAAGAAAAAATTAATTTGTCAGATATGTAGTAGCAAGTTGTCTTGTGTAAAATAATGTAAGACTCATTTATAATCTAACATCATTTGTTAAGTTAGCAAGGTTATTTAATTTGATGATGAAATTGTGTAACAAACATAAAGAATACAAAAGAAAGAGGGCTTGGCATTCCTTAACAGAAATTTCAAATTGTAAATGAGAATGCACAATATTCGCATAAGGATTAAATGTGAATCTGTGTTCACAAGGCTCTTCATAGGCGAGTACATATTAACACAGTTAAGTCTGGGTTTATGTGATCTCATAGTCAAGGTGACTTGGAGGAGGAAGGTGGAAGAATTCATCTGAAATACTTTAATTCAATGTCTTCTCATTTTAGGATTACGTTTTAAAGACGATTTCGGTGATTGAGTTGACTTTTGGAAGATTAAACCCATTTCAGGAGGACTTGGAGCTGGTCCTCACCTTGAGGAAGTAGTGGCTTGTTTTCAAGAGCCACTGCTGATCTGAGGTTCTACCCAGCATGCCTAATCAAGGAGAAGACTGCTATTTTTTTTTCTATTCTACATGTACCAAAGTAAGAATTGGCTTTCTAAATCAGTTCTTTCTACAATTATGCTAATAAAATTGGATAAGATTTTCCCTATGTACTAAGTTTTTATGTTTTGTTTTGCTCTTTTGCTCAACTGTTTATTTGTCAGTTTTTTAGTAAAGGGTAGAATTCATTATTCATCTTTTTTCCCCTCTTCCTTTTATGTTCTTCATGTTCCACAAAAGTGAAAAGATCTATGGCGTATGGTCATCACTCAGTGTTATCTGTAATTAGTCTGTGCAGGGTGCCTTTGGGGTTAGGAGCGCATTGGCCTGTGGCTTGCCAACTTTTATTTACTTTGTATTAAAAGAATGGGTGGGCTATATTGTACTTCTAGAAACTGGTGGGTTGCATTTTGACTCCAGATTTCCTGCTGAATACGAAAGCCATCTTTATAAATATGTTTGCAGCTTTTTTGCTTTTTCTTTGTCAAAACTTCCTGTTTTTCTGATTGATTCTTCTGCAGCTCCATTTAGAGCTACACATTTTTCATCATTCCTTTGTGATTAATTATATAAGTACATATTTTGTTGCAAAAACTTTTCTTAATGGTATTTAAAATTACTGGTTTTAAGCAAAGCTCTAATGTTACATAACAGTTTGTACCACAGTAGCATTTTGTTTCCAATATTGCCCTTGTATAAAGTATATAGAGAAGTGAGAAATTATACTTAAATCCTAATCTGTTAATTTGTTTTCTGATTTTTCTACCAAAAACTAGTTAAACAAGTCCAGATGTGTGAAATGGTTTTGAAGGTGAACTGTAAAATACATTTTTAAAGAGCACCTGATACTCCCCCTTGTCTTTTTCAACCCCTTTTCACCTTCTGTCACTCATGTCTGATCAGATGAAGGGGTATTCTCAAGGAATAGGTTGTAAGAAATAAAAAATTGTTGACCTCAGATTGTTCTTAATATTGTATCTCAGTTTTCTATCTTGCCTATTGTGTTTGGATAGATGCCAGGAAAGTCTTACAATGAGCATCTTACCTGAGATCCAGTTGCACACCTCAATTCCTTTCTGTATTCTCTTGGTTTACAGGGTGACAGCTGTCCTTTCCGTCACTGCGAAGCTGCACTAGGAAATGAAACTGTTTGCACATTATGGCAAGAAGGACGCTGTTTCCGACAGGTGTGCAGGTTTCGGCACATGGAGATTGATGTAGGTTTTCAGTTTGTATTCCAATAAGTAGTCTGGTGTCGTGATATGCCAATAATATAGGGGAAAAAGAGATAGGAGTCTGACTATCTCTTTCCCAAAAGTCAGAAATTTGGTTCCCATTGTCCTTAATATTATTTGATCAGTCCCCTAATTATTTAAACTAATATTATATTACAGTCTCTTCCTGTCAGGCTCTGACATCACACATGAGGTTGTGCCGCCTCCACAGGGACATTTCTCGCCTTGTTTCAATTCCAGCACCTGTACCCACCTCCCCCTTTGCTCCACTATGAGGCCCTTCCTCACCCTGCTTGGACCCCACTCCTAGAGTACACCCTAGTGGGCCTCTCTCCCTGGTAGAAGCCCCTTTCACACCCTTGGACTTGACACTGTGTTAGGCAGCCCTCCAGTGCGAGAGCTGCTTTCCTCACCTTGCTCATTCTCCCATTTTTCCACTCAGGAGCACCCTGGGTACATCCTCTTCACCCTACACTGGAATCCCTTTCGCACAGAAGTTTAACTCACTCTGCTCAGGCTCCAGCTCTTCCAGGCCACCCTCCTACACACACGTCCTCCTGACCTCTTAGGGGTTCTGGTACCCTAAGCCAGTTCCACCTTGTTATGTGGATAAGTCCTTTCAGTCAGGCTCTAAAACCCTTCTCTGTACCAGGTGTCATTCTCTTGGCATGAGTGCCTGCCTCTCTCAGCCTCACCTAATGACTTCGGGCTGAATTGTTTGAGAGTGGGTGGGGAAAGGGGGAGGAGACTGAATATATAATTTGTATTCCTGGGGTTATACAACTATTCAAGTCTGGCTCCAGATTTATAGTCTCTTAACTATGTTCTATGCTGCCTGTCTTAAAAATAACAGGGAATTCAGTAAATAAATTCAGAAAAAGAAATACTCTGCAACTTTTGAAAAAGCATGTTGTAACTTGCTGACAGTGTAATTTGGTACAACTCCTGGGGAAGGTACGTCAGGGTCTCTAAGAACATCTACACTTAAAGATTCTGTGGAAGAACTGGGAGTCTGCATGTAGTTGTATTCATGGCTAAGGTTTACCACAGTGGTATAGTAGTGATACACTGTCTGATCATAAGAGAAAGACACAGGCAAAGTTTGAAGAAATCCGTATGTGGGTTTCTTTTATAAGCTTTCCCTCCCGTGAAGAGTCACACAGAGCACACACTTCCTCCAGCAATGAAAGTACAGCCACGTGTGGGATGTTTCTGCCCAGGAAGCCTGTCACAGACTCAGCATCAGAGGTTTTTACTGGGGCTAGTCACATGGCACCCCCTACCTAACACATACAAAAACCCCAGACTCTCAGAAGTTTGGCAGGTGTTCAGCCTGACCCGTACTGTTTCCCCAGACAGTCTAGGCACGAATGGGTTAGCCGACTAGAACATTCCGAGAGCCGAGGTGCTGCATGCCGGCCCAGGGCCAGCCTTGCTGGGGGCTTCTAGGGGCAGCAGTCATAGGGCTACTCAGTTAACTCTTCTGCACAGTCTTATTTGGCTGCATCTTTTAGAACTAGTAAGTGCTTTATACTTTTGTCTCATCTGTACTCGTGTAAAATGAGGCATGTGCAGAATTACTCACTGTAGCCTAATTTGTAATAATAAAATGTATGAAACAACCTAACCATTTAGAATAAATTTTACTACATACAGTGAGCAGTTGTTAACAAAACATTTTAGAAGGGAAACTACCTATTTATTGGTATGGAAAAATCAGGATATGTTGTCAACAAAAAAAAGCAAGGGAGAATAAGGTGTGTCATGTGCTACCATTTGGGTAAAAGGGAAAATAATATATATTTGTTTTTCACTTGCAAATACATTTTAAAAGTCTCTGGAAGTGTAAAGGAGAAACTTCACAGCAGTGGCTCTAGGAGAGTGGGGACAGGAATGAGCAGAGGACTTGACTGTGTACCCCTTCTGTAGGCAGTGATTTTCATTACTTGTGGGTTCCACATTTGCAAATTTGCCTACTTGCTAAAATTTACTGCATCCCCCAAGTCAATACTGTGGTGCCTTCCTGGCCATCCACAGGTGTGTGCAGAGCACTGACCTTCCTGGCCATCCACAGGTGTGTGCAGAGCACCGACCTTCCTGGCCATCCACAGGTGTGTGCAGAGCACTGAGAGGCTCGAGCCGCCTGGCATAACACGCCCGGCTGAGATCCCACAAGGCGGCACCGCTCTACTTCGGCTCTCGTGCTGTTGTAACAAGTGTCCTTTTTGTGGTCTATTCAGTGCCATGTTGTTTTTGCATTTTTGTGCCTTCTGTTGGCGATTTTGTTCTTTTAAATGGCCCCGAGTGTAGTGCAGAAGTGCTGTGCAGTGTTCCTAAGTGCAGGAAAGCTCTGCACCTGAGAGGAAAATACTTGCATTAGATAAGCTTTATTCAGGCCTTGAGTTCAGTGTTAATGAGCCAATAGCACATAGTAAATAAGGTGTCTTTAAACACAAACACACATAAAACAAGGTTATGTATTGATCGGTTAGTGAAAATGTTGACAAGAAACTTGCAGGAAACTGTCTGTGTTTACCTCAGAAGCAGTGTGGTTCACTGTTCAATTAATCAGCATTTTTGGTGACTTTATAGAACATAACTACTGAAAATAATTAGAATCAATTCTGTATCTTCAGACCATGTGCTGTATTACCTATTAAAAATTTAGAGAACTAACAGTGAGAGAATGTTCATTGGAGGATGTGTTGCTAAATGAAAAATGGACTCAGTTACAGTGGGTGCATATAGACATTTACAGCTGTTTTGTGGGTTTTTTTGCCTTTTTTTTTTTTGAGAGGGCATCTCTCATATTTATTGATCAAATGGTTGTTAAAAACAATAAAATTCAGTATAGGGGGGTCAATGCTCAATGTACAATCATTAATCCATCTCAAGTCTAATTCTCGTCAGTCTCCAATCTTCTGAAGCATAACGAACAAGTTCTTACATGGTGAACGAATTCTTACATAGTGAATAAATTCTTACATGGTGAACAGTACAAGGGCATTCATCACAGAAACTTTCATTTTGATCACGCATTATGACCTATAAACAATCAGGTCAAATATGAATATTCGTTTGATTTTTGTACTTGATTTATATGTTGATCCCACATTTCTCCCTTTATTATTATTATTATTTTTATTTTTAATAAAATGCTGAAGTGGTAGGTAGATGCAAGATAAAGGTAGAAAACATAGTTTAGTGTACAGCTGTTTTTAAAGGCAAGGAAATCCTCTACCAAAATAAGTGATTCTCATTGAGTACTTTGAGTAATAGTATTTATTTCTGTTTCCCAACTTTGTTGCTAGTCTATTACTTTGCATTTAGAAACAAAATCCAGACAGTGTATTCAACGGATCAAACATACATCATGTGACTTCTGTTATTGAGGATACTACTGTGAAAGTCACCCAGTAATTTGAAAATTACTTCCAGGAAAGAAAGACAAACTTAAGCAAAGACAGGCCCAGGAGCAAGGCATATTGGCACTGGTTCTGCTGTAAAGAAGGAGTAATTGAATAATTGTTGTTACTCCTATCTAAAACATGATAGGTATTGTACATATCTTTTGGGTGTGACCTGAGACTATTAAATGTTATCAAGTTTGTTGAAAGGTAAAGGTATTTGCTGTACTTTTAAAATACAATTAGTCATACATGTGGCTGTAAACTCAGGACATTTTTAAAATAATTTTTGCCAGATTGCCTCTCAGAGATGTTGAGCTCATTTCCATTTCCATTGTCAGTATGTAGGGCTGCGTGGTTCCTCCGCATTCCTGCCATCACAGTGTCCTGTCAAACTGCCAATCTCAATAAAGTGGATTTTGATCTTTGCCCTCTTTGTTACTTCTAAGGATCTTTTTGTAAGGGTCGTTGTTCTCTCCATATTTCTAAGTTTCTGAAGTAATGATGTTGTTCTTTCTTTGAATTTTAAACCTTAAGCTGCTTACTATGATGAGAGATCCAACATAATTCAGGTTATTAACCAGAGGTTAGTTACTTTTGAGAAGTGAAGTTCTTAACAGCTCTGTTTTTTCTCCATTGAACTGTTTATTAAGGTATATGGAGAAAGGTGCATAAATCATATTCTTACAACTTGAACAATTTTCAGCAAGTCGAATGTGCTTGCTTTTCTAACACTCTGTGTTCCCCTTCATCCCTTGTCACAAACCACACTTCCAAAGCTGCTCCTTATCCTGACTACTCTGCCGTAGAGAAGTTTTACCTGGTTTGATCTCTACAGAAATGAAATCACACACTGTGTGTTCTGTGGTGTCTGGCTTCTTTTCTTTTACTCTACCTCTGTGGTATTGAAAGTAGCAGCGGGTCTTACCTTCTTTTACGGTAGAGCGTTCTGTTGCACGGCTGCAGTGTATTAGCCGCTCTAGTGGTGATATACATGTGGGTTGTTTCCATTCTGAAGCTGTTACAAATAGTAATGCTTTGGACATTTTCTACACATCTAAGGTAAATTTTAGAACTAATATAAGTATTTCTTTTGAACATACATCCTGTGACCCAGCAGTTTATTCTAGATGTGCAAGTATTCTTTTTTTTCTTCATATTCATTCATAAGAGTGAGGTAGCTTGAGGAAGAAAAATACCATCCTTAGTGTTCCATGTGCCTTTGAGAAGTCACAAATGGGAAAATTTTTCTCAAAGCCTTCAGCTCCAAATAATAGCTACAGTTTATTGAGTCCTTTTTATATGCTAAGTGCTTCATATATGTTCTTTTATTTAATTCTCATAAGAAACCAAATATACCCACTTTGTAACTAAGGAAAAGTGACACTTAGAGGCATTAACATGTTTGTCCAATATCACATGGCCAGTAAGCATAATTATAATTATCTTTGATTCCATAATCGTTAAGTAATGTGTTATCCTGCTTCTCTAAATTAAGTGTAGACATGTAGGGGTTCCAGAATGAGGGCAAGGAGAAAAGAGTAGCAGGTAAACTATTTCCTAGACCCCTTCATCTTTCCATCATGCCTAAAGTACATCACTTTCAGCAACCCCTCTTCCTCCTGCTCAGAATCATCTCATTTGCCTCAGGATTTTGAACCATGTATGAACTTTGTCCGGAAAACAAATGACCAAATTAATAGAAGTCACACTTCATTTTTAAAATTTGAAAACAATGTACTTTTCCCTTACAGAAAAAACGCAGTGAGATTCCGTGTTATTGGGAAAATCAGCCAATGGGATGTCAAAAGCTAAACTGTGCTTTTCATCACAACAGAGGACGTTATGTTGATGGCCTTTTCCTACCTCCAAGCAAAAGTGAGATCCATTTCTAATTTTAAAAGAATAGTTACTATTTAATTCCCACCTGCTGTGCAAACTACAGATTATATACATTGCCTTCTTTCAGTTTCGTGAGAGCCTCTAATTTCCCCTTTACAATTGAGGGAACTGAACTTTATTACAATTAAATGATTAACCAGATTAAATTTGAATGAAATTAAATGATTTAATTTAATTGATTAAACAGATTAAATGATTAACCAGATTAAACTTTTAGCCATAAACCAGTAAGTAAGTATCAGAGTCACAATTAAAACTTTGTTGCCAAAAGCCTCACAAATGTTTCTCAGCAGCACAGTTTAGATTACTATAGCCTCATTGCTCATTTCCTTTTCAGACAATAAGCTTTTCAAAAGAAACTTGATTCTCCAGGCCCGGGCTTGGCAAATCTGCTCCTCCACCTGTTATATAAAATAAAGTTTTACTGGAGTGAAGCCATGCCCGTTATCCACACACTATCTGTGGTCATATTTTTTGCTACTGCCTCAGAGTTGAGTACTCGAGACAGAGATCTATGAAGTCCCAAATATTTACTATCCAGCTCTTTACAGAACAAGTTTGTCAACTTTGCTCTAGGCTATATCTAAAATAAAACTTACATCCTGCCAAAAGCAAGTATTTATTTCCATAGTCCCCTTTAATGTAATTTCCTATTGGAATGATATTTAAAACCCACTTCTGTGATGTGATTAAAATTTGATTGCTGCATATTTTCACCTCTACTTAGGGGGAAAAAGTAGACTCACTGCTTTCTGGTTTGGTTCCAAAGTGTCATCTATTATCTCTTAAAAGCTACTTTTTTGCAGAAAAAAACCCTAGAATTTAAATGTTAAGTGTCTAGAATTTGCAAGCAGTTACTATGCATCTGGCCCCCAGTTTCCTGTGTTTTGAGTGCCTGCTTTGAGTGTGTTTATGTACAGTAAAGAGTTACTAGCTAAAAGCCACATTTTCCCTCCCTGGGAGTTGAGAAGCCTAATTGGGAGAATGGAGAAATTGGGTAAAAAGACAGAAACACTCATAAGGAAAATGCACCAGACTTACATAGGGGTCGGGGATTTTTGATGAGTTAGGACTGTGTCTTCTATCTTTCATTCATGACTGATTTTGATGTCCAGCTGTGTTGCCCACTGTGCCTGAGTCAGCAGAAGAGGACGCGAAGGCCAGCCCGCTCACAGTTCAGCAGAGCAAATTGTCTGTCCAGTCCAATCCCTCCCCTCAGCTGCGAAGCGTTATGAAAGTAGAAAGTTCAGAAAATGTTCCTAGCCCCACACATCCACCAGTTGTAATCAATGCTGCAGATGATGATGAAGATGATGACGGTACGTTTTGCACTTTCCTTAAGGCAAAGGAATGATCAGGGTTCTTTAGTGTATATGACAGAATCAGGGTCAAAGCTCTAGGCCTGTTGTTAATTATATATTTGCCTTAAATTTTGATACTATAGATCAGTTTTCTGAGGAAGGTGATGAAACCAAAACACCTACACTACCAACTCCCGAAGTTCATAATGGATTACGAGTGGCTTCCGCCCGGAAACCTGGGGTCAATTTAAAGCAAGGTAAGAAGAGCCTACAGTAATGCTAGTTCCTGCTCATAAATCTCACAGCACTATTGAATGTGCTTAAACTGTCTTAAATACCTTTGAAATTAGCTCACGACCACCACCACCTTCCTGTTCCCTGTACCTGTTATACACATACACATACTTACATAGACTTTTTCTTACTCATTCAGAAAGCATTTGAATGCCTGCTGAGCATTAGTAAAATTCAAAGGTGAAAAGGTGCTAGTTCCTCATGTGATTTCTACTTGGCTTTCTCAGGTGAATGTTTGAATTTTGGAATAAAAACTCTTGAGGAAATTAAGTCAAAGAAAATGAAGGAAAAATCCAAGAAACAAGGTGGTAAGTCATCAAGTTTTGACACAGATGGTTGAATGGTGCTAGAAAAAAGTAACAGGGACACTTTTGGTGATGGGGACACTTGGCCACAGCCACAACGAGCAATTTGATTTTGACTTCCATGGCTTGTTTGAAATAAAACACGGGCATATTTAAATCATGGTTCCTGTTTTAATTCATTGCTGTGTTTCAGTAGCTAACTAGGGCAAGGCATGTACAATAAAGAGCTGAAATAACTTGTTTATCTTGAGAAGTAAAACTCCAGAGAACAGCATGTAAACCATTTTAAAAGAGGAAAAACTTGATTTTGTAGTAGATGAATTCTTTACTGGAGCTTGCCTCAGCCTGGTTGTTCTAGATTTCCAACCTCAAAAATTTTACATGTGATATGCGAAGTAGTATTTATAATCAGATGGTTGGTTCTGAGTACCCTTGTGGTAGAGCTTGCTCTGTAGAAATCTTGGAGTTTGTTTTGTAGGTGATTGAACATAGATTTTAAACAGCCGAATTGACGCACCTGATGGCTGGTGTGCTTCTGAGATTAACATTAAAATAATATTAACCTTACTGATAAGTAAAAGTAGATTGAGTGCCTAAGTCACTCAAAATAATTTTATGTTTTTTTTTCACATTGTGCCCAAGGCAAGTAAGAAATAAGGATTATCACCCCAATTCACTGTAGGCTAAGCTAGTAAGAGCAGAAAGATTGATTGGCTTGTAATCACCCAGTGGTCTGTACTGGACTTAACATAAAAATAAAAATTCTTGACTTTCAGTAGCTTTATTTTCCGTAAATTATTTGCTGTTCTTTGACTTGCCTTATTTAGAAGGTTCTTCGGGAGCTTCCAGTCTTTTACTTCAACCTCAGCCCATTCCAAGTCCTGAAAAAGAGAACGTCCGGACTGTGGTGAGGACAGTAACTCTGTCCAGCAAACAAGGTGAGGTATAGGTGGGTCTTAAGAGCTGTCAGGCTACTGTTAAATAACTGGGAAAGCAAAATCCTTGGGTGTATTTACCTTTGATGGATTTACAGGAAGATGTTAGTATGTTGCTCACATACAAGGAGGAAAAGAAATATCAGTGCATTTGATTCTACTGTTTAAAAGTTTGAAGTTCTTGTTCAGGCTGCTCTCACGTTTCTGTATATTTAATTTTTTACACTTACTGTTTGTGTGTATCCATTCAACAAATTTATTGACTGCCCATTGTGGGTAAAGAACTGTGATAAACAGAAAAATGTTACAGAGAAATGAAGAAGTCTTTTCCCTTAATAGTTTTAAACCTAGTAAGGGATGTGACACAAGTAATTGTAGTATGCAGGTACATTTAAATGTGCCATTCACACAACAAAGAATCAGAAGAAAGCTCACTTTTTGCTTGGGTGATCAAGGAAGGGTTACACAGGAGCCTTAGCGGTGGAGTGGAGTACAATTTCTTTTAACATTAAAGTGCAAGCAAAAGTATTAGTTGAGTTTTACAACCAGTTGATTAGAACACAACCTCTCTTCATATAGTTGGCTACTATTAATAATTAGGATTGTGCTATTGCTTCCTTTTGGGCTGTGGTTCTGGTTATTTAAATTATTATTTAATAGGTTTAATCTGTTTTTTGTGCTTTGTTTTTAATGTGATAGTCTTCCTTAAGACCGAGATCTCACTCTCAAGAGACTTTCTGGGTGGACTCATATTAATATCAGAGTGTATTTGTACCCACCTCTAGTTACTGAATACAGAAAAATTGGCTAATAGTAGAGATACTCTGTTTTGCCATTTCAGGAGAAGAACCCTTGGTAAGATTGAGTCTCGCCGAGAGACTGGGGAAGAGAAAGTTTTCAGTAGGTAAGATAAGTTTTGGGTATATCCTTTGTTTTTGTTTTCTGCATTTTTGTGCATTAACTTACCTTCCAAAACTCACTGTATGCAAATGCCCTGTCCTGTCAGTGTCCTCTGGTCTCCCTGTATTCTTGGTTGAAACAAAATTTCTTCATGTTTTTTTATTGAAGCTACAGAAATTTTTAGTGTTACAATTTAGTTAGGTTATGGCCAACTTTTTAGAAGGTACTGGGTTTAAAAAACAGTAAATACTTCTGTTTCTTTGGACAAAGTGAAATTTGAGATTTTAAAAGTGTGCAGTTAATACAAATTTGGTCCCTGAATTTATTTATTTTTCTATTTAGGGACATATTTTACCGTATTACTGAATTGTGTACCTACCCTAGAGTGTCTGTGTAATAAGAATTATTTTGAAAATCTCTGATTTCAGAGGTTCCTTCATACTTTTCAAAATGTGTTTGCAAATATAAAATCCTACCTATTATGTTTTCTTTGATACCATTCTCACCGAAAAATTTCAGGTTTAAAATTCAGAAATAGGCTACTTTAATGTCAGCATACCTTTAAACTTTGTGATATTTGGTTTCATATTTAAATTACAAATGAGAGGAAAAAGAAAATCCTATTCTCCATATGGTCTTACAACTTTATAAGGGGGCTCTGCAAAGATGTATCTTCAAGCAAACCAAAAACAATTTTTAACAACTTTCGACATTTAAGCAACTTGTATTGAACAGTATAATGTATTAGACGTCTCTCTGTATGAAGTAGTATAGTATATATCAAGTCAGGAAACTTAGTTCAAGTCTTGGCTCTATCACTAATTGGTAATTTGAGTAGAAGTAGAATCTTTCATAACCTTGGATTTCTTACCTAGAATTGAGGAGAGGGGCTGTTTGGTGTTTAGTCTTAATTTCATGGGAAAATGTAAAATATTATTCTTGCTGTCCTCCTAATCATCCTGGTGCATTTAACCACAAATTTACCTTAGAATTCAGCAGTTGACCAGTGAAGACATTTTTTCACCTATTCCTAATTCTGAATTTCAGCCTTAACTAGGGCTTATAATTCTTCATTTGTACTCTTAGTCAGTTATTTAGTAAATGTTGATATGTGCATTCTGATTTTTTGTCCCTTTCCCAAACTTTTCTTTCTGGGGCATTTTTTTTTCCTTTTCTGACATTGAGTTCTAAGGAAGCTAGTGAACAAGCTGTATAAATGCAGAAAACTTACAGAAATAATTCTGTTGTCTGTTGTTGCTTATATGGCTTGACCTTGCTGAAAATTGACTTGAACTCTTAAACTAAGTTCCCTGTGTCCGTAGGTGGTGACAGCGATCCTCCACTGAAGCGTAGCCTTGCACAGAGGCTAGGGAAGAAAGTCGAAGCTCCAGAAACAAACACTGACAAAGCACCAAAAAAAGGTATCTTTGTTCTTATACACTGTGTGTATGTGATCATGGCATTTGTCTCTTGTAATGTTAACAAGTATGGTTTATTCTTCCTTGTTCAGGGAAATTAGGTTATCTTGTGTCTTTTGTTGTTCATTCAACATACGTTTGAGTGCTTACTTTGCTAGATTCTAGGTAGACACCACTGAATAAATCACCATCACAATCTTCAGGAGCTTCTGCTACAATAACAAGATAGGAATTACATAATGATAAATTCTGTGACATGATACACGGTGTTATAGAGGCATATAGGAAGGGCACTTCATCTTACCATCCTCAAGGAAAGGTTCCCAGAAGAAGTGATTTTGAAACTTAGACTTGAAATATGAATTAGGAATCAGGTGAAATTGAATGGCCCAAGGCTGTGTTCTTGGCAGAGAAAGGCATGCAAAGGCACAGCGCTAAGAAAGCATGATGTGCACAAGGAACCGTATATGGCTGAAACATTGAATTGAGGTGAAGGGCATGTTGACTGGAGAGGAAGAAGGGACTTTGGGTCATACTGAGGCTTTCCAGCCACGGTACAGGTTGGGCTGCTCCTAAGATAGCAGCAAACCATGGGAATGTTATAAACAAGGACCAAAGACTCGGATTTCCATTTTACAACCATTACCTTCCTAAGACACGGAGAAAGATCAGAAGGGGACAAAAGTGCTATCCAGGATATGAGTTAGTAGGCTGAAGAGAAGAGGACTTAGTGTTATAGAATTTAGTGTTCTATAAGAGACGTGGACTAACGAGAGTTCTTTGAGAGGTGGAATGACTTTATAGGTGAGGCTCCAATGTAGTTCTTGATAAAACTGAAGCTTTTGATAGAAAGAAACCAAGAGTTGGGACTTTTTTCATTGCATGACCTGCAGGGAAACATTAGTGTTCATTACCAAGAAAGTGTTTTTTTCCTTCTCAGTGTGTTTAATTGTAACTTTTCTTGAAGATAAGAAGCTTCTTTTCACTCTTCCTCTAGCCCAAGAGGCTTTGATGAGTAGATGTTCAGGGGATTTTTTGCATTGTCAGAGCAAACAGGAGTTACTTTCTTTGCAGCCAGATTCCCTTCCTCCTTGTCTGTCAATCATATTGAAGACTTATAACTAATGAACATATTTTTAAGTAAAAAATCTTTTGGTGCCATTAAGATTTTAGATGGCTGTATAGCAACAGAATTATTTCCCCTAAGTTCAGTAATTTTTGCTTTTCAGATCTAAAGAAAGATAGTTTTTTTTAAGCTTTTCAAAGTGCTTTAGGGAATCCATGATTCACATGGATCTGTTGGTTGGAGAAGAAAAATCTTAAGATCTTAAGAGATTCTTAAAAAACATTTGTGAGGAGGGAGTCAAGATGGCGGCATGAGTAGTTCATGAGAAACCTCCTCCCAAAAACATATATTTTTGAAAATACAACAAATGCAACTATTCCTAAAAGAGAGACCAGTGGATACAGTACAACAGCCAGGCCACATCTGTATCTGCGAGAACTCAGCATCACACGAAGGGGGTAGGACACAAGTCGAGGCCCGGCAGGACCTGAGCAGCCCCCCAGCCCCAGCTCCCCGGCAGGAAGAAAGGAGTTGGAGGGAGTGAAAGCCCAGGACTGCTAAACAACCAGCTCTAGTAATCCGCACCAGGAGCGCAGACACACGATGCACAGGGTGCTGGATACTAGAGAAATGGAAGAGCAGAGTCTGAGAGCGGGTCCCCACAACTGGCTCCCCTGGAACAAAAGAAAAGCCAGTGCTTTTTGAAAGTCTTAAAGGGACAGGGACCTCACAGCTAGACGGAATCATCCCGGCACACTCAGCCCAGCGCTTGGGAATCCTCGGGAGCTCCAGGCGACCTACCTCCCTATGTGGCAGCACAGCTCTGAAGCCCCTCACAGCAATAAGCAGCCAGCCAATCGTTCCCCAGCCGGTGCGGACCCCGACACACCGGCCCAGTAGCATACGAGCTGGCGGCAGCAGCCGAGCAAGCGGCCCAGGAGCGGTGTGTGTCAGCCAGCAGCAGCCGAGTGAGCAGCCCACATAAGCCAGCGGCGGTGGCAGCAGCCGAGCGAGGGGCCCAGGAGCGGCCTTGTGCAAGCCAGCAGTGACCCACACAAGTCCACCTTGGCGGCGGCCAACCAAGTGGCCTGCGCGAGCCCACGGCAGCGACGGAGCGTCCCAGGAGCGAATGCAACCCCAGCAGCTGCCCAGAATCTCCTCCTGTTGCACAGCCACCCAGGCCAGACCCAAAGGCCGCTGCCAGCGCACAGCTGCCCAACGGGGGCACTGCTCTTGCAGGAGAGCACACCCGGCCCACCTCTACCACTCCCCACAGGGCTCTGCCCTACCCTGACAGAGACCCCGCCCACAGCAGTTTAGGGGATTAACCCGGAGGCTGCTCCAGGAGTGCAGGTAACCAACACAGGCAGCAGAGAAGGGCAAGGCAACCAGCAAGCAGGAAAAGACTTTGTTCTCCCAGCTGACACGTGCGCCACCTGCCTACAGCCACCTCTGTCACCATGAAAAGGCAGAAGAATTTGGTCCAGTCCAAAATTACCCAGACAACCCCCAAGAGGGCCTGGGGAGATAGATTTAACCAATCTTCCCGAAAAAGAATTCAAAATAAAGGTCATAACCATGCTGATGGATCTGCAGAGAAATATGCAAGAGTTAAAGTTGGGAGGGAGAATACAGAAATAAAACAATCTCTGGAAGGACTTAAGAGCAGATTGGATGAGGTGCAAGAGGCCGGTAATGGAGTAGAAATCAGAGAACAGGAACACAGAGAAGCTGATGCAGAGAGAGACAAAAGGATCTCCAGGAATGAAAGAATACTAAGAGAACTGTGTGACAAATCCAAACAGAACAATATTTGCATTATAGGAGTACCAGAAGAAGAAGAGAGAGAAAAAGGGATAGAAAGTGTCTTTGAAGAAATAGTTGCTGAGAACTTCCCCAAACTGGGGGAGGAAATAGTCTCTCAGACCATGGAGGCCCACAGAACTCCCAACACAGGGGACCCAAGGAAAACAACACCTAGACACATAATAATTAAAATGACAAAGATCAAAGACAAGGACAGAGTATTAAAGGCAGCCATAGAGAGCAAAAAGGTCACCTACAAAGGAAAACCCATCAGGCTATCATCAGACTTCTCAACAGAAACCTTACAGGCCAGAAGAGAATGGTAGGATATAGTTAATGCAATGAATGCAATGAAACAGAAGGGCCTTGAACCAAGAATACCGTATCCAGCACGATTATCATTTAAATATGAAGGAGGGATTAAACAATTCCCAGACAAGCAAAAGTTGAGGGAATTTGCCTCCCACAAACCACCTCTACGGGGTATTTTAGAGGGACTGCTCTAGATTGAAGCACTCCTAAGGCTAAATAGATGTCACCAGAGAAAATAAAAACACAGCAAAGAAAGCAGACCAACCAAATACTAACCAAAGGCAAAAAATAAAATCAACTACTCACAAAAGCAGTCAAAGGAAACACAAAAGAACACAGAATAAAACACCCAACATATGAAGAATGGAGGAGGAGGAATAAGAAGGGAGAGAAATAAAGAATCATCAGACTGTGCTTATAATAGCTTAATTAAGCGAGTTAAGTTAGACAGATAGTAAAGAAGCTAACCTTGATCCTTTGGTAACCACAAATCTAAAGCCTGCAATGGCAATAAGTACATATCTCTCAATAATCACCCTAAATGTAAATGAACTGAATGCACCAATCAAAAGACACAGAGTAACAGAATGGATAAAAAAGCAAGACCCATCATATGCTACTTACAAGAGACCTCAAACCCAAAGACATACACAGACTAAAAGTCAAGGGATGGAAAAAGATATTTCATGCAAACAATAGGGAGAAAAAAGCAGGTGTAGCAGTACTGGTATCAGACAAAATAGACTTCAAAACAAAGAAAGTAGCAAGAGATAAAGAAGGACATTACATAATGATAAAGGGCTCAGTCCAACAAGAGGATATAACCATTCTAAATATATATGCACCCAACACAGGAGCAGCAGCATATGTGAAACAAATACTAACAGAATTAAAGAAGGAAATAGAATGCAATGCATTCATTTTGGGAGACTTCAACACACCACTCACTCCAAAGGACAGATCCACCAGACAGAAAATAAGTAAGGACACAGAGGCACTGAACAACACACTAGAACAGACGGACTTAACAGACATCTACAGAACTCTACAGCCAAAAGCAGCAGGATACACATTCTTCTCAAGTGCACATGGAACATTCTCCAGAATAGACCACATACTAGCCCACAAAAAGAGCCCCAGTAAATTCAAAAAGATTGAAATTCACCAACCAACTTCTCAGACCCCAAAGGCATAAAGCTAGAAATAAATTGTACAAAGAAAACAAAAAGGCTTACAAACATGTGGAGGCTTAACAACATGCTCCTAAATAATCAATGGATCAATGACCAAATTAAAACAGAGATCAAGCAATGTATGGAGACTAATGACAATGACAGCATAAAGCCCCAACTTCTGTGGGGTGCACTGAAAGCAATTCTAAGAGGAAAGTATATAGCAATCCAGGCCTATCTAAAGAAGGAAGAACATTCCCAAATGAATAATCTAAAGTCACAATTATTGAAACTGAAAAAAGAAGAACAAATGAGGCCCAAAGTCAGCCGAAGAAGGGACATAATAAAGACCAGAGAAGAAATAAATAAAATTGAGAACAATAAAACAATAGAAAAAAATCAGTGAAACCAAGAGCTGGTTCTTTGAAAAAATAAATATAATAGATAAGCCCCTAGCCAAACTTATTAAGAGAAAAAGAGAATCTACACACATCAACAGAATCAGAAATAGGAAAGGAAAAATCACGATGGACCCACAGAAATCAAAAAATTATTAGAGAATACTATGAAAATCTATATGCTAACAAGCTGGAAAACCTAGAAGAAATGGACAACTTCCTAGAAGAATACAACCTTCCAAGACTGACCAAGGAAGAAACAGAAAATCTAAACAGACCAATTACCAGCAAAGAAATTGAATTGATAATCAAAAACCTACCCAAGAACAAAACTCCTGGGCCAGATGCATTCACCACTGAATTTTATCAGACAAATAGAGAAGACATAATACCTTAAAGTTTCCAGAAAATTGAAGAGGAGGGAATACTCCCAAACTCATTTGGTATCACTCTAATACCAAAACCAGGCAAAGACCACACCAAAAAAGAAAATTACAGACCAATATCCCTGATGAACATAGATGCAAAAATACTCAACAAAATATTAGCAAACTGAATTCAAAAATACATCAAGAGGATTATACACCACAACCAAGTGGGATTCATCTTAGGGATGCAAGGATGGTACAACATTCGAAAATCCATCAACATCATCCACCACATCAACAAAAAGAAGGAAAAAAAACACATTATCATCTCCATAGATGCTGAAAAAGCATTCGACAAAATTCAACATCCATTCATGATAAAAACTCTCAACAAAATGGGTATAGAGGGCAAGTACCTCAACATAATAAAGGCCATATATGATAAACCCACAGCCAACATCATACTGAACAGTGAGAAGCTGAAAGCTTTTCCTCTGCAATTGGGAACAAGACAGGGATGCCTGCTATCCCCACTGTTATTCAACATAGTACTGGAGGTCCTGGCCACGGCAATTAGACAAAACAGAGAAATAAAAGGAATCCAGATTGGTAAAGAAGAAGTCACACTGTCACTATTTGCAGATGACATGATATTGTACATAAAAAACCCTAAAGACTCCACTCCAAAACTACTAGAACTAATATCGGAATTTAGCAAAGTTGCAGGATACAAAATACACAGAAATCTGTGGCTTTCCTATACACTAACAATGAACTAACAGAAGGAGAAGTCAGGAAAACAATTCCATTCACAATTGCATCAAAAAGAATAAAATACCTAGGAATAAACCTAACCAAGGAAGTGAAAGACCTATACCCTGAAAACTACAAGACACTTAAGAGAAATTAAAGAGGATACTAACAAATGGAAACTCATCCCATGCTCTTGGCTAGGAAGAATTAATATTGTCAAAATGGCCATCCTGCCCAAAATAATCTATAGATTCAATGCAATCCCTATCAAATTACCAACAGCATTCTTCAACTAACTGGAACAAATAGTTAAAAAATTTATATGGAACCACAAAAGACCCTGAATAGCCAAAGCAGTCCTCTGAGAAGGAAGAATAAAGTGGGGGGGATCTCGCTCCCCAACTTCAAGCTCTACTACAAAGCCACAGTAATCAAGACAATTTGGTACTGGCACAAGAACAGATCCACAGACCAGTGGAACAGAATAGAGACTCCAAACATTAACCCAAACATATATGGTCAATTAATATACGATAAAGGAGCCATGGACATACAGTGGGGAAATGACAGCCTCTTCAACAGTTGGTGTTGTCATAAGTGAACAGCTACATGTAAGAGAATGAAACTGGATCATTGTCTAACCCCTTACACAAAAGTAAATTCGAAATGGATCAAACACCTGAATGTAAGTCATGAAACCATAAAGCTCTTAGAAAAAAACATAGGCAAAAATCTCTTGGACATAAACATGAGCAACTTCTTCATGAACTATCTCCCCGGGGCAAGGGAAACAAAAGCAAAAATGAACAAGTGGGACTATATCAAGCTGAAAAGCTTCTGTACAGCAAAGGACACCATCAGTAGAACAAAAAGGCATCCTACAGTGTGAGAGAATGTATTCATAAATGACATATCCGATAAAGGATTGACATCCAAAATATATAAAGAGCTCACGCACCTCAACAAACAAAAAGCAAATAATCCAATTAAAAAATGGACAGAGGGTCTGAACAGACAGTTCTCCAAAGAAGAAATTCAAATGGCCAACAGGCACATGAAAAGATGCTCCACATCACTAGTCATCAGAGAAATGCAAATTAAAACCACAATGAGGTATCACCTCACACCAGTAAGGATGGCCACCATCCAAAAGACAAACAACAACAAATGTTGACGAGGTTGTGGAGAAAGGGGAACCCTCCTACACTGCTAGTGGGAATGTAAATTAGTTCAAGTACTGTGGAAAGCAGCGTGGAGGTTCCTCAAAAAGCTCAAAATAGAAATACCATTTGACCCAGGAATTCCACTTCTAGAAATTTACCCTAAAAATACAGCGATGCAGTTTGAAAAAGAGAGATGTACCCCTATTTTTATCACAGCACTATTTACAATAGCCAAGAAATGGAAGCAACCTAAGTGTCCATCAGTAGATGAATGGATAAAGAAAATATGGTACATATACACAATGGAATATTGTGCAGCCATAAGAAGAAAACAAAGCCTACCATGTTCAACAACATGGATGGAGCTAGAGGGTATAATGCTCAGTGAAATAAGCCAGGCGTAGAAAGACAAGTACCAAATGATTTCACTCATATGTGGAGTATAAGAACAAAGAAAAAACTGACGGAACAAAACAGCAGCAGATCACAGAACTCAAGAATGGACTAACAGTTACCAAAGGAAAAGAGACAGGGGAGGATGGGTGGGAAGGGAGGAATAAGGGGGGAGAGAAAAGAAAGGGGGCATTACGATTAGCGTGTATAGTGTGGGGGGAGGTACGGGAAGGACTGGCAACACAGAGAAGACAAGTAGTGATTCTACAGCATCTTACTATGCTGATGGACAGTGACTGTAATGGGGTTTGTCGGGGGGACTTGGTGAAGGGGGGAGCCTAGTAAACATAATGTTCCTCATGTAATTGTAGATAAATGATAACAAAAAACAAAAAGTAAGAAAGGTGGGGGAAAAAAGCATTTGCATTAGAAGACCAGCATAAGCCTAATTATTGTGTAAGTTTGAAAAAGATATTTAACCTGTAAAGAGTTGCTGTTCAACTTTTAATTTTATTAAATCTTTTTTTCTTTTTTTTTCAATAGTTCAAGTTTCCAAGTCTCTGAAAGAGCGATTAGGCCAGTCAGCTGGTCCGAACGAGGAGGCAGCAGGTAGGTAAAGCCCGAAGACCCCGATTCTGATATTTTTTCCTTGCCGTTAAGAATCTTTGCTTTTTTCTTTGATTTACCTATTGCAGTTAAGTTAGGGTTTGTGTTTTTGGGGTGGGGGCGGGGGTTGTGGTTTGGTTTTGTTCGTTTTCTAAGTATTTGATTACTCTCTGGTATAAATTTTCTTTTTGTACTTAAAAATGGCAAAATGATCATTCATGATAGCATTAGTAGTTAGAAATTAGAAACTACCTAAATATCCAACCAAAAGGAATTCAGTTAAAGTAGTTATATACTAAAATACTATCATGAAAAGTCATGTCCCGAATGATAGTGTTGTAGAAAACTTGCATTGTATTGAGTGAAGAAAAGTTACAGAAGAACATACATCACTTTTGACCTTTTGACCTAGGGCAACATAAGAATTGTGGATGAGTTTATTTTCTTACTATAGAAATTTATTTTCAGGAAGAACATCCATGCATATATGAGGTGATTACAGTTCTGTAAAATAAAAATTATATGCCTAGAAAAACTGTAAAAGTACACCAAAATGTTAACATTGGTTTTTATGTGGGTATTGAGGTTCTAAGTTATTATAATTTTCTTCTTGATATTCTTCCTGTACTCTTAATTTTTAAACTTTTGAAATATGTGTCCACTTTAAAGAATAATAAAATGAACATCCATGAGCATCCATCCAACTTTTGTGTATATTGCTGGTTTCAGTTTGATGCTTTTTAATTTTTGTGTCAACTGTGTTGAAACAAGTTTTGCGTGTGCTTTTCCTTTTTCATTTTATCCTCATTGGATCTGGATATTAATATTTTACCAACATCATAAAAAGGGAGTCTGATGTCACTATTCTTATTATTTTGTAAACAACCTAAATTTATTCTTCAGAAACTTCTGGTATTTCTCTTTCTGTCCCTCTCTGATAATGCTGTGACTTCACCATGGTAGGTCTAAACATGCATCTTTTTGTTCATTCTGTCAGTATTCAGTGGGCCGTTCCAATCTGAGGACTTAACTTGTTTAGTTCTAAAAAACATTCCTCTGATTTCTTTGAGTATGTTCTCTTCACCTTTTTATTTTCTGTTCATGTAATTGTTATTAGACAGGTGTCGGAACTTTTGCATGTATACGCATCACGTGTCTTTTAGCCTCACCTTCATACTTTTCTTCCCGCCGGGTTTTTTTTGCCTCACCTCCTGTGATCTTTGCTTGGCTTTATTTTCTAGATCAAGAATTGATGAACTTTATGTAAAGGGTCAGGCAGTAAGTATTTTAGGCTTTTGTAGTCCATAGTCTCCATCACAGCTACTCAGTTCTTCCATTGTAGTGTGAAGGCTGCCATATGCAGTATGTAAATGAATGAAGTGAATGAGTGTGGCTGTATTCCAGTGAAGCTGGATTTATAAATTTAGATCATGGCCAGATTTAACCCATAGACCGTAGTTTGGCAACCCTGTTCTCCCTTGTCTTTTCTTTAATTACTCAGTTCCTCCTGGATTTATTTTGTCAGTTTTATTTTCCAAGAACTTTGGTGTTTTTGGTCTCTGATTTCACCTTTTTCACAGCCTAATTTCAGGCTGCTTTGGGGTCTCTAATTCGAATCTTTTTTTAAATGTGTTTGTGTGATTTTGTCATCTTCCATCACTTCTCTTTTTTTGTTTGTTTGTTCTTTTTCCATAGTTTTAAGTACCTGACCTCGGTTTCCTCTGGTTCTAAAGTTCTTTTTCCTAAGCGGCGGTCTCTCCTGACTGGGAGACATGACCTCTGTCTGCCTAAGTGGAGAAGGTATACTAAAAGGCAGCTTGTGTGGGTGGCTGACAGGCTGGAGGCCTGCACAGTCGCCATAGGAGGAAAGTTCCTTTAGTTTAAGAGTCTAACTAACTTTTTTTCCTAGCTTTGCCTTTCATTTTTCCCCCATTATCCTTCTTCTGCCTGGCATTTATTAAAGCCCAAAATTTTCATCCTTCCCCTCTTTCCAGCCCCTACGTACTCACAATGTGCTCCTCTACCTGGCAGCTTCTCTTTTTAGGGAGCATTCTCAGGAGGTAGTCATAACTGCCCCAGCTGTTCCGTAGGCCATCCTTAAATTTCCACCCACTGTTGCTTTTCATAGTACTTTGGCAATTTTCTTTGGCTCTGTTGAGAATAGGTCTCAATCCAGTTTTATCTATTCTGTAGATTCAGACATCTGCTTTCTGTCTCAGAAATTCCTCAACATTTATGTTCTGCCAGTGGCATCCTTATTTCTCATTGCTGTTGTGGATTTTTTTACTTTTAGTGTCTTCTCCATCATTTTGGTGAAATTTTAATAGAGTAGGGAAACAGGCTTTCCAAGTCACCATTCATGTACTTTCTTGGGCTGGTAATCTTGAGATCAGCCCAATGTCCTGAAAAATTTTTATTTTAAAAAATTAAGGAAATAATTCAGTGTTTGGGGGCTTCTGGTGTAACAGGTACTGTACAAAAATACTGCAGATAACTAAATACAGTCTCTGTTCTCATTAAGTGTCCAGGAGTGTTGGAAATACAGTCAGTTACAGCACTGTGTGATCAGAGAAACAAACTGGATTGGAGGGTGTCAGGTTCTAAGTTGAACTCAGTTAAAACTGGGCAGCAAGGGAATGAGACCAGTCGGGGCTGTTGCGTGGACGGGGACAGCACGTTCAGTAGTTCAGCAGTGAGACAACACAGCGTGCTTCAGGCTGTTAACAGACATTTTGTATTCTTGATCTTCAGTTATTAAATAAGTGTGAATAATCTCTAAATTTTTCTATTTTCCACATCACTTCATTATTTCTTCAGCCCTTCAGTAATGAGGATGAGCCTATCTGTCAAGGGTGAAATTTGCTCTTTAGTTTAAGCAGATGTAGAATGATTAATGTATCAGTAAAAATAGCTCTTCAGTGGCCTGCCAGTCTCTGGGCCTTTCCCATTTTTCTTCTGTCTTGTCTCCTATTTTACCTCCTTTTCGTCCTTTAAATACACCTTAAATATTACTTCTTCTGAAAAGCCTCCCTTAATCAGTTCCTAGACAAAGGTTCTTGCTCTGTGCTCCTATGCAATATTATACAAAGTTGTTACGATTACCATACTTTGTTGTTCCTTAATTACTGATCCGTTAGACTAAACTACATATGGGTAGAAATTGTATTTTACTTACCATTGTATTTCTAGTACAGTGTCTAGCACATGTTTATATCTATGAATGGAAATTTATTGATCTTTTTATTGGTAAGGTTTGTAATGACAAACTTCTCCACCTAGTAAATGGCTTTCAGGTTCCTCAAGAATAAGCTTCTAACTAGAAATCCAGATTGGTGATGTTGCTACCTAGGAGTTTTCCTTGAGGGCTATTACCTGGAACATAACAGCATTCTAAAATTGAGACTGAAACTAATACTGAAATACTTATGGTCATTTTAATTGCCTGCCTAAATGATACCACTCTTTTGACTCTGTCCTGATCCAAGAATAGAGAGATGGTAAGTCTTGAAGAGAGGAACTCCAAATACAGTGACTTGTTTTTCCCCCGTGAAAACAGAGAGAGTTACTAAAGTTGGTGAGATCCATGTGAAGACATTAGAAGAAATCCTTCTTGAAAAAGCTAGTCAAAAACGTGGAGACCTGCAAACCAAACTCAAGACAGAAGGACCTTCCAAAGGCGATGATTCTTCTTTAGGAACAAGAAGCTCCTCCTCCACTGTCCGAATCAAAACCTTCTCTGAGGTCCTGGCGGAAAAGAAGCATCGGCAGCAGGAAGCAGAGAGACAAAAAAGCAAAAAGGATGTAACTTGCGTCACTCTAAAGACTGTTGGGGACATTAAAAAAACAGTGGTTTTGCCACCCATGGTTGTCAGCAAAGGACAATTGGAGGAGCCTGCAGGTAGAACAAAGCCTATCCAGGAGGTGCATATCAAGACGCTGGAGGAAATTAAACTGGAGAAGGCGCTGCGGGTGCAGCAGGGCTCTGAGAGCAGCACCAGCTCCCAGCCTCAGTCTGAGGCCATCCCAGCAGCGCGGCCGTTTCCCCGAATCACAAAAAAAACAGGTAACAGCAGAGTTTGGTCTGTAGTATGTTTCCCCAAATCGTACTCCAAAGGGCAGCGATCCACAGGATATTCTGAAGAGTTCTGTCAGAACTTTTCTTTACTCCGATAACCTGGAAAGCCTCTGGACTAGGTGAAGTCGAGCTGCTGCTTTCCAGCAACTCTGTACAGACCTTTGATACTGTGCATTTTTTAAACTTAAAGAGGACTAATGGGCTTTATCTATAGTTTTATTTGTCCTATCTTATCATTACTTTTATTAAGAAAACTTGCCCTTAATCTGTTTTTATGAAGGTGTAGTCTAAATGAAATTACCAGGGATGTTTTTAATGTAAATATAGGTATAAAAGAAGAAAAGAGACATCAAGAAGGAAGTGAGGTTGCTTCTCAGAGCAGTGTTACTAGAACAGAGGCTAAAAAGGTAAGTTTATTTAAGATCATTTTGTAGTTTTGTCTATGGTGAACAAAGAAAGGCTAGATGAATGGTTAAATGTGCTTTTCCATATTTAGCTTATAATAAATTTCCATTCAACACTTCACTGTTACTTTAAGTGAACAATCTGTCTCTGTAAGTATACCTTTCTATGAGAGTTTTCTATGCAGATACGTAGTATTTTTGTGCACTCTTAAAGTTGTTTTTAATTGGCCATTCCTGTTTTTCAAACTAAGTAATAGCATTCATTGCACAAAATTTGGGGATTTTTATTTTTTTAAAGAATGAAAAATCTATAATTCCACAACCCAGATATAATAACCATTATTTTTTTTCATGGATTTCCTTCAAGCTTTTTGTTCATATGTACATGTATGTGACTAGTTTAATGTTTAACTCGTGTAGAACATACATGAGAACTCTACAGTGTATCCTTTTGAAGCTTGTGTTAATTTAACCGTATTAATACTTCTTCAGGATGTTTATTTTTACTGGCCATATAATATTCTTTATATCTGTTTCTGGACATTTAGATTTTGTTTTAAATGATTAAGATAATGAACATTTTATATCTAAGTCCTTGTGCAAGTTTCTTATGACTTAGTCACTTATTTGATTTAGGGTCATGATTATATAGCCTATAAACTGGGTTTTTATTATTCCACGTATCTTTATCTTTCATCTTTCGTTTGGCATTTTCTATTTACTATCAAATAAAGAGCAGAAGCTCTTGATTTCTGGATCATGTCAAACTGCTTGATTAGATGTCAGCATGGCAACTGATAAGGTTTTTTAAAAAAATTGAGATAAAATTAGCATAAAACATTAGTTTCAGGTGTTTTTTCTTTTAAACAAGATTTTTTTTTAATTGCATTGTAAAGCCTGACAACTTATAAATAATTGTCATATGGGTTGTTAGAGTCACTAAACTTTTAATTCTGTCGTTTAAATGTATCCATAGGCCTCAGATGAAACCACAGGAGTTGGCATCAGTAAACTTCAAGTCAAGAGGTGTGACTCCATGAGAGAGAAGCACACGCAGAAACAGCCAGAGAGGGGCACCTCACAGAAGGAGAAGTCGGTTCTGATGCTCCTGCAGGGAGACGTGGGCTCTTGCAATACTCAGACTGCAGAGAAGCCCGTGCTCGCTGCTGTGCCTGGCATCCCACGGCACCTGACGAAGCGGCTTCGCACAAAGTCGCCGCAGAAGGCGGAGGTGGAAACCTTAAGGAAAGGGGACTCAGCATTGAATGTGAAATGTGCAGCACAGGCCTTGGGAAAAAAGTGTAAAGGTGAGTGATTTCTCTAGTATGTTTCAAAATTGCCAAGTTTCAGTAACTGCCTGGAAAGAATTGCATTGAATTTCGTTTGCCTTGTATAGTGGTCACACAGGTGGATGGTAGTATTTCTGATAATACTATTTATTTAAAAAGACAAAACTAGAGGAGTTTCCTCTCAGAATTTAAATTTGTTCTTTAAAAAGCTTTGTCTATGCTTGCTTTAGCGACACACTAAAATTGAAAACAGTACAGAGAACTTTAGTGTGGCCCTTGTGCAAGGTTGATATGCAAATTTGTAAAGCTTTAAAGTCATGGGAAAGTAATGTACAGCATAGTTACTGTAGTTAATAATGCTGTATTGTATATTTGAAAATTGCTGAGAGAGGTCTTAAGAGTTCTCATCAAAAGAAAAATTTTTTGTGACTGTATGGTAAAGGGTGGTAACTAGACTTAGTGTGGTGATCGTTTCACAATATATATAAATATAAGATTATGTTGTACACCTGAAATAATGTAATGTCATTATACCTCAGTGAAAAAAAGATTTAAAAAAAAAACTGTCTGAAACTTGCCATGGTGCATCTTTCCTGTGGCCTTGAAGAAAGAAAAACACCAGGGAATAGAAGAAACAGTAGCAAATTCAAGAGCTACTGAAAGGAATGATTTGCATATGCATCTACTTCATTGCCACATGTAGTGCAGATCACTTGTGGATCATTTTCAATCTGTGTGGGTGTGGTATTTCTAGTACTGTGAAGGAATTTGGATTTTCTTGAGCTATTTTCTGTGTAAAAGAGGGATTATTCTAGCTCTTAACCAGATATTTTCTGTCCCTTGTAGCTAAGCCCAAAGTGAATGTGAAGCCATCTGTGGTTAAAGTCGTCTCATCCCCCAGATTGGCCCCAAAACACAAGGCAGTGGAGATGCACCCTGCTGCCGTGGCAGCTGTGAAGCCACTCGGCCCCAGCAGTTTCCTGCAGGAGCGCCCAGCCAAAAGAGCAGCTGTGGTAAGAAGTGGGTCCAACTCCATGGCACTTGAGTCTCTGTGGTGGGATGGACTCCCTGTTTGCTCTCTCTGAGTGTGGCACACTTGCCACTTCTGGTACTGGTTGTTTAGGTTGTTGATATATTTTACATTAACAGTTGGAAATTTGTGGAATAGCAGGATGGGATTTGAAAAGCTGTTTATGGATAGCAAGATGTTTTGCTTATTTATACACAGCAGTTTGATAATTTTTTCTTAGATTCCTTAAATTAGGATGATAGCCATGATTCTAAGAAGATGGCAGAAGAAAATGTATTTGTTCAAATAAAAAAGCCAGACTCTCCCACTGAATTACGTTACTCTTTTGTAGGCTGTTGTCCCCCTCCTCTCTGAGGACAGATCAGTCGCTGTGCCTGCGACAGAAAAACCTAGAGACAGGTAACACCTTGCAATTCCATTATTATTGTGTGTGCTTTCTAGAGAATAACACTGTTAAATAGCTTGCAACACTTATAATTTAGCTACATTTAAATCTGCTAAATTCAAACTAATTGCAAGAAAACACGTGATCCTCAGGGTTGCTGTTCTCCTTTGCTGCCATTGTTTTTTATTTTGCCTGCATTATTTTAAAAATGTTCTAAACTCTGGTCTGAATTGTGATTTAAAGGATGAAAATGCTTTGTCCTAAATAAGTAAAATGATTCTGTTTATGTTATAAGAAATAACTCGGCTCACCCTGAATCTAGCTGGTTCTGCTCACCATTGACAAAGGGCAGTTTTCTAATAATGTTTTGTATCTTTTTCTTACAGTCTTGTGCGGCCTCCAACCCAACCCTCTTCAGATCCCACCCCACCAGAAATATCTGGCCCTTCTTCATCCCATATGGCCGCGAAAACTCGCCGACTTAGCTCTGCCTCAACAGGAAAGCCCCCCCTTTCTGTGGAGGATGATTTTGAGAAATTAATATGGGAGATTTCAGGAGGCAAATTAGAAGCTGAGATTGACCTTGATCCTGGGAAAGATGAAGACGACCTTCTGCTTGAGCTGTCAGAAATGATTGATAGCTGAAGGTGGTGGTAGAGCATTTAAAACAAAAACAATAAAAAACTGGACTTAGTTTCATCAATTACAACATTTACCCAAATGATCATTTCTTTAGTCTAGAATTTGCCCAAGTTGAAAGTGTACCTCTGAATTACCTATATGTGTGCTGGATTCCCTGGGGTCAGATTTTTTTAACTCCCTCGATAACCATTTTGTCCATTTGATGCCATTATTCATCATCTTAAGAGACAAATGCTCTGTCTCACCCCCCTCTGCAGAAAGACTGAGAGGGGATCCAGGCGAAAGGGTGCAAGAGAATTTACTTGTGACCCCCTGAGGTGTTGATCAGTTTGGGTTTTTTTCCCCTTTGCTGTATTATGTCTTTTATGTATTGTCTTAATGTACTTAATGTTGTTAACCTGAATTTGAAAAGGATGAAGACAGCTGCTACCATTAAGGACCAAATTTCACACTACCGCTAAACAAAAAATCCACTCAGTCTGTGTTAAATTGTATGTCTTTTCAAAGGTATTTGGATATTCAACTAAGCTTTAGAGCGGGCTGAGCAGTTCGGGAAGCTTATAATCTGGACATCACTTTGGGGGCCAGATTTTCATGCTTCTGCTGCTCTGTAAGCCTCTGAAGAGCAATAGCTAATTTATTATTACTGTAATTTTTTAAGGCTTTAAAGTGCCTCAGGGGTCCTCTGAAACTAATTTTCTATTTCTGGGATTCCCTGGATTCTTATTAATAAGAGATGGTGACATAATGATTAGAGGAATTCTCTTTTTAGTATGAAAGTTGTCCCTTCTCTTCATACTTGCCTCCTGCTAGCATTGAGTTATCACAGGGATGATAAAAATTCATTAATTTTGCTATTTCTAACTCTCCCAGCAAATAAGGTCCTCTTACCCAGTATTTACTTGGTGCCCTTTACCCACAAGAGGAAGAAAATGACCTCACTCAAGCTGCCAGTATTCATGGACTGTAGCAGTGCCCGGAATCATGCTCTAGTGGGACTATTGCGATGCCCTGGAGGTGTATTGTATACCTTCCAGTTTCTTCATTTATGAATTGAATTTTCTTTCTTGATGTCGGTCTCCCTCATACCACCTCAAGGTTTATTAGACTTGTGAGGGAACAAGTATGACGGGGTTACTAGTCTTGAAAGGAGACACATTGCACATAATCAGAAGGAAGAGGAAAGGACGTGCCCCCGTGGGTGTTGCCCTAGGTGGCCGGCTCCATGGACCTCTCACGGGAATCTGACCCACCTGTCCTGTGGGCTCCCGAGGAACTGCTGTTGTAAGCGGCTCATCAAGAGTGGAACGTCACATGGCCTTGTCGGGAATATGGAAAAGGAAGGAAGCCACAGGACTGCCCTGTCTTGGGAAGATCTGGATGATTCTGCACAAGTAAAAATGACTTGAAATTTATGTATAGACACCGCTCTACCAATCCATCTTCAGCTGACTGAATGTTGTATAATATCCCTTCTCCAAAGCAGAGGTGGAATGTTCTGGTTTCATCACAGATTTTCTACTCATTTCGTTTTTGGAATCAGCCTGTAGATTCCAAATCCCTTTTGTATATAACCTTTATGCTTTTCCCTTTTTAAAAGTACTTTTGTTTCATATTTAAAGTCCTTGTATTAGTCAATGATTTATGTTCAACATTATTTGAACCAATTGCCATTACAGAAAGAGAAATACTTATTTGTGTTTTAAATAAAACTGGTGTAGGAAAGTCTTGATGTTGTGAGTTAAGTAGTCGTGTATCACCCTGGCCTGGGGTCTGCCTTGGTAGAGGCCCCAGTCAGAATGTGGTTGGCCTTCTGTGTAAGTGTTGCTGTTTCACAGATAGTATTTGACTTTAGAAGTCTTTCACAAGGACATAGAGCCAGACATACCTACAACTATACTCAGTTTTAACTTTATTTGCTTTAGATAAGAATGAATATTGTATCTGAGGATTTTTTTCCAACACTGATACTTAGTTATTACCATTGTAACTCCAGGGATGCCATTTTTTAAGGAGAGTGGGTTTAGAAATTATCTTAAATCAACAATTGAGAATTTTCAAGCATGAGGGCATATAAAAATTTTACCTGGGAAAGTCCAGGTTTTTCAGTAGTGTGCCACATTTTTGTTAGGGGAATATGTATAAATTTGTTGGATACCAAAGAACACAGATTTTTCTTAATAGTGGTCTAAAAGTAGTCCTAACAAGTTGAAATAACTTTTCATAAAGAACAGGTATTTCATCTTGAGTGATGGTAGTTTTCAGTTGTAACTGTTAAGAAGAGAACCTAAATGTCACAGTTTGGCCGTAGCCAGAAATTTCAAGATTGTTTGCAACTCATAACATTTGTCTCAAATGATCCCTAAAGTTATGACCTTAACCTCAAATTTCAGTGAGTCTTCTCCTTATGTGGCCAGAACATAGTTAATTTTCATTTTGGCCAGTCTTCAAAACCATAGAGATGGGACTGATGTTTAATTACAGCTCAGAAATCAAGCTTCATCTATGTAGACCAAAATTCTATGCTCCTTTTGTGGCTTCATTTTGAGAGACTATTTCTGCAATTCTTTAAAATATTTGATTGCTTTGAATTTGTTTAGCAACAGAAAAGTGGTTTCCAGTTGCTATTTAATAGGTAAAACTATTTTTTACTAGCTAACATTCATTGAGTACTATGTACCTCTTAATTCACATATTCATTTGACACCACATCCTGCATGGTATTGGAAAATCACTGCCTTTTTTCCCTACTATAATGTCAAAGTCAGTGTGTTTGGATTTAACAATAAGAAAGTATATTCTTACATGCAATTGAGTTTGATTCATTGAGTCAAGAGCTTTTTTTAAAGTCCAATGTTAGAAAACTTGCTCAATAAATCTTTGAAAGTTTCCCACATCCCACATTTGACTCCATTAATCATTTACCCTCCAAACTGTGCTTCAATTTATTTGAATTTGCAAAATGGTGTTTGTTAAGGATATGAGCACAAAGAAAATACTTGACCATTTTCTTAACACTGCCCAATAAAATGGGCAAAGAATAAGCAAAGATCCTAAATAAGAACAGCAATCCAGAATTTGATTTTGCTTTTAATGTATTTATTTGGGGTTCACAAGGTGAACTGAGGGCCTATTAATAAACTATATTTTATTGTATTCAACTGCTAAAGTGTTGTGGAGTCTGAGTTGGTGATAAGCAAGAAGCAGTGGATTAAAACTTGACATAGTCTGTCTGGGTGTTTTGGTCTCAGTGACTGAGTTGTCCTCAGGATTAAAGCAACAGCCTATAGTGTCAAAGAGGATAAGCAGAGCCAAGATTTGGGTTCTGAAGAAAGCAGAGAAGGAACAAATACTCAAAAGACTTTTGGCTGTTGAATAAGTGAAATAAGGAATTGGATGGATCAAAAACACGCAAAAGTGGAGAAATCTCAAGGAGTGGGAGGAACAAAATGGAATTCTTAGTATGTGTGTATGGTTAGGTCACTTGGGTCAAGTTAGAAATGGGAGGAAATGTGAAAAACACATTGGGGTAACTGCCATATTCTGGATGCCTGTCACTTGAAGAGGCTCAGGTTAGGACATTATGAATTCTAACAGTCACAAATGTCACGGGCCACTAGGGATAGATGGTCATAAGGGAAATCCCTGCCCTGAAATACTTTTAAAAGTAACCAGGAATTAAGTAGGTGCAAGTATTACGTGGATGACTGATGGGGAATGAGCAAGAAACCAGTTAGTTTGAGACTGGTCAGGAAAGGCTTCCTTGAGGTGTCAGAGCTGGAGTTTTGTGTAGCATAGCAGAGATGATTTGAGTTACAAAACAAGGCCAAAAATGGGCAGATGAAGTTTGTTTTTAGTGACCCCTGACCATCCCATTGGTAATTCTCCCAGCATTTTTGCTTCGTCTTATTCTTGCTCTGTCAACTATTCTAGCCTAAGGTGTAAACAGGTCTTTTTAAAAAATCTATTTTATTTTTTTTTATTAAGGCATCATTGATAAACACTCTTATGAAGGTTTCACATGAGCAACGTTGTGGTTACTACATTCACCCATATTATCAAGTCCCCCCCATACCCCATTGCATGTCACTGTCCATCAGCATAGTAAGAAACCAGTCACTGTGTGTCTTCTCTGCACTACACTGTCTTCCCTGTGACCCCACACGCACCATGTTAAAAACCTATTTCAAATACAAACCTGAGTTTGCTTCATAAAATCCTCCAATGCCTTCTTCCCTCCAAAATTATATTAAAGTCCCTTAACATAACATGTAAAGCCCTGACCTACCAGGCTCTCCTGCCATTCACCCCTTAATTCTCTACCCTCCAGCAAAACCCCTGCTGTCCACTTCGCTTATACCCTCATCTCTGCAGCCTTTCGCCTGTGCCAGTGCTGTCTTTCTTCTACCTAGTCTTTTCTTCTGGCCAACTCCTACAGATTCTGCGACCTCCAGGCTACGTCTTTCAAAACCCAGTTCTCCCTCTCCCCAAACGGGGTATTGGTGCCTCTCCACTAGACATAAACTGTTTACCCCCATTGTTTTAAAATTGTTTAAATAGTTTTGTTTAAATTGTGTGCAGATACCTGTCCATCTTCCTCAGCAGAGTATAAACTTGAGACACATTCCTACTAACATATATTCTCAGCACCTCTACAGGCCTGGCACCTAGAAGGTGTGTTAGTTTGCCAGGGCTGCCATGAAAAATCCTGCAAGCTGGATGGCTTAAACAACAGGAACCAGTTTTCTCAGTTCTGGAAACTAGAAGCCCAAGATCAAGGAGCTGGCAAGTTTGGCTTCTTCTGAGGCCTCTCTGGTTTGCAGAAGGCCACCTTCTCATTATGTCCTTGCATGGTCTTTCCTCTATGCATATGTCTGTATTTCAATCTCTGTAAGGACACCAAACATCTTGGATTAAGACTCACCCATATGACATCATTTAACCTTCATTATCTCTTTTAAGGGTGTACCTCCAAACACAGAAGTTTGCCACACCGGAGGCTTAGAGCTTCAACATATGAGTGTTGGGAGGTACAGTTACACCCATAACAGAAGGCATTCAATAAATTTGCCGAATGAATGAAAAATTTCTTGACCCATTTCAGGGGCTGCTGATCCTTGCCAGCCTGCCCCTATCTCTTCCCAGCCTTATTTTTTTAACATGCTTCTTATTAATCACAGCCATTCAGCAAGTTGTGAAGCCTCTGGCGGAGCTGGGCGGAACTTCAAGCCGAGAGGAAGCATGTTCGGTAACGGGGAAGTGGAGGTAACTCTTCTCGGTATGTTTCTTTGGACCATTGATCCTTCAGCCTATTTTATAGATACCTTGGGATTGTCATGAACATCTCAAATTTTGTAAGAACATGTAATAAGTTACAATTTTAAAAATGAAACAAATATTTCGTAGTACTTTCCAATGTCTAGTTAATGAACTGATTGAATTGGTGATATGTTTCAGAATTCAAAATGTATATAAGGATGTACAGTAAAAACCTTTCCTCCTACTCCTTCCCAAGCTACCCAGTTCTCCACAATCAATGTTACCAGTTTCTCAGGCATCCTTCCAGAGACATTTTAGGCGTATATAAGCATACTCCCATACAATATCATGCATAAAACACATATTCTGTACCTTGCTTTTTTAAATAATGAATAGTTACATTTTTATTACAAGTAGTTCTAAATTATGAATTACAAATTCATGACAGATCCTCTTTCATCTATACCCTTACCAGCTATCCTTGTTCTGGCCACCACGGCTGGGATTCGGGTGAGGCCAGCAAGGTGTCTGGGCACACCTTAGGAAGGGTGCTCACTCTCAGGGTTGTGCTGGCAAGTGGGAGTGTGACTCCTTAAGTTCTGCTCCTTAAGCTTGCCCCGTCTGAGATCCAGCTCTGCTGGCTCCACTGGGTATTTTTATGTAAATCTCAGCTATATCATAACTTGCTTTTTCTCTCATTGTATACTGACTGTCATTTCATTTCAGGACACAGCTTCTTCCGTCTTGACTATAGCATAATATTACACTATATGGATATGCAATAATTGAATTAGTCTCTTTGGATTGACGTTTAGGTTGTTCCCTGTTTTAGTATTTTAAACAATGCTGCAATATTACATTATATCATATATAAATTTTTCTGCAGGATTAAATACCTAGAAGTGGCATTTAATAATTTACCACTTTTTGATCTATGCCAATCTAATGAGGGAAAATGATCTCTCAGTGTAGTTTAGTTTGCATTTCTTTTATAATGAGTGAAGTCAGGCATCTTTTCCTATGTTAGAAGATGATTGTATTTCCTTTGCTATAAACTCATTGTTCACATCTACTACCAATTTTTATTTGGGGTTTTTGGGTCAGATTAATAATGGGTGCAAATTCTTTTAACACACTTCCTATCAAGAGTTGGGCTCTATTTTTCCAGCCCTTGAATCTGGCCTGGGATGTGAACACTATACTAGTTCCAAGCGTCGCCTTTAAGGGCACTGTTAGCTTCAACCCTGATTTCTTAGAGCCCTGCGCCCCCATATAAGAAAGCATACTACTCTGCCAGAGAGAGCATGTATGAGGCCTTGAGGCTACATAGACATGAAGACAAACCCAGCTGAGGCCAGCCTTCCAAATACACACACCAAAGCCTTAAATATATCTTCTGGAGCAGAAAAATGATGCAGCTGAGCCTTGCTCAAATTCTTGGCCCACAAAATCATGAATTATAATAAAGTGGTGATTGTTTTAAGCTAGTAAATTTTGGAATGTTTATTCCAAAATTGAACATTTGAGAACCAGAACAGTTTTTTGTTTTTCTGGTGAAGGGGTGGGGATAGTTCCTTATATGTTAGTAGAATTAACCGTTTGTTTGATGTGGTACAAACATACTTTTCCCAAATCTTCTGACTTTGCTTACTATAGTGGCTTTTATTTTAAGTCATGCAAAACTTTATAATTTTTATGTAATTGAACTTATGACTTTTTTCCTAAAGACTGGCTAGATCATACAATTGAGGAAAGGCAATTCTTAAGAACAAGAAAGATGAAATATCTGTGATTAAATGATAAACTAGAAAGAAGAAATTAAAAACTAAATAAAGCTAAAAACTTAAAAGAATTAAAGGAACTTTTAAACAAATAGAAAGACATCATATACTTAGATTTAAAAAATTCTAAGTTCTGAAATTTAATGTAATCATAGTAAAATAAGTTTTTTAAAATTAGATAAGCTAATTCTAAAGCTTGTAAGAAACATAAACAAGAATAGCTAGGAAATTTCTCCCTAATTCTAATACTACCAAATAAGACATTATAAAGCTACAATACTTTTTACAGTGATAATGGTCCATAAATAGACACAGATTAACTGAATGAAATATATATATGTGCATATATACATATATATATGTATATACACACAGTACATACACTTGGCATGTTATAAACATGATATTTTAAATTGAATGGGGAACAATGGGTTGTTTTAATGGTGATGGAAAATTGGGTAGCCATCTAGAAATAATAAACTTGTATCAGTTCTAGGATATACTGGGATAAATTCAAGATGGATCAAAGATTTAAATGCTAAAAAATCTTTAGAAAAAAAAAGCAAATCACTTTTAATGAGTTGTATAATCAAATGATTGGTTATAGGGCTCAATCCCCGAGAGTTTAGGACTCAGGACTTGATACAGGAAAATGCAGAAACAAGGAGCTAAGCCTCTGTGCATGTGGGATGGGTATACTGATGTGTTCTGTCCATGCTGTCTTTGAATTCAGCAAATCTTGAGTTTCCTCTCTGCACAACCAGATCCTCTGTTGGGTTTGGGGCAGGGAAATTTTAAGAAATAATTATCCCATGTGTTTTATAGCTCTTATAGTTTAAAAATCACTTTACTATTTTTTGCTCTCAACTTCTTTATCAAGTCGGTGTTAAAATTATCCTCAACAGAAGACCTCAGGTAAGCTCTGATTCTGCCACTTGCCCTAAGTGGTGCCCCCTTAGATGAGTCCCTTCAACTCTGAGCTTGTTCCCTCGTCTATAAAATCGGTATTCCAATTAAGCGCAAGTTCTGCCAAGCCACAAGGCCATGACAGAGCCTCGCAAATCCCTGCTGCTCCTCTCCCGGCTGTTTTACCAAGGAAACGATATGTTCGAACATTGAGGCCTTAACGTTACACTGCTACTTCATTGAATCTTCACCCTCACGAGGAGGAACATTTTAATCTCCGTTTTGTTAACAACTAAGTCGAGACATGGCCAGGTGGAGTAACCTATACCCTCGTCGTACACCATAAGCGAGCTGGATTTGAGCCCAGCAATCAGATTTCAGGGCTTCCACGCTACATAGCCATGGTCTGTGGCCTCCTTATAATAAATAACTCCCCACAAAGTTGATGAAGTTTGCGTGGTTACCGGAGCAAACCACAGTGTCTGGCTTTGAATTTACGAGGACTGTGGCTGAGAGCGCTAGAGGTGGGAGCCCTAGGCTCAGGCTTCTCGCTGCCCTACCTTCTGCGCTACAACGCTGCTGTCAAGCCTAAATTCCAGGGAAACAGGCCTTAGGTAAAGCGCCAAGGCGACCTATTTCACAGACGGGGGCAGCCACGTGACGATTCCGCGCTCGGCCCACTCAAATGCAGGCGCTGCGGAGTCGGTGCGTCGGCCGCCTGCCCCCGCGGCGCTCCTCCCGCCTTCCTCCAGGTGGCGCTCTAGGACAGGCCCACGTTCCAAAGCGCGATCGCCTCCTTTTGGCCTCCCCGGGTGCTATGAGGCACCGAGAAAAGCGCTCCCCGTGGCTAGAAAGGCATTTCCCAGAAGCCGCCCAGGTCGCTGCGCGGGCACCATCCACTTCCGCTTCCGGTTCCTCATTCCGGACGTTGGAGGAAGCGTGCGGGGCTGTGTCGTCTTTGTTAGCTTCCACCATGGCGTACCGTGGCCAGGGCCAGAAAGTGCAAAAAGTGATGGTGCAGCCCATCGTATCCTACGTGGGGTGTCAGGACTAGGGGGTTCGGGTCAGAACACGGGGGCGAAGGAGCAGACAGGCCTGACGGAGCGGAGTGCGGAGCCACATCCCGTGGGCCCCCGGGGCCACCGAGACCGGAGAAAGCGCGGGCAGCTGCAGGACCGGTGGGGCGGGAGGCGGGCTCGGGCCGACCCCTGCGGTGGGAGATGCGCGAATGGAGGGGAGGAGCGGAGGGAAGACAGCTGTGACTGGGTACGGGTGGAAGTCGGAGCTGTCGGTCTCCAGAGGGAAGACATCGGCTCCAAGGAAACTCCAGGAGAACAGCGGGAGGGGATTCCTTCCGAGGATTTGGGGGACCCCTAATGTGGGCCCACTGCGCGCTTTTCGTTGCGTACACCCCAAACCTCTCGTTGAGAAAGCAAAGGCGAGGTGTGGGGGTAGGATTGAGCAGTTTTAGGGAGCAGAGTCTGTGCTCTGCGTGTATTTTTTCCTTAACCGCTGGTGCAGAACCTCATCTTCAGATACTTGCAAAATGTACGTAAGTTGTTTGCCGTTTCCTAATTCATTTTTTAAGTAAAAGGTGGATTTGTTTGGTTGTGTCATTTGTCCAGTCACTGTTTTCTAGAGTTAAAAGTAGATGAAACGAGATTGGAGGGGCATTTGAGGGGAAGGGGTGCAGGAAAGCCCCGATATAATAAAATGGTGTGTAGCCACGCCAACCCCCATGCAACAAGAATTGTGCCATTATTACTTTGCAACAGCAAAATTACTAATTTCAAAAAGTAGGTAGTGGTGGACGTGACTAACAGTGGTGCTGGGGTATTGGTACTTTAGTTGGTAGTGATCATGGCCAGAACATTGGAACCTTCTACCCTGCTTCCCCCTAGGTTGAAACACAAGAAGAATCCAGTCAGCGTTTAAACCGTGTCATAGGTAGTGTTTAGTACTTGGGAGAAAGGTTACGTATAGAAAAAAGAAAGAGGGGAGGGATAGATTCAGAGGATTAAGTGGCATTCTCTTTGTTTTGGGAGGAATTTCAGCAGCTCCCGCTTTGAGTTTGCAGGACAGCGTGTTTAAATTACATCTGAAAGAAAATTTAGCTCCTGTTGCTCTGACAGATTTTACTGTGTGACAGCACAGTTGAAAAAAAAAGATTAATTTCAAGCCCCTGTAACTAGAACTGAAGGTTCCTTCCTCCCGTGGTTGTTTGGTATGAGATATGGAAAACTGAGAGCCTAGAGAAAGCTGTTTCAGACCTGGATTTTACTGTAGCAGATCAGAAAGATGCCCTTGGTCATTAGAAATGTCTGTGTTTGCATATTGTCACAAATTTTCCCTCTGAATATATTGAGACTAGAAGCAGTAAGAAATAATTGAGTCCTAAGATCGCAGGACAGTTATTAACTTACTCCCAATATAGCATTTATTAAGTGGGAATTTTTCTTGTCAAGGAGCTAGTGTTGGTTGTCAATTCTAGATACGAGTCAAGGGGTTAAAATTCTTGGCTTTTATTAAAGTTTTTCTTAGGAGCCGTATTTCTCTACTGTTTGACCAAAATGATTTTGTTTACTTATTTAACATTTCTTTGTGATTATTTCAGAGATCTCGGATTCAGGTGTGGCTTTATGAGCAAGTGAATATGCGGATAGAGGGCTGTATCATTGTGAGTACCCAGGGTATTTTCCTTCAGAGCAGTTCGTTCGTAAGAAAAGACTTCGCAAAAAATGTCCAGCCAGAGCAATGTCCAAAAAAATCAACGACCCCAACCTCAGGACAGTTTATCAGGGCCCGCGGTCCTTGCCTTGCTGTTCTATTTTGTAGGAATTGGGTAGTTTATGAAAGAGAGGCAAAATTCATTGTTAAAAATTATTTGAACAACAATGTTAGTGTTTGAAGGAGGGGACCACAGAAATAAACTTAGAGGGGAGTGAGAATCAATGGAGCATTAGATCTGGATAAGGTGTTACCTGAATGGAGCTGGATCGGGTTAGTTAAAGACTTCCAGGATGGCAGAATATCCTGTATAATGTTTTCAAGAAAGGCTGAGTATTATATATAGCACGACATTGCATTCCCTTTAGATGTAGCTCCATGAGTAATCTTCCTTTCCATCCTTTTTGGAAAACAAGTGCAGTTAGTGGTGGTGATGTTTTGTAAGTAGTAAATTCATATATGTGCACACATACTCTCTTGGGCAGGCTATAAAAGTTAGGAAGAATGCCTCTGGCATAGCTAATGAAATCTTAAGTCCAAAAGGTTCCAGAAGTACTTTGGAGTACATTCTGGCTTTCTTTGTTGTTTAAAAGGAGGCTTAGGGTGGGAGGTAGTATTTTAGTTGAAAGATCAGTAAAGTGATGAGTTTCTGGTTAGTTGGCATTTCTGTATATTCATTTAGAATGGTTTGGATGTGATCTTTCTTGAAGATGACAGTTAATTGGCTTGCTTTTCTAGGGTTTTGATGAATACATGAACCTCGTATTAGATGATGCAGAAGAGATTCATTCTAAAACAAAGTCAAGAAAACAGCTGGGTAAGAATATAGATGGCCTTACAGAATTCTGGAATTTTTTATTCACCTGCAGAACTGAAATAACTTGCAGTTCAGTACCTCCTTAAATTTAGTGTGCATTTGAAAATTTATTATTTAGAGTAATACACTCTTGAAATTATCCTCTGCTTATTCTTTACCCCACTCTCATTTCTGCTACTCTCTCTCCACTCAAGGCAGTGCTCACCAAAGTCATTAAAGATAATAGTCTTAACAATCTAAGAGCCAATATTAGTCATTTTTATTGAATACCAAACAGCATTTGACACTGTTGGCCATTCCTTAAAACATTTTGTTCCCCTGGCTCTATATTATGGTTTTCATTTTTCATTTGTAGTTACTCCTTTTCAGACTTGTGTATATTCATTCTTTGGGACCCAGCCATTAGATGTTTGAGGTGCTTACGGTTTGGTTGTAGGCGCTCCTGCCACTGAGTATTATTTTCCTAGGCACTCAAGACTACACCTTCACTTACCATCTGTTAACTCCCAAATTTTCGTCTGTAGCCCGGTACCTCTCTGAGCCTGTTGTATTCAACATTTCTATTTGAATATCTCAAAGTCTTCTCAAAGTTAGCGTATCAGAAATAAAATTCAACCCTTACCCTTCACACACTTAGAGATATTTAAGTGTCCCTGCCTTACTGAACGGCACCAAGTTTCATTTATCATTTACGAATTGATTTCTCTGCAGCTACCTCATTCCCCTGTAGCTTGCTCTGCAGGCTGCAGTCGTCTTTTAAAAACACCAATGTGCCTTCATCCCTTTGCTTGAAATCCTTCAGTGGCTTCCTGTTGCTTGTAGAATAAGAAAACCTTTTAATACATTCTGCAAGGGTTCTTCATGATCTGGCCTTATCTCCCTTTGCTTGTTTTGTATCACACTGCTTCATTCATACTTGTATTCTTCCCATTCTTTGAATCTGATTAATTGCCCTGCCATTAATAGGGCATTGTAATATAATCTTTTTATATGCTGTTCTGTGTGTTTTGAGGACTCAGATCAAATAAATATCACATGCTCCCAGGGTTTGGTTTTGTTTTGCTTGGGGTGGAAACGGAGGGAAGCAGAGTGTTCTGTGTTCTCTGAATTTGTAGTAAGACATTAATTAGTAGGATGATTTGCTTAGTGTCTCTCCCACATGCTCCAATAAATGCGTGAGTCCTTTTTTGCTCCCTAATATGCTCAGTGCCTACCACGTAGTAGAAACTCAAAAATATTGGAAGATCATTCTTCCAATCTGTTAACCCAGTTAACAAATGGTCTAATATTCATGGCTTTATCAAGACAAACTGAACCATTTCTGTTAACATCTCATTAATTTGAGATTCATTTAGGTACTTTGTCTCTTAATTGTTTAATGCTCCAGTCCACAGCTCACTAGTACTTTCATCAGTATGGGGCTTCAGGGGTCTCTCTTTCCAGACCCTGTGGGTTCACTTGGGCCTGTACTAGACTTGTAGAAAGTAGATTCTGAGCAGTGGTATGTGTCGTTATGCTTATCTCCACTTAGGATATTTTTCTGAAAGCCTGGATTTTTAAAATTTATATACATGTCTTGCCAGGAAAAGCAAGCTAGACTTAAATTATTAAAAATTATTTAGCCTTATATTATTAAAAATGATTTGAAAAGTGTTGAATTCCCGTGACAGTGCCCATCCTGTAGAGTAGCATAGACTACCTGTTGTGGAGGCCTGGGAAAGTGAAACCATGTAGTCGCTGTTGGGTTCATTAGTATTTCTCAAACTCCTTTACTGTACACCAGTGTTTCTGAAGATACTTAGATATTTCTCAGGAAAAAAGTACTCTCTGTTCAAATAAATCTAGGACCTGTTGGGTAAAATTTAAACAGGTTTCTTTATTGCAGGATGAAGTTTTTTATATACTAAGAGCCCTAAGATTGTGGTTGTAGAATACTGCATTTCCTAAACTTAACATACAGCTTATTTCCCAACTTCTGCAAATTTAGATCGTTGGAAAAAGTTGGGGTAGACCTATTCAGTTGACTTAGTCTGCACAGAAACTGTATTTTCATAATACATTTCTCTACCTTCATTAGGTTATTGTTGGAAAAGTGCATATATTCTAAAATACAGAGCCCTTTCAATATGTGGATATTTGAAAATGTTCACATACCTTCACAAAAGGGAAAATATTTTCAAAACTGCTCAAGAACGATCCAAAATTCTGAGGCTAAAAGGTGGTTACACAGTTGTCTGAGTGGCTATTAATAGCTTTTTCTTCCCTTTAACTTTGTTGCAGGTCGGATCATGCTAAAAGGAGATAATATTACCCTGCTCCAAAGTGTCTCCAACTAGAAAGGATGAGTGAAGTGAGGAACTGCTGGGAAGGCAATACAGTTCGTTTTTTTAGGTGTCCTTTGTTGGGAGTGTAGTTCTAAGAGATGTGCTCATATTGTTTTAATTGCTTTTATGTTATTACCAGATGGCAATAAACGCTGTGGGATTGTTTTTATTAAAAAATTTACATTGTTTCTTATGTTCAGTGGGAGAGACCTTTTACAAAATGACACTATTAGCTGTTGGTATTTAAAGTTTCCTGAAGGGCGGCAGTTGCCCTGGGCATTTGCTTTTCACAGAGCCTTGAATCTGTAATTCTTAAGGCAAGGAGTAGGCATTCTGCCTGACAGGTAAGCTTCTGATTGGGTGATAGAGGAGAAGAGGGTTCATAAAACTAAAAATTATTGCCATAACATATGCCTTTATCATCAATTCTAGTTTTGGATGCTGAAATGTTAGAGTTTCTAACCACAATGGGTTGGGGACATTAAAATAGCATCAGTATTTGCTTAGCACTCTCAGAGTCACCCTGGGTGGTCTTTGTGAATTCTTTTATCACTGAGATTAAGGTGTGAGAAGTACTTGTGGATAGAATGAAGTACCTTAAAAGTACATTAAAAATGAGCTATGCTCATCTTACAATGGTGATGGACAGTGTGGGGGGACTTGATAATATGGGTGAATGTTGTAAAAACCTTCATAAGGTTGTGTATCAGTGATAGCTTACTACTACTAATAATAAAAGGAGCAATGCTAAGAATTAACAGGAGGGAAGCTTCATGAGATTGGTAATCTGAAGAAGGCCACAAACTGCTGGTAAATTATAGGCAGAATAATTGGTTAGTTGGAGAAAGACCTGTATCTTTCTTACCTCTAAGAATTTCGGTTCCTCCCTCAGTAAGTCCTTATTTCCTAATTGAATTATGTAGATAAATCTCTCCCCGTCACAGGGTGATTCTAGTTGGAATTCTATTAAACGGTATTAAGCATCTGATGTTAGATAGGCACAAAGTTGAATAACTGCAGTGAACAGACTGGCAAACAGCCTCAGTACCATGTGTTAAGTGCTATTTAAATTGTATCTTGAAAGAGAAGTAAGGCCTGCCTTAAATTCTTGTCAAGGGCAGTATTATTAAGGGTGGGCGAGGAAGGACCAAGAAGTGGTCCTTGCTTTTCCTAAGTGCATGTTGGGGAGATACAGAGCCTTTTCTTGAATAAAAGAAACCTTTTGTGAGGGGAGATTTGTAGGTGAATGTAGACACCTGTCCTGCTCAGAATTTGTCATTCTAGCTGCTTGTCTCCGATCTGAACTTGGGCCTTTTTGGTCATATCTTGAAGTAAAGAGTTTCTTTAGCTCTTAGACAACATTTTGAGTTTCACATTAATTTAACCGATTCCAGCATGCGAAGAAGACATTGGGCAGCAGAGGGAGTTACAGCCCTGAGACTGCTCCAGCCTTTTGAGTGAAATCTTTTTCAGAGCAGAGCAAAGACCTCCCTGCAGCTTTCTTGGCACCAGAATAAACTAGGAAGCAGAATAAAAGCTGGAGCCGTATAATCCCTAAGAAAACCTGCTGGCCTCTGTTCCCATTTCCTGTGTGGCCTTTTTGCCCCGGCTGCCGTGTGTGAGCAAAGCTGTGCCTGCGGTGGCTTATTCTGAATGGATCAGGACATGGACGGTTCTATTTTTGACAGAGCAAATGGTGATAGAAATAAGGTACAGTGAACTCTTACAATTGAGCTCTGTATTTAGAAATCTCTGCTTGCTTTCCTGCTCTACTGGAACCTGTGGTGTTTGCTTTTTAAGTTGTACTTTTCCACGATCTAGATCTAAGCAGAATTCGTATTGTAGGAGGCGTTGCTCTCTGCTTCATTAAGGTTATTAAAACATGCTGTTGGGAAGCTGCTCTTCTTGGCAGCTCTTGAT
This sequence comes from Manis javanica, assembly GCF_040802235.1. NCBI lineage: Eukaryota > Metazoa > Chordata > Mammalia > Pholidota > Manidae > Manis > Manis javanica. The sequence goes on along the minus strand of NC_133166.1, from coordinate 103,655,344 downwards.
ATGTGAGCAATTATTTTTCTGGAATGGTTCTTGGTTTCTGAGGGGGTTTTGCTTCTAACCACCCACCGACCCTCCTGTAACATTGTGAACGTGAGGGTGGAGGAGAATCAGGCTCTGAAAAAGTAGTGCTGATGTAGGTCTGGTGTTCTCAGTGGTAGGTAGAAAGGAGGATAAGAATAGTTATTTATTTCTAATGATAAAAATGAAACGTATATTGTAGAAATGTTGGAATATTCAGAAAGGAAGTGGCAGAGAATTTTTTTTAAGGTATTATTGATACATACTCTTATGAATGTTTCACATGAAAAACGATGTGGTTACTACATTCACCCATATTATCAAGTCCCCGCCCATTGCAGTCACTGCCCATCAGGGTAGTAAGATGCCACAGATTTACTGTTTGCCTTCTGTGTGCTACACTGTCTTCCCCATAATCCCCACACCATGTGTACTAAACGTAATACCCCTCAATCCCCTTCTCCCTCCATCCCTACCTTCTTTCCCCCACCCCTACCCTTTGGTAACTGCTAGTGAAAGTGGCAGAGAATTTATATCTCAGATAATCCTGAGATTTAACAACATTTATTGTTTTAATTTGTAGTATAGTTGATATACAATATACTGGTTTCAAGAACACAACATAGTGATCTGATAGTTATCTACATTACTAAATGCTTGCCCCAGTAAGTGTAGTTACTGTCTGTCAACATAGAAGATACTAGAGTATTGACTGTATTCTCTATGTTGTGCTTTAATCCCTGTGATTCATTTATATTATAATTGAAATTTTGTGCCTCTTTATCCCTTTCTCTTACTTTACCCACCCACCCGAACACCCCTCCCCATGGTATCCGCCAGTCTCTTCTCTGTGTCTATAAATCTAGTTCTGTTTTGTTTGTTTTGGGTTTTTTGTTATTTTTTTAGATTCCACATACAAGTGAAATCATGTGGCATTTGTCTTTTTCTGCCTGACTTATTTATTTTACTTAGCATAATATGCTCTAGGTCCATCCATGTTCTTGCAAATGGCAAGATTTCTTTTTTGTGATTGTATGATACTCCCTTGCGTATATGTACTCCTTTGTCCATTCATCTATTTGATGGACACTTTGGTTGCTTCCATATCTTGGTTGTTGTAAATGATGTAGCAGTAAACAAAGGAGTGCATGTAATTTTTAGAATCAGTGATTTTTTTTTTCCCAGGTAAATTCTCAGAAGTGGAATTGCTGGGTTGTATTTCTTTTTTGTTTCTTTCTTGCTTTCTTTCTTTTTTTTTTTTTGAAGAACCTCCATATTGCTTCCCACAATGGCTGGATCAATTTACCTTCCCACCAGCAGTGTAGGAAGGTTCCATTTTCTCCACGTCCTGTCCAACACTTGTTTTTTCTAGTCTGGATAGTAACTATTCTGATGGTTCTGAGGAGTAATAACCTTGTTGTGATCTTGATTTGTGGTCCCCTAATTAGTGATGTTGAGCATCTTTTTATGTACCTGTTGGCCCAATGGAAAAATGTTCAGATCCTCTGCCCATTTTTAATTGGGTTATTTGTTTTTGTGTTGTTGTTTATCTGGGTATTAACCCCTTATGAAATATATCATTTGCAGATACATTGTATTTTCTTTTTGTTGATGGTTTCCTTTGTTGTGCGAAAGTTTTTCAGTTTGTTGTAGTCCCACTTGTTTATTTTTGCTTTTATTTCCTTGTCTGGGGAGATGTATCCAGAAAAAAGTTGCTCATGCTGCTGGTTCAAGATTCCTGCCTGTGTTTTCTTCCAAGAGTTTATCGTTTCATGTCTTAAATTTAGGCCTTTGATCCATTTTGAGTTTACTTTTGTGTACTGCATAAGACAGTGATTCACTTTCATTCTTTTGCATATCCAGTTTTCCCCAACACCATTTATTGAAGAAACTATCTTTTCCCATTGTATATTCTTGCCTCCTGTGTCATATTATTTTACCATATTTGTATGGGTTTATTTCTGGGCTCTCTATTGATCCATGTATATCTTTTCTTGTGTCTGTACTATACTGTTTTAATCACTGTAGCTTTGTAGTATCACTTGAAATCAGGATGTGTGATGCCCCCAGCTTTGTTCTTCTTTCACAAGATTGCTTTGGCTATTCAGGCTCTTTTGTGATTTCATATAGATTTTAGGATTATTCACCGTAGTTCATTGAAAAATGCCATTGATAGTTTGATAGGGTTGCATTGAATCTGTAAATTACTTTGAGCAGGATGGTGGTTTTCACAATATTAATTTCTCCAATCCATGAGCATGGGCCATTTATTTGTGTCTTCAGTTTCTTTCATCAGTGTCTCATAGTTTTCAGAGTATAGGTCTTTCACCTTCTTAGTTAGGTTTATTCCTAGGTATTTTATTCTTTTGATGCAATTGTAAATGGAATTATTTTTTTTATTTCTTTTCCTGCTAGTTCATTATTAGTGTATAGAAATGCAACATATTTCTGTATATTGATTTTGTATCCTGCAGCTTTACTGAATCCATTTATTAGTTCTAATAGGTTTTTTTTTTTTGAGAGGGCATCTCTCATATTTATTGATCATATGGTTGTTAACAATAAAATTCTGTATAGGGGACTCAATGCACAATCATTAATCAACCCCAAGCCTAATTCTCAACAGTCTCCAATCTTCTGAAGCATAATGAACAAGTTTTTACATGGTGAACAAGGTCTTACATAGTGAATAAGTTCTTACATGGTCAGCAGTGCAAGGGCAGTCATCACAGAAACTTTCGGTTTTGTGAAGTGGTAGGTAGATGCAAGATAAAGGTAGAAAACAGTTTAGTGCTGTAAGAGGGCAAATGTAGATGATCAGGTGTGTGCCTGTAGACTATGTGCTAATCCAAGCTAGACAAGGGCAACAAAACATCCACGGATGCAGAAGATTTCTATCAAAACAGGGGGGGTGAGGTTGTAAGCCTCACCTCTGTTGTAGTTCTGATAGGTTTTGATGGAGTCTTTGGGATTTTCTGTATATATAGTATCATGTCACTGCAAATAGTGACGGTTTTACTTCTTCCTTACCAGTTTGGGTACTTTTGTTTCTTTTTTTGTCTGATTCTTATGCCTCGGAATTCCAGTCCTGTGTTGTGTAAAAGTCATGAAAAGTAGAGTTCCTTGCCTTTGTTTCATCTTGGAGGAAGAGCTTTTTTTTTTTTTTTTAAGATAATTATTTTTTATTGAAGGGTAGTTGACACACAGTATTACATTAGTTTCAGGTGCACAACACAGTGACTGAACATTTATATACATGATAATTCTAGGTACCAGCTATCACCATACCAAGTTGTTAACAATATTTTGACTATATTCCTTATGCTATACATTACATCCCGGTTACTTATTTATTTTACAATTGGAAGTGTGTGTGTATTTTTTTTTGTGTGAGGGCATCTCTCATATTTATTGATCAAATGGTTGCTAAGAACAACAAAATTCTGTATAGGGGGGTCAATGCTCAATGCACAATCCTTAATCCACCCCAAGCCCAATTTTCGTCAGTCTCCAATCTTCTGAAGCGTAACGAACAAGTTCTTACATGGAGAACAAATTCTTACATAGTGAATAAGTTACATGGTGGACAGTACAAGGGCAGTCATCATAGAAACTTTCGGTTTTGCTCACGCATTATGAACTATAAACAGTCAGTTCAAATATGAATATTCATTTGATTTCTACACTTGATTTATATGTGGATACCACATTTCTCTCTTTATTATTATTATTTTTAATAAAATGCTGAAGTGGTAGGTAGATATAAGACAAAGGTAGAAAACATAGTTTAGTGCTGTAAGAGGGCAAATGTAGATGATCAGGTGTGTGCCTGTGACTATACGTTAATCCAAGCTAGACAAGGGCAACAAAACATCCACAGATGCAGAAGATTTTTCTCAGAACGGGGGGGGGCTGAGGTTCCAAGCCTCACCTCTGCTGATCCCCAATTTCCCACCCAATGGCCCCCCTGTGACTGCGCCTGTCCTAGGTTGTTCCTCCCCCAAGGAATCTTACCCGTCTCTGGCTAACCAGTCATCTTCCGGGGCCATACAGGGAAATGTTAAGTTGGTAAGTGAGAGAGAAGCCATATTGTTTGAAAAGGTTAGCTTTTTACTTCTTTGCAGATTTATGCCCTGTGGCTTCTATGCCCAGCATTTGTCTTGAGGTATCTTTACCACTTGGAAGAATTATGATACTCGGTAAATTCGATATGTGGCACGAATTTATTTAAGGGTTGTAATTAGGAAGGAAGAAGAAAAGCTATAGAAGTAGCAGGCAGAAAAAAACCTGGGAAGATTATTTCTGTGACATATCTTCTTGTAGAGTAACTTCAGCATGTATAGGTTTTAAACTACTAATTAAATTGCGCACACACATTAACATAATAGGAATACAGTTACATAACCAAAGCAGACCTATAATTACCAGCCATCTCCAGTGAAACCAAGAAAACCAGCTAGGCACCTTAGGCATTTGTGAAAACTTATCTATGATATGGTGGATATTGTCCAACTGAACTTGAACAGTCTGAGAGAAATCAGACAAATTAAAACAACCCATTCCTGGGGACTGTTCACATCCCATATGTTCTTTTAACAGTAAATAGTCTGTAGTTGTAAGATTTTGGAGCACTACAACTTGTACTTTTCCTAATTCTTGGTTGAGTTCCAACAGTATAGATCCAGTCAAATTTATTGTTTTACTGAAAGCACAGGCCAGCTTAGATATCTCCTTCTTCATTCCCATGGCAAGTCCAGGAACCGGTGGGATGAGTGCATCTACAGCTGTAGCAGCGCGTGGATCTTTGTTGGGGTTTTTTGATGATCATCTTCTGGTATGAGTCTTTCAGAGAGTGCTGATGTTGGAAGTTCATTTTCATATCGTATCTTAGTTCATTTTCTGGGTAGCCAAATTAAGCTTTGATCCTCTGTATAAACACAAACAAACCCTTTGCCTACACTTTTATATGCCCTTTATATCATTGTCTAGAACTCATTGGAGGTCACCACACAGGAACTGCTTTTTTTTTTTTTATCATCAATCTACACTTACATGACAAATATTTTGTTTACTAGGCTCTCCCCTATACCAGGTCCCCCCTATATACCCCTTTACAGTCACTGTCCCTCAGCATAGCAAAATGTTGTAGAATCACTACTTGTCTTCTCTGTGTTGTACAGCCCTCCCCTTTCTCCCACCCCCCCATGCATGCTAATCTTAATACCCCCCTTTTTCTCCCCCCCTTATCCCTCCCTACCCACCCATCCTCCCCAGTCCCTTTCCCTTTGGTACTAGGAAGAGCTTTTAATATTTGTATGTTGAGTGTGATGTCATATGTGGCCTTTATTATGTTCAGATATGTTCCCTCTAAACCCACTTTGTTGAGAGTTTTTGGCATGAGTTTTCAGCAAAATTCAGCATTTATTGAGAAGATTATAGTTTTATCCTTTTGTCGATGTGGTGTATCACATTGATTGATCTGCAGGCATTGTACCATCCTTACATCCCTGTAATAAATCCCATTTGGTTGTGATGAATGATCCCTTTGATGTTTTTGAATTCTAATTCAAAATACTTTGCTAATATTTTGTTGAGGATTTTTGCATCTGTGTTCACCAGGGATATTTGTCTGTACTTTTGTTATAAAGTCTGTCTGGTTTTGGTATTAGAGTAATGCTGGGCTTCTAGAATGAGTTTGGAAGTATTTCCTCTACTTCTATTTTTTGGAAAATCTCATGAAGAATCAGTATTAGCTCTTTAAACGTTTTGTAGAAATAACCTGTGAAGCCATCTGGTTCTGGACTTTTGTTTGTTTGCAGTGTTTTGTTTACCAATTCAATTTTGTTAGTTTGTTCAATTTCAATATGTTCAGATGCTCAGTTTCTTCCTGTGTAAACCTGTTAAGTCCATCTGGTCTAATGTGTTCAAGCCACTGTTTCTTACTTGATATTCTGTGTGGCTGATCTATCCATTAATGTTGGGGGATGAGGGGGTGTGGTGCCCCTACTGTTACTGTGTTACTGCCAATTTTTCCCTTATATCTGTTAGTATTCACTTTATACATTTATGGCTTCCTATCTTGTGTGTATATTTACAATTACTATGTCCTCTTGTTGGGCTGATCTCTGTCTTTGTGTAATGCCCTTTGTCTTTCCTTGCTTTTTGTTCTGAAGTCTTTTTTTGTCTGATATAATATTACTACTCCTGTTTTTTCCTCTCTTCCATTTGCCTGGAATTTCTTTTTCAGTCTATACATGTCTTTAGGTCTGAAATGAGTCTCTTGTAGGCAGCAAATAGATGGGTCTTGATTCTTTATCTCTTCAGCCACCCTGTGTCTTGATTGGTGCATTTAGTCCATTTACATGAAAGTAATTGATAGGTGTGTCCTCACTGCCATTTTGTTCACTGTTTTCCGGTGGTTGTATAGTTCCTCTCTGTTTCTTTCTTCCTCTCTTGCTCCCTTGGGATTTGTTGATTCCTTTACTATTATACTTGGATTCCTTTCTTTTTATTTTTCGTGTACCTATTATAACCTTTAGGTTTATGGTTACCTAAGGTACCCATATAATTTCCTAAGTATATAACAGTCTAAATGGTAAGTTGATAGTCACTCAATTTTTGAACATATTCTAAAACTACTACTTATTTATTCTGTTTCCTCTTCTACATCTTATGTATATGATATCATAATCTCCCGTTTTGTGTGTCCCTTGACTAATTTGTGTATAGTTGATTTTACTATTTTTTGTCTTTTGAACTTCATAATTGCTTTGGAAGTGATTGGTCTAGTGCCTTTACTGTAGGTTTGTTTTCACTGATGAAAAACATATAAAACTAAAAACATTTCCATGTAAAGAAGGCCCTGTAACATACCCTGTAAGGCTTGTTTAGTGGTGGTGAATTCTTTTAACCTCTGTTTATCTGGAAAACTTTAACTCTCTCCTTTAATTCTCAGTGATAATCTTTCTGGGTAGAGTGTTCTTGGTTGTAGTTTTTTTTTTTTTTCTTTCAGCACTTAAAATATTTCATGTCATTCCCTTTTGGCCTGTAAAGTTCGTGCTGAGAAGTCTGCTCATAGTCTTAAAGGAGCTCCCATTATAGGTAACTGTCTGCTTTTCTCTTGCTGCTTTTAAGATTGTCTCTGTAATTTTTGCCATTTTAATTATTATGTATCTTGATGTGGAACTTAACCTGGTTCATCACCTTAGGGCCTCTCTGCACTTTCAGGACCTAGATGTCTGCCTCCTTCTGCAGACTGGCGAAGCTTTCAGCTATTATTTCTTCAAATGGACTTTCTGTTACTTTGTCTTTCTCTTCTCCTGAAACCCCTGTTCTGTGAATATTGTTTACTTTGGAGTTGTTGCAGAGCTCTCAGTATCTCTTCAATTTTAAAATTCTTTTCTCTCCGTTTCTCTGTTTTGTTACTTCCCACTGCCCCTATCTTCCAGCTCACTGATCTGTCCCTCTGCCTCCTGCAGCCTACGGTTCATTCTATTGTATTTTTCATTTTGGTTATTGTGTTCTTCAGCTCTGAATGGCTCTTTTTAAAATATTTTCTCTCTCTTTGTTGAAGTTCTGACTGAGATTGTCAATTCTCTTCCCCAGTTCAGTGAGCATCTTTATGACTGTTATTTTGAATTCTTTTATCAGGAAGATTTCTTATCTTCCTTTCATTTAGCACTTTTCCTGGTGTTTTGTCTTGTTCTTTTGTTTAGAACATGTTCCTCTGTGTCCTCATTTTGTCTGGATCTCTTGTGTTTCTTCCTTTGCATTAGATGCACCAGCTGTGCCTCCTGGTGTTGAAACTAGTGGCTTTATGAAGTCAACGTCCTGTGGTGCCCAGAACACAAAATCCCCTGCATACCACAGCCTGGTTCTCTGTTCTTGCTGAGTTGGGTTTGCTGGTGGTGATCTGTTGGAGGGGCCTGCCTTCTGCTTGTGCCAGGAATGGCAGTCCCCACGGCTAGCCTCTGTGTGCCTGTCTGACAGCAATGGTGAAACCCCACTGCTGTGCCTTTGTGTGATGTCTGGTGTTTCTGCTGTGATGGGCGGGGCCACCATCTGCCTGTCAGCAGTGGCAAACTACTGTAGAGTGTTTGGGTGAGGCAGGTCTTTGGAGGAATGGGGTCTGTGCCAGCAGGGTAAGTGAAGAGTTTCAGAGCTGGCTCCCTCAAGTGTCTGGCCAGTTGGGCTGAGGGAGGGCTGGGGAAGTGTCATCTGCTTGCCCTTCCTTCCCTGGAGAGAGCTCCTTAGACCCCCACACCCACACCTCCAGCACACTCCCCAAGGCTAGTAAATCGTTCAAACTGCCACATCTCTGTTGGGTCTCAGGGAACCACAGAGCACACCGGTCTTCCACAAGTGACCAGACGCTCAACCCTCCCCTCGCCCCCTGCACCACTCTGCACTGCAACTCTCCCTGGTGCCCAGCCCTGTTAATCTCAAAGCCCAGTACAATTGGTACTCTTCTTCCCAGAGAGATCCCCAGGGCCAGGTGTGCCGGGTTTCTGAGCATTCATCCCCTTCCCATTCTGTTCCTCTCCTTCCCACCTGTGGGCTGAGATGAGGGTAGAGTTTGGAGCCTGATCAATAATGGCTCTGCCCCTTTAACCCTTCTCAATGTGTCCTCTTTGCCTTGTGTAGACAGTCTCTTCTGCAATCTTCAGTTTTTTTCAGAGTTGTATTTGATGTAGTTGCATCCTTGTTGTGCATGTGGGAGGAGATTATCACAGTGACCTCCTATTCTGCAGTCTTCCTACATCTCAAGAATAGTTTTAAAACTGGGATTTTGTGTTTGCAGGCACCCACTATTGTCATTATATCACATTTGTCATGGCTTTAGGTTTAGAGAGTGGATCTTTAATTTGGATTATGACATTTGTTAGCCAGGAAATGTCAGGGGCAGTTCCTGGGGTCAGGCTAATAGGCAGCATTTCATGTTAACTGGATAACACTGCAGCTTTTCCTTAATTACTTCAACCTTTTAGAACCAATCATAGCTACCTACTCCTGGTGTGCTGCTGTTGTGAGATGCTTGGAAAACTTTTTCTTAAGGTGGCCTGAAAACTTCAAGTCTATCAGTACTTAAAACTTAATTTAAAAGTTAACAGCCAATGGAATTTTTAAAAATTGAATTAGTATTATTAGCTTAGTACATGTTTATGATCAATATGCAAATAATACAGAAAGATACAAAGTAGAAAACACAAGTGTCTCCTTTCTCCATCAGTGTTCTCCATAGACAGTCACTATTAAGAGGTAAGTGCTTATCCTTCTGAACTCTTTACAAGTATGTATAATTTCATTTGTTTCTCATTTTGGTATTTTTATTTTTACTTGAAAGTTTTGATTTTTAACTGTGGTAAAATGCACATTTTTTATCTTAATTCTTTTTAACTGTATAGCTCAACAGTGTTAGTAGCTCATGTTGAACAGTCCATCTCTAGAATGTTTTTATCTTGCAAAACTGAAACTTGTTGGCCCTCCTTCCCCCAGCCTCTGGCAACCACCATTCTGCCTTGTGTTTCTATGAGTTTAACTACTCTGTGCCTCTTATAAATGGAGTCATCAAGTATTTCTCTTTGTGACCAGCTTAATTCACTTAGCATAATGTCTTTGAGGTTCATCCACACTGTAGAATGTATCAGAATTTCCTTCCTTTTTTAAGGCTGAATGATATTCCATGGTATGTATATTCACATTTTGTTTATACATTGAACTGTTGGTAGACATCTGGGTTGGTTCCACTTTTTTGCTATTGTGAATAATATTGCAGTGAATGTGGATATACAAATAATCCTTCAAAACCTTATTTTCAGTCTTTCTGAGTGTATAGCCAGGTTTTTTTTTGAGAAGCCATTATATGGTTTTCAACAGCAGCTGCACCATTTTACATTTTCATCAATAATGCACAAGGGTTCCAATTTGTCCACATCCTTGGCAAGATTATTTTCTATTTTTGATAGTCACCATCCCAGTGGCTGTGGGGTGATAGCTCATGGTTTTGATTTGCATTTCCATTATTGGTTGTGTTGAGCATCTTTTCATATGTTTATTGGGCATTTGTATATCTTTTGGAGAAATGTCTATTCAAGTTCTTAGCCCATTTTAAACAGGTTTTGTTGTTGAGTTGAAGGAGTTCTTTATTCTGGATATTAATCCCTTATTAGATACAATGTGCAAATATTTCCTCTCATGCCTTAGGTTGTGTCTTGATGCACAAAAGTGTTTAATTTTGATGTAATCCAGTTTTATCTGTTCTTACTTTTGTTGTCTGTGCTTTTGGTTTCATAGGTCTTTATGTACACATACTCTGCAGCTTGGCTCTTATAACAAAACCTGAACATAGTTCCATGTTAAACAGCTGTAATGTATTCCATTGTACGAGTCTCTCAGTTTAAGTTATCACCCCCTGTTGGTGGAATTTTAGGCTGTTAACAGTTAAAAGTTTTGTAATGAACATCTTCATACCTGCTTTTGTCCACTTACATGTTTCTGTGAGATGATTTCTTAGATGTGGAATTGCTAGATCAAAGGATATGCACATTTTAAAAATTCTATAGGTACTTCTAAATTGCCTTCCAAAGTACACATGAGAAAATTGTTTTCTTTGTACCAGCCAGCCATTAGGCAGCACTTGAATGAAGCTCACAGGTGTATTGAATAGGCCACTATGAAATAATAACTGCTGATATCCTAAGGATGCCAGAGTAGAAATGCAGAAAAAACTTGGTCTTTGGTGACTTTTAAGCCACTGCATTAATCATCTCTGGAACCTCTCTACCACCAAACTTGTTATGTGAGGAAATAAATTTCCTGGTTGGATTTTCTGTTACTTACAACTAAGGCATTGTTATCTGAGAACAATGTCAGAACAGGACCACCTGTATTTAGTACCTCTTGAGCTTGAAAGGTAACCAGTTGTTCAGTGAAGAATTCTTAAACCATATTTGAGAAAGTTGGTAATTGAAGTGATAGTCTCAGGCTATAGGGGGGAATACAAATGAAGTGATGTGACTGGTTTTATTCAGTAAGACAGTAAACTTTATTTCCTTCCCTAGTTAAGAAAATAATTCCTGAGAAAGATGATCTTGGATCATCATTCCATGTCCATAGAAACTACAATCTCTGGAGTATTAACAGATTAGCCTTGTCCCCAGGGTCATCCTGAGTTAGAGATGTTTTGCTGGGCTGGGAAATTGCATAAGGGAACTGGAGAAAATAAACAAATGAATCCTTCCTGATGGGCTGAGTTGTAAACCAAAAATAAAAGTTGGACAGTAGGATTAGAGTGAAGGAGGGATGATTTTCCCCAGAAAAGCAGCCTTCTTTAGGTTCTGTATTTGATAAGGTGCTCAGTTTGGGAAGGTGTATCTTATTTTCCACCAATGTCAGCTTTTACTGGTTGTTCTTACATGCTATACATAATGAAAAATATATAATTCCGTCCTTGTGTTAGAAGACGTGGGGAAGTGATGAGGTATAAAGGGAAAGGTGACATTGGGAGTTCACATACCTGGGTTTCAATCCCAACCTTAGAATTACTCAAGTCTCTCAACCTCAGTTTCATGCAGTTGTTGGAAAACCTAATGGGATTATACATATGGTTTTGCAGGCCTCAGGAAAGCTCAAGAAGTATTTCCAAATGATAATTTGTAGTTTAAAAGATTTTCTAGGAACATGTGTGGGGAAAATATAAACTCGTTCCACATAGAACCAAGATATCATTTTGGGAATCTGTTCTGTTTTCTTTTAGTCAGGTTTATTGAGGTGTAATTTTCCTGTTCTAAAATTTATACTTTATACACATACGCTTTGATGACATTTAACTGAATGAATGCAATCGCATAACTACTACCTTAGTCAAAACAATATTTCCATGATCCAGTACGTTGCCTCAGAACCCTTCACAGTCAGTCCACTTCACTCACCCTAGCTCCAGGCAACCACTGATCTGATTTCTGGCCTTACAGCTTTACCTTTTTCAGAATGTCATATCTATAGAATCTTAGAGTATGTAGCCTTTTATGTCTGCTTCCTTCATAAAGTATTTTTGAGACTTATGTTCTATGTATCACATTGCTGAGTAGTACTGTGTTTTATGGATATACCACAGTTTGTTTATCTACTAACTAGTTAATGGATATTTGTGTTATTTCCAATTTGTGGCAGTTGTGTATATTGCTGTATAATTCACGTGCAGGCCTTTGTGCAGAAATATGTTTAAACTCTTGCATAAATATCTAGGAGTGGGATGTCTTGGTCAAAAGTCAGTGTATGTTTATGATACACTGTCAGACTTTTAAAAGTGGCTGTACTGTTTGCATTCTCACTAGCAGTGTATGTAAATTCCAGTGCTTTGCATCCTCACCAGCAATTGATCATTATTGTGTCCTTCCTTCTACTAGCTTTGAGCTTCATTTGTTCTTTTTCTAGTATTTTTAGATTGTGAGTTTAGCCTGCTTATTTGGGATTGTTCTTGTTTCCTGAGGAAGTCCTATGCTGCTCTGTACTTCCCTCTTAGAACCTCTTTTGCAGTGTCCCACAAGTTTTGAACTGTTGTATTTTTGTTTTCATTTGCCTCCATGTATTGGCTTGATTTGTTTTGATTTGTTCATTGATTTATTGATTATTTAGAAGCATGTTGTTTAGCTTCCACGTCTTCATGAGCTTTTGTTTTCTTTGTGTAATTTATTTCTAGTTTCATACCATTGTGGTCTGAGAAGTTGCTTGATAAAATGTAATTCTTTTTGAGTAAAGAGGCTCTTTTTGTGGCATAGTATGTGATGTAGTCTGGAGAACATTCCATGTACACTTGCGAAAAATGTGTGTTCTGCTGCTTTTGAGTGGAATGTTCTGTAGATTTCTGTTAAGTCCATCTGATCTAATATGTTGTTCAATGCCTCTCTTTCTTTATTTTCTGTCTGGTTGATCTATTGATGTGAGTGGTGTGTTAAAGTGCCCTAATACCACCAATGAATTGCAGTTTCTTTCCCCCTTTAATTCTGTTAGTATTTGTTTTAACGTATTTGGATGGTCCTAAGTTGGGTGCATAGATATTTACATACAATGGTTACATCTTCAGTTGGACTGACCCCTTTATCATATGTAACATCCTTCTTTGTCTCTTGTTATGAAGTCTATCTTATCTATATAAATACTACTACTGCTGCTTTTTTCTCCTTATTATTTGCATGAAATATCTCTTTCCATCCCTTCACTTTCAGTCTCTGTATGTCTTTGGGTCTGAAAAGAGTCTCTCATAGGCAGCATATTGATGGGTCTTGTTTCTTTATGCATTGTGCCACTCTGTGTCTTTTGATAGGTACATTCAGTCCATTTACATTTAAGGTAATTATTAATAGGTATGTACTTATTGCCATTTTACTAGTTGTTTACTGGTTGTTTCTGTAGTTCCTCTCTGTTCCTTTTTTCCTCTCTTATATTCTTGTTATTTGATGGTTTTCTTTAGTGTTGTGATTAGATGTCTTTTAAATTTTTGTGTATCTGCTATAGGTTTTAGGTTGTAGATAGCTTCCTAACTATGTAAGTCGATGTTAAGTTGATGATCACTCTATTTCAAACACAATCTAAAACTAAAATTTTGCTTCCTCCTCTACACTTTATGTATTAGATGTCATAATCTGCATTTTTTGTGTATCCCTTGACTGATTTTGTGTATAGTTGGTTTTACTACTTTGGTTTTAATTTCAGACTTGCTTGGTAAGCAGTCAGTCTACTGTCTTTACTGTGGGTTTATTTTCACTGGTGAAAAGCATTTAGACTTAAAATTTTTTCCATCTTTAGAAGTTCCTTTAACATATCCTATAATGCTGGTTTAGTGGTAGTGAATTCTTCAGCCTGTGTTTATCTGGGAAATTTTTAATCTCTTCCTTCAAATTTGAATGATAATCTCACTGGGGAGAAGATCCTTGGTTGAAGGGCCTTCTGCTTCAATGTATTAAATATTTCACGCTACTCCTTTCTGGACTGTAAAGTTTCTGCTGAGAAGTCTGTGGTAGGCTGATGGGGTTTCCATTACAAGTAATCTTTTTCTTCTCTCTGGCTGCTTTCAATACTCCCTCCTCATCCTTAATCCTTGTCATTTTTTTATTATATGTTTTGGTGTTGTTTTAGGATTCCTTTTGTTAGGGGCTCTCTGTGCTTCCAGGACTTTAGTGTGTGTTTCCTTCCCCAGATTGGGGAGATTTTCCGCAGTTATTTCTTCAAAGAGGCTTTCTATTCTTCTCTCTCTTCTTCTGGTACTCCTATTATACAAGTATTGTTTCATTTGGAATGTCACACAATTCTCATAGCATCCTCTCATTTCTAGAGATACTCTTTTCCCTCTGTTCCTCAGCCTTGTTGTTTTTCTGTTCTCTCATTTCCATCTCATTGTCTCTATTTGCAGCAGTCTAGTATTCATTCCCTCCATTGTATTTTTTATTTCAGTTATTGTATTCTTCATCTCTGAGTGGCTGTTTTCAGCTCTTCTCTTCGTTGAAGTCTCCGTGAGAGCATCGGTACTTTTCTGCAGATCAGCGAGCATAATTAGGACTGTTACTTTGAAATCTTTATCAAGAAGGTTGGTGATCTCTGTTTCATTTAGCCTTCTTTCTGGTGTCTTATCCTGTAGTTTTGTTTGGAATATATTCCTCTGCCTCCTTGTTTTGTCAGGGTTTCTGTGTCTTCCTTTGTATTAGATGAACCTGCTGTGCTTCCTGGTCTAGAGAGTAATGGCTTTATGAAGAAGGCGTCCTGTGGTGCCCAGAAGCTCAGGACTCTTTCCTCTTCGTGCCTGGTTCTCCTTTGCAGTGGAGCCCCAGGTGCTGTTTTAGGGTGTGGGCAGGGCCCCTTTCTGTCTGTCTGCCAGCCTGCAGTGATCTATCCCAGCCCCCTGTGGATGGCCATTTGCTTCTGCCAGCCCTTTGTGAGCCCAGCAGCAGTGCTTCTGCTGGGATCACCGTGTCTGGGGCTGCCCTCTGCCTACCGTGCAGCAACAGAGCTCTGCTGGGCTAACAGGGTGGGCAAGGTAGTCGCACAGCACCAGGCTGGGCCCCCAGTAAGTAGGGAGTGCTTGGAACTGGCTCTCCCAGGTGCCTACCCAGTTGGGCTGAGATAGCCTCCTGCTTGTGGGGTAGGGTGGAGGAAGGGCTGGGGTCCCCACTGATCATGGCTTTGCCACTTTACCCTTCTCTGTGTGGTCCTCTCTTCACCAGGTGTAGGTGTTCCGTTCTGCAGTGTTCAAGTCGTTTTCAGGGTTAGTAGTATTTGCTGTAGTTGTTTTCCTGTGTGTGTGTGGGAGGAGGTTTGTGCCTTACCTTCCTACTCCGCCGTCTTTCCCCCCTCCACCAGCAATAGGTATTGTCATATATTTTGTCTCCATTCTAATACATGTATAATGGTATCGCATTTTAATTTGCATTTTCATAGTATTTAGCAGTTTTGTTTGTCTTTTCATGTGCTTTCTTGCCATCTATTACCAATATTTTGGTGAAGTGGCTCTTCAGAGATTTTGCCATTTTAAAATGTTGAACTGTCTGGTTTTTCTTTTTGTGTGGGAGTTCTTTATATATTCTGAATAGAAACGTACTAGATAGGGGTTTAATATTTTTTTCCCAATCTGTGGCTTATCTTTTCATTTCTGTACAGTGTCTTAAAGAGCACAATTTTTTCACTTTTTCTACTTTCAAGTTTCATTTATCAAAATTTTTTCGCTTACAGTTCATGCTTTTGTGTCCTAAGAATTCTTTGCTAAACAAAAAGTCACAGAGATTTTTTTCTGATGCTTTCTTCTAGAATTCTTAGATTTTGCATTAAATGCATAATAACATTTTGAGTTAATTTTATGAGATGATGCAAGATATAGATTGAGGGTAATTTTTTTTTTTCAGTTGTATGACCTGGATTTCAGGATGATTTGTTCAGAAGACTGTCAGTTTCCATTGATTAATCTTAGCACTTTTGTTGAAAATCTGTTGACCATATGTGTGGACTACCTTTTCTAGACTGTTTTTATTCCATTGCTCTGTAGATCTGTCATCTTATCAATACCATATTATCTTTTTTACTATAGCTTTGTAATAAGCTTTGAAAACAGGTAGTGGGAATCCTTCAGCTTTGTTCTTCCTTTTCAGAATAGTCTGTTTTAGGATTTTTGCATTTCCATATAGATTTTACAGCTTGTCAATTTCTACATGAAAAGACTGCTGGGATTTTGGTTGAGTGCTTAAACTCTGTATATCAATTTGGGAAGAATGGATATCTTAATATTGTCTTCTATTGATGAACATGATATATATCTACATTTATTTAGGTTTTCTTTTATTTCTCTCATCAGTATTTTTCATTTTCAGCATATAATTCTTAAACACATTTTGTTGGATTTATCCCTTACTATGCATTTTGTGTTTTTTGATGCTGTTGTAAATGGTACTCTTTTTCTAATTTAATTCCTACTTGTTTATATCTACTATATAGAAATAAAACTGATTTTTGTAAATTGACCTTGTGTTCTGTGACCTTTCCAAACTCAGTTATTAATTCTAATAGCTTTTTTTGTGTGGATTACCTAGGATTTTCCCTATAGATGATAATTTTGTCTACAAATGAAAATGTAAGAAATTTTTTAAAATCCAAATAAAAAGTTTTATTTCTTCCTTTCCAGACTAAGCTTTTTATTTTTCTTGCCTTATTTTAGTGGCTGGGACCAGCCTATATAAGTGGCAGGACTACATATCCTTATCTTATTTCTGATGTTAGGAGTATTTTCAGGAAATCTTAGGGAGAAAACATACAGTTGTAGGATTTTTATATGTTTCTTTATCAGAGTAAGTCCCCTTCAAGTCTAATTTGCTTAGAGTTTTTATCATGAATATATGTTGAATTTTGTCATCATTTTTCCTGCATCTATTGAGACGATCATAATGGTTTTTCTGTTATAGTCTGATAAAGCAAATTGCATTAACTGATTTTCAGCAATGAACTAACCTTGTATTTCAACCTACACCCACCTAGTTATGGTTTATTATCTATTTTATGTGTTGCTGAATTCAATTTGTTTAAGGATTTCTGTGTCTGTGCTCATGAGGAATATATGTCTGGTTTTCTTGTAATGTTTTTATCTGGTTTTAGTATCAGTTCTAGTGGCATTAAAATTGGGAAGTGTCCCCTCTTTTATTTTTTGAAAGAGTTTTTATAGGATTGATATCATTCCTTCCTTAAATGTTTGGTGTATTTCACCTGTGAGGCCATCTGACCTAAAATGTTTCTATAATTTTCCCACAATTTGGAAGTCTTTATCATGTGACCTATTCTAAGGAACTTACAAACTTGCTTAGGGCACTGTATTACACATATATCCCATAGAAGAAATTACAAAGCATGTATAAATACTAAAGAATAAATGGCATAATCTCAGAAGGTGGTCTGGAGCATACTGTGAAAAGGCATTGTCAATGCACTTGAAGTTCCTTAGCCTGGCTTTCAATGCTTTCTAGATTTTAGCCTTATCTCCCAGGACTCCCTATTATAAGAATACTTCTCTGTATTCAAACATAACTCACTGTCCCATAAGCTCACCTATCTTTATAACTTGTTTTCCTGGTAGAAGATTTTTACTACTAATTCAATCACTTTAATAGATGTATGAGGCTGTTCAGATTATCTACATTTATTGGGTAAACTTTGAGAGTTCTGGTTTTAAAGGAGATTGTCCATTTTATCTAAGCTATCAATTTTACTGGCATCGAGTTCTAATATTCCCTTATTCTTTCAGTGCTAGAAGGATCTGTAGAGATGCGTTCTCTCTCATTCCTAATATTTGTAGTTTGTATCTTCAGTATTCTTTCCTTGATCAGTCTAATTAGAAACTTTCATTTTTATTGAAATACTCTTTTGAACCAGCTTTTCATTAATGTTTGTTGTTTTCATTAACTTGTCTTTAATATTTTACTGTTTTCAACTTCATCTATTTCTTCTGTTATTTTCTTCCATCTGGTTGCTTTAGATTTGGTTTGATCTTTTTCAAGTTTTTTAAGGTAGAAACTTAGAGTATTGCTGCAAAACATTTACTTTTTTAATATAAGCATTTCACCAAGTCTCACAAATTTGATGTTCATTTTCATTTTTATCAAGCTCAAAATATTTTCAGTTTCTTTTTCAAATTTCTTTGATTCATGACTTTAGAAGTTTATTGTTTAATTTCCAAATATTTGGGGTTTGTCCAGCTATCTTTCTGTTATTGCTTTCCAGTTTGATTCTGTTGTGTTCAGGTAATATATTTTATATTACTTTAATTATTTTTAACTTATTAGGTTTCTTTGCTAGTCCACAGCATGTGAGCTATCTTCGTGACTATTCCACATGTACTTAAAGAGAATGTGTTCTGTTACTAGGAAATGTTCTATAAATGTTAATTAGGTCAAATTGGCCAGTGGTGTTGTTCAGGTCTTCTATATCCTTATTAATTTTCTGTAATTCTCGTTCTTCCCATTACTGTGCAAAATGGGTTTATTGTAGATATCATACATTTAGGTCCAGCCTTACAGTCTCTGCTTTTTAATTGGGGTGTTTAAATTATTTACCTAGAATGTGATTATTGATATGGTTGGTTTAAATCTGCCATGTGGTGGGAGACAATTCTTAACTTCTCTTTTGCATTTCTGTCTGTCTTGCAAGCAAGGTAACTGACTGCCCTTTGTTTCTGTCTTTTCACAGATATTTAGCCTACAGCATTGCAAGATAGATACTCTGTCCCTCTAGAACAAGAAACAGGCATGCTTACTGCCCACATTAAAAAATTACTTACCCAATATGTTTTCTACCTTTATCTTGCATCTACTTACCACTTCAGCATTTTATTTAAAATAATAATAATAATAATAATAAGGGAGAAATGTGGGATTCACATATAAATCAAATATAAAAATCAAACGAATATTCATATTTGACCTGATTGTTTATAGTTCATAATGCGTGATCAAAACCGAAAGTTTCTGTGATGACTGCCCTTGCACTGTTCACCACGTAAGAAGTTATTCACTATGTAAGAATTTGTTCTCCATGTAAGAACTTGTTCATTATGCTTCAGAAGATTGGAGACTGTTGAGAATTAGGCTTGGGGTTGATTAATGATTTTGCATTGAGTCCCCTATACAGAATTTTATTGTTGTTAACAACCATTTGATCAATAAATATGAGCGATGCCCTCTCAAAAAAAAAAAAATCAGTTACCCAAATTCACGGTTTTCCTGCTGTAACAACCCATTGCATGTGTCAGTTTTATGTAGCCATAGTTGCATTGCTCTGTGGGACTGGAACTTGGGGAACTGGTGCGAAAATGCTAATACTCTGAATATCACCAGTGATGTAATAAACTGCCTTTCTGTGTCCCACATCCATAAACCTGTGGAAGGCCAACTTGTTAGCTTTCAAGTGGGGTAAAATTTCAGATACTTTACAGTTCTTAAATGCATCTTACTGTGTTTTTGTTTCTCCCACCTCTTTCCTTTTTGTCTGTTTTTCTGTCTTATTAGCTATACCCCATTAAAAATTTTTTTAAAAGATTCCTTAGGGATTACAGTATATATCTTTAACTTTTAGTTTACCTTCATTACTATCTTTCTGCTTTGTGCACAGTGTAAGAACATTTATACCTCTAGTTCCTCCTTTCCATCTTTTGTGTTCTTTTTGTCATACTTTGATGTGTTATAAATCCCACAATGCATTGTTTAATGTCTTTGCTTTAGGTAGTTATCAAGCTTGACATTGTGTATCTGCCACTCCAGGCAGGGAGTCCCACCTTTTCTCTGTCTTACAAATCTTGAAAAACTTAACATGAACTTTTGGATTGGAACTGATTTTTCAGATTATTCATCTTGAAGAGGTGTGAGGTTTGGGTTTTGGGGGGTTTTTTTTTTGACCAAATGGATTTTTTCTTGGCTTCTACTTGAGATCTTTCCATACATAACCTTCCTACTTCCTCTTAGAAGAAACTTGAGTGCTCATTCCATTTCTGTATAGGCTGCCTTTTAAAGTGTTGGCCAGGATTCAGTGTTAGGGAATTAGCAGGAAAGACTGGAGGGGAGGTCAATAAGGGCATTTCCTTTTTTTCTCATTGTTAATTTCCTTCAGACAGCTAAAGAAAAGAAAAAGTACTTTCTGCTGTAGTCTTTTTATCTTGTTTCAACTGCAGTGTGTTCCTTTTTTCCATATTCCATTGTTAAAAAATTTTTTATGACATTCAGGGATTTTTAAAATATCACCCTTAATCATGCTTCCTATAATAGCCATTTCCTGCTTCCTTTAGGTTTTATGTATAATATTCCATTGATTTAACAAATCATAATTATGAAACATTCCTTATATATAATTTAAGCTTTTTCACTATAAATTATGCCATAGTGAACATCTCTGTGCATCTTTTGTGTCTCACAAGGGTATATTTCCATTAGTGGGTTTCTGTATTTTAAAACAGGATTTTTACAGTTCTTATTATATATTGTAAAAGTATGTTAGAAAGAGGAGGAAATTTGGAACATATATACCCTGGGAGAGGGCAAGAAATTGTACAAATTGGCCTAGAGACAAAAAGGTGAGTCAAATTGATTATAGACTTGTGGGAGGCAAGCTATTGCAAAAACATTTTCAAAAATTTGGTTATGGACCTTTGTTCTTTTCCAGAGATTAGTATTTAAGTTTTTAAGATGTGTTGTTTATTTTTTTAAAAACTTATTGTGGCAAAATACACATAAAATTTACCATGTTGACCATTTTTAAGTATATAATTCAGTGATATTAAACATTCATAATGTTGTGCAACCATCACCACCATCCATCTCTATAATTCTTTTCATCTTGTTGAAACTCTATACCCATTAAACAATATCCCCCTAATACCTTCCCCCACAACTGGGAATCACAATTCTCTTTTTTGTCTATGTGATTTTGAATATTTTAAGTACCTCATGTATTACAGTATTTGTCTGTTTGTGACTGGCTTATTTCCTTACCATAATGGTCCTCAGGATTCATCCATGTTGTTGCCAGAATTTCCATACTTTTTAAGGCTGAATAATACTCCATTGTATGTATATACCATATTTTGCTTATTCATCTGTTAGTGGAGACTTGGGTTGCTTCCAAGTTTTAGCTATTGTGAATGATGTTCTGAAAATGGATGCACAAATATCTCTTCAGGATCCTGCTTTTGTTACCCAGAGGTGGAATTGCTGAGTTTTATGGTAACTATTTTTAATTTTTTGAGTAAGTGCCATACTGATTTTCACAGCAATTGTACTATTCTATTTCTTACCAACAGTGCACAAGGATTCTAATTTTCCATATCCTTACCAACATTTGTATTTTGTTTTTTTTGATAATACCATCCTAATGTGTGTGTGTAGTTTTGATTTATAGGTCCCTAATGATTAATGATGCTTTGCATCTTTTTGTGTGTTTATTGATCATATGTCTATCTTTGGAGAAATGTGTTTGAGTGCTTTGCCCATTTTTTAATCAAGTTGAGTTTTTTTGTTGTTGAGTTTTAGGAGTTCTCTATATATTCTGGATATTAATCCCTTATCAGATACTGCAAATATTTTCTCCCATTCTGTGGGTTGCATTTTTACTTCTGCGGATGGTGTCTTTTGATGCCCCAAATTTTTAAATATTTCTGAAATCATTAATTTTTTTTGTTGCTTATGCCTTTAGCATGCAAGAAAATATGCAAGAACTTACAGCCATATCCATTGTCCTGCAGCTTTTGCCCTATATTTTCTCCTAAGAGTTTTATAGTTTTAGGTCTTAAATTTAAGTCTTTGGTTCACTGTGAATTTTTCTGTGTGACACTGGATAAGGGTCCAACTTCATTTTTTTGCATGTATATATGCAAAAATATATACATTAAACAATATCCCCCTAATACCTTCCCCCACAACTGGGAATCACAATTCTATTTTTTGTCTATGTGATTTTGAATATTTTCCCAGCACCATTTTTGAAAATGTCCTTTCTCCATGAATGGTCTTGGAACCTTTGTCAAAAATTATTTGGCCATATATGTGAGGATTTATTTCTGGGCTCTCTTTTCTATTTCTTCCGTCTATATATCTGTGTTAATGCCAGTACCACACTGTTTTGAGCTTTGTAGTAAATTTTGAAATCAGGAAGTGTTAGGCTTCCTGCTTTGTTCTTCCTGTTCAAGATTGTTTTAGCTATTCAGGGTCCTTTGAGATTCCATATGAATTTGGGTTACTTTCTATTTCTGCAAAAAATGTCACCAGGATTTTGAAAGAAATTACGTTAAGTATATAGATCCCTTTGGATAGAATCAACATCTTAATATTAAGCCTTCCCATCAATGAACATGGGATGTATTTCCATTTATTTATTCTTTAATTTCTTTGAGCAGCGATTTGTATTTCTAGTTCATAAGTACTTC
This sequence comes from Manis javanica, assembly GCF_040802235.1. Lineage (NCBI taxonomy): Eukaryota > Metazoa > Chordata > Mammalia > Pholidota > Manidae > Manis > Manis javanica. The sequence continues at coordinate 103,632,885 of NC_133166.1, read as the reverse complement.
ATCTCCATGGATAAGTTAATTCCTAAGTATTATACTTTTTGATGCTACTGTAAATGGAATCCTTTTGATTTCCTTTTTGATTATTAGTGTATAGAAATACAACTGATTTTTGTGTTTTGACTTGGTATCCTACTACTTTGCCAAATTAAAATGTTAGTTGTGACAGGTTTTTTTAATAGAATCTTAAGGGTTTTCTACGTGAAATGTCTTATCTGCAAACAGATAATTTCTCTTCTTCCTTTCTAATTAGGATGCCTTTTATTTCTCTTTATTGCATAATTGCTCTGGTTAGAATTGCCAGTACTATGTTAAGTAGAAGTGAGAAAAGGAGACTTCTTTACCGTGTACCTAATCTTAGAGAAAAAGCTTTCAGTCTACATTAAGCATGATGTTTGGTTTTCATATATGGATTTTAATACATTGAGGTCATTTTTTCTATCCCTACTTGAGTGTTTTTATAGTGAGAGAGTGTCGAATTTTGCCAAATGCTTTTTCTTGTATCAATTGAGATGATCATGTGGGGTTTCATTCTGTTAATGTGTCATGTTACGCTGATTGAATTTCATACATTCAATAATCCTTGTATTCCAGGAATAGACCCCACTTGGTTGTGGTGCATAATTCTTTGAACATGCTGTTGATTTCAGTTTGTTAGTACAGTTAACCCTTGAACAACAAAAGTTTGAACTGTGTGAGTCCACTTTTTAGAATACAGTATATAATACATACACATACAAAATAAATTTTAATCAACTGTTTACGTTACTGGTTAAGGCTTCCGGTCAACAGTTAGGCTATTAATAGTTACGTTTGGGGGAAGTCAAGTTATATGCATGGTGGGTGGCACCCCAACCCTGCATTGTTCAAGGGTCAACTGCATTTTGTGGAGGTTTTTGCATCAGTGTTAATAAGGGATGTTGATTTATAGTTTTCTTATAGTATCTTTTTTTTTTTTTTTGGTCTTGTTTTGATATCACAGTAATGCTGGCTTCATAGAATTAGTTGGAAATGTTCCCTACCCTTTTAATTTTTAGAATAGCTTCAGTAGGATTGGTACTATTTCATTAAATGTTTGGTAGACTTTACTAATGAAGCTATTAGGTCCAGGAGTTTTCTTTATTGGGAGATTTTTTTTATTACTGACTCACTCTCCTTAACAGTTACAGGTTTATTTATATTTTCATTTCATGATTTAGTCTCAGTAGGTTTTATGTTTCCAGGAGTTTGTCCATTTCATCTAGATTATGCAATTTGTTGGCATATAGTTGTTCATAGTACTTGCCTATAATCCTTATTTCTGTAGAATCAATAATGTCCCCATTTTCATTTCTCTTTTTAATAATGTGAGTCTTCTTTTTTCTCAGTCCATCTGACTGAAGATCTGTCAATTTTGTTGATCTTTTCAAAGAACCAACTTTTGGGTTAATTTCTCTATTTTTTTTTTTTTTTTGTCTTCATTTTAATTGATCTCTGCTCTGATCTTTACTATTTCCCTTCCTTTTGCTTGCTTGGGTTTAGTTTCTTATTTCTCTTTCCCTGGGCATTCATGGTCACTTTCTAATTTTTCCCAAATATGCATTTGGCTTTGTATATCATAGTTTTTAAATATCTGGCTCCCAAAGGGGGGAAAGAGAATATTAAAGGGAGGGAGAAAAGGGCACTGACCGTTTAAATCTCCTGGAAATTCCTTCAGCTGGAGGTGAAAGGGCTTGCAACAGTAATAGCCACCCTCCTGTCTTTTGTGTTCAGAAGCAGCAGTCACCCATGAGAGCACAACTCTTGAATATGTGGAGGACAAGATCCTTTTTGCCCACCATGGCCGTGTGTCTGTGCCAGCTTTCTAGGAACGTATACAATTGCCTGTCATGGAGACGGGGATGGGGGTGGTACTTGGCTAAGAGCTGAAATTGACCTAACTTAACAGCGGTTTACCTTCCAGGCTTTCCTCTGAAAGTTGAAAGCTTTCAAAAGATTTCAGTGTTCCAAAATAGTTAAGTTAGATGGATTTTGCCAGTGCACTTGTAGGTGGGAGAGGTTCCTGGTGTTTCCTACTCTGCAGTCTTCCCTGTATGCTCCTTACTAGTTAAAAGGCAGTATGATTGTTTTTTCAAGGCAGTAAAAGTGCAGTATGTTGTTATAAACCATTCCTAAATTGAAATTCTGACATACCCCTTGTTATTGTGTTGCCTACTTAAAATGATTTAGCCAAGTTTTTATTTCAAGTGTGGTGTGTGTGTAGAGAGGATATAAGTAATATGGAAATTACACAGTGTGTGCTCTTCATAAAGGGCCTAGACCTGTGTGTTCAATACTCTAGCCACTAACCATATGTGGTTGCTGAGCACTTGAAATACAGCCACTGCTGAACAACTTTTTAATTTAGAAACTTTTACATATATTCAGAACAACTTTGGCAAGTGAATCCACTTTTTAAGCTGTATGTTTAATGAAACAAATACAGTTCAAGTTTTTATGATGAAAATTTAGCATCCCAATATACTATGTGAATAAAATAACACTAGATTTTGAAGACCTAGTACCAGAAAAGGAAGTAATTTTAATTAATTAAATGAAGTAACTAGCAAATTTTTATGCTTACTATGTGCTGAAATATTAATATTTTGGTTATAATGGGTTAAAAAACACTATTGAAATTCACTTGTGGCACTCCTCTCTCTGAGGTTGCCCGTACTTTCCAAGTGCACAACCTTTTAACTTTAAGCTCTTTTCAACCTTTCAGGGGGCACTCCTCTCTCTGAGGTGGCCCATACTTTCCAAGTATGCAACCTTTTAATCTTACACTTTCTCTCTCCAACCTTTCGGAGCGCCTCTCCTTGCTGAGGTTACCTGCTGCACTTCTCTCTTTAAGTAACTTTAAATAAAGCTTTTACTTTTACTCTGCTTCAAAAAAAAAATTTCACTTGTTACCATTTTGACTACTAGGGAATTTTAAATTATATATATGGCTCACATTGTATTCTGCTGGACAACACTGGCTAGATTGTATGTGATATGAGTTTATAAAACACTACCACATTTCTACAGTGCTGCAAACAGATAAAAGTGGTAGCTCTGTGGACTTACTGAGATTAGAGAATTCAGTATTGGGGATGCAAGAAAGAGAACCTTGAGGGCCAATGCGGACCAACTGGTTGGAGGCAAAGGAGAGACATTGGCAGGGTTTACTGCTTAAAAGCAAGTATTATGCTATTTAAGGACTAAAAAACAAACACAAACAGCATGGACTGACTACAGTAATCAACCACATAGTTGTACTTTCTGACTTTTATCTGTAATCTAAGAAGTTAACTTTTAAGAAGAGTAGACATGGTTACTAAAAAATAAAAATAAAAAGGGTAAAACTAATTAAAACAAATGATTAAATATTAAATGAAACAGAATTAGCAGAAAAACACTCAGAATTCAAAAGGAGAACAGATACTGCTCTAAACCAAGAGTTTTAAACATCATATCCATGAGCCACCCCCCTCCACCCCCAATAATAGATACAGGATCCAATGAGCCTACCTGGAATTATATTAAAAATTGGAAACATTTATTTTTTAGAGGAATGTAGTCAAAAGCCCCTATCAGATTGACAGAGAGGTTTTTGTCCTCCCACAACAGGCTCATTATCATAGCTGTAAAAAACAAAACAGGCTTTTCATCAAGATGGAATGAGGGTCCACATTTGCCCTCTCACCAGAAGCAACTAAAAATCTGGACAAAATATGTTAAAGAACGAATTTCAGATGTTAGCCATCAGGCATTCCAGGACAGTGAGCTGTGAGGACGCCAAATGAGGTGAGCCATACAATTGGCCCAACTTACTGTCAGGAGAGATTTTTCTCAGGCCTCAGTGCAGTAGACAGGTATCCAGGTGAAGCCCAGGAGACTCTGAGTTGAGGAAATAAAGTCAAGAATCTGGGTAGGTCAAGGTAAATAGTTTTGATGTCAGAGTACTAAAGAGAACTGGAGGTAAGCGGACTACCCAAGTCATCTGCATACTGGCCAAAATATGCCTAAAGGTAACAACTCAAGGTAGGGGAAATAAACACCGAAAAGCAGCACAGTGAGTGCTCCACATATCTCACCAGGGTGGGAATAGCTTGTATTCCCACCAGCCACCAAGGAAAGGCCTCATATTCCACAGAGCAGCAGGTAAGACTACTTAAAAGGGCATTGTATTAGTAGTGGGACAAAATTAACCCTAGATTAAGATTGCTCACCTAAAAAATCTTGTCTCACCTAACAAAGCTTTGAAAGTGCAAAATCTGAAAGAAAATTTCTAAAAGTCCAGTTAATTTCCTTAACTGGTTCCCAGGACAAAAAGTATAAGAATACAAAAATATCTGGCACCCAACAAGGTAAAATTCACAGTGTTCCCCATCAAATTGGAAATTATCAGGCATGCAAAGAGGCAGGGAAATACAATACATAAGAAAATAGAAAACACACCTGAAAAGAACACATATGATAGAATTTAGTTTGTAAGGCATTAAACAGTCAACTATTTTCTGTATGATCAAAGAAGTAAGGGAAATGCTTGAACATTGAAAGACTGAGAAAACATTAAGGAATCAACTTGAACTTCTAGTGTTGCAAACTCCAGTATCTGATATGAAAAACACTATGTAGAATTAGATTAGACATTGCAGAATAAAAGATGAATAAACTTGAAGACATTGCATAGAAACTACCCAAAATGAAACCAAAGAGTACAGAAAAACATGAACAGCTCTTCAATGAACTGTGGAACTGTAGAATAAGTGACCTAATATGTGTATAATTGGAGTCCTCAAATGAGAGGAGAATGGAGGACAGAAAAAAATTTGAAGAAATAGCGGCTGAAAAATTTACAACTTTGATAACAACTATATGCCCACAGATCCAAGAATCTCAATGGATGCCAAGCACAAGAAGCATGAAGGAAACTGTACCAAAGCACATAATACTCAACTTCTTCAAGGATAAGAGAAAATATTGAAGGTAATCAGGGAAAAAGACATGTTACATATACAGAAACAAGGATGATAAGGATCATGAGATAAATGCAACTGTGAAGATAGTGCAGTAACTTTAAGACTCTGAAAGAAAAAAAAAAATCCTATACCCAACAGAAATATCTCAAGAAACATGGAGAAATAAAGACTTCAGACATAAAGTACAAAGAAATCACCAGCGCACACTATAAGAAGTGATAAGGGATAAGAGAAAAGTGATTAATGATTAAGGGATACAGCAAAAGTTACCAAATGGAAATCTGGACTACACAAATGAAGAATAAAAGTCTTTTAAAAGACAATGATTGCTTAAAGGAAAAAGTAACAAAATTTGTCATGTATATATAATATATATTTTTTAAATGTATGACAAAATCCAGGAAGGGGGAAGTAAAAATAGAAAAAATTGACACACAAAAATGTATGACAATAGAACAAAAAGTCCAAGAAGAAAGGGAATTTTACTTGTGTCAGATTTTTACCCTGTATATAAAATGCTGTATTACTTGAATGTAGAATATAATAATTTAATGGTCGGTGTATATGATAAATCCTAAAACAGTTACAGAAACAAAAAAACCTGGTAAGCCAACAGGGGAGTGTAATGGAATCAAAAAATTCTCAGTGTAAATGACGATAGAAGAAAAAGGGAACAAAGAACTGCTGGGACAACCTGAAGACAGAAAGATGGTACGTATAAAACAAATCTTAAAAAATATACTAATGAAAATTGTCTATAGACCCCGATTACCATCAGAGTGTATAAAAAAGCAATACGCAACTATATGCTGCTCAAAAGAAAACCACTTTAATAAAATGCAAATAGTTTAAAGGATTTTTTTTAAAGATGCTCTCTCACCTCTAATAAAAAAAACTGAGGAGGCTATATAAATAGCAAATAAAATAAATTTCAGAACAAAGTTTATCACCATGGAAAAGAATCATATCATGAAGATCAGAGAGTCAATTCAGCGAGAGGTCATAACAGTCCTTATGTTTATGTGCCTAACAAGAGCTTCAAAATACATGAAACAAAACTGATGAAAAACACAATTTTCACAGTTACAGTCAAAGATTTAAATACCTCTCAATAATTGATAAAATGTAAAAAATATACCTGGCACTAATGTTATATGTGAATTATGTCTCAATTTAAGAAGAAAAAGGATATAAAAACTTGTACCACACTCAATCAATTTAATGTAATTGACATACAGTACTCAGCAGCAGAAAATAAATTTTTTCAGTTGCACAAGGGAGTTTTATCGACAAGTCATATTCTGGGCAACAACAAGCATCAATACATTGAAAGGATTAAAATACGAAGTATGTTCTTTGATACTAAAATTAGAATTTGGTTAACAGTTTCTGGGAAATATTTAAATTTATTTGGGAACTAAATAACATACTTCTACGTAGCCTATGAGTCAACAACAACAACAAAAAAGGAAATTAGGACTTTTTTTGAACTGAATGAAAAGTGAAAACATCAGAACCAGAAGTTGAAGAATACAGCTAAAGCAGAACTTAGATGAAAATTTATAGTATAAATGCCATAGTTGATAAGATCTAAAATCAATGGCCTGAGTTTCTACTTAAACCAGAGAATAAAGAATAAATGAAACAAAGTAAGTAGAAGGAAGAAAATAAAAGAGAATGGAAATCAGTAAAATTGATGTCTAACTAGACTGAAAAAGGATGGCAAAAATTACCAATATAATTAATGAGAAAGGCAACATAACTACAGATACTACATATGTTAAAAAGACAATAAGAATATTATGAGCAATCAATTTGACAATTTAGATTAAATGGACAAATACCTTGAAAGAGAAACCTATCAAAGCTCAGTCAAGAAGAAATAGGATGGCTGTTAACTAGACTTACTGTGATTATTTTGCAACATATACAGATACTGAATCATGTTGTACACCTGAAAGTAATATATGACAATTACATCTCAATTTTTTTAAGTGAAAAAAATAACTTTGTTAGCTATATAAGTATTAAATAACTTGGATCTATATTTAGAAACCCCACAAAAAAAAACCCTAGACCCAGATGGCCTTACCAGTGAATTCCACCATTCACTTAGGAAATGAAAACCCCCAAATTCCTCACACAGTCTTCTAGGAAATTGAAGAGAACAGAACACTCTTATTCTAGGAAACCAATTAGAGTAATTCTCCAAGCTAACAGACTATAAAAGAAAGAATATGATCTCAACACTTGCACAAGAATCATTGACAAAATGCAACATCCATTCCTGATAAACTCTCAGCAAATTAGGAATAGTCTCTTATGAAAAACCTACACCAAACATTATCATATTTAATGTTGAGATTGAATGCTGTCCATGTACAGTCAGAAAGAAGCAATGACGTCTGCTCTCGCCTCTTCTGTCCAGCATTGTACCGAATGCGCTAACCAGTGCAGTGAGACAGGGAAAAGGAATAGCGAGCCAAGACAGTAGTAGGAAATGATCTACCCTTCTATCTGTAACGACTGAAAAACTATCTAATTAGAGTAGTTTTCAAGACAGTGGACCTCCGGCAACTAAGTGCAGCAATGCTTGATTAATAGAAACAAACACAACCCTACAACTGGCCCAGCGTACTGCCTGCAAATAGTTTCCAGGATGCTGGGAGGGGAGACCCCAGATGCACTCCAGACATCTCCCTGTATTCAAGAGAGGGAATTGTACTGGGAGGCCAAAGCAGCTGGAGTTCTGCAGAGCAAAGTTAAATAGGAGAGATGCATAGAGTACTCTGAAGTTGCAGTTTTCAGCTGAGCACACACATCTACAAAAAAATGAAAAAAGTTGAAAGTAAGCAAAAGAAAGTACAGTTTTGTCTTCAATGTCTTACTGGAGCATTGTTTAACAGGCCAAGGATATGACTTTATTGGAAGACTGTACCTGTGTTTGACTTACTTTTACCATCTGTAGAGCCCAAGCTCTTTGAAGTTGCATATATATGTTAGAGATTTCTGTTCAGTAGAAAGATAACCCCTAAGGTTGTAGTTCAGTTAACCTGAAACTCATTTACCAGTTTTATATCTAATCTAGCATTCTTTTAAAACACACAGTTCCTCTAATACTCTTGGAACCAGCTTTACCATCTTACGGTTCCAACATTAATGAGTTAATACATTTCTGACATATTTTCATTCTATCTTTTGTATGGAAGCCATATTTTAAGCTTTTTGAATATTAGCTTTGAGATGATTCCACTGAGATGCCCAAGTGAACACCGCTACTAGACTCAGTTAAAGAGTGTTAAATGTGCTCGTCACAGTGTTGAAGCCCATGCAGACCTTTTTTTTTTTTTCCTGCCCCTGAAGTGAATCCCAAGAGGAAGTAGAAGTATTTATTCTCAATTTCTCACTTTATCCCTGACTCTATGTTACTATTTTTATGTCTGGTTCTTAGCCAGACTTGGTTCTAATTCTGATTTGTGCACAGTTGACAAGCTGTTCTCAACTGATGATAGCAACAACTGGGGGGTCTGATTTTAAGGCCTGAACGTTTGTCAATATCAGCATAATGGGGTTTATACTCTGTTAGCTAATAGATGGAGAGTATGGTTTGCTATTCTTTTTTTTTTTTGAATGTTTTCCTATTACTCAGTTTGAATCAATTAAGAAGCCATTTTGTGTACATTGTAAAGTATCCCTTTGAGATCAGGACTGGTGAGAATTTGTGTTCTGTGTTGACCTGTAGCTGCAGTTGTAGAACTAAAGCTGTAAGTTTTCTGTGGGTCTGTATGAGAAAATTCGTTGCCTCTCATACAAATCTGTAGCATTTTCTTATCTCAGTATATTAATAAATTGCACTCTTCATTGACACAATACAAAACCGTCACACAAAGTAATTTCCATTTATCTTGTCATATTTTTGATGCCTTTAAGAAGGTACGTATGTAAACATGTATGTGGCTGTATGTGTGAATATATTTGTGTATCCAGCATTTTGAACTGTTTTCAGTGGGAGGTGTTGGGCTTGCCAAATAAAATACTGGATGGACATCAGTTTAATTTGGATTTCAGATAAACTGAACTTTTTTTAGTATAAGATGTCTGAAATTCAGATTTAACTGGGCATCTTGTATTTTTGTTTGCTAAATCTGGCAACCCTGATGGGAATGGGGGTGGCAATCCAAATAACCTAGACCTAGAAAAGTCATTTCTTTTTTCAGTTCTTGGTTTTTAGCTAGACATTTCAAGGACATTTAAGTTAATAATTACTAAAAAATCATTCTTGTTTGTATTCCTGATTTTGAAGAGTATCTCTAGCTTTTATCCAGTAAGTGGAATACTGGCTCTTGATTTGAAATGCACTTTTTATATTAAGGATTGTGTAGTGAAGAATTAACCTTACCTGAAGAAATGTCTGGCTTTTGCCCTGTGGTATTGGGAAACTGATCTCTCAGTCCTGAATGTTAGGAATGTTCTGTCTGATAAGAACATCTTCGTTTGCTGGGGGCTTTGACCACCTAGTTGTTTAGCAGTGTGATTTATGATATGGGCTTTGAGGCACACCTCATTCCTCTGACCTCCAGAGGAACCGATGACTAAATGTATTCACTCGACCTTGGGAAGGATCGAAACTAAGTGTCAGCCATGCAGGTGGTATGTCATCAATCCTTAACAAAAACTCTGGACACTAAAGGCTCAGGCAAGCTTCCCTGGTCGCCAGTACTCCGTGCATGTTATCACACACTGTGGCTGGGAGGGGCGACACAGTGCATGACTCCCTGGGAGAGGGTGAGTGGAGCTTGGTTTGCAGACCCCTCCTGGGCTCTACCCTAAGCATCTCTTGGCTGTATTTTGATTTCTATCCTTTCTTTGTAATAAACTGTAACCATGAGTATAAAAGATTTCAGTGAGTTTTGTGAGTCCTTCCAGAGAATTATCAAACTAGAGGATGGTTTTTGGGACACCCCTCCCCCCACCAAACTTGCAATTGGTGTGAGTTTGTGAGGCTTGTTGTGTGGACACTGTTCCCTCAAATTTAACAGTTTGTTTAGCTCTGGGTAGGATATATTGGTACAGTTAATAAAAGTGTTCTTGAGCTTCATTATGCCTTCTTTTCAAACTTCTATTGAAATTATCAGTAAATTGACCTTATCTGATTGATGTAGGTATAAATATATATATTAATCTGTCATCAGTGGTGGACCCAGGCTTTATGGAACCTGAAGTTTTTATAATTTAGGTGACTCTTAAAAAAAGTATATAAAATTATAAATACAAAATAATGTATAGCAGTGAGTATTCATTGAGAATAAGAAAAGAAATTATAACAAATTAAAACAGTTTTTAAGTGGACAATACAGAATTATAAAACCCACAGAAATAATACAATATTTTTGTTAGTTAATCTGAATCATTTCTTTTTTTTAAGTGTATTTTTTAATTGAAGCATAGGTGATACATAATATTATATTGGTCTCAAGTTTGCAACACTGTGGATTAATAATTGCCCATATTTTTAAATCCTCACCCCCACTAGTGCAGTTACTATCTGTCAACAGAGAAAGATGTTACAGAATCATTGAGTATGATCTCTGCTGCACTTCCATCTCCATGACCAACTTATATTATGATTGAGATTTTGTGCCCCTTTTACCCACCTCGGCCGCCGCACCCCACCCATCCCAACCCCTCACTTACTTCTCAGTGTCTCGGAGTCTACTGTTGTGTTCGTTTTGTTTTTTTGTTTTTGGATTCCACAAATAAGTGAAACCATACAGTGTTTTTCTTTCTCCATGTGGCATATGTCACTTAGCATAATACCCTTTAGGTTCACCCATTTTGTTGCAAATGGCAGGATTTCTTTCTTTTTTATGGCTGAATTATATTCCATTGTGTATATGTACCACATCTGCTTTATCCATTCATATCTTGACCAATGCTTTGGTTGCTTCCATATCTTGGCTATTGTAAATAATGCAGCAGTAAACATAGGGGTGCATGTATCTTTTTGAATCAGGGATTTTGTTTTTGGGTTAATTCCTCGAAGTGCAATTACTGGGTCTTATGGTATTTCTATTTTTAGTGTTTTGAGGAACTTCCATACTGTTTTCTATAGTGGCTACACCAACTTACATTCCCAGCAACAGTGTAGGAGGGTTCCGTTTTCTCCACATCCATGCCAGCACTTGTTATTTCTTATCTTTTGGATAGTGGCCATTCTGATTGGTGTGAGGTATTATCTCATTGTGGTTTTGATTTGCATTCCCTGGTGATTAGTGATGTGGAGCATCTTTTCACCTGCCTGTTGACCATGTGTATGTCTTCTTTGGGAAAAAAGCGTCTATTCAGGTCCTCTGCCCATTTTTGAATCAGGTCATTTGTTTTTTGGTGTTGAAGTGTATGAGGCTGAGGCAGGGCTGAGAAAGTCTCATCCCCCCGCCCTTTCTTGTCCAGAAATAACTTTCTCTGACCCGCGCTCTTCAAGCACACTTTCTGAGGTTAGCAAATCTTTAAAATTTAAAACCCTCTATGTCGGGTCTCAGCAAGACCAACAGAATGTGCCAATGTTCCACAAGCAGCAGGAGGCTGGCCCCCTTCCCTGCCACCCCCCGTCACCACGCTACAGCCCTCCCTGGTGTCCGGTCCCATTAATCATCAGAACTCGGTGCAGTGTGGCGGACAGTGACTGTAATGGGGCATGTGGCGGGAACTTGATAATGGGGGGAATCTAGTAACCACAATGTTGCTCATGTAATTGTATATTAATTATACCAAAAAAAAAAAAACTCGATGCAATGTGGATTCTGACTCCTGGAGCAGATGTCCGGGGCCAGGTGTGTGGGATTCCTGACCATGCGCCCTCTCCCCGTTCCTCCGCCTGCTCGTCAGCTGGGATGGGGGAAGTGCTGGAGTCCTGCTTGATGGTGGCTCTGCCCCGCTACCCTTCTCAGTGTGGTCTCATATTCACCAGGTGTAGGTGGTCTGTTCTGCAGTCTCCAGGTCATTTTCAGGGTTGACTGTATATTTGATGTGGTTGCCTTCTTGGTGTGTTTGTTCATAGGAAGGACGTTTTCACTACTCTGCCATCTTCCCCCACACCCACCATTATTTCTCTTCATTGATTGGATTAATAAATGATCTAAGAACCTAATTACCTCTATTTGAAATTTAGTTCTTATTCTTAAAGATTTGGTAATTTTGATATATTATAAAAATGTTCATGTTCTCAATAATTTGGAATCACAATATACGTTGGTCACAGGGATGCTAGTATAGCATGAAGAATATAGTCAGTGATTCCATAACATCTTTCTATGTTGATAGATAGTAACTGCTCTAGAGGGGGGTGAGGATTTAATAATACGGGTGACTGTTGAACCCCTGTGTTTTACATTTGAAACCAATATAAGATTGTATATCAATGATATTTCAACTAAAAAAAATGGTTGAAGTGAGAAAAAAAAATGTTCGTGTTCTAATTTACTTCTTAATTAAAAAATAAAATTTTACTGATTTCATGGCTTATCTCTATTGCTTTTGTTTCCTATTCCATTATTTTTTTCTGTATTTTCTTTCAGTTCTTTACTACATACATTTAAAGATGACAAAATTCATCTAGAAGTCCAGATTAGGAGCCTGATTTCTCACTTGCTTTATTAAAACATTTTAGAATATCTCTCTGAATTCCCATGGAAATGGTGTTTTAAGGTTCATACCATAAGCCCATCAAAAAAGAGAGGAAAACTATGGTGTATTTAAAATCAAATTATATTTCACATTATCAATGTTTCTTACAGGAAGGTCTTTGGTTTTAATTAGGTGTTTATGAGATTGTAATCTTTATGTATAATTTTATGTCACCTTTGACCTGTACCTTCCTGTGCCTATGCCAGGTGCATTGGCACAGTGATTGTTCGGGGTATCTCTGGGGCTCTTCCTTCACTGGGAGGGCTAGCAGTAATTTTACTATGCACAGAAGTAACTCAACTACATAACATATCCCACCTAACCAAAACTCAGTGTATCCCCAGCTCACCTTCCATTTAGCCAGAGTCCAACAATGTGTGTGGTCTCTGTAACACCACCGGATACAAGGAGAAGTGTGATGGAGGGGAAAGAGACAATAATCTTAACCTTTTATGGTTAAAATATCTTAACTTTTGAAAATTAAAAAGTATATTTAATCATGTAAAGGTTGCTAGGGTCCTTCCTAGGCCCTTGCAAGGGCTTCTGAAAGTGAGAAATCCTGAAGCTTAAGCTTTATCTTCATGGTTAATTTGCCTTTGCTGTCAGTGTTTCTTAAACTTTCTCACCAAAGAATCCACATGAATTGAGAATTTAGGCTATCGTCCCTAAAGATTTGATGACATAGTTCTAAACTATATGCTTCAAAGGAAGGGATTTCTTTAAAGTGTTAAGTTTTAACTTAAACATTCATGTGGATTTTGCTTGTATTTTATTCCATTTATCTTCATCAATGTTTAACATACAAAGAATGTTTTTAAAAACTTAACTCGTCTTCCACACTCCATCTCTGAAGGGGAAGAAGAGAACAGAGTAAAGCCATGCTTTATTTTTGCTATTTTGCTTTACATACTTGATGACTTCTTATTTTTCCATCTTTCTCCTTGAGTTTATCATCTGGGAATATGGTATCTGGAAACCGAGAAGTAACTCAGCACCCAAGTAACAGTCGCTTAAATGTATATCTAATTCACCATCAGGAATCCGACATGTTAATCCGGCTCTCTGCCGCCCTCTGGTATGTAGCATGTCTCAGTGCTAGCGCGGTAGTCCAGGGATGCCACCAGATGCCAGGCTACTCCATTTTTCCCTGATGTGCCCCTTGTCACTTAGAGCGTTACCCTTCCTGTTCCCTGTGATCACAATAAAGGAATGCTGTTCCACTAGGAAAATGGAATCTGAAGGAGCATGCCATCTGGGTCTGTCCTTTTTAAAAAAAATTTTCTCAAGAGTTTCTACTCAAGGAATTCTTTATATGTTGTCAGCCATAACCAAGTCTTAATGCGCACTTCCTTGCTACCAGGGTGTCTGGGAAAGTAAGAGTATCGGCGTGCTTGCAGTTCTGCTGTAGCGGAACTGCACAGAGCAGGAGGCTTAAACAACAGGAATTTTTATCTGCTCACAATTCCAGAGGCTACAAGTCCAAGACCAAGGTGCTATCAGACTCAGGTTTTAGTAAGGGCCTCTTCCTGGCCCTTCCAGGAGGCTTCCTTCTCCTTGTGTCCTCATGAGGCCTGTCTTCTCTGGGCAAAGAGAGACTGCTTGGTGTCCCTTCCTCTTTGTGTAAGGACACCAGTTCTATTGGGTTAAGGCTCCACCCTTATCCCACCCAGTTACCTCCTTAAAGGTCCTATCTATCAATACAGTTGTGATGGGGGTTAGGACCTCAGCTTCTGAATTTTGGGGGGACACAATTTAGTCCATGACAGTAAGTATTTTTAGCTCGACATTTAGCTAATTATGACTTACTGGGGCTGACTATCAGTACCGATCTCACGTGCCTAGGCCCACCCTGAAGGAATCCGTAGACCAAGTGCATCTCTGCTGACTGCATTCTCTGGCCACTGGAGCATGCTCAGTCCGCATGCTGCCTGAGATTTAATGGTTTTGAAGCAACCCTCACTTAAGGGACTGGAGATGAGGAAAAATACCCTTGGTACAAGGCTGAGGCATATTCTGTACCGTCTCTCCGAGGGTCCTCAGCACATTGAGCCCCCATTACCAACAGTAGTTAACCAGCTATTATAAAAGCAAACTTTATTAGCTTTCCTGCTATCCCTGTTTACTTCTGTCATACTGTGCTTCCTGCAATTACCTCCCAAACAAACTCCTTGTACCCAAATCTTACCCCAGGGTTGGCCTTTGAATGAACACAAAGTAAGACAGCAAAGTAGAAAAGGCAAATGGATACTGGTAGATAGCTTGGAGTGTATGTTACATTGAGAAAAAGTGCGCTTTGTGATAATATGCTTGTATGTAATGTTAAATTCCATTTTAAGACTATAGTAGATGTGTGTATGAGATTCTCTAATCTATCATATCTTACTTTGGTAATCTTGGGCCCTTTATTTAAGCTTATATTTCAATTTCCTTATCTATAGAATGGTAATAATAAAATAAACTCCTTCACAGGGTTGTTGTATGAACAAAAGTAGTTAATTCACACAAAGTATTTAGCACAGTACCTGATATATAGTAAGTACTCAATACATTTCATTGTCTATTATTATTATATTCTATTTGAATGTGTCTGTGTTATCTTTATCAGGACCACATATGCCTAATAAATCAAATTTAAAACTTTGCATCTTTTTTTAAAGTAGAAATTATATAACATGGAAATTTTAAATTTCTTTACCCATGAACCTAATAAGCCCAGCTGATTTCTTTTTAATAAATTTTAAAATTATGGAGTAATTTTAGATTTGCAGAGAAGTTGCAGAGTTCTCATATGCCTCCAGTCACCCCTAATGTTAATCTTTTTCTGTAATTATGGTACATTTGCCAAAACAGAAACAGAGATTCTAGAATTTCCCTTAATGAAGATCTGTGGTGACAAACTCTGGTTTTCTTTGTCTGAAAAAGTCTTCATTTAAAAAAATATTTCCACTGGTCATAGAATTTCCGGTAACATTTCTTTCAGTGCATTAAACATTTCATTATATTACTTCACTATCTTCTAGTTCCCATTGTTACTGTTAATAAGTCATCTGTCATTCTAGTTGATACATATGTTGTGATAATCCATCTTTTTTTTTTAATGGCTGACTCTAACGTGGTAGACTGTTTTGTTTCTGCTTTTGCTTTCGTTCTGTCACTTTCCAGTTGTCTGGGTATAACGTTCTTCTTACGTATTTTGCTTGGGATTCATTGGCTCTCTTACGTCTGTGAATTCTTTCTATAGTCCTAAAGCATTCTTAGCCATATTTCTTTAATGATTGCTTCTACCCCATTTTCTTTCTCTCCTTCTGGAACTTTGGTCATTTGTTAGGTCCTTGCATTATATCCTTCATTACCTCTTTCATATTTATCATCTTTTTCTCTTTGTTTTGTATAATTTTTTCAGGTCTAGCTTCTAGTCCCCTAAATATTTTTAACTACTAAACCCATCTAGCACATTAAAATTTTTATTTACTACCTTTTTTAGAAGTTCTTTATGGTTTCTTCTCAGATATGTTGGCTTTTAATCATGTTTTCAATGCTCTCTTCTATTTCTAGAAGTGTATTAAATATACTTTATTTCCTGTTTGGTGTCTGGTAATGCCAACGTCCGATGTCTTTGCTGTTCTGGTTTTGCTGCTATTTCTTCTGGCTCTTGCTTATGGTACATTGTTTCCTGGTGGTTTCATGATATTTATTTTCATTTTGTTGTGGTTTTACTGTTAATTAATTTTAAAAAAGGTTTTTTTTTCCTTCAGTCAGTTTTTAAGGCCTGAGATGAAGATGAATTCCTCCAAATGGATTTGCTTTTGCTTTTTTGAGGGACCTGAGGGCATCATTGTAATAAGACTACTTTAAATTTAATTCTTGGTTTAAGATTTTTTTTAAGTATCCAGGTTATATGTATTTGGGCTACAAACCTGCAGTAAAACTAGCTTGTTGTTATAGAGGTGAGATAATCTCCTCCTCTTCCCAACTCAACACCAAGTTTTGAGATGAGCTATTTTTATTACAGTGCCCTGGTGGTGATAGTGTGTGGTGTGGTGGAGAAATGGATGAATTACAATTTACTTCACACTGTATCACACTTTGGGGAATCAGCTTTATGGGAGTTGAGGGGAAAATTTCCTTTTAGATCCCCTTTTTTCGGTGGTCATGGGCTTTGATTTATAACTTATATGTTACATTATTCTATCAAAATTGAATCTTAAGCTCTTCCAGTTTGGGTAGATGTCCTCCATATTTCACTCCATTCCTGATATGTTGGCTTTTAATCATGTTTTCAATGCTCTCTTCTATTTCTAGAAGTGTATTAAATATTTACTTTAATTTGTCATATTTTGTCATTCAAACTACACATTTTTTTTATGTTTTAACATCTCTGAAATTAGTGCACATCTTAAACTGATGCCATCCTATAATGATCGTACTAGGTTCAGGTATACCATAGATGTATTGTTTATTTGTGTATGAATATCAAAAATGAAGTATCAAAACTTGCAGAATGAACATCAGTGGCTTTGAAAAAAATCTTGAGGCCAATAGTGGAGCATTCTTTTAACCCCTAGGAATCAAATGTCTGTGGAAAAGAACTGTTCTCAGAGTGAATTAGATGTATTCAGCAGCATTCCTGAAACATGAGTCAAAAGTCGGTCAGCAGTACATAATTGCAAAGGCAGGCTTAAGGGCCCAACATCCATGCTTTTTCAATCTCTTAAGGATTATTTTAGGAAATGTTCTTGATAGCACAGAGCATTTTGTGGAAGAATAAGATTAAATGTAAGGAATTTTAGGCATATCTTATATGATTTTTTTTCACTTATATTTTACTATTTATATATGCTCAAGTAATATGTGCTAAAAACAGATGACTAAGTCTAAAAGATCTCCTTCAGTAAGTATAAGTAAAAGCTTTAAGTTACAAGAAAGCATTAGGTCTTAGTTTGACAATATTTTTTCCTTTCTTAGTAATAAAGTAATGGCATCTCTTTCAACCAATGCCTGAGACTACACATAATTTTAGTTGATTTTAGCAGCTGGTTCAGTCTTCTAGTGCCTGGTCTGCTCTGCTAACAGAAATGTAAGTCTTGTTTTCACTTTATAATAAAAACCCCATACATTATTTCCAAAAAAAATTATTTGGTTTTGAGAGGGTTTTTCAGAAGAAGAGTGAGCAAAGGCTGTAGAAAAGAAAGGGTCTTCTTTAGGGCAGGGAAAAGGTTTGCGTGTTCATGTATTACTTGACCTCCTTGTTTCTAGTATTTTGTATGTATTTTCTCTCTTATTAATTAGATTTGCTGGGGACTTGACTATTTCATGATGTTTACAAAAGCAATTTGCTTTTATTTTCTAAATTTGTTTTGGTCTTAATTATTCCCATTCTTTTTACTTTTGGGGATTTGGGTGTTTCTTTTATGTAACCTTTCTTCGCTCTTAAAAATAATACATTTAAACTAGACAGTTTCCTCAAATATTATTTTGACTTTATCACAAAGATTTAGATAGGTTGGGATTTTCATTTTTATTTTTGAATAATTATTTCTAATTATTATATAATAATTATATATATATAATTATATAATTAATGTAATTAATAATTACTAACATTTGCCATATACTTTCATAGACTACAAAACACTCTCTTTTTATATTTTCTCTTTCTTTTTGTCTAAATTCTTATTTGTGGGAACTGTAGTTACTAGATTAGGGACTATTTATTTATAAAACATTTATAGGTTAATGCTTAATTGTGGTTATAGCCCATTAAATGTTTTCCTTTATTGTCTTTAATGAATTTTTTTTCTATAACCTAGTATGATCAGTTTCAATAGAGAACATGTATAGATATTATTTGTAGAATATAAAATCTGGAATAATGTTCTGCATTATGAATTATGCTCCTTCTGTGAGTTTAGACCCTCCATGGCTTTATATATTATCTGCTTAATCTGTCATTAATACTAGAGAATTAAAATCTCCCACTGTAATTGTTTTTTCTCACTTTCTCATAAGCCTATCAATCTACATTATATACTTAGCTGCCATGTTGGTCCATATCAATTCCTTATTATTTTATTTTAATTGTTAACTACCTTATCTCAGTGCAGTAATTTCACCTGCCTTAAGTGTTTTTACGCCTAATATCTGATTTATCTGATGTTAATGTTGTTAGCACTGCTTTCCTTTTTTATCAGTTTAGCTTCTTTGCCCATTCTCTTATGTTTAGCCTCTTTTCACTTTTAGTGTCTATGTACAACATACTATTTAATTGATAATTTAAATAACTTAAGCTTTTTTGCCTTCCAATAGCAGGATTTAGACTACAATAATTTTAATTGTCATTCATGGTTTAATTTTTCTGTTTTTGGCTTCCTGACTTTCATTCTTGATTCTTCAGTTCTGCCTTTTCTATGGGTTTTACTTTGTTTCCTTTTATCTTTTAAATTATGGAAGGGAAACTTGCAGCTTAAACAAGCATGTATTATTAGACCCAATTTCCAAAGTTAGGAACCCGGGAGTGGTTTAGCCTGGGCAGTTCTGGCAAAGGGTGCATCGTAAGGTTGCAGCCTGTGTGCTGCCTGGTGCTTCAGTCTTCTCAGGAGTTGATGGGGGGCTGGAAAGTTCATTTCCAAGCTCACTCACTCAGCTGCAGTCAAAGACCTTACCTCCTTGATGGCTGTTAGCTAGAGTGCTCATTCTTGAACCCAAGGACCTCTCCACAGCACTGTTCATGACATAGAATATGCCTCCCCAGAGCAAATGAGACAAGAGAGAGGGGGAGATCAAGACAGAAACCACAATACATCTTTTTAAACCTAATCTCCCGAATGACATGCTATCACTTTTGTTAGTCTATTGGTCATTCAGACCAATCCTAGTGCAGGGTGGGAAGAGATAATTCAAGGATGTAAGTACCAGGAGGCAGGGATGTTGGGTGCTGTCTTGGAGCTGGCTACCTCAAACACCCTATTTTAATTCTGCTAGTATCTTAAGTCCAAAAACCTCCTTAACTCTCTAGAGTTGACCCTTGAGCAATGCAAGGGTTAGGGGCACTGACCCTCCATGCAGTCAAAAACCTGCATAAGACTGTGACTCCCCCAAAATTTAATTACTAATAACCTTCTGTTGATCAGAAGCCTATGTGAATTTTTTTCAATATATTGGATAATATTTTGGATGTGTGTAACAATTTCAAAAAACATTTTCTTTTCTCCAGCTTACTTTATTATAAGAATACGGCATAATGCATAGTACATACAAAATATGTACTAGTCACCTGTTTGTTTCTCTTCTGGTAAGATTTATATTTCTTAAAATCAATCTCTTTTCTATATCTTTTTCTAATATTTTATCAGTGAAGAAGAATCACCAGCAACTGTGGTTAACGTCACTGTCAGTCAAGTTTTCACCAGAGGAGAACCAGTAGGAGATAACATATTAATAGAGTTTACTGCAAGGAATTGGCTTTTGCAATTGTGGGGCTCGCTTGAAAAGTCTGAAATCTGTAGTGTAGGCATCGGGCAGGCCGAGCTGTCACTCTGGTAAGCTGAAGTTTGGTAGCATTTCTTCCTAGGTCTACTCTAAGAGCTACCTACAGGCCCACTCAGATTATCTAAAATAATCTTCTTTACTTCAGGTTAACTGATTATGAACCTTCGTCATATCTACAAAATACCTTACAGCAATACCTGATTCAGTGTTTGATTGAGTAACTGGGGTTTATAGCCCAGCCATGTTGACACATATAACACATCGCTTTTCTTCAAACAATAGCTTTCAGCGCTTGGTGCTCTTGAAGACACCAAACATAAAAGATATGTACCTTCTAGATCTTATTTTTATAGGCCCTTTATTGATATACAGTCTTCTGTTAGTTTCAAGTATACAACACAGGTGCTCAACAGTTAACCGTATTGTTAAATCCTCACCCCCACAAGCACAGCTACTATCTGTCAACAAAGGAAGATGTTACAGAATCGTTGGCTGTACTCTCCATGCTGTGCTCCCGTCCCCATGACCAACCTACATGATGATAGAGTTTTTGTGCCCCTTTACCCCCCTCACTCTTCCCAACCACCCCCCACCCCTCCCCCACGGTGACTGCCCTTCTCGGTGTCTGTGAGTCCACTGCTGCTTTGTTCATTCTGTTTTGCTTTGTATTTATTTTCCAAATAAATGAAATTGTATGGTATCTGTCTTTCCCTGCTCGACCCTATATTACTTTTAAGTGTATTCCTACTGCCTTGAATTTAATTTCTTGAATCTTATTGTTGATAGTGAAATTTCTCTTAGTTTTCATTGATTTGTTTTTTAGAAATTTGGAGACTATGGAAAGTTTGGAGCCTGGAGCACAGTTACTCTGCCATCTTTCAGGAAGTCCTTAAGTGTGTACTTTAGTTGATTTTGTTTGTTTACTTTTGTTTTGTTTTGTTTTGTTTAATATTATGGCAGGGTTTGGACTAGTAGGCCAGGAATCAGGAGAACTCTTTCAGTTCCAACTACTCTCCTAAATACCCTATGTAACAGTCTAGTTCCTTCCATTTTATGGGCTTTAATTTCCCCATATTACAGAATGTGGAAAAAAAACCTGCAGGGTTTTTTGTAGGATTGTCAGGAAAAATGTAAAGGTTTACAAGAAAGCCAAGAAGATTCATGCCTTTCAGCAAGAATCAGGCTGAGGTAGGGCATTTAGAGTGGGAATGGAGAGGCAGGAAGCTGGAAACAGGTGCAGGGAATCACTCAGTCATTCAGCATTTGTTTGTCACAAGTCTATATGACAGGCTATCTGTTAGTTATTTTATATAAACTATTTCAGGTAATCTTCACAACCACTTGGAGAGCTGGACCTATTTTTTCCTATTTTACAGTAAGGAATCGAACTCAGTACTAATGCAAACAATCCTGGCTCTTCACCTTTTGGATTGTGTGACTTGAGTAAGGTCACACAAGGGAGAAGAGACCAAGTTAGGGTCAGAACTCAAGTCTTAGGAAAGCAAGACAGTTTCTTCTCCACTCTACCACCTTGTTCCATGGTGAAGAAGAGAGAATTGCAGTGTGCAGCACGAAACTGGTGCGCAGACTGGGATTGCTGTCTCACTCTCCTTGTCATCCTTCCTTCTACTCAATTAAATTAAATTAAATTACCCATTAAATTACTAGCTCAGGCAAACAGAAAGCGTAGTGACTAGTTTAAAAACAATGTATCAACCACCTGGCTTGTCAGATCCTAATATCTGGCCATGTTTGCCACAGATTTTTTTTTCAAGAAATTGAACATTACCTAGATAGTTGAACCCACTTTGTAAGCTTCCTGATAAAATCCCTTTCTCTTTCTCAACAGGGATGTTCATTACATTAGTATATATCATTTTTGTGGGTGCCTTTTCTCATTTACTATATACTATAATACATACCAGTGTTTTTACTGTTTCTAAACTTTACTCAAATGGGATCACACTGTAAATATTATTCTGCAAATTGCTTTTACCATTCAAGATTTTGAAAATATTTATCCATGTTGTTATATGTAACTCTAGTACATTCATTTTAATTGTTGAATATTTTTCTTTGAATGAATATACCTCAATTTATATTTAGTTACCTAAAGGACATTTTGATTGTTCCAGTTTTTAGTGTTACATCAGTGCTGCTATGAGAATTCTTGTACATACATCCAAGAATTCTCTAGACTAGTGTGTTTATACTAGGAGGAGTATTGTTATTGGGTCATATTTCACGTGCATCTTCACCTTTATTAGTTATTGTCAAATCACTTCCCAAAGTGGTTGTACCAATTTACCTTCTACTAGTACTATATAAGTTCCTTGTTTTTCACATCCTCACCAGTACTAGTTTCTGTAGACTTTTAAATGTGTTTTGGTCTGATGAATATTAATGAAATCCACTTTTAATTTGCATTTCTCTTATAAGAAGAGAGATTTGAGTTTCTTTTCTTGTGTTTATTGGCCACTTGAGTTTTCTCTTTTGCAAATTGCTTGTTCACACCTCTTGCTCATTTTTCTATCATTTTGTTTTTCATTTTCTTATCGTGTTTAAGCAGTTCTTTACATATTCTAAATATTAACTTCTTGTCAGTTATATTTATTGGCAGTTATATTCTCTTAGCCTGTGGCTTGCTTTTCACTTTATTTATGGTGTCTTGTTTTAGAGAAGTTTTAAGCTATAATACTGTTAAATTATTCATCTTTTTCCTTCAAGTTTATGTCCAATATTATTAAAAAATATTCTCCAATCTATGTCTTTGATCTATCTAGATTTTTCTTGTACATGATATAAAATAAATATCTATTATACCTTTTTTCAATTATGGATTAGTGCTTATTCTAATATTTTTTTTAATAATCCATTTTTTTGCTATAAAATTTGTGATGCCACCTTGATATTTGTATGTGTCTGTGCTTTTAATTTGCTATTCTGGTTCATTGGCAGCCTTGACAATCCCTATACTATTACAATGGCATTTGATATTATCTCTTTTTCTTTTATTGAAGTATTGTTGATATACGATCTTGGTTTCAAGTATACAACACGATGGTTTAAGTTAGGCATAGTATGAAATCCTCACCCCCACTAGTGTAGTTACTGTCTGTCAGCATAGGAAGATGTTACAGAATCATTGACTATATTCACCATGCTGTACGACCATCCCCATAACCAACTTATATTATGATTGAGAAGTTTTGTGCCCTTTTATCCCCTTCATCCTCCCCACCTACCTACCCCAACTCCTCCCCCATGGAAACCACCAGTCACTTCTCAGTGTCTATAAATCTACTGCTATTTTGCTCATTTTGTTTTGCTTTGGTTTTATAGTTCAGACATTATCTCTTTATTATAGGTCTTATAGGTTCCTGTGATTTATTTATTTTATAACTTAAAGTTTGTAAATTTTAACCCCCTTCACCCATTTTGCCCACCCTTTCCCCTCTAACATCTATTGGTCTTGATATCTGGAAGAAGAAGTCCCTCTATCTTGTTCTTCTTTATACTTGTACTGGCTGTTCTTGGCCTTTTAATCTTTTATGTGAAGTATAAGTTCTACAAAACAGTTCTATCAGTATATTTTTGGAACTTCATTGAATTTTCAGATTATTTTGGGCCAGACTTACTTCCTTATTAACATTTAATATTGAGGTTTCCCATCCATGAATATGTATTTTATATTTAGTTAGTTTTATTTTATGTGTTAAAGTCTTAGAATTTTCTTTATTAAGATTTTTGAAGATTTATTTTTTTTGGTAGGTTTTTTTCCTAGCCTGAAATAGAAACAAGTACATATCAGGGAATGTGGAAATGAATACTCAAAACACCCTGAAGAATAAGGGAGGGCAAGTTTGTAAAGCCTGTCTGGTTGTGTATTGATTCTTATGATAGCTTTTACTGGGTCAACAGTAGCTAAGCTGGAACTACATGTCCCATAACTTTTTTCCCTGTAGCTTCTCAGTTAGAATTGTCCACAAGAGAAATTTGCATGATATTTTGAAGGTAAAAGTAAAGTAGTAGCCCTTTTTGTGCTCTGAAGGTCAGTGTAGGGCAGATGCAGTTGTGTAGCTCCCATGTCACCACACTGGCTTATTTTGTTCATTTGGGGCAGGAGCCATGTCCCACTGGATCTCCTCCTCCATCTTCTCCAGCCCCTGGGCCATGGGCCTGTACACCTCTGTGCTGAGGAATACCAGCTGGCCCTGCACATCACCTGCAGCATTTGGAGCAGAAGGAGTAAGAAAGAGACCCACGTTCGTCCTCACGGGTTCTGCCGTGTCCTTTGTCTCTCCCGCATCATGGCTGTCTTTCCTTGCCGACTGCTGGCCTTGCTGACTTACGGCCCAGTGCCAGATGGAGGTGCAACAGACTTACACAGGCTGCTTAACTAGCTCCCAGGATTACAGAGGACCTAATCCCTATAATAACTCCTTCATTCCTTGGTCAAATCCTAGCTGACATGATTTCCCTAAAGCTCCAGAGGGAACACTGGAAAAACAGAAGAAAATGATTAATTGCATATGGGCTCTGAGGGAATGAGAGAATCTCTCAGAGAATTCAGGGACAGGACATAGTTCTTTTCATGGAATGTGTAAAGATTGATGCTATGGAAACTACAATGGTTAGTGTCAATGGAAAGGAGTCAGAGACGTATTTCCATAGTGCTGTACAGATTCAGAATCAATGGGCAGGAGGCAGATTTGGGAATGCAACATTTATTTTCTAATTAACTTTGTTTTTTATTGTTGGTGATTTATTTTGGAAGCCCCTCAATATAATGCTTAACACAGTATGCACTCAACAAATGTTTGAGGAATTAATCAAAATTAAACTCTGTTCTTGAGGATATTGTGAGACTCACCTTTGCTGAAATACTATTAGGCCAAAGAGAAATATCATTTCCCTGTCTTTGAGAGAGGAAATGAATACTTAGATACTACAGTCTGTTTTCATGGGAAAAAATGGACAGGATGATAGAATCCCTGAATTTTAGAATAGAAAATAAGTTTAATGTAGCCCTGTCACTTTCCAAATGAATTCAAAAATTAGTTGGCTTGACAAAGTCAGTAGCAAAGACTGCATCAGAATTATGTTCACAGGAATCTCATTGCTGTGTTTACTAAACCAGTCTCTTCCCTGCAAGACAGTTGGGTGAATTTATTATTGATTGAAAAGTTAAACCCAACTACTGATAAAGACCAATTTCAACTTGGAGAGAGATCTCTAAAGGCCCAGGCTTTACCGCATGTTACATTTTCTTCAACAGCATGGATGAAGACCTATAATAAATACTTAGGAACCTCTCAGGGGGCATAAACTACAGTAGCTACAATGGACTATACTGACCTCGTGAGTTAGGATTCCAAATAATAGGCTGTAATGTTGAGCTACAAGACAAGCGCAGGAATGATTTAAAAGTCCACTGAATACATTAAAATATATAGTAAATATAGGAAGAGGAAAACTTGGTTTTCTAAGCAGTTTATGAGAAAAAGGCCTACAAGTTCATAGGAGCCAATGAATGATGCAAAAGAACCTAAAAAAATAAGTTTATACAGTCTTCGGATGCAAGAAGATGGAAGCGGCAAATGGATTGAGGATGTAGGTATGGGTACAATCTGGAAAAAGCTCTAAGACAAGCTTTAAATGGCATCTAAATCTTTTCCTAGAAATCAAGAGAAGCTAGTCCGTGGCTTGGGGGTGTCTCTGCTATACTAGACCTTGCTTACTATCAAGAGAAGCTAGTCCGTGGCTTGGGGGTGTCTCTGCTATACTAGACCTTGCTTACTATCAAGAGAAGCTAGTCCGTGGCTTGGGGGTGTCTCTGCTATACTAGACCTTGCTTACTTCCGGGTATTCTGTCTCCTCATTGTACACCTGTCGTGCTCTGCTTTCACACATGTAAAGTACCTGTAGACAACTTTTCTCCTCTGCTCACCTTATTTCTGTCTTTCATTCAAACCTCGCTTGTGCCACCCATTTCTCAGCGCAGCTCATGGTGAACTTTCCCTTCTGAACTTCTTTAGCATTTATTTAGCCCACATCCTACACTATGCTTCAGCTTGTTGCTTTTATTTAATGATCATTATAGTGGTGATACTTGTAGCAGTGGTGACAAATGGCATTGGCAATATCTAAGATTTATCTGAGAATAATAAACCTTTGAGGAGAGATGATTCATTTCTAAGAAGATACAAATGTAACTGTAAAAGCTAAAGAATGAAGTAGTTTGTCAAAACCACTCTCTAGTGTTGCTTTGAAATTTGGCTTTAAAAAAATTTTTTTATAGAATTGTCATAGAGCAAAAAGGGGCAACATATAAAGAAACTGAGTCCCATGGGGTTAAGTGACTTGGCCGAGGTCACTGAATGAGAGAGAGATCTGATCCCCAGGGTGCCGGGGCCTCCTCTGTGCCCATCCGGAAAGGTTTCAGGAGTTTATGTTGTGAGAAACAGAAGCCGATGATGGCTGATTTAAGCAGAAATGAAACTTATTTGGTCAACACATCTACAATCTGTATTTATTGAGTGCTCGCTCTGTGCTAGGCATTCTTCTAAGCCCTGGGGATATAGCAGAAAACACAGTCCCTGCTGTCAAGTTGTTTACATTGTAGTTGGGGAAATTGACAATGAATGCATGAATGTGTTATGTTTCAAGTGCTAAAGAAGAAAAATAAAGGGAAATTATTCGGATGTTAGAAAAGAACAATAAAGGATCTGACAGGAGAGGAGTACTATCTTAGGGTAGTCGAGGCAGTCTGATAAAGTAACGTTTAAATAGACCTGGTTGGTGTGAGATCACCTGGGTATCTCGGGGAAGTGTTCCCGGCCCAGGGAACAGCAAGGCAAAGGCCCAGCACCGGGAGAGGGCTCGGCATTTTGAAGAACTGCAGGAGGCTGGTGCAGCCAGAGCACAGCGGGCAAGGAGGTGGTAGGAGCCGGAATTGGAAAGGTGGCAAGCGAGGGGCGGGTCATTGACCTCAGTAAGTATTTCGGATTTCATCTTGAGTAAGATGAGAAGCTACGAGAGGGTTTTGAGCAGGAGTGACAGGATCTGACTTAGGATGTTAAAAGGTCACTGACTGCTGTGTGGAGACGGGACTTCATGGGAACGAAAGTGAAAGCAGGAGGCCAGTTAAGAGGCACACGCTGTAATGCAGTAAGGAGAATGGTGGCCCCGGCCAGGGACTACCGGTGGGGGGGCCAGGCCGCTTAGAGCTTCCTGATGGTTAGAATGAAGGGTTACAGAGACTAAAAGACAGCGCCAAAGTTTAGGCCTGAGCAACCAGAAGGAGTTGGGTAGTTTGTAGGATTTCCTGGAGACTCCAGCTCTGAAAATAGGCATAGCAAGTGGGGAGGGAGCTGTAACCACGGCCAAAATCATACCACAGGGCCAGGCTGATGGAGCCTTCCCCCTGCCAGCCCTGGACGCGCATGCCACCCCTGCGTGGGAACAGAATACTGCTCTTGCGGGAATAAATTCATTTCCCGTTTCTTTCTCTGCATTACTTTTTCCTGAGTCAAACCCCTAGGTGGGCATGTCCAACTGACCAAGCTCAAGAGGTGCTGGGAAAGTATCTGGTCCTTCTGCTTCTAAAGTGGGATGCTGGTCCTGCTTTTTACTGAAGTTCAAACGTCAGGGAATTCCTCAGGTACAGGTAGAGAGTTTAGATGGGCAGCCACAAAAACAAGGAAATATACACCGCATTATGAAAGAGCAGCCACTGTGGAAATGCTAGACCGCAGATGCAGGAAGCTGTATTACTCATTTAAGAGCTTGATGTTTTAAGGGAATTAAAAAAGGAGAATGTAAGAGAATTTCATTCATAACTGGGAAAGCGCTTCAAGCTTCAGCAGGAAGATGAGCGGTTGTGTCATCACCGCTGCCGCAGAGTATCAGCAGCGGAGTTCCTCTTGCTCCGCCCACTTCTCCCCGCAGCCCTTCAAGGCTGGGGTTCTTCAGAAGCAAGGTCTGCCTTCGATGTACTTCTTATCCTGGATCATTGCAGCGTCAGGCGACGGTGAGCCAAACATCCCTGCAAGGATAGCTGAGGGAATCAAATGTGCAAGAGCTCAAGGGGCGGCACCAGTCAGGCATTACTGAGCGGAGGATCAAAGTTTTTGACAAAACTCTCCACATACCTCCATAGAATGTCTGACGGTCTTGAAAAAAAAGTTTGAAAACCACTGGGTTTTGTGAAGAACACCAGGTTAGGGTGTCTAAAGAACCTGAGTTCTGGGTATGCCACTGGGGTTAAGGTAACTACATCTCTGTAAGCTTCGGTCTCTGTAAGCCTTGGTTTCCTTCCATAAGATGGAAACAAATAGCCATCTCACAGGATTAAATAAGACAATAGATGTAAACCTAGCTTAACAGCAAAGTGCCCATTGAAGTTAGAGTAGCTACTTCTCACAGGTACGTGGAACTGAGACTTCTAAGCCTAGATCATTCAGGTCCTTCCTCTGTATTGCCTGGGAAATTCCTGCTGTCCCCAAAGATGTGGAGGCCCAGAGGTTCATGTGCTATTCCTCAGGGATGTTACATCACTAATGATGGAACCAAGCTCACAGCCTTTCCTGTCCCCACCACTTTAAACACATTGTCTGAGCTCTGGCTTGCCTTACTGCCTTGATTTGTTATGTTGGTGTGAACTGATTGCCAGCAAAGTTCAGGTGTCAATTTTTGTAACCCATTGGATTCCCAGCTTCACTCAGGGGTGCCTTGCTTGTTCTTTCTGCATCTGCTAACTCAGGGGCTGCTTTCCATTTTCTCCTATTTGGCCCCAAGGCCTCCTACTCAGAGACCTGTCCCCACAGCCTGTGAAAAGCTGGTTGGCTAGAAAATTCCCATCTCCACCAGCCTTGGTCTCTCCTGGCCATTCCATGGTTTGTGGTTGGGTTCCCCTGGGAGACAGTCCTCTGGTTGGTGGCCTTTATTTAGGGTGCATGAACGTAAAGCCCACAAGCTGTTCTGTAGGCTTTTCCAAACTTCTCCTCTGTGGGGTGGGTTGGGAAATTTCCCAAGGTTTCGATAATACTTTCAACCTTTGGGAAATAATCTCCCAGGTCTGGCCAAAACTGGAAGGATGAAACTGACGGGGCACCCGAGTCCTACTGGGAGAACTGGGGCAAAGTAAGGATTAATGGTAAGCAGGGGCCTTAGGCATTGCCCGTTCTCCATGAGGAAACCAGGAGAGGAGGAGATGTGCTGTGAGCATGGGGCAGAGGAAAGGGCTGCAGGGTCCTGTGTCTGTATTTTGGCATTGAATGTGGAAAACATTTTAAATTAAAATATAAATATATGTGAAATGGTTTCTTATTTATGAATCATTTGTGTGGGACCCTTGCAGTTCTGAGCATGTGAAATAGGGAAAAGAAGTGACGGGGCAGGTCTTCTGCTTTACTACATTTTAAAAACACATACACAGAAAACCTTTTGGAAGGACATGGGTGACCTTCAGTCCCTAAACTTCTTGGTAGCTCACAGAATCCCCTTCTCTTACTGTATATTCAGGAAGTGACTTGCTAGAAATGGAGCCTGGGAGCTGTGAATATTTTTCACTAGACCTTTTGTTTTCCTACCTATGTAATATGTATATTATTTAAAAAATAATGTGTTGCTAGGTTCCACAATATAAGATCAGAGCCTAATGCTGATCTTTGGCATTAAAATTTGAGATAGGTGTACTTATAAAGATCCAGCCAGCAATAAAAGAAAACCAAAACCAAAGCAATAGTGAAGTAGGATTAAGATATTTTCATGAAAAATTAATAGATTCTGAGAATGAGGGAAAACTTGACAAAAGTTGAGAGTTCAGTAGCTAGGAGAAGTGTTCAGTTAGGAGGTATCCTAAAGGAGAGGGAATTATAGGATCTCTTTGAATAAAATTAATTCTGTACACTCTCCAGTCTGTAGCTTTTGGGGAAGGAACTCATTTGATAGGGAGAAGTCGGGGGCTTTTAGGGCCCTGGTTTGGTGATTAAAGACCGTTAGTTACACAGTTCTCTTCTGCTCTGGCAAATCACAGCAGCACCGGATTTGTGGGCTCTCAAGATGCTGGCTTTCCGGAGGTGGCTGCCGCTCTGTGCCCTGTACCAGGGATCAGGCCACTTTGAAGGTTAATTGTCACATCACCAATCTACAGCTGAAAGGGCCCCGGCAGACCTGGGAAGCAAGATACCATCGGTGCTGTTTCTGCAGAACCCTGAGCCCGGCAGTCAAGCAAGAGAGGAAGGCAAGCAGAAGGGGGCTGCTGTGGGAAGTGGGCCCACCTGGGCAGCTGGCAACTAATGTTCCTGTACCCATCAGCACCTACGTCTTTGTGTAGAGCGGGGAGCTCAAGATTGATACCAGTTACTCAAACCACAAATCAAGTCATAGCTGAAAGTAGGACCTCAGTTATCCTGCATCAAGGTTATAAATGTTGCCCATAACAAAGGGAAAGTCCTTGGGATCTGAGCAGCTCAGGAACCAATAGGAACTTCTGGACATTTGACTGCCTTTCCATTCCTTTGAACAATTCATTTTATTTATGAATCCTACAGAATAGAGTTATGTCATATTATGTCATAATAGTCTTTATAAGAATAAATAAGAATTATTTACCAAACACCAGCATATGCATAATATTATGCTAACCCGGTAGGGGATGCAAAGAAAATAATGAAATCTGTACTTCTGTAAACCTTAATACTTTCCAGAGTGCTTTCAGGTCCTTGCAAGATTTTTATCTGTATAACCTCTGCTCATCCTTTCCAGGAAGCTTTCTCCCACTAATTTCACCTTATATTTATTCCAATACCTGTATGTATGAGCTTTTGCTGTGACATGCATTACTTGTCTAGCTTCAATGTATGCTTGATATGCAGGTGTGCGCACCTTACATCAGACTGTTTCTTAGAGCAGGCGCCTTCATTTTCCTGGTTGCACTAGAAATACTCTAAGGACTGGAACTCTGTCTCATCCAAAAGATTGAGAGCCACTGTTAAGACAACAATTTTTAAAAATTATTCACTAAAAAAAATTACATACAGTAAAATTAATTTTGTGTACATTCTGAGTTTTGACAAATGTGTACAGTTGTGTAAACATCACCACAATCAACATACAAAAGTTTCATCTCCTCCCCAGCAAATCCCTTTATGCTGTCCTTTAGCAAGCAATCTGCCCCTCCTCCAACCCCTGCTCTAGCTCCTGGCAATCACTCATCTGACACCTACCCCTATAATTTTGTCCCTTACAGAATGTCATACATGTGGAATCATACATGTGTAGCCTTTTGCATGTGACTTTTTTCACTTAGCATAATGCTTTTGAGACTCATCCATGGGGTGCAAGTATCAGTACTTCTTTCCTTTTTATTGCTGAGTAGTGTCCCAATCGTAGATATACCATAGTTTATCTTTTCACCAGTTGAAGGTGTTGAGAAGGGGAGATATTTTCCCCCTAGCATGCTAGGTTCTTTTGCCTGGTCTAATAATTAAATTGACACAAGACAGATTAACAGGAGGAAAAAAACAAATTTAATTCGTGTGAATGGAGGTCTCATAGATATGGGACCTAAGAAGTGACCAAGACAGGCAGCTTTTATACTTTTTTTAAACAAATGGTAAATTTGTGAGAAATTGATAAGACAAAGGAATTTAGGTTTGGGTATTAATTAGTGAAGAGTCTAAGCAGAGTTTGTTTACATAGCCTTCTTGGCCCTGAATTCCCTGTCTCTGATGAAAAGGGTGTCTCTCTATCTTTGCAAGGAGGTGCAGGGAGGGCACCTTTCACATATGAGATTTTATTTCCTGCTTTTTGGAGACAAAGAAGGGTCAGTGTGTTCTAACACTGGCTGTTTCTTAAATAATTTTAATTCAAAATAATCAGTATGCCACTGTTATATATCTTGGGGCCACATACCCTGAACTCCAACAAAGAATATTTGGGTTTTTTTCCTGTTTTTTTGTAATTATGAATAAAGCCACCATAAACATTTATGTACAAGTTTTTGGGTGGACATAAATTTTCATTTCTCTTAGATAAAATACCTAGGAGTGGAATTACTGAATCATATGGTAACTATATGCTTAACTTTAAAAGAGAAACCATAAACCTAAAACTGCTCTAAAATAGAAAAAAGAAAGAAAAGGAAAAGGTATCTCAAACTGTTTTCCAAAGTGGCTGTTCCATTTTGCATTCCTACTACCATTGTGTGAGAGTTACAGTTGCTATGCATCTTTGACAATGCTTGGTATTGTCAGATTTTTTAATGTTAGCCATTCTATTAGATGTGTAATAAATTTCTCATTGTGGTTTTAATTTGCTCCTAATAATGGTGTTGGACATCTTTTCTTGTGCTTATTTGCCATCTGTAAATATTCCCCAGTGAAATATCTCTTCAAATCTTTTGCCCTTTTTCTGTTGGGACTTTTGTTATTTTATTATTGAGTTTTGAGAGTTGTTTATATGTTGTGGATACAAATCCTTTGTCAGATATGTGAGGGTTTTTTTAGGCAAATACACAACCTCAAACAATCTTAGATGATAAAAGTGATTTATTGGCTCACATAATTAAAAAGTCCAAAGGTATACTACACAAATTCAGGATTGGTGAAATTCAGTTTCTCACTGTCTTCACATATCTCCCCTCGGCATCCAAAAATTTGAGAGGTGTAAACTGCCTGACAAATCATTAAAATCTTATCCCAGTACATAAATAGTCATTCAACAAAAACTGGAAGACCTATTGGTTCAAGTTATTTGAGGAAATCCCTGTTCAGTCATTATATGGCTACACTATTTTCTATCTTCTATACTATTTTCGCATGGCAAAGAATGGGTTTTATAACATTAGTCCAGGCAAGTCACTAAACAAATACTGAGGAGGGGATGAGAATTTGACTTATAGAGTCACCACATTATGTAATTTAAGTGTCCAGTTTTCAACAAAAAAACTATGATATGAAAAATATGTCTCATATATAGAAAAAGTCAGTCAATAGAAAGTATTTGAGGAAGCCCAGATATTGGGCTTATCAGACAAAGACTTCAATTTAGCTATTGTAAGTATGCTCAAAGAGCTAAAGGAAATTGATCTAAAGAATTAAAGAAAAAAATGAAATGATGTCTTACCAAAGAGAAAATCAATTGAGAAATTATTAAAAATCAATAGAAATTTTGGAATTGAAAAGTAAAATTACTGAAATGAAAAGTACACTAGACAAACTCACCAACAGATTTCAGTGAGCAGAAGAAAGAACCAGAGAACTTGGAGAAAGGTCAACTGATATCCATCCTGAGGAATCAAAATAAAAGTGAAAGAAGAAAATGAAGTGAGCCTCAGGGACCTGTGGGATAACATCAAGTAAGCCAACACAAGCATAATTAAAGTCTCCAAAACAGAGGAGAAGGTAAAAAGGCAGAAAGAAGTTTCAATAGATTTCAAAGAAATAGTAGCCAAAAATTTGAAGAAAAACATTAGTCTGTACATCTATGAAGCTCAATGAACTCTCAGGATAAATTCGGTGGTATCTACACCTTAACATCTGATAGACAAACTGTCAAAAGACAAAGAATTTTGAAATCAGCAGAAGAAAAGTAACTCATCATTACAAGAGCCCCTTAATAAGATTAACAGCTGGTTTCTCATCAGAAACGATGGAGGCCAGGAAGCAATGGGATGACATATTCAAAGTGATTTAAAAAAAAGACTTGTCAACCAAGTGTTCTATATCCTGCAAAATTATCCTTCAAAAACCAAAGTAGTGAAGACATTCCCAGATAAACAAAAACTTAGATAATTCATCACTAGCACACTATAAAGGAGTCTTTTGTGCAAAATGGCAAACATAAATCCTACCTCATCAGTTACTACACTAAACATCAAGGGACTAAATGCTCCAATGAAAAGGCAGATATTGATAGGAGAGATTTTAAAAAAAGACGTGATCCAACTATAAACTGCCTACAAGGGATATATTCTGGATATCAAGATACACAGAGGTTGAAATTAAAAGAATGGAAAGAGATATACCATGCAAATAGTAACTGAAAGATAGCTGGAGTGGCTATATTAATATTAGACAAAATAGATTTTAAGACAAAAATACATGGGCAATTCCTCAAAAAGTTAAACAGAGTTACCATATGCCACAACAATTCTACTCCTTGGTATATACCAAGCGAATTGAAAACATATGTTCATACAAATGCTCACTAATGAATGTTCATAGCATCATTATATGTCCACACGCTTATTAATGAGTGTTCACAGCATCATTATTCATTTTATTTCAAAAAGTAGAAATAACAAATATCTATCAACTGATATATAGCAAATCTCTACAGTAGAGTATTATTCTGCCATAAAAAGGAATAAAGTTCTGATACATGCTATTACAAGGATGAGCCTTGAATATGTTATGCTAAGTGAAAGAAGTCGGACACGTAAGACCTCATATTGTATGATCAGAAGGTAGATTAGTGGTTGCAAGGGCATGGGGTTGGGTGGGTATGAGGAAATGTGGAGTGATTGGAGTTTCTTTTTGGGTTGATGAAAATTCTGAGATTTGGTAGTAGTGTTGGTTACACAACTCTGTGACTATAGTAAAAGCTACTAAATTGTGCACTTCAGAAGAGTGAAATTTCTAGTATGTGAATTATATCTCAAAAAAAGATGTTACAAAAAAGGAAACAAATCTGGACTTTTTATGTTAATATCAAAGTATAATCCAGATAAGAGAATATTACCAAGGCTAAAGAGAGTAATTCCATAATGATAAATATGTCAGTTTATCTAGAGGGCATAATAATGTTAAATGTTATAGCAGAGCTATATGTATAGTATAGCAGAGCACACATGACAAAAAAACTGATAGTAGTGAAAATAAAAGAAGACAAATCCACAATTATAGTTGGAAATGTTTACACCTCTATCTCAACAATAGATACAAGTAAACAGAAAATAGTTAAGGATATAGAAGACTTAGTTCACACTATCAGCCAATTTCACCTAGTTGACATTTGTGCAATGCTCTATAGAATAACAGAACTGTGTAATAGAGAATTTGGCCTTGCCCAAAGAGAAGTCTGGCCTTTACCCTCAGCTTTTGGGAGGTAATCTATGCTATACCTGATAGGATTGTCTTTGTCTTAGGGTAGGAGCTGGTCACATTAGATCTTAAGGTAGGATGGCCACGCATAATAGTCTTAGGATAAGCGCTTTGGTTCACTCAGTATCAGTTGACCTGCAGACTGCATTCAACCCTGTGGGCAATCAATCAATTATGCCCATGTAATGAAGCTGCAATAAAAACTCTGGGCTCTGAGATTCAGGTTGAGCCTTGGTTGACAGTACTTTGCATATCATCACACGTCAACGTCAGAAAAACAATGCATCCCGAATCCATAGGGAGAGGCAAACAGAGCTCTCCACTTGGTACCTCCCCTGGATTCTGCCCGGTGTGCTCCTTCCCTTGGCTGCCATTAATCTGTATTGTTTTCCTGGGATAACCTATAACTGTGAGTTTATTTTCAGTGAGTTCTTTGAGTTCTAGCAAATGATCAGAAGTGAGGGTGGAAATACTTTGAGCTTGCTGTTGGCGTCAGAAATAAGAATGTCTTAGGGACTGTGACCTCTATCCAGTTGAAGCAAACTCTTGCAAGAATATTTCTTTTTAGTGCACATGGAGTCACATACCACAGACCATATTCTGGACTATAAAACAATGTCAATACATTTAATTCAAATCATACAAAATATGTTCTTGTACCTCAATGGGATTAAATTAGAAATCAAGATTAAAGTGAGACAAGGAATTCCCTCCAATTCATACATGACAGTCATAAGGTTTACCATCCTCTGGTTGGGGAAGCAGGGTGGTGGGGTTAGGATATTGCAGTGATAGAAATATATGCATGCTAAGGGAGAAGGATTCCACAGGAGGTCAGTCTAAAGCAGAAAAATATTGGGCATTTTCTGTTGAGTGTTAAGGTTTGAACTACCTGGGGGACTCTGAGGTTAAGTGGAAACCCTGAGTCCCCAAAGCCTTCAGTTAACTTTACAGCTGCTGCCACTACATACAAAGAGGTAGGCTTTTGCTACCAGGTCCAGTGAGAGGCCAAAATAAATAATAGGACTATGCTACTCAATGTATATTGAGTTTTCTATTTAGAACCCCCAAACTGGTACTGATCTTTGAGGTATACACAAAAAGGTTTAAGATAGTTGAGGAGTTCAAGGATAGGAAGATTTTTAAGGGAGTCCCTTAAATTTACAGAAAGCAATCTGTAGATAGATACTCTGTTCAGGGCAAGAACTCAGATATTTCTGTTCTTATCAGAACATACAAATGGGCAGCCAATTTTGAAAAGTTAGGGATTCAATGACTATTGTACCCTATGAGACTAAAATCCTTGACCTTGTCTTTTGGTAACTGGGTGGGGACAAGGCCCAAATAGCTTTCGATATATGAGTAAAAAGAGACTCCACTTTCTGTGATGTCGTGGCCTAAACAATGCACTTGATCTGATAAAATCGAGTTTATTCTTAGAGACATGTAACCCCTGTACAGTAATGCTGTCTGCAAATGGAGGGAATCAGTTTTCAAGGGTCTCCATCTGGAGATTGTAAGAGGTCATCATATTATATAAGAATAGATTCCTGAGGGAACCGGGTCTCTCTAAGGTTATAATAGAGTATTTGGGAAAAATAAAAGGGTGCTTCTTAAACCCTTGGGGCATAATTGTCCATGTGTACTGTTTCCCAAATGAATCCAAATGAATACTGTGTTTGATTGCAAATATTCTAAAGAATATGACATACCTCTACCACCGTAGAGTAAGTACTGTCCCAGGGACTGAGGGTAGGATGGAACTGAGATTGGAACTGCAGGGAAATGGGGGAGAACAATCTTGTTAATGGCTCTTAAATCTTGCACAAAGTGGCTGATGAGCCTGTTGACCTTTTTGATGGGCAGAGTAGGGTTAATACAAGGGCT
The DNA here is from genome assembly GCF_040802235.1 of Manis javanica. NCBI lineage: Eukaryota > Metazoa > Chordata > Mammalia > Pholidota > Manidae > Manis > Manis javanica. Next base: position 103,595,735 of record NC_133166.1, on the reverse strand, counting down.
AGTTTAAGGAATAATATGTTTTTTCTGGTGGCATATGAAAATTATGGCCTAAAGACCTTCAACATTCCTCCTTTTTTGTAGTGTTTTGGGTTAATCTTAGAAGGTATAGCTGGATCAACTGAGACCTTTAAGGATTCAGCCTCTGTCATGCATTCCACATCTGAACTATCTTTGGACTAGAGGTTGTCAGGGCTCTGTTCAAGGTCTGAGATAGTAGGGGAGATGGCAAGCAGTAGATAACCAATCTGTGCCATCATAAAATTATTGGTCAAATTATGCTTCTCTAGTTACAACAGATTCACTGGAGTCAAATTACTACTCAGACAAGCGCACTGACTAGTAAGAAGGCCCAAATGAACAGGATGTGGCTGAAAGGAAGGCAGAGACTAAGGTATATTTGAGATTTCTACCACTGAAAACTTGTTACTCTAAGGAATTGGAATTATAGAAAGGTTGTATGGTTTATGGTAGAAATAAAACATCCTGGTCTGGCAACTGCATGGAAATCTCTCCCTTTTATGTTAAGGGAGATTGTGGTCAGAGCAGAGCAGCTGTTTCCACAGAGAAGTGTCATTTTAGTAGCCAGACTTTGTCCTTTGTCTTTTTAGATCGTATCTTCCAAGATGAGGCCAAGCACTTGTTCTTCCCATGAGCCCTTTCCTTACGATATCAACAGGTGTCTTTGTCTAGACGAGACATAAATGTGTCCTTGTTCTAGTTGTATCTAGTTACTTAATCTAAGGAGATATTAATTTGGTCTGTGTAATTTTTTCCAAGTCAAAGTATCTTCAGAGGGCTCTGAAAAATCGCCGTGCTCTGTAATTTAGAGAAAGGGCATACTATCTTCTATTTTTTAACTAAATCTGCCACCTTAGTTTAAGACCATCAACAATGAAATTACATAACACACAAGTGATCTCATTGACCTAATCAGATTTGAATGTTCCTGGAAGTTAAGTGGTCTGAAATTAGGATGGATTTATTCTTTCTCTGTTTACAAATTTGATTTGTTGACCAAATATTTTACAGGAAAGATTTTATAGAAAGCTACCAAGATATTGTTTCCTATTTTTGTACTTTTAAATGTCCATATCTGCTCAAATTTTGATGCATATGTTTAATGCAGTTTGGTGATAAGTCCAGCCTGCCTTTTCTATCCAGGTTTTGCATCCCCAGAAAGATATGGATTAACCAGACTACAAGTTTTTAGAACAATCCTAAATTCTCTGGTGAATTTTTACCTTTTCTTGAGAAGGCATGGGAAGTCCTTAACTAGATTATGCAAATTTGATTTTGGCCAAGGTTTAAACTTGTAAGTCCATTGATGTAAGGAGTGATCTTTATTCACGTCATATTATAGCCATTGTGAGGAGATATTGTCGGTGAGAGGAAGCGGTACGAGAAGAGGGCCCAGTGACAGTGCAGGGAGGAGGGGGGGGCAGAGCAAAGGGAAGGGGGTCAAGATACAGGGAGAACACCAGAAAAGAGGCCCATCAGGGGTTGGGCAGAAGAGGGGGAGGAGCCTTTAAGGTTGGATTTTTAGGTTCTTTAGATTTTTTTTTTTTTTGCTTTATTTTATGATTCAAATCAAGAAGCTTATACCTAAGACAATAAAGGGAAAGAATAGAAGATTAGGTGACTCTCAAGAGAAGACAGTGGTACCTTTATGAGGAGCAGGACTTACTCATCTGTGCCGTCACTGGGACCCTAGGAAGGGAGACAGCAAGAGTTTCTGCTGCAGTGATCCAGGCTGAGCAGCAAACGGTACAGGTCGGAGCGCCAGAAACTGTGGCAGAAAGTCGGCCACAAGACTGAAGCATAAGCCTTCATTCAGAAAGCTGCAGCCTGAGGGCCATTCCGATGGGACGTTCTGTCTTGAGGAAGAAAGGTAGAGATTGTACAGAGCTTTAGCCCAAGAAGTCAGCCTGAAATTCAACTAGTTCTGACAATAGTTGGTCAAAAATGGGTCTTCGGAGATGAGATGGAGGTATTGTTTTCCAGTTTTGCAGCCACTGATTGGGCACTACCAGCTGAAAGATACTAGCATTATGATTACTAGCAGGCCGCCAAGTATAGTCTGATAGGAATGAGAAAAGGTATAGTCTCTCAGAGGACAGAATTTGTGGCAACTGAAGGAAACTCCAACCCAATCTCTGATCAAGGACATGAATACTTGACCTAAAATACCACTGAGATCTGTAGGTGTAACATTTCACTTCAGTATCTCTGTCCAGCAGGACCTGGCATGCTCTTAACTGGTGATCAATGTCTGGAACTGTCTTGGAAATTTCCTTTATTTCCTTTTCCTAAGAGGAAATCTTTATTATATCTGGGCTTCTTTTCTCCATTATTGTACAGTAGGACTACAGCAAGTGGTTAGCTTGACTAGTTAATCCACTTGGAGCTAGGTTGCCAGAGTTGGAATCCCAGCTCTACCACTCCCTAGTTGTGTGACCCACCTCATGGTTTTGTTTGAGATTCTAGAATTGAAGTTCTAATTTTTATCTTTCAGTGTGTCTGTATGTTTATATGTCTACAATTCAGAAAGTCTTTACCTCTCATTGTGGAAATATGTAATATTTTCCTGCCTCCAGATGGTATTATAACATTAGATTATAAAATCTGTTATGGGAGTTCTCTTTTGATTGGCTTAGAAACAAAGAAGCACTTATATAAATTAAATTCTTGTAAAATTCCCAGAAATTGAGGAAATTGAACTTCTAATATTTTTAATGTGAAAAAAGAGGGTTTTTTAAAGAAACTAATCAGAAATATTTTAAGAACTCAAGTTAATATAATCTAGATAAATCTCTGACAAAGCTAGTGTAATAATTTTGGCTTAATAAAAATTGCTATATGTCACAGGAATGAAAATACAGCATAGAGAATATAGTCAGTGGTTTTGTAACATCTGTGTTGACAGATGGTAACCACACTAGGTGGGGTGAGGATTTAATAATGTATATAACTATTGAATCATTATGTTGTACACCTGAAACCAATATAATATTATATATCAACTATACTTCAATTAAAAAATTCAAACAAGAAAAAAAAACTATGTTTTCTCTGTTATAGATATTAAGTATAAAATAAGTGTACATTTTTATTCCACTTAGATATGTTCTTAAATTTATATAGGTTTACTGACTGAATAAGCCAGCATTACTTTTACTTAATGTTCAAGATTGCAAAAAGTTGTGTTTAACCAAATAGAATAATTATTAATTATATACTATACTACAATAATAGAATAATTATTCTGACAAACTTTATTTTAACAAAAATTAATTTGAAGTTAGTGTCTAAAATCTTAAGGATCTTAAAACCTTGAACTAAGTTGAGTTAATTAATGGATATTCATTAGACACCTAAGATCATTTCCAAGATAGAATACTGAACCACTGATTACTAAGAATAATGTAAGTTTATATACTTCTTTTTTTATATGCTACAGAAAGGCTGTATATTTAGGTTTTTAATGAATGCATTCATGTCTGCCACTTTAAGAAGTCTATAAATGTGGGTGTGTGACAGACAATACACAAATATCCACCTCTCTGTCAAATGGAAGTTACTTTGGTTAATTTGTGCCGTGCATTTTGTCTCCTACACTCCAAAATATCTAATATCTGTTGAATCCATTTCTGTCTTTTTATTCCCATTACAACCACCACTTCACTTCCCAGGCTGTGATTATCTTTTACCTGGACTATTGAGCTAATTTTTAAATATCCCTACAATTTATAATGCTATTAATAACATTAAAATCAGAATATAATATCTACTTCTTTATAACTGTCAGTGTCTGCTCATTGCACGGTCTGACCTCATCGTACCTTTCCGCCCCCACCCTCTGTTCCTTTTCTGCACACCCTCTTGAGCCACACGCTCCCCTTGGTCTGTGCGATCACCCCCCACCCAGAGCCTCGTGCTCGCTGTCGCTTCTTCCTGAATGTCCTTTGCCTGATCAGATCAGATCAGATCATCATCCAGGTCTTACATGAGGTCTTTCCTGGCCTCCCTAATCGAAATCAGCCCAGGCCCCACCGCATTTCCATTTTTATATTCTTGGTGTCTACCAAGTACCATGATCTAAAATTATTTTAGTCATTTTGTGCTTGATTATTTTCTGTTTTCCCATCCAGAACATAAGATCGATGAAAGCAGGGATCTTACATTAGTCACCACTGTTTCCTCAAGGCCAAGAATGTGTCTAGCACATGATAGGAGCTCAATAAATATGTGCTTCTGGACGAAAGAATGACAGTAACATTGCAGGGTCTTGCCACGTGTGTACACGGATTCCTACTGAACTGAAAAATCAGGCCTGGGCCAGGACGGTTGGTCTTCCATTTCTTAGCATCCTCAATTGTTTTCTGCTTAGTGGCCTTAGCCTCCAGGCATAGACCCAGAACAAAGAGGTAGAAAGGAGTTCGCAATGAACCTATCTTCTCTAATCTCCCCAGGAATGCTACCCTTGTCCCCCAACTGCATTCCAGTCGTAGCCTTGGAGTGGCGGCCCTCTTTAAGCAAAGGCATGCATGAAAAGAGGCTCTTTAGGGGCCGGGGTCAGGGTTCCAGAAATTCCTGATGCTTTCCTCATATCCCCATAGAGTTTTAGGATCCCACTTTCTCTTCCCAAGAAAGTGTATCAGACAAAATAAAAAAGTAAATCAGAGTCTTTGGATGGCTGTATTTGGGCCCGGCAAATAATTGATTTATTGATCTGTATTTCAGAATCTGATTTCTGGTTCGGCTTCAGCTGAACTGGAATTTGTCTTCCTGTATCTGTAAGAACACTCAACCTACTTTGAATAGTCTAACATTCATTCAACAGATATATATTGAGTGTCTACTATGTACCAGCCACTGGCATAAACACTTGGAACGCGTCAGGAAATAAAAGTTCCTCACCCCAGAGGAGCTCCCACCACAGTGGCATGGGCAGTGGGTGGGATAGCAATAAATAATAAACATAGTAAGTACATTGTATAGGATATTGGAAGGTGATAAGTACTTTGGGGAAAAGAACTAGATGAAAGCAAAGAGATTGTGGTGGGGTGAGGTGATTGGAATTTTAAACAGAGGAACCTCCTTTAGAATGTCACATGTGGACAAAGAGTGGAAGGATGTGAATTAGATATTCAACCATGTGAATATCTAAGGTTTTCAACCATGTACATATCTCAGAGTAGAGCCTTCCAGGCAAAGGCAACAAGGAACCCTAAGGCCTTAAGGCAGGAACATGCCCGTCCTGGTGTGTTAGAGAAGAGCAGCGTGGCTGCAGGAGCGGGAATGGGAGTGGCAGATGAGGCCAGGGAAGCCATGGGTTCGGTTCATATAGGGCCTTTAGCCCTTGTAAAGACTGGTTTTTGACTCTGAGTGACGTGGGAGTCATGGCGGGATTTCTAACAGCGGAGTGATAGCATTCATTGAATTTAAAAGGATCCCTTAGGCACTGTGTTGAGAATAGACTGTAAAGGTAGAAAGCGAGAAACCTGATACCATAGAGCAGAGACCTGTTACTATCCCAGTAATCCAGGCCAGAAATGATGTGGTAGCAGGATAAGTAGTTATAGGAGAGGAAAAAGTTGTCAACTCTCTTAGGGTCCCTGGTTGGGTCTGAAAATCAAACTGATAATGAATAACAGGAGCGAAGCATGCATATTTATTTTACATGACATGACAGTCTTCATAAGGAAATGAAGACCAGCAAAAGTGATTAAACCTGAGTATTTGTAATGCTAGGTTTGATGGAGTAGAAGGTCATGGAAAGATATGATAGGGCAAAGAGTGTGTGCACTAAGGGCGGTAAGCTGGGGAAAATTAGCAAGGCTTCCTCACTCAGATTCTGTCCCTCATCTTGGAGATAAGGATGCGCCTTCCCTCCGGGTATAGGGAGAAACCATCCACATGAATGTCTTATGACCTTCTTCAGAGAGAAGAGGGAGTCAGAGTGACCTGCCTGCTTTTGCCATTTCCTCAAACTCCTTTAGCATAAAATATTCAATATGCCAAGATGCCATATTTTGAGATAGTGTGTCCTAAACCCCATCATAGTGAAAAATGGTTAGATTCTGGTTGTAATTTGAATATAAGCCCTCAGGAAGAAATGTCCATGACATTTGAAAGAAAGAAAGAAGTCAAAGATGACTCCAAGGTTTTCTCCTGAAATCCGCAGTCACCAGCAAAGGAGATGGGGAAGGCCGGAGGGACAGCCAGTTGGCCATGTGTATTGGACTCTGAGGGGAGAGGCCGGGCAGGCATTAGGATACACAGGCCGGAAGCTCAGGAGACAGGTCTGGCCATTGGTGGCATACAAAGTACTTAAAGCCATAAAACTGAATAAAAGCGTGAGAGCAGAGAACGAACAGATGATCAAAGAGACAGAGCCGTGGGGCATTCCGACACAGAGTGGTGCTGACAATAGAAACACAGTGTGAGTCACATGGATTTTAGGTTGTCCAATAGCCATAGTAAAAAAAGAAGAAACAGGTGAAATTAATTTCAAACTATATTTTATTTAAGATCCAAAATGTTACCATTTCAACATGTGATCACTAAAAAATTATTAACATATTTTTTCTTTCTTTTAATGGTAGGTAATATATAATATATTGGTTTCAAGTGCACAACGTAGTGGATTTGACAATTATTTACATTATTAAATGCTTACCCCAATAAGTGTAGCTACTATCCATCAATACAGAAAGATGTTACAGACCTACTGACTGTATTCTCTATGCTGTACTTTCACTTCCATGACTAATTTATATTATGATTGAGATTTTGTGCCTCTTTATCCCATTCACCTATTTCACCCACTCACTCCAACTGCTCTCCCATGGTAATTCCCAGTCTCTTCTCTGTGTCTGTGAATCTCTTTCTGTTTTGTTCATTATTTTGCTTTGTTTTTTGCTTCCACATATATGTGAAATCATTGGATATTTATTTGTCTTTTACTGCCTATCTTCTTTCACTTAGCAAAATACCCTGTAGGTCCATCCATGTTGTTACAAATGGCAGGATTTCTTTCTTTGCTCTGGCTGAACAGTATTCCATTGTGTATATGTACCACTTCTTTTTGATCCATTCATCTTTTGATGGGCACTTTGATTGCTTCTATATCTTGGCTACTGTAAATAATGTGGTGCTCAACATAGGAGTGCATATAACTTTTTGACTCAGTAATTAATTTTTTATTCTGGTAAGTTCCCAGAAATGGAATTGCTGGGTGGTATTTCCTTTTTAAGTTTTTTTGAGGAACGTTCAAACTGCTTTCCACAGTGGCTGGACCGATTTACATTCCCAGCAGCAGGGCATGAGGGCTCCCTTCTCTCCACGTCCTTGTTAACACTAGTCATTTCTTGTCTTTTGGATGGTGGCCATTCTAATGGGCCACTCTACTGAGATGTGAGGTGGCGTCTCATTGCGGTTTTGATTAGCATTTCCTTAATGATTAGTGATGTTGAGCACCTTTTCATGCACCTATTGGCCACCTGTATTTTCTCTTTGGAAAATGTCTCTTCAGGTCCTCTGCCCAATTTTAATTGGGTTGTTTTTTGGTGCTGGGAATGTAAATTGGTCTTGTCTTTATCCCTTCAGCCACCCTATGTCTTTTGATTGATGTATTTAGTGCATTTACACTGAAAGCAATTAGTGATAGGTGTGTCCTTGTTGCCATTTTGATAATTGTTTTCTGGTTGTTTTTGTAGCTTCTCTCTTGCTTTCTTCCCTTGTGATTTGATTGTGTGTGTGTGTGTGTGTGTGTGTGTGTGTGTGTGTGTGTGTGTGTGTGTGTGCGCGCGCGCTATGCTTGGATTTCTTTCTCTATTTTTTTTTTTGTATCTATTAGAGGCTTTAGGTTTGTGATTACCATAAGGTTCATATGTAGTTTCCTATATGTATAACAGTCCATATTACATTGATGATCACTTAATTCTGAACACATTCTACAAGTACTACTTTTTTATTCTTATTCCTCCTCCACATTTATGTATATGACATCATAATCTACACCTTTTATTCTGTGTATTCCTTGACTATTTTTTGTATAGCTGATTTACTATTATTGTCTTTTGAACTTCATACTCACTTGGTAAGTGATCGGTCTGCTACCTTTACTGTAGGTTGGTTGCACTGAAGAGTCTTTGAAGGCTTGTATGTGTTGGGCTCTTACAACCATCTCAGTCCGGGCCAGCCTCATTTCTAGCGCTCTGTAGCCATGCGGGCCAGTGGCTAACGCGGGACAACACAGATAAAGAGGTTTATAGAAGAGTGGCCAGCAAAGGAGATTGGGAAGGAGGAACCTCTGAGGTAGAAAGGAAGCTGTGTAGGCGGAAATGGTGATAATACGTAGAAGTCCTCTTATTATAGTTTCAGTTTTTTCAGTGATGAAGCAAGCCAGGTTTACTGCCCATGTTGAGGATATGTGAGAAGGTTTTAAAGTATGAAGAGAAGAGAGACGGTGGGAGACAGAAGAGATTAGGGAAGTGAAGGATGACTGCTGGGCAGCAGGAAAACCCGCTGGGACTGATAATCATTCATTCAAGATGAGAACAAGTCAGTGAGGTCGGGTGTTTTGAACAAGGTGGGATAGACAGAGACCTGGGCTTAACCAGGATAATGGTTTTATGCCCTCCTCACTTGGTTTTGGTTAAAATTCTGGTTGTAAGTAACAGAAATCAGCCCATATTTGGTAAATCAAAACAGGAAATTTATTGGAAGGATTCTGGATAATTCTCAGAAATGAAAGCCTGCCAAGAGAGTCAGGAAGCAGGCAGCGGGCAGGAACCAAGCTGCAGGCACTCTTCTGCACGTCTGCCACCTCCTCTCCTGCTTCTCCATCCATGAGCCCACAAGAGGTCAGGGGGAAATCATGGGGAAAAGGCGATTCAAAATAGTCTTATTTTGCAAAAACATATAACACCAGAGGCTGACACCTAATAAGTGTTCCAATGAAGTTTTGTGAAATTGTCAGTGTTAAAGTATAACCTTAAAAGAAGATAAAATCATGATGCCCATACAAATATAAAATGGACACATATCAAAAATTTTATTTATCTCATTAATTAACAAAGGAATAAGGAAGATGTTTCGACCAGTTCCAAAGAGAATTCAAAGGCCATATATATATGTAGGCCATAAAATTAATTTACAAACATATGCAAAAGTAGTTCTTTTAGGATGGGGTGGAAGGGGAGAGAAATCAGTTGTCCCTTCACTGGATTCATTTGCAAGTGTATAATACAATTATTTGCATTGCTGTTATCTACCACTTTTGGTGTTGTAAAATAGCTCAAAGACAGTGAAAGGTTCAAACCTCATAGAATCAGATAACTTATAAGGGTGTGTCTAGATAATGCAGTTTTCCATTGAATACATCTGGTCATTCTTTGATTCATTTCAAAATCTTTCATAATTTTTCCTGATAACTAAAAAAACCTGAGTTGGTAGAAAGTATATTTCTTCATGATCCTCTCAGTGTCCAATATTTTCATGTGTTCAAAATTATTTTGGGCCTTTTCATTTATAAAAGTGAAGTTTTATATTTAATTATTTAAAGTCATATGGCATTCAGAATCACACTCATACACAATGAAATACTTGATATCTAGATTCCTTTGGAAATGTGCATAAGTTTTCTCTTTAAGCTCCAAAGTTCTATCATCTTATCCATTTTTGTTTTTTCTAAACCTTATTACATCTCTGCCTCTAATTTTTTAAAAAATGTGACGACTATAAGTGATATGAGAAAATGCTGCTATAGAGGATCAGAATATACCACCCTAAAATATATCACTTTGGCATAAGCATTATTTTGAGCTGGAGGCAAATGAGAGTCAACAGATGTGCAAAGAAGCCTACTCAGAACTTTTTCTGTCTGACTAAAAGCAGAAACTTCTGAGAAATGAGGACTGCCATAAATCTCCTCTACTGGGGACATTTTATGGTCATGAAAAAGACAGAAAGTCAGCACTGAGATGGGTTTGCAAACAAAACTTACTGAAATAACCCTTGTCTTCCATCAGTATACCCCTCTATTTACTTCCCCACAATTTCCATCCCTAAAAGCCTAAACTTATTTTATCTGGTTACTTCTCTACAAATTGCTTGTTCTTTGTTAAGGTGCTATGTAAGCCCCAAGTTCTAACCACCCCTTGGAGTTACTCATCATTGGGTTTCCCCCCATGTGTATATTCTCTGCACTTGTTAATCAACTGTTTGTTTTTCTCTCCTTAATATGTCTTTTGTCAGTTTAATTCCCAGGGCCCCGACCAGAATTTTTTTCCCTTCCCTACACTCATAAGATTAATATTAAACTTTAAAAAGCAGGATACAAATGTGTTTCTTCTATTGGATCTAAACTTTTTCCTTTGTTTTCTTGTTCATTTTGAGAACTTTGAAAACACAGAATATAATTACCTATATTTCTCCTCCCCAGAATTCCTAGCTGTTAACAGTTACATTTTTCCAATCTGTTTGGCTGTTTGATAGATTGTATTAAATGTTCCCAAAGTATTCACACCCTTTCTTGAGAGAATTATATGTACCTCCTCCAACTGCCATGTGATTCTTCAGAACACACCCATTTTTGGCAGGCTTGGCCAACCAAAATTGTTTTGTGGGTTAAAAAGCTTTGTGCTGCTTCCTAGATGATGGTTTGCGATAATCTTTAAATGCCAGAGCACTCCACTTTTCTTTTCCCTCCGTCATGAAAACAGCTTCTTCCTAATAGGAGCTTCTGCTTCCACTTAAATCTCAGAATAAAGAAGACATGGAGAGCAGAGCCCTAGCCAACCTGCAGCTGCGTTGGCATAAGCAAGAAATACACCTGTGGTGATAGGTTTGGGGACTTGGGGATGTTGTTTGTTCCTGTAGCATCACCTACCTATGTATTGCCTTTTTTGACAAAGTTACAAAAGTGGTATCTTCTGCTGAACTTTGCATCCTATGTTTTCTCCTTCAGGAATCACTTTTCTTGTTGTTGAAATCGTTCTTTCAGTGAGAGTCTGTGGTTACTAAAAATTTATGAGCTCTTGCATGCCTTAAGATGTCTTTATTTTACTCTTACTCTGGAAGAATAGTATCACTGGACATAGAATTTTACATTTAACATCTTATTTCACCATTTTGAAGATTTAATTCCATTGTCGTTTGGCATCTGCTGTTACATATAAGAAAGTCTGGTGTCATCTGATTCTTGTTTCTTGATGAATAGTCCATCTTCCTCCTTTGGTAGTTTTTAATATGTCCCTTTCTTGTCTTTAAGTGGTTAAGAGTTTTTAAGTCTGTTTCCTCCCTCATTTTATGTGTTCAGAGAAGGGTGAGGAGGTTTCAGCATCTGCTCTACCTGCTGTCTCAACCCAGAGCTTGGCTTCTGCATCACTACATGGTGTGGACTTGCTCTGATGACATGTATTCATCGTTTTGAATTGTCCCTTTTTGTATAATGTTGCAAAAGCCTGATGACCCTTGGCAACTGATGAAGTTCATAGAACTATCTGACTTATCCTAAGTAAGTCATTAATAAACTTCTGTGTCTCCTTTTAGAATTTTTTCCCCTCTTCTCTTCCTTTAGACTATCAGCTGCCACTTCATTCATATGCCCATATACTCATCCATAGCAATCTTCTAAAATGTTGCGTGGCCTCTTCGCTGCCCCCCAACCACCTCAGAATACTCCCTCCTGCTTAATTGTGCAGGGCAATTACGTTGTCTCCAGCCCCTGCCTCCAAATTCAGTTTGTGACTTCACTTTGGAAACCTACAGGTTTATTCACGTGCTCTAGTACACAGTGGGAGGTATCTTCTGATTGCTTTTCTAAGTAGTATGGAAATTTATTTCTTCATTAACATAAGTCATGTTATGAGAACTGTTCTGACTCCTAATAATAAAGACCCAAATTAAAGGGATTGATCTAATAAACACTTTTTTTACTCCATATACATAAATTTCAGAGGTAGGCAGTTTGAGGCTAGTATTGTGGCTCCTTGGTCAACAGAGAACCAAGCACTTTCTACTTTTCTGTTTGGCTTTCCTTTAACACAAGGCGTTTAAACTTGTCCCTTCATGGTCACAAGGTGGCTGCTGTATCTTCAGCTATCACAAACACATTCCAGCCAGACAAAGAGGAAGGTGAGAGGACAAAGAGGTACGCCTCCCGTCTGAGTCAGCCCCACCAAGTTCACAGACATCCACCTCTTCCATTTATATTTCACTGGCCATCCCTAAATACAAGGTAAATATTTTGTTGTCTCAAATAAATTGGATATATTATCTTTATGCCACCACTTTTGGTTCCTCTACAGTGTACATTAGCTTACTTCCTGGTCCTCATTATGTTGTAGTTAGATGGGGTGGGACTCAATTTTTAAAATAAATATGTGTTTAGATTTTCAGGGCCCTTGGCTATTTTGCCAAAACTGAAATCAACAGTTATAAAAATGGATAAAACATTACATGTCAGAATCATTGACTATACCAAACTTGAAACACTATAGAGGGAGCACTGTAGAACTGGCAAAATTAACTCACACAATTGCTAATTAACTCAGCTTCGTGTTTACTGAGAGGCTTCCGTGATGGCTGGGATCCAGTTACCGATGGTGAGTACCGAGAACAATCAATATGGCCCTGTGCTTGAGGACAGGTGACTCACAGATACCTGGAGGCAGGGGAAAGCCACCAAATGGTTTACACAGAGGACGGATGTGGGCACATTTGTGTTTGTGAAGATAGCTCAGACTATGTAGGGTGAACAGGAAGAGAAAAGAGGCAGGAGGCAGGGGATTTCATTCCAGAGGCCAAATATTGCTTAGCATTGCTGTGGCTGTCCAATCACCGCACCTTGCCTTCTGTGCCACGTTCCTCGTCTGTCCCCAGATTCTCACTATCTCCCACCCTCAGGTTTCTCTCACCTCAAACTTTTAATTCCATGCTTACTCTTTCTGGAAGTCCTGGGATAGTCGAAGCGATTTTTCTGGAGTCAAGAGTCTATGCTGTCTACATTCATTCATTCTTCGTACATTTCCTATACGGTCTCTGGGCTCCGCAATAAAGATAGGGTTGAAAAGGTAAATCGGACTCAAGTCTTGCCCTCAAGGCAGGCACAAATTATTTTTGCTTTTCTTTCTGCTTAATTTAAGAGTACTAAGAACCTAGAGGTAATTTTGGCTGGGGAAGGCGGATAGGGGAGAAGAGCCGAACAAGAAGCGAGCATCTGGGGTGGAGGGCAGTGGAGTCCGGGCGGTCTGCGTGTCCTCGTGGTGGTTTCTCCTAACCCCAGATTGCCCCTCCGCTTCCTCCGCTTCCTCCTCCTCCTGTCTCCTCTCAGCCAATCTTGGCTTCCATTCAAACTTTCCGGAAATCCCCTACCCAATTTCCAGCTTTTGAAACAATGACTCTCTGGAGACTATTCTCATTGTCCTTGGAACTAGAACAATGAGGGAGCAGAGCCTCCTCTCTGGCTTCAGGCTACATCCCTGCTCCCAGCCTTCACCCCAGAGCAAAAGCTTCCTCAACTCCAGTCCTTGTCCCCATCTGCCCGGAGGCCGGAAGCTGGGGGAGGTAGACAGAAAGCACTTTCCATTAACTGCTTCTGAAACCAAAAGTCAGCCCAAGTCCTTAAGTACTGTGCAGGGCCTGTCCTCCCGTAGCTAGACTTAGAGGGGAATCCGTCCACACCACGGCAGCTGGACGCTTGGACAGGCTGGGGATGGGCAGGCGAGCCCAGGGTTTGATTCCTGTGTCTTCTGAATCTTTTGAAGCCTCGGTTTCCCCCAGGCACGGAGGTGGGAGGGCCAGAGCCATTCTCTAGGGATTGGCAGTCTCCTCTTTTCTCACTGCCCAGCTCCTCTCCTCCCAGCTCTGACCCTGGGAGACCCCAGTCCCCTCCTTGACCAGTTCTGCCCAAAGGGCTGGTAGGTGGGGGAGGGGCGCGGGCGGGTTTTTCTTGCCCCGTCCCGGCGCCAGGCTGGATCGGGTTACTGGAGGCAGTCTGGATTTGAATGCGCAAATAAACAGAAGTCGCTTTGATCCAGGAGGCTGGGAGGGAGGGAGAAGAAAGCTGAGTGCCCTGGTCAGAGAAGTGCACGCTGGGCACTTAAAGAGCGTTTGGGGCGATGTGGAGCGTGAGCTGTCCTTATTCCTCTGACTGGACCAAAAACCCTATTTAAAAAAAAAACAAACAGCAGCTCCCCAGAAGGAGGCAGGGACACACGTGCGCACCTCAGGCGTTTCAGGCCTCTTACCCCATTGGCCTTCCCTCCTGTTACCGGGAGAGGAGAGGGGGCTTGGAGCCCACCCTCCCTCACGGCTCGCCCTCCTTTGGGACGTCTTGGGGGCCTCTTGGGAGCGGGAGGGCAGGAACGGAACTCTGCAGTGTGGGGGGTTCAGGGCGGCCGCAGGTTGAGGGGGTGGGGCCTGTGGTCTCCCTGGGCCCCCATCCACAGCCCCAGGCAGGCCCAGAGAGGGAGGGACAAAGGAGGAACGGGGAGGGACAGAGGGAGCAGCGATGAAACGGTAAGTAAAGGCAAACAAAAGTGAACGGGGGAGACAAAAGCTGGGAACAATATTCCCCAGGCAATAGGCTGGGGGAACAATAGGGACACTGACAGCCCCACAAAGCGCCAGTGTCTCCAAGTAGACGTTATCTCAGGCAGTGGTTGGCAGCCCCGCTCTGGCTGCAGCTATTTTCAGTGCCGCTTTTGTGCCATGCTGAACAATATTCCTTGCATGGCTGCTGATGGAAAGATGAGAAGGTTTCTGTTTGATTCTCCTCTTTCCCTCCCCCATCTCCGTTTCCAGCCCCCTCCAGCTACAAGCATTCTGAGCTCAAGTCACTGGCCTGGTGAGGGGTGTGTGTGTATGTTGTGTGTGTGCTTGTGTTGGGAGGGCACCAAGCCAGAAGGGTCTCTGTCAGGCCTTCCAGTGGCCCTCAACCTCACCAGGTCTCCATGGAGGGCGGAGAGGAGGTGAGAGCTGGGCAAACAGGTGCTGGAGAGCTGGGCTACGTGAGGACGGCTCAGGGACGGCTCAGGGAGGTGGAGTCGCCTTAGCGATCCAGGACTAGCCCCGCCAGGCCCTTTCAGAAGGCCTACTCAGCAAGTGTTTTGCCCATTGCCACTGGCTGTTCACTTAATAGGCAAGGCCTGACGGGTCCCACCCTGCCTTCTGCGCCCTTCCTCCTTTGCACCAGCAAGTGTTCCCCGTCCTACTTCCCAGAGCTACTGCTTTCTCCCAGCTTTGTTTATAGTATTTCCAGTTCTTTGACTAGCTTCCAACTTTCCCCCCAACCTCTGCCACTCCAGGTTGAACCTAAGGGCCAGGGCAACTAGTCCTAGCTCGGGAAAAGCCTGTCTGGTAGCGCTGGCCTTTCTGTAGCTTGACGGCCATTCCCAGCGGAGTGCGCCTGACCGCAGTCTAGCCATTCCCCACTCAGTGTCTCCACCCTCTTCCTTCCTAAAGAGGCCCTGACCCCAGCCCATCAGGTCACAGGTGTCCTTGGCATGGGATTGGCACCCTTTGAGTTTCCTCAGACTTGTCTCACTACAGCTGCCCTCGTGGCTTAGAAAGAAACCTACACTTTTTCAGCTAACTCATCTCTTGTTATTATCCTTATTCTTCTGTTCAGATTACTTTTCTAGGTGGCCAAACTACTACATTTAAGGTTTCTGGCATCCACAAGAAAATCGAGACCAAACTTCTCAGGAAGGCATTGATATAAGAGTTTTGGGGAGAGTGCCCTCCTGGGAAACTAGACACTCAGAGGAAATCCCAGAGGTTGAACCATCACTTAACTTGTGGGATTTGCGGCCCTTTGTCTGCCTTTCTCAATACAGGTTAGCTCCCTGAAGGCAGGAAACACATCTTACACATCTATTGGCTCCCTCATGGCATCAGGCCACATAATAAGTTCTCAATGAACACTTGCTGAATGGGACCAAATTTAAAGACTCTAAAGGAAACCAAAAGCTCATCTAGTACCTTGCTACTCAAAGTGTGGTCCCTGGAGCAGCAGCGTTAGCATCATCTGGGAGTTTGTTAGAAAAGCAGTCTCAGGCTCTACCTCACAACTGCTGAATCCTAACCTGCATTTGAACAAGCTCCACAGGTATTTCACATATAAAAGAAGCATTGATCTAGTATAGCTTCTCCCTCCCCACCTCCCCACAACTCTTGCCTACTTCCCAATGTATTGTCATCCATAGCACAGAAGAATAGAAAATGTGCTAGACCATCTACAGGAAGATCTCTGTAGAGATGAGCTCACCATCCATGGCCTTGGAGCCCACTGTCTAGGCCACAGTTAGAGTCAAATCAGAATTAAATTAGCATTCAAAGAGTTTAGGAGTGGGACCTTGTACTTAGTATATGCCCGTCAGAGCTTGTTAAAGGGGAAGGTTTAAGTAATTTATTATGACCTCCCTGGATGATCCCTGTGACAAGTAATTCTGTGGACAGGTGGTACTCAGACATTTGGTCAAACATTATTCTGGATGTGTCTGTGAGGATGTTTCTGCATGAAATTAACATATGAATTGGTAGACTGAGTAAAGCACACTGTCTTCCTTAATGTGGGTCGGCTTCATCCAATCAATTGAAGACCTGAATAGAACAAATAAAAAGACCGAATGAGAGGGAACTTCGCCTGCGCCGACTGCCAACTGGTCTTCTGTCCTCAGACTGGAAACGTAACATCAGCTTTTGGACCGTAACTTACACCCCCAGCTCCCCTGCCTCTCGGGCCTCTGGACTTGGACTGGAGCTGCGTCGTCGGCCCTCCTGGGTCCACAGCTTGCTAACTGCAGATCTTGTAACTTAGAATCATGTGAGCTAATTCCTTATGACAAATCTCTTCATATATATATAGAGAGAGAGAGAAATGTAGATCATATATATATATGGTTCTGTTTCTCTTGAGAACTCTGACCAATACAGATTTTGGTGCCAAGAAGAAAGGGCCTTTGGAACTGGGAGCTGGATAGAGGCTGCAGGTTTTTGACACGTATGTTAGATATGGGTGTTAAGGATGATTCTGATGGGGTCTCAGAAATGAGGAACGTGTTATCAGAAACTAGGGGAAATATAATCCTTGTTGTAAGGCAGCAAAGGACTTGGCTGAACTATGCTCTAGTGTTTTGTAGAAGGTAGAACTTCGAGCAATGAAATTGGATACTCAGCTGGAGAGATTTCCAAGCAAAGTACTGAAGGAACAACTGGGTTCTTCTGGACTCAGTAAAATGTGAAAGGCAAGAGAGAGATTGAAAAAAGAATTATTAAGTAAAAAGGAACCAGACTTGCAGATTACGAAAATTATCAGCCTATCCATATTTTTTTAAATGAGAAAGTCTTGTTCTAAAGAGAACACTAAGGGTGTGGCAAAACAACCATTTGCTAAAGAGATTATGGATGCAACTCATGGATTTAACCAGGCATCTCAGCCGACGCCAGGGATAGAGATGTGATTATACAAGCAAGGACACTGCCAATGTGAACTAGAGGGGACAGAGAAAGTGAAACAATACGAAGGAAGGCCATTGGACTTTTTAGATCCTACAGACAGAATCGTAAACTATTTGGCTGCAAGTGTACGGGATTCTTCAAGGAAAAGGAAGAACGACCCCAAGGCTGCCCCCTTGGCTTCAAAGGGTGGGGCCGTTGCCTCGGCTGCAACAGGCCAGAAAGCTTCCGGAGGAGCAGAGCTGTGGAGGAGGGACCACTGCCCCAGTGGGTCCAGAAGTTAGGGCATCAATTCAAAGAGGATTCCTCGTAAGCCTTAAGATCTAATGGAGTGTACCCTGCTAGGTTTGGGGATTTACGTGAGACCCATGGCCCATTTCTTCCCTCGGCTTCCATTTGGAATGGGAATGTCTATCCTGTGCCTGTCACCACTGTATTTAGAAGTGCATGACTTCTCTGATTTCACAGGTTCAGAGCTGGAGAGGAATTTTGTCCCCGGATGGATGTACCTCAAGTGTCATGCAGACCTTATTTAGATGATATTTAGGTGGGACTTTAGACTTTAGGGTTGGTACTATAATGAGTTAAGACTTTTGGGGGCTGATGCGATAGGATCAATGAATTTTACATACAATAAATCATGGATTTGGGGGGTTCAAGGGTAGAATGCTATGGACCAAATTGTGTGCCCCCTGAAAATTCATACGTTGAAGCCCTAAATCCCAACGTGACTTTATTTGGAGTACGGAAGTAATTAAGGTTCAATGAAGTCATAAGGGTGGGGCCCTGTAAATGTAGTGTGCTGTATAAGAGGAGACTCCAGACAGCTCGCTTTCTGCACCCCGGGCAAGGACACAGGGAGAAGGCGGCCGTCTGGAAGCCAGGAAGAGGGTTCTCACCAGAAACTGATCGTGCTAGACCTTGATCTGGGGCTTCCCAGTCTCCAGAACTGTGAGGAAATGAATTTCTGTTGTTTAAGCCACCCAGTGTATGGTACTTTATTATGGCAATGGGGGAGACTAATATAACGTCTAATGATGTGAGAGGCAGAGGGGCCTCTAGGCCTGCAAGGGGTGGACGGACTGAAGGGCTCTTGAAGGGCCTCAGTGTGGAGGACACATGGAATCTCATTATTCTTCCGAAGCAGAGATGGCAGCATCTCCTTTCCTCTGATGTGTTTGGCGCAAGCAGGACAACAGCAGTGAGCCGGGTTGGGGGGGGGGGGGGGCGACCATTACAATGATGTCAATCCAAAATGCTTTTCTAACACTGAGAGAAGATTTTGCTGCTATTGCTCAGACAATGGTGGTGTTATCTCCTCAACTTGTGTGCGTGGGGAGTTACCCATGAATGGAGACATGTTTTTACAATCACTATTTTTCCCTCCTATGGGTCAGGAAAAACCCACAACACCATTGTTGGTGCTCACTTACGAGAAGGCATTATCCGCGTGGTTGTTTTAATCCCCGTGTGTTCTATTTCATCATCTTCTGTAAAGATCGTCGTGACTCCCACATATTCAACCAATCTAAAAGAATTTACAAACCATTGCAGAGTATTTATCTGACTGTCTTCCCTTACGAAACTAGTCAATTCCCTCCAGTGAAATGAATAGCAGTGTCTTTCTGATCTGTGGGTGTCATGCTTTGGGAGGCAGGGAGGGTGTCTGGGACTGGAGATCTACTGGACAGCCAAACTGGAAAATCAACTTTCCAGGAGATTCTTCCTGACTCCTCCCAGGCTGTTTATCTCAGATATCCTCCATTCTCATTTCCCAGATCAGGGGAAGGCAGAGAGGAAAAAAAATATTAAGGTTTGAGATGGACTGCCTACCGCTGAACATATTTGTAATTAGTTCTGAATTCTCAGCAACTCAGGACAGGGGTCAATGTATGTTTTTTCAACATTCAGCAAGCAGCAGCCAGAGCAGCTGTGTTCTTAGATCTGCACAGCACAGCCTGGGCAGGTCTGGGGTATCAGACAAGAGCCTCACATGCTCTCCTACGCCTTCAGCATGTTTGTGTGTCTTTCCTGACATGGCCTACCCACCCAAGACTGGCTTCCTCTGAAATATGGGAAGGTCCCCTGGCTACCCCATACAGAAGATGGCACCATCTTCTGGAGTCTGAAAACAGTCCTATAGGACCCAGGCAGCTAGTGCTAGGCAATGGCTAAGAGTTACCAAGGAAGTTCAACAAAGTGGAAATCAAGTCACTGCAGGGATGACCTAAGGTGGGGGACTGGGGAGCCTACTCATAGAATGCCAATGAGGGGTAGCAGAATATGTCTTGGCATAGGATTGTTTTGAGCTGGAGGCAATTAAGAAGCAGCAGACACATGAAAAGCTCTCTGCCTTCACCCTGTTTGTTTAAAAGCAGGGCATAAATTTGTAAAGGTGCGTCCCCTCCCCTACTCTACCAGGAAGAACAGAGGCTAATGACTGGAGATAGCGCTAGACCCTTATCAGCCCAGAGATGGCATCTACTTAACAACTTTACTGAAACAACCCTTATCCTCCATTAGCTCTTCCGTAGTTTTACTTCCCACCAATCATTGCCTTAGAAACTCAAAGTCCTTTTCCTTTGTCTTGTCACTTCCCTAAAAATTATTGTTGAGATGCTGTATAAGCCCAAGTTCTCACCACCTCTTTGGGTTATTCACCATAAACTCCACATGTACACAGCAATGCATATGGTAATAAACTTGTATTGTTTTTCTCTTGTTAATGAGTCACTTATCAGTTTAATTTATAGGGTCCCAGCCAATGAACCTAAAATGGGAGGAGGGAAAATAGTTCCACCCCACGACATCAGGGAAAAGCAAGGGCCTCTGGGCTCCTTGGGAGATGAGGGGAGGGTGGCCCTCCAAAAAAAGGGCCTTCTGAGTTGCGGAAGGTGAAGAAGGGATTTCAGCATCTGCTGATAAATAGTCACATGTAAACTAACTGCAAACTTGAGCTCTTAGAGTTAATAATGCAATTTTTATTTGTTTGCCATAGGCCCTAATTAGACCCCTAGGGAGAGTCATAACATGTGCACGGTCTCCACCACTCTCCGCTCCCATGGCCTCCCCCATCCCATCTGACACACACCTGGAAGCAGGTGGGTTGTCAGTCTCCCTTTAAGGGGCTCATTTCCAGTTGGTATGCAGAAGGTCCACAGAAACTGCCATCCGAATGAGGCCTCCTGGAATGAGCAAAGTGTGTGGCTAGACTAATTTTTTATTTTCAAATTAATGCCACGTCACAGAGGCACCAAAGTCTCCCCACTCCCTTCCTCAACCCCGAATCCCAGATTCCTAGATTGCTTTCATTGCACATTTGTGGCTCTGCCTGCTATCCTTGGAGGGAAGTGTAATCTCAGCCGACCCTTCACTTTTCATGAGATACTAATTTAGGCTCTGCTGGTGGGCTAGTTGTCCTATACCAAGGACTACTTTCCTTCTAGGTGAGAAGTTTTAAGTCTTGAGATAAAATTATCCTTCTTTTCTTCAAAATCCTATTCAAAATTCAGGCATTCCAGGATTAAATCCTGGCTTAAGGCAGCCAAGCTGTGGTCATCGACCTGCCCCTTTCGTGGGACTCATTACCTGCTTAGCATTGCATCCATCTTCACTCTGACCTGTTTGTTGGTTTCTTATACTCACTCCTGGCCCACGTTTTCTCCATGAGTGACCCTGCTGTTGTCACTGGGCATTGAGCTATGACTTGAAAGAGGCATCCTCTAGCAATGCCTCAGGATTAAAATCAAATACGCAAATAATCTTTCGGTAGCCACTGTCCTGGGAAGAATACTGCAAGATGAGCAGGGAGATGCAGTGAGGTGGAGGCTACCCCTGCCCTCAAACGGTGGACAGCGAGCTGGAGAGAGAGACTTAAGCGTGTGTAGAGTGAACTGGTATCATGATACTTCAAGATGACGATAAACTAGAACTGAGAAGGAAGTATAAGAATGTTCAAAGAAGATAAAGCCCATGTAGGTAGTACAAGGGGCAATAGAAAACAAGCCTTGAAGTAAGGTGGAGTTGGGTAGGCAAAAAGGAGAAAGAACACTATTATGGCCTCAGGAAATGATATAAACACAGATGCAGTCCGTTCTGCTATAAGGCTTGTTTTGAAAACATGCATTAGTTCCAATCTGATTCATATACTAGGCAACGCTTCGAGCATAATGCAAATTTTGCAGCTGCTTATGCTTGATTTTGCTCTGAGAAACACTATGTGAATGGAGAAAAGTGCACCTAGCTGAACCAAGCAGGGTAGGAATACATAAGATGTACACAAGCACACCCCTCAAATATCTACCCCCTACCTAAGGTCTCAGACTGGTGTAAACTGCATCCATCCTTTTCTGGTGTGATAACTTGCTTTCCAATCTCATTTCATTTTATATATGTACCACATCTTTTTTATCCATTCATCTGTTGATGGACACTTTGGTTGCTTCTGTATCTCAGTTATTGTAAACAATGGGTCAATAAACATAGGAGTGCATTTAACTTTTTGAATCAGTGATTTTATTTTCTTCTGGTAAATTCTCAGAAGTGGAATTACTGGGCTGTATGGTATTTCTATTTTCAGTTTTTTGAGGAACCTCCATATTGCTTTCCACAATGGCTGGAATTTACAATCTCAGCAGCAGTGTAGGAGGGTTCTCTTTTCCTCACAACCTCACCAAAACGTATGATTTCTTGTCTTTTGGATAATGGTCATTGTAACTTGTGTGAGGTGATATCTCTTTGTAGTTTTGATTAGCATTTTTCCCTGGTAATTAGTGATGTTGAGCATCTTTTCATGTGTCTGCTGGTCATCTGTATTTCTTCTTTGGAAAAATGTCTATTCAGGCCCTCTGCCCATTTTTTAATTTGGTTATTTGCTTTCTTGGTTTTGAGTTGTCTGAATTATTTATATATTTTGGATATTAGCCCCAATGGGATATATCATTTGCAAATATATTCTCCCATATGGAAGGTTGCCTTTTTGTTTTGTTATGGTTTCCTTTGCTGTGCAGAAGCTTTTTAGTTTGATGTAGTCCCACTTGTTTATTTTTGCTTTTGTTTCTCTTGCCCTAAGAGATGTATTCAGAAAAAAATTGCTCATGCTGCTCTGCAAGAGATTCCTGTGTATGTTTTCTTCTAGAAGTTTTATGGCTTCATGTCTTACATTTAGGTCTTTAATCCATTTAGAGTTTACTTTTCTGTACAGTGTAAGACAGTGAGCCAGTTTCATTCTTTTTCATGTAGCTGTCCAGTTTTCCCAACACCATTTATTGAAGAGATTGTCTTTTCCCCATTGTATATTTTTGCCTCCTTTTTCATATATGAATTGACTACATAGTTATGGGTTTATTTCTGAGCCTCTATTCTGTTCCATTGATCTATGGGTCTGTTCTTGTGCCAGTACCATACTGTTTTAATCACTGTAGCTTTGTAGTATCATTTGAAGTCAGGGAGTATGATACCCCCAGCTTTGTTCTTCTTTCTCAAGATTGCTTTGGCTATACAGTCTTTTGTGGTTCCACAAACATTTTAGGATTATTTACTGTAATTTATTGAAAAATGCCACTGATGTTTTGATGAGGATGCATTGAATCTGTAAATTGCTTTGGGCAGGATGGTCATTTTGACATGTCCATGGGTTAGCTTTTCATTTATTTGTGACTTCTTAATTTTCTTTCATCAGTGTCTTATCATTTTCAGATAAGATCTTTCACCTCCTTGGTTATGTTTATTCCTAGGTATTTTATTCTTCTTGGTGCAATTGTAAATGAAATTGTTTTCCCAATTTCTATTTCTGCTAATTCATTATTGATTTTATATCCTGCAACTTTAATGAATTCATTTTAATTCTAATAGTTTTTGGTGGATTCTTCAGTTTTTCGAAAGATACATATAGTATCATGTCATCAGCAAATAGGGACAGCATTACTTTTTCCTTACCAATTTAGATGCATTTTGTTTCCTTTTCTTATCTGATTGCTGTGAATAGGACTTCCATGATGAATAAAAGTGGTGAGAGTGGGCATCCTTGTCTTGTTCCTGATCTTAGAGGAAAGGCTTGCTTTTCCCCATTGAATATGATGTGAACTGTGGGTTTGTCATGTTTGGCTTCTATTAGGTTGAGGTGTGTTCCCTCTACACCTACTTCACTGAGAGTTTTAGCATGAATGGATGTTGAATTTTGTCTAATGCTTTTTCAGCAACTATTGAAATGATCATATGGTTTTTAATCCCTCCCTTTGTTGATGTGGTGTATCATATTGATTGATTTATGGACATTATACCATTCTCATTCTGGTTTCCCTGGAATAAATCCCACTTGGTCATGAAGAATGATCCTTTTGTATTTTGGTTTGCTAATATATTTTGGGGATTTCTGCATGTATGTTCATCAAGGATATTAGTCTGTGCTGTCCTTCCCTCCCTCCCTTCCTTTCTTCCTTCCTTCCTTCCTTCCCTCTCTCTCTCTCTCTCTCTCTCTCTTTGTCTCTTTCTTTCTTTTTGTAGTGTCTTTGTCTGGGTTTGGTATTAGAGTAGTGCTGGTCTCATACAATGAGTTTGGAAGTATTCCCTCCTCTTCCATTTTTTGGAATATTTTAAGAAGGATGGATATTAGTTCTTCTTTAAATGTTTGGTAGAATCCACCCATGAAGCCTCCTGGTTCTGGACTTTTGTTTGTTGGGAGCTTTTTGATTACCAGTTCAGTATATCATTACTAGTATTGACTTGTTTGGATTTTCTGTTTCTTCCTCAGTCAGTCTTGGAAGACTGTGTGTGTCTAGGAATTTATCCATTTCTCCTAGGTTGTCCAGTTCATTGGCATGTAACCTTTTATAGAACTCCCTTAAAATTTTTTGAATTTCTGTAGTGTCTGTTGTAACTTCTCCTTTTTCATTTCTGATTATTTGTGTCCTCTCTTTTTTCTTGATAAATATTGCTCAGGGTTTGTCTATTTTGTTTATCTTCTCAAAGAACCAGTTCTTGGTTTCATTGATTTTTTTTCTATTGTTTTCTTAGTCTCTATTTTGTTTCTGCTTTGATCTTTATTATGTCCCTCCATCTACTAACTTCGGGCTTTGTTTGTTCCTCTTTTTCTAGTTCCTTTAGTTGTGAGGTTAGATTGTTTATTTGGGATTTTTCCAGTTTCTTGAGGTAGTCCTGTATTACTATGTACTTCCCTCTAAGGTCACTTTTGCTGCATCCCATTTATGTTTAACCATTTTATTTCCATTTTCATTTGTTTCCATGTACTGCTTGATTTCTTTTTTGATCTGTTCATTGATCTACTGATTATTTAGAAGCATCTTGTTTAGCTACCACATTTTGTGTTTCTTCCAGTTTTTTTTGTAATTGATTTCTAGTTTCATACTTTTGTTATCTGAAAAGATGCTTAATACAATTTCAGTCATCTAAAATTTATTGAGACTTATTTTGTGTCCCAATATGTGATCTATGGAGAGCATTCCATGTGCACTTGAGAAGAATGTGCATTCCGCTGCTTTGGGCTATAATGTTCTATATTATGTATCTGTCAAGTCCCTCTGGTCTAATGTGTTCTGCAACACCACTCTTCCCTTACTGATTTTTTAGTCTGGATGACCTATCCATTGATGTATTGGAGTACTTTTGATGTATCCCCTACTTTATTATGTTACTGTCGATTTCTCCCTTTAGGTCTGTTTAGTATTTGCTTTATGCATTTAGATATTCCTGTGTTGTGTACATAGATATTCACAATTGTTACATCCTCTTGTTGGGTTGATCCCTTTGTTATTATGTAATGCCCTTCTTTGTCTCTTGTTACTTTCCTTGTTTTGCAGTCTATTTTGTCTAATATAAATATTGCTACTACTGCTTTTTTTTCTCTCTTCTATTTGCATGGAATATCTTTTTTCCATCCATTCACTTTCAGTCTTTATGTACACTTTAGGTCTGAAATGAGTCTCTTGTAGACAGTATATAGATGGGTCTTGTTTCTTGATTCCTTAAGCCATCCTATGTCTTTTGATTTGTGTATTTAGTACATTTACATTGAAAATAATTATGGATAGGTGTGTCCTTCTTGCCGTTTTGTTGATTGTTTTCTGGTTGCTTTTGTAGTTCCTCTCTGTTCCTTTCTTCTTCTTTTGCTTTATTCCCTTGTGATTTGATGATTTGATTGGATTTCTTTCTCTGATTTTTTGGGGGCATCTATTATAGGCTTCAAGTTTGTGGTTACCATAATGTTCACATATTGTTTCTTATATATGTGACAATTAGGCTGATGGTTTCTTAATTTTTTTAAAATTCTAAAAGAACTACTTTTTATTCTTACTCCTCTGCATTTTAGGTATATGATGTCAAAATCTACACCTTTTATTTTGTGTATCTCTTGACTAATTTTGTGTATAGATGATTTTACTACTTTTGTCTTTTGAACTTCATACTGGTTTTGGAAGTGATTGGTCTACTACCTTTACTCTAGGTTTGTTTTCTTTGATAAAAAACATTTAAACTTAAAAACATTTCCATGTAAATAAGCTTCTTTAACATATTCTATAAGGCTATAAGGCTTGTTAAATAGCGATGAATTCTTTTAACCTCCGTTTATCTGGAAAACTTTCAATTTTGCCTCCAATTCTAAATGATAATGTTATTGGGTAGAGTATTCTCGGCTGTAGACTTTTTTCTTTCAGCACTTCAAATATTTCGTGTCATTCACTTCTGGCCTGTAATGTTTATGCTGAGAAATCTGCTGATAGTCTTACGGAGTTACCACTGCAGGTAACTGTCTTCTTTTCTCTTGCTGCTTTTAAGATTCTCTCTGTATCTTTAATTTTTGCCATTTTAAGTACTCTCTTGATGTGGACCTCATTGGGCTCATCATTTTAGGGCCTCTCTCTGCTTCCAGGACCTGGATGTCTGCCTCCTTCCACAGATTGGGGACATTTTCAGCTGTTATTTCTTCAGATAGACTTTCTGTTCCTTTGTCTCTTTCTTCTCCTTCTGGGACCCCTATTCTATGAATATTTTTTCATTTGGAGTTGTCAGAGGGCTCTCTTAATATCATCTCATTTTTAAGAATTCTCTTCTCTCTGCTCCTCAGCTCGGCTACCTTCCATTACCCCGTCTTCCTCACAGATATGTTCCTCTGTCTCCTCCACCGTATTGCTCACTCACTCTATTGTATTTTTCATTTTGGTTATTGTGCTCTTCAGCTCTGAAAAGCTCTTTTTTTATTTTCATTTCTCTTTGTTGAAGTTCTTGCTAACATCGTCAATTCTTTTCCCCACTTCAATGAGCATCTTTATGACCATTACTTTGAATTCTTTATCAGAAAGCCTGCTTATCTCCATTTCATTTAGCACTTTTCCTGATGTTTTGTCTTGTTCTTTTGTTTGGAACATTCTCCTCTGCCTCCTCATTTTTGTCTGGATCTCTGTGTTTTCTCCTTTGTGGTAGATAGATCAACTTATGCCTTCTGGTTTTGAAAGTAGTGGCTTTATGAAGTGGGCATCCTGTAGTGCCCAGAAGAACAAAACCCCTTGCTTACCAGAGCCCAGTCCTCTGTTGTGGCTGAGCCAGGACTGCTGGTGATGGGCTGCAGGCAGGGCCTGCCCTCTGCCTGTTTGCCAGCAACGGTGGATCCCCACTGCTGTGCCTTTGTGTGATGTCTGGCATCTCTGCTAGGATGCACTGTGGGTAGGGCCGCCCTCTGCCTGTCTGCTGGCGATGGCCAACTTCCACTGGGCTGAGCGTGTTGGGTGAGGCATGTCTGCAGGGGAACGCCAGGACTGAGCCAGCAGAGTAGGGAGAGAGTTTCAACACTGTCTCCTGCAGGTGCCTGACCAGTTGGGCTGAAGGAGGCCTGGAAAAGTATCGACCACCTGCTCTTCTCCAGAGAGAGCTCCCTCAGACCCCACCCCTGCAGCACACTTCCTAAAGCCTACCAGGTTTTCAGAGAGCCTCTTGTTGGGTCTCAGAGGGATCAACAGAGCATGCTGGTCCTCCACACGTGACCAGAGACTTGGTCCCCTACAACACTGTAACTCTTTTTGGTGTCCAGCCCTGTGTATGATCAAAGCCCAGTGCAATGGCGACTCACCTTCCTGAAGCAGATCCCCAAGTCCAGGAGCGCCCCATTCCTGAGCATTTGCCCCCTCCCTTCTCTTCTCTCTCATCTGTAGACTGGGATATGGGGAAGGGCATGGATCCCAATCAGTCATGGCTCTGCCCCTTTACCTTTATCAATGTGGTATTTTCTTCTTTGACAGGTGTAGATGGTCTGTTCTGCCGTTTTCAGAGTTAGTTGTATCTGTTGTAGTTGCTTCCTCAGTGTGTGCATAGGAGGAGGTTATCACAGTGATCTCATATGCCACCATCTTCCTCTGACTCCAAGAAATAATTTTTTAAAGGCAGGAGATGTAACAGCATGTTTGTGTGCTGAGGAAGTGATTACAGGGAGGTGGGAAAACAGGGGAGGATTGCTGGGGCGAAGTCTTGAGCAGGTGAGAAGAAATAGGATCTAGTGTATGATTGGACCCATTGTCCCCATCAGGAGGCCCAGACAGTGTGTCGCCCAGGAGGTGGGTAGAGGGGGTAAGGCCTTCAGAGGAGGTGTTGGAGTTTTGGAGGAAACAGGAGGAGATGTGACAGTGTCATCCAGGAGAGCTGGAAATAAGGCATGATTGCTGTGCAGTGTTAGGATCACGTGAGATTAATGGTCATGAATCCAATGCAGACTGGTCAGCACGGCCATGTATTGTTCCCAGCCATGTTCAGCTGCATGGGACTAGGTGCCGAGTAGTAGGAGAACTGGGTTTAAACAAAGCTGTGGGTTGCTAAGTGAGCATGACGTGAGTAAGAAGTGTCTGGCTCTCCTTATGTATGTCCTGTAGCTGTGAAGACAGCATGTGCTGGTTTGCCCAGGATAGTCCTTTTTATACCTGTTTTCCCAAGGTGATTAGTAACAATGCCCCCTGTCACTTTCAAAGCTATTTTGATTTGGGCAATAAATGAAATGATCATTCAACCAGGGAGCCAACATGGAGTCCCTGGAGTTTTCTGAACAAATTATTGGTCATTGTTTGACATTTAAGCACTAAATGAATTGTAAATTCCTTGAGGTCATTGTCATGTTTCATACTTCTTGTCCCATGTATCTAGCATAACATTTACATGTGATTTTCTTATTGCTCATTCAACCCAGCATAAACACAGGTATTTAGGACTAGAAGAGCCATTGAAGATAATCCCAGTTTGAGCCAAACTCTCCTAAATCTCAAAACAAACGAAGGGGATTGAGGCAATTTATACATTAAGAGGACATTTCATAACCCTGCTCTGGGGGACAGTGGGGACAGGTCTTGAGTAGGTAAGTGTAGCAGGAAGGCCACCCAAGGCTGAGAATCATGCAGGGGGCAGGCTGACCTAAGAAGTATTTCAAATGTAACTGTTTTGGTTACCTGGTGCTTTGTAACAAATCACCCTAATATTTAATAACTTAAAACAGCAGCAATTATTTTACTCTCTCTGATTCTGTGGGTCAGGAATTTGAGTAGGGGTTGGCTGGGCACTTGTGGCTTGGGACCTGTTACACCGTTGCTGTCAACTGGCTAGAGCTGGAAGAGTAGGGCCCTGCGCAGTTTGGGGCTAGCAAGTAATTTCATCCTGTTCATGTGGTGGCAGGGCCTTTCTGTGTGGTCTCCTGCTTGGGCTGATTTCATATACTCCTAGCGTGGTGGCCTCAGGATAATCAGGCTGCTTACGTGATGGCTGAGAACTTCAAGAGTGAATGTGCTGGCAACTTTGCCTTGGAAGTCAGTGTTACTTCCTTTTTAAAAAATTAATTAATATTTTATTGAGGTACATACTATAGAATATACAAAATGAGTGTGTGTACACACTCATGTCACCATCACCCAATGTCAAGATAACAAACATTCTCACTAATTTTTCCCCCATCCCGTTTCACCCATTTCCCCACACCCTGCCCCTCTGGCAACCATTAGTCTTTTCATTGGGTTTATGGTTCTATTTCTGTTTTGTTTGTTTATTTATTTTGCTTTTTGTATTCCACATATGAGTGAAACCAAATGGTATTTGTCTTTTCTCTGTTTGGCTTATTTCACTTAGCATAATACCCTGTAGTTCCATCTATATTGCTGTAAATGGCAAGATTTCATTCTTTTTTATGTCTGAGTAGTATTCCATTGCTTATAGTGTACCACATCTTTATCCATTCATCTATTGATAGATCCCAGTTGCTTGCATATCTTGGCTACTCTAAATAATGCTGTAGTAAGCACAGGCATACATATATTTTTTTGAATTAGTGGTTTTGTTTTCTTTGGGTAAATTGCCAGATGTGGAATTACTGACTCATATGGTTTTTCTATTTTCAATTTTTTAAGAAATCTCCATACTGCTTTGCATGGTGGCTAAACCAATTTACATTCCCACCAACAGTGCAGAAGGGGTCCCTTTTCTCCACATCTTTGCCAGCACTTGTAATTTCTTATTGACATTTGCCAGTCACTCATAGTGTTACTTCTGTCACAAGTCTGCCCAGTGTCAAAGAAGATGAGGTGGAAATCATTTCTCAGTGAGAGGAGCATACAAGTCCTTTTATAGGAAGATCACATGGGATGGGCAATATTGTTTTGTCCATTACTGGAAAATACATTTGTGACAACAGGTTTGGTTTCTTCTGTCTTCCTTACTTCCAAAGAATTTTTTTGGAAGGCTTAAGACCACATGTTCTTGTTTATTTGTTAACTTGAACCATTTTTATGTAGAGAATTCTTCCCCAAATGGAATTTCTTGGCTCCTCTTTCTAATATGCAGTGATGTATGTAAAGGGTTTGCCCAAAGTCCAAAGGGTTTAGAGGATGGAGACTGTACGCTGTCACCTCCTCAGAGAGAAACTTGACAGTGTGATACACACAAACCACTCCATTTCAGCAGTTCAAAATAGTTACCAGAATGACATCACATGTTTTAGTATTTTTACTGATGTGGAACAAATTACCACAATTTAACCTGCTTCAAACAACTCACGGTTGTTATCTCACAGTTTCTATGGGTCAGGAGTCTGGCAAGTTTTAGCTGGGTCCTCTGCTCATTGGTCACAAGGCTGAAATCAGTATCACCTTGTTCTGTCTTTATCTGGAGGCTCAGTCATGGACATGTCCATGTGCAAACCCCTCAGGCTACTGGCAGAGCTCATTTCCTCGTGTTGGTATGACTGAGGTCCCCGCAGCTGCTCTCAGCAACTAGAGGTTGTTGCTCTCAGGTCCTTTGACACGTAGCCTTCTCCACGGGCCATCTTGACACAGCAGCAGCCTACCACTTCAAGGCCGACGGCAGAATCTCTGACCGCAGGCAGGGCCCTGCTCCTTTTAAGGGCTCAGTGAGGTCAGACCCCTCCAGGATGATCTCCCATTCGACTTACTCAAAGTCGACTGATATGGAACCTTAAATACATCTTGCAGAATCCTTGCACCTTTGTCATATAACATAACCTTGCCCTGAGAGTGAAATCCATCCTACTCACAGGTCTCGCCATGTTCAAGGGCAGGGAATTGTTCAGGACATGCACTCTGGGGGATGGGAGTGGTAGGGCCACCTTGAAATTCACCTACTGCACTTGATCATCGGAGAGCTTCTGGGAAGTGGGTCTCTTATACATCAATTAAGTTTAAGTCTTTGAATCAGGCAGGACATGTGCTGCCCATTAAAGGGAGCTGGAAGGGTGAACTGGAGGGAAAACCCCCTCACCTCCCTAGTTTACAGTGTGGGTCAGGCAGAGCGCAGCTCGACTTAGAACTGTGCTTATGCCTCCCATTTAATAAACTGACGTAAAAGAAGTTATTTCTTAAAAAGCAAATAAGAAAGAGATAAACTAAAGAAAAAAAGATGGAAATAAACAGAAAGCTGAAGCTGTATAAAAGCAAGGCAACACTAAAGTGAGAAATGATACAGAGAAACAGAAAATATAATCAAGAACAAAAAGTTTAAATGAAATTTTTAAAAAGAGGTATAAAGTAGTAAGAAAAGACAAAGCATATGAAGAACAATTAAACTTTGCCCAAACAGTGCATGCTAAAGAGTGAAGGATTAAAACAAATAACTTTTAAAAGCTAAAATAATAAAGGTGAATAAAATGTAAGAAACAAGGAAATATAATAAATGTATCTAAATATGGAGCAAAAACAAATGAAGTTAAGGAATCTCATGCAAAGTCACTCAGAATTCTTGAAGCCGAAGCAACCATAAAATTCAACATACCTACGCGAGCGTCTTCTGGACCAGCTTTCCTATCTGAACCACAGAACACGAATGATTTGAGCGAATGTTTTCTCAATTCTCCCAAGGATGGTACTGAACTAGTACCATCTGCATGCAAAGGAGAGAAGTGAATGTATTGCCCTCAGCGGACGCCTTGAGCACTGGGCTTTCTTCTGTCACCAAACTGGCCGATCTGTGTCAAAAAGTATGCGACCACGAGAGATCAGTGGATTTGGCATAGAGTTCCGTGGTGCTTTTGAGAGAAAAGTTTTAGGCGAGCTGTGGAAAGTGAAGTCAAATTCCTGGGACATTTCCCCCTCGAGCGCTGCTCAGTCAGGTGGCGACTGACAAAACCCCAAGTCACTTTGGATCATTTACTGAAAATAAAAGCTATCAACAGATGTCTTGACTTCACCCAGAGGAACTTAAGAGGGACAGCACAGAATATTTATTTATTTGATTTTACTTCATGAGCCTCCTGGCCAAAGACACAGGGAGGACTTTTTAAAAGACATAGTTAGTGTCTTTTTAAAAAATAAAACTTTTTCCAAATGCAAATTTCAATGGGCCAAAACTGAAGTAAGTGCCGACTGACGCTAGACAAGCCCCCCAGATGCTCCTTTTTTTCCTCTTCCCTCCAGCATTACATTAGTGAAAAAAATGACTGCTAGTTTCACATGGTTGCATTCATCCTGGCCAGGGGTCCTACAAGAGCTTAGTTAAGACGTCCTCAGCTCTGGGCTCAGGGCCCACCAGAAGGTAACGGTGAGCACCACCTGCTAAATTCCGCTTGACTTCTTTGCTGCATGGACATGACTGATGAATCAGTCTTCCCTGGAAACAGTTATTTCCTCATTGTATTAGTTATCTGTTGCTGTATAAAAAGTCACTCCAAAACTTTAGTCACTGACCACAAATATTTATTATCTCGTGGTTTTTGTGGGCCAGGAACTCCAGGGCGTCTTAGCTGGGTGGTCCTGGGTAAATTCTCTCATGGAGTCGCAGTCAAGGTGCTGGCCCGGGCTGAAGTCATCTGAAGTCCGGACTGGGGCTAGGACCCCTCAAGATGGCTCATTCCCATGGCTTCTGGCAGAGGCCCTGGTTCCTCTCTGCTGCTCAGCTGGACGCCCCAGCCCCTCTCAGGCGATGTCTCCATGGGCCATTTGTGTGTCCTCACAACATGGCATAACTTCCCCTGGAAAGAAAGAGGAGACATTTTCAGTCCTTTTTTGAACTAGTCTACAAGTTCACACATTGTCACTTTGACTTTGTTCTATTTCTTCGCAGTGAGTCTCTAAATCTAGCCCACATTCAAGGGGAAGACAACTAGATTCCACCTCTTAAAGGGAAGAGTATTACGGGGGAAGACAAAAAGCCTCTTTCCTCTACCCTTTTACGTTCGTTACCTGGGGCCCTGCAAATTAGACTGGCAAAACACAGATTAACAAGAGAACAACAAACAGTTTATTAGCACAGACAGAGCTCGTGCATGCAGAGAAACAGTGATGAGTAGCTCAAAGGGGTGGTTAGTACTTCAGCTTGCAGCATCTTAAAAAACAATACATTTGGAGAGAAATGACAAGACAAAGAAACAAGGTTTTAGGTTTACCAGAGCAGCAAACTGTGGAAAGGTAAATATATGGGGAAAACTAATGGAAGATAAGGGTTCTTTCAGTGAGGTTTATTATATGGATTCCAGGCTGATAAGAGTCTCTGGTGATTAAGAGCCCAAGCCTGCTTTTAGGAATATAGTGGAGGAGGGTGGAGAGCTATTTTTGGTGTTTTCTGTTTCTCAGTTGTCTTCAGCTCAAAATAATCCTTGTGCCAAAGTGGCATATTTTCAACTGGCATATTCTGATCCCCTACCGTTTCAAATAATTCATGGGCATATTTGTAAACCACCCACTTCTCTTTTGCAGCAAGACAGCTCCCCTTGTTGTCTTCCTGTGTCTCTGGCCACTCACTCTCAATGTTCATCTGCAGGTTCTTGTATTATTTCTGTTCCTTGAATGTTGGGTTTCTCAGGCTCCTGTTCCTCTCACTCCACGTGATCGCTTACAACTCCTATGTACCACCTTTGGGATGATGATTCTTCACGCCGGGGGGGGGGGGGGGGGGGTTGGCATATGTTTTCTGAAAGGGCCATGTTGCTTAGTGGGCAAAATTGCAAATACAATTGACCATGGAACAACATGGGTTTGAGCTGCATGGGTCCACTTATATGCAATTTTTTTTCAATAAATACATTGGAAAAGTTTTTTGGACATTCGTGACAATTAGAGAAAATGTTTTCTCTTCTGTAAATTACTTTATGTTAAGAATACAGTATATAATACATATAATAGATAGAAAATATGTGTTCAGTGACTTTATGTCATCAGTAAGGCTTTTGGTCAGTGGTAGGCAATCAGTAGTTAAGTTTTGGGGAAGTCAAAAGTTAAACTCAGAGTTTTGACCGTTGGGGGCATCAGCACTGCTAACCCCCATGTTGTTCAAGGGTCAACTGTGTTCAGCTCCGTGGCTATAGTGCAAAAGATGCCACAGATGATGTATGAATGAATGGGCCTGTGTTCTGATAGTACCTTGTTTGCAGAACAAGCTGCCAGCATGCTGGCCCTAATTTGCTGACCCCTATTATAACTTACTTCACTCTCTCAGACCCTTCTCCTGGTCTGTAGATACATGCCCCCCTGCCCTCTGGGCATTTCTTCTTGAATGTCTCCAGGCTAGTTCAGACTCATCTCCCCCTGCATGGTACCCCCCTCGCCTCGCTTTCCTCTAGTGTGTCTCCCTGTGTCTGTGAATGACATCTCCGTCCGGTCAGTTGCTGGAGCCTGCAACCTAGGAGTGGTCCCTGCTCATCCCTCCCCTTTATCTCTCACATCCCATCAGTCAACAGTCAGTCTACTTCCTAAAGTTATCTCAGCTCTGTTCCCTTGGCTCCATCTCCACTGCTACTACTCAGCTTAAATTACCAGTGCATCCTGCCTGAAATACCACAGTAGTCGCCTGTGGCAGACAGAACAGCAGCCCCCAAAGGTGTCCACGGCCTAGTCCCCAGGACCTGTGAATATGCCACTTACACAGCAGAAGGAGCTTTCTGGAGGGGACCAAACTAAGGACCTTGAGAAGGGAGAGGGTCCTGGCTCACGCAGGTGAGCCCAGCATAGTCACAAGGTTCCTCATGAGAGAGGGGTGGGGGCTCAGCCAAGAGGGCTGTGGCGATAGGAGCACGGGGTGGGGGGCCACCTTTGAGGGTGGGGGAAGAGGCCACACCTCAGGGAATGTAAGTGGCCACTGGGAGCCGGAAAGACGGAGGAAACAGATTTTCCACTCAAACCTCCAGATGGAGCCAGACGGAGAAGGGGAATTAGCTTTAGCACAGTGCGTCTGATTTAGGGCTTCTGATCTTCGGGACAGAAGATAACACAGCTGTGTTGTAAGCCACCCGATTTGTGGCGATTTGTTATAGTAACCAGAGGCAATGAATCCACTCCTGACCCACCTCCGGTCCTCCCTACTCCAGCCTCTTCCCCACATCACCCCAAACACAAATTTGGTGACGTCCCATCCCATTCAAAACACTTCCATGACATCCCTGCATCCTTAGGATAAATTCCAAGCTCTTATAAGACTCCATCCCTGGGCCCCATAGATTCATATAATAAATTTCACGTCGTGCTCTCTCCCCATCAGACTCAAGGACGTCCGGCCGGGATCCGCTTCCCTCCCCTCTCACCTGACTGACTCCTCGCAGCTTAGGAGCCCCTGCCCCAGGGACGCCCCCGTTCTGCCAAGCATCGCCCTCAGGTCCCTGTCACGCCCCAGCCCACTTGATGGCTATGACTTATGAAGTCAGGGAGTGCACGTCTTTTCTGTTCGCCACTCTGCATCCAGCACCTTGCACAAGGCTGGCACACACTGGTGTAGTGAATACATAAATGGGTGAGAAGCGGGTCCAGGGAGATCCAGTGGACGTGGTGGTCGGAGTCTCCAGGACTATCTCATCTCTCCTTGAGAAACTGAAGAAAAGCCCCCGGGGCAGAGAGATCTGGGGCAGAGAGATCTGGGGCAGGTGGGGGTCTGAACCGCCCTCCTTTCCCTTCCTGCTCAGCCTGGTGGGGGGACTCTGAGAAGGGGAATCGGGCGTTGCTGCCCTCCTGCTACAATTAGACGAGCCTTTATTCTCTCTCTACAAAGAGGGGAGAACAAATCAAAGGGAGATAAAAGTACATGTCCCACAAAGCATGTCGAGATGAGGGAGATGGAAGGGAGTGTGGTGGGACGGAGGCAGAGGCAGAGAGAAAGCCCTGGGGTCCAAACAAAAGCCTAAAACCAGCCAGTCCCAAGGATCGGACAGTGGAGACACAAGAACAGGAGGAGAGCCGGCCATGCGGGGGTCAGCAGCCCCACCAGCCAAGGCGGAGAGGCAAGGAGGGAAGATAAAACACCTGTGTGAATGGCCAGAGAAGAGGGTGGAGAGGGGCCCTGAATGGAAGCAGGACAAAAGCGTGAAAAGACAAGATTGCCACCAGCCCATGAGCACCCCCACCCCCGGGAAGCAAAGAGGAGCTGCAGACAAAAGCAGAGAGAGGAAGGGAGGGGGCACAGCAAACTGCCCTGTGCTGTAAGCATCGGGGGTCAACCGAGGCTCCCAGGAGGGAGATGTAATCAGAGTTCTGGGCTATTTTGATGAAAGAAACAGTACCTGATTAGGTTTCTTATGTTTGAACTTCATATAAATAGAATTTAAGAGATGAACAAACAGCAATAGGGTCTGGAGGCTTCCAGCATGTATGCTTTTGTGTCTGGCTTCCTTCTACATGATGCTTCCTGGAAGTATAGAAAAGTCTTTGTCATTGCTGTGTAATATTCCACCGTGTAACTATGCCACAATTTATGTATCCACTATTCTGTCTACTGGAGAATTTTAACTCAGGTCTACATTCTCTTATCTGAAACCTTGGGGCCACATGTGTTTCAGAAGCTGAGAGATGCTAAGGTGCAGACATACTCCCTGTATTACCCAAGCCCCTGTGTATGTCGGCTCAGCTGTGGTTCCCTAAAATCAAACACCTCAGTGTTTCTGTAAGAAATGCTGGGATAATCATCCTGTAAATAGCTTTAGTTCAGGTTTTGCCACAAGATGAGTCCAGGCCAGATCAGGTTATGCCTCCAAATAAAAGATGGTAACATTTTTGGTTTTCAAGATTTTCTGGACTTCAGAACTGAGAATTAGGCATTTGTGGACCTGGACTTTACTAATTTCCAATAAAATTTGCTTTGGGAAATCCTGGCAAAAAGATGAATAGGATACCACCTCACAGCTATCAGAAACAAAAGTCCAACAACGTTTAAGCAATGAGAAGCAGCCTACAGGGGCTGGGGGAGTCGGCCACCCTGGTGGTCAGTCCCCACCTGCGTGACACAGGCGAGGCTCCGGCACTGCTGGCGGCTCAGATCCTTGATGACGGCCTCGGCCTCTTTCAACACTGTAAAGGCTCCTCATCTCATAAATGGTTGATTATATTTTTGTATAACTTTAAAGCTCATTTCTTTCTTTTATCCTTTTAATCTGTTAGTCCTTTAGTTCTGTTTTACTTATCTTGATCATTCCTTATCTCTATTTTGTCCTTTATAGAGTTTTATATTACATTCTTTTATCTCATCTTATCTTCTTGTTTTTGTTAATGGGCTATTTTTAGTGACTGGGAAAAGACCCCTGGGGCTTGGGGGTGTGAGCAGTGATTGTTCATCGCCTGCTCCTCCCTTGGAGCCACATTCTCTGAACTTGGGAGAGTTTCTGTCCCTGAGAAGGTTTCTTGGTGGTGGGGAACCCTCAAAATTTAAGTTCAAGCCTTAACCAAGAATTGGTCCTGGGACTTTTGAAGCCTTGGAAAACACCAGGTCTCAAAGCAGGAAGCTGTTCTAAACGGTGGGGATTTATATCTGGGCAAGTATTTCCTTGTTCTGGGAGACTAGATGCTGGGCTTCAGTGATCCGGCAGAGATTCCCTCCCCTGTCCCCACAAGCAGGTGCTTTCATCCTTTTACAGGCTCAAGAAACTGTGGTGAGGATGCGGCGATGTGTGTTTACTCCCGCCCCTACTTGCCGATGCTTCTCTTCTGTAGGGATGTTTCCATGGCTCCTGTACACCACAGAGAGGAGAGAGGATGCAGCCCTGTTCCAGCTATCGCTACATGGGGCACAGAGAGAAGCCGCTGGGAGGAGGGCTGGACGGTATATTCTCCTCCAGCTGGCAGAGATGCCTTGGAACAGCCAAACCGAGATGACCTTAGAACCACCCTGGGGGAATGTTGAAGTTTCCTTGTGGGGTTACCCAGATTGAAGAACCCCACTTTGGGAAATGTATTGAATGGGGAGAGAGGCCGGTTAAGCCCTAGACAATCTCTTTGGTCCCAAATGGGTGCACATTCTGTCAGTTGCTGTAGGAAGGGGCAGACCGCAGGGAGGAAGGGAGACCTGGGAGCAGTGGGCCTGAGAGCGCTGTGGCTCCAGGGATCCCCAGCAGGAAAGCCTGGGTGTGCCCCTTCTTGGGGGAAGAAGGAGGCAGGCCTGGGGAGAAGGGAAGCAGGCTGGGAGCGGGCCGTGGGGACTCGCAGCACCTGATTGGACCTCACACACAGTCCTATGTCTTTCCGTGCCCCAGGCCCCTGCTACGGTCCTACGACTTCATGCACATTTTGTCTGAAGAGTTCCCCCAGATTCCAGCTCAGCAAAGGGCAGTTAGGGAGCAGCCTGTGTCCTCACTGAGGACAGAACAGTGGAGGGGAGACTGGCATCCCGTCTGCCCTCCCAGGGTGGGGCGGTTGGGACAATGGCCTCATGGGGACCGGGGGTTGTGCTCAGCAGCCTGAGGGCTGACCCCATACGAGGGCTGTGGGCTGGGCGGAGGGTCGTCTTCAGTTCACTTCATCATTTAGTTGCACACAGCTCTTCATGTCATTTTAATGATCTTTTTATTTCTTTTAATTTATTTTTTATGCACTGCTATATAATTTTTTTTCTCTCCCTGTTTTCTATTTCTTCGCTTTAACAATCTGGGTGCTGGGG
Source organism: Manis javanica (assembly GCF_040802235.1). Lineage (NCBI taxonomy): Eukaryota > Metazoa > Chordata > Mammalia > Pholidota > Manidae > Manis > Manis javanica. Next base: position 103,556,930 of record NC_133166.1, on the reverse strand, counting down.
GCCCAGGCCTCATGGGGAGAGCCGTGAGCCAACCCAAGCAAAGAAGGCTGGGTGCTCTGTTCTCTGATTGGACCCCCAAATCCCCTTACCAGATGCATCTTGTCCTCAGTGACACCTCCCAACCTTTTCTGCGGAGGTGAGAATGTATTAACTTTCTAATTGTAAAAATAGTGTTGCCAGCATCTCCGCGAAGGTCCAATATATTTACCTACACTGGTAACACTTTTGAACTAGGGAGATGCTGGCAACACTATTTTTATAATTAGAAAGTTAATACCTTCTCATCATCATCATCAAGAAATGATGCTTGTCAAGCATCAGTCAAGAAGTGCAAACACAATGTATGAAGTGAGAGGTGAGAGAAGGTCCCCCACCTCCCAGGCCCCGCCCCAGACTCAGTCACCTTGCTAAGGCATGTGTGGTATGTATCTGTAGCAGAGATATACATGCCCACTTAAAATTTGGTAGGCAAGGCCAAACTATCCTCCAAAAATGCTAAGCCCATTTCTCTCCTACCAACAGCTTATAAGAGGGCCTCTTTCCCCTTTTGGCCACACCCTCACCAGCACAGCAGGAGGCCAAACCAGAGCCTCTGTCTGGACCAGCTGCCCCTAAGCTGCTCCCCACCCCCACTCCCAGGCTGCTTGGATCCCAGAAATGGGGTCCCTGCGAGTGGCCCTTGACCATTAATCACTAGGAGATGCAATGTCCTTGCTGGATGAGGTCCTGCCCCGATGCCACCCTGGCAGGCAGGCTACCACTGCGAAGGTCCACTCCTGCAGCACATGCCAAGGGGCTCTCCCTTCATATCAGGAGAAGCAGCAGCCTTCCTACTCACGCAGGGAACCCTCGGGCGGGCTTGTCCCTGTGGGTAGACACCCACTGAGCACCAGGTGTGAGGCATGCCAGAAGGTCGTCTGGAGTTCCCCCAAACCCTGACCCTCTCCATACGGAGTGGGCGGAGCCCTCCCCACCTCACGCTCCCTGCACATCCATTAGCATGGTGTCACTCTGGGGAAGCTCCCCTGCAGCGCCTGGGTGCCAAGGGGCATGGGCTCTGAAGGGGGTCTCCCTGCAGCCCACTGCTGTGGGGCGGGCTGGACATGTGTGGGGAGGCAGGGAGGACGTGGGTGTCAACACAGTCAGCTTCAGAGACACCCCGTGTGCAGGTGAGAGATGAGTAGAAGGGCGGCCCAACTAAGGGTACAAACAGATGTGCCTGTCAGGTGGGACTGAGTGAAAAAGAGCTAGAGGTGGGGGGAGGGGAGGGGGCAGAGCTGGCTGGAAGGAGACCCCCATGTACCCCGACCTGGGTCCTCCTGTCTTGCCAAGGCCCAGCAGTCACTGAAAGGTGACGACTGGTCACCATCTCAGACACCGGTTTGACGTCTTCTTCTCTGAGCTAACTGAACAGTTATCTTTGGCCTCAAAAAAACAGCCATAAGTTTTATTAGTTGCAAGCTAAGACAGACTTCCTCTCCTTCTTCAGTGGTGGGGCTCTGCAAGACAGGATCTGCCAGTGGGCAGCCCAAGGTGCCGGGCACCTGGATAGACCACCGGGGTCTGCCTGGTCATGGTGGCAGAGGGGTCCCTGCAGTGTTAGATGTCCCTTATGCCCCAGATGCCCTCAGTGGAACAAAATATCTCCTTTAAGGAGAGGCAGTTCGAGTCAACAAGCATTCCTTTAGTTATAGGCAGGCTTACCCACACTCGTTCCAAACCTTCCCTCACCAGTCTCCACTCTGGCAGCTGGAGAACTAAAACCACTTTCTTTGTCTTCAGTAGCTGTAGATGACCTTTGACAATGTCCTGGCCAATTAGACATGAGCAGAATCCTGTTTGGGTTTTGGGAAACTCTTGCTTTTCAGAAAATGGAACAGTTGTGTCTGGCACCATCCCTTCCCCCTGCTGCCACCTTGCCCGGGGATGTAATACCGGAGCTGGGACATCCATACGGTGACTCTGAGAGAAAGGCCCCAAAACATACAAAACCATACGAAATATGCTAGTACCCTAAACCAATGCCATCCACTGACAACCTCCAGACTTCTTTTTATGTATGTTTGGGAAAATAAATCCCAACTATTTAAGCCCTTATCAGTTGGGTTTTCTGTTTCTTGTTATTGAAAAGCATTCCCAACTGATAAGGTTACCTACAGATGTTTTCAAAGGAAGGAGGCTTAAAGGAGCCGTTCAGCCCTTACAGCTGAACAGGAGGGAGTCACCCAGGCCCTCCATCTAGGAGGAAATATCTGGAAGGGCCTCTGTCCCTCCCCAGCACGTCCTGGACCTCCCAGTTCTGCTCAGGTGCCGTATGTTGGCTTCATCTGGACCCCAGATAAAGGGCCCTGTATTATTCCCTCAGTTCAGGATAAACCTAGGCCCCTGGGTTGAGAGCCAAAGAAGAAAAAAAGACCCCTGCCTGATGACCCCTCTGCCCCTCTATTCCCTGATGACCCCAAAGTAAGCTCCCACGATGTGAGCCAGGCCTTGGGCCTTGCTCCCAGGATGCCCCAGCTGCTGTAGAGGCATGCTTTTGTCTGCCACGCCCCCTTCCCTCCTCCCCGGGATCCTGGGAGCAATGAGACCCTATCTCATGAGGCTTTCCAGACAAACTGTGGGGAGTCAGCCAACCTGGAAAATAAGAGAGCAGACCCCAGGGCATAATAAGCAGGATGAAACTAGAATCTCGGCTTATTCTCACTTCACCACCTTTGTAAAGGGATGTTAATCCCCTAGTAAATCCTTGTTAATTGTTCCTTCTTGGTCTCCTTCAAGGACTCCCTAGCTTCTCCTCCTTGGCCTGCTCTCCAGGCATCCTCCATCCTCCACCTTTCCTCACTCTTATCCTTCATTCATTTCTATGGCTTCAATATCTTCTGAAACCCTGGGTCTCCGCCCAGCCCCAGACTCGCCTCCTATGCTCCCGCCGCAAATACCCAGCTCTTTCCTGCGCATCAGCACCTGGGCTCCACACTTAACATGTCCTAAACAGGTCTTCTTTTCTCCTTAATGGCACCATTACTCCCTATATTGGTTTCCTGTTGCTGCTATAAAAAATTGCCACAAATTAGGTGGCTTATGACATCATAAATTTATGGAAATCAGAAACCCAAAATGGCTCCCAGTGGGCTAAGCTCAAGGCGTTGGCAGGTTGCATTCCTTCTGGAAGCTCTAGGGGAAAGTGCACCTCCTCACCTTTCTCAGCCCCTAGAGGCTGCCTGCATCCCTGGCTGGAGAGCCCTCCCACCTTCAGTGCCGGCCTTCACAGCATCCTAAGCTTTGCATCTGCCCGCACTCCTCCTCCAGGTGTCTCACCTCCCTCTCTCACTTGTAAAAATTCCTGTGATCACATCGGGCCTACCTGGGTGATCCAAGATCATCTCACCATCTCGACATCCTTAATTTAATCACATCTGCAAAGTCCCTTTTGCCACGTAGGTAACATATTCATAGTTTGCAGGGACTAGTATGTGAACATCTTTAGAGGGCAATTATTCTGCCTACCACACCTACCTAGACTCTTCCCTTTCATAGTAATTGCTACCATTTACTGAAGATACTTTATTCAGTACCTTAGGCTTTGGGATGTTTTTTTTTCTAAGTATTTTCATATGTTATAGAGACAATACAAAATGAGAAGAGGCCTTTGGATTTCCAAAATTCTACTGGCAGAAAGCAAGCTGAGAAAACGACTCAGCTGCCAACAAATGCTAGCTTTCATGAAAAGGGAATAATGACAGAGATCAGCGCCAAGAGGTGTGAGGGGAAAGAGCCATGGAAAATCATTCAAATCATCTGCCTGGCTGGATTTCAGAATTGTTACGGACCACTTTTCCCCTTTCTGAACAGGAATGTAAATAGCAGCTATCTTATGCCTTTCACACTGTACAGTGGGTGTGTAGGTGGGGCCAGATAACTCATCTCTTTAACTGGTCGAGAGGAATCTTTCCGGGTTATGTTTAAGGTACTATACCTGAGGAGCCTCATCTGCGCCTGGACTTGATCTAGATGAGATACTGCTGATGCAAAACATGGGGTAAGACTTTGGGTCTTTGGGGAGGGAGTGACCGCACTGTATGCGGGGGAGACAGGAACATTAGGGTCCAGAGTGCAGAGGTAGCCAGCCTCCGGGACGGCCCTCACGGCTCACCGCTCCCTGATAGTCACACCTGGGTGTGGTCCTCTGCACACTGAACAAACAGCACATGGCAAAAGTGATGGCATGTCACTTCTGAGATAGTCATTAAAGACTGTGACCATTGTTTTGGGTAAGCTCTCTCTCTCTGTGTCTGTGGAGCAAGTGAAGGTTCCTATGGTCGGGATTCTCATCTGGCCCTGGTTGGCTTGCTCACTCCACACATGTGGGCTATATGTTGTTACTGACTCTGTATAAAGAGCTCTGCCCAGTGCTCTGGGTGACGCGGTGGCATGGCCGCACAGCTGCAAGGCTGCAGGAGAGCAGAGACTGGAATGATGGCAGCACTAAGGACAGAGACTGAGTTGGCTTCAGGGGCAGAGAGGCCCAGAGGCAGAGACTGACTGGCTGCATGCAGACTCGCTCTGAGGGGACGGGATTCTAGTGATTGACCTGCCACCGTGGGAATAAAGTTGGGTATAAACCCTTTCACCCCAGGAACGTTCTGTTGTCATTGTTTGGTCTCATTGAATCCATAGTGAATTTGCCCAGGGCTGAAACCCATTGGCAAGACACTGTGTCTCACTGAGGCAAAGCAAACTGCCAGCTTGTGAGTAACCCTATGGAGAGGCCCACATGGTGAGGAACAGAGACCTTGAGCCAGAAGGGCCGAGCTAAGCTGCTTCCAGAATCCTGATCTTCAGAAACTATGTGAGGTAATGGGGAGAAAATGAAAGTTCCTACGGCCAGGATCCCCACCTGACCCTAAACTATTTGATGATGTAATTGGCCTCCTGCTAGGCTACTGCTTCCTCGCCTGTTAGCAATGAGCTGGTATTGACTGAGTCAATATAAAGACCTCCTCCCAGTGCTCTGGGTGGAGGCAGAGACGGAAGTGGATCACAGACCTGCGGACTCCTGGGTGCAGACATGATTCCAGTGCTTGACCTACCACGGGGAGGATAAAGCCAGGTACAAACCCTTTTACCCTAAGAATGCCCCATTGTCATTTCTCAGGCTCACTCAATCTGTAATGACCTGTGGAGGCTGAAACTCTCAGGCAAAACAGGTAGTATGTTCATTGTTTTATGCTACTAAATTTTGGGATAATTTGTTATGCAGCAATAACTATTTCAAGGTGCTAGAGAGGAATGAGTGAGGGGATCTCTTAGACAATCCCACTGTTCAACTGTCCTGAAGCAGTTCTGTTGACTGGGGCCCCTTTTGCAGCTGTTTCCTCAGCCTGGGGCCCCTGATTTTCACAGGGCTGAGTTTCTTATCAATCAGCTCTCTCAGAGAGGTTCTTCTGGCTGCCCAACCCAGAGTGGTGCTTCTGTCTGCAATCTCCATGCCTTCCTGTAGTAATTCTCTGCTTAGCATTCTGATATGTTGGTTTGTGTGGTTCTCACTATCTGTCTCCCCACTGGAACAGGAGCTCCATGAGAGCAGGGAGCTTGTCTTCTGCTCAACACCCACAACAGAGCTTGGCATAAATCAATGAGCCCAGCCAGCTCTCAGCATTTCCTGCCACGACTTTCCTGCAGCCGTTCCTCCTGTCTTATTTCAGTCATCCTGTTTCCCACATTGTTCTTTCTCTTAGCATGCCTTTCCCCGTCTTCAACTAATGAAAACCTCCACATCTTTTAAGAAAGTTCAGCCACCTGAGTCTGGGGCCTCTCCTGAGTACTCCCCATACCATCCAGGCTTGCCCCTCCATCACATGTACCATCCACGGTGTGATCTATTGTCTAAGTGTCTGTGTCCTGCCAGATGTTGAACTCTGGGGGCCTGGGCCATGTGTCCCTCACTGCTGCAACCCCAGGGACCTGGCAGAGTGCTGGGCCTGTGCGTGGCAGGATTCAGGGAGTGTTTGGTAGGTAGAGAACTGAATCACAAGAGAGGGTGAGGCCATGTGAGAGGTGCCTGGGGTTGGCCTGTGCTGGCACTACATCCTCGCCTCTGGGGACTTGCTCCTGCCGGCTGGGGAAGGGGTGGGGTTCATCCTGCACCTCCGTCTACATGTGAGTGTCTCCACCTAAGTAACTCACTGTGTGAAATGATCTGGAGAGAGCCAGGTGAAATGTGGGTGCTGAAAATAGCCATGCAGGTGGAAAGGAATGACCTGAGCTGCCAGGCACTTGAACCCCAGAACAATTTTCCATTCATTTCAATGGTAGGGGTGGCTGTGTCACCTCCTCCTCTCTCTGGGTCAGATGGGTTCTGTGGTCCTGGGACCTCTGCTACCCCCTGTCAGCCTATAACACAGACTGACAACTGCTCCCTGTCTGCCCTGGTTTCTTACCACGTAACAGTCGCAAGTAGGGGGTGATGGCATCAGGGGTAGGAGGGAGGATATGAATTAGGGGGTAGTGGGGGAAGAAGAGAAAGGAGAGGGGCCACTCCTGGCTTGTACAATTCAAGACTCTCCCACTATGAAACTCCTAACACAGCCCCCTGGATGCACGACACCCCCCAACACAAAAAGCCCTTTCCCAGAACAAAAGCCCTTATTTAACAATAACAGCAAAACACACAAGGTACAAAAACATTTTTCTCAAAAAATTTCCTACTTCAATTCAACAAATATTTATTTCCCTGAAAAAGCAGCGATACATAAAGAAATAGAAACATGTGGATTTTTTTTCTTGTTTTGATTGAAAAGCCTATCGGCGTAAGCAGCCCGAACAGCAATGCCCCAGTGAGCCGGAGCACAATGGGAAAGCATTTCTAAAATAGAAAAGAACACTAATATATAAATATACCAAGGTACTTTTAAAACACGGTAGAGCCTCGGTGCTGGAGAGGGGGATGGGCCTCATGCTCCCGGGCCGCTTGTGTTCTGTCCTCTCGGGGGGCTGCCTGGACATGGTTTAATCCAGGGTGAGGCGCAGCCATCATGTCAACAAACGATATGATCTGAGGTCACGTGGAAGACTGTCATCAATAAAGATATCAAGTAATATTTAACTAGCAAAACCAATCTGAAAAATCATTCAGAAAGCAAATGGGAGTCCAGAGAGCCCGGTGCTTTCCTTGGAAAGGGCACTGCGTTTCCTCATCTGTGAAATGGCTTGATGACCTCTACTGTTCCTTTGTGGGGTACAAACAGGTTAGGTTGTAGAGGAATGCAGGGCAAATATGGCAGAGGAGACATGAAAACCCCATTAGGGACCTTATGGGGACCTCTGTTAGACATGAAGGATCAGGCCTAATAAATTGCAACCCCAGAACTCCTCTAGGGAAAAGCAATGTGTCTGCCTCAAACACTCGTGGGGGTGTGTCCCACGGGCCATGATTCCTTCATGGTTTCAGAGGGGTGTGAAATTGATCTTTGCCCCCAGTGTGGACATACATCTATTTTCATGATATGTGTCATACAGAATGTGGATCTGGGCAAGTTGTGTGAGGTGGTACCACGTCGGGCACAGCCTATCGCCAGGTAGAAGCAAACAGTGCCGAACTTCGCAAGAGCTTTGCCAGGGCGGCGTAAGGGAGAAACGGCACTCCTGGACGGGTGACAGGTCTGGGTGGGCAGGAAACAACCGTGCAGGCTTTCCTGGGCTCTGCAGCCTGTGTCCTGTGGCAGGGGGTGTTGTAGTTAGCTGACTGCTTTAGTTGTTTTGAGACCTTTTAGTCCCTTCAAGGACACTGACAACTGCAGGATTTGGGGAGGTGCCCTGAACACTGCAGAGAGCGCCTGGGGAGGAGTGGCCTCCACGGGGCGCTTTCCCCGGGTGGCTGCCTTACTGGGCAGAGAATGAGGACCCCCGGAGATCCCTCTGGTTCTTCCTGCCCACCTGGGCTGCCTCCCTCCCGTCTGCTCTGTCTGCACCTCACAGGGATGCGCTGAGAGGGTCCTGCCACACCCTGTGGCCCTTGCCCACAGAGGCTGCTCCCCTGAAGGCCATTCCACAGCTTATTTGCAGGTCTTCTTTCTCTTTCCCATTTCCCAAAGTCCAAAGACTCTTCAGATAACTGAGCCTGGAGGGACAGGGGAGAGATTTCCCCCCAGCCCTGGGGCCATTGGAATCACATTGGGCAATTAGGTCATAATTGATCTTTATTGTTGTAGCTGAAGATTATCAGCTTCCCAGAGGTGCGTGTCACCTGATGGCCCCACCCTGGCTCTCTGAGCTGAAGCTGACCTGCCTTGGGCAGGAGCCCTGCCCACAGCCTGCAGAGGCTGTTTATTGTTTTCTCTCCTTGGGGGCCTCCGGCAGTTGTGCCTCCCCAGCCCCCACTGAGACTTTACTGCCTTTCTCACCCTCCTTGGCACTGCCACACCTTTTGTCTTTCTGGCCCTTGCAGCCCTTGGGCCTCCCACCCCCATTGGGCCTCCTGGGGACCGCAGCCCCAGGTCAGACAGGACTGCCCAGACGTCTTTGCAGAGTTCCCATCCTGAGTTTGCAGAGCTTTCCCAGGCTAGCCCTGGAAAGGGAAAGGAAAGGGGCGGAGGATCGAGGTTCCCTAAAAATACATCTAGATTTCCCAGGGGAGGGACGAGTGGGAGGGTAGAAGGCAGGACTGTGAACCACACTGGACCCTCAGCAACACTCTGTCCCCAAGGTGCGGAGACTCCTGCTGCAAAAAACCTCTCTGGAAAAGAACAGGGAAGAAAAAAAATTCTTCTACCCACAAATAAGTCTCCAAGGGCGTCCAGGGCCATGGAGATTAATTATATTGTTATTTGCGATAATAATACATTTTATAGAATATTCAAAAACATTTCTAGTGATATAATTTTGCTCATCAGCAGGACGTCATTTGTCAGGGCAACGAGGCAGAGCAGGATGAGCTCCGAGCAATCAGAGAGCTGGGAACAAGCGTGGCTAAGTGACCAGCAGCCAACGTCGCACACCGTTGTGTGCTTCCTATGAGCGCAGCAGGGGCTCCTCGGGGAGGTTGTGACTTTTACCTGCTCGCTTGAAAGCCCCTGCTAAGACCACCAGGAGATGCATAGCTTCCCCTGACATGGGACTCAGGGTCTCCTACTTCTCTTAAGTGGCAGGTCCTGCCTGGGCCTACCCATGTCACCAGGCTCCAGGGAGCGGTGGCCCCTCAGAATGAAGGACTGACCACGGCCACCTTTACTGCACACCTGCTTTGTGCCGGGTCTGTGCCCTGAGTATACATGGATTATCCCACTTAATTCTCCCAGTAACTTGGGGTACAGGGCTCTTTAATCACTGTTATTTCTCAGATGAGGACCAAGTCAACCTGCCTAAGTAACACAGCTAGTAAGAGGCAAGGGCCAAGATGTAAGCCCAGAACCTTCACGCCTCTGGAGAAAGTGCCTTTAATGGTGGAAGACGCACTGTGCCATAGGTAGGTGCTCTCTGGGGGAAGCACACCTCCAGCTTCCGTACCACCTGATTAGATTTAGGACACTGGAAAGAGAAACCCAAGGGCAGTGAGGATGAACCCAGCTCTAGAGAGTATGGATGTGGCCAGGGCCCCTCGAGATCATCTGCTGGTGACCACAGTACCAGTGAGAAAATGAGGGCCCTGGACCACATGGCAGAGCCAGAACTAGAACCCAGGTGTCCTGGCTTCCACACCCAGAGCTGTCACCTTGACCCACGCCAGTTGACTGGCAGCTTCATTCTTCAGCTTCTCAATTTCCCCCCATTGCCTGCCACGTCAGAGGCCTGCAGCAGATTCTATGATCGCCACCCATTTTCAGCCTGCAAAGAAATTTCTTGGGTTAAAAACAAGCCCCCACCCCACCCTCCAAACAAGCAAGAAAACAATTCCTCCAATAATTAATGAGGTCCTCATAGGTTCAACTCCTGTGGCCTCCCAGCCCATTCCTCCACCCCCACCCGCACGCCCAGTCCCTGCTGTGCTTGAACCAGGCTAAAGAAACACGTGGGCAGCAGCGGCCGCCGCCCCACCTGGAACTTTGGTTTGCCTCCCAGGCCCTCGGAACCCAGTGGGGCAGGGAAGGGACACCTCTCCGAGTTCTAGAGCCTGGGCCAGGAAGCTCCCTCTCACGGGCCATTCCTGCCCCACTACTGCCTGCACCACAGCTGTTTTCTTAAGTGCGCAGGCCTCCAATCCCCTGGGGTCTGTCCAGAGGGCCAAAAAGCCACACCTGCCTGGTGACACCTGGACAGGGAGTTCAGTGAGGTCAGAAAAGCCCTGAGTGAGCCTTCCCCAGACCCTGTCCGGGAAACCAGCTCTCAAAAAAAAAAAAAAAAGGCCCTGGTTTGTACAGATTGCTGATTTCTATGGTGTAAAAACTCGTGCAATGGCTGATCGCAAGCTCCCGATGGATGCAACATTCCTGAACATGTAACGCCCGGCCCCCGTGAGCTGCCACGGGCTGGCTCCAGCACAATGTTGCCCCTCCCATGCTGCCCACCCTTGGCTCCCAGATGCCTTTGATGCACGGGCAGTTTTTAATTTTGTCTCACTCCCTGGCAGGTGTCTGACAAACCGTCTAGGAAAAGCAAGCCCCAGACAGTACATCTCCCCAAGCTCCAAGGTTCCAGCCACAGGGGAAAGAAGCAAACAGTGTAAGCCTTGATGTTTAAAAGCTTTTTTTCTTCCAAGGAGTTCAAAGCAGTTGCTGTGTCTGATCTTACCTGATCCTCCCAACACCCTGGGAAGGTGGAGAGACAGCAGGAATGATTTTGGTATCCCTTCCCAAAAGATGGGGACACTGAGGCCCAGAAAACTTGGCTTGGTCACAGTACAGCAGTTGGGAGCTGAGCTGGTATGGGAGCCTAATTATGCCTTTCATTCTCTGCCTCACGGCCCCGTCCGCCTCTCCGCCTTTTCCTGAACCCACAGCCGGAGGAGATGGGGGTGGAGAAGCCTGAGATCTTCCCGTGGTTTTCCCAGACGGAACCCGGGTCTCTACTTCCCAGCTCTCCCATCTCGGACCACACACCCTTAGCGCCCCCAGGGGAGCTGGCCCCACAGGCTTCCCTTGGGGCTGTGCCAGCTCTCTCCACTCATTAGCAGGTCTGTTTCCAGGTGGATCCACCATAGGGTCATTAAAGCAATAAACAAGTTCCCGATTGTTGTCGGTGGGCTGGACCTGGCACCCACCACTCCCTTCATTGTGCACCGTTCCAGCGCCCGCACAGCCCCCGAAACAATGCCTCACTTCCTCCCAGGAAGCTGCAGACCCGAGCCAGTCTCCTGGGCTCGCCCACGTGCTCTGGCCAAGCCATTGTCTCCAAGACAGCCGGGTCCAGCCATTCCCATGACCAGGGTAATTGCATCCTCTTTGCTGTCCAAAAGTTTGCCGCGGGCAAGGGGCCGGGGCAACGAGCCATAGGTCCCCTAAGGATGCTGCCGCTCAGGAGGCCTCGGGCCCCCCCTGACCATCTGAGTCCATGCCTTGGGCTCTTCCTGGAGCAAGGGTGCAAACAGACTCCAGAAACAAATGTGGGCTGGGGCCTTAGCCAAACCTCTCAGCCCTCCTGGCACCCTTTTTTCTCTGTGTTTGGCTAGGACTGCTCCTTCTGTCCCCAAAGCTTTCATGGGTATGTCCCCAGGGAGGGGCTAAGTGGTGGCAGGGAATAGGGTCCATCAATGACGTGAGCAACCAGCCCATCCATCCTCACACAGGTGCTGGCCTGGTACAGGGGAGCACATGCCAGCCCAGGGCGTGCTTTCTCAAGGGATTCTAATGGCTCCTCAGTGGGGCCTATGCCACATAGCTGCCAACCTGGATCCCTTTCTTTTAAACAACTCTATTTGGAATTTCTTAGATTCAATTTCTCTACCAAGAGGTAGAGAATGAAAGACATAATTAGGCTCCCATTCCAGCCTCGGCTCTAAACTGCTGTACCTTGACCAAGGTAAGTTTTCTGGGCCTCAGGGTCAGGAGAGGACGTGGGGAGACTTGGGGTGGGGACGAAACCAGGAAGCCTAGGCCAGGTCTGTGGAACTTCTTGTGCCGGCCAGAGCACCTGGCCCTGGTGGTCCACAGGCCAAGGAGCCATGAGGTCTGAAAGCAAAGGTGCCAGCCGCTCCGTGCACAGTCTCTCACCCTTGCCAAGACCCAGAAGGAGCTGGTGAGGTTGACGTGTGGAGTTGAGGGCCAGCTCTGCATCAGCTGAACACGGTTTGGCAAGGCTGCTCAGCTTGGACCCCAAGCCCTTCCCTGGGGAAGCCCAGACAGCTCGTCCTTAAAGCCAGCTGGTGGGGTACAGGAGACCGTGGGTCGTGGAAGCTGGTGTGAAAGGTCCTGGTCGGGGTGGCAGGTGGGGAGGACAGGCTGGGAAAGAGAGCTGGCTCGGGGGAAGAAGCCCACTGTGCTGGAAACGCGCTGAAGGGGGATGGGAAAATGGGGGCTGGGACCTGCTCCAAACCATACGCCTTCTGTGTAGGATCCAGCAAGGCTGCCTTTTTTTCTTTTTAAATTAACTTTATTGAGATATAACTTGCTTAAAATACAACATTTTTAAGGGTATAGTTCCATGAGTTTTGACAAATATATAAACCCACGTAACCAACACCACACTCACGATATCGAACGTGTCCATCACTTCCAAAAAGGTCCTCTGCTCCCCCTTGCAGCCGGCCTTCCCACAGCCCCTGGCACCAGGCAAGCGCTGATCTGACTTCTGTCATTATAGGAGGGTTCAGCAAATTCAAGATTTTCATTTAGACAGAGCCATAGATATGGACTCTTTTGTGTCTGGTTTCATCCAGTTGTTGCACACCTGCATTCGTTTCTTTTCATTGCCGAGTGTTCCATTGCGTGGCTTTACCACCCTGTGCATCCATTCACCTAGTAATGGACATCTGGACTATTTCCAGTTTGGGGCTGTTATGGATAAAACTTCCTTCAAAGTTGGTATAAAAGTCTTTGTGGATATACATTTTCATTTCTCTTGGGTATCTATTTCGTAGGGGAATTGTTGGGTCGTAGGGTAAGTATATGTTAACTTTATAAGAAATCGCCAAGCTATTTTCCAAAGTGGTTGTAGCATTTTACACACACACCAGCAATACAGGAGAGTTCCTATGCTCTGTGTCCTTGCTCACACTTGGTACTGTCTGTCCTCTTCTTCTAGTCATTCCAGTAGGAGTGTAGTAACGGTCTCACTGTGGTTTTAATTTGCACTTTTCTTGATAACGAAGTATGTTGAATGCACCTATTGGCCATTAATGTATTTTCTTTGGTGAAATGATTGTTCAAGTCTTTTGTCCATTACAAAAAATGTACTGCTTGTCTTCTATTGAATTGTAAGAGTTCTTTATATATTCTGAATCCAAGTCCTCTGTCAGATATATATATTGTAAATACTTTCTCCCAGGCTATGACCTTTGACTTCCTTTTCCTTTTCCAAAAGTGTCCTTTGAGGAACAGTGGTTTCTAATTTCAATGGAGTTAAATTTATTGTTTTGTTTTTGTGTCCTTTTCTCACCCCAAGGTCATAATGATTTTCTCCTTTGTTTTCTAGAATTTTATCATTTTAGCTTTTATTTTTAAATGTATGACCTGCATCTAGTTTATTTTTGTATGTATGATGAGGTTAGAGTCAAGGTATAATTTTTTTCCCTAAGACTATAGATTTTCTAGCATCGTTTGTTGAAAAGATATCCTTCCCTCTTTAACTTCCTTTGGGACCCTTGTCAAAAGTTAGGTTGACAGACACATGTAGGACCATTTCTGGACTCTCTATTCTATTTCACTGATCTATATATGCATTCCTTATACCAATACCACACTGACTTGATTGCTACAACTTTGGAGTAGGTCTTGAAGTCAAGTAATAGAAATCCTACTTTGCTCTTCTTTCTCAAGATAGCTGTGGACATTCTAGGTCCTTAGAATTTCCACATAAATATTAGAATAAGCTTGTCAATTTCTGCAAAAGGTGCTGGGTGATTGTCTTAGTCTATTGGGACTGCTAACAGAATTCCATAGACTTACCATAAGCTTCTACAACAGGAATTTATTTCTCATTGTTCTGGAGGCTGGGAAGTCCAAGATCGAAAGAACAGCAGATTCACTGTTTAGTTAGCACCTGCTCCCTAGTTCACAGATGGCCATCTTTTCGCTGTGTCCTTACATGGCAGAAGGGGCAAGGTATTTCATTGGGGACGTTTTTAAAGGGCACTAATCGCAGTCATGAGGCCTCTGTCCTTATGACCTAATCACCTCCCAAAGGCCCCACCTCCTGACACAGTCACACTGGGATCAGGCTTGCAGCAGAAGGATTCGAGCTGGACACAGACACTCATTCTACAGCAGTGCTTATGACTGGGGTCGCATTGACTCTGTACATCAACTTTGGGAATATTGACATTTTAACAGTAATGAGTCTTCCCTTCCATGAACATGTGCCATGAACATAATCTTGTCTTTAATTTAATTTCTCTCAGCAGTGTTTTTGTAGTTTTCCATGTAAATGTCTTACACATCTTTCATTAAATCTATCTCTAAGTAGTATATGTTTGTTGATGCTATTGTCAATGGCATCTTTTCTTTTTTTTAAAAATAATTTGTTACAAGTATATAGACATATGACCATTTTTTGTATATTGCCCTTGTATTCTGCAACCTGGCTCTGTTGAATTAGTTCTAGTGGAGTTTTTTTTGTAAATTGCTTAGGGTTTTCTACACACATATCATTTTAGCTGTGAATAAGAACAGTTAGACAAAACTTCCTGACTGTCTATATTCGCTGCATTCCTGGATGACTCCACTTGGTCCTGATGTATTATCCTTTTTTGTACATTGCTGGACTCTATTTGCAAAAATTTTGCTAAGACTTGGTGTCTACGTTCACGAGGGACATTTAGTCTGTCGTTTTCTTTCCTTGTAATATCTTTGATTGTGGCATTAGGGTAATACTGGATTCTTAAATTGGGAAAAATTCCTTCCTCCTCTATTTTATGAAATGATTAATATTATTTCATCCTTACATGATAGCATTTTACAAGTTTTTTTAAAACTATGAATTCAAGTGTATAATAGAAGGCTATTCGGATTTTCTATTTCTTCTTGGGCCAGTTTTCCTAATATATGTGTTTTAAGTAATTTGTCCATTTCGTGTACGTTGCTAACTTCATTCTATGAAGTTCTTAATAATACTCCTTTTTATCGTTTTAAGTCTGTAGGATCTCAAGTGATGCTCCCTCCCTTTAATTCCTGATACTGGTGATTTGTGTCTTTTCTCTTTTGTTGTTGATCAATCCAGCCAGAGGTTTATCAATTTTATTGATCCTTTCGAAGGATGAGCTTTCGCTTTCACTGATTTTCTTCCTTGTTGGTCTGTTTCCTATTTTATTGATTTTCACTTTTATCTTTATTATTTTTTTCCTAACATTGCTTTTTGAAAGTCATAGAAGGACATAGGTTCCCACTCCCATCTTTTATCATGTATCACAGAAGGTCTGAATGGAAAGGGGTCTCAGTCATGATCTTGTCCAACCCGTTCATTTCACAGGTGAGTAGAAATCCAAGGGGTAAGGAGTTTTCCTTGGGCCGCTCATTTTTCTTTCAAAGCCAACTCATGTATTCCTTCCTTCATTAATACAATCTTATTCATTCATATAAGATATTTCTTGTAGCTTTTACTATGGGCCAGAGACTGTGCTCTGTTATAAGAACAAAGATGAATAAGTCACAGTCCCTGCCTTCAAAACTCTCCCAGCCTAATGAGAGAGACAGCAAGTCATTGGACACTTACAGAGCAGAGCCAGGTGCCATAACAGAGATGTTCTCAGGGTGCCATGAACGCAAAGGAAAGAATGACAACCAATTGCTGGTGTGAGGATGAGGGTGATCAGGGAAGATTTCAGACAAGACTTTTAAAACGGGTTCAGCAGGCAAAGTAGCTCTTCTTTATTCCAGAGAGAGCTTGTGAATCTATGAAATAAGGAAATAGAAAGCAATGCAAGTTTCAATAAGCAGCTATCAATTAATCAATTAGCTAATTTTGTGTCCAGCATCATGCTAGGAGGCTTGGGAGAATACAAATTATGCAGATGATTCAATCATGCTTTCTAGAAAATAAATATTCTCTTATAGTTTCATTTACTAATTTTCTCTTATTGCAGATGGCTGATCCCACCCATATAGAAGGTAAATATATTTAGAAGCTGTGACATTATCTTATTGATACTGACATCCTTATCTATTATCTCCTTACCTATTGCTGCATAATAATTATCCCCAGACTTTGCAACTTAAAACAATAGATATTTATTGTATCACACAGTTTCTGAGGGACAGGAATCCAGGATCGGCTTACCTGACTGTTTCTCATAAGAGGTCTCTCATGGAGTTATAGGCCGGGACTCTGAAGACTTCAGTGGGGCTGGAGGCCCTGCTTCCAAGCTCACTCCCGGGGCTGTGGGCAGGAGGCCTCAGTTCCTCACCATGGGGGCTTTTCACAGGGCTGCTTGACAAGGCAGGTGCTTCCCCCAGTGTGAATGATCCACATGTCACTCTGCCTTTTATTGGTTTCCAAATCACATATTGGCACTTCTGCCTCATTAGAAGTCAGTCACTAAGTCCAGCCCACACTCAATGGGAAGGGATCACATCAGGGCAAGGGCATGCACACCAAAAGGTGGGGATCGTTTGGAGCCATCTTGGAGCCCTAATACCAGACACTCTCATAGACTGTCTACAATATGAAGAATCTGGAATCTTAGTGACACTGAGATTGTAATGGCCGATTCACTTTTGCCTCCTTCCTCCTTTTCTACTTACAGTTTTAAAGAAAAGGGAATTCTTAGAAATGAAATTATTTTGTAGAATCTAGTCCTCTTTATGGACATTATACTATGACAGCCTAAAATAAAATGTAATAGGAGTTTTTAACTGAGAATCATATCCAGCTCCATGCTGTGAGAAATACCTTAAATATTAGAAGGCAACTTCACAGAATCTTCTGGAAGGATGTAACCATTATCTTCTGGCAGTTTAGAACTATGAGGTATTATGGCCCTAAGTTTGTTTAAGGATTGAAGATGTAGCGACGAACAAGAGAGAGGGAAGTGGGGATGAGGGGTATATGGACTGAATATCTGTGACTACCCCCAAATTCCTATGTTGAAGCCCCAACCCCAGTGTGAGGGTATTTGGAATTGGGACTTTCAGTAGTCAGTTAGGTTGAGATGAAGTCATGAGAGTGGTGGCCCCGTGATGGCACTGGTATTCTTCTGAGAAGAGCAAGGGAGATGAATGCTCTTTCACTTCACCAGGTACAGATACGGGGAAAAGATGGCAGTCTTCAAGCCAAGCAGAGGGCTCTTTCCAGGGACCCAGTCAGTGGCACCGATCTTGCATTTCCAGCCTCCAGAACCGTGAGAAATTAATTTCTGTTGTTTCAAGTTGTGCAGTCTATGGCAATTGTTAAACATTCCCAAGCAGACGCCTGTAAGGGGCTAGTGTCACCTGAATGAGTAGAATCCAGGTTAAATTCACAGTTTTAGGATCCTACAGAGTTTTCAGTGGTGGAGAAATCTGCAGGCTTTCACAACAGCCTCTGTCTTCAGAGGGGCAGGGCCGATGGATGGGGGCTCCAACAGCTGAGGAAGTTACTGAATGGGGACTGGGGAGCATGGAAGTAAATATTTAAAAGGCCAACTTGGAGTTCTAAGCCAACAGCAGACGATTGGAAGAGGAATGACATTGTTGGTGGGGGCATAGGGTCAGTGCGCTCCTTAGAGTGGATTCCCACGGATGGAATTGTATTTAACAGAATAGGTTATTCAGGTTGCATAAGTACTTTGCATGAAAAAGGTATTTAAAGTGGGAACAAGTGCTAAGACCTAGCTTTCTTTTTCGGGACTCAAGAGAACAGGACAGTGAGGAGGGTGTAGCCGTGGAATGCAGCAGATCACCCGCCCTCATGCAGCCTGGCGAGAGGAAGGGCTCTTCTTGCCCATGCGAGTAACCCGGCAGGTTACTCCTAAAAGCTCGTGGAAGGATATGATTCTAAGCTCACCTCAAAATAAGGAGAAGTTTTAGGGGATACGTATGTGCTAGAGAGCTGACTCAGCTGCTGTAACAAAGGCCAACATCACAGTGGCTTATACAAGATCCCTGTTTATTAGTCTCCTGTAATTGTTCAGGAATAAACACCACAGAGCTTTATGGGGGCTCCATGGCATCAGACACCCAGACTCCTTTTTCAGTGCCTTTCTTTCATCTCATGTCCTGAGATAGCTGCCACAGCTCCTGCTGTCCTGCCCACATTCCAGTCCACAGAAGGGAGAAAGAGAGAATGGGAAGAATACACCCTTTACTGTTAAGGACATAACCAGGAAGTTGCATATGTCATTCTGCATACGTCCTGTAGGGCAGAATCAGGAATTTGTATGTATCACTTCTGCTCAGGTTCTAGAGAACAGAGCCTAAGCACACGGTCATATTTAGCTGCAAGGGAGGCTGAAAATGCCGTCTTTTGATTGGCAGCCCTTTTCTTGGCTGAAATTTGTGTTACTCTAGAAGGGAAAAACAAGTACTGAGGGACAGCTGGCATCTCTGATATAATAGCCTCCTGTAATCCTGCATGGAAAGCAAATCAGATTGGGCATAGGTACGTATCATTTTTTAAGACTATAAACATGATAGCAAAAGGACCCTAGCTCCGTTGGATCTTCACTTTGTTGTTATGGCACATAGTAGGTAGGTTCTCAGTACATACTTATCAAATAAATGGATGAGAGGCAGCCAGATGTAAACATTCTAGAAGTCCCCTTCCCAGACACTTTAGTTGCAAGGCTGTAGACCTCTTGGTTTCTTGTTCAAAGTGAACCTGAGGAGGCATGTTGAGAGCTCTTCCTGAACTGACATTTCCTATCCACCACACCCACCCATAAAGTAGTGTGGTTTCTTTATAGCGTTCGTCGGATGTTTAGCAATGGTAAATTTTAGATGGTGTAGTGCACAGATCAGTTTGTTGGCTTATGATGTGAGAACGCAGGCCTCTTCCAGCATATATAATGCGTTATTACTATAAGCAAACCTGCTATCTTCCCGAGAGAATTTTATCCCAAGGTCTCTTATATTACACAGATTAATTCTTATACATAAGAGAGACTAGCTTTGGAGGTAAAGGGGGCGTCTACTGGGAGCTGCTGAGAGGGCCGGCTTGGAGAGGCAGGGCAGCCGGCCCTCCAGCTGGGGCCTGGCCTGGCCTCGCTGCAATCCCCCAAGGGCTGTGTTTCCAGCCTCCACATTTAATAAGCTGGGAGAATCGAAAACAGTAAAATATGGAAGATAATGCAACAGTCAATAAAAAGATAAAATAAACTAAGAAGAAATAAAAAGCTGGTAAAAAACAGTACAAAAAAGAAAACAGCAGGCAAAGTGATAATCTGAACTAAATATAAACCAAATTAACTAAAAAGAAATGAAAAGATAGAACAAAGACACGATACGCCAAAGGTTAGAAATAAAAGATGGAGAATAAAAAGATAATACAATAACAATAAATCTGGAAGATAAGATGAGATAAAAGTAGATAGTATAAAATAGCTAGAAGAAAGACAAAACAGAGATTAAAAATGACTGAGGTAAGTAACATCATTAGAACCAGAAAAAATAAAAGACTACAGGGATTAAAACAATAAAACGTGTTAAGCCAATACCAAAAGAAATAAAAAATTTAAAAGACTGGGCGATGGGGGAAGACAGTAATAGATCAATTTTGGTTCGAGTTAATGTAATGCTTCAGTGCAAGAATACAAGCCTGACCCCCTTATGCGGACACATTCTTTGAGTCCAGGCAGCCTCAAGGCTACTCAGACCTCCCAGCCTCTAAGCATCCACACTTCGTTGCTAGGGCTGTCCTGACAAAATACCACAGACCGCATGGCTTAAGCAGCAGAAATTTGTTTTCTCTCAGTTCTGGTGGCTAGAAGTCTATGAAGGTTGTTTCCTTCTGAGGCCGCGCCGGAAGTAGCTTCCCCAGGCCTCTCTCTCCTTGGCTTGCAGACGACCCTGTTCTTGTGTCTCTTCACTTCAGCTTTCCTCGGTGGGTCTGTGCGTAAATTTCCTCTTGTAAGGGCACCAGTCCTACTGGGTTAGACCCCACCCTAATGGCCTCAGTTTAATTTAATTACCTCCATAAAGACCCCGTCTCCAAATATAGTCCCATTCTGAGGTACTAGGGTTAGGACATAGTAATTTGGGGAAGGAGGGGACACAGTTCAGCCCGTGACAGCACCCCTCCAAGGAGTTCCTGGGAGGACAGGGCCCTCCTGCCTGTCAAGAGGACTTCTGGCCTCATGCCTGGTTTGGGGCCTGTGATGGAATTGATTTCTTTTCTCCTTGATTTTAGTTTGTGATGAATATTCTTCATGTCATTGGATCTGCAGAGCAGTAAGGCTGAGCCCTAGAAAGATAAGGCTCTGGAGTCCCTGACCCATTTTCTATCATGATGTTAGGTTTGCTAGAAGCAAGAAATGTCCTGGCAGCCAGTCTCCTACGGCTCCCGGAGAGGCCCTCTCACGAGGCCGGGCTGGTGTGCTTGGCTTCTGCTCTAGAAACCCTTGTGAGGCGGAAGGTGCCTGCTAACTGCCCCCACACTGACAGCATGCTCCTTAGCAAGGGGTTGGAGCTCCTACCTTATGGCCTCCTGCGTCTTCCAAAACAGGGAAGCCTGGGGGTGCTGGGCACCAGAGCGCCCCATTCCTGCGAAGGAGTTTTCTGTGCTTGGTTTTCGTCTTGCTCTGACATGGAGCTCAGAGCTGTGTGCAGTAGAGAGAAGCCTGAAAAATATTCTCGCATCCTAGAGGAAGCACAGACCCATAGAGGGGGCAAGCCACGTTGGATCACCTAGTTCAGTGTCGTCGTGATAGTGCAGGAAATGAAATCGGGGGAAGTGTTCTCTCTCTCTCTCTTTCCCGTCACACACACGCACACACTGATCAGGCCGACGGAGCCCAAGCCCAAGTTACCTTCTGCTCTGGGCTGGCTTCACGGGTGTTCAACGTAGACAGCTGCATAGGGCCCTGTGCTCAGAAGGGCTTGATTTAATGCTCTGCTATCACCATCTTGAATTCTTAATCATTTTGGAACAAGGGGTGCTACGTGTCATTTTGCAGTGGGCCCTGGAAGTTGTGTTGGCCTGTCCTGTGCCTGAGTCCACTTCCCACCATGTTCTGCTGAGGAAGGAATTACAAGCCACTCAAACTCCTTTCGACCATGAGCTGTCCAGAGCATAGACTCTGGATAAGGTTCTTAGCCCAAGAACAGGCTTCAGAAAAGGAGAAGGAAGGGGAGCGTGCCTTTGACGCAGGCCTCATGGCTTTCCCTTTAGCCTTAGCTCCCCAGCAAGTTCTTAGCTAGGGCATGGAGTCACCCCCTAGGCTCTCCACCTGCAGACTTGGCCTGTCCCGGCCCCGTTCCCTGGCGGAAACCCAAGGGGGTGGGAGAGGGGAGGGAAGAAAGGAAAGTGAAAGTATCAGCCTCTCTAGATGGCCCCTTCTCCCCCCCACGTTGCCATGGAGATCAGAACAAAGCCTCTCTTTCCCCTCTTTTCTGGATTGTTAATTGTCTTTACTCCATGGTGCCTTTGTTAATTGTTGCCAGTCCCTCCCAGGATGAGGATCTAGGTCTCCTTAAGACAGGAAAGAGAGTTTAAAAAAAAGTTAGGGGTGGAGGAGGGGCCCTGGAAGCCGGGTTGGGGGCAGGAAGTGGAGAGGACCGAGGAGGCCTTATCAGGACTTTCTGAGCTGCCCCAGCCTTTGGGAAGGGACCCCCCCCACACACACACCACTTCTCTCCCCCACCCCAGGTCGGCTGCCTTTTCAGGTGGGCCTAAGGCCGCCTCTGTGGGAAGGGATGGGAGAGAAGAGAAAGAAAAAGAAACACCCAGTGGTGCGCGTGCGCGGGTGCGTGTCTGGCTCTGCGCTGCATCCATTCCACGTTGATCAGTAAGGCCTGTGGCGGGATTTTTACCCCCAGCCTTTAGGAGGACAACTAATAATTAAATTTACAGAGAGGAAATGTGTGCTAGCGCTGGGGGTGAGAATGACTCCTGCAGCCCACTTACGCTCGATTCCCGATGGTAGCTTGGTACGTGAAGTCTGGAAAGCGTGTGTGCGTAAAAAGGGCTCACAACATTCACTGAGTGGGGTCCCCGGGTGTGCGCACACTTGTGTTGGGGCGGGTATGGGCCAAGTCCTCCATATGGGGGACAGGAAGCCGAATGTCACAGAAGAAACAGCCATCTCTACTTCTAGGGGTTTAGGTTGTTGAATAATATTTAAGCGCTAGTTTGTATGGTTCAGAATCTAAGGACCATAAACCCCATAGGAAGCAAAGCAGGATGCTACAGCAGAAAGAGCGTGGATTTCAGGCCCAAAAAACCTGGGTTCACCTGTTATTCTTGCCCCTTCATTATTTTGAGTGTCATTTTCCTCATCTGTAAAATGGAACTTTCCCCATCTTCACAGAGTTGTTACTAGATTTAAGAAGATGGTGTATAAAGTGCCTGCCTTGGGCAAGTGCTTCCCTTTCTGTGCACAGAGAGGAGCAGGAGGAGATGGTTCTGGAAGGCAGATTTCTCCCAGATCTTAGATTCCCAGATTCTGACCTGCAAATGAAATAACGCAAACCAGCCTATTATTTTCTTGGTTCATTTCCAAACCCATGTATGACTCTCTGGAAAAGGTCAAGCAGACCTGAGTAGAGCCCACCAACCCTCAGCCTGAAGGGACAACCTGCCTCTGAAAAGGGGCTGCGGGGGATCCACCGTGTTACAAGACCCGTCTGAGCTGAGCACTTGTGTCGGCAAAGCCTGGCCGTGGCCATGTGGAAAAGCACTTGCCCAGCCAGTGGGATGAAGAGCTGGTACCCACACAAGCTCTACGAGGCTGAGCCCGCCCTGCCCTGCCCTGCCCTGCACACACCCTCCTGCGGGCTTCATGGAGGAAATGGCTCTTCATCAGGTGCGGCTGGTCCAGGGTTAAGAGCGGAGGACTTTCCACAAAGCATGGGACAGGGAGCCCAACGCCGGGCCTTCTCCCAGCTCCTCACCTCACTTGCCCTCTGGGAGGTGTCTCCCCCTCACCTGCTCCAGCCGCACGGAGGGAAGCAATTCACACCATGCTGTGGATTTCATCCTCTCATTAGTCTCCCTGGGCATTTGCTCTTTACACCTTGTCTCTAACCTTGGAGGGTAAAGGGTGTGTGTGGAACCCCAGTGCCTCTGGGCATGCAGCCCTCAGGGTGTCTCACGAGCAGACTTGGGAGTGGGTGGGAGGTCACACTCACCGAAGCCATCAAAGTCACAGCAAATAGATTTTGAGCATGGACTGTGGGCCCTGGAAATTAAACAGAAAATAGGGCAGACAAGTCTTCCCTTACAGAACCTACAGTCTAAAGGGCTGAGAAAAACACAAGAAAACAGATAAAATAAGCACCAATTGTGATAAGTGCTATGAAGGATGCAAATGAGGCTGAGAAGAATAGAGAGAGGATGGTTTTGGATGTGGGAGGAGGGCAGATGCAGGAAGGGACATTTGTGTCGAGACAAGAGGCTGAAAAGGCTCCTGCTCTGGGAAGAGCAGGACTTAGGAAAGCGCTTTCCAGGTAGAGATATTTATAGGTCTTGAGGTCTGGTTTAAGCAGATCTTTCCCTATGGAATCTGGTTGGGATTGGGCAGAATTTGTAAGATAACAGTTTAGGACTGGAGGATGTAACACAGGGAGGGTCTTCAAAAATAACGGGGAGGGTCTTCAAAAATAAACAATTGTTTGATTAGCTAGTGGTTTGCCAGGTTAAGCAAACTATTGTCCCTAAAAAGGGGGCTGTTTGAGCAGTCTGTTGCTCAGATAAATTGATTCTCAGAAAGTTCCTAAAGAAAATAATGAAGTTATTTATTGGTTGGTAGTCCTGGACATGAAATTTCTGGAACAAATATTAAAGTCATGTTCATGTACACAGCCTTCTTTGAGTTATGTGTCTGCAGGTGGTCTCGGAAGTAGTGAGGCTGCAGTAGTCTCGTGGAGAGATGATGATGGTCTGGGCTAGGGTGGGGACAATAACGACAGAGAAGTGGATGGATTGGGATATATTTCTGGAGATAGATTAACTGCTCTCATGAATTTGATTGGATGGGAACAGAGGAATCAAGGATGACTTCGAGGTTTTAGGCTCCAACCACTGGGTGGTACCGTTTCCTGAAATGGGAAAGATGTGGTGCAGGGTGTAAGCAGGCTTGGGGGTGGGTGGGTAACGGTTCAAGTTTGGACAGGTTAAGTTTAGGATGTCTGTGAGATCCTTGGGTAGAAACATCAAGTGTTTGGTCTGAAGTGTACTAAACAGCCTTGGAGATTTAAATATAAATTGGGGAGAGTCATCAGCACATAGTTGGCATTTAAAGCTATGGAAACATAAAATTTCATCTATGGAGAGAAGGTAGCAAGAAAGGACAATGGATGCAGGAGAGAGCCGATGGGAAACAACCTCCTGGAGGTAAGAGTGAAAAAAGGAGTAAAAATCAGGAGGCTGAGAAAGGGCAACCCATGAGGTCAGGAGGAATTCAGGAGAGTGTGGGGGTCATGAAGTGAGTGTTTCAAGGAGGAAGTGGTTGACTGGGTTAAATGGTGTAATTTTGATGGGTGTTCCCAGGAAATTGTGTGGCAGTATAGAAAGTTCTAGACTCTTCAGTCAAATAACTTCCTCCCATCACTTATTGCTTGCGACCTTCAGCTTTATTATCCTCACCTCCAAAACAGGGACAATGATGCCAACCTCACAGAATTGGGATGAGGTGCAAATAGATATTGTGCCTGAAAAGAGTACCATGCACAAGACACAGTGGGCAGATAACTTTAAAATATTTCAGTGGAGGGGCAGTGACTGGGAAGGGTGGACACCAATGCAGTGAGATCTAGTGAGTGTGGGGGGGTACAGTCCTACCTCCCACCTCTCTGTTCCTCCTCTGTCAATCTGCTGTGGCTAAGGACAGCTACAGGGAGGGACACATAATAAAAAGTTGCCCATTGAAGCTGATCAGGGGCCAGAGAAAAACAACCAGACATATGCAAAACACAGGCAGGTAGGCTGGGAGGAAGAAAGGCTTGGGGGCACCTGGGTAACTCTTGTGGTTTCTGAAATGGCTTCATCCACAGTCACCCAAAAGCCTGACCCTTAAGAGTTAATGTTGACTTCCCCCACCTCCTTACCCCCACACTGCCTCCTTCTCCTTCCTCCCTACCCCTAGCTTAGCTCAGGCCTGCATCATTTTTACCCTGCTACTGCCATGTGTGGTCATCAGCCTCCCTGTCTCTGGCTAGACTGATGTCATCAGGGACCCTGTTTAGAACCCCTCAGTGACTCCCAATTCCCTTCAGTCAACCAACTGATCAACAAGTATTTATAAGTGACTGCTCTTTGCCAAGCCCCGGCTAGGCACAAGGGATGTAACAGTGAGCCAGAGACACATTCCTGCCCTCATGGAGCTTACAGTCCAGTGGGGACAGTCAGATAAATGGATAGTGAGGTTCCCACACTAATTATGAGACCTACAAGATGAATAAAGAGTTAGCCTAAGAAGGTGGTGGGGAATGATGAAATGCAAAGCCCTTCGAAGGTCTTATGGGCCTTGCTGACCACCACCTGCTAAGATACTAGCCACCTGCCCTGTGGGCACTTTGTGACTTGCGGTTCCCAGAGTGACACCCCTTTAACCTGCTCTACCCCCACAGGTCCTTCCAAGATCCCGGTTCAGGTGAGACTCCCGGAAGAACACTCTGATCCCTGTCCTCACCCCCTCGTGCCATTGGTGGTCCCCACGCCCCATGTGCTTGCCTGATCGTGGCACTCTTCCACTTGACTGTAATTGTGTTCACTCATCTGTTCCTTTCACAAAATAGGAATCCAGGTGGGGCTGGCACCCTCTCATTCATCCTGGTGTCCGCAGCACCATTTGGGCCAATATTGTAGGCATTTAATAAATACCTTAAAGTAAACGAATCCACCACCACCACCACCACCCAATATGGAACAGGGCAGGAAAAACAAAATAAAGGACGTTTGAGAGAACGCAAAATGACAGGACTCGGGAGTGGTATGAGACGCTGGGAAGCCGGCTGGCTACGAGGGGGTTAGGTTCCTAGGGGTGATACTGAAATGGGGTTTAAAAAACCCTAACTCCAGGCTGCCTGGAGCGGGTAGAGGCTGCGAGCAGGACCGACGACTTCCTGGGTCTTGCTCAAAGAGTGGTGGACTCTCTGTGGCGACCCTCGTGCCTGGGCAGAGGGAGTGGGTAGAGTCACCTCTTTCTTCTACCCCCTGCACCCCCTCACTCCACCTCCACCCCCGCCAGCGCCCCGGAACCTCGGCTCCCCGCTCTTCCAACAGAGGTTTCCAGCTGCCGATGCCGGGCCGGACCTGGCTGCGGGGAGGAGGAGGGAATTCTCCGTCCGTCCCTCCCTCCCCGCCTCCCTCCCCTCCCCATCCTCCCCCCCGCCTCCTCCCCTGCCCGCCCTGCCTCCCTCTTTCTCCTCGGAGGCTGTGGAGTCGCCTCGCAGCGGCGAGCGGCGGGCGCCCAGCTCGCAGTCCTGGTTTAGAACTGAGCCGCGTAAGTGCGCGTCCTGGAAGCCCGGCCCCGGAGCGGCGAGCCCGGGTCTGAGCCCGGAGCGCAGCGGGCCGGCGCCGCGGCCTGATTCAGGACCGAGCCGAGGCGCGGAGCCGGAGAGCCGGGCGGGCGGGCCGGCGCAGCGTCCGGGCGAGGCAGGGAGCAGGACCGCGGGAGGCAGGGAGACGGCCGCGGGCAGAGGGCAGAGGGCAGAGTGCACAGAGCGGCCTTGCTCGGAGCAGGGCGCCGCCCGGGACGGCGGGCCGCTGTGGGGCGCAGACCCAGGGTGGCCCCGAGCCCGGAGCGGCTCCCGGGCCGACGGCGGGGGGCGTGCCTCCCCCAGCCCGGCCGCCCCAGCTTGCTGCGTGGCCGGGCATGTGAGCGGGAACCCCGGGCTGCCGGCCGCGAGGACCTGCACGGAGGAGCAGGAGCGCGGAGCCGCGAGCGCCGAGCCCGGCACCGGGCTGAGTAGTAAGTGCGCCCCCTCCGCGCCGCGAGCGCTGCGTGCCGCCGCGCCCCTCTCCCCGGCCCTCCGAAGTTTGACACTCGCGCCCCCACGTTGCTGGGCACACGCCGTCTCTTATCTCTGCGAGTTTCCGCCTTTTGCAAAGTTTTTCGAGAAGGAACGGACCCCTACGTATCCCCAACAACGCGTGCCGGTGGCGGCTCCCCGCGGGCGGACCCAGGTCCTTGGGAGCGGGGTGGCAGCCTGGTGAGGCCGTGGGTGGCTGTTTGTGTCTGTGTGTGTGCGCGCACCACCGAGCCGAGCATGGGGTGCCGCACCACTCCTGCTCCTCGCCGACCGGCCGGGGGCACTGGGTCTTTCTCACCAGGCTTTATACGCCCAGGCCGAGGATTTCCCAGCAGGAATCCGAGAGGACCTGTGCGCGCCCAGCGTGGGGCTCGGGTACCCGCGCTGAGACGCAGATCCACCCGCCGCCCTGGTTGTGCGGGGTGCCGGGGGCCAGCGTCGCGGTCCTTTCCATCCCTCCAGGTTCGTCCCCAGCGGACCAGCCGGGCGCTGCAGCCTGTTTGTTTTGAGCTGCGGCTGCTCCTGTTTCAGCGCCCCCCGCCCCCCACCTCCCCGCCTTCGGATGGCGGAGGTGAATCTTTTCATCCCTATTTCACTGCTGAAGGAAATCGTGCCTGGGGCCAGGGCGGTGGGGAGGGGGCTAGCCGCTGTGTTCCCAGCGCTCGCCATTGTTTTCCCACCCCGAGCATTCGTACGTAAACACACACATACACATACACACACCCGCGCGCGCGCGCGCACACACACACACGTGTGTGTGTGTGTGTGTGTGTGTGTGTGTGTGCGCGCGCGCGCGCGCGCCGGCTGCTTGAGTCCCCAGACGCGCTGGGACCGCCCGCGGGATTTTCCCAGCTGCCAGCCTGCTTTTCAGGCTGGAGGTACCCCTTTACTTATCTGGGGCCGGGGAGGGCAAGAGGCGTGGGGGTGCCCGCGAGCCTCGGGCGGGGCCGTTCGCCGTGCCTGCGCGGAAAGTGAATTTTGAACTTCAGCCCTGGACCTTTCCGGGAGGACCCCGAGCGCACGAGCTGCGGCTCCCGCCCCGGAGGGCCTGCGGCAGCTGCAACAACTCCAGCGGCACCCTTGGCAGCCTTCTCCGCGACTGGGGCTACAAGGAAGCCGAGGCGTTTTCCCGGGAAGTTTGCTTTGACTCTGTGGGAATTTCCGGGCAGGGCGCCCCGACGCTGGCGCTGGTGGAGGGGTCCGGCAAAGACAGCCGGAGATGCTGCTGCTCTGGGCGGAGTTTTCAGAGATCCTGGTTTTCCACTGTGCTCCCTTCGGAAGTGGCGCCCAAGAAGCTGGGATTCAGCACGTCTTGGTCCTAATTCCCCACCTATGGGCAGCGTGAGCCCAGGGGAGCCCTGTAACTTTTCTAGATTTTACCCTGTGCAAGATGGGGAGAATTATGCACCCGTCTTTGAAGCTGGCGACGACTAGTTTGGAAGGCATGAGTTCCAGGAGGGTAGGGACCCCCCCCACCCCCACTTGGACCCCTGAAAGCTAAGTATAACTTAGTGGAAAAGAGCCAGGGCTCCGGAGTTAGGTGCGAGATACTGGCCACTGACGGCATGATCTTGAGCAATTTACCCTGGCTGCTCTGTGCCTTGCTTTGCTCATCTGCAAAATGGGTTTAATAAGAACAGCACGTGCCTCATGAGATTGTCTTGATGATTCACAGTATAAAGCTAAGTTCGTAGAACATGCCTGGCATGTAGTGAGCACTGGAAATTGTTAGCGCTCACTGCCACAGTCACTGGACTCACCTTGAACAGAGCCCAGATGGTCACTTTGGAATTGTGCTCATTTAACCAGTTACAATTGTCCACTTTTGGGAATGAAGAAACCTCACACTTCTTCCCACCCTTTCTTGATTTTGGCTTCTTAGGTCTTTCTATTCCTTGTCTGTCTGTATCTCATATAGACAGACCTGTCTTTTTTTTTTTTTTTTTTCCTTTTTCCCCCCTTCCTTTCTTCCTCTCTTCCAATTCCTGTGAAAGACACTTCATTCCCTCCTCTTTCTCACTCTTAAAAATCAATTCTGGCCCAACTGCAGTGTTCTCTCAGTGGAAATGGGGCCCCAGGAAGGAAGTGACTCCACAGGCTGTCCCCCGAGTACCCTGGTCTGGGCTGCTGGCTCCGGATTGGATGCGCATTTGTGTCTCTGGGGCTGGATGAATTTCCAGAGAGAGGAGCCCAGGTGTCTGGGGCCTGGGGGAGAGTCATGCAGGATGGGCTGGCTGTACCTGGGGGAGCTCTGCTCCTTGGTGGGGTCTGTGTTACCTGATGCTGGGGCTCACTTGGGAACCTGGAATATCCCAGCAGCCTGGACAGATTGCATGTGGGATTTGGGGGTAAGCAAGGGGCAAAAGTCTGGCCTTCAACTTATCACTTGCAGTTAGAGTGTTTTCTAGGAATTTGGGTTTGTCCCAAAGTCCTTGTCAGATTCTGGGCTCTGCAATGGCACAGCACAAGTAAGGGGTGAGCTGGGTGTCCGGGAGGAAGAGCAGGTGGCTGCTGCTTTGGACAACTGAATCCTCCTCTTTCTCTGACCCTGTAGCCTTCACCCCAAGCATTGGGGAGGATGGCTAGGGGTGCGGCTCTCGGCGCTTGGAGAGCCTGCAAGTGGGCTGTTTTTGGTGATGAGAACCAGCATTGCCGTCCCCCCCCTTCA
Organism: Manis javanica; assembly: GCF_040802235.1. Lineage (NCBI taxonomy): Eukaryota > Metazoa > Chordata > Mammalia > Pholidota > Manidae > Manis > Manis javanica. The sequence continues at coordinate 103,527,074 of NC_133166.1, read as the reverse complement.
TTCCTTTGATAGAAATTTGTTGAACGCCTATTATGTGCCAGGCCCTGCCCCAGGGAATGAGGCTTCTGGTGTGAGCACGACAGGTTAGTGTTAGGAGCCTTCTTTATAGTGGGAGGAAGCAGGCAATACATAACTTGAAATAAGTATCCAAGACAATATTAGATCCTGTGTGATGTGAAAGAACTAGAACAAGTGATGTAACAGAGAATGAAATGTGGAGGCAGGCCTGTGAGAGCTGCCCCAGGGAGAGGACACTTCAGCCTGAAGGAGGAGAGGGAGGCAGCTGCACAGAGAGACCTGGAGAAAGGGGATTCCAGGCAGAAGGAACAGCACATGAAGAATCCCAGAGGCCAGGGTTCGCAACAGCAATGTGGCTGCAGGGGGAGATGAGAAATCAGAGCAGGCCCAGAGCCTGGTCACAGGGGACCTGGTCGGACTGGTTAGGACCCTGGATTTTATGGCCAGGGCAATGGAAAGCCAGGGCAATTGGAGGGTGTTAAAGAGAGTGAATGGATGTGATTGATGATTTTAAAGGATTGTTTGATAAGCAAAAAAGGTAATCAGAATTTCCCCAGGGGAGGGAAATGGTGGCTGGAGGGATGGGATGAAGGAAAGATGGTATTTTCATTGTAGACCCTTTCATCCTTAATAAATCAAGTACCATGTGCAAGTATCAACTATGCCCCAAACACCCAACTCCAAAAAGCACAGTCAGAAAAGAATAGCTTATAACCTGGACAATGTGCATGATAAAAAGTGAAAAAAATGATACAAAACTATTGTATAGTAGCAGTTTTGTAAAGATAATTACATGTGTACACATGCTCATCATGCATACATACATAGAAAAGTAGAAGGCTGTGTCAAGTGTTTATGGAGGTTAATTCTAGATGCCAGACATATGGGTGACTTTTATTTCCTTCTTTATTGTCCGTTGGTTTTTTTCCTAAGGTACAATGGTCATGAATTACTTTTAAAAGTGGGGAAAAATTTAAAGAGATTGGTTTGGCTGCTAAGTAGAGAATAGTTGGAAGTAGAGCAAGAATGGAAGCAGGTTAGCTGGGAAGCTGATTCCGACCTGAGATGATGACTTGGATAGGGTGGTGGACGGGAGGCCATTCTGGAATCAGAGCCAGCAGGCTGCACTAATGTGCCACTGCAAAACATGGTGGTCAGCTCTTGCCTAGAGGGCCCTTCCCCCCACAACTCAGATTTCATGCTCAGGAGCGCTGGGATCAGTGATGGCGAAGGACAGTTTCAGTGTTGCTTTCTTTGGAATTATCTTGGCCTCCAGCTACATCCTTATTCCCATATTTCCTCCTAGTAGGGACAGCCCTATCGTAAACATTTTGCCACTTTGATAATTAGCAGAGTCAGGCTAACATGTCTACAGTAAGAGGGATTTAGAGTCAGGAGAGGTGTTCATCACGATCACGGAGCCTCCATTTTCCCATCTGTGAAATGGGACAGTAACAGCGACAATACTTAACCTCTTAAAACTCACATCCCCTTCAGTCCGCAGCAGTGCACTATGAGCGGTGGAGGGCCGGGGTTTGCTGTTGACAGACAAGTGTCTGCTTGAGCTAGATCTACTCCATAGGATTCTGCTGTTCCTGCTCTTGAGGAGCTGACACTCACTCATTCTACACAGATTTTCTCCTCGCTAAGGTTGCTTTGAGGTTTGCCCTAATTGGGCAGCTCCCAGTAGGTCACCAGGAAGCTGACGCCACTGGAAAGAGTGGAATTCAAATGCAGCTGTGTGGGCAGGCCCCCTCCCCCAGCCATATTCAGGGGTGAGGCTGAGTGTTTGAAAAGGGCTCTGTGCTGCGAAGGCCTGGCCAGGCCCACAGTAAATCGTGCTTTGAATGGGAATTACTTCTGTGCTCAGTGTTTGCTTAAGAGGGCTCGATCCTGCCTGAACTCGCTGCGATCCTCACCCTTTGCTAGTTCCCTTCCTGGAACCGCGATGTGTTAGCCAGGAAAGCTGTCACAGTGCGTGCCTGTCAATGGCAGGGGACCAGGACCCATGGTGCTCGCTTCCATGTCCCTTGTCACCTCCCTGTCACCCTGCCTTTGAGCAGGAAGGCGTGCCTTGGTTGGGGGGCACCTTTGCCTGGGTGACTCCCCATTTTGACTGCCCCTTCCTCCTTCCCACAACTTGGGAAAGACTTATTTAGATTTAGATTTGATACAGGCCAGCTCAGCAGGGCCACCTTCAACCTCTGCCAGCTGCTCTGATCAGAGGAGACTCTGTTTCTTTTAAAAGTTCAAATACTGTCTCTGAGCAACCGGGATACAGTGGGAGTGCAGGAGCGGGGTGCGTCCAGTTCAGCCCGAGTGCCTACTCTGTGCCGTGGACCTTAGCCAGAGACCCACCAGCCCTGCTCAACCCTGGGCTGCTGAAGGCTCGTGCGGCGTTCCTGGGAAAAGGTTTCTGTGTGCCCTGTGTGGTCCGCAGCACAGGACCTCTGCCTCTGTTGGGAGGGGCCGGGGAGCCTGTACTTCGCGTCCTTACCCCCTGCGCCCCTGGCGTTCCTAGGTGCTGCCAGGGAGGATGGGACAGTGACAGTGGTCAGACCACTGAGGCTGTGAGGTGAGGAGGAAGTGGCTGGGATCTGCCTCCTCCCAAGGTCGTCTGTGGGCAAGTGAAGTCCGGGCACGGCCCCGGAAGTGCTGTGTGCGGCCGAGCATCTCGCCGAGTGTGCACGTGGGAATGAGCTGGGAGCGCAGCAGGGCCTGAGATTCGTACCCAAAGGATGAGGGTTCCAGCCAGGAGTGTTTGGTAGTAGGAGTGTGTGTGGGGTGGTTGAGAGGAAAGAAGTGGGGACGGTAACTTAGCTGCCCCCCCCACGCCCCGGTTTTCCTAAATAGCATTCACGACCCCAGCCCTTCTGGTCACACCAGGAAACCTTACACACAACATCAAATCTGAATTCAGTTCCTTTGATACAGTGTTCAGACTCCCCTCCTCCAGCAGTGGCCTTAGCATTTAAATGGCCTTGGCACAAAGCTCCATATGCAGCCAAGGGGATTGTGGCTGGGTTGGGGGGAGGGTTAGTGTTACCCCCCACGTTGTCCCCCGTGTCTTCTGGGGACATGTCCAAAGTAGCCTATCAGTTTTTCAGCTTGAGAGGACAAGGGGCAAGAGCTGCAGACAGAGCAGGAACGCGGCTCCCTTGGGCCGGTGGTTTAGGCCTGTGATCCCTGCCAGGCCTGGAGCTCCCCCGGGGATCCGCTCTGGAGGAGGCCTGCCTGTTCTCCCCCCACACCAGCTTTACCTCCCCCAGGCCCCGCCCCCTGCCTGACTCAGAATGGAATGTGCAGCCTGTGGAACTGGATGGGGTGAGAACCAGTTCCCAGAGGCCCTTGGTCCCAGCCCCCTCCCAACCACCCCCAAAGGGGGTGGGGGGCCTTGGGGCTCGTTGGTGCGCCAAGGTACCCTGCTGACCATCTGAGGCCCTGTGCTGAGTTGGGGCAGAGGTGGGTGTCATGGGGGCCCAGGTCCAGCCATTTGAAGGAATGGCCAGGGCTGGGGGATTTTTTTGTTAAGTCCAAGATGAGAGGGGATGGCCAGTCAGAGGCCAGGGGTAGAGCAGGCCTCCAGCTGGGGGTGGCGTACCCTGGACCAGAATCCTTTAATTTCTTTTTTAAAAATTGTTGCTCATACGTATTTTCTTTTTTCTGTAGTTTCCAAAAGTAGTCCAACAATGTGTATTACTTTTGTAATCAGAATGGAAAGGATTTAAAATCTGTCTGGAACTGCCAGACAGTGTAACAGGACAGGTAGTGTTTTTTCTCTGGGAGACCGAGAGGAGTCGAGGCTGACTGACACTAGAAGATTCTGCAGAAGGAGGGTCCCTGGTGGGAGGGGTGATAGCAGAAATCGGGAAAGAAGCCTGTGGACTGGGCCAGTACCCTTTCAGGATGACAGCTGAGTGGGTCCCTTGGGCCCCCTGGTGGGCTGGGGGCCAGGCCCGTAGCCTCCTGCCTTGACCCTGGCATCTGGGAGGAGGCATGGAGAGGGAGTGAAGCCTGGCTTAAGCTGCCCTTACTCGGACTCAGTGGAGTTAACTCCCACCTGACCACCTAAGGTGGGCCCTGTGCACCCCTGGGTGGGAGGTGAGGAGAGGGTTCTGTCTCGGTGTGGGTGTGGGGAGTGAAGCTCGCAGAACAGCCCCGAGCCCTGCTGTGGGAGCCTGAAGTCAGTCACCCATCCACTCCCGTGAGGCTTTAGTTCTGGGCCTGTCCCCTGAGAGGTGGGGTGGGTGGGAAGGAAGGGCTGATGTAAGCTTAGTGGGGAGGCGCTGGAAGGAGCCTCAGAGGCAGGTGGGGAGTGATCAGGGAGCTGTTGAAAGCAGAAGAGAGGGGCCCCTCCAGCCCTGCTATTTCTCTGGCTTGCCTGGCTCCCCTTTTCTTGGCTGGTGGAGAAGGGTGTGCATGTATGTGGGTTTGTGTGCACACATACGCATGTGTGTGTGCACATGCGCACCTGTGTGTCCAGGCAGCTAGGCAGGGCCCTGCACTCCAGAGACCTTGGTCAACCCCCTCCGGCCCTGGGGGACCAGGCTGCGCCTCTAAGGGCCCCAGGGAGGTGGGGGGGATGTTAGACCAGTGTTAAGAAGGAAAGGGGAGAGTGAGAGAGGGCCAGAGCTGGTGGGGTGCTGAGGAGAGGTGGGGTGGGGGGTGGCCACTCATGCCTCCCTCTGAGCATCAGTCCCCTGGAGCCTCTGGTGCCCCATGTGGATTGAGTGTCCACCCCAGACTACCTGGGGAGGGGCTGGGCAGTGGGCAGTCACCTCCTGCCCTCCTTGCGTTCTCGGTAACCTCAGTTTCCTCCCGCTCTGCCATTGTGATCGGCGAACCACAACCCCCACCAGGAATGGACCATATGGGGGAGTCTGGCCAGGATGAGGGGCTGGAGGAAGAGAAGAGTGGGGAGGGAAAGAGCCAGTGGGGTCCCCAGGTGGGGCAGGTGGGGCAGGGAGGCAGAGGCCTCTCCTCTCAGCCGGGGTGAAGGACTCAGCCCTCACTCACAGGTACCCTGGCCCAGAAACAGGGTCAGAGAACAGAGGGAAGGGATCTGTGTCACCTCTTGTCTGGGACAGAGGAGGTAGCAGGAGAGCCTCCTTTTTGGTATCTAGAGGAAGCCAAGCGGTAGTAAGAACACCAGTTTGGGTGAGCAGGGCTCTTCGAGTTGTGCAGTGCACAGTGTGTGCAGCGGTGCATGATGGCCCTGCTGGAACTGCTCAGAGTGTCAGGGACCTACAGCTTTCATGATGGAATGTCCCTCCTCTTTTACCAGCTCTGCCTGGCCATAGATCCATACTCCTCAGCATGACACCCCAACTTGGGGGTGATTTTGGCTGTTTGTTACCCCTTTCTGGGGATTGAATGACTTGGAGTATGGAGAACCAGAATGGAGGGGAGGGCTTGCGTGTGAGCCAGTTGGCCGCAGATGCAAGGGACCACCTGGTCCCCAAGTCAAGGCTGGTGGGGTCTGGGGAGGGCTGGATGGAGCAGGGAAGCCTGACAGCGAGGTGGGGGGGGAGTGCAGATGAGCGGCAGGCCCACGCGTGGCCTTCAGCCCACAGGGTCTTCCTGGTCCGTGCCTGTCCCCCCCTCTCCCCTCAGCAAAACCCAGCCATCCCTTGTCACTCAGGATCTCACTGTTGATCTCTGGGGAGATAACTTAGGCTAATCGGATTTACCAATCTAAATTCTTGTGCTGGTGGCAAATTAGCAGGTGGTTCCTGAAGCACAGGAAGGAGCCTTTTAACCAGCCCCTGGGCTTTATTAGCCCAAGAGGTGACTATCAGAGTGGGGGCTTGGGGTAGACGGGGAGCCGTGCCTGCCTGACGGCTGCGCCTGCGTCTCTCTGCTGGGCCTAGGAGGACCAGCCACAGGGCTCAGACACAGTTTTGACCAAGATAAAGAGACATAAATTATCGATTAGATGCTGACTGACAAAAGTGAAGGTGGGGACATGCAGGGTGGAATGTTTTGGGAGCACTGAGGGAGGGGCACCACAATCAGATTTGCGCAGTCAGGGAAGGCTCCCTGTAAGAGGACACACATAAGGACCTGGAGGGTGAGGAGAAGATGGCTTAGCAAGAACAAGTGAGAGAAAAACAGGTTGCAAGGGCAGATCCCCTAAGTCTCTGGGCGCCTCACCTGGGTCTCCAAGGGTCTCCTGTCCCTTACCAAGAACCTGGGGGCATCGCGACTTTGGGGGAAGGGGGAGTGGCGGGCATTCAAAGACACGGCGGCTAGGGCTCCTGGCAGTGGAGGCCTTGTTCAGCTATGAGCTGTGTGTGCCACCAAGTGGGGGCATGGGTCTCAGGTGCACGGGTCTGCATGGGGTGGGGGGCGGGGGGGCCGTGGGTTCTTGTGGGACTTGGGCACACTGTGGTGTGTGGCCCAAGCGGCCCGGGAACTGGAAGCCCAGGCCTGTCCCAGGCAGCTGTGGGGGTGGGGGCAGGATTGCCAGGGCCAACTGCAAATTAGCCAGGCTGGCGTTAAATGCCTTTGCTGCTTCTCTCCTCCCTAACCCCTACCCCCTCCGCCCCGTTCCTTCCTGTGCTCCCAAAAATCAACAACTGTGTCAACAGCAGGGTGATTGTGCTTGGCCAGCAGCCCGAAGCTGCCAGGACTGGGCAGGTGCTGGCAGGGCTGCTGGAGCCCCACGCTGGGAGCAGGCTGGGCCTGACTGCCAGGGCCGCAGGATAAACAAGGCCGCACACAGGCTGCCGAGAGGGAGGGGGGAGGCCACTGCAGGCAGGAGGGAGAACAGGTGTCTCAGGAGCGCTGCAGACACAAAGGGCTCCTGTCTCCTCCTCCTTGGCCCTAGGGAGCAGCCCCCCTCCCCCTCTCTGGCCCAGCCCAGAGAAGTGGCCAGGTCAGCCAGAGGGTGCTGGGACTGAGGGGAGGGCAGGTGCTGACCTCCGCACACCCCAGCATCACGGTGATCGTTTTCTCCCGCTTGAGGCAGAGGTAAAACCAGTCTGTACAGAAGCGCCAGGGGCAGGAGACCTGCTTGTGAGCAGCCGGCCACGCGGCCTCTGGGGGTCTCAGTTTCCCTCTGGAAAGACAGCAAGACCCCTCGGGCCTGCTGGGGCACCCAAGGAAGAAACGGAGAGGAGATAGGAAAGCCACACGGAGCTTTGGGAAGATGGAGGCTGTGTCAGGAGTGATGGAAGGTGGGGTGGGAGCTAGGGGCACCTGGGCCAGGGACTCCAGGTGGGATCTGGAGCTTGCTGTGGCTCAAGTGCAGTGCCTGGCCTCCCTCCGTCCCTCTTGGTGAAACACCTTTCCTGAACACATACCCTGTGCCAGGCCCCGCAGTAGGGCTGGGGAGGCAAGGAAGAGGATCTAGGGCAGCAGCCAGACTACCTGTGTGCGGCTGCGTGAGTAACTCACCGGGGCACGGTTTCCTCACCTGGAGGCTGGAGGGGGTGACACTCCCTGCCTCGAGGGGCTGCTGTGACTGTGGAAGGCGCAGAGACACCGGGCCTGATGCCTGCTGTATAGAAAGGGCTTGATAAGAGGAGGTCGTTGTCCCTTGCCCCTGAGAGAGTACCAGGGGCTCAAATCTAGCCAGAGCCTGGGAAGTGGACAGGTAAGTAAATAAATGCAGTCCAGTCAAGTCCTGGAGACCGAGGATGTCCACGGGCTTTGGGATGCCCTGGACGAACAATCAGTCAACTCTTCCAGGGTTATTGGGGAGTGGTGTATAAAGGGGGGGGCAGTGTTCATGCTGGGCTTTGAGGTGTGGGTTCCTGGCTAAGCACGGAGGATGGACCTTCTAGGCAGGGGCGTTGTGTGAGCCGGAGCCCAGAGGTGTGAAAGTGCCCGTATCCCGCGTGTGTGAGGACAGCTGGAGGTGGCCGTGCGACACCAGAGGGCCGTGTGCTGGGCGAGGGAGCTGGGGCTCATCCCCGGCTCGCACCGGGGTCAGGGGCCACAGTCAGGCTTCACCCGGCAGCTGTGTTCCTCCCCGCCCACCCCAGTGCTTTGTGAGTAACACTCTCACTCACTCTGGAATATTCTTCGATGTACAGAGAAGCAGGATAGTTCAGTGAAAGCACCAAGGAGTTTTAGAGTCCGACGTGGATTTGAAACTTTTGGAGCTTGAATCTTGATCCCGGGCCTGATTTGTTTGAGCTGCGTTTCACTCATCTATAAAATGGGGTACGGTCTCCCTTACCGTGCGTGGGGTTGGGAGAGGATTAGAGAAGAGGTGTGCCGAGTGGTGATGGATCGCAGATGGACAGGCGGTGCTCACCTCCTTCCTCATAGTCACTGGGTTACTTTCTGTGTGGTCTTGTCCAGGTCAGACAGCTCTCTGCGCCCTGCTCTCTAGATCTGTGACGTGGAAACCGTGGCCTGTCTCCTTCCTTCCATGACTTTCTATGGTAGTGGGCCAGGCTGCCCACTTTCTGGGCAGATCAGTCAGGCCAGCAGGCCCAGGATCAGGAGGACCAGACGGTAGCCTTCCCGGGGCACTGGCCAGGCCTGCTGGACTGCGGTGGAGGGAGCCGGCCCTACGGTGGCTGCCGCCGGTGGTCCCAGCATCAGGCAGTGGGAAGCCCCATCCCGCCTTTCCCTGCAGGTGTAGCCTCCGCTGTGCCTTCTGACTTCCTCTAGTGCTGCCCTGATGGTCAGGGGGCGGTCAGGCACCTGGGGCTAGTGGGCGCCAGGGGACACCCAGGCCCTGGACCAGCCCGTGTGCCCTCAGGCCTGTCGCTCCACCTCTGGGAACCAGCTTTTCCCGTCTGTGATGTGGGAAGGACCATTTTGACCCCTCCCGGGATAAAACTAGGGTGCTGTGCTGCTGCGGCGATAGATGAGGATGGGGACGGCCACCCTGGGGATCGTTGCAGCGTTGGGATCCTGATGTGGGGTCAGGCACGTGGTCACAGCCCCACAGCTGCGCCTAGCAGAGCCCTCCGCGTGCGCCTCCTTCCGTGCCGCTTATCAAGGGGTGCCTCACAAAACCCACGTCAGGAAGGACCCCCATTTGGTGGATGAGGAAACTGAGATTTGAGGCAGGGACTGGTCCAAGTCGTGAGGCTGCAGGTCTGCAGGGATGTGGCATGTCTGACCCTGTGCAGGACAAGTGGAAACCCACGCAGGGGTCTTGCTGCAGCGTCCCCTGGCCTCCTGCCGTGGGATCTGAGGACTTGGCCTAGGGGCAGGGAGGAATGTCTAGAACCCATCCTGACACCAGATCTGGAAGGATGTTGGCCTTGGTAGAGGCCACCATTCCTCTCCCCACCCTGCTCACCTGCCACCTTGGCCAGTGCCCCGTGGGCACAGCCCCGCTTTCTCTTCCTCTAACACACTCTCATGTCTCAGGTGGCTTCGAGGAGCGGTGAGGCCGAGGAGGTGAGTCGGTGCAGGGGAATGCTGGGCCAGAGGACAGCACTCTGGGATCCTCAGCCAGGCGGGCAGAGAGCCTCCTAGGTAGCCCTGGAAACCGCCCAAGAGGGAAGCAGAAAGAGTAGCAGTGACATGTGGCTTTTTCCGAGGGCCATGCACATGTTTATGTGCACTTTGCATGTCACCGTACACTGAGCCCAATGGTAGAATCCACCCCCTGAGCACGTTCAGATCTGCCTTTACTATTGTTTTCTGCAGCCATGGCTGCTCTGGTGTTTTGCTCATGTCTTTGCCTTCTCACCCCTGTCCCATTTCCCCGACCCCTCTCTCGGAGGGCAGGTGGCCAGGAGCAGTGGGTCTGTATTCCCTGCTATCGATCTGCCCTCCCTGGTTGAGTACAGAGGGTGGGCCAGCCACAGCCATGCTCTTGAGAGCGGACACGGGCGCAGCCTCCCCACCCTGCCCGGTGGCCACCCCTCACCTGCGCGCCTTCCCATGCAGCTCGCAGTCCTTAGCCATTAGCAGGTGCTCAGTAAACCTGAGGCTAAAGCAAAATGAGAGACAGTCATCTCCCTGGGGCCTGGCTTTGTGTGCCGCGAAGGGTCACTGATGCTGGTTGGGGGGAGTGAGTCTGTAGGGGTCCTGGGGGAGGGAGGAATCGATTTTTCTCTCTGACTGTGGCCAGAGGAGTGCTTTCTTTCTCTTCCTGGCTTTGCAGGAAACAGAGTCGAGGACCAGAGCAGCAGAAGGAAGCGCCAGGCCTTCTCTTGTTTTGTTTTTCAGATTGAAAATTTGTTATTAGCAGTTTATGACATCCAGGTCTCCGGCCAAGCACATTCTGTTCTCTAGTGTTGGGGGAATACTCTTAGGGGCCATGGCAAGAGGCTGGACAGCAAAGAGGAACAGGTCAGCAATTCGTGATTGACTATGTGGTGTCTCGCCCTTCGCTGGGGGACAGTCTTAACAAGGGGCCAACCCGAGCCCGGCCCCGTGTGGGGAGATGCCCTTCTGGCTGCCGTGGCATCCCCCCGGGAACCCAAATGGCTCTGGTAGGCAGAGTGACTGGGCTCCCCTCCCACACTCATCCCACTGGGCCTTGGGCACCAGGTTTTCTCTGTGAAATGGGGTCAGGGTGGTGACACGCAGAACAGAGTCATTATTAGTCTGTCGAGATGGTGAGCCTGGGAAGACCCCTATGAGGGAAGGGGAGCAGCTATGTGTGCGAGGACCCCGGAAGAGGGGTGTGGGCAAGAGGACCACCTCTGTGGAAAGAATGGTGCACAAAAAACAACCCCCTTCTGTAGAAGTGCTGAGCTGGTGGAATTTAGCTCCGCAGCCGCAAGATCGGGGCAGTAGATAGAGCTCTGCAGGCGCCTGGGCTATACGTGTGCAGGTGGTTATGTGGGGGTCCTGGAAAACAACGGAGAGGACAGGGGCAGCATCTGTGGCACCCCCTCCACCAGGCTGGCCTCTATGCTTCCCTGGACTCAGTCCCTGTCCCCATTTTTGGAAGCAAATCCCCTTCCTCCATCCGCCCCTCACGTAAGTTGGTCTGTTTGTTCCTTGATTTTCCAATTCTCCCAACCTTGGCTTCGACTAGAAGTAGCTACCTCAGCCATTCTTCAAGGGGTCAGCATCCCCTGGGGAGCCATGGTGCCGGCAGGCGGGGAGCTTTGTGGCAGGAGGGGTACCTCTCAGGGTCAGGGGCGCTGGTCCCATGGCCTCTCCCTCAACGGCCGTGAGGAGACTGGCCGCTTTGGAGAGAGCGAATGCGTCAAGTGGTGCATCCTTGCGTCCCAGCCAGGTCCCCAGCTTGGTGCTGTTGGGTGTTGAAGGGCAGACGCGATCCATGGGAAGGAGAAGCTTCTGTGGGACACTGGGCAGAGCAGGGCAGAGAATGTGTGTTGGGCGGCGGAGGAAAGGGATGATGGGAGAGAACAGGCCCGGTGTCCAGCTGCGAGGTTTGGACTGTTGTCTTACTATTATCCTCCTACCGCTGACGGCCACTCCGTTGAGGCGGGTTGCTTGTCCTCTGTTCTCCGGGTTGACGTCCTCCTTTCCGGCTAGCTTGAGGCCCTTGCCGGGGGTTCACTTCAGCGTGGCTAAGTTCAGTGTGTATGGAGCACGTACTCTGGGCCCAGCACCAGACTCCAGGCTCTCTCAGCAACCCTGTGTCCTTCCAAGACAAATGTCAGCAGGCCAGCTCTGTGCTAGGTGCTGTAAGGTGCTGTGACAACGGTGGCTGAATTGCCAGTCCCGATCCCTGCTAGGGGCAGAAGGGGTGGCGTCAGCTTAGACTGCAGTTAGGTGGAGAGCGCCGAGGTCAGAGCAGGCCAAGGAGCTAGGACTTGGTTGACAATGAGGAACCAGAGAATATTTCAGACAAGTTTCAGAATGGGTGGCTCATTCATTCAGACTGAAACTTCTCTTTCATTGTTCTGTGAAAATTCCAGCGGAACCCTGTTTTTTTCTTCCTATTCAGAGACACTGCTGCCTTCAAATCGTGCTGACTTCCCCTTCCTGCCAGGGCTGGGGGGCTCCCAGGGTGTGGGGCTGGCTGCCCTTGGAGGGGACGGGGAGTCATTCCTCTTCGCTGTCTTGATCCACGCTGCCCTGGGCTTTGGACCCTCTGGGATCCGAGTGAGTATGGCCAGCTTGCCTGGGAAATCCAGCATGTGCCATTCCTTGATGAATGGGCAAACACGTTGTTCAGGATTGAGAAGTATTAACATCTAGATGTCTTTTTTAAAGGCAATGGTCTGATATATTTTTGAACAGACATGCCACTCAGGAAATGGGTAAGCTTTACCTCATTATGTGAAGTCACCGGGTAAGGTCTGGGAAGCTGCAGCCTGTCTGGGTAGGTGAGGCAGAATCATAGGCAGCGGAGCTGCGTTGTGGCCACAAAGCCTTTCGGCTGATGGGCAAGACTGGGAGGGCAGAGACACTTCCATCTCCGCAGCCTTGGGCTGGGAGGCCGCAGGGTGCAAGGTGGAGTCAGACCTGGGTTTGAGTGCTGGCTCTGCTTGCTCTGCTGAGCTGTGCGATTTCTGACAAATACTGGAACCTTCCTACGGCCTCTTTTTCTCACCTGCAAAGTGGGAGCAGAAAAATACCTACCTCCCAAGGGTGCCAGGACTCAGTGAAGTGGCGTATATATTGCAGTGCTCAGCGTAGGGCCTGGCGTACAGGAGGTCCCGTGAGCTGGGCCAATACCAGTACCATGGCCGTCATGGTGTGGTTGGTACTTGTGTTGGGGTGCGGATGGCGTGGCTCCCCTGGGCCTGCCTGGGTGTGGGGGTGGCAAGCATGGCCTCCGTGGGATCTGGGATAGGAGTGTGAGGAGGGTGAATGGTCGGCTCTCACACCTCGTTCAGCCTTCCACCCCCTCCCTCCTCCAGTGGTGACACGCTGATGGTTGTGCAGCGCCGGCCAGGTTACTTGGCCTCTCTGTGCTTCAGCTTCCTCGGCCGTGAAGTGCCGCTGACCAGCAGGCCTGTGTGTTGGGAGGATTAAATGCGAAGCATTCCTGGGAAAGTGTTCTGAACAGTGTCCGGCGCCTGGATCCTCTCTGGGCCTTTGCCGCTGTTACTGTTGGTGTGGTGGTTCAGTTACCAGCGTGACCCACTCACGCAAAGAAACCGGAGAGAGAGCTGCTGGCTCAGGTGCTGTGCAGGCCTGGAGCAGCGCTGCAGCGTGCGGTGGGGTGGAGGTAGGTTGGGCCATGGAGCCGCCCTGTGGGTGTTTGGGGAGCAGCCCAGGACAGGGAGTGAACTTCTCACACGCTAAGTCCCGGTGGGCATTGCTGGCTGTAGCAGAGACGACGGTCTGGCTTGGAGTCTGGCCCTGCCTTCTGTCCCTTGCCCAGTGCCAGCTCTTCTTAAACTGATCTCTCAGGGGGCAGTTCTACTCTAATGGGGTGCATTTTTGTAAAGCCTGTGAAACTTAGATGTAGTGGGGATTGCTTTGAGGCGCGGAACATCCACATTCACAAAACTCAACTGCTGTTGAATTTCAATAATTTGTTTTGATGGTATCATTGATATACAATCACATGAGCAACATTGTGGTTACTCGATTTCTCGCCATTATCAAGTCCCCACCACACACCCCATTATAGTCACTGTCCATCACCAGAGTAAGATGCTGTATAGTCACTACTTGTCTTCTCTGTATATACTGCCTTCCCTGTGCCACCCCCTACATTATGTGTGCCAATCGTAATGCCCCTTATTCCCCTTCTCCCTCCCTTCCCACCAACTCTCCCTAGTCCCTTTCCCTTTGGTAACCGTTAGTCCCTTCTTGGGTTCTGTGAGTCTGTTGCTGTTTTGAATTTCAATAATTCTTAACAATAAACAGCCTTTAACCTGTGGACCCTGAAGCTGCCTATGGAACCTGGCAGGGACCAAAGGCTGTCCCCCCAGCACCCAGCCCTCAGGGCAGAGAGGGTTAGTTGGGTTTGGAGAGCCCGTGGGGAGCATTGGTTTTTGCTTGACTTGGAGTTGGGCCCATTTCGGTGGGATTCTGGAGCTGCATCTCTAAAATGGGTTTTGTTGTTGCGGAAATTACCTGTGAGGTGCTCAGCCTCGTGTGGCACTCTGTAAACGGCAGGTGCTGTCATTATCTTTCTGCCGAGGAGCTTCATTATCTTTCTGCTGATTTGGGCTGCAACCTGCAGGTGGAAATCCGGGGCTTTCCGCCCTTGTATCTCCACAGCATCAAGACCTTGGTGCTCTCCGCCACTTATAATTTTATCTCTGGGAGAAGAACTAGTAATTCACTCCATATACAAGGGCAAAGACAGACCTTGGAAGGCTGGGTGTTGGGTCCCCCACAGTGAGTCAAAGGTGTCCGAGTCCCTTATTCCGTATGGGGCTTTATAAACCATCACGGTATGGCGTGCTTTGACATTTAGAACATCACTGTGCTCAGGTGCCTAGCAATCGAGGGGTGTGCATTTGCCTCCCAGTTTACAGATGGGGGAAACTGAGGCTCAGAGACTTAAGACTTGCCCAGGACTGCTCCCTGGGTTTGCACCAGAGGGAGGACTGAGGCTCGGACCTTCTCCCCCAGACTCAGAGCTCATTTGCCCTAGGCTCTCAGCTCCTCTCCTGGGCCTGTCTGATCCTCTCTGCAAAGACCTTTTCCCTCCATATAGGTGGCCTGTGAGGGCGGACAGGCTTGAGCTGGGAGGGAGAGGGTTAAATCCTTCCTAAGCGACGGAGCTGGTTTTGAGCCTGGGCCCTCCACTGACCCCATCACTGACCCCCACCCCCTGGGTCGAGGCGGGCTGTGGGGGAGGGGGGCAGAGCAGCCGTAATGACCCAGCAGGAGCGCAGCGAGGGCCTGGGGAGCTGAGGGGGGCGGGGGCCCTCCCCTCTCCCTCTCTGGACTAAGATGGGCAATGATGTCAATGGCTTTTCTTGGTTTCCGTAGGGAATCCCTGAGGGCCCCTTGTGGACTGCCATCAGCGTGGCCTGTACCCTGAATCAGGCCACAGAGCACAGGCAGCCCTTAGAGACACTGGAAGCCCTGCGACGTGCTCCTCGTAAAGTGGGCATTAGGATATTTTTCACCAGCAAAGGCAGCGGTAATAGAAAATAGAAATAGCAAGCGAACCTCCCGCCCCAGCACTGCCCTCCGTTAGCACAGGCCTGGCTTAGGGCTCCCGCTTACACCTTCGTCGCGCATGGACCTCAGGAGAGGCCCAGAGTAGTAGGATAACTCGCCCAGGTTTATACAAGTTGCGGCAGCCCCGTGCTGGACCCCAGGGGTCAGCTCAATGCTTTCCTTGAAACTGCCGTCCGATGAAGGACATTAGAGGAAGGGATTTCCAGGAAAGCCAAGGAAACAACTTCAAGGGAAGCTAAACCTCTTCTCTGTCCCCATCTTCCTGCCCCCAGATGCCTTTCTCTCCTTGCTGAGGAACCCTAAATTCACCTGTCTCTACGTGGCAGGTGGAAGCCCGTAATAGTTCTAGAGGAGGGGAAGGCCTTCTGGCTGGGGGGGCAGGTCTGACACTGTCTGGCTCTGGCCTTTTCTATACACTTCAGTTAGTGACGTTAATTATGGCTTTGTGAGCATGGGGTTCTCCAAAGGGAGCCGGTCTCCAGCCTGCCGCCCGCCCTGCCGCCCGCCCAGTCTGACACTAGCCCCCGGCCTGTGAGCCTGTGTTTATGCTCTCACCTCTGCCCAGCTGCAAGATGAGAGGCGCTGTGAAAGTGCAAATTATTAGCAGGTTCATGTTCTTCATCCCTATTTTATTGTGGCAAAATATACAATAACAAAATTTACCATTTTAACCATTTCTAATTGTGCAGTTCTGCGGCACTAAGTATACTCACAGTGTACAACCGTTACTACCGTCCGTCTCCAGAACTTTTCATCCTCCCTAACCGAAACTGCATACCCACCAAGTAACAACTCTACCCTCGCCCCTCTCTGTAGCCCCTGGTAACCTCGATTCTGCTTTCTGTCCCTATCTATGAATTTAACTATCCCAAGTACCTCATGTCAGTGGAATCATGAAATACTTGTCCTTTTGTGCCTGGCTAATTCCACGTAGCATGTTTTCACGGTTCAGCCATGTTGAAACATGTATCAGAATTTCCTTTTTAAGGCTGATAAGATTCCATTGTGTATATTTATACCACATTTTGTTTATTCAATTGTCCCTCCATGGACACGTGGGTCATTTCCACTGTTTGGCAGTTATGAATAATTTGCTGTATAAACATAGGTGGACAATATTTCAAGACCCTGCTTTCACTTCTTTGGGGTGTATACCCAGAGGTGAACTGCTGGGTCATGTGGCAGTTTTCTCTTTAATTTTTTGAGGAACCTCCGTATTGTTTCCCATGAGGCTGCACCATTTTACTTCCCCCCGGCAGCTGTGTGCATCCTTGCCGACACCTCTGTCTTCCTTGCTTCTTGCTTCCTTTCTTTCTGTAACAGCCATTGTCATAGGTGGTCTTCACTGTGGTTCTCCATCTTTCTACGGGGAAGTCAAAGCCCTGAGACACGCTCAGGAACACCCTCTGTGCTGCAGAAGCAGTTCAGGCCTTGGGCCCGGGCTTCCGCGTGCCCGTCTTCGCCTCCATCTTTAGCCTCTTCTCCCTTGACCGGTCTGTCCCCAGCCCATCAAGGGGGCCTCGTGCTGTCCACGGACTGTCAGGGTCGTTCCCTTGCCATCCGTCCACAGGAGCAGGATGGCTGTGACCCACTAGAGGAGGGTGACTTTGGACGTAAGGATGAAATTTCAGTAATAGTAGGTTTGAAGAGTTGAATCTTCTCAACCATGGGCATTGGGTAAAATAAACGTTTGGGGCAGCCATAGGGGAGAAGATGTGCCGTCACTCCAAATGGCTTTATAAAGAAATACTTAATGATTTCCAGTTGTTAGTAACATAAAAACTTCCCTGGGTACAGTGTTAAGTATGTGTTGGCGGCAGGGTGGGTGGGGAGTAGTATAAAAACGTGCTTATGAGCTCAATGATGAGAAAGAAAACCATATAGAAAAAAGAACTTAAAATCTGCCAAACTATTATGAGTAGCTACTTCTGGATTGATGGGAAGTGAGTGATTAATTTTTCTGTATTTTATTTTAATTTGGGGGGGGATTTTTTACAATGAGCACACATTCCTTTTATATTCTGAAAAAAATTGATAAGAAAATAAGAATTGAGTGCCACTGTCCGTTAGATGGACCTGCTACAGGGGCCTGTGGAGGAAGTGCGTCACTCTGCTTGGTGCTGCTGCGGGTCAGGCCTGAGAAGTGGCCATGAGGAGTAGAGGCATGAGGCTAAGTGGCTGGAAGGGTGGCCAGAACCCAGGGGAGGAGTGGTGCCTGGAAGGGAGGTCGGGGCTGGGGCAGCCTGGGCCTCTGGAATGCTGCCCCTAATTCTCTTGGAAGCCACTGTGGTAGGACCCCGGCTTTGAATCACCTTATCTCTGCAAATGCTGTGTGGGTCGGCCACCCTGAGCTCTTGCCTGCTTTGACCTGGTCTCCTGGCGTGGCTGGAAGGGGAGTAAGTGAGGCCTGCAGCCTGTGAAACCAGGGTTTTCTCAGCCCCAGGCCTGCCTTTGACTTCTCTTGGCTGAACCCGGACCTGCCTGGGTTCCTTGCGCACCCCCATCGTGGGAGCTGCCGTGGCCCAGGTTGGAGGTGGAGGGCAGGTGGTTCAGGATCCAGGGATGGCTCTCTTTGGCTCTTGGGACCTCAGGCCAGTGGAAGAGAAGCCAGTACAATCCAGAGCTTAAAAGAAGGGACTTAAAAGCCAGTCTCTGGGTTCAGCCTCTTGGTCACCACTCACTGGCTGTGACCTTGGGCAGTTGCTTAACCTCCTTAAGTCTTTGTGTCCTTGTTGGTAAAACAGAGACAACAGCAGCTATTTCACAGGGCTATTGAAAGAATTGAGAGAGTTGACCCCTGTAGATGACACTTAGCATCTTGTGTGCTCGATTCCTGTTCTGATGCTAGACTGCCAGGGCTCAGATCACCTCAGGTGCCTCAGTCTGGCCACCTGCAAAACGGAGGTAATAATACCGTCTACCCCAGGTGGCTATTGTGAAGATTAAGTAAGTTAATATAAGTAAAAGTGATTTGGATAGAGCTTGGCACACTGAAAATGCCCAGCAAACGTTAGCTGTGGTCTGAGGGTGTCTTCAGCTGATACACACCAGTGTGGCAACCACTTGTTTGTTTGTCATCTGCCAACTCTTTGATGGTCCCAAGGGTCCCATCTGATTGGTTAGTGCCCGCACTTGTTAAATATTTTGAATGCTGCTGTTATTATTTCATGATTATTAGCGTTGTGGGCTCCAGATGTCAAGATCCCTCCTGGAACCATACCTCATCCCATCCCTTTCCTAGATCTGCCTCTTTGGTTGAGGGGGGCCTGCCTGCATTTCCCAAGGTGTGCTGGCGCTGGATGGTGGGTCCCAGGCCCACCGAGGAGTAGGTGGCCCCTGTGGTGTGATGAGCACTTTAGATGAAATCGAGACTAATTACATACCGCTCTCCCCTGGCTTCTCTGTCCTTTTGAAGTGCAGCCAGAGCCAAGAAAAAAAGCCACCCGTAAGCAAAGCGGACCGTGAAAATAACAGAAAGAAAGAGGAAATCTTGCTTTTGCGGCAGGCTTGGCTGCCTATGGGGTAGATAATGGGAGAGGAAATGCAGCCTTTGCAGAGAAAAAGAACAGGACACTTTGTTCGCTGGAAGAATGAAGGCAGCCTGAGCAAGAGCTGCTGAATTGGGGTTTCCGATGAGTGAGCCGTCTTGGGGGAGATGGTGGTGATTAGGCTAAACAGGTGCAGGTGGTGTCCCACCCAGAGCCTCCTGGGGCAGGGGGGTAGCAGGAGGGGGAGGCGGGGGGCAGCAGACCTGAGCGGGGACTCAGGTGAGGCCAGTGTGCGCCGGTGCAGCCATGGCCCCTGGCCGCTGGGACCGCCTCTGCCATCGCCTGCTTTCCCTTTTAAGCTGGGGAGCTAGGTGCTCGAACCCCTCTGGAAGCCCCCAGACCTTGTCTCACGGTGTGTCTTTTGTGTGCCTTAGGGGGGTACATCCCAGGGAGGAGAGGATGAGGCCAAGGTGGATTTGTTGATTATTTGCCGACTTCCTGGGTTCAAGGCTGTGTTCCTGTCGATGCTGCCTGGTGGCCCGCATTGACTGATTCTTCTTTTTCTCTCGTACCAACTACCCATCTCCGTCGCGGACCCATTTCTCCCATCCCTGCAGTGGATGGCTGAGGCAGGAAGCAAGAGGAAGTGGGAAGAGTCAGATTCCTTTCCTGAGCCCTCGGGGACCCCAGGCTGGGATGTGAAAGTGTCCTTTTGGGCCGGGGCTGCGGGCTCACGGATGGGACGAGTGGACGCCGACATTTGAAATGCCTTTCAGAAAGGCCTTCGAAACTCAGGCTGGTTTGGGGCTGAAAGCTCTGGCTGGCAGAGCTCCCCTGGAAGTACATTCATTCATTCGTCCAACCACAGCAACTCTGCTCTGTCCCAGGCATTGTGCTATTTCATGTATAGTACTTACTAATTCTCTTAACAGCCATGAGAAGTAGGTATTGTCAGCCCTCTTTACAGATGAAGAGGTGCAAAGAGGTTACGTCTCAAGCATTCCCTGGGCTCCTACTTAGAGCCGTGTGGAACCGGGTGACTCTCCACTTTGCCACCCTTCAGCCCCCAGTACTGGGTTGCAATGGTGATACCCATTAGGTGTTCACAGCTGTGTGTGCGGCTCCGGGCTTCACCTGTACTGCCTTGTGTACTTCTTGCAGCCACACTATCGGATATGCATTACTAGGCCCACGTGTAGGTAAAGTTGTCAGCTTACAGAGTTGAACAGGTTGGCCTGTCCATGTCACTAGTAACAGGGTGCCGGGGTCTGAGCCAACCCTGCATGTCCCCAGAGCCTCCATGTCACCGTGTGCCACGAGAGCTCAGTCTGCACGGCTTAGATTGGTTGCCAAGCAGAAGCCAAATGTACCCAGCCCGTGCCAGGCCTGGGAGGAAGGATGTGGCAAAGATGACCCTTTTCCAGCCTGCTGTGTCAACACGGCTGTTGTCCTTCTGTGCCCGCTTGTCCTTCTGCCCCTCTTGGGCCCCAGAGGAGACGAGGGAGCTCTTGAGTTCTACAGAGCTTTTCTGTCACCAGCCTGGGCAGGGGAGGCACGGCAGCTCAGCCAGATATGCAGTGGTGCTGAGTCCGTGGGGTTCCCTTGGCAAATTCTGGTCCTCTCGGCTTGTCCTCACTGGGGGGGGGCCTTGGTGCCTGACTAAGTGTAGGTTCCCGGCAGCGGAGATTCCAGGCTGACGTTCCTGATGGGACATTCAGACAACCTAAGGGGGGTGGTGACAGCCCCAAAGAGTGGGAGACCTACGGGGAGCATGTGGAGAAGGAGAGGGACGTGAGCTGCTGTTTTCCAGATGGGGGTCTTCTGGGTGTTTGGCCATGAGGGGTCAGAGAGGCCTCCCCAGGGGTAATGGGGAGGGTTCAGGGAGCAAACTTGTTTTGCTTTTGACAAACTTGACATTCAGTGTTCTCAGTTATCCAACAAGGTAGTTTTTTCTTCCTTTTTAGAGATGGAGAAATAGAACCCCCCCCCGCCCCCAATGCTCCTCCATTGTCACATAGCTAGGGGTACACGGTGGGGCCAGGCTTCAGGCCACAAAGGGGTGGGAACAAAGCCTATTTTCTTTTTGCCATGCCAGGATGCCTCTCAGCAATGCCAGGGCCACGCCCGTCTGCCTGCAGAGAAGCTGCAGGCCACAGAGGGGGCCATGTGGGGAGGGGGGAAGGCGGGGGTGTCCTTCCTGGCACTCTGGGGGTTGGAAGGGAGAGATCCCCTCCTGCTCATGGTCTGTCCCTCCCTCCTCCCCTGGGCGCTTATATTCCGGGCCAGACTCTTCCAGTGAGCTTTACCTTCTAATCACAAAGCAGGTATCGGAGTCCTCACTTTTACACGTGAAGAAACTGAGGTTTTGAGAGGTTGAGTCTTCTCCCCAAGGTCCTAATGTGGCCTTGGTTTCTTTTGACTATTTCTTTGGCCATGACTCAAGTCAAAAGCAACTAGAATCCTGTCCATGGTGAGGACAGTGGCAGGTCTGTCCTTGCTGGGGTGGGATCCGTGATCTGGGGTAGAGGGTGCATGGCCAGGGCGCCAGGTGACACAGGAGAAGACAGTGCTTTGGGCCTTAGTGAGGCTTTTGGGTTCAGGGGCCACCAGTGCTGGCCCTGGGGGGGAGAGGGAGTGCATGGCATGCCCCTCACTCAGTGCCCTGTCTTTGAGTTTTTGCCCTTTGTGCTTTCCTTATTGTGGTTAATGTTTGGGGCTGTCGCAAAAGGGAGGCCTTTGACCACTGGCAATGACAGCCTCAGCTGCCGTGCTGGTCTTGGGCTGAGCGCTGCGCAGGCAGAAGACCAGAGCAACTGGGCCTGTGCAGGACAGAGGCTCGCACTGGCCCCTGGGAGACACGGACACGTCGTGCGGCTGCCTCCTGGCCCTGTGCGGGGGTGCTGGAGATGGCATACGTTCTGAGGCAGGTGGGCCCCCCAGAGAAGGGACTCCTGAAGACCCCGGTACCTCTTCTCGGTTTTATCCCAGCCACTGGGGAGCCTCGCTAGCCCTCCCAAGCTGTCCTCTCTCCCCCTGGACTCTCCCCCTGGGCTGGGCGAAGACTCAGTGCCTCAGCACCTGCCAGGAACATCACAGCCACCGTCCCGCCTCGGTGCCGGAGATGGGGGAAGGCTGTCCCTCCTGCAGGCTGGAGGACAGGAGCTGGGGGTTCACGGAGCTGCCATCAGCTGGTGTTGGCTGTTCTACTGGGTGAATACCACCTTGGCCAGCCCAGAACAGCCCAAGGACTGGGGCTGCTGGCTGTGGCAGCCTCCTGGGCTGAGCTAGACCAGGCCCTGAATCTGTTACCCACCAAGGCCCATGAAGGCTGGAAAGAAGGGGCCTCTCAGGAAAGCTTTGCCCCAAGCCCTTAGCCGGCGCAGCTCCCAGTTCTGAGTAAACAGCAGAGATAGGATCGGGCGTAGCCAGGAAGGGTGGCAGGGTGCGGCCTGGGAGAAGAATGGCAGGATGTGGCACTGGGGCACAGTTCTGGGCACCCACGCCTTGGGCTATTGTTTAGGGCTGCCTGGGGCTCTCAACTCTCTGGGGCTCTGAGAGGAAGTGACATTCCCCTGGGACTCAGGCCCTGCCCCACCCCTGCTGTGTGGATCTCTCCCCTAGATGCCCCTTGGCACCCCCCACTCGGGGCCAGCTTGGGAGCGGGAGCCTGCAGTAGGGGTCGGTGTGTGCATGGTGGGAAATGCAGTCACCGGCCGCCCTCCAAGGGTCTGCTGCCTGCTCGGTCTGTCTTCCTGTGCCCTTGGGTTTGAGTCACCCGTCATGCTCGGATGACTGGAATTTATCTCTATCTTTATCTGCATCTAGATATTTGGGAGGGGAGCTGTCGTTGTGGAGGGAGGAAGGGCTCAGAGTGAAAACTCCTTTGATTCCAGTCCAGCTGGGCTGGTCGTTGGTCGATTGGGGGAGGAAGTGGCTGGTGATTTGTTTGGGGTAGAAAGGGGCCCGGTGTCTGTGTGGGCCTGAGTGGGGGTCGGAGGGGCTGGGAAAGGGTTGGTTGTGGGGAGGAGAAAAGGGAGAGGATCTTCACCTGCAGTCCGCTCTGTCACAGAAGAGCTGTGTGCTCTGAGCCAGTGGCCCTCCTGGGGGGCAGGTGCTTCTCTGTGCCCTGTCCTGGGAACAGGATTCGGGGGCCCCAGCGCCTCTCAGCACCGGTTCAGAGACTCAAGGCTCTGGCATCAAGGCTGAGGATGGCCGGAGCCCTCTCCCCCTAGGGGCATTCACCTCTTACCGATGCTCAGGTGAGACGAGGCCTAGAAGGCAGGCAGCAGAGAGGACCTGGGTGGGGGTGGGTGCCCAAGAAGGGCAGCTGTTAGGCAGACCAAGGATGTTGTTCGGTGTCCCAGCTGGTGGGAGGTAGTCCAAAAGCAGTACTGCCTAAATAAGCCCTGTGAACTTGACCTCTCCAGGCTTCAGTTCCTCCATTTTTAAAATATGAGTATTGCTGAGCAAGAGGGAAAAGACTGGTATAGAGGAGCACGTCCACCCGAGTGGAGGCTGACTAGAGTGTCCTGTGGCCTCAGGGCCTTTGACCAGGACCTCATAACTTTGCTGGGCTGCTTTGACTGACGGGCGTCTGGAGAGAGGGGCAGGCGTGGCTTCTGGCCTTAGAACCTCCCGAGAAACTGGATGATCGAAGCATGGAGCGGACTCTGTAAGGAAGTAAAGGAGTTCGAGGCATTTAGTCTCTGGAAAAGAAGACTTAGCGGAAGGCTCCAACAGGGTCTTGAAATCCGAAAGGTATGGAGAATGTTACTTGTCCCAGGGTGTCAGCAAAAGGAAACGGACTTGCTTTGCTGCAGGGGTGACTCAGGTCACTCGCAGGAGGAGCTTGAGTGCAGGGAGGAGGCCGCTGAGGGTAACTGGTGTGAAATGAACCGCAGGGAGCAGCATCTTGTAGTGATGGTCGTACAGACGGTCCCCTACTTAAGATGGTTTGACTCGGGATTTTTCAGCTTTAAGATGGTGTGCAAAAGTGAGACCAAATTTAGTAGAAACCACATGTTGAAATCAGAATGTGGGTCTTTTCCCAGGCAGACGCATGGTCCGACCCTCTCTTGTGACCCTGGGCAGGGCAGCGAGCCGCTGCTCCCGTCAGCCACATGGTTGACGGTGGGCACCTGACATGCAGCCATCTGTGCCCACGCAGCCACTCTGTCTTTCGCCTGCAGCTCAGTGTTCAGTAAACTCCATGGGACACTCAGCACTTCATTATAAAATAGGCCTTGTGTTAGATGATTTTGCCTAACTGCAGGCTAATATAAGTGTTCGGAGCACGTATAAGGCAGGCTAGGTTAGGTGTAGTAAATACATTTTCGACCTAAGGATATTTTCAATTCACAGTGTGTTTATTGGGACATAATCCCATCATAAGGCAAGGAAGGTCTGTAGTTGTCAATTAGTACACATCCAGGCAGCCTCACGCTATGCTGCGGAACTATGTTATACTCTCTGACCATTGTACACATGTGCTGGGCACCTACTATGCGCCAGGCACAGTGCTGAATTCTGGGGCTTCGGTGTAGAGTAAAACCACGTATATTTCTGCAGTGCCCCGGGTGGGGTTGGGTAAGTTCTCAGAAATAAATTAAGCAGATGAAGATAATCGTTATCAACCGTGATAAGTACTTTAAAGGCCAAATTCAGGCTGCTGGGAGAATGTAAAACAGGTGCATCTTACAGCGTCTGGAGTACTAATGGAAGGCTCAGCCTTTCATACTGGGTTCTCTTATTTCCATCTTATTATGGAGGAAACAGGTTCAGAGAGGTTAAGTCACTTGTTCAAGATTGTACAGCAGTAAATTGGGCAGAGTTGGGATTAAAATGTACCCAGGTCTGCTTGGTGCCAGATACTTTTCTCTCAACCACCTGACTCTTCATGGGCACCTGTGCAGTATAGGTTCTTGTACCCATTCTATGGATGAGGACACAGAGGCTCAGAGTGAATTAACTTGGCCTAAGGTCACACAAGGCAGCTGTGTTGGCAGGGCAGGAATTTGAATCCAGGTGGTTGAATCCAAAAGCCTGTGAGTTTTCCAATCCCTGTACCGTTGACCCCCGCCCCCACCCCAGGTCCCCTCCTTTTACAGACAGAGCCTTCAGGTGTGAAGCGACCTGTGCAGGGACACCAGCTGCAGAACAGCAGAGCAGGGACTGTGTGTCCACTCCAAGCCCCTCCCTCGTTCTTTCTTCTCTCCTTACTGAGTTTATCACGTGGGGCTTTTGCTCTGGGGAAAGAGAGGCGAGGTGGTGACGGTCCAGCAGGCCTGTGTTCGTGGAGGGCAAGAGGGAGGCAGGGCAGTGCCCAAGGACCCTCTCCTATGGTGAGTCCCAGGAAGGAGACCAGCAGGCCGGGGCTGTTTCTTCTCCATCAGCAAATGAGTCCAGAGGGGACGGATTGAGCCAGTGCCCAAAGCTGAATGATACACCGGTGGGAGTTATCAATACACCCGACAGGGCTGTCTGGTGGGGCACCCCACCCTGGTGAACAGACGGATGCCTCCAACTCAGCTTGGCTGGTCACCAGGAGCCATTTTCTTTGTTACCAGGCACTGTGCAGAGGCCAGGATGAGCTATTGGGAGCCCCAGGAGGCAGGCTTCCCAGTATACAGGTACTCCATGGAGCCCGGCTGGAGGTGCTCCTGGGGACGCAGTGTGAGTAGAAAAGCTCAAAGGGAGATGTCCTAGCGCGGTGCAGTGCTGCCCAAGAAGTATGTGAGCCACGTGCGTAATTGAAAATTTTCTGGTAGCCAAGTTAAGAAATATAAAAAGAAACTGGTGATATTAATTTTAACAATTTATTTTATTTAACCCAGTGTATCCAGACTATTATAATTTCAACATGTCATCATTAACCAGTCATTAATAAACTATTTTACATTCCGTTTTTCCCGCTAAGCCTTGGAAACCGGGGTGTCTTTTACACTCAGGACATTTGCATCGGGACTGCCCGTGTTACAAGCGTTCAGTCGCTGCCTGTGGTGAGTGGCTGTGCTCTCGGGCAGTGCGGTCGGGCAGTGCGGTCGCAGAGTTAATTAGGGCCGGTAATCACCCCTGCCTCCCGCTCGGGATGGCTGGAAGGTCAGCATCCTGCCCTGGGGAGGTGGCAGCCCGATAGCTCGCAGGCCTCAAGGCCTCCCCAACCTGCTCACCGAACCACGTGCCTGGCTGCTTGCTGGCATCCCTGCGCTGCAGTGGGAAGAAAGGCTTGGAGGTGGGAGCTGGAGGGCCGCAGAGCTAGGACTGGAGTCCAGAGCAAGGAGGTGACCTGGTGACCTGCCCAGGCCTGTGGCCAGCAGAGCCGTGGGTGTGGGACGAGGTAGCGCAGAGCCACGCCAGGGATCAGAAGCCCACAGGCCCGCATTGTCCGCCTGTCACACTTCCTTTGGCTTTATTGCCTTTGTCCAGCACCCTATTGTCTGGTTTCCTTTTGTCCCCCTTTCAGCACTGCTGCCTTTTATTTTCCAGCCAGCCTGGTTGTTTTCATTTCTTTTGTCTGAAGTTCCTGAGAGGAAGGTTTTATTTTCAGCGGTTTGATTAATTCACAGCTTGAGCCCGGGGTTTGTTTGTTATGTAATTGCTGCCCTCAGCTTCAGGATAATACCTCTCCCTGCCTTCCCCTCCCCCATGGCCGGCTCCCCCGCCTCGGGGCCTGGCTCTGCGCCCCTCCCTGCACCCGGATGGGCTGAGCCGCCTGCTTCCTGGACGCTCTCCAGGTCCCTGGGCGGCGGGGAGCCCAACCGTGAAGCCCCAGGGTGAGCTGGCCGGGGTCCCGTCTCTTTCCTGGGCTGGTGTCCTTGGGGTCAGGTGTGCCCCTCGCCCTGCAGCACCCTGTCCTGGATCCCACACCAGCCCCCAGGGCACTCTGCCCTTTAGAAGTGGTGGGAGAGTCTAGTCTGGACTGCTGTCGAGGGTGGCATCATAGCAAATGCATCCCCTTGAACCATCGTGCGTCTGCAGTTATTTAACGCTGTGCCTGGACTCTTTGTATATGGCACATTGCGCCACCCATTATACGTTACAAGAAACCTTTTATTGTACAGAGTTGATGCAATATACAAACAGTATACACACCTGCAATTGAATTTAAGGAATGTTTTACTATATCTGATTTTTGCCTTACACTCCCCCTCCTAAAAATTTAATGGCTGTGTAAAAAAAAACTTTTTAAATTTTACCCAACAGTGTTTCTTAAACTAGCATGAATCAGAATCACCTGGGGCACTTACTGAAACAGACCCCTGGCCCCGCCCACAGTGATTTGTGGGTGACCCATGACAGTGCCTCTCAAACAAGCACCCAGGCCATCTTGAGTCTCTGGGTCCTTGTACTGCATTGCAACTAGTGGTTTAACAAAGGCACATCCGGGCTTCCTGGTACCATGGTCGGTGTTCTGGTTTGTTGTGAACACCATGTGAGTTTTATCACAACTGCCCATTTTACAGATGAGCAAACTAAGGTACGGAGAGGTTAAGTAACTTGCCCAAGGTCACTCAGCTGCTAGTCAAGTAGCCAAGGTAGGACCCAGGCATATTGGAATCTGTTGTGTGTGCCCACAACTCTCATTTCAGTGACCTCAGACAGTGAGCAGGTGAGCTGTGGGCATCTGCTGCTCTGGCCCGAGCCTGACATGCCCCCTGGAAACTGCACCCCAGGATCCTTTGATTGCTCACCTACTCCGGATGTCTTAGGTGCTGGGGAGGCAGCATGGGGGCCGCGGTTACCCCAGGGATTGCAAATGCCGAGAGGGGCCAGGCTCAAAGCGGAGGTTGCCACTAGCTAAATACAAGGCAATACTTTGAAGCTGTGCATATCCCAGCCTGTTATTTATTTTCCCACTTCTGGTAGATACATGGATGTAAGAAATATTTCACTTGTATCTTGTCTCTATTACAAGGAAAAAAGAGAACAAATGTAGACATAGGGTTGCTTATACTTGGTTTCCAGTTGAGGAGTGGTGAGGACTAAGGCACCTGGGCCTGTCCGTAGGGGGCCTGCCGCTTGAGTTCAGCCAGGCCACAGGCCAACTTCAAGAGAAGTTCAAATCCATTTTTTTGATGTGATATTTTGTGATTTTTAAATGTTGGTAAATAATTACAACTATTATTGCATAATTACAAATACAAACGTTCACAGACACACATACATGTTTATGTAAATTTGGCTTTTTTGGGCTCAGAAACAGCCAGCTTTCAACCTTGTGGATGGACCCATCAGCCCACCAGTTCCAACAGGCTGTGCCAAAGCCGGGGTGGGGGGCAGTCTTCTCTCAACCTTCCTATTAAAAAAAATAAAAATGAGGGATCAAAGAATCTTTCAAAATGTTTCATCATGGGATGGAAATGCAAGTTAGAGTTTGTGCGTGTTTGTTCTGGGCCGGGGAACGGGTGGGGGCGTGGAGGGCACTGCCCCTGGGGCTCGGGACTTACCTGCTCACCCTGTCCCTCCTCTCAGGATGTCCATGAGGAGCCCCGGCTCTGCTCAGCTGGCCCTGGAGGGCGTTGGCACCATGGTGAACTGTACTGTCAAGTCAGAGGGGAGGAAGGAGCCTTGCCAGGAGGCCCTCCAGGGCTCAGCCGCTACAGCCGAACCCCAGCCTGGAGACCCAGCCCGGGCCCCTCAGGATGGTGCTGACCCCCCAGCTCCAGCCCAGGTGCCCAGCCCTTTCCCAGGGGCTCCTGGGTCAGTGTCCCCACCCACACCTGTGCTCTGTACCTGGCCTCTGCACTGAGTGCACTGAGCCAGGTGGGCACTCACCCCCTACCTGGGCATAGGGGCGGGCAGGAACATTCATCTTTGGGGCAAGACTTAGGTGAGTGGGGAGGGGCTTCCAAGTTCAGCCAGGCCACCTGTCTGAGCGGGTCATGGACTCACTTGCATGATATTAACTGCTCATGCACAGGGGTAGTCCTTACCCCCGAGGACTAGTTGGGGAGATGATATATATACACACACACATATATATATATATATATGCTCCAACTTTGGCTTAAAGGTAAATCTACCAGCTTTCTTACATAACAAGGAAATCAGCCTTACTATCCAAGCCAGAGCTGAATTGCAGTTAGAGACAATAGGTTGGGGTCCTCATCCTTCCAATGAAGGAGATAGACGACCCAAGCAGTAAGGACTCTTGTGGCTCTCAAAAATTCTGATTCCATGCAAGAGACGTAAAAAGGGACCATGTGATTAAAAACCCAGTGAGTGAAAATGAGAGTTTTGGGTTTCTGAGGAAGGACCCAGCCTGGAGGAGTGTGGGGTGCGGGGAGGGGGTACTGATGGTGATTGAGGAGGACTTCCGGAGGAGTAAGCTGGGCCTCCCAGAACAGAGAGGACTCAAATGAGAAGAGGAGAGAGGACAGTGTTGAGAAGGGGTAAGGGGGTACCCTGGGTGGAGCTGTGGGTGTAGGCAAGCGAGTGATAATTAGCAGCTGGCTTTGGGGCCCTGAGTCGCAGTGCAAGCCTCATTCACGTGCATTAACTCGTGCATTAACTCGCTTGATCCCAGCAGCTACCCTGTGACAGGCAGGTATTAGCATTTCCATTTTCAGAAGGGGGGAGTCAGGTTCAGAGAAGTTGAGGGACTCATGTGGGATCAAGCACCTTGTGAGTCACTGTGCCTGGCCTGAAATCCCAGTCTCTTGCTTCCAGCCTTTTGTTCTTTTCACGTAGGGAAGTGGGGGCAGGGGGAGGGCCCTCCTGAGGGGCCAGGTGGAGCCTGGAATTCCCCAGGGTGCTCGTCCCTGGGGTACTCAGCTCCCCCTGCAGTCTGCCTCCCTTCTCCTGAGGGTGACAGTGACATTCAGTGTGTCTTGCAGGACTGCAGCTCGCCAGAGAGCGACGGGTCCCCAGGGCCCAGGAGACCAGGAGGTCCTGCAGCTGCTTCTGGAAGCCAGGAGAAGCTGGACTTCCACCGGAACTTAAAAGAAGGTAAGATCTACCCTAGTTGGAGGCAGGGGCCTGCGCTGGGAGGTTTAGGATGTTGCCTCTCATCCCCTTGGTGTTTTCCAGTTGTGCCGGCCATCGAGAAGCTGCTCTCCAGTGACTGGAAGGAGAGGTTTCTGGGAAGGTGTTCCGTAGAAACCAAAGATGTCAAAGGTAAAGCCCCTGGGGTGCCAGGAGGGGCGTGGCTGAGCCCCTTCCCTTTCTGGCCTGGCCATACAGTCTGGATCTGTAAGGGAATTCTTGGGGTTCTTGGTGCCCTCATACCTGACCTGCGCCACTCTGGATTAAAAACCCAGCCCCATCTTCACCTGGGGACCCAGCATGTGGGTCTGGCTCATCCCCAGGCAGGAGGAATCACAGCTCGTGGGTATGAATTTGGGCTCTAGTTACTAGGGACCCTTGTAACCTTAGGCACATCATTGCCACTGCCCAGATCTAACTATAAAATGGGCCAAATATTCCCTTTCACTGCTGAAAATTAACTGTAGGCCACCAGGACCTCACTAGGTGAAAGTAAGGCGCTGCTTGGTTTCATTGCCATTATCATTTTCCCAGTGTGGCGGTTCTCACCCGCAGAGGGAGCTGTAGACAGTAACGGTGCCACCTCCTGAATGAGAACCCCAGGAGCGGAGGCCTGGGCATCTGTATTTTTCAGAGACTCCCTGAGTGATTCTGATGCAGATGCTCTGCGGCCTGGCATTTAGGAGCAAACTGCTGCATTGACATTGGCTAACGTGGAGGGCAGGGAAGTGCTAGCATTTACTGGCTGAGGACCATGTACCAGATCCTGGACTCCTATCTTTACATTGATGGTCTCTGTATGGCCCAGTGAAGTAACAATTACTGTGCTCATTTATAAACTAAAACAGCTCAAGTGCAGGGAAGTTGGTAATTTGCCCAACAGCTCCTGGGTGGGGTGGGTTGAAATGAGGATTTGAACACCGCTCTGTCTCGCTCCAAAGCATGGTGTGTGCCACTGGGCTCCTGCCTTGGGACGATGACCCTCCCTCACCTGTGGCAGGCCAGGAAGTGGGCTGAGGCTGAGATGCCCACCAGTGGCATTTCCAGGGCTTGGAGTCAATGGATGTTGGGAACTTCTAGGGCAGCTACTTGTCAGCGAGCCCGATGAGGTGCCTGTCCAGGTCAGCATTCCAGCTGCAGTCTCCCTGCCCTCAGCCCCTCACAGCCTGGGACAGTGCAGTTGCTCAGTCCTGTCAGGTGGCTGGGTGCTTGCACGGGTGGACAGGGGACAGAGGGACAGGGACAGGGGTCAGAGGGACGGGGACAGAGTTCTCAGTGGCAGCCGTGCCCTGTGGCGCAGGGACCCAGGAGAGCCTGGCGGAGAAGGAGCTCCAGCTTCTGGTCATGATCCACCAGCTGTCCAGCCTGCGGGACCAGCTGCTGACAGCGCACTCGGAGCAGAAGAGCGTGGCCGCCATGCTGCTGGAGAGGCAGCAGCAGCAGATGGAGCTGGCGCGGCAGCAGCAGGAGCAGGTGGGGTCGGGGTCAGGGGTTGGGGGTCAGAGTCTCTGTTCCAGGGAGGGGTCAGCGTCTCGGTCCCAGGGAGGGGTTGGGGTCAGGGTCTCCCAGGGAGTGGGCACCAGGCCTGGGGGGCAGGCAAGCAGGGTCGGCACGGGTGGGGCTGTGCCAGGGCGGCAGGGCCCCGTCTCTGGCCACTCAGAAGCCCTGTTGGGGGACAGCAGGTGGAGGGGCACCAAGCCCCTGCTGAGCCTCCCTCCGGCCTCTCGGGGGAGGGTAAGCTGCCCAGGAAAGGAGAATAAATCCAGGGTTGGCTCTTCCTTCTTGCCACCCAGCCCTCCTCCAGGGTGTGTGCAGGCGTGGAGGGCAGGGTGTGGCTGGGCCTGATGGCAGTGTGGGCCGTGGGCCCAGGCCTAACCCGGCCCCTAGCCTGCCCCTGTCCTGTCCCCACAGATCGCCAAACAGCAGCAACAGCTGATTCAGCAACAGCATAAAATCAACCTCCTCCAGCAGCAGATCCAGGTAGGAGGGGAAGGTGGGGTGGCGCGGGCAGCAGGCGGCATGGGGTCACGTGGGTCATCTTGACTGTCCCTGCCCCAGTCCCTGCGCCCCTCATCTCTGGGCCCATCCTCTGTTCCTGCGGGAGCTGTTGGGGCCCCCAGGGACTCACAGGGTTTCTTTGCCCTCAGCAGGTCAACATGCCTTATGTCATGATCCCAGCCTTCCCCCCGAGCCACCAGCCTCTGCCTGTCACCCCCGACTCCCAGCTGGCTTTACCCATTCAGCCCATCCCCTGCAAGCCAGGTGAGTGTGGGAGGCAGATCCCACCCTGGGGGCTGCGCTGGGGTCGGGGAAGGAGTCCAGGACCACCGTCCTCCGTTTATCCGCAGTGTGGCCTTTCCCGGCTTCACTTACGGATCTGTCCAGGGGAAGAATAATCCCCTTTCCAACTTCACTCTGAGAATGAAAAGAACAACATGCGGAGAACCATGCAGTGCTTCCCGGGGAGCAGACAGCCAGTCCCGGTCTAGTCTCCCGTTTTCTGCCCTTGAATGTTCACTGAGGTTTATGCATTTCCCACATCACATTCCTGTTCCTGCCCTGACCATGTCACTCCTGCCTTCTGCCCCGTCCCTGAAGTTCGGCAACACAGACAGGACCAACCACGTGTCAGGCCCTGGGTAGTCTGGTGGCCGTGAGGGTGATCAGACGTGGACTTTGAGCTCAAGGAACTGCGGTCCGGGGAGGGAGGACGGGAGACACCAGAACCTGGGGAATCTGGGAAGGCGTCTTGAGGGGGCTCGTGACTGGGCCTGGGAGAGTGGACTGGGCGCGAAGAGCTGGGGGCTGACGGTGGGGGTGTGGGGAGAGGGCTGTGCAGACTGGGGCCCGGGTGCTGTTGGAGGTGGGGCAGCGTCAGCCTGCGATGGGTTGGCATGTGGCTGGGGAGGGCTGTGGAGTTTGGAATTCGTTTTGTAGGATGCGGACATGCTTAAGTGTTTGAGTTGAGGATGTGCTGCCGTGCTGGCTGTGGGTGATAGGGAAGCGGAGGGGCACCTACCAGAGGCTGGACCGCAGGTGCTGTTGAGGATGATGATGGAGCGGCAGCCTGAACTCGGCAGTGACAGGAAGGAGGCAGAGGTGGAATTATCAGGCCACGATCATTGGTTCTTTGTGGAAGGTTGTGGGACAGGGCAGAGAGGCTGCCCATAATGGCCTCAGGAGTGGGAACAGCGTTCGAGTCAACCCCCCTGGGGCCACCCTGACTTTGCAAGTGACAGAGCAGGGATCTGAGTTCCCCTGGGCCCCATACCAAGACCTGTGGTCAGCCCCACTCCGCCGCCGCCCGGTTCTGCACCAGGCACTCGAGGGTGGGGAAGGCGGAGCCTAAGGGACTAGAAGAGTCAGGCCCTACCTTGAAGGAAGCTTCCAGTGAGGGGGTGGGAGGGCCTGGGGAGCAGAGGGTTGGAGGTGGGGGACAGGGCAGCAGCCCAAAGCCAGGTGGTTGTGGTGTGGAGCCACAGGGGTGAGGAGGGCAGGGGCCTGGCCAGGATAGAGGGCCACGTGCGCCCCGGGAGAGAGCAGCGGATGTCAGCTGGGGAAGACCTGGACTGGCCACCTGCTGAGTTCGCTCCAGAATCCCAGCGGGTGGCGCCCGCAAGCGGCGGGAGGCCCCTTCCCAAGGCCGAGGGAATGAGGCTTTTCCCCGGCTCCCCAGCCTTAGGTGGTGCCCCATCGCCCTGCAGTGTGGAGTCCAACTCCTGCTCGGCCTTCAGGGCTCTGAGCCCACCTTGCCTGTCACCGGCCAGTCTCATTTCCCACATCTCGCCCTCACACCCCACTCCATGCATCCATCTCCACCCGCCAGCTGCAGGCACCAGCTTGCAGCTCGCCTCCCCCTGGGAAGCCTGCTCCAGTCACCCCTGCTGGAACAAAGTTCTCTGGCGTGCTACCCACACAGCTGGCCACCACTGGCCACGTGGTTTGCGATCAGTACACCTGGCTTACCTCTCCACCTGCACTGTCAACTCCTCAACACTGGGCCTGGTTGAGGGAGAGTATGGGAGGCCAGGTAGACGAGAGAAAGCCGTGTGGATGTGGAGTAGATGTGGGCTGTGGAGTCTAGAAGGACCGGGGTTCATGTCTTGGTGCTCTCATTTATTAATGATGTGGGCAACCCATATGAATTCTCCAGGCCTCAGTTTCTTTATCTGTAAAATGGGATAATGTATTGAGCGCCTGCCACATGCAGGTAGCTGCTTTTGTACCCTGCACACAGGTGCAAGTACCCACAGGATGAGTAGATGACAGAGCTGTTCTTATCTCACCACTGGGGTGGAAGCCCAGGCTCAGTGGGTTGGGACAGGCAGGAAAAGGCTGAAGATGTCCATCAGTGTGCAGAGCAGAGGCAGACGAAGCCCCAGGAGGCCCTCAGCGGCGTCCTGGGGCTGCAGAGCGCAGTGGTCGGAGGCAGCTGGGCTAGCTC
This sequence comes from Manis javanica, assembly GCF_040802235.1. Classification (NCBI taxonomy): domain Eukaryota; kingdom Metazoa; phylum Chordata; class Mammalia; order Pholidota; family Manidae; genus Manis; species Manis javanica. The sequence continues at coordinate 103,493,150 of NC_133166.1, read as the reverse complement.
CGGGCCTCTGGCCGTCTCGTGCTGCCGGGACCGCCAGCAGGGCCCGTGCTGTTCTGTGCTCATCCGAGACTTTGCCCCTTGCCTCCTTTGCCACAGTGGAGTACCCGCTGCAGCTGCTGCACAGCCCCCCTGCCCCCGTGGTGAAGAGGTCTGGGGCGCTGGCCGCCCACCACCCCATGCAGGTACCGCCACACCCGCTGGCCGGGGCCCTCCCTGCAGTGGCTGCCCACTGCCCAGGGAGCAGGGGGGCCTTTGTCTCGTTTACCTGTTCCTTCCATCTCTTCTCTTCCTGTCTCCTTGTCACTCCTGGGTCACCATATGTCCCCTCTGCCCCTCTGTGGGGTGTACTTTGGTGTCTGACCCCCTGACCTCTGGGTCTCCCTCAGGAGCCCTCCCAACCCCTGAACCTCACAGCCAAGCCCAAGGCCCCCGAGCTGCCTAACACCTCCAGCTCCCCGAGCCTGAAGATGAGCACCTGTGGACCCCGTCCCCCCAGCCATGGGGCCCCCACACGGGACCTGCAGTCCAGCCCCCCCAGCCTGCCGTTGGGTAAGCTTTCGGCCAAGTGCACCTTTCCCATCAGCATTCGCCTCGAGAGCTGGGAGGGTGTGATAGGGCCGTGGGTGGGTCCTGACCCCTCCAGAAGGGGTCAGACCTGCTGCATCCGGAGGTGCCCGCCCCACTCCCCACCCCCACGTCTGACTAGGTGCTCCAGGATCAGAGGTTCAGGCCACTGAGATGCTCACTTTCCAGGGGTGATTCTTACTTTTGGTCTGGGTACCTCGCAAAAGCCAGTATCAATGATACCCCCTTGGGGATGAGCTATGCAACGGCCCTGGGGCGGGGCAACAGGGAGCTGCAGCCTAGGCAGGTACCTCACAGGAGTGGCAGGCTGTGACCTGGGTTGACCCCTCCACAACCTGTCCCTTCTCGTCTTACCTTTTCACGCATAGGCTTCCTTGGTGAAGGGGACGCTGTCACCAAAGCCATCCAAGATGCTCGACAGCTGCTCCATGGCCATGGCGGGGCCTTGGAAGGCTCCTCCAATGCCCCCTTCCGGAAGGTATGGACCCCCGCTCTCTTCGTACCTGGAAGTAGGCAGGAGATAGGCTGAGCCACCAAAGGGAGGGGAGGGGGGCCTTGGGGTGACACAAGTTGGCCCTGTCAACCCCAGGACCTCATCAGCCTGGACACATCCCCAGCCAAGGAGCGGCTGGAGGAGAGCTGTGTGCACCCCCTGGATGAAGCCGTGCTGGGCTGTGACATGGATGGTGAGGGCCCCCACGCCGGGCTGAGGGGCAGGAGGACCCCCTCTGCTTCCCACCAGGGCTGGCAGGGTCAGACTGTCTGTGTGCGACCCCTCCTGGCCCTTCGTCTGTCTGTGGCGTCCTCTTACATGGCTGGCCCTGGTCTGTCCCTGGGTCCCTGACTGGCCTTCCCTGGTCACTGCTGGAGCCTCCCCCGTGCCCCCTAGTGGTCAGGCATGGGCCATCGCTTTCTGCCAGCCCTGGGGGACTGTGCTCATCCCCAGACCTGCCGCCCTGCTGTCTGACTCCGCCCCTGCCCCCCAGGTTCCCGCCACTTTCCTGAGTCCCGAAACAGCAGCCACATCAAAAGACCCATGAACGCCTTCATGGTGTGGGCCAAGGACGAGCGGAGGAAGATCCTCCAAGCCTTCCCAGACATGCACAACTCCAGCATCAGCAAGATCCTCGGTAAGGGCCAGCGAGCGGGGACCCTGGGGACTTGAGGGGGCCAGGAGCCATAGTCCAGCAGGACCTGGTTGCAGGAACAACGAGGTCTACCTGGGGCTTGCAGGGTGATAGTCCACGCCGTGTGGAGCACCAGTGGGGTCTGACGGGGTACGGAAGTCAGGCGGGACGTGGGGTAGCTGGGTCCTAGAGTCTCGTACCACTGCAGCGCTCTTCTAGAACCTGCACCCAGGAACTCAAGGGTGTGTGTGTGTGTGCGTGCATGCACACACGCACATGTGTACATTCCTTAGCCTCTGATCTCCCTCCCCTGTCCAGCTGTTTGCCCAGATCCTTGCAGCTGGCTCTGGCAGGAAATGGGAGAGGCTGGTGTTCTTCAGGTGTCAGTAGAAAGGCTTTTTAAAGTATATGTCCTGATTAGAGGCCGAGGAAGGACACAGGGCAGGACATGTGTATCGCACCTGTCCTACCTCCTTCCTTAGAAGAGGGACGTTGTTTTTAAGACTGAGGCTCCTCCAATGTCTCCTGTCAAGTGAGACACCAGGTATTTTGTCCTCAGTAGGGAGCCTGTCTGCATTGTTGGGGACCTGGGGTGGCTGCTCCTTTGTTTATGCAATTCATACAAACTAAAGGGTTCCAGAAGTTGCTGGGTGGTTTGGGATTGGGGTGGGTGGGTGCTCTGTCTTAAGCTGGCAGTCAAATACCCATCTACATGCCAACTTTATTCATTTGCAAGACCGAAATCCAAGGGGCACACACACAGAGCCAGGCCCTTGCTAAATGCTTGAACAGATATCATTTTGTTGACCCGCTTGGAGACCAAAATCTTCCAGGAGCCTCCAGGGCCTGCAGGGGATTGGGGGTGGCTGACGAAGCTCAGAGCTGACTGTCTGCCCCGGGGGTCTGGGCCAGGCTCTCGCTGGAAGTCTATGAGCAACCAGGAGAAGCAGCCCTACTACGAGGAGCAGGCGAGGCTGAGCCGGCAGCACCTAGAAAAATACCCTGACTACAAGTACAAGCCGCGGCCCAAGCGCACGTGCATCGTGGAAGGCAAGAGGCTGCGCGTGGGCGAGTACAAGGCCCTGATGAGGACCCGACGCCAGGATGCCCGCCAGAGCTACGTGGCCCCGTGAGCAGGCCCTCCCCGGGTGGCTGAGACTGCGTGCGTGTGCGTGTGTCTGTGCAGCCCACATCAGTGGCCGGGTGGTAGTGTGTGGCTTCCCTTTGTGACTCCAGGAGCGTGGTATGTGTATGTGGGTGGCATTTTCTGTCTGGCTGGGCCCGTGTGCAACCATAGAGGTGAGTGTGGCTGAGGGGGCCCAGCCATGTGTATCTGGAGAAATGTGCCTGCAAATCTCATTTCTGGCAAACTCGGGTTCTAGGGATACCAGAAATCATACAGAGGATTCCTGATTTGATCAGGAGCACCCTAGTGGATTCCTTTAAATAGGAAATGTCCCGAGGGATTTAAATGTATAATTTCCAAAAACTAGATTTGCACACAGTCCTCCAGGAATATCTGGGGAACACATGCAGGTCCGTGAGTCTGCGTGTGTGTGGGGCACCGTAGCCGACAATGAATTGGGCCATCAGAAAGCAGACCAGGGGGGCAGAGCGTCTTGGAAACGAAAGAGGGTGGGGCGAGAGGGCTTGCCCTGAGGAGGCCAGCAGGGGAGCCAGGTTGGGGGCGAGGGGAGGGTGCTCTGTGACCACAGGTGTTCTCTGCCCGCAGCCCGCAGGCTGGCCAAGTGCAGATGAGCTCCTCAGACGTCCTGTACCCTCGGGTGGCAGGCATGGCCCTGGCACAGCCCCTGGTGGAGCACTATGTGCCCCGGAACCTGGACCCTAACATGCCTGTCATCATCAACGCCTGCAGCCTCAGGGAGGAGGGCGAGGCCACAGAAGACAGGCACTCGGTGGCCGACGGGGAGATGTACCGGTACAGTGAGGGTGAGGACTCAGAGGGCGAGGAGAAGAGCGACGGGGAGTTGGTGGTGCTCACGGACTGACGTCGGCTGGGCGGGCCCGGGCCTCTTCCCTGGGGAAGACGTGGCCCCAAGATAGGCACAGCCTGCCGACCTGGACCATGTTGGTACTTGGACTTGGACATGCCTGGGAGGTGGGCACAGCTGTGCACCTGTAGATACATCCGTGATGGGAGAGGCCCCCACCCACCACACCTGAGGAGCTGTTGGCTTAGGTGTGCAGCACTTGCATGGTGGTAGTGGGCCAGCCACCTGAGCTCCTTAGCCTCTGCGGCTCATGGCCAGGGGACACTGGATGACCCCTCTTGCAGGTCTACCCAGCCCAGGGGTGTGGCAGCTCCAGACCTGTCCCCCTGGGGCCATATGCTTTGTCTCCATTCTTGTCCTGGCTGGACCAGCCACTGTGGGACCAACACCCTCCCAAATCGCCCCTCCATCACCAGGACCACTTTGTTCTTTGAGCAAAACGGTCTAGCTTCCCTCCTGTCTCTGTTTCCTGCCGAGCCATTTGTGCCTCTGGCTGCTCTATGTGTGTGTGTGATGTATGTGTGCGTATGTGCATGTGTGTGTTTGCATCTGTTCATTCATTGCACAAGGTATTTATTGAGTGCCCACTATGTGCCAGGCTCTGTTGCTGAGTTCCTGTGGGTGCGTCTCTTGATGCCACTCTGGCTTCTTGGGGGCCTCTTTCTGTGCTTCTTTGTCCCCAAATTGCTACCTCTTTGTCAGTCTGGGTGTCTCAGGTTCTGCGTGTTCTGTGTGTATCTCTGTCCTTGTTTCTCTGCAGGGCCCTTTTTGTGTCTCCCTCTCTTGGTGTCTGCCTCTGCCCTCTCAGTGCCCACTGGTCACACAGGTCTCTGTGGACACCTGGCCTGCCCTTGGGCCCACCAGCGCCCTGATCTCCACCGTCCACACCTTCACTCCCTCCCCGACTCCTCTGGTCAGTTCCCACGGAGCCATTTTTAGCTCCGAGCAGCATGGGAATACGCTCAGCCGCCAAGGGCCTGTGCCCTGGTACCCAGCCCCTGGTCCCAGCCTGAATGCCTGGAGTGGGGGCAGGGGATTGGTGGTGCCCCCTTCCTGTGTGCGACACAAGCCCTGGAGAGCGGGGCTCCCACGGCAGCTGGTCTCCATTCCTCCCTCATGAGCAGGGCGTGGGAGGGCCCCCCATTCTTGGCTGGGGAGAAGGCTTGGGCTTGTCTGCCTGTTCTCTGCTCCTGCCTCAGCCCTGATCATTTTCACAAGTTATTCTGCCAAGAAAATCAAAATCCCATTGGCACCTGACTCCAAAGATCCAGAACAGCCCTCGGGTAAGGGTGGGGAGGGAACCCCAAATCCTACAGGGGCAGATGTGGAGCCTGCCTGCCTCCCGTATTCTCCCCTCACCCCCCACCCCATGCCCAACTTCTCTCCAGGCTGTTTCTTTTTTTATGACTGTAAACATAGATAGTGCTTTATTTTGTTAATAATAAGATAATGAGTAACTTAACCAGCACCTTTCTCCTGTTTACACTCGGGGAATTTTTTTTGTTTTCTGTTGGCATAATAAAAACCATTTCAGAATCTGGCCCTTGGTGCAGGGGAAGGGGAGACTGGCCCAAGTCCAGTGCTGTCAGCCGGAGCACCAGTGCCTCGTGGTGGCAGTGGGAGGGAACTTCAGGAGTGGCTTTGGAGTGACACCCCCGCGGATGGAGTCCACACACCCGCCCTGCCCCTGCCCTGCAGGACCTCGCCACGTAGCATGTCCTGGGGAAGAAGGTGGTGGTGACAAGAGCGCTGTAATGAGTCTGGGAGTCAGTTCTCTGGAACTAGCCACATGGCCTCGCAGTATGTGTGAGGGGCTCAGGTCTCTCCTTTGGGCCCCACTGTCCCCTGAAAATGAGGCTAAGCCGTACCTGTCATTCTTAACGCTCTTTTGGAGAAGGAGACCTTTGAGAGTCTAATGAAAGCTGTGTACCCTCATCCTAGAGAAGGGCTCACATGGACACCCTGAGCCCATTTATGCCCGCTTCAGGGTACAGGCTGATGAAGCAGGGCTTCTAACGATGTGTGTCAGGGCTCTGTGACCTTATGCTTTGAGTGAAGACTTTGAACCTTAACCCACTAGGAGAAATAACAGTCCATCAGATCTGAAAGGGGAGGATGACAAACTGAAAATGCAGGGCAAGGATCAATAAAAAGACCAACTCTGTGGTTATAAATCCCATTAATGGGGAATGGGGGCAACAAAGCAAAATGGCAGTTCTTGGGGAAGAATTAGACTTGGGTTGGGTTAATACAGGTGTGCATTCGCAACAAGGGAGGTGAGGGGCCAGGGCACACCAACAGGCCTGGTCCCAGGTGTGTCGTGCCAGTCGTGACGCCCTCAGTAGGAAAGACCACTGCCACACCGTGCGCCCAGAGGCAGGCACCCTGCATGGAAGAGGCCTGGGGGGGCCCGTAGATAGGTCCTTAGGGGCGTAGCCGAAAGGGCCAGGGATGTTTAGTCCAGAGAAGAGACTAGGGGAGGGCGGAAAAGACAGGATTGCTTTTTTCAAAGCTGTCAGGTCAGTGACATGCAAATATTCTATGTAACTCACGAAGTAGGACTTGGCCACTTGACCCTCAGGGTCCATATTTTGGCTTAACCTAAACATGTTGGTATGGATGTTCAAAGTGGTATGAACTTCGCAACAAAGTAAGTATTCAAAAAGAGGCTCTTGAATGCTGGAAAGGGGATTTCTAAGTGGGATAGGGTGGTGTGAGAGAAGTTAGGTGTGGGTGATTCCCAGGGAAGCAAATGGGAGGGAAGACTCCTCAAGAATTAGGGTCCTGGCCTTTAGATCTTGGGAACAGCCTAGCTGCGGGCTTGTGCTGGTTCTTCCCACGCCAGCCTCCCAGAGCTTCGGGCCTCCTTTCCTTTGCCCTCCCACTGCAGGAGCTGGGGCAGGCGGCAGAGCCCAGCCTGGCCCCCGGGATGCAGGAAGCCCTGGGAAAGAGCAGCATGGGTGGCCTGTGCTGCCCTCTAGTGGTTGTGTGGGAGAGCCTCTCATTTTAACTTAATTGTCCAGCTTGCCCGCACCCCCACCCCTTTCCACCCCTCTCCAGTCCCTGCTAACCCCGCTGTCGCCCCCCACCTTCCTACAGACCGAATCCGGGCAGTCTAGGCAGGGCACCCCCAGCCAGGCTCCTGCTCACCCTCAGCCAGTCCTGAGTTCCTCTACCTTCCCTATTCCCAGGTCCTCTGCGGCCTGGTGGACGCTGAGGCCTGTCTTGCTCACCTCCATTGCCGGGAACCCTTGTGCCTTCCTCGTCCCGGCTGCTGAGGCAGTCCCGGGCTCTGCACCCTTTTAGGATGGGAAGAACCCTCCACGGGAACGTGCTAGTGGTGCCCTGGACCCCCACTCCCAGCCACAGGAGAGGCAGGGTGGGGTCAGGTGAGTGGGGAGGCCAGGCACAGAGTGTCTTGGTCATTACCATGAAGGCTGGGGCACGAATTTTTTCCCTGCCCACTTTGTGCTTTTCCTGTGGAGGCCAAGGGTCGGAGACCAGCCTCTGACCCGGGGTGCTTTGCCCAGACCTCCTGCTGAGTGTCTAGGAAGGGGCCTGAGGGAATGGAGTCCAGGCCACCCTTGGGAGTCTCCAGGGCCTGGTGCTGAGCCAGAGGGCAGGGGTGCTGGTCAATCTGAGGTGGCAGCGAAAGTAGAGATGGTGGGACCATGCCAGGCTTTGTGGGGAAGAGGGGTGCCTAACTCCCGGCCCAACCCCTGGAGACCGGAGGAACTGGGGGTGTGGGCCTCTGGTGTAGGGTGGGCACTCCTTTGGTGCAGGTGGTGGCCAGGGCCAGAAGGGCACAGGATGACTCCTGGGGGGCCCTGTTCCAGCCGTGCCCTGCTCACCACCTCACCGCCATCTCCCCTGCTGACATCCAGGCCCAGGAAGCTGGGAACAAGGCCACCTTCACAGGGGTCATTTCTGCCCCCAGTTCCACAGGTGGGTCCGAGAGGATCAAGGCCAGGCGATGCCACAGAGTCCCTGGGAAGCTGCACCATGACCGCCTGACCCCATGGACAACCCTCAGGGGCGCCACCTGCTCAGCCCTGGCCTCATCCCTGTGCCAGGACGCCCTCACCCAGGTCCTCCTCTAGCGCCCCCCAGACCCAGCCACACTGGACCACAGTGACCTTGAAGGAGGCCTCAGCGCCAGTGGCAGCTCAGCACCAGCGGTTACCATGGCAGCCTGGTACTAATGCAAAGCCAAACAGCCAAGTTCACCTGGCAGGTGGCCACTGCTATTGTTGTGCTGCCCCTAAGGGCACGGGCACCTTCTGGGGGCCCTGGAGGCAGCTACTGCCCTACTGCCCAGCACAGGGGGAACAGCCTTAGCAATATGGGCTGCAGAGGGGAGCCCCCTGCTCACCTTTGAGCTTCTCCTCGTCCCTCCCTCTGGCATTCTGAGGAAGTGACAGATTGCTTCTAGAAGTCACCCTTGCCTGCTGTCAGGCAGAGTAGCCGCTGCCCCCAGTAGCTGGGAGCCAGAGAGGCTTGAGGGAGCAGCCTGGGTGCTGCTGGTCAGGGTCTCACTGGTGTGTCATCTCCGTAGCCACGTTCTTGGAATCCACAGTCTGGTTTGCTCTGAGCAGCACCTTCCCAGGGGCCACTTACAGCAAGAGGGTCAAAGGCAGAGGGGCTTGCCCAGGTCTACCCCCAAACCAGGAGCCCGGGCCTTGGGAGCCAGGTGCACAGAGGGCGTGGTGGAAAGGGTGCAACCCCAGGGGGGCCCTGGAGAGGTGGGACTGGAGTGCCCCGCCACCTCCCGATTGGGAGGGCTCATCACACCCTCCACGTCAGTTCCTCACCATTGGCACTCAGATGCAGAGTGGTCCAGAAATGGCCATTTTAATGCAGAAAACCACAATAATGTACAAATGAATCACTATGAGCTGGAGCCAGGAGGCTGAGGGCAGAAAGGAGGTGGAGGCACAGAGAGTCAGGGCAGCGAGCTCAGTCAGCACCTTCACGACCCGCTCTACACAGGCTCCTGCACGCTGGGCGAGCTGTGCAGGGGCCTGGGCCCTGCCCTTTGACTGCCATTAGTCATTCCCTAGTGGGAAGGCCTCGGGTCACCTTTAGAACACAGGTGGAGATGGAGAGACAGCCTTTGAGGTAAGGGTGTAGAGGGCAGGGGAGGGGATGAGGCTGCCGGCTGCTGGCAGCCCACTCCACTCTTGCCCAGTCCCCTCCGGCCGAGCTACACATGAAGCAGAGCCCAGTTTTGGAGGCTCAGGATGTCACCACCCCATCACCTTCCCTCCCAGCAGGTGGCAGAGGGGCGGGACACAGGACTAACCCAAAAGGGCCCTAGAGGGGGGCACGTGTCTTTGGGGAGTTCTGGGAAGGGGTTTTTCATTGGGTCTGGCCTGCAGAAACGGAGGGACCTCAGATGAGGTGGCTGCTGGGAGAGCTGCCAAACCCAATTGTAGACTGCGTCCCCCCAAATTATGTACATCCATCCGTCAGTTGGCATGATGCCGGTTCGGGCTCTGCACCTCCCACATGGGGCATGCAGGGGAGACGGGCTGGAGGCTCAGGGCATTGGAGGTAGAAAGGAGCCCTCCCACCTGCCGCTTTTCCCCAAGCCAGGAAGGTCAAAGGTACATCTAAGGCAGCCCAGATTCCAGCATGGCCGGGGAGTGCTGGGCTTCCCAGGGATGGCTGTCACCTGTGCCCTGGCTGGCTACACACACTTCCTCTCCGGTCTGGCAAGGTGAAGGGGACCCCCAGAGCTGGGTCCTATCAGTTCCTCCAAACACGAGAATGTGGTCCCCAGCAGCACCCACTGGGAGCCGGTGGCAGGGGCAGAGTCTTCTCCCTGGACATCCACCTGTCCCTCTCCCACCTTGTCCAAGGGTATGGACCCCGAGCAGACCAAGCCCTGTTGAACAGCTCTGGCCAGGCAGCTAGGTAAGGGAGGGATGGGGACGTCGGTCACTTTGGCATTTCCAAGGCTGACACTTGAGGCTTCACCTTGAAGTACTGGTTGAATCGGATCACTGCGTACCTGCCAGAAACCAGGAAAGGGAGCCGGGGGTGAGAAGGGATGCCAGATGGGCCCTGCTGGGGGAGCGCATACCTTGAGGAAAGTTTCTCACCAGCTCAGCCCGTCTAGATCTGGGCGGGACAACTGCCCAGGCTGATTTTCTTTGACTTCAACTATAATTTCATTTTTCTTCTTAGATCAGACTAGAACAAGCCTTCCCCAAACATGTTTGCTTTTTTTTATTTTTTTTTACAGCTCGGTGGTAAGTACAGTCACATCATTGTGCAACAGATCTCCAGACCTTTTTCATGTTGCAAAACTAAAACTCTATATCCACTAAACAGCAAGTATTCATGTCCCCAGCCCCTGGCAACCACCGTTCTGCTTTTTGTTTTTCTATGAGCCTGACCACTCTTAAGAACCTCACGTGGGTGGAATCTGGCTTAGTTCATTTAAAACATAGTCCTCAAGGCTCATCCACACTGTCGTATGTAATATGATTCCCTTCCTTTTTCAGGCTGAATAATATTCCACTGTATGTGTGGACCACGGTTTGTTTATTCAGCCATCAGTGGGCACTTGGTTGCTTCCACCTCTTGGCTGTGTGTGAATAATGCTGCTGGGCGCATGGCTGTGCAAATATCTCTTTGAGACCCTGCTTTCAATTCTTTTGGATCTAAACCCAGCAGGGCAACTGCTGGATCATATGGTAATTCCATTTGTTTGAGGAAACAGATGTTGTTTTCTATAAGAGTTGCACCATTTTAACTCCTAATAGCAGTGCACAAGGATTCCAAATCTCCACATCCTCACCAACATTTGCTATTTTCTCTTTATTTGATAGCGGCCATTCTAATGGGTATGAGGTGGTATCTCATCAGGCAAGGCCAAAGACCTGCATTTCTCGAATGGCTGTGGGCACTTTGAAGCCAGGACAGTGATTCCTTCCAACTGAGGGTGAGCTGGCAGAAGGGCAAGGGGGCAAGGCCACAGTGGAGGGCAGAAAGACTCCTGGCCCTTTGGGACAGATGTGCCTCACGTGCCGGGGTCCCCCAAGTATTTAGTACTTAGGTGCAGTCTCAGGACAGCACCCAGTATCTCACTAGGGGCCACTGAGTGAGGAGTTGGGTCTGATACCCCACGCAGTGAGCACCAGACCACCAGAGCAACCTCAGCGAGTCACAGCCACTCTGGAACTCTGTCCCCTTCTGCTATAAAATGGGGGTTGGGCTCACAATCTTTTAGCCCAATTTTCAACAAGTCCATTCACCACCAGGCTCTGCAGGTCGGAGCGCGGGCAGCAGGGCGGATGCAGAGGAGCAGGCAGTGACGTGTGGTAGGGGAAGCAGGGGGACAGGCCACGAGTGCCCCGCGCCTCCCTTGAAGTGGTGTCCCCACTGGACACGGGTCGGCTGGAGTGGGGACGAGCTAGCAGAGCCCAGGGTGGTCTCTGCGTGAGCTGCCCTTTGCCCCCGCACCCTCGGCCCAGGGCTCTTCCTTTCCTCCCCCCGGCCGCCCCCATTTGTCCCCTGCACTCACCTGAGGAAATCAAAGTCGATGGTGGAGAACTGGTTCTGGATGAGGGCCCAGAGTGCCCAGATGAAGTGAGACGCCTAGACACAGACCAGAGGGGTCAGCATGGCACCCCGCCTGCCACAGAGCCCACGCACCTAGAGGGGCGCAGTCACTCCTGGAGGACACAGAGTCGGGACACTGGCAGGGACATGGGGCCTCCCTGGCAAATTGTGGAGGTCCGGTCACTGGGAAGCGTTTGGGGGCTCCACATCCCCCAGGCCAAGGTAAGCAGAGGGGGAGGGAGATCAGGTCGGAATATGAGCGCAGATGTGGGTATAAGCAGCCCCGGGTCGGGCACCAAGCATTCTACTGCCCTCCCTGTAGCCAGAGGCACCCCCAGGGCTCAGGTCACCCCAGGCCCAAGAAGCCAGGGAGCTGTGCGTCCTGTTGCCCCTGGCAAACAGCAGTGAAACTTTCCTTCCCAGGCCAGGATCCTGTACCCCTGTGGCTCTCTGCCCCGCCCCCCAGTGCGCCTGTGCACTCCAAGCCCTACTTGCTCTGCCGCGGGCACTACAGTACCGCCCTCCATGCTCGGCCCTCTTCGGGACTTAAAGGGGGCACAGATCCAGGAATAAGGACACGTGATCACTGAGCAGTTAGCAGGAGGAAGGCATGGGGAAGAGCCTGCTGGAGAGTCAGTTTTGTGCCACTGAGGACAGTACACAGGCAATCCAAAATAGGTAAGTAAAGACTGTGCTTAATTCCTGGAGTATCGTGAGATTCACGGCAGCTGACTTGTCTTCTTGCTTATGCGTGGCTGACATTAATAAGACGGGTCAGCAATCCCCCGGGCGTACACCAGCGGGGACCTGGCATAAACCTCGTACCTGCGATGAGCGCACTCAAGATGGAGAACTGACAGCCCAGGAATCTGAGCAGGAAGGGGCTGACGGGAAAGGCTTACCCAGAGCTGGGGCAGTGGGGGCCGCGAACGAGGAGGGTCAGGAAGGGCATTCTTTACCCCCTCCAGGGGCAAAAACAAGGGGTGTGTTTAACCACAGGGTGAAGACTAAGGTTAGACACAGGACAGACTACTTGTCCAAAGAGAATTAATAAAACAGGAAGCTGGGGTCTTTCTTGGAAGTAGTTCTGCAGGAAGGAGAGAACCGAGACTAGTTTTGGTTCTGGAAAGCAGGGAACCGGGCACCTTAGTATTAGGGGGCACCCGGGACCTCGCCCCAGCCCCAGGGTGGCCCTGAACCCTCCTCCTGCCCCCCAGGCAAGCACCCACCAGTGCAAACTTGTTGACTTGCACGTAGAGCCGCTCCACCTCCCTGGGGCTCGCAGCCATGCCCTTCTGGGCCCGCAGGTAGTAGTGCAGCCACTGCAGCTGGGTCTCCCGCGCGGGGTACCGGCTGTAGTCCACCTCGCTCACACCTGAGGGGGCCGCACAGAAGTCACCGGGGAAGAGGCTCCCCTGGGGGCCTCCTGCAGCTCAGGAGGGGCTCCCTGCTCACCCCCCGACGGTCTATGCCCTGCGAGGCTGGACCTAGGAAGGCAGCTTCTTTGACCGCCAAGTTTACTGCATGTGGAGGGTCCAGCCCTATCCCAGCTGGGGTGGAGGAAAGCACATGGAGAGGCCAACTGGCCCTGGGCGTGACGGGGGGACCCCCTAAGACACCACCACTGCATCCCCCTCCACAAAGCCCCAGCGCACAGAAGGTGTTGGTACAAAACATGGATCAGGGCCTAGTTGGCTCAGGACTAGCGCTAACCTCCAGTTAACCACGGACAAACCCTTTCCTCTCACTGGCCTTAATCTCTTCACCAGTAAAATGAGTGGCCAGGCTTAATGTGTGTGTCTCGACCATTGCTTCCCGGGCCAGTGTTGAACTGGCTACTTAAAAACATCACTTGGCGAGCTTGGTAAACACAGATTCCCGGCACCCCCATCCCCTATCCAATTCTCCAGGTGAATTCAGAAATGCAGCCAGGCTTGGAACCCCAGGACTAGGCAGCCTGGATCCCTTCTAGTCCTGCCCTCCTGGAGTCCTCATGCTGCCGGCCCAGTATGCACCAGCTGCACTCTGGCCATGGGGGCAGAGGTCTTGGCTCCAGAGCTGGCAAGGAAGCAGCAATTAAGACAGGACCATGCCTGGGCCGCTCTCCCCCCCAGTCTCTGTCTCCCTCTTCTTGCCTGCCTGGCCTTGCCAAGCTTCCCTTATATTCCTGGAGGAACATGCCCTCAGTGTCCTGGGGCCTGAACAGTATGGCTAGAAAAGAATCTCCTTGCACAGATGTAGAAATGAAGGCCAAAGAGAAGAACTTTGCTCTGGGTCATACAGCCAGTCAGGTGAGTTCAGGGCTGGGACCCTGATCCCCTGGCTCCCTGTGCTAGGTCCCCGTGCACCAAGGACCCGGGAGGCCCCTCTCCCTAGCCCCCCATCTCCTCTCTTGCCTTCCTACTGCCCCCTGCTAGGTTCTTCCTCTCATTCTGCACCTGGGAGCAAGAAGCAATCTGCCCCTTGGGAGAAATTCCAGCTGGACTTTGCTCTGTGGGGTGCATGAGGGAGTAAAGCACTTAAGAAGGATCCCTTCTGGAAAGGCCAGCGGGTCTGGCGGCTGAGCACCCTCAGGCCCAGCGCTCTGCCGGTGCCAGGCTCTGCTCCGCGCCACACCCCACAGCCCAGCTACTCTGCTCAGCTGAGGCCTCACTGTCCCTTGGGCTCCTCAGTGCAGCTGGTGACCACCCTGGGGAGTCATATACCCTCAGCTACAATCAGTGCTCGACAGACCTGGTCACCTGGGGGTCCAGAAGGGACACAATTGGTCTTGATTGGGCTGGGGAGTGGCTGAGGTGGGGCCAGGTGGTGGCTCTACAGCGGGCCTGGGTGTGCCTCACCTACCCTGAGCCCCCCGGGCTAGCTGGCCACATCATGCTAAGCACCCCACACTGCCAGCTGTGAGACCCCTCCCTGCCCCAGCATCCAGTTCTATCCGTGAGTGGCGTCCTCCGTCCCATCTAATTGTTTTTTTTATCAACTAAGCCCTCAAGCTAGAAAGACTTGCCCTGCTTCCTTTCCACAAGTGATTCTATTGTGCACAGCACATCTTTGTAGAACAACCACCTCCCCCTGGGACTCCCCTCCCCCATGCTCCTCTACTCCACCACCTGCCCCTCTCCCCGCCCTGCCTACCAGCAGCAGCAGATGCCAGCGATGGGTGGCGTGTACCATACCTGTGTGTGTGTGTGTGTGGAGTAGGTACTGTCCTGGTCTCCAGGTCACAGAGGCACAGGCAAGCAGTAACCTGCCTGAGCACCACACAGCTAGCAGGTAGCAAAGCCAGGATTTGAACCTGGGGAGTCAAGCTGCAGAGTGCACGCTTTTAACTAATTCCACCTACATCATTCTCATCAGCCACCAGGCAAATAGCTCCTGACAGCTAGTCCTGCTCCTCCTCTGCATGCACAGCCCTTATTTTTAATCACACAGCTTGTACTGGACATAAAAGAGCTTAGACAAAGAGGGTAAGTAGAGGCTGAGGCTGTCCCACGCTGGCCCGGCTGGTGTGGGCTGTGGCCGCCCAGGGGAAAGGGTGCTTTTCTAACTCACGTGCCAAGCCGAGTATCCTCAGGGATCCTACAGAGGACATGCTTTCCTCATTTGTACCAAACTGCCGTATGGGCTAGCAGGGGTCTGCTCTGGGCATGGGGTCCCACCTCCCCCATGAGACCCGGAGCTCTCTCAAGGCAGGGTCAGTGTGCCTGATCCACTCAAGCTGGGATGTTTCAGAGGTCAGGGGCTGTCTAGCCTCCATGCCCCAAGCTCAGGACCCCCTTGCACCAGGACCCCCAGACCTGGCCCTCTGTCATAGGGAGGGTATCTTGGACATAGGCCACATAGCAATGCCCCCTCACCTGCAAACTCGTTGAAATGGTTGCCGATGTCAAAAGCTTGGTAGTTGTAGCCAGCATATTCATAGTCAATGAAGCGCACATGGCCTGTAAGGCAGAAGAGAGGCAGTGAGGGCTGGTCCCGGGAGAGCCGGAGCGGGGCCTCGCCAAGCTTCCGCAGACCTGTGGGACGCACCCACTGACTTGCCCTGGCTTCCGCAGCCACCCAGCCTGACCCGCCCTCCTGGGTGGCAGCCTCCTCTGCTGGCCTCTGTCTGCTCCTTTGTCCGTCCGCCCTTCCCCCCATCCAGCCGTCCCTCTCCCCATCTAGACACCTGTGCTGGGCATATGGCGAGGGCCAGGAGTAAAGCTGAGTCCCTCTGGGGGTGCAGCTCTTGTCAGCACCATGGGGAGCCTCTCTGTGAGGGCCTGGGCAGCCAAGATGTTCCTGGAAGCCCGACATACTGCTGGGGGGATGGCTGGGGTGCCCTCATGTGGAGAATGCGGGGGCCGTCCACAAACCCCGAGTGTGAGTTTGTTCCCGGCATGGGATTTTCTAAGTGGAAATTTCTTGTGTCCTTTTCCCTCTCTCTCCTACGTTACGAGCTGAACTAGAAGGGCTCATTTTGCTTGTCCGCGTCCCAGCCCAAGGACTAGAACCTTGAAGGCAGAGGCTCAATCAGCCCAAGCCGCGCGGCTGCCCAGCCAGGGCCACCAAGCTGTACCTTTGGTGCTGTCATAGATGATATTCTTGCAGAGCAGGTCATTGTGACAAAAGACCACAGGGGAGTCCAGCTGGGACAGGTGCTCCTTCAGCCAGACCAGCTCCCGCTCCAACACCTCTACCTTCGGGACATCTGCAGTCAGGCTGGACAGTGGCGAGAAAGGTAGCGGTGGAGGGAGGGCTGACAACAGACGGGCAGCTGCTTGGCCTCAAGAGCTCTGAGCTCTGGCCCCATCACACCTTTTACTGCAGAGCGGCCTTGAACAAATGGCCCACCTTTCAGACCCTCACTTCCGTCATCTGTAAAATGGTGCAAAGGCTTCCTGGCCACCTGACTTCCTATGTTTACCCTGAGCTCATCAGAACAGCGTGGGTATTAAAGCATTTCGCAAAGCCTATTAGTCCCTGACCTAAGGCCATCCTGCTCCTAGGTGAAAGGGGGAGGAGGGAAGGGGTGGGAGGCGGCCCAGGCAGAGGACAGTGGAGGTGAGAATGTGTCCAAACTCAGGCACCCCAGAGCACAAGGACAAGGGCAGCCGGGAGAGCCACAAATAGCCCGGAAACACTCCTGGGGCCAGGCGTTGCTCTCAAAGCACGCTCTCCCTGCCGAATTCTGCGGCGCCCAAACTACAGTGGAGGGGCTGGCGGCATCTTGAGGAGGCAGAGGAGCGTCCTGTCCTGTGCCTCCCTCACCCTCTAGCTGCCGGTGTCACAGGTGGAAAGGACCAGAGGCCAGGAAGTCTAGCTTCTCATCCCGCAGAGAGACCACTTAGGCCCATGGAGGAGAGCAAATCGCCCCTCGGGCTCATGCCCGCAAGGCCAGGGGTACGTCAGGCCCTGCCCTTGACATACGTGTTGGGGAACGAATAGGCCAACCAGTGACACGGTCAGGGCCATGTGCAAGTTGGTGAGGGTACACTGTGCTCAGATGCTCTGAACTTTGGTCCCCAGGAGGCACACAGGTCTGTGTACACTGAACGGCCAAACAGCACAGCCCTTACAACCTCAGAACCACCAACGGGTGGATGGGAGGAGGCTGGGGACTGACCCCCATTCATGTCTCCTGTTTGCTTTCTGGTCCAGGGCTCTGAGTAGGTGTGGGAGGATGAAAATGAGGTACGTCCTCTCGACCCTCTCTCAGGACGCCCCATCTCCCCCTCATACAACCCAGTGGCTAAAACATGGAGTAGAGTAGGTGGCAACTAAGGCACCCCGTGTTGCCCCTGGACACAGACAGTGGCAGGCTCTGAGAAGGTCAAAGCTAAAGAGGATCTTTGCTCCCCAGTCCAACCCCCTGGGGAAACTGAGGCTCAAGAAAGGGCAGTTTTTCCTTCTAGCTTCCAGATTCCTCTTGCACAGCTACTCTCTACTTCCTCACCCAAGGAAAGCAGTCCTCAGCCTGTCCAATGGTCCAGAGTCACGCTGAGCCTCCTGACCGGGACGGCCTCTGCTAGGGGTGACCTGGGGGAGGCCTCGCTCCATCCTCACTGGACTTTGTCTGGATTAACGGGTCTGTGTAAGATGTGTTTCAATCTTGGCTTTCCTTAAGAGGCCCCTTTTTCTTTTCAGATTTTTTTTCTTGGACCAAGACCATCCAAAGATAAGAATTAGGAGCCTTCCTTTGATTTGCCCAGTTCCCCACTTAGAAAACATCTTTGACATCCAAGATACCTGTTTCCCAGGCCCTGACCTATCTGACCCCCACACTACCCACCCCAAGGCCACACAGATGGTTGCCATGGGAACAATCCAGGCCTTCTATCTCCCTTGGGTGGCCTCCCTCCGCTGTCCTGACTCCCTCCCCGGACCACCTGAAACCTGACCAACTTTGCTGCCCTCAGCCCTGACTCCGCTAGGCTCTCCTTCAAGGCCGTGGGGCTGGCAGACTGGTGATCACACCGTGGCAGGGAACCTTCCCACCCCAGGGGCACTGCTCCGGCCACTCCTCCATCCCCCAGAGGTGGCAGGGCGTGATCCATGAGCTGCCCTCCTCCCCAGGGAAGCCTGGGGGCCCCTGATGAAGCGGCTGCTGCCTGGCGGTGCCCACTCAGCTCTCGGGATCAGGTGGGGAAAGTGCCCTCTCCCACGGTGGACCTTCTAGGGCTTCCTGGCTCGTGCCCTTCGCCCTCACACCACTCAACCCATCTGAATGCCACTGAAGCAGTTATCAACCCCACGTTCTCCCAGCAGGCTGGACACCTCCATGTCCAGCCGAACACCAAGGGTACCACATCTCTTTCCACCGGGTCTCTGTCTCACCCCCTGTTCTCCACCCCCACGATGACGCTGCCTTCGGTCCGTATTCCTCAAGACATGGTTCCTTGGTCCCCCTACCTCAGAGTCACCTGGGGAGCCTGTCAGAGTGCAGGCTCCTAGGGTCTAATGGGAGGCCCCCAATCAGTGTCCAGGGTCAGGCCAGAATCTGCACTTAGCAAACGGCCCAGGGGACTCTCATGCTCAAATCTGGGGAACCCTGGTCCTAAATGTTGCCCATTCAATCACAACACTCCCTCAGAGGGCCTTGCTACCCCTCTCCCACCCGAGTCTGTCCTGTACAGTGCTGGGAAGCTTTCTTCCTAAACCACAGTCACGGTCAAGTTACTGACCTGAGCCCTGGCTCAGACACCCTCTCAGTGACTTTCCAGGCCAGCTGAGCTGAATACCTCTTGGCTCCTTAACCTGCATTTAAGGCCCCTCACAATCTAGCTGCAACCACCTCTGCAGCCCCATCTCCTCCCACCCCTCCCAGGCCCTCCTGGAGATCTGCCCCAGCCAACCTCAACTCCTTATCACCCACGAACAAACCGGGCTCATGCTGTCTCCTCTAGCCACTGTGGCCTCCCTTCTCAGCTGCCATGAAGACTGTCCCTGGTTCTCCCGCCCCCAGCATGCAAGGCACACCCCGCCTTCTGTTGTAGCTATGCACAGGCAGGTCCTATTTTCCCGATGGTTCTAAACTCCTTGGGGGCAGGGCCAATGGCCTGTTCATCATTTTTTATTGTTTTAAATCCCAATCAGTCACTGTTTGTGAAATGAAGGATTGACTAAATCTGGGTTATTAGGCAGAGACTAGATTTCAAATGCTTCATCTCATCCAAGGGATTGCTCATTGTTGTCCTGCTTTGGGGCAGTTTGGGAGTTTCGGGCAGGCATCATCCCCTGAAGAGGCTCAGAGGAGTTAGGCAACTTGATTTGCCCCAGGGCAGAGGTGTGCCGGGAGCAAAGAGAGCTCACTGGCTCTTTCCCAGAGACCACTCTTCCCCCATCAAGATTACCCCCCCAAAGTCACAGTCAAAGGGGCTGCTGTGGTGAGGCCCCGGCCTGACCATCAGACCTGGACTCAAGCCCTTGAGCCGCTACTGGTCAGCCATGACCTTAGGCAAGTCCTGTCCCCTCTCTGGGCCTCCGTTTTTCCATCTGTCAAAAGAAAACGGTGGGCTAGCTGATCAGAGGGTCCTGCTGGCTGAGACCCTCAGGATTCTGTCCCCCATGGGCTGTGTGTTCTGGTCCTAAGGGGGAAGGCACCCTTGTCCTAGACATAATATTTGACATGGAAGGTGTGAACATGGGCCATCCTGGACAAATAATCCCAAAGCAGTGGCTAATAATTATGAAGGGGGAGGATCCAGATGAAGTCATGCATGTGTCCTGTATGTGACAGAGACGCACTATCAGGACAGAGTTAATGACTGTCTTGTCATAGAGGAGAGAGGGAGATACGCTTCCCCGAGACCTCTTCCCTACCCTATTCCCACGAACACTTGGAGCAAGGTGATGTTCAGCCCGGCAGGGAACATGGAGGGTTGGAGACTCCCTACTGCCTTCTCTTGGGGGGCGATACCACTCTTCTCTGTGCCTCCATCCTTTTCTCAGCACTAAGGGACAAGCTGGAGAGTCAGGTGTCTGAAGGCTGGACAGACTCTCAGGTTGACGGTCTGGGAACCCCATCTTAGCCGGGGAAAGGCGATGTCAGGATGGGTGGAGTACCCCTTCTCAGCAAAGCGCAAGCTGTCAGTCTGAACGAGGTGGGGAGCAGGGGCCCCAGGGGATGAGAGGTGCCTGGGCAAGTAGTGGGAGCCTTGATGCCCCAAGGGCTTGTCAGCCAATGCGCCAAGTTCCTTTGACTGGCTCTGAACTCAGCCTCACCCCATTTTCAGAGGGCTGGGCCCTTGCTTCTCATTGCTCAGAAGACAACTCGGGTAGGAAAGGCCCTGGGCTGGGAGACAGAACCCTGCCTGTGACTGGCCCCCCGTCATTGGGCAAAGCTTGGTCTCTGAGCTTGCTACCCCTCTCCCACCCGAGTCTGTCCTGTACAGTGCTGGGAAGCTTTCTTCCTAAACCAGTCACAGTCCTTCCAGTAAAATGAGGAGCCGCTGTCGCTGACTCTAGTCCCTGCCACAAGCAGGCGATCAAGGAGAAACCAGCACATAGGAATAAAACCGTGGATCTAAGCTCCTGAGACTTCGTTGGTTGGCCCAACTCTGGAGACTCTGTAACCAGGACTAAGGCCCTAAACTTCCGGCTGGGGTGGGATGGAGTGAAAAGCGTGTGTGTGGGGGGGTGGGTCACATTAAGGCAATAAAGACAGTGGCAGCCTGGAACCCCCCCAGATCATTGTACCTGGGGTTGATCTCACTCTTCACAAGGGTGAAATAACTGTGCATCTTGTGCCAGAGCGTGGGCCTGGGCAGGCTGCCGTTGGCGTGGATGGTGTGAATCTTCGCCATTTCTAAGGCGATTAGCCTACAGAAAACAGGACGGGGAAAGCATCAGTGTGGAGCTAGCCCTCTTTGGTTCATTTGCTCTTGACCAGAAAGAGGCCGTACGGGGTCTACCAGGAGAGAGGACCGAGTGTGGGGCTATTACAGATCTTCTAGGAGCTCTCAGTCCTGCACAAGGAAGGTCTCAGCAGAAGGCATGAAATGAGACAAGGCCTTTAGCCCAGCAGTGCCCTTTCCAGAAAACCTGGGGCTGCTTCAGGCAGGGGAAGGGCAAAGCAGTGGGTAACTGGCCACAGGTCAGTGACCCAGCCTCACCCCAAGGTCATGTACCCACAGCAATCCCTGGGGACCGAGGGATCACCTGGGAATGGGGGAGGTGTCCCTCCTTCCACCGTGTACTCTGACCCATGCCCTCAGAACGAGGTGGGCACCAAGGGATCAGGGAATGGTGACACCAGGCAGGGCAGAAATGCCCACCTCTTATCAGCCTGGCCAGGGTGGGGAGGGAAGCAGGCCCACCCAGGGCAGCCCCTTCCTCTGCAGCAGGGAGTCGATGCTGGCGGCTGGGTGCCAAGGACGCAAAACAAACCAGGGTTCTATTTCCAAGTTCTCCTGTGGACGTTATCCAAGGTCCCCGGAGAGCAGGCGGGGGTGGTGAGGAGGAGAAAGCAGGACTGGGGAGGGCTGCTGGGAGTGGGCGGGGGCGGACGGAGGACTGGCCGGTCAGAGAGGGCGGGCCTTGATAAGGCACTGGGCGTCTGAGGCCCAGGGTCCCGGCTGGGCTCCCCCAGGCCTCTGCCAGCGCTCCCTTCTGGAGCCCCACCCCCAGCCGGGCTGCCAAGCTTCCAACATTCAAGCTTCCTTCGCCTCTGCCTGTTGCTCGAATAATAATCACTGGGAAGGACAACAAAGGCATTGGCTATTTGAAACCTTGTTACCAAGCTGTTCCAGGGGCACCCCTCCCTTGCCAGGTCCTGGGAACGGGCAGGCCATCACCCAACAGGATAACTGGGCAGCCGAGGGGCACCTCCGGAAGCCCCCCGGGCTCCTACCTCCCAAAGTATGGAGGGGCAGGGGGTGTGCAGCTGCCCAGTGGGTGAGAGATGGAGGCTGTGCTTTCAGAGGCTGGAGGCCCTGGGGCCCAAGGAGCCGCCAGGGTTGGGGCGAGGCGGGGGAGGCAGACCTGAGGCTCAGGCCTTCGCTTCCCAAAGGAAGATTCCGAATAGAGCATGAACAGAGCGTTTCCTTGAATATCAATAGGGCTGTTGTCTGAAAAAGCAATGAAAGTAACCTCAACACTCAGCATTTTTTTGCGGCAAAGCCGCTGCAGGCAAGATGGGGTCCCAGGGAACGTGGACAGTGGCTCCTCAAGGCCTTCAGAGATCCAGCTTCACCCCAGAAAGTAATGATCTCTCCTGGGAGAACCATTAGGAAAGGGCCTCCCTCCTACCCCCACACCAGTTCCTGGCTCTCCCCCAAATGTAAAGTTCTCCTTATCATCAAACCTGAATCCATCCTCAGCCTTCCTGACAACGGTAACTGTTTCTGTGAGAGAAGGAGTGGCAGCATCAGCGTGCACAGGGGTGGCAGGGGACTGGGGGTGGTGAGGACCTGCCGATATTTGAGCTTATTTGCATGAGACTGAAGGAGAGCTGGGAGAAGCCAGGACAGGGGGCCCCCACCTCCTGCCTTGCTCTGACCTCTTGTCTAGAGGCTGGGCACGTTTGGAGCTGTTCATAGAAAAACCCTTGCATGGGTTTGAAGGTCCCTGCCCCTCCAGGCGCGCACACACCTACAACATACAACTCAACGCGGACCAGCTCCAGAGGCAATGCTCAGGAGCACCGGCTGGGGAAGGGCTCTCAGATGCCCCTCTGAGTCCCTAAATGGCCTGCCAGGGTTTCTTCGCAAATAGGGCCAGGTGCACTAACTTGAGGTTAACTGGGTGACGGGCTCGAGAAACTTATTGGTCTGCTCCCTAGGTGGACATCATTGCTTCTCCTCGGTATTTGGAAGGCTCCTTCCCCTTGGGTGGGACAGGATATATCTCAGACAGACCCCCTGTGTCAGGAGTAAACCTCAGCCTGCCTGGGGCCTTACCCTGTTACCTGAGTGCCCTGCAGGCGGGCGTGCACTGGAGGAGGGTAGACACAGCTGACACCTGGCCCAGCACAGTGAGGAGAGAGAACGCACAACGGGCTCTTCCTTGGCTCGGCCCTTTCCAAACCCCACAGAGGCATCCACGGGGCTTGGAGACTGAGTTGAGTTCCTGGGTTCTAGACACCCAGGCACTTAATGGGAGGGGCTCCCCAGGGGCCACAGGTTCTAATGAGCCTCTGGAAGAAGTCTCAGCAGCTCCCTGAACCTGGGCTTCCCTCTTGTCAGGGAACCTGGGCGAGGCTCAGACTGGGGGAGTCTCTGGGCTGATGATAAAACCACTGTGCTCCCAGCACGCCCCGAGCTCTTGGCAGGAGGGGAGGGGCAGAAAGCCCTGAGCACTCTGGGGATTTAGCTCAGATTTCATTTCCAAGGCTACAAGTTGTTTCCAGGTCAGTCTTGGGGTGGGCACAGGGCTGAGGCAGGGCCAGGAAGCGGATCCCTGCTGCATTTTGGGCCCACATGCACCAAATCCCTGTTGCCTCCCCAAGAACTCATCTTTCCAGCAGACCCCAGCAGAAATCTACAGAAAGCCATAGCGCCTCCCTGCAGAGCAATGCACATCAACACCCACATTTCCCATACAATTTAAGGGACTTCACAGATGTGAGGACCCCCATTCATGGACTCCACTGCACTGAGGCAAGCGCCAACCCAAGGCCTGAGGAACAGTGCGGATGAATAGGCCCTGGGCCCCCTTCTCACCTGAAGAGCCGGGGCTCGCGGATGTGCTCAGGTCCCAGGGCCACGCCCCGCATGTACTCGTAGCACAGCCCGTTCTGGAAGGTGCAGTAGAGTTGGGGGGCGCAGCCATGTGCTCGCAGCAGCTGGAAGTTCCTGACCTCGTTCTCCCGGTCCACCAGCAGCTCCGTCCGCTCCCCGTACACCCGTACCAGCACACAGTCCTGCATGTCTTCCTCCACGTAGCAGGCCACCAGCTTGTTGGTGATGCCATCGGTGAAGCGCTGGCATAGGGAGAGGGCAGTGCAAGGGTGTGTGGAGCAGGGGCTCTGCTCCTGCCCCCTAGCACCCCAGCTCCAGCACAGGGTGCTCATTTGAATGCTGAGCATAGCCCCACAGAGCCCCCAGGCCTTCAGCGCTCTCGATAGAGCTCAGCACTGTGCCTGGTGCTCTCCCGTGTCCCCAGCGCTCCGGGCAGACTAGAGTGTTTCAGGAAGACATGGCAGCCTGAGCTCCGCCCCCTGGCAGCCTCACTTTACCTGGGTCGGCTCTAGTACGTGGGTTTGGCAGTGGAGGAATTTCCACAGTACGTGGAGGGTAGGTGAAGCCCCTCCCACTCTTTTACTCCTCCATCCCGACCCTGAAAGAAACCTCCATGGACCAGATATGGCAGAGGAGGGCTGGGAGTTTCCCAGGATGAGTACATCCTGACGCACCTGCCTCTCTGCCAGAGGGTTCTCTGCCATACCTCCAGTGGCAGAGGTACAGGAGGGCACTGAGGTGGCACCCACCCCAGGGCTGGTAACAGGAGAGGCAACAGACCCTGGGCTGGAAGACTGGGTTCTCTGGGTATGGTCACAAGGAGGAAGGGACACACCATGGAATTTATGGGGCACAGTGTGACAGAGGCGGACAGGCCTTAGAGGACATCTGAACCAATTCCAGGTGGGGAAACAGGCCCAGAGAGGGGAGGGCCTGGCAGATAGCATGTCAGGTTAGTGCTAGAATTAACCTCTGGCCTGCTTGATACTTTGACCACCTCACACCAAAGTGTGTCTTTTATTTTGAAAATGTTACCCACCCATCCAACCCCTCCCCCAAGAGGGGTCTCTCAGCCTCTACACTTGGTCCAGACCTTGCCATTCTCCACCCAGAAGGCCCATCAGCATGGCGCCTCTACCATCCAGGGCACCTTCCTTCACAGGCAGCTCCCAGAGCAGGGAGAAGGTGGGCAGGCAGGTGAGACTCTTTTCAGAGGATGCAGGTGGCTGGGGAGTGGAGTCTGCCTGAGGCTCTGCCCACATCTGGGACCCTGAGAGTGCACCCAGCTGGGGCTGGAAAGGCGCCCTGTGCGAGGGGAGCTGAGCCAGAGCCTGCGGCCGCGATGAGCCCTGCAACCAGCACAGGAGCTCAGGGCCGGCCGGAATTCCATAGGGTGACTCCAGGACCCAGCAGGGGCCGTTTCAGCCTGGAAACTTTGCTCCCACCATGGGGTGGAGAAGGGGCAGCAATATGAGTGTGAGTGGGAGTGTGTGTGTGTAACGGGGCCGGGGGTTCCCTTGAAAGTTTCTGCCTCCGGTTTCAGAGTGGGCTGGCCAACCGCTTCTGGGCAGTGAGGGGCACCAGCACGCGGCGACAGGGGGTGGGGCCCGCACGCGCCGCGCACTGACCGTGGGCAGGCGGATCTCCGGCGTGCCGAGAGCCCCAGAGGGGTGCTGTGTGCAGAGGGCTAGGGAAGGTGGGAGCCTATCTTTGCTTTGGGACCAAAATGGTGAAAAACACGCGCACACACACCACCATTTCAACCTCGCCTGCGCAGCTGCCGCGTGCCCCTGTGATCGACACCCGGAAGGATGCACGGACAGACGGCCACGTATCCCCGTTCTAGCCCCGGCAGGGCCCCATCCCGGTCCCCGCGCCCGCTTGGCTACCTTGGTCCGAACTTGCTCGGGCTTCCAGTGCGGCCGCAGCTCCTGGATGAGGCGCAGGGCGCCCGGGAGGATGTCGTCTTGGTCCACGGATACGCCGAAGCACGGGACGGCGGCGGCCCTCGGGGGACCCGGCGGCTCCGGGCAGCCCGCGCTGGCCGCCGCCTTCTCCTCCATGCCCCATGAGCACTGCGGGCAGGGCGCCTGCCTCCGCAGGTACAAGGGCGAGCCCGGCGGAGGAGCCGACGGGGGCCCAGCCATCCCGGCAGCCCCGCCCCCTCGGAGCCGCGGCGCGCGCTAGCCCCTGCGGGGGGGCCCGGCGCGGGCGCGGGAGAGGAGGGGCCGGGGGAGGGCCATGACTCAGGAGCCCGCGTCGCTCGCCGCCTCGCCGCCTCGCCGCCCCGCGCCCAGGCCGCCCCGGGAACGCCGCGGCCGGCCGCGATTGTGACATCACAGGCGGCGGCGGCGGGGCGGGGCCGTGGGAACGCCCCTCCGCTCCGCCCTCGCCCCGCCCCCGCCCCGGCCCGCGGGCCGCGAGCCGCCGCTACCTGGAGCGCGGGGCGGGGGTAACGCCCCCGGGGAGGTCGTGACGCCAGAGGCGGGGCCTTGGGTGACCCCGCCCCGCCCCGCCCCACCCGGTCCTGGACCCAGGGCTTGGGGCTGGCTTCCCGGCTGGCCTCGTCGCTCTCGCCTCCACTGGGCAGCTCTCCATGCGCAGCCTGGGACAGGGTCGGGGGAGGGCTGTTCCTGCGCCCCCACTCCATTCTGGACTATGGAGATCTGGCCGCTCCCAAGAGGTCAGCTTGGGCTGGCCCACCTGGGTCCCAGCTTCCGGCCCCCAGTCCCTGGGCTCCTGGAAAAGGCTCTGCAGGAGCGGCCCCTGCAGCCTCTCCAAAGGCCCTTCCTTGCGGGCAGCTCCCCAGGCAAATCCCCTTTCCCCCAACACACACGGACATACTCAACGGAGAGGGTATATTGGGTGATGTTTGTTGAGGGTGGGAGTACCAATGAGGACCTCACTAGTCACCAGCCTGGGTGGGAGAGCCCTCATGGCCCCTACCCCCAAGAAGGAGCCATTTTCTATTTGCCCAAATTGTCCCCTTAGCCTATTCAGGAACCTCCCAGCCACGAGGCTGCTATCGTTATTGCTGTCCAGAATCCAGCTCTGTCTAGCAGAACTTCTTGGATGATGGAGATGTTCTATACCTGTGCTGCCCAGTGCAGTGGCCGCTGGTCACTTGTGACTATCCAGCACTTGAAATATGCCTAGTGTGACACTCAACTTTAATTTTAATAGCTGTATGTTGCTATCATGTTGGACCACTTAGGAGATGATGGGGAGGCCTGCCTACTTAAGGCCCCAGGATGTCCAGCTAGGAAGGACAGTAGCTCCAACCCTTCTTTTTGCAGCGTGGAAATAAAGCCAGGCAGGCAAGCAAACTCAGGGGATGGGGGGCACGGTCGGGGTCCAGAGTCCTGAGCACAGGCTCACGCTCTTGGCTCTGCACGCGGATAATGCAGATAGCTCCTGCCTGTGGGTCTGTGCCCTAGGGAACCCCTGGGGGTCCCACACAGTCCCAAGAGGCTGCGGTTCTGAAGGTATGAGGTTCCCTGGGCCTGGCTGTGCCACTCAGTGCCTCACCCTTTTTGGTCCAAGAAGCAGTGAGCCACTGCGCTGAAGAGGGACAGCAGTGGTGGCTTCAGGTGGACTTTGCCTCTCATTCTCCAAGCTATACACCCCTGTACACAGCCCAAGCGGTAAGAGCGAGGGAGATGAAAGCCTGAGGAGTCCCATGTCCATGAGACAGAGGAGAGCCGTGTGCGTCTGCACGCTTGTGCACCCGGTCCCACACAAGGGTGTGTGAAGCTCTGTACTTGTGAGGGTGCAACTGCAGATGATAATGGAAAAGCCCCCAGGACCCTGGGCTGGGTTCTAGTCTTGATTTTTCATACTTCAACAAGCAGTCTTGGTCAAATGCCTTCCATTCTCTGAGCCTCAGTTTCCCCACATGTAAAAAGTGGGTGTCAGGCAGATCTCTGGTGTTCTGTGTTTTTAGGCGATGATGTCTTAGATTGCATGTGTAAATGGCTCACTGGGGAAGGGGCTGGGGGGCTTGCGGTGCATGAGAGGCAGGGCTGCTAGCTGAGAGGTGCAGGGCCTGAGCTTGGGGCTGGCTTCCACTAGCTGGGAACATCTTTCTGACCCCCAGTCTGCTGTAGCAGCATCAGCCCCAGTCCTCAAGGGGCTGAAGGGGCCACCAGGTTGGCTCTCTGCAAACTTCCCACCCAAAGTTGTGCAAACACCTCCACCACCTGAGGTCTACTGACATGGGACAGATGACATTATCCTGCACACAAAAACCTGTGCATGTGGTGAATGTGCCGTCATTCTATGTCACATTACTGTTTGCACATGATCACACGGCTGTGCCTCCTTATTGCAAACCCTACTAAACCCAGGGGCAATGGCACTGTGAACACAAAGTCTTTATTCTGTTTGTCCTCACTAGCAGGGAAGAGCTGGTGCTGGGGGCAGGGCAAGCGTCTGGGTGGAGCCCACACCCTGTGCCCCTGCATGAGGGCACAGCACAGGCACTCAGGGGTGGGGTCCCCAGTGAGCGCTCTGTCTCTGGGCTACAGATGAGGGCAAGGACCACCTGGGTACGAGAGGGCCTCAGCAGGCCAAGGCGAAGCCAATACGATTGTTGTGCCGATCAAACTCTGTGTAGAACTTGCGGATGAAGCTGGCACCCAGGACCCACACAGGCCCAGTGGGTGGTGGGATGTCCAGACCATGGAGGGCGAGTGTGCACAGATCGTCAGTACTGTAGGGGTCCTGGCAGAAAGTAAAAGAGTTTCCCCCACTGCCCAGCACATAACCATTCTCCCTTCACCTTGCCTGACCCCAGCAGCTGTCCTTGGCAATATCCCCCATCCACACTTGAACCCTGACCCTTGACCCCATCGTGGATTGCACCATCCTGGATGCAGGCACTGAGCTAGACATGGGCAAACAACATATCAGACCCAGTTCCCCCCTCAAGAGCTCAGAGTCTGGCAGAGCTTCTGATCATAGACAAAGTATTTAACTTTTCTAAGCCTACTGAGTGTATACAGAGGGTGAGGATATAGGAGCCTAGCATTAAAGGGAGCGTTTGATGAGAAAGTGGAGATAAGGGATGGGCCCAATGTTCCCAAAGTTGGCTCTGCATGGGATCACCTGGGGAGGCTTGGCAACACTGATGCCCAGGTGCCACCCCCAGAGTTCTGATTCAATAGGTAGGGATGTGGCTTGTTTCTGGGACTTTTTAAATCTCCCAGGTGACTCTAACATGCAGCCATGTTTGAGAACCACTGATCTGGTATGTAACCTGTGCATAAGGACTTGCCCCTTCTCGAGGGCCCCTGCCCACCCTTCCTGCCTGCCACCGAGGGGCGGGCTGCAGCCTCACCTGTAATACATAGTCCGCACTGGTGAGCGTGTAGGCCCTGCCCCCGAGGTGGAAGGAGATGTCGGGGAGCGTGGGCACCTGGTTACAGTTCACAACATACTGAGGGGAGAGTAAAGGCGGCCCCTTTGAGTGCAGGGCGTCCGCCAGAAGACACGGCCCTGTGCTTGTGGCCTGGCCTCTCCCCTGGGGAGAGCTGGACACATGCACTCCCCTCCCCCAACTCCCCAGGGGACCAGGCCCAGGAGTGTGAGAGGTGAGGATGGGAAAGCCCGAAATGTGAGGGCCTGGACCAGGTGGTGCTCCCCCAGGCCTGGTGCCCCTCCTGAGCTGCTTACTTCATTGGTGCTCAGCTCCTTGGCCCCCAGGTTCTCCATGAGCAGCCTCAGGGAGCTGGTGGGACCTGAGATGTAGGACGCGCCAGTGTCCACCACTGCCATGCAGCCCTCCTGGCAGAGCAAGGCGGCCGACCCCACAGACACCCTGAAGGAGGTCGTAGTCAGGCAGGCAGACAGAGGGCTGCGGGGCCACTCCCAGCTGCAGAGCTCTCCCACTGAGGGCAGGGTGGGGGCCACGTGGCAGTCAGTGGGGCGTGAGGACAGGAAGGTGTGAGCCGGGGGGCGAGGGGTACTGTCCTCCTCCCTCAGCGCGTGGCTCTGTGACCCCCACCTCCTCTCCGTGGCCCCACTCCCCTCTGCTCCTGTTTCCACATTCCCCACCCCTGGACGAGCAAGCAGAGAGCCCTGGCTGTGCCTGAAGAAGTGGCTGCCTTAGGGGAGAGAGCAGGCGGGTGACAGCGTCCAGAGGGGAGCCCTCCTCGAGCAGCAGCAGCGCCCTGCAGGGTGGGCAGGGTGGAGGAGTCCTGACCCTTTCATTCTGATCTGCCAGGAGCCAGTCTTGCTGATGCTCACGTAGTGGAAATTCCCTTGGTAGTACTGGGGGTCGCTGCCTCCCAGCACGATCTCCCCACCCAGCAAGTGGGAATCCCTAAAGGAAAGATTAGAGGCTCTTGGGGATCCAGCGAGATGAGCAACAGGGGGAGGTGGGCATGGGTGCAGGCCGGGCGGAGGAGCAGCGCGTTGGCAGGGCTGGCAGGCTGCGGAACAGGGGGCTCCTCCACCTCTCTGGCGCCGCCCCAAGCCCAACTGGAGACAGTGCCAGCACAGTCCAGCTGCACCTGACAAGGCGTCCCCAGGGCGGTCACAGAAAAGGAACCCACACCAGGACTGTGAGCGGGACGCAAACAGCGGAAATGGGCCCCCTCACTTGGGCTCAGGTTGCTGCGGGTTGGGCAGGTGCTGGGCAGGGGTCTCGGGGAGCTGCTGGGTGGGGTGGAGCGGGTGCATGAGGTGAGCAGGAAGGAGGGGTGGAGAACTCCGGCATGCAGGAGAGCCCGGCCTGCTGAGGTGGGTTTTGGGTGGATGGTGTGTGTGATTCTGGGCCGGGGGCTCTCGAGGGTCAGGGCCAGTGGGGGGTTTCATCTCCTTACTTGGAATTTCTGCAGAGAAAGAGACACAGCAGAAAGGAAGCCTTTGTTTCAGGTGCGCCTTACCAGCCCCGTGCTATGCACTCTCATTACTCTTCAGGCAACAGAGTCACCCACAGGCGAAGCCATTTGCCTGCAGTCACCCAGGCAGTGACGGCGTGAGTGGGGACTAGAGCTGGAGATGCTAGTGCCTAGTCTGAACCTCATCCCCTTGCTCTCCTCTCTTCCACCCAGCACAGTACGTCCCACGGCTCAGGGTCTACCTTAAAGCTGGTTTGCAGAGTGTGTTATGTGTGAGATGGGTTTTTCCAGCGTTCATAATAGGATGCATGTGTACATGCACACATGTGCATGGGTGTGTAGGTGTGCCTGTGTTATTTGTGCAAATGCAGTACGTATGCACGTGTGCCAGTTCAAGTTCCCTCCGCCCCCTCTCAACGCTTCAAGATCTCTCTGGATGTTTCCTCCTCACCCAACCCAGGATAAAGGCCCTCTCTTCGTCAAGGCCCGGCACCCCCCTGCTGGCTGGACCCTTCTCCCTTCCATGGTTCCCAGGCTCCTGTACCATCAGGTATCTCCTCTTTCTCCACATGTTCAACCTCTCACTTCCCATTGGGTTCTTCCACCTGCAAGCATGCCCAGCTTTTAAAAACACCCACCCTTCTTTTCCCTGTTTCTCCCTGCGTCCCTGCCTGCACCCCCACCTGCCAGTCCTCCCCCATTGAATTTCTCAGGGCAGCCTACATGTGCCCTTCACTTCCGGACACCCACAGCCACCTCTTCACTGCCTGCCATCTGGCCCTGCTGCTCCTCTAAAACAGCTCTTCCCACGATGGCTCCTGGCTGCCACTGTGGCCTTTTTGCAATGCCTCCCTTTTTCTCACCAAACCAGACACTCCTGTCCCTTTTACCTCTGCAGTTTCTCTGCACTCTGACCACCCCCTCTGTCCCCAGTACCACCGGCTTCATGTCCATAGGCTTCTTATTCCTTGTCTCCAGCTCACACCGTCTTTCTAAACCCAGCTGCTCAGAGCGGATCACACCCCTGCTCAGCTGCTGACAGCCGCTTCCCAAGGCTGGCTGAATCGCACGTAAGCTCAGCCTGGAGTTGAAAATACCAAGGGGCCTCAGCTCTGTGCTGTCTGCTGTGCATGACATTATAATGCTCCCTCTCTTCCCTGCCGGACTGTAGGCGTTACATGTGCAGGAACTCTGTCTTGCACGCTGTGTCCGTGGCTGCACCTGCAGAGCCTCTGCAGCGCTTGGCACATGAGTGCCTGTGTTTGTTGACTCAGTGAGAGAGCAAATAATGAATGAAGCCAGCTGTCCCTGTGAGAGGAGCCAGGGGCCCTCACAGGGAGGGTCCCCAGGTCCCAGCAACGCCTTATTTCCCATTACCCCCACCCTGCATTCTCCTCTTGTTCTGGAGTAGTGCTGCTGAGAACTTCCGGCAGTGATGGAAACGTGCTCTATCTGTACCATCCCGTACGTGGTAGCCCCTGGCCACTGTGGCTGCTGAGCCTTTGAAATGTGGCTAGTGACTCTAAGGAACTGAATGCCTAATTTTATTTCATTTTGATTTGTTTTAATTTAAGTAACCCCTACCATATTGGGTGGTATAGCTCTGCATAGGGCTTGAGCACCACCTCCTCTTGAGCACATCAAAATCCTCTGAACCCTGCACACACGCTCCCAGCTCTCAGGCCTCCCTTCCTGCTCCCCCGACCCCCAGGCCCCTGGAGTCCCAGGCCCACCTGCTATAGTAGACAGAGAAGACGTCCTCCTTCAGCACCCCCTGGGAGACGATGTGGTCAAAGACGGGGGTGACTCCGCCAACAGCCTGTGCAGGGAAGCCCATGCCCAGGACCCCATCAAACTTGGCCAGCATGAAGGGTATGAGGGGCAGCTCCGTGACCTCTCCAAATGTCTGTGTCACTGTGATTCCACCCACCTGTAGGAGGAAGGACCATAGGAGAACAAGCCAGGGCCTACAGCCTGGCCAAGGTCCGGTCTGGGCTTCCACTGTGGGGGCCACAAGGACACACATGCGCAGGGGCATAGCATGCAGGAAAGACCGTGTCATCAATCCCCCACACATATCCTCTCTAAATATGCATCTAAGCTGTGGGATCCAGAGAGAACTGGGGTTGCCCAGTGACTAGAAGGTTCAGAGACTGAGGAGGAGGTCCTGCCAAGCAGCTCCCACACTCCTGTGTCCCTCCCCAGTGGCCAGCTTTCACATCAGCAGGACTGGTCTCAGTGCCCCCAGCACCCCCCACTGCAGGCTAAGATTTCAGCAGCACAGCCAGGCCTTCCTTTGTGCCCCATTCTCCCTGATTTCACTGCGTGGGGGGAAGTGCTCACTGATCCCCTCTCAGGGTCCTTGGGTAGCCCCCGCTGATTCTGATAGAGCGGGGGCTGAGGAAGCTCGGAATGGGGAAGGGGTCAGACACAGACCAAATGAAAAAGAAAACCAGGCCCTGACCTTAATCCCAAGTCTAACCTCAGCTGCAACCTTAAACCTTATGCCAGACCCCAAAACCAGCCCTGACCTATTTTCAGTCTAGGGTGTCATTAAGAGCCCAGTCAGAGCTGGGAGACCTCAGGCAGGTTACTTGACTGGTGGCTGTGGGGCTCAGGACAAGCCCTCCGTGTGAGTTACCCACAAAAGCCCCTATAAATCGGGCATGGAGCCAGGGGTCCAGGACTGCTCTGTGTCAGGTGCTCTGCTTTGCATCTCTAGCAAGAGGTGGCAGAGCCAATGCCCCAACAGCCCCCCCGGCTCCAAAGCGGGCTGGACTACACTTTCCCCAAGTATGGGCCCTAGAGTGGCAGGAGAGGACTGGGGACAAGGCGGGCAGGGGCTCAGATGATTGGGGCAGTCCCACTTACTGTGACCATGTCCTGGCTCAGGAAGCCTCTGACCTTCCCAGATCCGTAGTGGATGGTGAATTCCGTTCCATCCTCCATGTAACTGGAGGATTCCGAGGAGTCGTAGAGACTGTGAATCTCTGGTAGAGGGACAAAGGCTCAGGTCTGTCCCAGAGGGGCCCAGCAGGGGGCTCCGAGGCAGGTGTGTTGTGGGTACAGCCTGTGTGGTTGAGGACTTAAATGTAGGGAAGGCCATGAGGTCAGAGGCTTGGAAAATGTGTTTCAGCAATCAGGGGCTATGTTTCCTGGGCCCCTATTATGTGTCCATGTCTCTGAGAATTTTGTCTCGAATGAAGCATTTTAAAGTAATTTCTAACACTGGGATGGGGAGAAGATTCTGGTCACAGCACTCAATGAGAGGTGGCTGTTAAAGGATGGGGTGGAAGACCCCAGTGCCTAGGAATTCAGTCCTCTCTCAATCTCAGGAAGGATGAGAAGTAGACTTCTGGGTGGGCTGGGGCTCCTGAAGCTTGTTTTTTTTTTACCCTAGTGGCCATATCAGGAAATTGGGGGACATTTTCCCCTCTCCCCTGGGAGGCAGTGGGAGTAGAGGCAGAGAGGAAACAGCTCACATGATAGCAGAAGGGATTCAGCTGGGCATGGGGCTCACCACAGGCCGTGTAGAGAGGGCTGCACTTGGTGGAGGGCACCCAGAGGTTGGCTGAGCCCGTGTCAAAGATGACTTTGAAGTTCTGGGATGGGGTACCAATGCCGATCTCGCCGTAGTACTGGGTCTGTGGAGGTGGAAGGAAAGGGGCGGCTGGAGGGGCTTAGGGGGACTGGGGCCCTGCGGTGTTGCCTAATGTCCCCCACGACATTTGGGGTGAGATTAAGTAGATCACATGGCGTCTGAGTCTCCGTTCTCCAGCAGGGCCTTGGTGGGAGACTTAGCACTTAATTGTCTTATGATTTCCCAGGAAGTGAGACAAGAGGGGAAAGTAAAAACTGAAAATGAAGCCGAAAGGTGGCCCACCCCCGAGGAACCCCTGACCCAGGGAGCAGTCGAGCTGCTCCAAGCCTGGTCACAGGATCCCACATCTGCCGTCACTCACCCCTCCTGCTGACCAGTGACACCCCCACTTGAGGCCCAGAGCCTGGCTTCCTGGGTTCCAAACCTAACCCTGCCTCTGGGCAACTCCCTGCCCTCTGTGCTTTAGGCTTCCAGCTGTAAAGGGGGAATTTTATAGGGTGCTTAGTGATCCTCAGCAGCTCAGTAAGGGATCGTGTGGAAACAGCAAAGAAAGCCTTAGGGGCAAGAGAGAGAGGAGAGAGGGGGGAAGGGCCTGGGCCAGGCACTCACATCCAGGTAGTTGGTGAGGACCACGGGGGCGGTGCTGTTGCCAAAGGAGAGCCTCTTGGCGGATGGGCTCCACTCAGCACTGAGCCTGGCCATGTCCACGCCTCGCTCCCTCAGGCTTTCCCGGATTGAGGGCATTTTCTTGAGGAAGATCCTGGCCCAGGGAGAAGGAATCAAACACAGAAGAGCTCTGCCCACCCCCCACCCCAAAACAATGGCAGAGTTCCTGAAGCTTCTAGCACGACTCTCCCTAACTCAGTGCAGGTGCCTAGGAACCACTCTCGTGCTCTGAGGCCTCTGCGGGAGAATTTACAGGCCTCTTCGGGTCACCCACATTGGCCTTGAAGAACCTCGGCAAACATGCCTCTGTGCTCTGATTTTGGTCCATGTCACTGTGGGGCCATTTGTTCATTCACACATTCGTTCTGTGACCACATGCTGAACGCCTCCCCTTGCCCTGACCCTCCCTGGATGCAAGGGCTGTAGAGCCTGTCTCTGCCTTCAGGCGCTGCAGCTCCCCTCCACGCAGGGCAGAAGGTGGCAGTGCCCCGTGGGGCCTGGAGGTGGCAGCAGACGCCAGCAGCAGTCTGCAGGAGGGGGCAGGCTGTGGGGTGGGGGGCGCCAACTGAACAGGCTGGGGCAGGGAGAGAGGCTGGCATTTCCAGAATGCCAATGCACGCTGTCCTTACAAAGAAGTCCCAGTCCCCTGGCTTTGTGTCCTGATGACTTCCTTTCACCTTTTGAGGCAGAACTAGAGACCTGGGAACCTCACAGCTACCTGGTGAGTGCCAAACGCTGTAGTCACCCTCATGACAGGTCTGCAAACTAGCTGTCCTTATTGTCACTTTCCAAAGAGGAAGCAGAGGTTCACAGGGACAGGGGACTCAGAAGTGATGGAGCAGGGATTCAAAGCCGGGTGCCCTGTCTCCCGTGGTGTCCCCAGGGCTCCACACGAAGGCCATTTGCAGGAGCTGGAGGTCGGCGTCCCTTGCAGTCGGCCGCAGGCCACAGGGGGTCCTGGGATTGCAGCCCAATTTATGGAGACCCTCTCTTCCTTTTCAGGAGCTGGCTCCCCTGTGCTCACTCCTTCCCTTCCTCCTCAGACCCCTTGCCTTCATGTATCCCGTGGGGCCCATGGACACAAAGGCAACGTTCCTGCCTGCCAGCGAAACACTTCAGCAGAAGTGGCTTGTATTCATGTCACAGTTTACTGTTCACAGAGTATTTCCACAATTGTGATCTCATTTGATTCTCAGCCGTCCCATATGTGGCTAATTGTATTGTTCCCATTTTACTGATAGGAAAATGAAGGGGCAGAGGCGAAGGCCCCAGAGAGTGCATTTTCCACAGCTCTGAACAGCTTCTGCTCTGAACGTTCTGCCTTTCTCCTTCCAGAAAGTCCGTTCCTTCTCCCCCCAGCCCAGATCTTGCGTCCCGCCAAGCTCAGCATGCACCCCCACCTCCAGGAGGCTTGCCCCAGGAACTCCAGTTCCCACTGGCCTCACCCTTGCTCGGGCACTGCCTCCGCTTTTCCCTGGGCGCTCACTGCACAGCCTGCCTCTGGCGGAGGTGGTGCTGATGGTGGGGGCTAGTGGTTGTGGGGACATACTTGAATCCCTTGTTACCTGTGTGACTCTAAGCAACTTACCTAACCTTTCGAGCCTTCTCTGAGCCCGCATTAACTCCTCTATAAAAATGGGCTTAACAGGAGAATCACTGTGCAAATTAAAAGAGCTCCCTGCTACTCAATACGTGTATATTGTACGTAAAAGGCGTTTTGAAGCGCCCTTACAACTGGCATCGTTCAGATCTCCCAACAGCCCTGCGTGCTGCTCTGCACACAGTAGGTGGCAAAATCCCTGTAACTATGTTTCCAAAGGCTGACCGCCTCTCCGCCTGGGTCCAATCCCATTCTCCTTCTCTTTTCAAAGAGAACAAGGGGGGATGTTTTTACCCGACTCTGCCATTACCCTGGGGGTGGGGAGCACCCAGTCTCTCATCCCACACCCCTACCCCAGCAGTTACTCTCTGGGAGCCTTGGAGCAGGGAGAGAGGCTTGGGAAACAAAAGGCCCAGTGTGTGTCCAGGCTCAGCCTCTCATGTGTGATCTCCCTGAGCCTCAGTGTCCTCATCTGTAAAATGGGACAGTTGGGTTTCTGGGAGGAGGGTTTCAGATGAGATCTGCGAAAGATCCTGAACAATCCTATGTATTTTACAGGCTTAGCAACTCTTGCTGTTTTGAAAGCCTGCCCTTTTACCCCTAGGCCTTCTGGTGCCATCTGTACTCCCGAACTGAAACCCTCTCTCTTTGAGGCCCCCTCCCACCTTGCCCCCCACCTTCTGCACCCTTACTGAGCTGCTTGTTCCCACAGGGCCTTGCAGTGAGTGTCCATGTTGGTTAGGTCTTTCCCCTCCCTCCTTTGGGCCGCCTTGAGCCTTTCTTTAAACACTTGTGAAAACCCATGCTGCTGGCAACGTGCCAAAGGCTTTAATGTGCCGTCTCATTAAATCTTCAAAGCATCTTTGTGAAGTACCACCCCTGCATTGCAAATGGTAAACTGAGGTCTGCAGAGGTTAAGTAACTTGCCCATGGTTCAGAGCTAGTTAGTTCTGCTAGCGGAGCAGAATTTAAACCAAGATAATTCAACACCAGAAGACTTGTGTTTAACCACTATATTGTGCCTCTTCTCTGGTAGGTAGAACCATACACACCCTTCTTAATAATTAGCTGTGAGTTCCTTGAGGGCAAGGGGCATATCTTAATTATCTCTGAGTTCCCCACCATGCCGAGCATGGCGATCTGTATGGGAAGCGAAAGATCTGTAAGGGATCAAAAATTGCTTTCAGGCCTGACTAGTGCTTGGCTGTGTGACTTTGGGTGAGCCACCTGACCTCTCTGAATGAGACTATACCCCACCGCCCAGCTGGTTGTGAGGACCGGATGACATCACATATCTGAAAGCCAGGAGTGTTAGGAAGGTGGGAACCCCTGACTCCCCTCCCGCACTCCCCGGGCCCTTGTTACCGTCTGAAGGCGCTGGGGTCTGCAGGGAGACCAAGGGTGCAGGAGCCCCAGAGCACCAGCAGGAGGCACCAACGAGGCATTCTGCTCCGTTGAGCTGTGCTGCGCCTGGGTTCCCCGCTCTCTCTGGGACCCGCTGAAGCTGTGAAGCTCTCAGAACTCTTCTGCTTTTATGTGCTCCACACTTGGGTGGTTGCAGCTCTGCTCTGCCCTGATTTATTACCCCGGAACCGATGGCAGGGTAGCCAGTGATAAACTCTCCCTGTGGGACCCAGTGAGGTGGGTGCAGGGGTGAAGGGCGACCAGGTTCCTGACCCTGAGCAGAGGAGCTAGAGGGAAGGGGGCTGTGGGAAAGCCCCACTGTGCCCAGTGACGCCAGCAGCCCTTTCTCAGCCTGGCCCTGTGACCCCAGAAAGGTGCAGAGGCTGATGAGAAACAGCACTGCTCAGGCGCAGGGTCAGGGCTGGTACAGGCCGAGAGCTAGGTTTCCAGGCGCCCTGCCAGACTCCCCCGGGCCCCATGCCCCGGGAGCGCCATCTCTGTACAAACTTGGCCATGCCCCCGACTGGTTTCCTCCAGGCCGTACCTCAGTGTTCACATCTAGAACGTGGGCGATTCCTCCTGGCTTGTTCCTTGACAGAGTCAGACGCAGGGCCCGGATGCCATCTCCCTCCAAGCCTCTGCCAGCTGTGGCTGCTTAGGGGCGAGGGCACCACAGCCTGGTGGGAGGGGAAGTACCTAGTGTAGCTCTCCGGAGGCCAGAAGCTGGGCGCAGGGCCGTGTGTCCATCCCCAGCTGGCCTGAGAAGCGTGGAGTGAATGACAGCCCACGGAGGCCTGGGGTGGCTTCCGCAGGTGAGTGAGGGAGGCCAGCTGGTCTTCCCACTGCTCTTTCTCTTTCTGCTTGGCCCTAATTTAATCATTTCAAATATCACCACCTCCTCCACGAAGCAGGGCTTGATTCAGGCCGGAATTGAGTGCTTTCTGAGGGACGTCCCACAGCACAATGCCAGCCCCTTTGTGAGAGCGTGGACCTTAATTGTCCTGTATCAGAGTTATTTCTGTGTGCCTGCATTGGCCTCTTGCCCAAAGTGGTGCTTAATGCTTATCAAATGAGTGAACTAGTGAACTAGCTCCACCCTAGTCATCTGAGGCCTGGGTTCTATTTCTGACACTACCATGAGCTTGCTGGGGGGCACTGGGCCCCTCCCTTCCCCTCTCTGGGCCTCAGGTCCTAAATCTGTGCATTGAAGCGGATGTTGGGTGCCATCCTGCTCACTCTAGTCCTGGGCCCTGTGCTGTCAGGAGTGCTGCTGCCTGCACCAGCTGGGGACAGTGAGGACTCAGTCAGAGGGACTGAGCTCTGCTGCTAGCGAGTATGTTTGACCTTGAGACTGTAATACCCTCACCAACAGTTGGAAACGTGGTGTTTCGTGGTATAAACTCTTACTGGAGAATTTTCAGGCCCTGTGGTTGGCCATGGGGGAAGTATTTGAGGGCAGGGGAAAACTTTCTAGAACTCAAAGTGGGGGATCTGCCTTGTCAGATGGAATGAATGTCTATTTATTAAGTATTCCTAAAGGCCTTGGTGCTTTTTCATTCCTCTTTTATTCATTAGAAAAATAATCATCAAGCGTTTATGATTTGTCAGACACTTTTCTAGATGCTGGAGTTATAAAGGCGACAAAAACAGTTTCTGCTCCTGTGCAGCCCACAGCCTCGCAGGAGACATAGACTGTTATCGTGGCACCACAAATGTAAAACAATAATGGTGACTAGAACCAGTCGAGGAACTCCAGGAAGGTTACCCCGAGGAGATTACACCTGAGTGGCAATCTCAAGGCTACCCAGGCAGGTAATGATTAGCTGAAGGGGAAAAGAAATAGAGTCCCAAAGGGAATAGCATGTGCAAAAGTCCTGTGGCGAGAGGGAGCATGATAGAATAAGAGCCCAAAAGAAAGCCAGTGTGGTAGAAAGAGAAATGAGAGTGAGGGGGGCAAGAGATGAGACTGGCGAGGCAGAGGATGGTGAGAGCTAACACTTACTGGATGCTTATTATGCACCAGGCACCATTCTAAGTGGTTAATGCATTAATTCTCACAACCATCTGAGGTAGTACCCTTATTACTCCATTTTATAGATGAGGAGGATTCAGAAAGTAACATGCCCAGGGTCATAGTGATGGAGTTAGGCTATAAATTTAGGCAGTGTGAACCAGAACACATTACATAAAAGCTCTTGAACTCCGTGGCGTGTTCACCCTGTCAGCGATGGCTACACAGCTTAAGAAGGGAATGATATTATAATTAGAAGTGCTTTGCAAAGACAGTCTGGCTACAGTGTGACTTTAGCAAGAACTTAGGATGATCCACAATCATGTGGCATATGCCAGTTAGGAAGCCACAGCATAGCATGGACTAGGACAGGTGAGCATGGAGAAAACAGAGAAGATTGGGTGGATTTGAGAGAAATTTAGGAAGTGAAATCCACAGGATTAGGTGATGGGTTGCATACGGGGAGTGAGGGAGAGGGGGGTTTCTGGATGCCTGGCAATACACTGGGTGCAGTGAAAGAGAACAGGGTTCCAGAAGGGGAAGAGGGCTGGGGAGGCCATGAATTTGAGTACCTGCTAAGTTCAGGATTCCTTTGCGATATCCCAGGGGTATTGGTAAATGGCAGATGCGTGTAAGGACCTGGATGAAAGATGTGTGTGTTATTTGCAATTGGTAATTAATGCCACAGCTATGCATGAAATCGGCCAGGGAGAGGTCAGTGAGTGAGAAGGCCCAGGACCCCAAGCTTTAGTGGGCCAATGGTGGATGAAGTGTCTGCAGAGGAGACCAAAGAGGAGAGGCCAGAGAGGCCGGAGGACCCCAGGCGTCCCCGAAGCTCAAGGAAAAGTGGTTGAAGAGGGAATGCGAGCAATGGTGGGCACTGCCAGGGGGTCCCTGAGGACATGGGGTGAAGCACAGACATGAGTCATCTGCGCTGCGAGTGGGAGCTGTGTGGGCGATGCTGAGGGAGGGGGCCAGACGGGACGGGTCCGAGAACGGTGGGAAGCAGGGCGAAGAAGGCCGTGTAGAACATGCGGCTCTTTTGAGAAGCTGGGCTGCGATGAAAGGGGAGGAGGGTGACACTGGGGGGACTGAGGGCCGGGCGAGGCGGTTCCTCTCTTCTCTCCTCCGCCGTCCCTCTCTCCCTTCCTTCTTCTCTTCTGCCCTCCTGCCCCTCTGTCCCCTCCCCACTCCCTTCTTTTCTAATGATGGGAGAGTGAATATATTTAAAGGCAAACAAAGGACTGTTGAGAGGAGGGGATAATCAATATAGTCCAATTCCCGATTCTGAGAGGGCAGCTGGACCAGGAGGAAGGACCCTGGGAAGGCAGGGCACGAGCCGAGTGGGTATCTCTTTGCTGGGTATTGGAAGCCGAGCGACTTCTCCGAAGAGATGCTAAGACTTCTGCTGACGGTTGGTGGGAGGGTGTTTGGAGGCACGAGTTAATGGAGAAGGTTTGAAATAATTGTGGAAGGCGGGAAGAAGCTGACCAGGGAAACGAGGAGGCTTTCTGGGAGGAAGTAAGACTCCATAGGAAGCTAGTCCGCCCTGTTCTCTGCCTCTAGGACTGCCGCACAGTGCTTGGCTGCCTGGGTACAGATGCAGGGCAATGTGTGGCCGGCTTCCTCCAGGGCCGGGGTGGGGCCAGACATGGTGAGCAAAGAGGAGGGACCGAGGCATCTGCAGTCTGGGCAAAAATGTCACTGACTGATGGACTGGGCACTCAGAGTGGGAGGGAAGCCAAGACAGGGCAGGGTGGATGGACTGGAAGGGGGCACAGGACCATGGGGCCAGAAAGAAAGAGCAGCAATGGGGAGAGCATTGAAGCGTAGAGCTGGGTGAGAGTAGGATGCTTCCCATAGGGGTGGAGCAGTTGCAAGTGATGACAACCCAGGGCAGGACCTGGGGGTGGGTGGCCCAAGCGGAGTGGGCATGAGGCCGTGGAAGGAGCGCACTCAGGAACTGAGAGGCCAGGACACTGGCCAGGTCACCGTCTGCGTGGATGATGATGTCATCCAGGAGGTCTGTAGAGGGCACAGGGCGGAGGAAGGCTGGGAACCAGAAGCCAGAGTCTTTGATAAATGATGGGGTGGGACCTGCATGTTCAGTAGTGACAGCAGTAGTGAGTCTGGAAAGGGGTCCAAGGGAAAAAGCACAGGCCAGAGGCAGGGAGGGTCTCCCCAAGGGTCCAGCTCAGCCCTGGAAGGACCCCTGGGAGGTGTCCCTCTAACACAGCAGGAGACCAAGGCTGGGTGGGGGTAGGAACGTGTCTGATTCACAGCTATAAGTGGCAGAGTGGGGCCTTATATCTCCCCTACCCCATGTCCTTTGCTACGTGGGGGTCCGGCTGCCCAGGTGGTGGGGTGTCCCACCCCTGACTCTCACTGCTACCCACCTTGAGGCCCTCTGCTGATGGAGTCAGCCAGGAATCTCAGGAGAGTGACTTACAAGTGACCTTGTCTCCTTTCCCACCTCAGACCCTGACGAGATAGTGACCTGTCGTGGCCAGTGAGGGCGAACAGCCACCCTCCCGCCTCTCCCTGCCCTCCCCACCAGCCCTAGAGAGGAAGGACCGAGGAGCAGGGGGGGAGCAAGCGGGGAGATGGAGTCTTCCCGGAGCTCCATCAGAGCACTAACCCCACCACCACTGGTCATTGAGCACCTACAATGTGCTGTCAAGGACTTTGAATACCAATGTATTTTATTGTCTCAGCACCCCTCCGATGTGGGTGCTGTTATCCCCACTGCTGAGGTGAGGAAGCTGAGGCTTCTGAGAGCAGGATGAGCAGAGGGTCCACCTGGTGATTCCTGGCCCCTCTCTGCGGCAGTGGGTGTCAGAGATGACTGGCAGATGGCAGAGCCAATGGAATTCAAAAGAGGGCCGTGCTGCGCTGTGGCTGAGCTGTGGGGCATCCTGCCAACAG
Organism: Manis javanica; assembly: GCF_040802235.1. Taxonomy (NCBI): domain Eukaryota; kingdom Metazoa; phylum Chordata; class Mammalia; order Pholidota; family Manidae; genus Manis; species Manis javanica. The sequence continues at coordinate 103,450,650 of NC_133166.1, read as the reverse complement.
GTAGAGCTTTCTGTTCAGGGGAGAGAGCCTGTTAAAGCAGACCCCTAGCTCCACTGTAGACAACCAGGACCCTCATTAGGTTGACATTCAGCACTCTTGTGTGGCAAGCGCAGGGCCAGAGGGTCGAGCCCACAGGTCTTGGCCCCCGTGGCCCCCGGCATTCTCCAGCCCCAAACACCCTCCCTCCCCACATCCCTGTCTCCTGTTGTGTGTGCAGCATGTCCAGGCTGGCCCTGAGACCAGCAGTGGGACCCAGGGGTGAATAAGAAGGGTGAATAACCTCACCAGGGGCGAGACCCATAAAATATGAGGCTGCTGTCAAATTGTACACAAGAGCTGCAGGGGACTAGGAGAGGCAAGGAGATGAACTTCTAAGAGGGTAACAAGGCCCAGAAATAAGGGTACTTTTTTACCATGTGATACATCAAAGTATGTTGATATCAAACAAAAAATGTATTTAACAATGCCTCAAAGTATACTTCTATCAGGTACTTCACATCCTTTCGTTTTCTGTGGCCACTTCAGCTCATGGGCTGGGAGAGGGGCAGCCAGCCTAGCTCTCCTCAAGGGCCCCTCTCAGGCTCCCTTCTCAATCCCCGTGGGCCCGAGATCCTAAAACCAGACCCCAGGTGCCACTTGAAAGCAGGACAGTTCTTGGTCTGGAGTCTGAATGAGCATGGATTCCGAAGCCAGGTCCTGAAGGCCCACCGAGGGCTCTACAGAGGCGTGTCTGGGACAGAGGAGTCTGGGGGTGAGAGACCCTGGAAGGAGTCCCCCAGGCAAGCAGAGCCAGGCCGTGCAGTCCCACCGGGCAGGAAGGATCCAGCGTTAGCTCTGCTCTAAGGAAGGGCTGTCCAGCGTACCCCACAAGGGGCGATGCCCTGGGAGGGGGTGAACTCCGACCCCGGGACAGCCAGCTCATGAGGAGTTGTGAGGGGTCTGTGTGCCCCGACTCCCCTACCAGTCGGCCTGACCCGTTACTCACCCGTTCCCACTGTCTGTGGAGATGACCAGAAGGACGGTGTAATGCCCTGAGGGTCTCTCCTCTCTGAACTTGGCCTTCCCGCGCCCTGGGCTGTGGGATGGAAAGGAGAATAAGCAGGGACGCTTATCAGGTTATCTCCCAAGCCCGGTCAGCCCAGGGGTCCAGATTTTCTCACGAAGGGTCCCCGGGATCCCACGTCTAGGCCCCAGGCTGTGTCACCTCAAGGTCGGGCGGAAGTGAGGCTGGTGGAGGCAGTGCACCTGCCCCGTCCCACGGGGCAGCCCAGGACGTGAGAACCAGCCAGGAGAAGCATAAAGCCATCAATCTAGGGGGGGCCCGGCCCTCTGGTGTCCCTTCAGATCCCACACTGGGCGTGTGCAGTGGGGGCGGGGACTTTGGGGTGGGCGCTCAGGGAATCTCTCAGAGACCAGTGGTGTCAGCGTTTCCCGAAAAGTGGCCCCCAAACTCGCTTTGCTCCTCGATAATGATCTGAGGAGACTCAAGCGTGACCAAGGCTGGGAGCGGCCGGTGGAGGGCAAGGGAAGGGGGAGACGAGGCTGGGAGCCGGGAGAGCCTGCTTACGCGTGCTGCTTTGAACCAGGCGCGGGTTTATTCCTGGCCACCATGACTTTAGTGGAAACCCTTGCCATGGCCACTGCCCTGGGGAAGGAGGTTCGGAGGCCGAAATCCAACTTACGCTTAGAATCGGGAAGCTGAGCGTCTTTGCGCTGGTCCTGCTGCTGTTCACAAAAATCAAGAGGAAGCGGGGGGAAGGTAAGATGGGTCACGTCTTTCTTCCAGCTGCCCTCCCACATCACGCGCAGCCCTGCAGCCCTGGGGGGCCCCAGCTGGCTCCTTGGAGGAATTTTTCAATCAGATGGGGGCACTTAGCACAGCAGAGATGAGCAGCTGTGGCCTTGAGGGGGAAAGAAAGCCCCAGAATGGAGTTAAATAACCAGCCAGGGCTGCCTTGGGTGGGTGGGCCTGCAGGAAGGAGTAATTACTTGGTGGGCTCTGGGGAAGGCATTGGGCTGGATGGGGGGGGGGGACCTTGGTGCTGGAGGCAGGGGTGGAGAGAATCAGGCGTCCTTAACTGTTCCTTCTGGGAACCTTGGAGGGGCAGGAATTCAGACACACGGTTGAGTTGATTCCGTCCTGAGGCCTGCTCACGTGGTGACTCAGGAAAGTAAGGGCAGGTCACATGGGTCTCGGGCCTGGGAGCAGGAAAGGCCTGGCAAGGGGTGGGGGCCTGGTAGGAGAGATGGTCAAAGGGGTGTTCCTGAAACGAGGGGCCTCACGGTAGTGGGACAGACACCATATGCTGAGGCTTGAAAACACTAGAAACACAGTAAACTGCTTTTCTCCAGTTGGCACTGGAGGTCTGTTGCATGATCAAAATAGCTTAAACTGGAAGATGCCTTTTCCAGAAGAGGGCATGACATTGGAGCAGCTCAGCAGAGTGTGTGTGGTGGTGGCTGGGGGTCAGGGAAGATGCAGGGACTGTGGTTTTAATGGGATGGTGCTAAGGGTGTCATCAGCAAAAGTATAGCTGGGGTAGGAGAGGGCAGTTAGGGAGAGTGGTTGTGTTCCAGAAGCACAGTGGACCTCACTTTCCTTCCCTCCCTTCGTCCTCTCTTCCTTCTTTCCTATTATTTTTTTATCAGAGAAATAAACACTCTAGTTTTAAAAGCCAATAGAACTAACAAGCTTACAATGAAAAAGAGCAGGCACCCGTCCTGTCCCAGGCCCCAGCCCAGCTCCCCAGAGGCAATGTCTTTCAACTCTCTCGGCAGTTTTGCTATTGTCTGTCATCCGTATTCCTAAAGGTTATGCTATAATGTCATTTCTTAATTCTTTCAGTTTCATGCATTATTTGTTGATCTCGTTTTATGGCAGATTCTGTTATATTCCACCCCACCAACTTTGCAAAAGCAGAAGTCAGTATTTACATTATTCAAATCAAAGTATTGTTCGCTGAGCATTAATTCCTTTCTTGGGTCACTGTTTGCTTTCATTAAGTTCATCATTACCCCTCTCCCTTCTTTTTTCTTCTCCTTGTTTTTCTAGGGGCCTGTGGCTTCTGCCCAGAGGCTCCATCCCCCCACCCCCCAACCTCCACCTAGCATAACGCTCAGGTAAGGTCCCGGTGGGATTTTCTCCCAGGAGCTCCGCGCACCTGGGTCTGCTGCACGTCATTGTTTGGGGCCTATCTTCCCTTCTCTCCGCTGTCGTGTTCAGGCTCTGGGGGTTCTTCTTTCTCAGTCTGCATCTTTGAGCGTATGCTCCCAAAGCTTGCTGAGAAAGGGTGCACGGGAAGCAAGCATTTCCAGTCCTGGCATGTCTACAAATGTTTCCATTCAACTCTTACTCTCCTTTATAGTTGGGGCGTGAAAAGAATTATATAAGTTGAAGCTTATTTCCTCTCTGAAACTCAAAGTTGTATTTTTCCAGGATCCTCTGATTTTAGCAAGTCTGGTGCTACTCTGTTTCCAGACTCTTCTGTGGTTTGGTCTCTAGGGGCTTTCACCCCCTTTCCCTTATCCCTGGCATAGGTCTTTTTCCATTCATGTGCTGAGCCCTCAGCAGTGGGCACCCTCAGTCTGAAAATTTGTGTCCTTCCATTCCGGGTAGATTGGCCTGAATTAATTCCTTGGCCATCTCTTCTGTTTTCTCTTTTCTCTCTTCTGGAACTCATATTAGTTAAGATACTGCAACTTCTGTTTGTTCTCTAAGTTTCTTACATTTCTTCTGATTTTTTATGTGCCACCTTCTAGGAGAACTCCTTAACATTATGCTCCCAGAGGTACAGAGACACAGGCTGTTTGAGGGATGAAATGCCCTTCCAAATATCCACAGCACCCCCCTGGCATGCCATGCTGACATGAGCTCACAGCAGTATGGATAATTTGAGAGACCCTGGGGGATGGTTTCAGGGTAGGGAGGTAGGGTGGGGTAAGTGGTCACGTCCTATGGCAGCCAATCGCGTTGCCATAGCAACACTGTTCTGCCTTCATTCTATGGGGTCCTGGTTTCTGTAATGGATGGCACACTGTGGGCCCCACAATCCTCCTGGGAAAGAATATTTCCCCCCTAAACCAAACAGAGCAGAAGTAGCCTGCAGCTACTGTCCAGTGGGGCTTCCTTCTGGGGAGAAGAGCAGATATCCTGGAGTTTTCCTTCAGGCAAGCTCTACCCCTTCCTACAGCAATTCCAACTCCCCAGCTGTTGGGGGCCTCCAGGAATGTCCCCACAAGGCAGACTGACCTTCCTGATGTCCACCATATTGGACTCAGATGGAAACCCTGCCATCTCAGAGAGGCCTGACAGTGAGGTGAGAGAGCCGGTTCTGGTGTCAGGAGACTGACCCCACTTGCCTCTCATTGGCTGCGTGCCTTCCGTGAGTTACTTATCTTTCGGAACCTCAGGGTTCTCACCTGTGAAAATGCCCATCCCTGGATGGCTACCAGGATGCACAGAAGTGATACGTGTAAAGTACTGGACCCTTCCATGGCTTTCCCTGGGGAAAGGTGCATGGATGGCCCAGCCCACTGCTAACACCCCTTGCGCACAAAGGGGGGCTTCCCCGCCTTGGGGCTGAGCACCCCAGCACAGGTCTGACTGCAGGGCTAGGGTGACATTTAAGCCTCAGTGGACAGGGCAGTGGCTGGCATCGTCTTGCAGATTAAGTTGTCCAACTGACAGAAAACTTCCTGGGAAGGGGTAAGGTATTTAAGCTGTCTGTCTTCCCCTGGGCTAGGCCAGCGCTACTCAAGGAGTGGCTGTGGCCCAATCCCAGTGCAAAATGTTTGTTACCCATCTGTAGTGAGTTAAGTCCAGCAATTAAGAGGGTAGCTTCAGAATTATTTTAATAAAGATTTGGCATTGCTGAAACAGCTAAACAGCATCCAATTTGGGCTTCTCATTAGTTATTTTTAAGTTTTTCAGTTTTTTGGCGCTTCATCTTCATTGTGTGGGTATGTGATTAGAAGCATTGATCTGCATCGGGTCCTTCACCAGACTCTATTGAAAACCCCTGACCTTGGTAACAAAGCCATCTTAAAACCAGGGGATTATCCAATTGAGGAGAGAAGGGCAACAATCTCAACAACGCTGTTGGCAAAAATTGGCCACAAATCACACGCGGGTGAGTCGGCGGCATCTCCTTTATTGCCTCAGGACAAAGCTCGAGTCCCGCTCTCGCAGCCCTGCCGCCCCGCCCCGCAGCCCCGCAGCCCGACCCCGGGCCGGGGGGGTCGAGGGGGAGTTCACTGCCGGCCCGTCCGTGCTCAGCGCCGCCCCGCGCCTCCAGGCGGCGCCGTCTGTCGTTTGCCGTAGCGCAGGCCGAACGAGTTCCAGTTGTAGGCCGACAGGTCCTTCTCCCGCTGCACCAGCACGGCGCCCCGGGGTGCGGGGATCAGGCGGCTGCGCGGGGCGCACAGGCCTGGCGCTTGGGGCCCCGCGGGGCTCCCGGGAGGGGGGCACAGCGAGGCGCCCCGAGCGCTCTGCCGAGCCGCTGGCTTCGCCTCCGTGCACCCTGGGCTCTGGTCCCCGGCGTCCGCGAGGCCCAGGGGTCCGCGCCGCTGGCCTAGGACAGAGGCACAGGGAGAGGCTGTGGTGAGGCCCGGGCTCGGGGGACCCGGCCTGGATGGAACACTGCTGACATCCCCACCGTGCTTCCCTTTTGTTCCTTGACCTCCAGGGAGCAGAGCTCAAGGCCAGGCGCCACCGCCAGGAGCATCTTAGCTCACCTTAATCACCGGCCTAAGAGGGCCATCTGCGCCTCCTCCTCCAACATAGCTTTGATTTCAAATGTTTTCAGAATTATCTTTAATATCTCCTATATGAAATTACTTCCTTGTAGGAAGCAAACAGGGTAAATAAAACTAACGAAGGATTTGCTGGACACCCAGCTTAGGTCCTCTTGCTGACTCACTGCCTGGCCACGGGTCCCTCTCTGCATCAGGCTGCCCTGCCGGACTCAGAGCCCCTTGGCGTGGGTGGGGCCATGTTTGTTCACCTTGGTATCTCCCAGAGTGCTGCAAACAGTGCCTGGCACGGAGTAGGGCCTCAAGAAATGCTTTTAAATATATAAAAGCTAAAGAAAGCTTGTAGTTACAGAAACCAAGAAAGTAGAGCCAAAATCATTATGCCTCCGCTCCTCCCATAATGGTGACCCCCTGATAAGATGTATAAGGACGCAGTAAAGAACGGGAAATTATCTGGGTCACCTTAACCGGCTCACCTCCCCCACTCTGGGTGTAATGTCTTCCCTTCTTACTGAGGGTTAACAAGGCTAATTTGGAAGGCACTTCACATGAAGGCTCATTAAGTTGACTATCATTTTTGGCAGTAAAATAGTGCAGCCTGCTCTGAGCAGACAATAGCCCCAGCCAGTTGTGGCAAGAGATTCGTGGAAATGAGGCCTGGTGTGTGAGTGGGCGCGTGTTGCAGGGGAGGTAGTCGGCTTTGAGCCCTACTCCTGTCCTCAGTGCCCCAGCGTAATTTGGAGGAGAGGAGGGGGGATGGTCCAGAGTAATGAAAATCTTCCTGGCTGAGATGGAGAGGAGTAACGGCTTCCTTCCCTGTTATACCCACCTTCCCAGCAGTGGGATCACGCTCAGGCTGCTGCTTGGGCCTTACTAAAGACCTTTCCCAAAAGAACCAATAACTCACTGTCCTTGGGGCAGCGGTGAGGTTATTCTCTGGGGAAGCCTCCCTCCCTGAGAAGGGACACCCGACTGCAGGAACCACCCCTTGGCAGAGGACAGCCAGGGTGCGTTCTCTTCGCTCTGGGATGTTTTACGCGCACGATAATACCACATGTGTAAAGCATGACTCCAAGTGCCACAGCTAGAGGAACAGAGGCCCGGAGAGGCTAAGCCACAAGTCCAGTTTGCCCAGAAAGCAGAGTCAAGCCCATGACACTGGCTCAGGGACCAGCACACCGTCCTAGCTCAGAAACATATTCTTGGGGAGCTCCCGCCCCTGCCGGACTTCTGCATGCAGCCTTGACTGAGTGACATTAGGGAGGTTTCTTTCCCTCTCTGGGCCTCGGTTTCTGCAGCTAATCAGTTCCACAATGAGCTGCTAAGGTTGACAGGTATTAAGGATCAGTCCTTTGCTTAGGTTCTTTTTTTTTTCTGAATTCCCCATAAAGAGTCTGAGATCACTGATAAAGACACTTGCATAGTGAATTCCTCCCCAATGGATCTGCACAGAGAGGTGGTTGGCACAGAGCAGAGAACACAGCATAAGAACCATGAAGGAGCTCTGTGGCTGACAAGCCCCTGAACCTAGGTGAGCTCTTGACGCCCATCACAGTGGCAAGTCATCTCTTACTTGCAGGGTTGATGGGGCCCCTAAATGACTTGCATTGGCCAGCCTTAGATTTCCATTTAAATGCAGTGTTAAAATCATGTCCACAGACTAGCCATCATCTGAAAAATGTGGTTAACTCTCATTTTGTAACAATTCACTTGCCCACCACCCTTCTTTCCAGACAATGCATACCTGTGGATCTAGGATTCTCCGTGGGTGCCACCTTTTCTAATGTCTCCCTGAAGGAGGTGGCACAGAGGAGAAGCATCAGCTTCCAAACCAGTGAGTTCATCCTGGTGAGAAGATGCAGATCCAGGAAGTGCCCTGAAGCCAAGACAGAGAGAAGGAGGAGGAAGTAGGTTGGGAGCACAGTCCCAGCTGGGTGCTGGGGTGAGCTTGGTGGGAAGGGGAGAGCCCTGGAATAGAGGAGGCAGCCCCTGTCCTTGGAGGCCCCCAGTGGAGGGAAGGGTCTGAACAAATGATTCATGGAAGTGGGACTGAGGCTGCTTGCACAGTGTAGTCAAAGCTGAATTCATGCATAAGGATCATCAAGGAGGGCTTCCTGGAGGAGGTGAAGCCAGTAAGGTTAGGAAGGAAGAGCATCTTTATTGGTGGAAGGGACAGGACTTCTCTGGTTGGAGAATGGCCAGGATTCTGAATCTCTGGTTTGCTCAAAAGGAATGTTGGAAGAAAGAGGAGTGAGGTGTAGTGTGTGGCTGTGAGCAGAAAGGGGTGAAGTGAAGTGGGACAAGAGGTCCACTGAGTGGAGGACACTGAGGCCCAAACGTTCTCTTTGCAGCCTGGGAGCAGGCTCATCCTGCAACCTTGGGCTCTGCATAAATCCACAGCGTTCTGTGCTCCACTCTCCCCATTAAAATGAGCCTTCTTGAACCTGGCCTGGTTCCCTTCTATGGTAACAGAAACTTAATTCTTTTCCTTTTTCAAGAAAAAAAGAAGAATGAGGCAATCAACTCTCTCTCTCTCATAACTCTTTACAGCCTTGAAGAGCATTATTAAATTGTTTTCTTGCCTGTAATTCAGGGGAGAGAGAAACCTTTCTCTGACTTATCAGGTCAATTGTCTCCATATTCTATTCTCCCTGGGCTCTGAGAGGATATGAACTGAATTGACCTCATAATTCTGGCTATTGAGATGGGAGCTATGTACTCTGACCCTCACTTCACCTTCTTCCTCTTTCCCCTCTCATGCTCCCCCACAGCTATTCCAGCTCCCACATCTAATTTCTCTTTGAAAAAGTCACTAGGCATTTCGAGATTGTCCAACAAACATGATCAAAGACAAACTGATGGGAAGACAGGTTTGAGCAGAAAAGGTGTTGGGCCAGACCTAAAAGGCTAGAGCCTGTCTCTGCGGTCGTGGTGGGCAAGTGGCGGGAGGCTGTGATCTGTGCCCATCAGCTCCTAATGGACGCTCAGCCCTACGCAACCCTCTGTTCTTGCCCCCCTCCCCATTCCCTTCTCTGCTCACTCCAGGACCCGGGCATGGGTAGAGAGCAGGAATCCTGACCTGGGATCAGGAATTCTCATTTCCAGCCCCAGCTCTGCCCTCCTTTCCTGTGAGATGTGAGCAAGACCCCCAGCCCTGATCTCTGGACCTTATTGCTCCATCTGTAAAATAAGAACATTGGATCAGACTGGCCACCAGCTGTCCCCTCAGATGGTCCCCTCTCCTTGCAGACTTTGATTCTGTGACACCCTGAAATCCAGACCAGAGCTTTCTGCATCAACCTTAAGGCCTGGAGTGGGGCATGTAGTAGAGGCAGCATCAGCCTATTAGACAGAACAGGGCAAAACCCTTTCTTCAGACCATGGGTGCACAGGGGCCAGGCTAGTCCAGAAATCATTCCGGGTGGCAGCACCAGCTAGGTGCGGTGCTGGGTGCCAGGCATGCACCGGTGCGCTGACACTCAGGATTGCCTGCCCCCAGCTCCTCCCCCGGATCTATCACAAGAAATTGAGTCGTAAGCCAACCCTTTCAAAATAACACCACAAATGATAGGCTGGAGACGTATAAGTACCCAGGGGGCTGTGGGAGCCACAGGCAGCCCAACCTGGAGGGCCAGGCGGGCTTTCTGCAGGGCGTGGTGCCCGAGCTGTTTCTGAGCTCCAGTTGGCCAGTTTGCAGAAGGCATTCCCAGCAAGGAGCGCTCCAACGGGACAGCCTGGCTTGGCTGTGAAGGCAGCTGCGGGCTCTTCTGCCCGTCAGGAGGGGGGGACTTCACCCGAGGGACAGAGCGCACGGAGGCTGCGGGAGGGGCTGCATCCAGGAGCAGTCGGGGCCAGAGCGAATGTGTGGCGGTCTGCGTTCCGGATGGAGCACCCTGGCCGCTCTGCAGCAGCAGGCTGGTGAGTGAGGGCCGGGGCGGGCAGGCTGGTGGTGGAAGGTCGTTCTTCCTTCCTGCGCCCCTCGCCCTACCGCCTCCCCCCATCGTAGCACTGACCACGGCGCCAAGTGAGAAGTCTGGCTCTCCCCCACTACCTGTCCCCAACGCACACACACTCCCCAAACTCTTGGTTCACTGCCTGACACACGGCCATTTAACATCTGTTCAGAAAATTTCATCAGCTTCCAAGGGGCCTCGAGGGGCTCACTGCTGGGGACAATTTTTGTGTCCCTTCGCACCCCTGCCCCAGGGGTTTGTACCTAGTGACACGAACATTCCAGGTGTGTTCAGAAGGCTGTAGAAGGGGGGCGGCTTCCTTCCATGGGGACCCCAGTTCCTAGTGCCGGGATAGCCGGGGCCCCTCTTGGCTCTGTACGTGCCGGCCGTAGACTGGGGCCGCTGCTCAGAGGAGTCCTGGGGAGCCGTCGGCCCTGAGGGGACCCAGCTCCCTCCAGAAGCTCCGGTGGCCTCTGGTCCCGGCTCTGCATGGGTCATTCCTTACGGTCACCCCTTCTCAGTGGGGAATCCCGAGACAATGCACTCACCAGACAGGCCAGAATAATTTGGGCAGCCTGGCAATCAGGAAAGATCAGGCCCCTCTTTGCCTGCCCGGGACACATGTGTCAGTCTTACAGTTGCATTCCTGCACCCACCTGGGGGCCCCTGGGCAGACCGTCCGTCCCCAGATGGGTGCTGCAGGCCACCTACCTTGGCACGGCCTTGGCAGGGCGAGGCTCTGCAGACTCTCCCAGGGGGCACTTCTCAGACGGGTGGACACCCAGCGAGGGCAGCTGGGCTTCGGGGCTCTCTGCTACTGGCTCTCCTACCCAGCCCCTTTTATGAAGCCCAGGGTGACGTCTCCAGGCACAGGCCCACTCCCGCCTCCCTCTCCCCACCCCTCAGACCCCCTCAGGGCGTGCAGCACTCCGGCCTGACAGGCCCCCATGCCAGGCTCTCAGGACTGAAGTCAGCCTCTTCACAGCCCCCGGCCCCCGCGGGGCCCGCCCAGGCTGGCTTTCTGACTCCCACTTGCTCTCCCCAAGCTCCTCAGCCCCGTCTCCCAGACCCACTCAGCTGGAGGCCCGTTCTACCCACACCGGGGAATGGACTATTCAAGAGGAGGCGGGAGGGTCAGCGTGAACTGTCTGCCTTCCAGACATGGGCCGGGAACACACCCACTGGGACGTGCGCGTGACTTGGGGCAGAGGGAGAAGAGAGGCCACAGTCTGATGGGGTGGGGGTGCGCTCCTGGGTCCCCACGTTCCCCCAGCTCTGGTCAGCTCAGCTTGGGTCTCAGACCAGAGGCGCTCCCGAGCTGTGTGTTCTGCGACTGGGGGTGGTGAGGGAGGGGTTCTCTCCTTTCTTCTTCCATCCTTTCCCCGATTACTAAGCACTTGCTCAGCACAGGGTTTTGAGAATAATATGACCTGGTCAGGTCGGGGAGATAGGATGGAAGCACTGCTAAGAAACAGAATAAACTGATGGCTCTAGGAGGCGGGTGGACCTGGGAAGTGCCAAGGGAAGCAGAGAAGTGACTCCTGGGCCACTGACAGGGCTGCTCCTAGGACCCATGTTTGGTGGCGCCGGCGATCACATTCTGCAAGTGCTGTATGGCTGGCTCTGAAGGCAGGGACCGGCCTCCTTCCCTCGGCACCCGTTCCGATGCCCAGTACACACATACAGGGCCCACAGAGAAATGTACTAAGTATACACATTGCCAGGGGCCCGCCCCATTCTTGGACCAGTAAGAACACTCTCTTCCCTTGGCCGAGGGGCTCCTCGGGACAGAGACTGTTCCCTCTATCGGACTGGGGCTCTTGGAAGGTGGGGGTTATGTCTCTAACCTCAGGCAGGAAGCTCCCCCAGCACAGGCTCTATCTGGTGGGTATGCTGTGCAAAGATCCCCCTAACTAATGGTTGAGAAGCACTTCCCACCTGTATGCAGGGTAACACCCACCACTTGTCTAATGCTTACTGTTAACTGCTGCTTGCAAACATATTATCTCACTTTTTACGACTACTAAACACCAGGATAAAGATGGTAGCCTCTGAGATCAGGCCTGCCCCTCGCTCCGTGGGATGATGCATGCATCCACCTACCCCGAGTCAATGAACAGACTTAACAGGCTAGAAATGCTGCCTTTGAGTCTCAGACACACTGACGGCTTGGAGACTTTGGAGATTAATCTTTGCTTTTCCTCCCATAAATAGAGGGTGCGATGTGATACCAGCCCCAGTCCAGTGTCCAGGAGGCCCTGGGTCTCCGCTCCCCACAGTCCTGACTGCCTCTTGAGTTGACTTGGGGATTTGAAGTCAGTCCTTCTGGACTTGGAGAGGCCCAGGTATGACAGGGAGATGAGTCAGTGCGGTGTGGGAGCCTGAGGGGGTGGCCCTCATTTCCTTTTCAGCCCCTTCAACCACTGGTCCAAGTTCAAGGAGCGCTTTCTGCTCTTCAGACCATTGAGCTGGTGCCTTGAAGCCTCTGGAACAGCTGTGGGAGCCAAGAATCATTACCCAAGACAAAGAGTCGGGAGCAGACTCAATATCTCGGTTATTACCGAGCGGCCCTTGAGAGCTGGGAGCCGCGCCGGGGGCAGATACGGAGAGGGGGCTGCACGGATGCGCCCAGCTGGCAGGCACTGCGAGGTACTGGCTGTAGGGCCTCCCTGTGCTTTGCAGAGAGCTCATTCCTGTCAGGTGCTTCAGCGAAAGGAAAGGGCAAGGCCTGGGGACCCCTGCCTCATGTGCCTGCCCCAAGGAGAGGACAGAATCTCCACCTACTTTTCCTGCCGTCATTGGCTATCACGCAACCTCTTCGTGCCTGGAGCCCGGACTCAGCCAGCTCCTGAGAAATCTCTGCTACTTTGCAGCTGGGTCACCTAGACTCTCCAAGTCTCCATTTCTTTGGCTCTAATAAGGAGCTATTAATAGCCACCTTCCTCATAGGCACAGCTGCTCATACGTCCCCTCATCTCATCTGCTCTTGTCAAATGGAGAAGGGGTGGGGATGGGGGGAGATCTGCTGAGGCTGACCAACCCGGGCAGGGGTTTGGGGGGGAATGGGGAAGGGGCTACACTGCACCTGAGGTGGCAGTTTTACCAACTCCATGTGCTCTCCCCACCCCAAGCCACCAAGCCACATGCGTAATCTACTTACCGCATTCAGGAAGGGGATGTTGAAGGCAGTGCCCAGGAAGCCAAAGGCGACAGGGAAGAAGCCCCTAGGAGCAGAGGGGGGGCGGGGAGGGCTCAGTGATGGCCCAGAGGGGAGGGGGTCGCGAGGCTGTGGCCCACTTAAAGGTCCAGCTTTGGTTCCAGAGAGAGTGGACACTGGGGGCAGGCCTGGTTCTGCACCCCTGGTTTTTAAGAGGCAGCTAATGAAGTGATTAAAAATGAGGGCCCTAGGCGTTACGATTAGCATGTATAATGTGGGGGGCAAAGGGAGGGCTGTGCAACACAGAGAGGACAAGTAGTGACTCTACAGCATCTGACTACGCTGATGGACAGTGACTGTAATGGTGTATGTGGGGGGGACTTGGTGATGGGGGAGTCTAGTAAGCATAATGTTCCTCATGTAATTGTAGATTAATGATACCAAAATTTAAAAAAATGAGGGTACTAGGCAGAGGATCTGAACAGACATTTTCCCAAAAACATATGAATGGGCAACAGATATATGAAAATGTGCTCAACATCACTAATAATCAGGAAAATGCGTATCAAAACCACTATCATTTCACACATCTCTTACAATGGCAATCTTCAGAAGGATAAATAAGCGCTGGTGAGGATGTGGAGGAAGGAGAACCCTTGGGCAGAGCTGGTAGGCACGTAAATTGCTGCAGCCACTATGGAAAACAGTTATAGAAGTTCCTCAAAAAATTAAAAATAACACTAGCATATGATCCAGGAAATTCCACTTCTGGATATTTATCTGAAGGAAATGAAATCACTATCTTGAAAAGATTATCTGCACTATCTTCACTGCAACACTATTTACAACAGCCAAGACACAGGAGCAACTTGTGTGTCCATCAACGGATGAATAAAGAGAATGTGATGGAGTATTATTCAGCCATAAAAGGACATCCTGTCATCTGTAAAAACATGGAAGGACCTTGAGGGCATTAGGCTGAATGAAATCAATCCGAGAAAGACAAATACTGCACGATCTCATTTCCGTGTGGAATCTTAAACCAGATTCACAGACAGAAAGAATGGACTGGTGATCGCAGAGGCTGGAGGTGGGGATGGGTGACACGGGTGAATATGGTGAGAAGAACAAACTTTCAGGTATAAGATAAGTCTTGGGGATGTAATGTAGAGAATGGTAACTATAGTTAATAATACAGTATTTATATTTGAAAAAAAAAATGAGTGCCCTAGGGTCAGACTCCGTGGGTCCAAATCTTGGCTCCCCCACTTAGTGTCTCCATCAGCGTGGGCGAACGCCTTACCTTCTCTGAATCACAGTTCCCAGCTGTAACATGGGGTTGATAACAGGAGTATCTGCGTCATGGGGCCTTACACAAAGAAATCCTTGGGTGCTGCCGCTTTTTATTACCATCACTGTCTTCGGCCTATGTTGGGTATGTGCCACCTGCTACAGGTTCCCTGGTCTCCACGCACGGGGGGCAGCTGCCAGAGGCTTGCTGGGGCTCATTCTCCCTCCTGCCATGGTAGTCCCATGCCTGGAGCCACTCTTTGCCCTTGGCTCCCCCACTCTTACCAAAGACACCCCGGCAAGGCCTGGCTGGGGCATAGGTGAGACACGTCAAAGGGCTTGGAGGCGCCAAGGTTGGTGTGGGAAGTGGGCCCTCTGTGCAGTGAGGAGGTGAGGATTGGCAACGTGACTTCTCAGTTGCTTCCTTTCCTTGGGCCTCTGAGGCCCACCTGCATCTCCGAGGCTCCCGGCAGCCCTGGTACTTCCTGAGAGCACTGCTGCGCGGGGTCTTTGTTAAGGTTTACTTTTGGCTTGAGCAGCTGAGTCTACAGCGGCCCCGGGCACCCTGCTCAGCCTCAGTAAGTGGTGACTGTGTCGGGAGTGACTTGTGCCCACTACACTGCACGCTCCTCAGGAAGCTTCTCCCTGTCTAGTGCCCTAGCCTCACACCGAGCCCAGTGTTTGGCATACAGTGGGTGCTTTTTAGACATGTGACTATTTGAATCATGACATGCTTGAAAATTAAATAATGGATGGGAGAACGTGTGTGAGAAAGTGTAGTTTTCCTGAGCCATACTCCATGATGTTCAGGAGGTCTGGGGCGCTCAGGCTAATCCAGGCATTGTCAGGGCTGCACGGAGCAAATGCAGGCCTTCCTGAGAACCCAGGTGCTCGTCGTCCCAGTTCCCTCCCATGATTCCATAAGCCATGATTCTCCCCACCCCATCACTCCTGTCCCAGCCCTGCTCTCCCTACAGTGTCCCAGAGACCCTCGAGGGCTTCCCCCCCGACCCCTCCTCCCTGACAGCCTTTCCTCTAGTCTTCTCTTAGGCTCTGCCCATCCCTCGGGACCTGTCTCAGGTCCTGCTTCATCTAGGACGCCTCCCTGGCCCTGACAGTGGCCACATACCCTCACTGAGTCCCACCCAGGCTGACACTAGACAGGCCAGGGGATGGGGGGCCTGGAGCCAGGGATACCTGGTCAAGTTCAGACCCTCTGCATGCTACTTGTAAGACTTCAGGCAAGCGGCTGGTTTCCTTGTCTGTGGAGGACAATCCTACAATGGACTGTGGACTCAACAAAATGGGATGGTGATTATAAGCATGCGTGGTCCTTGTTAGGGGCCTGGCAAATGTTGTTCCCTGCCCTTTCCCCGCATCTGCATTGTCCGGCTGGAGGGCAAGGCCCTGTGTCTCCTCCTTGGTGACAGGCACACAGCAGGTGCTCAGTGTTTGCTCATGGATGGGCTGATCCCTCCAATGTATGTTGGAGGGGCCTTTCTGAGCATCCATCTGATGCCCCTCCCCGTTTTCTATCCTTCCATGCGCCCCAGCCCAGTATACAGTCCCCCAACTTCTGCACATCCTGCTGGTTGGGCTGCCAAACCTGGAGGGGTAACCTCAGCCCTCCAGAAGCCCAGGTGGGCCTGTCCAGGGGAGAGGGGCCTGCACTTACCTGAAGAGGCTAAGGAACCCGTAGGTTTCCAGGCACATGCCCAGGAGGGGCCAGCGCAGGAGCACAATGACCACACCCCCCAGGAAGAAGCTGGTCCCTTTGAGCTTGTGCTTCTGGAAGAAGAAGGAAAACGTCTTTCTGAGGCCGATGATGAGGGAGAGGCCAGTCAGGAACAGCAGCTGAGGGAGAGAGAGGAACATGAGATCAAACACACCAGCCCCGGGAGTCCGGGGCCAGGCCTGGGGCCGTGTGTCGGCCACGGGCAGCGCGTGCTCACTCTCCAAGGAGGGACAATACCAGAGGGTGAGCCAACGGCATGCAAGATCCCAGAGCCTTGAGTGATTTGAGCTTGCTACCAGAACAGCCCAGAGGCAGGGGCATGGACAAGGAGAACTTTGAAGGTGTCTAGCTTCCCACCCAATTGAACCCAATTTCTCGGATCGGCCTTGTGTACCTTCCCCACCAACACTGTTCATATATGACTTCATTTCTCATCACACCTCCCAAGGAAGATGGGACAGACAGTAGGATTCTCTCCATTGTACAGAGGTGAACACTGACGTCCAGGCCCTCCACTAGATGAAGGCCTGTCTTCCACTTGATTCCTAACAATCCCATGAGACAGCCTGGTGCCCGTCGAATTTGACTCTCTGGCTTTCTTCCAGCATGTTCCATGCTTTCTCCTCATCACCACACCTTTTCTCGTGCTGTTCCACCTACCTGGACGTGCTTTTCCACCTCCACACTCATTTCCTCTCCAAATTCCTTTACCTCCTTCTCCAACTAGGCATGCTCTCTTTCCCCCAAGCACCTTGTTTTATATTAAATGTGTTTATCTCATCGTGGCTTTACCACGGCTTGTGCCTTCTGCCTCAGTTGTGTGTGTCTGTGTTACATCCCCATATTTAGGTGGTGGGATTCCAGTGGCAGGGCAAATGCCTGATTCATGCTGGCACCCCAGAGCCCCCCGCAGAGCTCAGAATGAGAATCCAGGTTCTCAGATTCTGTGTGTTCCGTGGGCCTTGCTGTCCATCCCAGCCACCCTTGCCTGCTGACCTTGGTGGTGCCTGAGTCCTCCTGGCCCGATCCTCAGGTAGGTTGGTGGGGAAGGTAGACGAGGCTGGGGCACTTACATTTCCGAAGGCCAGGAGCACTGAATCAAAGTACAGGAGTATTCCAAAGAGGATGAAGAAGATGCCGAAGCCAGTGGTACCCACACCGATCTCTGCAACAGGTAAGGAGGTTGTGGTGGGATAAGCTTTGGGGAGCTGGTCGCAATTCTGGAACTTTCCCCCGTGACCACTGAACAGGTGCCCACCGGAGGGTGGAGGACGAGGTGGTTCCATTTCCATTCAGGAATCCCAGCTTTGAAGCTCTCGGGAATGATGGGATGGGATGAAAGGAAGGATGGGCACAAATCTACGTTTAGCCCCTGGAAACTGCTGGTCGGTTTTATCCATTACAGCGTTCTGTCCTCACAACAGGCCTGTGAGGTAGCTGGTGCCACCCTCACTGCCTCCTCTGGTTCAGTGCCACATTATCCAGACCATTAGTCAGGGCTGGGTCCCTGGCTGAACCGCACCCAACCCACTACCTACTCTGACCTCCCCTTGCATCTGGGAGCCCTGAGGCCAGCTCACACCCAGGCGGAAGGGGCGCTGCAAACTCGCGACCGCTGGCCCCGAAGGCCTTGGGCCACCCAGCTGTCCTGCTCTATTTCTCAAGGGGCTTGCCCTCCTGAACAACTCTCCCCACTGTCTCCTTTCTCCTCCAAACCTCCCATCCTCAGCTTTCAGGGATGACCTCTCACACTCGATTGGAAAGCTGGAAGTCATCAATCAGGAATGGCTCACTTTCCACCAGGGGTACATCCCAACCAACCCCCGCCTCACCAATCTCCCCACTCCCTCCTACAGTGGCTGCCTGGGGTGCCCCACTGCCTGCCCCTGGGCTCCTCTAACATCAGCCACTGTGGCCGAGCAGTTTTGTGCCAGGAGGACTCACACGACCGTGCCCACTCCCAGTCGGCAGTGTCTTTTGCCTGGTGTCTCAGGGCATCCTTCGAAGCTGCAGGAGCTCGCTGAGTGTGGGTGAGCACAGCCCAGAGGTACAGGATTTGAAGGCCCCTTGTTTGCTCAAGGGCTACGTTTTTGACATCTTGATACGTATTTCAGATTGCTTCCCTCCTGAAGAATTGTGCCAATAACCGGACATCAGGTTCCTTTTCTCCTAAGCCCTCCCGGTCGCATGGAATTGTTAATTTCTCTTATCTTTGCCTCTCTGACAGTCAACAAATGGCAATTTGTTGTGTTGGTCATTTTTACAGTGAATCGAATGGAATTTTTAAATTTTAAATTGTGATAAAAAATACATAAAATTTACCATCTTAACCATTTTTAAGCATACAGCTCAGTGATATTAAATATATTCACATTTTGTGCAACCATCACCACCAGCCACTCCAGAACATTTTTCATCTTGCAAAACTGAAACTACCCATTAAACAATTTCCCATTTTCCCCTCCCTCTCAGCCCCTGGCACCAACATTTTACTTTCTGTTTCTATGACTTTGATTGCTCTAGGCATCTCATATAAATGGAATCACACGCATTTGTCTTTTTGTAACTGGGTTCTTTCACTTATCATAATGTCCTCAACGTTCATCCATGTTATAGCCTGTCAGGGTTTCCTTCCTCTTTAAGGCTGCATAATATTCTGTTGTATGTGACATTTTGTTTATATATTCATCTGTGGATGGACCACCTTTTTGCTATTGTGAATAGTGCTACTATGAACATGGGGGAACGAATAGCCCTTTGAGAGCCTGCTTTCACTTCTTTTTGGTATATACCCAGAAGTGGAATTCCTGGCTCCTATGGTAATTCTATTTTTAAGTTCTAGAGGAACTACCATACTGTTTTCACAGTACCTGTACTATTTTACATTCCCACCAATAGGGCACAAGGGTTCCAATTTCTCCACACCCTCACTAGCACTTGTTATCTTGTTTGTTTTTGATTGCATCCATCTTACTGGGTGTGAGGTGGTATCTCATTGTGGTTTTGATTTGCATTTTCCTAATGATTAGTGATGTTGAACGTCTTCTCATGTGCTTGTTGGTCATTTGTATATCTTCTTTGGAGAAGCATTTATTCCAGTCCTTTGCTCATTTTTAATCAGTTGTTTGGGGATTTTTGTTGTTGTTGAACTGGAGGGTTCTTTATATATTCTGGATATTAACCCTTTATCAGACATATGATTTTCAAGTATTTCTCCAATTGCACAGATTGCTTTTTCACTGTTTATTGTGTCTTTTGATGCAGTTTTAATTTGTAATATAATCCAATTTACCCATTTTTTTCTTTAGTTGTCTGTATTTTTGATATCATATCCAAAAAATCATTATCAAATCCAGTGTCATGCAGCTTTTCCCCTATGTTTTCTTCTAAGAATTTTGTAGTTTTAGCTCTCACTTAGACCTAAAATGAACTTTGATTTAATTTTTACATGTGGTGTGAGGTAAAGGTCCAGCTTCATTCTTTTGCCTGTGGGTGTCCAGTTTTCCCCACATCATTTGTTGAAAAGACTGGCTTTCCTCATTGAAAGGTGTTGGCGCCCTCACTGAAAATCATGTGGCCGTATAGGCCAGGATTTATTTCTGGACTCTGTACTGTATTCTACTGGCCTATATGTCTGCTTTTATGCCTGTTGCACACTGTTTTGACTACCGTAGCTCTGTAATAGGGTTTGAAATCAGGAAATGTGAAACCTCCAACTTTATGCTTTTTCAAGATTTCTTTGGCTATTTGAGATCCCTTGAGATTCCAAGTGAATTTTAGGATGGGTTTATTTCTGCAAAAAATCTCAGTGGGATTTTGATATTGATTTGGCATTGAAACTGTAGGCTACTTCCGGAAGTACTGACATCATAACAATAGCAAGTCTTCCCATCCATGAACATTGGATACCTGTGTATTTGTATCTTTAATTTCCTTCAGCAATTTTGTAGTTTTCAGTGTACAAGTCTTTTGTTTCCCTGGTTAAGTTTATCCCTAAGTGTTTTATATTATTTTTTGATGCTATTATAAATGAAATTGTGTTGTTTGCTTTTAAAAAATTACTATTGAGATTGTACAACTTCACGTTTATATTGTACATAAAGTTTGAAACTTGCTTTATGTACATGATATAACTAGAATGCCTTATTTTCTTCTTATTGTAAATTATATGGTGGATAGGAATACAGCAAGAATGTCTTTTAAAACTACAATGTGTAATTTTATTTAAAATGGCTTAATTTTAAAAAATTGAATTTGGCTTAATTTTTCAAATTAAACATATAGGTAATTTTTAAAGAAAAGCTTTATTAAACTTGTTGACTGACATCTCAGAACTGATCCTCACAATCTGTATGAAATTAGTATTCTTGCCATGCTTTTACAGATAGTTGTAAAAAGTTTTTAAAAGTCTGGCGTTAAGAGGCATAACTGTAAAAACAAAATAAAATAATTGGGACTAGACTTACGGATAAATTATAATTACAACTGGAAAAGAATGAAACTCAATTGTCTTCTGGGTGGTGAATTTTTCATAATCTATTATCATATAGCTCACAAGAGGATTCGGGTCAGTTCCAGTAGAGAAATAAGGCCAAAGGGCTTTTTTACAAGAATCATTAAAAATATAGAGATGAGATTTATTGTTCAAATTATAGACTGAAAACTCACTCAACTCACAGTCTGGAAAAAAGCCAGTCTTCTTGGGTCTCCCTTTTGCCAGAGATGGATTTCATTAGGACCCAATGTAACATCATTTCTCTCAACATAGCACCCAGCTGCCCGGAATCTGTCTTCTATTAATGGGTGATTCCTCCTGTTTCTGACAAATCTTCATGATCTTTATGGCCTTGTTTCCTATTTGCACTTCCCAGTAATGCTTGCCTGAATTCAATCTCTTAGAACCCAGGACACTGGGCAGAGTACAACCCCCTTGGGTCACTATGAAGGCTGTGTTCTTTCTTTCTCTATTTAATGATTTTTTCTATCATCAGAGGCAATGAATTACAGATCTGCAAGTACACACACTTTGTCATGATAATTGGATATAGGTCAGGATATTGCGGAGGAAGACCACAACCATATTTCTTTAATCGGAATGACAAGGTATTTTAAGCAGCTGACACCTGCCACAAAAAGATGTCATTGATTCCAGTTCGGATGAATCACCCTTCCTGCCTCTGTCTCCCTTAGGGGATGTTTTGGTGTGGAAACATGGTGTGAACATTTTGTTGGGTTTTGTTTTGCTACAATATTTGTATGTCCATTCTATAAACACTTAAGAACAGCCTCTTACTCATTTTCTAGAAAGAGCGTGTTTCTCAAATTCACACTTTATGTCTTCTCTCCTAAACTTCCTTTTGCAACGATATGCCGGCTTGCATAATTATTACTTTCCAACTTGCTCCACATCTTCTTTATGGGCCCCACAGTGCTGCCAGCGTCCAGTGGAGAAACTGCACCATGGATGCAAAACTGCACAGAACAGGGTCAGAAACTTTATCACACACACGCCTCAGACCTTCCTCTGCCTCTCGCTTCCGCAGTGGCTTAGCGATTTCAGTCAAGCTACCATGTGGGGGTCGCTCCTGAAGTTCTCAGGGCAGCAAGCACGCTGAGAGGGCGGGGGATGGGGCATGTCACCAGGAGTGACAGAGGTGCCTGCACCCCACCGGCCCCACAATCCAGACAGATGGGGGCAGCACGCCCCCTGCTGGAGGTGAGCCAGCGACGTCTCAGGCTATGGAGCAGGGAACCTCTGGGAGCTCTCCAGGGTGCCACCTAGTGAGGAGGGGAGACCTCCCCACGCCTCAGAGGACCAGATTCAGCGTCCCTGGCCTTAGGGCTGACTGCTGCCACCTCCTGCAGCTCCGGGCAGCTCCCAGCCTGCTGTAGATGAAGCCCTCCGTATAGCTGGCATTAACTGAAGCCAGCTTCAAAGTCTTTCTTGTCCCAGAAAGCAGCAACAGTACCTCAGAACAGGACTATGGGTCCCCTGGCCTGAGGCTGTACAGGGACCCTCAGAATACCAGTCACTTCTCTCTCTCTCTGTAAAAACATCACAAATGGACAGAAAACTTGCAAGTACAGCATAGAGAATTCCTTCTTGAGCCATTTGAGAGTAGTGACCATTGGGTATCTCATCTCCCCTAAATACTTTGGTGTGGTTTTCCTTTATTCTCTTATGCAGCCAGGATACAACCATCAAAATTGGGAGTCTCCCTTACTGTTCCCGCCACCTCATCCCTTCAATCCACAGCTAAATTTTATTGCTCTGTTTTTTCACATGCATCTTGAAAGCTCTCCATTTCTCTCCACTGTCGTTCCTAATCCAAGCCACCATCACCACTTTCCTGGGCTCCTGCAACTGTGTCCTTCGTTTCCTGTTTCATTCCTCCCGCCCTCTTATCCCTTCTTCACACAGTAGCCCGGGATCTCAGAAAACATGTAATCCAGCCTATTAGTGTACTGCCCAGACGTGTTGGGGCCTAAACTCGCGTGTTCAGCTTCGTCTCCTGCCACTCTCCCCTTTGTCCACCATATTCCAAAGGCTTAGTGTTTCCAGGAGGAGCTTTCCTGCCCCAGGGCCTTTGTTTAAGCTGTTTCCTCCCACTTATTATCTGCCTAGGGCTTGCTTATTCTTCAGGTCTCAAGACAAATGTCAGTCCCTTAGGAAAACCTGGTCTGTGCTCTGTTACCTGACCTGAATCTGGTTCCTTCATTTCTCTCTCTCACAGGACTCAGCACATTGGGGTTTCATAAACGTTGGTCTGCCCCTGGGCTCAGGCCTCAGGCCCCTGCTCTATTTTTATTCCCTGGGTTGGCAGTTCTGAACTAGGGGTGGGGAGGGGGGCAATTTTGTTCCCCAGGGGACATTTGGTAATGTCTGGAGTCACTTTCGATTGTCACTTCTTAGAGTGTGAGTACGCTCCTGGCATCTAGTGGGGGGAGGCCAGGGATGCTGCTACAGTCCTACAATGCCCAGGACAGACGCCGGGAACAAAGAAAGATCCTGCAAAACTCAGTAGTGGGGAAGCTGAGGAACTGCATGATGCCCTGGACTCTCACAGTTCCAAATACCGTGTAGACCCTGGCAACTCCTAAATTTCTCTCCCACACTCAGGCCTGTACCTTGAACCCCAGTATCATGTAACTAAATGCCTACTTGACATTCACCCCAGTGCCTAATAGCACATCAAATTCAATGTGCCTAAAACCTAACTCAACCCTTCTGATTGCTCAGGCTAAAAAAACTGGAGGCAGTCTGGAGTTCTTTCTCTTACACCAGACATCCAATCTATAAGCAAATCCTTCCAGCAATTTCCTCAAAGCAGATTCAGCATTGAGCCCTTCACTACTACCATCCTGGTCTCCTCCACCATCTGTCACCTCAGACCTGGTCCCCCTATTGTGACTTCACCCCTCTGCAGTCTATTCTTAACCTAACACCCATAGTGATTTTTTAAAAATGTAGATCATAAAAATATAAATAGTTATAAATAACTCCTCTGTACAAAACCCTCCAATGGTTTTCCATCTTATGGGGATAACACCAAAGTTCTTACACAGCAGGGCCTTTCGGTTACCTCCCAGACCTAAACTCCTGCTGTTTCCCCTTTACTCACTTCACTCCAGAAACATCACCAAGTATGCTAATGCCCCAGGGCCTTTGCACAGGCCTTTCTCTCTTCCCAGAACAGCTCCCCCAGACCTGCCCCCATGCTGCATGTCTTTCTTCCTCATTTCTTATTAAGTCTCTATATAAAAGGCACCTCTTCCTTGCAGCCTTTCCCGATTACTCTATACACAGCAGTTACCCCTCCTGCCTCGCACTGCCTAGCCTCCTTACCGTGTTTTATTTTTGTCTGGAGGATGCATCACCATCTGACATACTACATGCTGACTTCTTTATCTGTCAATTACCTGTTTTCCACTCTAGAATGTAAGCAGGGAATATGTCTGCTCCATTCACCATTGTATACTTACACCCAACACAATGCTTGGCACAAAGCAGAGACAAACTGGTTCAGTGAATGAATGATCACCTTAAGTTCACAGATGAGACACTGGGGCTCAGAGGCTTTTAAGTAACTCACCCAAAGGGAACCCACAAAGCCAGGGCTCTCTCGCCCCTCCCAGGGCTGTGGACTACCTCCCTGCCCTGTCCCCTAAAAGAAGAGCAAGGACGTTTAGGCGCGAGGATATGGTGATTTGGGGAGCGCAGGGAAGTTTGGTTTCTGATAAGAAGGGACCCAGGGCCTTGGGACACTCTGAGGGTTTTGGGGAAACATATCTGAATCCCAGTGGCTGCCTGAGCCCACCTATGCAGCACCCCAGGTCTAAGCACCCTTAATGGGAGGGACTAGCTTGAGCGGTGACCTTGTCAGTTCCCACCAGCCCCTGGCCACCTGGGGGCCCTGAGCAGCCCGCTACCAGTGGAGGCGGGAAGCCACACCCAGCCTGGACCCGCGTCTGAAGGATGCCAACACAGCAGCTCCCTGCCACTGGCTCCAGAGGTCACTCCACAGGTTCCCAGAGAGAGAGTCAGGGAGCCACAGCGCCCCCGCCGCCCCCTAGCCTGGATACCCCATTCCAGCCCTGCCCTCTCCACAGCACCGGCCCCGGGCACTCACTCTGCCACTCGGTGATGGAGATCATGCTGCAGACTGCCTGGGGGGGCCTTCCAGGACGACACTGCCCAAGGCCGTGGAGCAGAGAGGACCGAACTCGCACATGCTCAGGGAAGCTGACCCTTGGTAAACTGTGAAATGAGCTTCTGGTGAATCAGTAACTTCCTCGGGCCTCTCCCACCCCACCCCCGCCCTCCATACGGCTGCTTAAAGCCGCAGGCTCCCTTCTCCCGGATCTTCCCACAGGGCGCTGCTGCCTCCCACCCGCCCCGCCCACCTGGAGAAGGCAAAGCCCACCTGGCCTTTCCGTGGCCCTCCCCCAACTCCCACGTCCTGAGGCTGAGTTCAGCTGCTTCCAGCAAATACACAGAACTCGGACTGTATATGGAAGAGCTGGGATCTCGGTGTACCAGGTTCCTTTCTTAGTTTATTGGAGGCTGTGGGAAGAGTGGGGATCCGCGTCCCTTTGGAAAAGTATTAAATTCGTCTTGTAAGTAAGGTGTGCTTGCTTTGTGTTATTACCCAGCTAGACGCTAGGGGGAGACAAGTAATTGAGTAAAACCTGTGTTTGACAGTCTCCTGGGAGAAACAGATTCTGTTAAATCAAGGGCAAAATCTTCCCAGGGCAGTCAGACACAAAGGGCTTTACTCTCCTTTCCCTCGGTAGTGCCCAGCTTTGGATTCTGAGGTTGAGTTACAGAGGATGAAAGATGAATTTGGTCTTGGAGTAGGGCTGGACGGGTCAGGAAGCCTGGCTCTGGTCCACCTATCAGCTGCATAGACGTGGGTACATCCTCGCTGCCCTCTACAGGCCTGAAAAAAGCGGGGGCAGACAGTTCCTCACCGGCTCTCTCCCCTTGTAGAGCAGGACTTCCCAACAGCACTAGAGCCAGCACCCCCTTTGTAATGTCCCTTCTGTCCTGAAATGAAGTTCATAATGATATCACCAATCTACATATACTATTTTAAAAACCGCAAATAAAATCTCACTAAAGGGGGAAAATAATTTAAAACACAATGTTTCTCAATCTGTAAGTGCTCAGGAAAGACTTATCAGAGGACATAAATGAAACGGGTGGACTGCGTGTACTTACCTATAAGAGAAATAGACCAGAGCCATTATATACAAACAAAAAATCAGAAATATCCGTCCTCCTGATAAAATGGAAGAGTTGTAGGAGGTGAACACTAGATAAAAAGTGTTAAGTCAGTAATAACAGAGATGTACTTGTATATAAAAAGAGAAAGAGGGAAATAATCTTAATGGAAGCATGGATACCAGAGTGGGCGAGTTAGAGATGGCAAAGGAGGAAGAGAGGGGAGCAGCCGGGGGGCACCACGGAGGGCTGAACGGCAGGGGCCCTGCTGATGGAGCCCGCAAAGGCAGCCAAGGGGTCCATACAATGTCACCACCACGTCCTCACATTTGCAAATGAATTTGAGTTTTCAAAGTGTGTTTCGTCCATTTTCTCATTTGGCTTCCTTGAGAGCTCCATAGATGGTAGTAACATCCCCACTTCACACATGAGGAAACTGAGACTCAATGATTTAGTGAGCTGTCTAAATCGTCACACAGACAGCAAGGAGCCGGGCCAGGAGCTGAGCAGACATCGCCTTCTATCTCTGCAGCCTCAGCCTCCAGTGAGCCAACTCTGCACAGGCGGCTCCGGATGAGGCAGGTGTGGTGCGGCCCGGCTCCCTGGCAGAGGCAGTCTGAAGCGTGCCTGCCTGCCTGACCCCAACACGCCTCCCTTCGAGAATAAACACACAGGCTACAGCACCACTCCTGAGAGGGCATTCTGCTAGCTGATAATTCTATTACATTTTCTGTCTACCGTCCCCTTTGCCAACTCCAACCTGGCTGGATGAGATGGCTGACCTGTGCCAGGAGGTGGGGCAGGCAGAGGGTGCGGGCATCATCCCTGGAGAGAAGCCAGCCTGTTTGTAGCACAGCGACACCCAGTGGTGCTCTGGGCAGCCACATCCCCCCTCCTCTGCGAGCCGCTGGCTCTGGCCCAGAGGGGTCTGCAGAGGGAGACCCGGGCCCCGGAAGTTGACAAGTTGTCTCGTGCACCTCCTCCGGCCTCAAAGGCTTCTGAGTGGAGCCTGCATCTGGTCCCAAATCTGATACACAAAGGACACCAGGGTTTATAGCTCTCCTGGGACCATTACAAAATTCAAAATAGAGTCACTTCATTTGTAAAAAACGAAAACCAAAAACCAAAGAATACATCACTATCTTTTCAGGGATGAGAACACACGTCCAGAATTCAAAATCAGCCATTAGAATCAGACCGAAGCAAACTCAGGAATTAGGAGCTTGCCTTCCCATTTCCTCTCATGTTCCCTTCTTTGAACCAGTAACGTCCCCACGTCTCCAGACTTTGTGCAGAATCTCAGCTGAGACCTGCCATTGCCCTGGGCTCACTTGCTCTGCGCCCCACCCGCAGAACTTATGGGGCTTCTTGACTCTTGCACAGAAAGATTTCAAACTGAGAAGCCCTGGTAAAGTCCTTCGCAAGGAGCGTCAATAACTGGTAACCACCAGTACCTGCCACGGGAACTAAAGTAAAGGCACTGAGGCTGGACAAGAATAACTCGGGTGGTCTGATGCCCCCCGTCATACACCTTCTTGTACCCTAAAGTGGGAATACAGAGCATAGTGCAGTAAGCAAGGAGAGCTTGCTTACTTTCTTTTTCTCCTAGAGTCCTAGCCTCAGTCTTAGAGAAGAATCGGGAGACGGTTCCAGGGCCTGAAGCACCTGATACTTCCATTACACAGGCAGGACCTTGGGACCTGCCTTGATGTGGGGTCACCTGGACCCAAGAGATGGCCATGGAGTTGGCAGCATGCCACAGGGAGGCAGCGCTCTTCCGAGAGCTCCGAGATTCCTGCCTGGGAGGCTGGGACGGGGCCTGAGGTGTGGGGACATGGGGTGGCACACAGACTTCGGGTTTAGCTTTGCTCTTAGTCAGGGAAGGCCCGGCCGCAGACCGCTTTGCCTTTTACTGCCAAGCCTGCAAATTGCCATGGACCCAAGACCAGCCACAGGCCAATACAGAGTATGAAAGACACACAACTTGTACAAACCATTCATTTTATTTCCTGGATTGAGTTTATACAAACTTGCAAGATACAAATGCAGAGCTCACTGGGATTCTTCTGCACCTCAAGGGGGAAGCAAACTCACCTATCAGTCAGGACGATGCACCCCCTGCCCCGCCCCACACCCAGAGAAGGGGCTCCTTGGCTAGAAAGATGCTGAGGGGCTGCTACAGCTGTTTGGTCCCCTGAAAGAGATACCCTCTGTTTATCTAATCTTGATCTTCTTCTAAGGTCACTTTTATACTAAATAAAGACACTGAGATCATACATTTCCTCGTATGATTTATCATCTAATACTAGCAAATCAAATTGGCCCCAATAAGTGCATAAATAGATATATGTGTGTGTGTATATATATATATGTGTGTGTGTGTGTGCGTGTGTTTATTTTATATTTTGTCTTAGTTTTAAGAGCTGCCAGGTGGGGGATGCCTGCAGGGGAAAGCATTGATTCCATCTGTGCGGTCAGCCAGCCTGAGAACATGCCTCTCACCAAGCCAGGGGAGCCGGTGTGCAGAGTGTGTGACCCCAAAAAAATCTTTAAAGTGACAGTAGCAGGATTTTATAGCCTCTTGGTTATTGATCAAGGAGGTAATATGCTACCTGGGAAGTTCCTAAACTGGTAACCAGGGCTGTCTGCAGGTGAGTTACTTAGCCCTGAGCCTCCACGGGGGCCCCATTCATTCATAACAAGATGCTCTAGGCTGGGAATAGGGTGCCAGTAAATGTCAAAGGTGGGAGGTCAGGCTTCAGATGCTGTCCAGGAGCTCAGTGCCAGACTCCAAAACCCTTGATTCCAGATCTGGACAAAAGACTTCAGTTCTGCCCAAATCCTTGCAAGGCAAGAACCCCTTGCCCACTTCGACAGTCAGTCAGAAGTTTGGAAGGCTGAGCTGGCTTAGTTCAGCACCCCAGTGGCAGCGTGCCAGAGGAGAGGCCTGGGGGCTTCTTGGGCACCACTGAGATGCCACATCACCCATGGGCCTTTCCTCTGCCCGGAAGCTGGCTTCACAGTCAGGATGCCAGACGGAGGTCCTGCCCCTCACCAACAGCCCCCAGAGGAAAGTCACAGAGGGAGACATGCCGTAGATGTGATGCAGTCCAGAGAGGGATCATGTGACCAGGTATGTGAGAAGTCCAGAGAACCTGACTGTATGTGGACTGAAGGACCCGCAGCCCCACACCATCTCCTTTGGCCTTTGCCTTGTATCCCGGATCCCTCAAGGAACAGAATACTTGGAGCAGTTTACAACAGCATTAAGCTGTCTGTCCTTTCCAGCAGGATGGTGCAGGGAGGTGGCCCGGGAGCACGTGGGGGCTCTGTGTGCCTGCAGAGTTCTTTAGCACACATGACTGTAAACATTCTTTAGAGGATTCACAGGCCAAAACCCTAGAGGGTCATCAAGAGTTAACAGTGTAATCAAATCCCTAGATAGGACTTCCAAGAGAATGTGCTGCCCTGGCAAGATGCTCTCCAGGTGAGCTCTGGGGGGCAGCCCTTGGCAGACTGGAGAAAGGGGGGAAGCGGGAAGGGTGTAGGGTTGGACCTAGAGGCAGCCACCCCAGTCTCCTCCGCACATCATTTGCCAATTCCATTCAGACATTGCACATTTTGAAAATAGGTTTGCTTTTGTAACAAAAGCATAAAATAGATCTGTCTTAAAATAAGTCTTTCCTCTCCCCTTTTTTGGATCAAAAGGCATGGGGTACGGCCCCAACATGCTAGAAATGGTATGGGAAGGAGAGAAAACAGGCCTGGGTGGGAGTTTTAGGAAAGGATCAGACCTCTAAACAAATATATATATTACATATATATCTACACTACGTGTAATCTTCATAAAACATATATTAAGGCATGTAAAGCAACATAAAGAGCCAGCTTTATGGCAAAGGTGAGAGCGGTGGCAGAGGTGCAGACATGAGTCCTTGGTATTTTACATGTATTTCTGCAAATATCACTTAAGGAAAAGGAGAGACAAATAAAGGGGAAGGCATGGAAGGCCCCCCAAAATCTGTTTCTTGTGGATGCAGAAAGGTGGGAAAAGAGGGAGAGAGGGTTACCTGGGAGCCACCTGCCAGTCTGGGGAGAAAAGACTGATTCAGGGATGCTTGTTGGGCTGTGCTAAAGATGGGAAATGCAGCTGAAGGTCATGTTCACAAGCCCTGCTGGACGTGAAGATAAGAACTCCCCCCGCCCCCCCAGTCTGTAATGCCTCAGAAGCATGAGACTATCCTAAGTACCTAGAACAGTGCCTGGTGCAGAAAAGGTGCTCCATAAATATTTGTTGAATGAATTGCCATCTTTACTTGCATATGAACCTGAAACTGTCGCGGCCATGAAGGAGTGGAGAAGAACTGGAGGAAGACAGAGCAGCTGCTCTTGTGGCCACTGGAGGTCAGGCTGAGGTCTCTGGGCAACAGCTCTGGCGAGGGGAAGGCCTAGGGGCTGGGTGTTTCCAGCTTTGCTGTCCTCTCCTTCTTCTCTGGCTACATTCATCTCAGGGTGGGTGGTGCGGAGGACGGTGGAGCTTGGCTTCTTTCTCTCCCGCACTAGCCTGGTGGGTACGTGGATGGTGAGAGCGCCTGGCTGGTCCTCATCTGGGATGCCGGAGATGTGGGGTAGGGGCCTAGAAGCTGGCCTCCTAGATTAAGGCCGTGTCCCCACTCCCTGAGGCACCCTCTCGGCTGGCCCACAGCACATTCCAGGGGGAAGGGGGACAAGAAAATGTCTCAAAAATGGTTCCAAAGGCCCCATGGCTGACCACACCCCACATAAGGTGGGTCCTTCTCTCTGCACCTGAGCCCCTAGGGGGAGGCAGACCCCAGGCCCAGTGCATGAAAGAGCCTCCGTGGAAGCCCTCACAGCACACCTCCATCCCAAGCCAAGCACCTCAGCTGAAGGCCGCCACGGGCTTGTGGCAGAGCCTCCTGGGGCTGGGCTTGGGGTGGGGCAGCAGAGCTGACAGGCTGGCACTGCACCTGGCACTAAGCTAAGGCCCCCGTCCTGGGGAAACCCATCCCACAGCCCCTCCCCATCTCCGTACCCTCCTTTACTTGCGTACGAGTCCTGCCGTTGTCTCCTCCCACTTCCTCCGCGCTCTCCCTCCGCTACCCTTCTCGACCTGCCCTGACCCTGCACAGACCTGCCCGCTGCTCTCTGACCACAGCCAGCGCTGTCCCTGCTGCGGGCCGAGGAGCCCCCCCCCCCATCCCCCTGCCATCTCTCTTCTTGTCTTTGGCTCAAGCAGGGTGGGCCGTGCCCACCGGCCCGCAGAGGAGCACCCACAGGCAGAGACGTGTCCGAGCCCCGGATGCAGCTGGGCCGGTGGGGCGGGTGGATGGGGAAGGGGGTGACGGCAGGTGCTGTCCTCCACGTCAGGAGGGGTCGGAAGGGCCAGTGTCCACATCCTCCTCCTCTTCACCTCAGTCCGAGCCCAAGAAGCCAGGGCATCTTCCCCACCAGGGCGCCTTCTCCATCAGGAAATGTTTCGGTAGGGCCACCACAATCCCGGCCACCACCAGGCCCGGCCTCTCTGTGACTTGGGCATCAGGCAGGATGGCGCTGCCCTGCCCTCTCCAGCCCTGGCCCAGGACCACCGTCCGAGTAGTGAGGGCTTCACGCCAGGTGTAGTGGGCGCGTGCGCAAGGAGCTATCTGTGCCCCTCTTGGCAGCCGCCCCTGGCCCCAGCCCGGCTCCCTGCAGCATTCCCATGGCAGCACAGGGGCGGGGGGCCAGGGTGGGGGCCAGGACCTCAGTGGGCAGAGGAGGGCTTCAGAATGTGGCTCTGTGCAGCTTCCCAGCTTTGGCCTCAGCCAGGGCTTGCACTGAGGAGAAGAGAAACAGGGTGAGAAAGGTCAAGGCCTGGCTGGCTCCCCAGGAGGATGGCTCTTGCAACGCCCAGTACATGCCCTCACCAACGAGAAGTCTAGGCTCTTTCCCATTTGCCTGATACTGAGCAGCTGTGTCCTAGGGGTAGGGAAAGTACACAGCCTTTGGCTATAGTCTCCAGTGTTATTTTGATTTATAAGATTTGGGGAAATAAGATCTGGAAGAAACAGCTTTTGGGGGCTTCAGAGGCTGGCAGGTTTGTCTGCTCCGGGAGGGTTCGGGGTGGGGGTCAGGGAACTCCTTCCCTGACAGTGGACGGGGAGGCCTCAGCGCTCTTTCCTGCCTGCTTCTGGAGAAGCGAAGCCCAGTGGCATCCAGGAAGCGGCCCTGCCAGCTGGCTCTAGCTCAGCACCGCGTGTGGGCGCTGGCGGGCTCAAGCGGATGGACGGAGGGGTAAGGGCGGCATGGGGGAGCAATGCCGAATGACAGGGTGTAGATGGCTCGATGGGGGTGATGGTGGGGTCCCACTCCCTGGGATGGATGAGGTACAGTAGAGAAGTGCTTACGTCAGAGCTCAGACCGCATGGTTTGGCTGCTGTCGGCGCCCCGCAGGGGTTCAGACGAGAGGGGGTTGGCTGGTGGAGTCGGGGAAGCAGGGGAGGTGGGAGGGCTTGGGGTGGCACATTGCACTGGAAACAGAAATGAACAGGCAGGTGAATTGGGCGTGGGGGTGGGGATAGCGAGGAGGCTGGGCGCCCAGAGCAAGCGAGGCCCGCCCCCAGCGGGGGGCACGGCAGGAGGCAAGCAGAGCGAGTGCTGAGCTGGGCGCCTGAGCGGGCTGAGGCAGGGCTGGCCTCATCCTGGGGCCCCTGGAGGGAGACCTGCCCCTGGATCCTGGTCTGCTGAGAACCGGCCTAGAGCTCCCCTCCCATCCGCACAGTGGGGGAATTCACACCCCTGTCCACCACTGCGCAGGTAGCATGAGGGATGGTGGGGGTGGACAGCAATATCATTCACAATAGTGACAAAAGTGCAGTAAAATCACACAATTCAAACCACCAGGCCCCCATGAGTGACGGGATCCCGGTGGAGTGATCACCAGGTGAACCAATTCCATGAATATGGAGGCTCTGACAGGCTTAAAGAGAGCTGTTATCTTAGGCTCAAGGGCTCAGAAACACGTTCCTGATATCACCTGAGACCCCCTTTTCATCACCCCCCCGCCCTTAACAAACCATTATGAGCCTTAAAGTGGTGACATTTGAATTAATGAATTTTACTCTATTATCATTGTTACTTCATGTTGAGAAGGGCGAAGTGGGGGGACCATGGAAGAGGAGCCATGTTGCTGGGACAAGCGTTCGGCAGCCTCCAGACCCCCCACCCCCGTGTGCCCCCCGTGCGGCTGGAAGGCAGCAGAACGGCAGAGAGGACGTCCTCAACTCGAGCTCAGAGGAGAACGAGACCTCAGCCAGGGTCACACCGTGTTTCCTCCAAGACACGGATCCTGGCATTGAACATCCTAGTCCCTTGCTCCCCACCTGGCCCTGGACCTCACCATCTTCCCTGCATCTGTGCAGGAGAAAGGGCCATGCAGCTACCATCATATAGTACACATACATATGCACGCATATGGATGTGAACATGGAATTCTCATGAACAGGGACGTGTGTCTGCCCACACACGGTACACAGGTTGTGCACGGCATCTGGCCACACCGTCTCTTTACCCTCGCACACAACTCAGATGCGTGTGTGCGCACTTCCAAACCCGTGCCCTTCCTTTCACGTGACCCAGCACACTTGTAACTTCACCCCCAAATACATTTGTAGATGCTTTCGAAATGTATTTTTGAATACACTGGTGTGTATATCTGTATCACAGAACCAGCGGCTAGTAATCTGGCAACTTCGATTTCTAAGACAGTCAAAAAAGAAACCCCCTAAACTTAGCAAGGAATATCTCAAGGAAGCCAAACAGATGTTACAACCTGCATGTAGGGAAGCTCCTACAACGTATGCGTAGGAGTGCTCCTGGGGGTCCTGCCACTCTGATTTATACAACAATCGCTGACTTGCTGGGTTCCCAGCCCACGGGAGGTTAGAAAGAGGAAAACTAGAGAGGAATTGAGAAGTCCACTGACATGTACAAGAAGGCACAACTGAAGAGAGGAAGTCTTTTGTACAATGTAGACATAGTGATTTTTAAAGTGTAACAGTTTGGGAACATTTAGCATGGCTACAAACAGATCTACAGCCATCATGGCCCCTAGCACATCCCTTCAACCGAGGTCAGCAAAATATGCTTGTTTATGATACGAAATGAGCAAGATCAAGAAAGATTAATTATGTTAACATAACTTCTTTAAGAAACCAGAGAAATACTAAATATGTATGAGGAATATATCCATTGAAATTATTAAAATTCACATATGCTGAAGATATGTATTGGATAGATATAATATTGTAATGGTGCACTCACTGCCTTAATAATTAGCCACGCATACTTATGTTCATGAGACCATGCTTTTCCCGATCCTGCACACACAGACGTATGTTCACAAACATTGCAATACATACACTGTGCACAACATACACACAAATGTTTCTCACTTCTTATACTGTAAAAGAGAGCCAATCACATGGAAACGTGCATTCATAAACACCGCCTTCACCCTTACTTTGTACACTCACATGTCCGTAATCTACACTCCTCCAGCTTACCAAACACCAGCTGTGCGCATGATGATGGGCCTCCACATAGCACCCACAGGCATCACGCACACATACACACTCCTATATTTGTGCCCAAACATTCCCTCCACCCACACCACACACTTGCATACACACATGTAATCTACAAACATTTCCTGATACAGACACTGCTCATGACATCCTGCCACACACACAGACTTAAAATTGCTGCATTTTCCCATACACCGTATACTGGAGTCTGCACACAGCTGTGTACTGACAAACGCTATGCTTGTCAGACTATGCCATCTGTGTCACACACGCACACTCAGGCCTGTGCCTGCTACACGGTCCCAAGACCCATGTCCAGCACTCCAGGCACACAGGGCCCAGGCAGGGACATGCGCCCACACTGCACGTGCCCAGGAACAGTCCTCGCTGGGCCTGGAAGAGCTGCAACTCTGGGAATCTGGGCCACAGGCCAGGGGTGGCGGGGACAGTGGGCTAAGGCTGAGGTCTGGCCCTGCCACAACCATTTTTTAAATAGTTGGGGTTTTGGCAGAGGCAAGGTGACCATTTGCTTTCAGTGCAGAAACCCTGAAATGTAAGCCGGTGTGTATCACGGGGAGTGGGAGGGAATCTGACAGGCTGGGTGGGTTTTGTTTTCCTGGAACCTTTGGCAGGGGAACTGTAGTAGAGAGAGCCAGGGGCCGGGGCAGGGCCAGAGGAGAGTTTTCAAAGCCGTGCTGTTCACTCTAACCCTTGAAACAGGAAGTTACCTTTTGCCCAGGGCATGTGGAATTTGATCTTTGGAAGATTCAGGTTCATTTTACAGCTAAACTATAGGGAGGCTCACAGAGGCCTCCTTGCAGCCAAACCGGTTCTTCTGCCTTTTGGCTGCAGGATGGGGCCCTCCGAAGCCCATCCCTCCTGCTGCAGTCAGCTCCAGCCCAACTCACAGCCCCTCTCTGAAATGCCCCCAGGGGCTCTCCCTGCTCGCCCACCTAATGTCCACCACGCTGACTTCCAGTGGTCCTTCCTCAAGGCTTACTCAAATCCCCTCTGTCAGAGCCTAAAACCCTCTGGTTTCTGAAAATACCCACATTTAAAATAGGTAGACAAAACACAAACGGCTCCTATTTCTACTTCAGCTATTGCTGTTTCACCTAGTGGCATCACCATCACCACCACCACTACAGCTGGTCTAGCACTTCCTGGGCACTTCCTGAGTGCCAGGCACTGTGCTGGGGGCTCAGCACACACGGTGTCCCTTCCTCATACCTCAGCTCCCTGCTTACCTGCACCACCTCCTCTTTTATTCTCCCTATGTGTGGACAGCAGGAGTAGAGAGTGCAAGGCCCTCGAACACCTGTCCCTCACAGCACTACTGCCAAATACTGTGATCCTTCCCACTCAAGCTCAGGGATCAGTTCTTCTCTGTGCCTTTCCCTGACTTGTCCAGGGAGGATGGCTTCCTTTCTGCATGGCTGCAGCCATTCTGCCATAAAGTGGCCAGGAGGCTTGTCATGGCTCTGACTCCTGGATGTCAGCCACTGTGGCCCCTTTGCACCCACCGAGCCCAGCAGAGTACCTGGTGCTCAATAAATGCTCGCCCTGACCATGAGGAACATCTGCCTGGCCCTGCTCCTCTCTGTTCCTGGCCCCCGGCGGCACTGCACTCCCTCCCCGGCACCTGGTCAGCTGGTCTCCCTGGCGGAGCGAGGCCCAGCCCCTCTCACCAGACAGCATGCGGCCCCTGCGGGAGGCCTCGGTCGCCAGGGCGCAGGAGATTTCAATCCGCTTCTCCTGCTCCTGCAGCTGGCTCTCTGAGTCCTGGGGCACGTCCACAAGGTCCCCCTCGCCGATGGGCACCACGTTCTGCATGCTGAAGAGGCAGACACACAGACACGGAGCAGGGGACAGGAGGGTCCGATTGGCTTGGGCGGCTTGTGGACTGAGGCTGGCAGGGGGCTGGGGCCTGTGAATGTGTAGGCTCTGGTTCCCAGCAAGGCTGTCCCCAGGGGTGAGTGACACCCCGGCAGAGCACACACTGGGCCCCCTACCCGCGGTGCTTTAAAATGAATTAGAAGGTTCAAATGAACATTTAGGGCAGCCTTGAAGGGAAAAAAGCCAGCAGTGGGCAACCCACCAGTTTGCCTTGCTGACGGCACGTGCGTGAGGCCAGTAGGCCTTCTGGGCTCCCAGGGGCAGCATCACTGCCCCACCGCGTGGCCGGGCCCTGCCTGCTGCCTGGAGCCCCTGCTTCCATTTGGTCTCTGCTAGGGAGGCTCAGGGCCCCCAGCAACGTGGGGTGAGGCTCTGGATTCACGGCACTGGTGCACCAGATGTCCCAGGTACTAGGGTGGGCAGCGGAAGCTGAGGTTCACCCAGGTTGGTTACCTGGACTTGGCAATGAGCGTCTTGATCCTCTCCACCTTCTTCTGCTTCTCCTTCAACTCCTCGGGGCTCAGGGGCATGTCAGGCTCCAGGTCAATGTACCGTTCGGGGATGAAGACTTTGTCTGGTGTGGAGAGCTGTGGACAGGCCGAGGTCATCCCTCCGTCCCCTCCCGGGCTTCTCGCCCTCTGGCCCTCCGGGACTCCGCTCACCCCCTTACTGATGTCCACATCATAGTGCTGGGGCTCCAGCTCCATTTTGCGAAGCCGGGCGATTTCCTCCCGTGGCGTCTCATAGGCCTGCCCACCAGGCTCCTCTGCCCGCAGGGCTGCCTCCAGGTTAGAGATGTCCACCTCATGGATGCTACGGTGACGGCGCACCTAGGGGACAGCATCACATGACCACACAGGGCCTTTGTTCACTGATACCCATTCCTCCAGGCAGCCCCAAGCACGGCTGTGTCATTCCCGCCAGCACCCCTGATCTGGCCACTGTCCCCCACTGCAGAGGAGCTGTCTGTCCTTCCATGCTGCCTGTCCAAAGCCTGCCCACCCGCAAGGGCCCGGAGGTGCTGTCCCATCAATATCACTCATCCAGCTTTGTTCCTCCCCATCCCACTGCAGCCTGTGTTCACATTCTGTGCCCTATGTTTTGGGCAGTTGAATCAGCATGTTACATTGATCACTAATCATCTCAGATTATAGAAGTTCCAGTCCACCAACTAGAATGTAAGCTGTTTGATCTCAGGACTAATGGATCCTAATTTTTCTGTGTTTCTGAAATTTGGTGGAAACAAAACTTAGGCAGAAGCCTGAGGCTACTCCCGACTCTATACTTAATAGCTGTGTGGCCCAGGAATCCTTTAATTTCTGGTGACTTTGTTTTCCTATCTCTGAAATAGGGATTATAATTCCTAACCCAGGATTGTGGAA
The DNA here is from genome assembly GCF_040802235.1 of Manis javanica. Classification (NCBI taxonomy): domain Eukaryota; kingdom Metazoa; phylum Chordata; class Mammalia; order Pholidota; family Manidae; genus Manis; species Manis javanica. The sequence goes on along the minus strand of NC_133166.1, from coordinate 103,413,180 downwards.
AGAGAATGTGATAACCTGAAAGAGACGTGTGAATTGTATTGTGCCAGACAACGGTGAGCTGTTATAATTATCTTCCGTGTATCCAGCTCAATGCCAAGTACATAGTAAATGCTCTAAAGACATGTGTAAGTGATGGCTATTTCTGGGTAGTGGCTTTTGTACTGTTCTCTGTTAACTGAATTTTGTATAATTCATTTCAACCAAAATAGTCAAGGCATTCCTTTTTGTGAGTTACTTTTCTTTAAACACTAAAAAGCAAATACTTGTTGCAGTATCTTTTCTGCCCTGCAGGGACAGGGCTGCCCCAGCCTTCCCAGGTGCCCAACTGGGGTCCTTCCCACCCCCTCTCTCCACCCGCCAGGCTGGCCGCGCCCTGAGATGAGCAGTGCTGTCAGGTGCCAGGACATTACCACTTTGTAGGCGGGCCGGGGGCTGGGGTCGGGGGCGGGACTGGCCGGGAGCTGCAGGCTCCGCCGCTTCTCCTTCACCGAGCCGCTCTGGTGCCGCCGCATGCGGTCGATCTGCTCCTCCACGCTCATCTTCACCTTGCCCTCCCCAGGGAACACAGCACTCTTGGGGCGCTCCTGCGCAGCAGGAGAAAGGGACTCAGACAGATGCCTCATTCCCCCTGCCCCGTTTTTCATCTACCCTAATCCTCTAAATTTCCCTTCTCTGGGAAGCCTGCCTGACATGCCCAAAAGATACGTCCAAGCCCTAGCCCTCTGCACCTGTGACTGTGACCTTGCTTGGAAATACGGTCTTTGCAGATGTGACTGAGTTGAGGACCTCCAGATGAGATCACCCTGAGCTAGCGTGGGCCCTGAGTCCCCTAATGGGTATCTCATAAGAGACAGGGAAAGAAGGCACGGTGAGGCGAAGGTGATGTCTGGAGGCAGGGGTCAGAGTGATGCGTCTACACCAGCCAACAAGCACCATGGACCACTGGCAATCCCCGGAAACGAGGGGGAGGTGTGGAATGGGGGCTCCCTCACAGCCCCTGGGAAGGACCAGCCTTGTGACACTTTGATTCTAGACTCTGGCCTCACCAGGTGTGAGAGAATAAACTTCTGTTGTTTCAAGACACCCAGTTTGTGGTATTTTGTTAAATTCTTCACAGCCCTGGGAAACTAATACACTGCCTTAGGTCAGCACGTGTGACTCTGACCGCTGATTTTTGCTGCATTTGTAACTCACCTCTGGCACGTTATGTTTGTCAAATATTCTCGTACCTTTATTATGCACATCTTCTTCCTCCCTTGATGCGTCTCCCCAAAGGAGAACACCCCCAGCGGGGCTGCCGCCCTCCCCCTCCCCTGGCTTTCCTGAACAGGGACAGGTGGGTGGACACGCAGTGAGGCCCCTGGGCTCCCGGCCCAGCCCAGGCCCACATTGAGCTCATGGAGCTCATGGAGCCTGCCGTGCACTCACCCGGGGGGACAGCCCATTGGTGAGCCCGCCGACGTTGGCACTCCTCTTCACCACTCTTGACGGAGTTACCTCGGTATCAGTGGGTGACTTTGTCCGAGGAGGGACGATGCCAACTGCAAGGACACAGAACAGCCAGTGGGCCTCAGGAGGACAGGAGGGCAGTCAGAGGAGCCTGCTTCTTAGAGAGCCAGCTGAGGCAAGCACTCCCTCTCTGCGGTCCTCTCTGACTCTTGGCTTCACTTCTAAGGGATGACGGACAGGCAGTACCTTTGTTGAGAGCTGCCTGCTTCTCTGCCTCCACCTCTTGCCTGGTAGGCACAAGGCTCATGTCTCTACAGGTGTCCAGGGTTGATGTCTGGTGGGGTTCTTTCTTGCTTTGCTCGCAGCTCACCTTGGGCTGGGAGACAGGATGAGAAGATGGTTGATGCTAGAGTGACTGCCAGGAATTTGGCCCCAGTGGTGTTTTTCTGCAAGGCTGGAGTGCAAGCTCTTAAAACACGGGACAAGGAAACTATGTGTGCCTGCAGGGAAGTAGGTAGAATGCATGGGCACCTCCCACCAGGCAATGCTGGGCCATCTTGGGGAAATGAGGGCTCAGGGCCTCCAGGAGGCCCATCAGATAGGCCCCTCGACCTGACCCATCTTCCTAGGAGCATCGATGTGCGGTGAGCCCGAGAGGAGGAATGGCCGGAGGACAGGCGACAAGGCCGAGGGTCACTGGGGATTCCGTTGGGATCCCACAGGAGTCTTGAACAAAAGAACCAGGTAGGCTTCGGTGCCAGGATATTGGGGGAAGGAAAAGGGTACTTTTCACAAGACTAGAAAGGGGCCTTGGAAGCCACTGCGCCATCGCCTCCCATTGTAGAGCTGAGGCCCCTAAGTCCCAGTGAGGCAACAGGGAAAGAGGCCGAGGCCGGAGGTCAGAGAGGGCAGCCCCAGTCCAACGGGAGCCCTCTCTCCTTTCTTCAGGTGAAACAGGTGCTGTTACCTGCTAGGCCCACCGCACTGGGCAGCCCCTCGGGGGCCATGCAAACACCGCAGCTGAGCCTGGATGGGAATATGGGCTTCCCAGCTGGGGCACAGGACTCTTTCTACTCACCGTGCAACCTCCTCCAGGCCTAACTGCACCTCTCTCCTGGATCTTAGCCAGGGATCCAGGTGAGAGAAGAAGCCAGAGCAGGGGAGAAAGGGGCCTGTGTCCTTATACTCCAGGGACCGATGAGACCCAAAGAGGACACAGGCAAGGCAGACAGAGAGAGAGCATGGGGGCCCTGGAGTCTGAGGCGGACAAGGGGAGGAAGGGACTGGAGCAGCCCGGTGGGGGGCCACTTGATCCCATCATCTGGGGGGGGCATACCACCCCCACAGCCATGAGCTGCCAGGAGCCTGGACAGGGGCAGGACCTCAGCTGCCCAGTGTCCATAGGAAGTAAAAAGGGCGAAGGGCCTGTGGGAGCGTCTTGCCATACCGTCCCTGTCCCAGAGCCCAGCTGGGCAGAGGAGAAGTGGAAACGGGGCTGTGGGGAAATCAGCACCGGAGGGGGGATGGCGACTCCGTGGCCTGCCCTGGCCCCTCGTGCGGCCCTTTGCCCTGCTCCCTCCACCCCTGCCCTCCAGGACCCAAGGGGACTGGGTACCTGACCCCTGGCTGCCTCGCCACCACGGTGCCAGGAAGGGGAGTTGGGATATGGCCAGAAGCGGCTCTCACTAGGGAGTGGAGGCACGGCTGGGGGAGACTCCAGGGGGGCGTAGGTTTTGGGGAGGGGAGGCCGCGGCGGGCCGGGTTCCTGAGGCGGAGAGAAGCCAGAGCATTAGGAGGACAGAGGAGCCGCTGTGAGAGCAGGAGAAGAGAGTGTTAGCAGGAGGCAGACAGCAGTGCCGCCAGGCCCGGGCAGAGGCCTGCACCACCAGACTCCCACCCACGGCCCGGATGGAGCTCCGACTCCAGGTGAACACTCAGCCTGGCCTTGAAGGTTCTCCCCAGCTGAGCCCCCACTGGGCACTGCACTCCACCCCTGCCCGGCATCTCTCTGAAGCTCTCTTCTCACTGCCCTACCACCGCACGGGCACATTCTCTCCCACTGGGGCCCTGCTTCTGCCACCTCGCCCACCTGCAATTCCTTCCCCTTGGTCCTCCACCTGTCCCCATGCTTAGTGGCCTAGCTCAAGACCCCTCGTCTCTTTGCAGCACCAGAGCATTTACAGAGACATAGCCACTACCTTGCTGAGGCTGGTTGTTTCCTGTGAACTGGTCCCAGTCCCCACTGGACGCTGGGCTCCCTGCGTACGCACGCGTATCTTTCTGAGAAGCCCTCCTCCCAGGCCTCACCCCCAGCAGGGCATCAGCAAACACTGACTAGGAAACTGCTCCCCACACAAAGGAGGGCTCTCCTGCCCCCGGGGCCCATCCTGGACCTAATTCCTGGTCAGTGTTTGGTATCTTTGCTAGCCGCCTGGTGCTCTGGTAGACACCTCCTCGAAAGGAGGCTAAAGATGAGAAAGGGAGATGAGAACAGGAGAAGGAGAAATCTGGAAGGAAGTTCACCAAACTGGGTGTGAGAATGACTCCCTTAGAGCCGAATGTGGGACTGGAGGCTTCTGGGGAAGAGATGGGCAGAGAATCTGCGTAGTTCCAGGCAAATGAGGACCTGGCCCTCCCTTCCCACCTACCTTCTATTCCTAATTTGCTCAACTTACCTCACTGGACCCAGGCTTGGTGGGGGACCCCTGAGAGCCAGATACCAGAGAAAAGGGGCTCAGGGGGCTGGTGAGGCTGGTGGAGCTGAGAGGGCTGGCGGGGCTGTTAGAGCTGTAGGTGGCCGAGGGGCCAGGTCCTCCTGGGGGGAAACAGAGAGGAGATTGCTGAGGGGCGGGTGGAGGAGCTGTAGCCAGGCACGTGGGTGTTGGTTTACGGGGTCGGGGGTTGGGGGGATGCAGGGCCACCTGGGCTGCTGAAGGGGCTTTTCACAGGGCGGGGCCACAGGCTGAGAGGTGTGCCAGGCAGGGGAAGATGATGGTTAGAAACACCAGTGTAGCCTGAGACGTCAAAGAAAGCCAGCCTGCGCTCCCAGGGCTTAAGGATGACATCAAGCCAATGGTCTTGGGAGCTACGGAGAGGCAGGCGGGCGTTGACCTTTTCCGGGGAGAGACCTAGAGAGTATCCGGGTCGACAGTGTCTCTGGCCGGTACACCTGGTTCACTCTGGGGAGGTAGGGGCGGACTAAGGGAACCCTACCTGGCACCCCAGGGTCCAGGGGAAGACTTGGGAGCCTGAGAAAGCCCTGACTGGCTCTGAGCACAGTGCGAGGGCCAGGAAAGGCACGAGGGTTGACGGCGTGCGCTGCAGGGGGCCAGCGGAGAAGTACCCACCTCTGTGCTTGGCCGTGTCCGTGCCCCGGGAAGGGTTATTCTTCCTCAGCCCCTCCATCACGTCCTGAATCCTCCAGATTTCCTTCTGGATTTGCCGGGTGAGCACCTCGTTCTGAGACAGCCAAGGAGCAGGTCAGAGAAGTGGCTGGTGGGGAGTGCCCCAGCCTTCTACCCCCACCCCTCCGGACCAGCGGCAGGCAGGAGCTGTGCGCACGCACACACACGCGCACACGCACACACACGCTTCCAGCACATTCATCTTCCTCATGGGCAGCCTCTGCCTCTTGTACTTCTATAACATGGAGTCCCAGAGCTGCCAGAGGACAAAGCCCGTCATCACAGGAAAGAGCCCATTTAGGTAAACATGTAGCCTCAGAAGCAAGAGAGAAGAAACCCACCCCACTGGGCTTCCCCGGGGTGCTCTTAAAGTGAATGCCCCTCTAGGTGGGCACTTGACAGTAGCCTGTGTTTTAGAGGCAAGAGCTTCCAGTTTACTGTTTTTCTTTACATCCAAACAGCCTTTTGTAATAACCACACCCAACGTATGCCTAGATAGTCATGAGTTATATTCAATTGTATTCCATTACACTCTTTGAAAAATAAGAGCTACCATTTACTTAGCTTCCCCCTGTACTGGGCACTGTGCTAACTCATTTCAGGGGCATGAAAATTCCAGAGGCAATGGCAACAGCCAGTGGTCTTGACTTCCGAGAAAACTCACGCCCAAGACCATCTGTCAGTAAATACCGCACCCACCATGTGAGGCTGGGTCTGGTCCATTTGTCTCAAGAGCTGAAGCTCTTGAACACGGTGCTCTCCTCTCCTAAAATGTTTGTGTTGAAAATGAGACTCGCCCACAGGACATGGTGCCTCTGGGTCCTCTGGGGCAGGGGAGCCTTCTCCTCACCCTCCCTAACCAGCTGCAAGGTTGGGGAGCTGAGTTTTTCTACCAGGAGGACCCTGGAGGAAACTAGGGGGAAACAGGGTATGAAGTGCACCCCAGAGACAGGGCTTGCGAAGCCGGCCAGAGAAGAGGGAGGGCCCGGGCAGAGAAAGGACGGGGCGAGGAAAAGAACAAGAACTCCCCAAGACCAATGTGTGCAGCCTCCTGCCTCCAGGCAGAGAGTTTCTAGCTCATCCCAGGAAGTCAGGCCTCCTTCCTACCTTCAGATTCCCGGGTGGATTGCTCCTAGACTGCATATTCTCCTGATGTCATGAGATGGGTTTATACTTATTTTTTATGTATCTGTTAAGTCCTTTTAGTCATAAAACACCTTATGTCTGACCTGAGTCTCCCATGCTTCAGCTTTACTCTTCCTCTGTGATTTTTCTTTAAAGAAAAATCCACATTATCTTTATCCTGAAACTTAGACTTTTGAGGTGGCACTGAACCCTGCCTTTCGTCTCAGGATGAACGGCCTGTCGTAAGTCCCTAACATCCCTACAGCAAGAAAGGAAGCCTTTTGGGGGCCCCAAGGAGAAGGGGAGGCCCTAGGCCCGCCGAGGCTGCCTGCCCGGGGCCCCTTCACCTGGGAGTCCAGGCCAAGCTGCTCCCACAGCTCGTCGTGCAGGGCTGACACCTCTGACTCCAGGGTCTCGTACTCCGCAGTGCTGTTGGTCAGGGCCTGCGGGGGGCAGTGTATGGACAAAGAGTGCCGTCGCCAAAGCTTTCCCCTCATCCTGCCACGGGGCCCGGGGCCAGGATACCTGAGGTGGGGCCGGCCTGGGGAGGAGGGCCCAGGGGGACAGGAGGACAGGGCACAGGGCTGAGACACTCGGTTGACACACAAGAGAGCCTGCGTCTCTTCTCAAGAGGGGCAACAGCCCGGCCTACTGCACACCCAACCACGGAGGAAACCAAATGCCCCCCAGATGTGTGGATAGGCCAACAGGGAACCGCATCATCCCTGCCCTCCTTTCTCCCCAGAGTGGACGACAGGAAGTGGAGGGCCCAGGAAAAGAGCCAGAGGGGGTTTGCCCTCTGGAGGTTGGAGACCTTCCTCCTGCCTGGGCCCCATTTCCGGGGAGATGCCGGGGCAGCAGCATTTCTGCTGGTGCCCTGGTTTTCCAGGGGCCAGGAGTGGGCAGAGGTGGGTGGCAAAGCTGTTAGTGCAGCTGAGGATGTAAGTGGCCCTTGACCTCACACTGTCCAGAACGAATGCAGGTGCAGGAACAGTTTGTAGGAAACAGGTCGGTTTCCTTTACGAAGACTCTATGCAATGAGCAGGCTGGCCTTGCTGCCTGGACACCAGGCAGTGGGAAGGCCTTTGTTAATGCCCCTCCTGGGTGGCAGCACCCTGCTCTCGCCCTCAGAGGAGAGTCGGGACTAGGAAAGCACAATCTGGGAGGGTGGCTCTCCTGTCCAGGTGTTGACAGGAGTCGGGGGCAGGGGGCATGGGCTCCTGGGAACAGAAAGACGGTCTTCACCTTGGGAGACTCCCTAAGGACCCACTGGAGGGGAGATGTGTGTATCCTCTGAGGAAGGGAGTCGACGGCAGAGGGCAGAGGGCAGAGCGCCAGTGTTAAGCAACTGCATTCCCGTCCCCCTGGGGGTCCAATGCATGAAGGGTTGAGGGGATTGTGTGGCCTGGCCTCCTGGGCAGGGATGGGCCATAGGGGCAGGCAGCGTTTCTGAACAAGCAATCTTAGGAAAACTGGTGAAGGAACAAGCAGTCTTAGGAAAAACCGGCTCCCGCTGGGCCTTGGGACTACCGTGGTCGCCTGCGACAGCTCCCCCCGAATGTTGATGAGCTGGTTCTGCAGTGACTCCTTCTTGTGCAGCAGCTTCTCCGGGTAGGCAGGCTGGTTGCCAAACATCTCCAGTTCCTGGTGGGTCCCCATCAAGGCACTTTCCAGGCTCTCCTGAAGAACAGCAGGAGAATGGCCATGAGCTGCCTCTACATCCTTTCTGGGACTTCCAGCAGCAGAGGCCTGAGCCCTGCTGGTCACCCAGGAAGCTTGGGGAGGCTGTCCTCACGCCGGCGAAGGTGCTCAGAACCTCGGCAGTTCCAGAAAAGGGCAGGACAGAAGTTTCAGGGCGACAAAGCTTTGTCGGCTTAGGATGGAGATAGCAGCCCACACCTTCTCCATGCCGGGCCCAGTGTGTGCCCGTCCACGGCTGCCCCGTGGCTCTTACCTTCTCGGCCCGGAGCTGCTGTACCAGCCGGTCCTGCTCCCTCACCACCTTGTTCTGCTCACACAACTTGCCCAGCAGCTTCTGGGGTCCCAAGGGAGTAGGGGGAGGGGAAGGAGAGAGAAGGGAGTGAAGGACACAGTTTGATGAGACCTGGGAATTAGGTTGGCAGGGCCTGGCGTCTGGATACCAACTCCTTTCCCCCACTGAGGAGTCCTGGGCCTTCACCTAGACTTTGAAGGCTCCCGGGAACAGAAAGATGGTCTTCACCTTGGGAGACTTCCCAAGGGCCCACTGGGAGGGGAGATGTGTGTACCCTCTGAGGAAGGGAGTCGGCTGCAGAGGGCAGGGGGCTGAGGGCTGAGAACCAGTGTTAAGCTTCAGCATTCCCGTCCCCCTGGGGGGGGATCGTGTGGCCTGGCCTTCTCAGCCTCCCGGGCAGGGATGGATGGGAGGGGTAGGCAGGGCGTCTGAACAAGCAGTCTTAGGAAGACCTGTGAATGAGGTGACCTGGTTCCCCAGGCCCAGAGGACCGTGTTCTCCCTGCCCCCCTCCAGGGTCTCAGGATGGCGGATGCTGGAGTCTGATCCTGCCTGGATGGAAGCCTTCCCAGGCTTGCAGGGCCAGTGGCCACAGGGAGGAGGCAGATAGGGCCATACTTAGCTCCTGAGCTTTCCTGCTACCACATGTTTATTCATGCCATTCTTTAAATATCCTCTTGTCTCTTTTCTACTGAGCCAAATCTTTCCCTCCGAGCTTTTTAACTCCAAGGCCCAGCTCATGTATTTCATCCCTGACCTACAAACCCACCCCATCTCAGTGGCCTGCACTTCTGTAGAACCTGCTATCCCTCTATCCAGTCTGTGAATCACATGCTGCCAGATGCTGGTACCCAGCACCTCCCACTTCCCTGAGCTCTGTGGGCACGGGTGGGCCGTGTTCTTTTTCCCAGTCCCCTAGGGACGCTGCCACATTGGGCTCAGAGGAGACTGACCGATCTCCCTCCTAACAAAGTCTGTGTGCCTGTAACTAAGCCGATTCCACCGCTGTAGACAGGAGTGCCTGGAGCTCATGGAGAGACACAGCTGGGGCAGGAGGAGGGGGTAGGCAGAATATTGTCTGTGGTGAGAGAGGACGTGAGCAAACGTATGAAGAGCCACCAGCAGGGGAGATGGAGGGAGGGGGCCCCCCGCGGGGGACAGCGAGCATGAGGGTGGCCGCGGGAGGGCTGGGTGGACACAGGGGGTGGGAGAGCTGCTCTTACATCTGTATCTTGCTCGTTTAACTTGAAGGTGTGGAGGCTGTCCCGGAACACCTCTGGGTACGGAGGGACCTGCAGGAACATGAGGCCGGTTACCGCAGCAGGGGGCAGAGGGGCACGCTGGGGCTTGCTCCGTTCTTGCCAGAGACTGCCGTCCATCACCTCCGGTAGCTTCTGTTCCGGGGCCCTGAGCTGAGCTAATTTTCTGTCCCCTGGCTGGGCAGCTTGCATCTCAGTTGTCCTGGGCTGGCTCGGGAGATACAGGAGCTGCTCAGCTAGTGCTCTGTGTTCCTCTCCCCTAAGCTCACGGCTCTGCTGCCGAGAGGGCCTCTGGGGTGGCAGCCTGGGTGGTGACCACCATGAGAACAACAGTCAACCCCTGGGAGAACTGAATGAGCACCGGAAATACCTAAGAGGCACTGCCCCAGTAGGCTGGACACTGGTCACAGGGCTTGTGCCTAAACCGGACATGTGTCCGAGTCCAGCCAATGTCGCCTCCCCATGGTGACATAACTGGTAACCACAGCACATTCTGCACAAGCTTGGCATTGGGTGGCTCCATAGCACACCCCTCATACCCTCAACCCCAACATCTATTAAGAAGACATCAGATACGAAACAGACATCCCGGACACGAAGAAGCAGATCTGTGACCCCCGGCATGGCATGAGATGTTGGTGCTATTTCGATGGTTCGGGAAGTGGGTCTCGGGTTCACCCATGAACGTGAAGAATGGAGGGGACACAGCAGAACTAAGGGAGGGAGACCAGGCTGAGCCTGGGAGGTGAGGCCTGGCCAATGAGCAGGTGAGGCAGCGCAAGCCCCGCCCCAGAGGGGGTGACTCGGCCATGCGTGCAGCTGAAATGGTGCTGGCAGGAACCATGCTGCCAGGCAGAGGTCTTACTTGCATGAAGAGCTGGGCCCTGGGGGAAGAGTTTCCCACCATGCGGTTCACCATACTGATGAGAGTCTCACTCTCACTCATCTGCAGCAGAGGAAGGAACAGACGACGCCAACTCAGAGCCGCACAGAGACGTCTCCCCTACACCCCGCAGACATCTGCCTGTGCTCGCTCTCCAGGGGACAGCAAAGGGCCTCCAGCACCCTGCTCGGCCTCACCTACTGCACGCTGCTTGTGAACTCTCTCTCAGGACCAGCACTGAAGCTGCCCTTGAGGAAAGGCCACGGAAGGGAGCTGGGAGGTGGGGGGCCCGGGCTCACAGCTCTGCAGAGGCCCCGGCCCGTGACACATCTCCAGGGCACCTGAGCGGTGGGGTGTCACCCGCAATGTCAAAGGTTGTCACCACCTTGCGCCAGCTCTCATTGCTCACACTGCTTGGGTTAGAGACTGCACAGGTGGCTGGAAAGGCCATTCTCCCCGCAAATTTGAACTAAATGAAACCGCTGAAAGAGAAGGCCTGGGACCTGCTCTTTGGATGCGCCTTCACAAACAGAGAGGCACGGGACTCTCTCCCGACCCCTGGCCACCTCTTAGCTCTAGAGTAGAAGGGACTGCTAAACACGGTTTCCAGAGCTGGGCTGGTAGCATCATGCTGAATTCTGATGGCACCAGGGAGCACAAAAGGGGGCCCAAACGAGCAAGCCACGTTAAAGGGACACCGTACTGGAGCACTGCTCTCCCAACCTTTATGTTGGGACTTTATGTTTCAAAGCTCATTAGGAACATGGGTGGGGGGTGCGGAGGTTATCTGCCAAATGAAAAAAGAGAGAGAGAGAGAGAGAAGGAAGGGTGAAGGAAAGGGGAAGAGAGAGGGGACAAGCCAACCAGATCAACCAGAAACGCCATCACTTCCCCCACTGGCGACAGCATCAGAATGTTTTAGGGAGTGTCCTTGGCTGTGTCCCTTTAACTCAATGGGCCTACAGGCGAAGGCAGCTGAAGACGGAGGGAATTGTACAGGAAAAGCTTTTGGGGGAGGAGAAGCGAGTGAGGGAAGGGACAGAGCCACCTTAGGGCAGATCTTCAGGGTCACAGTTTGGGGACCCCCACCCCCACCCCCTTTGCCCCTGTCTTCCTAGTCTGCGTGGGACCCACATGTATTTCCTTCTTACCCCTGTTTAGGTAGCAGCCCAAATGCAGCCTTGCTTCTGTGTGATGTCGCAAAGTCGTCTGTGGGCTACAAAGGGCAGCTATACAATGTCCATTTTATAACTGAGAAGCAAAGACCCAGAGAGACTAGGTGACATTTCCAAGGTCAAAAAAAAGGAAATTCTTATAAATGGCAGAGCTGGAACTCGACTTCAGTGTCTGACTCTACATTCTGGACTCATCATATCAAACTGCCTTTTAAGAATATTAGCCTTTATCTAGGAGGAGGTCTTCCAAAAGGTAATTTCTGAAGCCCCCCCAACCTTGGGGCCCACCTGCTCTGAGGGCAGAAGCCCCAGGAAGGGGTCCTGAATGCTCGGATAGCCAAGCACTGGGGCTGGGCCACCAGGAGGAGAGGCTGCCCAAGATCCTGGGAGGCACTGAGCTCTGCTCCCCGCGACTCCACGGCACTACGGAGCCTGCTTTCTGCTGGCGTAACCCAGGATCTCCCGGTCCTAGTCTGGGTTGGCACGCTGGGGCGCATCCCCACACGGCCTGGCATGCTCATGAGGGGGACGCCATGTGCTGCTTCTGGAACTAAGTGCCATCTCCTTGAGGGTCGGGGGCTGTCCTGCTGACTACACTGCGGACACCAGTGCTGCCAGTCTTCGCATGAAGATGATGTCACTGAGACATGGAGGCCCTGTGAGACGAAGGGCACGTGGCAAGTGGTTTATGACTAGAAGCACCAACAGCCGCAACTCTATCCTCTGATTTTAAGCTTCTGGTTCTTTCTGCAGCTTTGAGAGCACAAAATCATCCTGACGAGGTTTGACTCCAGCTGCTTCATGTATTAGATGTTTCCTCAGCTGTAAACCGGGCTGAAAGCTCAGAGTCACATTCCAAGCTCTGCCATTCACTGGCTGTGCGTCCTTGACGGGTAATTTAACCTTGGGCTTTAGTTTTGTCAGATATAAAATGGGGATAACAACAGTATCCACCCTGCGGGGTTGTCATAAATTAAATGAGTTAGGATCTGTACAGTGCTTAGAATAATATGGGGCACAGAGAAAGGACCCAATTATGGTAGCCCTTGCCATTATCATTATATGTTATTACTACCACTACTACTATTAGTAGTATTTCTACCACCCCAGGCTACCTCCACAGCACAATGCTGTGTATGTGCAGGTCCCCTATGATTTATAGCACAGACCTGAACAGAAGAGGACGTGCTCATGTAAATGCCTAACGTACTGACCCCTGGCAGGTCTACACCTGGTTGAGTATCACAGTCTCCTTAGCCTTGAAAGGCTCTGTAGCCAATAGTTAGAGCCTGGAGCCAGGAGCCTAGGCAGACAATTGCTTCCATCATGGGGGGACACTCACTGACCCTCCTGTAAACCTGAATGGACAACACTCCCCCTGTCCACCGCACTGATGTCTCAGGAAAAGGAGCCGTGTATGCAAAAGACCTCTGTGGAGGAACTAATAAATATACTGAATGAATATAAACTTTAAAAATCATCTTAGAGCAGGTCTGTAGTCCTGTTTACAAACATTCTGAGGTTTAACCACAATCTGCAGAAGACGATGAAATAATTACCCACATTTGGGCTGAACTAAACTTCTAGCACTTTTGGCCCAAGCACTGAGAGAGCTTATCGCCCTCTCCTTCCTCCCTTTAGAGTCTCTGCCTCTCTCCGCAGCAGAAATGCAGATTCCCGCCTGCCCCCTGCCCCACCAGCTCCCAGGGGCAGTTCCATCGAGGTGGAAACCCAGAGGAGGTGGCACTGATTATTCATGAGGTCACTCATTATTCTCCTTTCCCCAGGAAACTCCCAGCTGCCCTAAAGGGCTTTGAAGAGAAGGCGTATGAAAGCAGCAAACCAAAATATCAGCCACTTTGTTGTGCCCTGGTTGTGTCAACAAAGGTTGTCAGATGGATGGAAGATGAGGAGGTGGGGAGGAGTGGGGAGACAGAGACAGAAGGGCAGGAGGATGGTGAGGGGGCACCAGCTCTGCCTACCTGCTGATCCAAATACTCTAGGTTTCTTTGCAACTGAAGGTCTAAAAGTTCATCCTACCCGGAGCCCGAGGCCCAACGGCAACACAAACAAACAGGAACACGACAAAAGAAAACAATAAAAAGGAAGCAAAGCAGTTAAGAAAGAGCTGGGCAAGGACAAAGAGTGGCCGCTCTCTGCCCTCGAGGAGCTCTGGGGAAGGGAGGGGGTGGGGAGGCAGGCAGGCAGGGAAGGTGCCTACCGAGCACACCCAGCCGGGCAGGGAGGGGCATACCAGGGCCCGACTCCCTGCACCTAGGTTGGCCTGGCCCTGTCCCAGGAGAGGGAAGCATTGGTGAAACGAGCTAGTTAGCACTTCTAGCAGCTCTGAGTTTTCTGGAAAAATCCCTTGTTCCTGGATGGGTGCCTGCGCTGTGTGTTAAGCCTACAGAGTCTGGACCTGGCAGGGGAGCATGGGAGAAAAGGGAAGGAGGGGGCCCGACAGCTCTCCCCGCCTGGCAGGCCGCCTCCACCCAGCCTCCTGGGGCTTTTTCTGGAGAGGGGTCAGTCACCGGGGACACGGATTCTGCCCGTTGGTTCCAGCAGTGCTCCCCAGGCCTCCTAGCGGAGCATCTGATCTAGTTCTCCAGATGGAGATAAAAATTCTCAGGACTCCAGGAAGACACACAAATAGAAAGAGGAGGGAAAAGGAGGGGACACAAGTGGAATATCTTTTCTTCCTCATCCTACCACTTGTTTCTTTCCCCAAAAGTTGCGTTCTAGACAAGGTCAGACTGGATGCGACAAAGACTAGAAAACCAGGCCTGTTGTTGGGAGCTCTAGCCTGACTTTTCTTCCCAGCCTACAACCTAAGCCCCTTTTCCAGGCCCCTCCATGTGCCGCCCGGGAGAGTTGTTCTGAAGTCGAGAGGACTGGGACATGACATGCTTCCAGATCTTGGCCCTACCCCTCTGGCCTGTGTCACAGAGGAGAAGGGCTGACTGGCACCCTGTGTTGGGGTTAGAGTCCTGGCTGGGAGGGAGGAGGTATCCAGAGGCTGCCAGAAGCCAGACGGGCCAGGCATTGGGCACAGAGCATCCCTGGAGAGGCCCTGAGGGGGAGAGGAGTGGGAGAGAGAACGTACCATCTTATCGTGGACCGTGGGGGATGGTGGGTAGTTGTAGGGGAACAGCCCTGCAGGGACTGGCCGCCTGTCTCCCAGGTAATCATACTGGAAGAGAAAGGGGATTGGAGAGGTGAGAGGGTTGGGCTGGGACATGTACTTCCCCACCAGCTGAAGTTCAAGGTTAGGGATGTCTGTATCCTGTCCCAGAGCAGATTCCAAACCAAGACAGGCCGCATTGATCCACTGCAGTATCTTCCAATGATCTGCCCAAGTCCTCAAGATTTGAAAAGATAGAACCCTCCTTGCCCTTTTGTACAGAAGTAGGGCTCCTGGCATAGCTGGGAGGGGCACAGAGAGGGCTCCTATTCAAGGGGCAGTAATCCCCCAAGGCGGTTCTTCTATGGGCAGACCCACAGGGCCAGTGGCTCCCTGGGGCAGCACTGCCCGTCCTGCAACATAGCCCAGCCTCGTGTGTCCCAGATGGTCTTGGGTTTCGGTGGGGGGGCCTCAGGGGATGAGGAAGAAGGGGCAGGTTGGTGGCTCACCTTGGGGGAGCTGATGGACCGCCTCATCACATAGGCAGCGGGGTCAGCATAGATGTCCTCACTTCGAGGTGGCAGCCGCTCAAAACGGGCACTGGGTGAGCGGGCGGGGGAGTAAATATGGGCACGGCTGTAGGAGCCCTGGCTGGGAGAGCGGGGCACAGAGTGGGAACGGGGCTGCAAGGACAGGCGGCGCAGGGAGCTGGAGGTGGCGTCCAGCTCATCGTAATAGATTGGCTGCCGGGCCTGGCTGGGGATCCAGACGGGGCCGTCCTGCCGCCCGTAGCCTGCCGGCTCCTTCCACTCTCGCAGCTGGAAAGCAGGGCCGCCTCCGTTGCGGAAGGAGTGGCGCTTGTCGTCCAGGGCCCAAGGTGGGCTGAGCCGATCGTAGGCCGGCATTGAGCAGATGCTGTCTGGCCGCACCCCTGCTGGGTAGTACTGGTAATCATCGGGGTACTGGGAGGAGTAGGGGCCATAATACTCAGGGACCCTGCGGGACATGGGGTAGAACCTAGAGGGACTGAGAGAGAGAGGACATTTTAAGGAAGCCAGACCACATGGGCACATCCTCACTCGCCCCTGCATCCCAGCAACCTCGCCAGCCCAGGGGCCACACTGGCTGCACTGGGCCTTGTTTCCAGCAGTTCTCAAAAGACACCGTCCACGAAGCTCCCTCCCTCTACCCACTCCCTGAGGCCAGAAATTTCACCTTGGAAGCTTCCATCTTTGTCTCTTTAAAACGAAATACCCCTGGGAGAAACTTTAAGCCTAGTTAGCCATCGCTATCTCAGCATGAACCAATGTATCAGACCCTTTGCAGAGAGGGGACTGGTGTAAAGGCAGAAAGACGGAGCACCCGGCCCTGGAGGAGGGCCGGCGGTGGGCCCGAAGGGCGGCCTCCCTGATTCTATCACCTTGTCAGGGATGGAACCAGCAGGGTCCCGGCCTCAGCCCAAGTGAGGGGCTCTCCCCAGCACAGCAGCAGTGCGCAGCCCTCCTGGGGGGGTTGCCTACAGTCTCCAGAGCTGCCCAGACCTCAGGCCCCTACGGAAGGAGTGGCAGTCCCACCTGCCTTCGTGGGTCATCCCAATAAAAGTGCAAATGGCTGAAAGACAGACCCTAGGTGAACAGTGAACTGGTCCAGAGGGCAGAGCTAGGAATGATGAGCGGCAACATTTTGTATGTTAATTTTCTTTTTAAAAAATTACACGTAAATAATGGCTTTCAAACAATTAGAGCTCTTCAGAAATGGAGTGAGTTGGCTTGGCAGTTAGTGAGTCTCAGGTTGGTAGGGACACTGGAACAGAGGATATCACCAGAGGGACAGAAGCACAGACATGTGTCTGGCTGGAAGGGCTCGAAGGCCCCCCGCAGTGACTGCCAGGTTTCCTGGGCCACCCAACATCCTCGTGGAGAGGCGCTGGCTGCTCTGTCCCTTCCTCTGGGCGGGGCAGACGGAGAGAGCAAGAATTAGGGGTCAAATACTATTGGGGGGCCATGGGCAGTTAAGGATTTGGACAAGCTGGGAATCCTGGGGTTCCTTGGTTTCCCAACTCAGCCTGGCCTCCAGAAAGTTTCCCCCAGGGGTGTCTCCCATGCTGGCGCCCCGGCCTCGCCCATCTCCATCTGGCTCCACCCCCAGCCCCTCCCAGGCCTCACCTCCGGAGGTCCTCGGGTGGGGGCGCCCCTCGGCGCAGGTTCACCCACTGCTGAAGCTGGTCCATGGAGCTCTTGCGCTGGGCGATCTTGTCTGGGTTGGCTCGTGGGGGGACACCCCGCTGGTGTCCCCCGCTCTCGGATTCTGGAGGCGGGAAAGCTGTGCTCCCTGGCCGGCCCGGGGAGCCACACTGCCAGCCATTGGGCTGGGCAGGCTGCTCCCTACCCCCTGGGACCCTCGGGCCCTCAGGGTAAGGGCTGCCTGGCTCCGAGGCTGGTTCCAATCCAGCTTGGACACCATTGGCTTTCACCAGAGGCTCGCTCTTGACTTCGGGCCTCTCGGGCCTCCTCTCTGCCTTCTCGCAGCCTCGGCCATCCCCCTCCCCTCGGGTCTTGGCCTCCGGTTCCGGCTTGGAGAGGCTGTTGTGGGACGGTTGGTGGTGTTTGCTGGGGGGGATGTTCTCTGAGTCCAGCTTCTCGTGGCTGCAAGGCACCAAGGGAGATGTTGTAAGTGACCCCAGCCCACATGGAGCTGCGTGGAGGGCAGCAGAACGGGAGGGAGAAGAGCGGAGGCTGGGTAGGTAGGTGGCCATGGAAACAGGACTCGGTAAATTACAATTGTTTCCTAAATCCCCCCATTTTGTCTTCTGGCTCCACTTACGGGAAATTACTGCAAAACAGAGTCGAGCCGTGCCTGCACGTCCTGTGCTCGTTTTGTCCCCCAGGTCTTCTCCGCGGTCACCCTCTGCTCCCTTCCGCTGACTTGCCTCGAGGGCAACCTTGAAGCTACGGTCAAGACTAACCTCACCCAGACTCTGTCTCCTCTGTCGTCCGTCCCTGATCCAGACCCCCAAACTTGGTGTCTATTATACCAAAGCCTCTACCATAGACCCTCCTTGGTGTCCCAGCTATAGAGGCCTGGCACAGGGCGGCCCTCTCTCCAGGAGGAAGTTGGTTAACTTCCACAGTCCTCGGGCTCCTGGTCTGCAGGATGGACGTGACAACACTCCCTTTACAGGGCTGCTTGAGATAGAGCCCGGCACGCGCCAGGAGCCAAAGCTGCTCCTCACGTACCCGGGCATAGAAGCATGCTGGTCCCCTTCTCCCAAACACGTTTCTCAGGTGCTGACTACAACATACGCCCCAGAGGCAGGAGCGTGTCTAACGTTTTTCTCCTTTGCTTTCCTAGTGCCCAAATATAGTGAATTACACATTTCCATTTACAGTAAAAACTTAAGAAATGAATGAGCGAACTTCTGGAAGTACGCCCCTTGGTTGGAGCAAAGATGGAGTCTTGTGACAGGGCTCTCCCTCACAGCTTCCCAAATTCAACACATGCAAGCATCCCTGTTGAGACATTGCTTGGTAAACGCCTCTAAGACGTGCAAATACACTGGAGTCTGTACTGTGAGACCTGCTTCCTCTGGATCCCAATTAACATCTAACTCAAGACTCAGTCCCTGGGTCAAGCAGAGGCAGGCAGATGACAGTGGGTGACAGGAGTGGCCACATAGTGAGTGTTCACTGCATGGCAAGCCTTTTACACATACCGTTAGTCCTCACGACAGCCAGGGAGGTAGGGTTTTAACTGCTGTCTTTGAGAAGAGGAAACCCGGGTTCAGAGAGGTTGTACTTACACTGAGGTCCACCATGGGCAAGAGGCCCAGTCGGGGTTCAAACCTGAGCTCTTCTTCCTCCAAAGGCCACGTGTTTAACATGTACAGCCAAGAAATAATGAGCACTTGACTCTGGCCTTTGGCTCCTGGCCAGGCCCTGACAGCACCTGGCTTCTCTCTTGGCCTCCAGCAGCTCAGAGAGAAGAGGAGGGACCGGTTGAGGGAAGAGAGGTCATAGGCTCTGAAAACGCTTAGCCAGGACGCTTGCTGGGTTGCAAGGAGCTGTTTCCCATGTTTGCATGTTCTCGGGGGTTCCAGCCAACATGCTGGGCTCAGCGATGGCACAGAGCCAGGTGCTTCCCCACCTCCTTTCTCTGGCACTGCCCTCGCCTCTGCTCAGAACCCCGGCACTCACTTTTGACGCATGGCTTGGGGCACCGACTTCTGGGCTGGAGGGATCTGTACTCGGGCAGCCGCCCCCATGGCCTGGATCCAGGCCTCCTGCTCCTCGGGGCTCTCGGCACTGAAGAAGTAGGTGCGGACCCCAGCATGCTCGGCCTGTGGGGAGAGGCAGTGCGTGGAGCCGGCCCCGGCCTCATCCACCCAGCACACAGTCACCTGTAGGGAGAAGACACCCGCACCCACAGAACGGACGGTCAGGCAGACCACTCCCTTGACCTGCAGTTCTTTTCCCCACATGGAGCTCAGGAGCCAGAGAGGAGTGTGCCCAACTGCACCAGCTGGCATCTGGGCATCTGCCCTGGCTAGCTCTCTGGACACCACTAGGCAGCCCAATAGCCAGGTAAGCTTCCCTGCCCAACTTGAGGTGATTATAAGCAGGAGGGACAATTACAAGGCCCACTGACCCATCGAGTTCCATCTTTGATTTGAAGGGCAATTATCCAATGTCTGGGAGAGATGTACCCCCCCACCCGGAGCACATGCTAGTCTCAGCCCCAGCGTGGCCTCTAAGACGCTAGCACTGTATCTTCCTTGCAGAGAGATGGCTAGGCCTCTGTCTCCATGGGCATGCAAGGGGCAGGCACAGACAGTCAGAGCACGCTACCTAGTTGGTGGCCGGGAGCAGGCGCAGCAGGCGGGAACCCAGGAGAAAGCTCCTGTCCAGAGGAGGGGTCCTCACGCAGTCAGAAGAAGAAGCAGAGAACAGGTCAACCAAACACCAGAGGGAGAGACAGAGACGACGTGGCAGTAATGTTGGGGAGCAGAGGGAAGTGGGGAGCCATACAGACTATCCGTTCTCCTCGGGGCCACCATCAGGAAGACAGCACCCAGCAGGCTCAGTTCAGCCCACCAAGAGGACAGAGGGGAGAGCTTGTGCCAAGGGAGTTTGGGCTGGTGGTGGAGAGAGCCCAGGGCATCTCTGCTCTGTCCCTGACCAGCTCTGCAGTGACAAACAGCATTTCTTTTGCTGTGGCCTTAATTGATGTATCTGTTTAATGGGGCAGTATCTACCTGGTGAAAGTCAAGGTTTTTAGGCCATCGAGAAGAGATTCTCCCGCACTAGGTTCTTCCTAGCATCTCAGCATCCCCCCAGGGGAGACCTTCAGTCTCCCAGCAAAAGCAGGTGGCCCTGTTTATCCCACTCAACGCAAGAGGTCCGCAAGTGACTACGAGTCTCAGATGTGAGCCTCATTTTGGCTTCTGATGTTTTGGATGCTAAAATCTCGGTCTCTGGGGGTTGGCAGGAGAGAAGACAGGGCTCCTCTGACCAAGCCCTAGGGCTCACGTGAAATCCACAATGTCCAGATGCTTCTCCAGCCAGACCGCCAGCACCCCGCAGCGCCTGACCCCAGCACAAGATTCTTCCTGGCAGGAGCCCTAACCCAGGGAGGGTGTGTCCACCTCGCCCAGGGCAGAGGGCCTCCTTGCTCTGGATATGCCAGTCCCCAGCCCCCACAGGGGGCCCAGCACGTGGGCAGAGGCAGGGAGGTACCAAAGAGAATCCAGCAAAGCTGTAAGGGGCACTCCGGGGGTGGGGGTGGAAACAGTGATATGGACACCAGGGGCCCAGGCAAGCCCTCTGGAGTGGAAAATGTGGGGTTTCTGTAGAGAGACACAGGTGGGCCTTGTGGCTGGCAGGAGTGGGCAGCAGATAAATGAATTTGCTAAGCACCTAGCGAGCGTCCTGTGCATGCAGAGCTCTGCTCTGGGCACCAGTCAAGGAAACAGAGACATGTGTTTTGTAGTTGAAGAGCTCACAGACAAGCTGGAGGACAAGACACGTCCACAGGGAAACCAGGAGGGCATGACAGCACAGAACACCTGCTCGCTAGAGGACAAAGGCAGAGGACCTGGGAGCCGGGCCGCGACGGGGAGCTGGGAGGGGACGCCAGCCTGGACAATCAGAGGGGGCCAGAGGATGGAGGGCGGTGCCTCAATGGGGTGAAGTCCCCTGTGCCCCCAGGGGGCTGGGTTAGGAGGAGGTTAAGGTATTCCACAGTAGGCTGGGCAGGCACGGTGTCTGGCTCATTATTAGCCATCCAAGGGTTTCGCTTGGTGGCCCAGCAGGACCAGCCTCCCATCTGTCTCAGTTCTCCCTTCCCTGGGGAAGGAAGGGCCACTCAATAACCAATGAGAACCTTTTGCGGGCCACTGAGCAGAGCCCTCAGAAGTGGGTTTTAAAGAGGGGAGGGGAGGAAAAGGAGGAGAAGGGCTGGTGGTCCGGAGACCTGGGGGTTTGGGTGGAGGTGTGTGACCATCATTCGGGACATTGATCCAACACCTGCTGCTGGCAGAGCTCTGAGCGGGAGCATGTTTCTGTGCACAGGTCTGGCAGGGTGAGTGGGACGGGCTGTTTGAGTGTGTGTGTGTCGGGGGGTGTCTGCATCTAGCAGGACTGTTTGTGGTTGGTTAAACAGCGTGTTCCCATCTCCCCAGCTAGAACCTGGCTCCCTGGAGCCAATTTCCTTAATTGTTCATTCTGTTCACACCTCTGGCAGACAGGACCCCGGGAGTTGGGAAACTAATTATGTGCCAAAGAAGTCCTTCCCTTTTCCCACAGCAGCTCTGCACTCTCTGTATGCTGCACACCTCTTTCCTGTGGCCTGGCCACCGGTCTGAAGGACATAAGGAGGCAGCATCTCCGAGGCCCTGCAGGCGCAGGCCCTGAGCTGGTGTGAGCTGCCGCCGGTCCTACCATCTCCCTCCATAGCTCTAGGTTTTCAGGGTCTTGGAGAGCAATTCTCAATTTGGGGAAAGAGGGCGTTGTACTAACAAAATACGATACCATAATTTTATATTTTCACAGGGAAAAAGAAGCCATGGTCCTTGCATCATAAAATATAAAAAGGGCATGGGATTTTTATCATTTGTAATGGGTCATGAATTTTTTTAATGTGGAAAAACACTGGCCGTGGCTGAGCCAGCTGCAGGGGCATCTTTCATGTGTGGACCCCCCAGGGGTTTGGAAGGACTGAGGCTGAGCAGGCAGGCAGGTGGGGGCATCTTCCTGGGCCCTTTCTGTCAAGCTGTTGTCTAATGAGGTTTGCATTTCTTGATTGTAATGAAATTCAACTCCTGATTTTCTCTAAAGATTGAAATCTGAGTACTTTTAATGGGTGGGGTCTGGTGTCCTAGGTCCAAGGAGGGAAGGAACCTCACCAGCCCACAGCTCTTGCCTCTGGTGGGAGGGATTTCCAGGTGCCAGGGCCCAGGCCACTGGGCAGAGGGTCTGTGGGCTCTGGATATAACTATTTTTCCCCCTAGGAAAAGCCAAGGCACATTTCTACTGGCTCAACCTGGCAAAAAGTACCTGCCCAACTCCTGAGAAAAGAGAAGGGGGCGCTGGCACAGCCTCACCTCAGTCTGACAACAGCCTGCACTGAGTCCAGGGGCCCCTGCCTACTGCTCACTCCGCCACCACTTGGCATTCCCTCGGAGGTGCTCCAGATCCTTCTGCATCCCCACATGTTCTAGAAGAGCAGGCCTCCCTCCCCCGCCTGACCTGGGAGAGGACGGCCACTGACCTTAAAGGTGTGCTTTCGGCTAATGTTGTCTGAGGGCTGCACCGCAGCCACGCGGAAGCTCAGGAGAGGGATGCTGCCCAGGATGTTCTCCTCCTTCTCATCTGTAGGTAAACAGAGGCACAGGTGAGATGTGTGTGTGTGCGTGCAGGGGGTGGGGAGAGGAGCATATCAGCCCTCTCGTGAGAAATAGCAATAAGTGTTTGCTGCTCACCTACCATGGGCCAGGCACTCAGGGCCACCGCACAACCACCCCGGGTGTGCTACGCAGCGGGCCGACAGGCAGAGGCCCTGCCGCTGGAGAGCAGACACCGTCTGGACACTGGGACCACAGAGGTGAATGAGAGTGGGGTAGTTCCCCTCACTCAGGGAGCCTACATCCTAGCGCACAAGTAAATGGCAGCTAATGTTTTGGGGTGTTCGCTATACATTGGGCACTGTTCTAAGTTAAATGCCTGAACAGATTGAACTTTCCCAACAATCCTGTAAATAGGGACTGTTATTACCCCATTTTATAGGTAAGGAGGTCTTGAGACACAGAGGGCTTAAGTAACTCATCCAAGGTTACATAAGTAGGAAGTGGTGGCCTGGTCTTTGCACCCAAGAGGCTGACTCCCAAGCTAGCATTCCTTTTTTTTTTAAATGAAGGCATCACTGATTTACAATCTTATGATGGTTTCACATGAGCAACACCGTGATTTCAACACTCACCCATATTATCAAGTCCCCCCCCCATTGTAATCACTGTCCATCAGCGTAGTAAGAAGCTACAGAGTCACTGCTTGTCTTCCCCATGACCTACCTATATTATAAGTGCTAATCATAATGCCCTAATCCCCTCCCTCTTCCCCCCACACCCCCCTCCACACCCCCTTCACTCTGGTAACCGCTGATCCCTTCTCAGAGTCTGAGAGTCTGCCAAGCTAGCATTCCTAACCACTCTGCTTCCCTTGGTGCGGCCCCAAACAAGACGGTTCCATCAGTAGTCCATGCAGCCCGCTCGTGAGAGGATAGGGCAGGGCCGAGCGGACAGTCCCTCCTTGGGCTCCGGCCCCTCTGGGTGACTGTTCCTAAGGTCCTCTCGGGCACCTGGATGCTTCCTTTGGCCTCTCCTGACATTCACCCCTCCTCTTTATAGTCCCTGTTTCTCTACAGGAAAACAGCTGCCTACACGGCCTCCTGGCCCTCTGGGCTCCGGGGATCAGGCTGACAACCAGGCTGCTGTGCGATTCATCCTGCATCTCCAAGGGAGCCTGAGGGGTTAGCTTGGCGGGTCCCCAGCTATCAGCAGGAGGCCAGAGAGGGCGAGGGCGCTCTGTGGACAGGGGAGGGGCAACTACGAGGCCTTGGTGAGACCCTCCCCTTTTCCCTGGGACAGTTCACTCCCCCCACTGGAGACCCTGTCAAACCCTCAGTTAGGGTTCAGAAGAACACTGCCGACTGTAAACTCCGCCAACCCCCCTTCTCCTCTGAGTCATCGCCTGCATGAGGTACTTGACTTAGGGTCCAGCTTCCTGTGCGGACCGCAGCACGGTGCCCAGAGGAAGGGCTGGGCCGAAGGATCAGGAGGGACCCGGGCCCTGCTTCGGGCAAGCAGAGGCCGCCATCCTCTGCAGGGGTCAGGCCCCCTGGTTGGCGGTGTTTAGGGGGTCTTCTGAGAAGACCTTGCAGCGGACAATGGCCCCATCACAGGCCCCTGGAGCCCACGGCTTTTGGAGGGTCCACCCTCGTGCACGTCCCACAGTCTCTCCTACAGAGGGCCTGGCCTTCCTGCAGCCGCATCCACACTCGGGCTCCGGGGGGTCCACCAGCCCAGGGGCCAGCACTGGGGGCCTGGCCTGGGCACATTCTTCTCTCCCAAGCTTGGGGTTTCCTCTGTGACTGGACCCCGTATACACGGACCCTTCCTGATTTTTCTCTCTGGGGATCAGGTGGCAACAACTTAGGCTCAGGGGCAGCAGTGTTCTGGAGGGTCAGCTGGTACAACTTTTGTCAAGGTTAATGATTCACTGAGTTGTTCCCAGAAGGCCTGGAAAAATCAGGGTTCTGCCATTCCTGCAGCGTGGAGGAAGGGAAAGTACCTCTCCTGCTACAAAGCCAGCCTACCTGGTCCTCTAGTGGCTCTGCACCAGCACCACAGGACCATCACTGTCACCACCCCTTGTGAGCTCCCTGGCGCCCCCCGTGACGTAAGCTGCTGTAAATGTTAAAAATACCTTCCTGGAGGCGGCTGAACCAAAGTGGCCAGAGCTTTGTCCTCTGTGCCCCTTTATTTTGAGAGGGTAGGAAGTGAGTGTCAGGGCGGAGGGAGGGTAGAAACTGGGGGATGTTTGGTTATTGGACACGGATTGAGAACCTGTTACGAGCCACACACTCGTTTTAGGTGCATAGGTCCAGCAGTGAACATAGCAGGCCGGACCGCCGCCTTCTTCCCCAACTGGGTCAGGCTGTCCGGTGAGCCCAGAGGCAGCTCCACAGACCAGCTCCAATTAGCAGGTGGTCTGCTACGGGGGACTAGGGACCTTCCTCTTCTCCCTCCTTTTGGCCCCCATTCCACCCCCTGCGAACCTCACCGTCAGTCACATGAATGTCCCTTTTGCCCATGGAATCACCAGTCAGGGCTCTGCACTCTGCCTGGAACCTGGCAAGGCCTTGGTAAATATTGTTGAATGCCATGTGAGTGTGGGGGTGAGCAAGAAGCTTTGTCTTTACCCCACGGTTGCTCCGCCAGTGCTGGAGGCTGCACAGAGAGAGCTGCACCCCTCCACGCCACCCGTGTCCATCCAGAGCTCAGCCAGTGATCTGGCAGACTGAGAAAGAAAGGTGGGCCCCGGCTCTGGCCACCCTGCCAGCCCCAGGCAAGCCCACCTTTGTAGTAGAAGAGGCAGCGATCCACCAAGACGAACCAGCGCTTGTTCCACTGCTTAACCCCGGAGCTGGCCTGCAGGATGGGAGGGACAGTGAGCTGGGCAGGGCAAGAGGGGATGCGGTCCGAAGAAGCCTGTGCCAACTACAGGGGCATCTCGCCTTGTTGCAGCTCAGCCACTGAGAAATGGCAGCCACTCCCTTGAGGCCTCTGATGCAGGGAACTGACACTAAATGATTGCCTGTGACCTTCCAGTGCTGTCATTCTGGGCCTCAGCGCCTCCCCGGGGAAGAGAAAAGGGGCATGATGAGCCCGAATGACTGAGGAGGAGGCAGGGGCAGCGGCAAGGTCAATCTAGGCAGAACTGGTAGAGCTCTGGGCTAAGGGAGACACCCCCTCCCTTCATAGCAAGATGGACCTGCTGAGAACGGGGCGATGGGGTGCTCTGACTGGGCTGGTGACACAGCATATTTCCAAGTCACTGCTTCCACCCATCAGGAGACCTGGCTGGATGCCCAAACTGGACAATAATTTTCTGGGTGATCTTGGGAAAAAATCACACTTGTTTGAGCCATTGTAAAATTAGGGGATTCACTCACAGAGACACACCAAATGGGATGTGGGAGGACAAACCAAATACAGATGCACTATTATATTATACATGGAGGAAAGGTGGTGCTGTGAGGGGAAAGCGGCCGTCAGTTACGGCGGGCAGAAGGGCAGGGGACGCCTCACCTGTTTGAAGAGCCAGCCCGCCTTGGTGACAGGTACGCTGGGATTCCGCTTCATGGAGTGTGAGCGCTTACCAAAGGCGATGGCCTTGCGGGATGCTCGGGTGGCCTGGGGAGGCAGAGGGAGACGTGGCCTAACTCCCCATCCCACCCAACTCCTTTCTGTACCTCCTGCTGCGAGAGATGAAGCTGTGTCTCTCTAGGGTTCCCTGGGGTGCCCTGAGGCTGAGAGGCCCAGGTGTACATATTGGATCTGCTTCTAACTTAAGGGCATGACCTTCCAATTCTTTGGCTCTTTTCCTTGTCTCTAAAATGGGGTTCAAAATAATAGTTCTACCTGTCTCACAGTGCTGTGGGCTTGGGGACTTTTTTTTTTTGAGTCAAATAATTTTTTTATTTCACAGTACATATAAAAGTTATGTTTATAATAGAATGTAGTCTATTAAATATATAATGGCATGATGTCTAAGAAATGTACATCTTTTTTTTTTGAGAGGGCCTCTCATATTTATTGATCAGATGGTTGTTAACAACAATAAAATTCTGTATAGGGGGGTCAATGCTCAATGCACAATCATTAATCCATCTCAAGCCTAATTCTCGTCAGTCTCCCATCTTCTGAAGCATAACGAACAAGTTCTTACATGGTGAACGAATTCTTACATAGTGAATAAATTCTTACATGGTGAACAGTGCAAGGGCATTCATCACAGAAATTTTCAGTTTTGATCACGCATTATGACCTATAAACAATCAGGTCAAATATGAATATTTGTTTGATTTTTGTACTTGATTTATATGTTGATCCCACATTTCTCCCTCTATTATTATTATTATTTTTATTTTTAATAAAATGCTGAAGTGGTAGGTAGATGCAAGATAAAGGTAGAAAACATAGTTTAGTGCTGTAAGAAGGCAAATGTAGATGATCAGATGATCAGGTGTGTGCCTATGGACTAAGTATTAATCCAGGCTAGACAAGGGCAGCAAGACATCCACGGATGCAGAAGATTTCTCTCAAAGCAGGGGGGGGTGAGGTTCTGAGCCTCACCTCTGTTGATCCCCAATTTCTCACCTGATGGCCCCCCTGCAACTGTGCCTGTCTTAGGTTGTTCCTTCCTTGAGGAATCTTACCCGTCTCTGGCTAACCAGTCATCTTCCGGGGCCATACAGGGAAATGTAAAGTTGGTAAGTGAGAGAGAAGCCATATTGTTTGAAAAGGTTAGCTTTTTACTTCTTTGCAGATTTATGCCCTGTGGCTTCTATGCCCAGCACTTGTCTCGAGGTATCTTTACCACCTGGAGGAATTATGATGTTCGGTAGATTCGATATGAGGCACGAATTCTATTTAAGGGTTGTAATTAGGAAGGAAGAAGAAAAGCTATAGAGGTAGCATATGGAAGAAAACATGGGAGGATTGATTATTTCTTTGACATATCTTCTTGTAGAGTACCTTAAGCATGTATAGGTTTTAAACTACTAACTAATTTGCACTCACATATTAACATAATAGGAATACGGTGACATAAACAAAGCAAATCTATAATTACCATCCATCTCCAGTGAAGCCAAGAAAACCAATTAGGCACCCTAGGCATTTGTGAAAATTTGTCTATGATATGATGGATATTGTCCAACTGTACTTGAACAGTCTGAGAGAAATCAGACAAATTAAAGCAGCCCATTTCTGGGATCTGTTCACATCCCATATGTTCTTTTAACCATAGATAGTCTATAGTCATGAGATTTTGGAGCGCTACAACTTGCACCCCTCCCAACTCCTGGTTGAGTTCCAACAGTACAGATCCGGTCAAATTCGTTGTCTCACTGTATGCACATGCCAGCCTAGACATCTCCCTCCTCATTCCTATGGCAAGTGGCTTGGGGACTTTTTAGAGGAGAAAATAAGACTTCGTTTTACTCCTGGCCTGCCCTTCCACTGTCCTGCCTCTCTGCCTCTCTCTGGAACCCGTACAGCTCCATCGCCATTTCTCAGAGTTCTGTTGATTCTCAAATGTCCAACATGCCGCAGAGCAGGGGGGGATATGTGGTATTTTCCCAGCCCCTCACTGCCACATGGACACTGTCACTCTTCCACATTCTGGCAACATCTGCCCCTCGAAGCACCGCCAATCTCCTGGTGAGCCTTTCTATCGCTATCGGCTTCTAGATCATTCATTCAGAGCCTAAGGATTTTGACCATCCTCTTCATTCTAAGTCTTGCTCTCACTGTGGCATTGTTCTTGAGGGTGAGCCAGCCAGTGCCCTAACTTTATAGACTCTGACATCCTCAATTCCAAAATCCTCTCCCTCCACCCCAGCTCCACCCGCTCACTCCCACGGCTACACCTGAGGCCTGGTCGACACCCAAGCCACTTCACCACTAACCTCTTCATTCTATGTTTCTATTTTCTGATCACAACCTTCCATCCTTTGGGATTTTTCACTTCATTGCTCAGCCATACCAGGTTTTCTACTCCACTGGGGACCCCAGCTTCCTAATGCATCCCTTTTCCTCTGTATCCATCAGCCACCTTCTGGTTTTAGTCATTTCCCTACAAAGCTTGGGCGTCAATGGTAGAGAAGATCTGCTTGATATTCTCTAAAACACCAAATCCCACATTAATCAAATGATCCACCCTCCCCGCACTCACAACTAGTTTACAGAGCTGTTAGGGAAGACCACAGGGCGGTACAGATGAGGCCACGGCCAACCCACCGTGCCCAGCCCCAGCCAGGCTCAGCCCGGACGGCAGTTCAGCCCCACACCCTCGCCACTCTCTCCAGCCCTGCGGCCTCCCCGTTTGCCTCTCTACAGTGGACCCGGCTCCTCCTACACAGAGAAAACTGACGTGACCACACACATACTTCCTCAATTTCACACCCTTTTACCTAGAAAATTATTGCCCTCACCACTACCTTTGCCTCCTTCCCTCCAATGTCAAAAGGAGGGGCATTTTCCTCCTTCCCAAGGCAGACCCATCCCACCCGCCGTCTGCTCTGAGACTTTGCTTCACCAGTATCTCCTCTTAAATCTATCTTCAACTCTCCCTTCTTTTCTGGCTTCTTTTCCTGAGGACCGTGCTCAGTTCTCTCCACCTTCAAGCATCTGTCTGTCTGTCTCTGTCTCTCTTTCTCATGCACCCCCCACACTGGAATTCCCACATTCCAGCCACTGCCTGCTGTCAAGGTCACACCTTCCCTCCTCGGCGCTTCTCTTCAGGAACAGGCTACTGACTGGGAAGAGTCCTGGCCACCTCTCCCCCTTCGTTCCTAAGCCCCACCCACCTCTTCTCTGAAATGGCCATGGCATGTCACTGAATGGAGGTCACTCCGTCTTCGACTATTCTAAGGCACTGGACAATATTAACCTTTCTGTCCTGCTGGCCCCTTCCGGTTTCTGGGCCCCAACCAAACTTCCATGCACTCTCGTTTTTCTCCTTAAACATTGTGCCTATTAGATCCATATCATCTATACCCACGGCCTCACCTACCAGCAAGATGCTGAGAATTCTCTAATTTACAGCTGAGACCTCTCTCCAAGCCCCAGTTCATTTTGTTACTGGTTGGCTAACTAGGATTAAATACGTGAAAAGCCAAGCTCACCCTCTTTCTGGCCAAAGTGCTCTTGGGTATTTCTCATCTTGGTGACTGGTAGCATACTGCACCCAGGCACCCAAACCCAAACTCTGAACAGCCTTCCACTGCTCCCTCCTCCCTCCGTTCTCCTTAAACAACCACTTACGCAGGCCTGATGAGTCTATCTGCCTACTGTTTCTCAAATCTGATCTTTCTTTCAAAACCCCACTGTTATGCTGGGTAGGTCATCATCTCTCCTTGCTGTCTGCCCTCTGCAATGAACTAAGGTTATCTTTCTAAATCACAATATAATCACATCACTCTGTTGCTTAAAATTTCTTACTACCTCTAATCACTTAGAAGGGAATTCAGATTCCTCGGCACAGCACGCAAGGATAGGTCTGTAAGATCTGGCCAGGCTCACAGCCCACCTTCTGTCACTCTGGCGGACAGGGCCCGCCGCTGACGCTGACCATGCCAGACTCAGTGGTCCTGTCCCACCTCCCTGGGCCTTTCTCACCTTGCTCTCCCCTGGGGGATGGGGGCAGCCCCACCTCCCTTGTCCACTGACAAATCCCAGCTCACCCTTTAAAGCCTAGAGCAGGACCCCCTACTGCATGAAACCTCCCTGGTCCCTGGAGCCGTCAGCTGCTCCCCCTCTCTGTACACCCTTATTGTCTCACTTGTCACCCCACAGTGAACGGCTGGCTCTGCTCTCTCCGCTAGACTGTGAGCGCGCTGCACGGAGGAAGCTGCTTTGTTCAGGTCCATCACCAGAGCCTAGCAAGGTGTCTGGCGATGGCAAGCATTTAGTAAATACTTGCAGAAGCAAATAAAGAAGAAAGTGGGCTTTATTATAATGTACCACCAAAGGAGGAAATCAAATTATTTTCTGAACTTTACTAGTGAAAATCCACATAGAATGGCTGAGGTGAGCCATCTGGAGTCATGTACCACCCCAAGAATATGCAAACCCCCAAGTCCTTCCCTTTCCTCTGAGCTGTCATCTGTCACAGCTTCACCTCTGGCCACCGAGGAGCTGCTGCCTGTCCATCACCACGTCAGCCGTTCTCCTGCCAGCCCCTCAATGCCCTGGCTTCCTTATCTTTCTGCCACAGCTTCCCAGGGACCCTCAGCCTTGGGTCAATCCAACCATCTGTCCCCCCTGCTTTCACAGTTACTCCGTGAGCACCGCCAGAGGACACCACGCACACCCATGGACCGGAGCCACACCGGTGCAGTCTGTGGCCTTGGAGGACCTTTTCAGCATTATTGAGCAGTGTTTCCTAGGCCCCCTGTTAACGCTGTTCCTGTTCTCCAGAACCCTGGGCGTATTTTCAAGCCTCCAGTGCCTCTCCACCCAACCCAATCCTCTCAGCAGCAACCCCTACCTCCTATCCCCTGCCAAAGTTGAGGATATCAGGTAGGAATGTCTGTGACTTCCTAGACACCCCACCTCACCCCACCCCAGCCTCCCACACCGGTTTTAAGCAGTGTCAGGAAGCGTGCCCTTTCCCCACCCAGGCGGACTCCACCTGTCCCCACAGAAATGGGACTCACTGGCTATCCCCCTTCTCTTATCTACTGAGTCATTTCCCTTCTGCCTCTAACATTTTGAAACAAAACAGAATGAACAAAGAAAACCTTCCATCTTGCATAACTTCTGGCTTCCACCCCCCACCTCTCATTTCCCCCAACAGTCAAGTTTCTTTAAAAATACACTTTTTAAAAAATATTTCAAATGTTTCAGAAAAGTAGGGGATAAATCACCACTACATGTTGTCTTCTTCCCTAATAAAACATGACACACAGAGCTGAAACTCCCCTTGGGACCGTCCCATCTCATTACCTTTCTCTTCCTCCCTAGAGGCAACCACTGACCCAAAATTAGTCTGCTTGCCCATAGTTAGTAAGCTTGTACTGCAAGTTTATCTGTAAATAGGTAGCCTCGTTTTTCATGTTTGTATATGTCACATAAAATGATATCATATTTTCCATGTTCTGCAGCTTGCTTTTCACTCAACATGATGTTTTCAAGATTTATCCTCATTAACTCATATAGCTCTAGTCCAGTTCCATTTTTACGGAGTACTCCGTTACTGTCGAGTTTCTTAGAAGAGTAGTTTCTCCTCATCAGTGTTTCTACATCGCCCATCTCCTTGCCCTTGTCTGGCTTGCCTTCTGCCCTCCGCACAGCCCTGGAACTGTCCCCAGTCAGCACAGGTCGGTGAAGCCCGTGGACACTTGAGCCCTCACCTTGCCGACCTCTCTGCAACATCCTTCTCTGGATTACTTCCTCCCCTGAGGCTCTCTCCCTCCCTCCTCCGTTCTGAGCTTCCACTGCACACCCTTCCTGAGTTATTTTTCTTTTGTTGTGCCCCTAAATCAGCAGCTCTCAATGATGCTGGGGCAACTCTGTTCCCCAGGGCACATCTAACAATGTCTGGAGATACTCTGGGCTGTCACAGGGCAGGTGCTACTGGCATCTAGTGGGTCGATGCCAAGGATGCGGCTCAATTTCCTACAGTGAGCGGAGAGTCTCGCACCACAGAGAATCATCCAACCCCGAACGCCAATAATGCCAAGGTTGAGAAGCCCTGGGCTAGAGGTCAGCCTTCTACAAGGTTCTGGTCGGAGCCTCCCTACTTCCCGTTGTCCTCCTTGCATCACCTCAACTGCTCTGTGGCACCTGCTGACCCAGCTGGACAGGCTACAACACTTCCTAGGATTTCCACCTGACAGCTGGCCTTGGGACTGGACTTACCCGGACGCTGGGCCGCTCTGGAGGGACCTCGGACACCATGTTGTGGTTGGGTAAGTCACAGTTGGTACTGGCCGGGCGTTTGCCACCTGCCTTATTGGACATGTCCAAGGCCGATCTGATTTCAAGTAGACCAGAAGAGAAGACCAGTGAAAGCCAGGAAACGACGGACCAGCCCCTGCCCCTTTTCCCGCCCCACCGCCCCATTCAGTGGCAGCACAGGCTTAGATCCCCTAAGTGCTGTCAAGAGGTCATCACAGCGGCAGCCTCCTCTCTTCTTAAATTGTATCTATAACCCTGAACATTTTCCTCCTGCTTTTCTATAAACTTATTTTAAAAACCTAGACCCTAGGACTCCCCTTCCTTCTAATTTGAAAGACACAATGGCCCGGGGGACTAAGAGAGTCATTTAATTACCTTTTCTTCTTTCATTCACTGAGCCAAGATCCACAGTCAGAGGAATTAGCATTTGGCCCTCATGGTTATATCGGATTCCCTCCCAGGCCTCTGGGTGACGTGCCAACCCCAGACTTGTCTCACTCCTTGGCTCAACCTGCGGGATGCACTAACCTGACATCTGCTAGATTCTGGGAAAAGAGGATGAGGGTGTCAAGCCACATGGGTCTCAGGAGCTTCGGGTCCTCAGAACTGAGGTGAGCAGCCCCGAACCCCTTCTGCTCGGCTCATCCCCCTCTTCTCTTC
Source organism: Manis javanica (assembly GCF_040802235.1). Taxonomy (NCBI): domain Eukaryota; kingdom Metazoa; phylum Chordata; class Mammalia; order Pholidota; family Manidae; genus Manis; species Manis javanica. The sequence continues at coordinate 103,380,372 of NC_133166.1, read as the reverse complement.
CCCTTCCCATCTGCAAAGTGGCAGTGGACGGTGGCAGTCAAGGATGGAAAGGTTAGGCAGCAAGCTGGGGCAAACGTACGTTTTCAAGTCGAATTTTTTGTTCTCCCCTGGGACCTGGCCAGTCACTGGGTGTAGAAATGTGTTCCGTCTTTCATTGTGGCTGTAGAGGCAATAAAGAGAAAGAAGTGGTAAAAATGCAGAAAGCAGAGATGCAACCCAAGGGAGGACAGGCTCTGGGCGGCGACAGGGGTGGGTGACCACATAGGCACTTGTCCCTCCTGCTGTCTTCCAGTGGTGGGATCCGGGGGGGCCAGGTGGTGCGCTGGGCTGGAGAAAAAGCAGCTGCCATCAGTGGGCGGTGTGCGGAGGACACCTGTCACCAGTCAGGGTTAACTACTTACTAGAGGCCCCTGTGGCTGGAAGTGAGCCCCACTCAGCCCTTCCAGCGGTCACCCCGGTTGCATATGTAGGTGGTGGGGAGGGGGTGCCAACAGGTTCCTGTGCGGCAGGTTCTCTCTTGGAACACCTCCCACCAGTGCTCCACATGAAAACTGCTCACTCATTATTTGCTGAAAGAATTCTCTTGTGACCTTGGACTCCTCCCTCCACTGCTTTATATTCCACTCTTTCTTTAAATGAAATGAGAAATCCATGAATTCCATTCCTGAGCCTGGGCTGGGACCCACCCACATTCTAAGTCCAGGGTCTCCCCGTTTAAGGGGTTACCTGGTATAGCTGAGACCGTAGGATCTGTCAGGGTGCTGGCTCAACAGTCAGGTCTAATTAAGGGAGGCCCTGGCTGGGGAGAGGGGTGGGGCATTGTGGGGTCAGGCTGCCAGGAAGTAGGGGGGAGCAGGGACCAGGGGCATATGGGGGCAGAACTGTGGGGGCTCCTTCGGGAGGCCCTGCTGTGGCACTTCTGGCCAAATGAGTGTTAGGCTGGCTCCCTGGTGGCTGTCATGGGAGGTAGGGGAGCAGGGCTAGTGCAGCAGGTCTAAGCCACAAATCGCAGCCATCTGAGATAGATTCTGCAAGCTGGGAACCCACTCGGCAAGGACGTTGTAGGAGATTCAAACATCCAGTCAGAAGGGGGCTGGATGAGTTTTAAGGTCCTCTTCACCCAGCCATCTTGAGAAACACTATGAGAGCCCAGAGCAGGTTCAGGTCACCCCAATCAGCCCGGACAGAGCCTCCGTGGGCTGCATGCAGCTTGTGGCTCCCAACACCAGGCTCCATGAGCACTCTGTCAGCAAAGGGCCAGCACTCTGCCTGACAAGCAGTGGGTCAGCTGGCACCAGGGCAAAGAGATCTATACTCAGTTCCCTCAGCACAAGAGAAAGGTAAACTAACCATTTGGAGACACCCTCTTCAAACGCCCAGCACACATCCCAGCCCTTGAGCTGTCTGCTGAAGGTAAAGATAAATCAAAGGGTGATTTTTCTGCTTCCAGACCAGTCATGGAGTAGGTAGGAGCACAGTGGGCAGGGGTGAGGGCCGTGTGGAAATCCTGGTTTTGCTGCCCAGGCTTGCTAGCTGGGATCCTGATTTGGCCAGCGTCCACCAGGCCTGGGTTCTCACTCTGGCGTGTGGACAACCTGCTCCAGCTTCTTAAACTTTATTTCCGCTTCCCTCCCAGACCCAACAAGGATGCTCTCTGTAACTGCAGGGGATTGTTACAAGGAAGAGCAGCTGTTTCCTTGCATCCCTGGCTCTGCCCTTCTCGGGCTCAGGGGGCAGGCAGTTCATGACAACAAAGGTCCTTAGAGTGTCATGGTCTTTGCCTTCCCAGTGGCACAGGACACCTGCCTCCCACACCCACAGCCCAGTCCCCGTCTGCTCTCCATGTTCCCTGTGCTCAGGGCTGGAACCTTCCCTGCAGGCACTGGTGCAGACAGTCACACACAGAGAAGCACACTCAGTCTGCTGTCAGCTGGCACAAGTCTTTCAAGGCACGGCGGATTTCTCCCTGCCCTAGACTGTCCTACCCAGCAACCTCTACAAATGACGTCCTCTCTCCATCCTAGCGCCACCAACTTCAAAATAGCTTCCCCTTCACAGCCACTGCAATGCAGCAGTCATTGACCTAACTGCTCTTCCTTCTGCAGGTCGTGACAGGCAGGCCCCTTGCTCTGGAGCCCCCCGATCCAACGAGCTGCAGGCTCGGCCTGCTCTCACTCAACTTGGCCCCACGGTCCACCGAAGAAATCCCTACCTGATCCGTCGATCGGCCCGAAACTTCAACATTTTTTTGGCAGCTCTGGCTCCCGTTTGGCAGCCTCAGCAGACCCACTGGCCACCCTGCTCCTACCATCCCTCTGAGAGGTAAGTCCTCCGGCCCCGGGGTTCGGGGCGCCGTGGCCAAGCTCCAGAGCCAGCGGAGGCGGGCTTTGCCGGCCCCCCTCCTTCAGGCTCCAGCCCTAGGGGAGGGGAGGGGCTCCCCCTGGCTGGTGGCAAGGGGTCCCAGGTGCCCAAGGGAGCTTGTGTCTTCTTAGCATTCAGCCAGAATGCTGCCCGTCAGAGAGCTGGAGGCAGAAAAAGGGAGCAGGGGCTGATATCCTCCCCATTCAGGTCCCCAAGGAGGAAAGGCTGAAACAGAGAGGCCGGCGCACACAGAGCAGGTGTACAACTTCCAGGTAGTCTGACCTCGCTGAGCTAAGGACACAAAGCGGCCGGGCAGGCGGGGGAGCCTGGGGCTGCGTTCCCATGTGCACAGCAGCAGCTCATGCCAGCCTGACCTGCAGGAAGACAGGGCTCCCTGCCTCCCAACTCCCGGCCCAGAGCCCAGGCCCTTGGGCTGGAACTGGCTTGCTTCTCAGAGACTCTTGCAATCCTGTGGGCACAAGGGTTCGGTGACGCTCCAGACTCGTGCACTGTGGCTGCCGTCGTCAGAACGCCGAGCTTGATTAAGCCTCCTGTCTCCTCCCAGCCTCCCAGCCTTCTTCGTGTACTGGCAGGAGCAGAGGGAATGAGGCTTCGCCGTGGCGTCCCCCTGCATGCCCCCTGAGACACAGCCCCAGCCTGCGGGCCCTCTGCTTGGGGTGGTCCAGCGGATGAGGAGCGATGGAGCACGTGGGCGTGGGCGTCGTGGAGCTGAGCTGGTAGCAAGGAGCCGGCTTCTTTGCTCGGGTGAGATGAAAGGAAAGCTTCCTCCCAAAGCTTCTGAGGAAGAGGGCAGCAAATGGGGCTCAGAGGGGAGTCCTGGTATGCTTATTTCTGAAAATCTTCCCAGATGCCATGGGATAAATTCCAGCTGGTGACTGCCAGATCTGCTCCAGGGCAAGGGAGCTTTCTCCAGAGGCTGAAGATGGTCAAGTCTCCCCTTTTCCCAATGTCGTGGACTGCAGGGGCCTTGTGAAGGTCACCTCTTCCATCCCCCTGCCTCTAAGGTACACCCACTTGCCAATCAAGCTCATTAAGAGCCATGGTTGTTTGTAAAGGGTTCTAGCAAAGAGGGCTGCAGACTGCCTGCTATCTGACACTGTCGCGATGTTCTTTTTTTGATATCAAATTTCAGCTCCTCTGGCTTTCAGTATTATTCCATTTTTGTCTTCGGATGACAGAATCCCTCTGACCAAGGTGGTTCTTTCTGGCAGCACCAGGCATTCTGGTGAATCACGGTCTATTGTGATGGCAATTCTGTGCCATCACAACAGACACTGAGAGGGGGGGGCTTATTTAATTTTTCGGACTGACGACAGAACTCAGTCAGAGAACAATGCAATCAGTGGAGGAAAAGCAAATGGACAACATTATCATTCAGCCCGAGATCAGATGAGCCGTTTGGATATGGCTGGGTTCAACAGCTGCTGATATTTAAGCAACAAATCCTAAATCCAAAAGGTCAATATATTCAGCCATTTAGTGGTACTTGGGCAAATGTTTTATCCTGATGACAGGATCCCACCTCTCCCTGTCTCGGCCCAGTTACATGAGCCCTGCTGTGGTCGTGGAGATCTGGGCCCTCTCCTGATGGCCGCTGGCTGGAGGTCTCTACCTACACACAGTAGGTGCCCAATAAATATTTGCTGAATGAATGAACAAATTCCCCATGCTCTGATTTAATTTTTAACCACCTGCATTTGGAGTACGACATTCTATTACCAAGGGCTTCCCTATCTGTGCGTGCTCTTAAAATTAATTACTTCCTCTTCATGAGAGATGCTCTGTTTCTGTTCCCTCACCCCCTTAACTCAGTTCCCCTGCCTGGCTTCCCCTTGAATATATAGGTTGGCTTTGATCCATCTTCATTAGGAGGGGAAGAAAATTAAGCTCATCTGCACAGGAGGAGCGGGTGGAAGTGCATTGGGAAAATGAGTTTTCTTCCTCTGGAAGGCAAAAATATCCCCTTTCTATTCAAGCTGAGCTCAGGGGCCTCCCACAGCCTTTTGCTTAAGTTGCAAGTTAAATTACTTCTCCCATGCCCGGTGAAGATAAGGGAATAGCAATGAAGGGCTCAGGGGTTTCCTCTGCTTGTTGAGAGCTCTGAAATCCTCAAGTTTAAGCTAGCCCACAGAAGGTCTAACTGGGTTTCTTTTCCTTTGCCGCTAAACTGCACCAAATGACAGGTTGTTTTAGGTTGGACAGCAGGAAGAACTTACAGGGTGCAGAATATTACAGAAGGGAAACAAAGACAGGTAATCAGCTTCCTCTCGTCTTTCCTTTCCTTTCCTTTTGGGATGTCAAAGGCCTTCACTGCTCAAGGACAAACGGTTATGAGTACATCTCCAAATGAACCTCCCAACCTCCACCCAAGGAAAGGGAGAATCTCAAGGAGGAAAGGAGATTTTGTGATGGAGGCAGGAGCATCCCTAAATTCCTGGGTTGTCCACTAGGTGGTCACCTTATCCACTGTACCTGTGAAGGTGGCCCCAGTGACAGCTCTCAGTGGAGAGAGAATTTGGTATGACTAGGTTTTCAGTCCAAGACCCAACATGAATTAGCAGTAGGACCTGACTTCTACGGCCCTCGGCCTTCTCATGTGCTAATGAGGTACCTTCTAATTCTATGAAATAATAGCTATGGACTTTCAAAATGTGAAATGTTTTATGCATAAGAGATAATGGCTATGATCAGTCTGCTTAAAAACAAATCAAGAAAAAAGCCAGGTGCCAGAGCTAGAAAATGAAAACGCACAGTCTCAGGCTTAAAAAGACTGTATGGGGCAGGACCTCTGGGCATTAGGCGCTGGTGTTCCAGAAGTGCCCAAACCAATAAACTACAGTGAAAAGATGCAGATCCTCTCCACCTTCCAAGCATTTGTCTCTCCATCTAGTTAGGGCTTTTCTACAGTACAAGACACACACCCAGCCCCTAAGTCCCAGTGACAGCCTCATTATGGAGGTACGTGTACCGATTCGTCTCCAAACATCCTCCCCAAGAACCAGCATCTATCTGGAGTCATACCTGGCACTATGCAGCCAAAAGAGCAAAATCAACCCAGGTCTTCATGACCCTTTGCAGGCATGCATGCTTGCACACATGCGCACACCCGCGCGCTATACACACACCCAGGCTCCTACCGTGATAAATACTGAACTAGAGAAATACGCTCAACTCCTTTCACCTTCTGGGCGCCTCTTGCTTGTCTGCCGTACACAAAGCTGCTTCATCTCCACAGCTCCTGACAATCTGCTGACAGAGAATTAGCCCTGGCCAGGCTTCCCCATCCTGAGGATGCCTTGGGCTTCTGGCATTACAGCTCATTAGACGGAGGGGCCTGTGAGGTGTGGGAAGGAGGGCTGCCTATGGCCCAACCCTCCCACGTCCTTCCTCCCCCAGCACTCAGATTCCAAGCGGGGCCTGCCCACAGCAGACGCGGTGGGGGGAGGTCGGCTCCTGCTCTCCGCCGCCCCCTCCGGACCTCATCACAATTTCCGAGGAGCTTTATCTGCTCCAGCATTCTGTCCCAATTAAAAACCAACTAGCTTTACATGTCCAACAGTCCTGATAGGCCTGATTCCTGAAGCTCCCCCAGTCATTCCTAGGGAAAAACACTTCCCCAGCCCACTTTTCCCCACGCAGTCCCCGGGTTCTCCTTACTGCCGCCACACAAACGGGAGGCCAGAGGCGGTTATGCCCTGGGACGAGCTCTGCAGGGCATCATCTTTTCCATGTGCTGCCCACAGGGCAAAAGGCTAACTCTGCAGGCTCTAAGCGCCTGGCTGCCAGCCTTGCATTTGAACTTGCTCCCTGCCCTCTTCCCCGCCTGGCACCATCCCTCCTCCTGAGCAGAGATTTCCCAAATGGCAAATATAGGACGTCATCCCCCAAGCAAGCTTGGGACACCCTAAAATGCCATGTGACTGACCTGAGTGTCTAAGAGATAAGACCCTCTTTCCTACTTAACTCTGCCTGACCTCACCGCCCCCATCCTCACCCCAAAGGGCCCAAGCACCTTGTCCTCACCTACTACTTACATACAGCCAGTGATGGAATGCAGGGGGAGGGCCTCCTAAGCTCAGCCCCTACCTCAGACACAAAGACACAAAGCAGAAGAGCTGACCGGGGGCCAAGGTATGGAAATCACAGGTCTGGGGCCCACAGGGCGTCCTCGCCTCCATCCTGTGCAGATGCCCATCCCTGCCTCTCACGGCACCATCTCCTAGCCACAGCCCTGCGCCTTCTTTAGATTCCTATAATAGGAAACAGGAAAGCCTATGATGGCAGGGTAAGGGGGGTACTCTTGTGCAGTCTCCAGTCTGGGTAATGATTCCGTGTGTGCGTGCATGTGTCTGCACATGCGCACGTGTATGTCTGTGTGGTGTGTGTGCATGTGTGTGTCTGTGTGTGTGCGAGTGCACACATGCCACGTGGTAGAGCCAATGTGAACCTCACTCAAGGGACCTTGACAGAATTTTCACGCTGATCTTCACCCTAGCTTGGGTCACCTTACCTTCAAACTGACTACCTTCCTTTACGGAATTCCATCTGTCTTCTGAAAAATGAAGATAACCTGGGTGGATATTCGGCATAACCGTGCCAGTTACTGTAATGTCGGGATTCTTCCTTGCGGGTCGGTGAAGAGCTGCCCCAGGGAGCCCCTGGAGTGGCCCTCCCTACCCCCGGCCGGTGCCTCTCGGAGCCCCAGGGCCCCACAGGCACTCCAGGACTCCAGACCAGGGTCCTTTCTGGCTATAAATTATTAAATGTCGCTCCTGGAGTAGCCATTTCTTAATGTCGGGGCACGGGTGGCCCTTCCAAGTGTTAAGAACTGTGATTCTGGGACCCGGCAGTCATCACGGGCAGGAGGGGAGGCAGGCCGCCCTAACCCAGCTTGGAGAACTGGGGCAAGCCGGCAACCTGGGCCCTGCCCACACCTCAGCCTCATGCTTCCATTTGGTTCCCTGCTCAGGGAAGAGGACGTGAACGGAGGAGGAAAAGGAGCTGCCTGCACCTCCAGCCCTAGTTTCCTTCTCTCAGCCACTCCTGAGTGACCCCCAGCTAGGCCAGCTAGAGGCAGACAGAAAAAGGCCCCAGGCCCTTCCCCTCAGCCTCCAAGTTGCCTTCTCCTGACAGTCAGCCATGGGGGAGAGTCCCACAGGGCAATGGAGCAGGGTAATCATTAATTACCCCTTCTCCCCCTAGCTCGGAGCTGCATCCCAAACCCTTGCCCTGCAGAGGCTGAGGCGGCCCAGCTGTCCACTTCCAGACCTGGGGAGGCCTTTGGAAGCGGCTCTCTTCATTCCTAGCTCAGCATATTCAGTTCTGGTTTCTCCCCGAGAGCAGTCACCCCACCCCACCCCGGGAGAAGGAATTTTACAAAGTAAGTGTTTGGAGAGTAATGCATCTGGGCTGATGTCCCTATTTCCACACCCTCAAAAGCTACAAAGGCCTTCTTGCTTCCCAAATAAGCAATCTGGGAGGGTCAGGCTGTTCCATGCCTTTGTTTCCTTGTTTTAACACTAAAACAATGGCAGTAAGTGATGCCATGTCTTACCAGACTAGACAGCAGAGGCACAAGGGCTACGGTGCTCTGAGGGTACAGAACAAAGGGAGTGATCACACTCACATGGTCTCTGTTCCTTGCACTGGGAGGGAGGCAAGGCCCATTCAGAGTCAGGGAGGCTGGGAGCCACCGCTCCAGCTAGAGTGACGGGAGAGGCAGGTAGGACAAATCCCTCTCCTTGGCTGCCCCCAGTCCCTGCTACTTGTCCCACCTGAGTCCTTGTCTCCAGGGAAGGAAAGGGAGAGTTTTGTGGTTCTGGGGGACTGGACTCTGCAAGGCCTGCAGCAAGAACCCAGGGATGACAGCACCAGCTCTCGCTGGAAGCCCCGGGGGCGTCTGGGGACTGTGATGTGGGGTGGGCGGTCCTTCTAAGTGTTCGTTTGGCAACGCCTGCCTAGGCACAGAGGTGTGCGAGGGCAGCCACATGCAGACAGCCTACAGCCGGGCCTTCTTTGTTGCTCTGCCCTGGCCAGCACCCCACGCACAGTAGGAACCGAGCGGCTGTTGGACAGAGTAGCTAGAGGCAGCTCAGTGGCCTGCCTACCCCAGAGGAGGGGACATGTGCCATTCTGCTTTGGGGTGCTGAGCTGTGAGGGAGAGAGGTGGGAGAGCTCAGCCTGCAATCCCTCTCGCTTGGGGACACAAGGCAGCTACCATCTGCTCCATGGCCCCTCGGCTCCCTCCCTCCTCCCTACTGGCCAGGCCACTCTGATAAGAGCCTGCAAAGCAGGGGCTTTGTCTGGGGAAGAGGAGGGCAATAAATCAATGAGAGCTGCAGAGGAGGAGACTCGGCAGTCGCTGTTAGAAGGAGCCCCACCTTGGGGGCAGTATGGGGGGAGGGTGGCAAGGGCAGAAGGGGTGGCAGCGGAGCTCAAGCATTAGGCGCTCCCTACCTGCCCAGGGGGACGCGTCTGCCTGGCTTCCCCAGGGAGGGCTCAGCTGCTGTCTCTCCTGGACAGGGAGTAACGGGCAAGCCAGGACACAGATGGATTGTGGGAAGGTTTGAACACCTCCTTCTGCCAAGGAGTGAGGAGTCTGGAAATTCCCATGTAATACTTGGGGAGCTTGCCAAGGGCTCTGAGGGCAGAGGACTCCCCAGATTGCTGTCTGCTGCAGGGAGGAGCCACAGGGAGCCTGGGGACATGGGTGGCCAGTGGAACCTGCCAGAAAAGGGCTGTGTCTGGGGAATGCCGTAGCCATCCTTGCCCTCTGTGGACTGAGGATGGTCATCATTAGCTCCCCTGACATCCCAGGGAGGAAGAGTGAGATCTGGAAGGGAAGAGTTGGAGAGCTTGCGAAGAAAGCTGTCCACGGAGACACAGAAGGGACAGTGTGTGGAATACCCTAAGGAAGACGGCTTGAGCATGAGCAGAGGCCCAGCGTCAGCAGTCTCTGTGGCTGACCAGTACACACCATTTTTCCTTTCTGGGTCTCAGTCTGCCCATCTGTAAGATGGTGGTGATACCGGAGCTGCTGTGAGGACTGAACAAGATTACATATTTAAAGCATACAGGAGAATGCTTGGCACGTAACAGTTACTTAGTAAGTGGCTGATGTTATACTCGTTAATTAAATAAAGAAGTAAAAAAAAGTAGCACTATCCCAAATCAGTGCCATCCAATTGAATAGCCATTAGCCTTTCAAATAATTAAAATTAAACAAAATCGTAAGTTCAGGTCCTCAGTCCTGCCAGCCACATTTCACTGTGGCTCAACAGTCAGAGTGACAGGGCTACCGTACTGGATGGATGCCCCACCGCAATAGAACAGTCTATGGGGCAGCGCTGGGCCACACGCTCTCTAAGCCACCTTCCACTTCTCATATTTTTGGATTCCATTCATTTAATTCCAAAGCGGTTTGTCCTTCCGTCGCTGATAGGCTGTCCTCAGGGAACGCAAGAGCCCTTACAGGCCTCAGCTAACCCAAAAAGACTTCCCTTTATCTGCTGCCACCCACAAGTTAAAATTTAAATGAAATGATACATTCTAAAGTCCAATCCACATTAATTTGGGTAAGCCACTGTTTATAAGTCACGGGCACAGGACGCCCCTCCAGGGTCTGAAAACATGTCACTAACAGCCCTGCTGGGGGCAGGCCTGGGGGAGGCCTTTGGGAAAGGTTAAAGGGCAGCTCGGGAGGTGGGGAGAGGAGCTGGATGAGGCGCAAGAATGGGGGCTGTCCCGGCCCCTGCCTTCCTTTCCCTTCTTGGATTAGCCAGTCGGGCGGGCGAAGCCAGTCGGGCGAGGCTGAAGGGGGAAGAGGGGAGAGGTTGTCTGCAGGGCCCGGGCCCCTGGCCCAGAGCAGGAAGAGGTGGCGAAGAGCGAGAGAGGGAGAGGAGCCGCTACCAGGGACAGCGACTTGGGCGTCTGGCTTCCCTGCTCCTATCCCCTCCCACCCAACCTGCTGCTGTGGGGACCCCAGGGAAACAACCTGTTTCTGAGCAAACGGCACAAGAAGCAGGTGCCAGAGCGTGTCTCTCGATCTCGGCGGAACAGAAGAGGTGCTCCCAGCCTGAACCCCAGACAAGGGAAAGAGGGGCCTGGGAGGGGAGGAAAGAGGAAAGGAGGAGGCAGGGAGCCAGGGAAGGGACACTGTCCCCTCCCCTGTCCTCCGGCCATGCAGCAGCTCTGAAGGAAGACTGGGAAGGGGAGCGGCGACAAAGAGGAACAGAATGCTTTTGGGGAGGCGAAAGGAGGACAGGGAAGAGACGCCGTGCTGGCCCCGGTCAGGCCGGAAGCCCGTCTTGGTAGGGGACACCTGAGTAGCTGACGAGTCTGCCTACAGCTGTTGGGGCAAAGGAACAATTACCCTGCGGCAGCAACCTTCCACCTGGGCCTGGGAAGGGCACAGCCTACAAAATTCACAGGCCCTTGTTCAAAACTTCCGAACTTCAGGATGGTAACAGCAAAGCATTAAACCAACCGCTGAGCACGCGGGCCGACCGTGCAACCTTCACCCCTGAAACCACCCCGCCAAGAGGGCCGGTGCCTCTGTGCTGCTCCTCCTGGGAGCGTGGGCACCGAGGGTGGCCAGTCATATCCGTGGCGGACCTAACACAAGGCAGGGAGCGCAGGTGGCCCCGCTGCTCCCAGTCACTACTTCCTCCTCTTTCTTGGCTCCCATGCCCAGAAACTTGGCGGCTGTGCTCCTGCCCTGTGGGTCCCGCGGCTGGCACCTCCCCCTTACCGTGCCCGGTTTCTGTTTGCCTGTGACAGCCCAGGCAAGGCAGCACCACAGCTGACAGCCATGTGGGGGGGTTGCCTTCTCTCTCAAATCTGCCCTCAAGACTGGCACCGGGAGTGCTCTGTTCCTGCCCAGCAGACCCGCCAAGGCCGGCTGACATCACCATTGTGTCATCGGACCTCCTCCACCCAAGAAAGAGGCAGGGGGACAAAAGCGCCCCCGGCTAGGAGGGGGGTAAAGTCAACATTCTTGCTTCAGAGACAAATGAGCCTCTCATTTTTTGTCACAAGTTCATGTGTGAGTACACATCACACACACACACACATACACACACACACACACACACACACACACACACACAGACACACACACACACAATCAGCAGCAACTGAAAAAGTCCACCTTCTCCTCATCCAGCAAAGCCCAGGAACTGCTGTCTGCACTCCCCACACAGGTCTGACTTGTCCCGAGAAGGTGCCCGAAGGTGCCCGGGTCAGGAGGCACAAATGTTTGGGGACTGAGGATGGAGGGACCTGAATGAGAAGATGGGGGGCGGGGACGAGAGAAATCTGAACCCAGAAGGTTGGCTTTCTCCCTGGATTTGTTTTGCTCCCAAATGACAAACTTTGTCTTCTTAATGAGCTGAGTTCTCCCTGTCCCCAACGCTCGGTGCACCCCCACCCATTCTGTCCTGCCCCCAGCTCTGCGCACCTGACACTAGTGAAAGGGTGAAAGGCCAGGCACAGCCTTCCCAGCCTCCGTTGGTGGCACCCTCTCCACCTCCAGGCAGGGTCCTGGGAGAGAGGCCGATGGTGCCTCTGCCCAGAGCTCCCCAGTCCGCCTCTGGAGACAATGGCTTGGGGAGAAGGAAGGGCAGCGGCTCCAGCTTTGTGTGCAGGGTGGCCACACAAAACCATTATCTCCGCATCAGGACAGAGAATGGTCCGAATCTCCAGCTTCGGTGCCAAGTACTCACCCCCTTGGACTTCACCCTGCAGATTTCCTTCCAATAAATAGGAATGGTATCGGAATCTGACCCAAAGCTGAGGATCTGTTTGCAGGAGTAACACAAGCTCGCTCCAGCTGATGGACTGGGTCTACCGAGTGTTCCCATACTGTCCCAGAGCCACCCAGACGAGCATAGTGCGGCCAGATAACCGCTCACTCACCGGCTCTTGCGCACGGTCCCCTCTGCTTGCGCTTGGCCTGACTCCTCTCACACTCAGGAACTGGGAAAAGGTTTTCCTCTAATACTCACTCGTCCCAGGTGGGTAGCAATCATTAACAGCCACACAGGCTGACTGGCCTTAACCCCTTCGGCACTGGGTTGCCTTAAGCTGGCTGACGGATGGCCGGGTCCCCTCTGCCCAGCCCCGAGGAAGTGGCCACTCCCACCTTGCTGCCATCCACCTGAGCAATGCCGGGCCTCCCCCCCGCGGAGAGAGGAGCCGCTAGGCCCACCCAGGCCGCCCCGCCTGATTGGAGCACACTCGCAACCTGAGGCACTCTGCTCTGGCATGATGCCCAATTGAATGAGCCCACATTATGAAATACTTGCCTAGCAGGCCAATAGAGGAGCCGGGATCCAGGGAAGGGCATGGTATTTTTATTTATTCCTGGAGGAGGGGGAACAAAGGTAGTCGGAGCAACCCCTAGTCTGGGACGTGGATGGAAGTGCCTCCGGCTTTTCTGTCCAGGTACAGTGCACAATCCTTGAAGGCTTCTCAGCAATTTTAGCTCCTAGCTGTTTGGCTAGAAGGTTTCTCTGCCTTAATAATGCCCTGCCCCAGCTCTGGAGTTTTGGAGAGAGGAACTAGGAATTGTAATAGAAACAAAGAAGGGAGACACCTTGACTGCAAAGGATTGCCTGGATGTGCATAAACTATGCGACCACAGGTGGTGGTCTTTATGTTTCCAAGCTGCAGAAGTCATTTTTGTATCTTTGGAGGGCGCACTTGAAAGGTGGGCAGCAATGAGTAGAGACAATCCCCTCTCTATCCCTTTAAAAATAGGCAGCTGCTTTGGGAAATCTAAGTCCAGCATAGATGTATCTACTGGGAGGATACATGCAAATCTATGCAGATATGTGCAAATGAGCAGTGCCAGGCTTTTCAGAGTTAAGCCCTTGTCAGGATTTTTCTAGTGTGAGCAAGGAATCAGGTAGTTTGCACACCCTGTAAGGGAGCACCTCGCTTGTGTGTAAAGATGTCAGTAGGGAGGGCATAAGAGTTCAATGAACATACTGATTAAACAGGTACTACATAGAAAGCCTTCAGAAACAGTCAAGTAGGGTTTTTAAGCCATGATCATAAATATGAAAGGATATACAGGAGAATGCAAGTGCCTTCAGTTCTACACACCCACAATTAACATCCCCTTTTCTTGTCAGGGCCCAATGGGTGATCTGGCTGCTCCACCACTGGCCAGCCTGGTCAGTAGCTGGCACCTCCTCCTTATCACCCCTGGTTCCTGTTTGTCTATCAGTAGTCCAGCCACTGTGGCTCAGGACCCAGGCTTAAACCAGCCAGGGGGCCTTATCTTATCTCCTGGGCTGCCTTCCCAGCAGCCTGATGGCTGGTTGGCTCTGGTCTCTTAAAGGGGCTGCACTGCATTCCCACCTGCTCCATTCACCCTCACGAATACCACAGAAATCTAGGGGAGCCGGCTTGTGGAGGGTCAGATGCACCATACCACCCCATCTCTCGCACCCTTTACAGCCACGGCTGGCTGCTATGCTGCTCCTGGAATGGCTTATTTCCTTCAAACAGAGAAAGATGCTGACGTTTTCACATGTCATTTTAAATGCTTATCACGTCCCGCCAATGTCCTGCATCTCAGTATTTCCAGGCTCCTGTTCTGTTAAACTGAGTTTTAACGGGGGGAGGGGCTCAGGATACAAAGTCAATATAGAAAAATCAGGTGCATCTCTATATTTAGCAACAAAAAATAAAGAATTTAAAAATTTAAAACATTACTTACAATAGCCTGAAAATATGCCATATCTAGGAATTTGACAAGATGTGCAAGACCTATACACTGAAAACTATACAACACTGTTGAGAGAAATTAAATAAAAGCTAAATAAAAGGAGAGAGATATTGTTTGCATGGATCAGAAGATTCAATGTTGTTAAAATATCAATTCTCCCCATATTTTTCTACAGATTGAACACAATCCCAATAGGCTCTTTGTAAAAATTGACAAGCTGATTCTGAAATTCATATGGAAATTCAAAAGACCTATAATAAAAAACTCACAAAAAGAAGAAGAAAGTGAGAAGTCTCAGATGGACTTCAAAACTTATTATACATCTACAATAATCAAGACAATGTGGTATCAGCATAAAGATATAGGTATAGATGGGTGGAACAGAATATACCCATGCATATATGGCCAATTGGTTTTCTGCAGAGATAGATATAAAGGCAATTCCATGGGGGACTGGCAGTCTTTTCGATACATGGAGCTGGAAAAACTAGAGATCTGTATACCAAAAACAAAAATGCTTGACCCTACCATAAAAAAAGTAACTCAAAATGGACTAAGAACTAAGGGTAAGAGTTAAAACTACAAGATTTCTAGAAGAAAACATGGGAGGACATCTTAGTGATTTAGGGTTTGACAAATTTCTTAAATAAGACACAAAATGCACCAACTTTAAAGAATTTTTCAATAAATTCAATGTCATCAAAAAAAAAACAAACTTGCTCTTCAAAAGATGTTGTTCCAGTAACAAAAAGGTAAGTCATAAACTGAGAGAAATATTTGTAAAACATGTGACTGATGTAAGACTTTTATCTAGGATGTATAAAGAACACTTCCAACAAAAATAAGGTGATAACACAATTCTTAAAAATGTGCAAGAGGATTTAAACAGACTCTCCATCAAAGAAGTTATACTGTGTACAATAAAGTACATGAAAAGATGTTCAATATCATTAGTCATTAGGGAAATGCAAATTGAATCCACGAGGTAGCACTCCACACACCCACTAGAATAGCTAAAATTAAGACTTATCACACCAAGTGTTGACAAGAATGTAGATGAACTGGAACTCATACACTGCTGATGAGACTGTAAATGGTATCTCCACTTTGGAAGTCTGGCAGTTTCTTAAACATACAGTTAACCACACAACCCATCGATGCGGGGTTTACCCTCAAGAAATGAAAGCATTGGTCGCACAAAGCCTTGTACATAAATGTTCATAGTGGCTTGTAAGAACCTCAAACTGCAAAAAAACCCAAAACCAAACCAAAATGCCCAAGAATAGGTGAATATGATCTATGTGTTACCTCCATACAATGGAATCCAACTCAGCAATAAAAAGAGATGAATTATTGAGACACAACAACATGGATGCGTCTTAAAATAATTACACTGAAAGAAGCCAGGGCTTCCAAAACTTAAAATATATACTGTGTGGGTCCATTGTATAAAATTCTAAAAAATACAAATGGATCTATCATGACAGTAAGCAGAACAGGGGGTTAGGGATGGAGGAGGTGGACGGATCTGAAAGGCAGGAAGAAACTGAAGGCAGTGAGGGATGCTGGCCCATTATCTTAATTGTGGTTATAGCCTCATGAAATGCATCACACCTTTAAATACCCTTTAAATATTACCCTTTAAATATATGTAGTTTGCCATAAGCCTATTATATGTCAGTAAAGCTATAGAAAAGAAAGCCTTTAGTTGAGACATTAAAAAAACAAAACCAAAATGCCACAAAAACCCAACATTATGGGCGCTGCCATGTTTCACACTGTGATGGACTGTGGGCGAGTGGGCGAGGCGGTGGGCAAAGATTCCCGCTTCTCTGACTGACCTGCTTTCATCTGACAGAAATCCTGGTTCCGAAGAGGGATGAACGTGGGTCCTGAATCAGCCTGTACTCAGATCATGGATTTAGGTGAAATAATGTGGTCTTTATAAATACGGTCTTTATAAAACTAAAGGTTATTTGTCTATGAAAAAGGGAAAATATCAAATAAAACCCTTTACAGTTCACAAAGCACTCTCATAATTATCTAATTTGATTCTTTTATGATCCTGTGAGGTAGGCAGAAAACATTAATTTTCCTCAAAGAGCCCAGAGTTCCAAGTTCAAAGTGTCTTGGCTAAGACAGCCCACCTCCTACAGGGGAGGCAAGACTGAGCCCCGAGGAGTCTTTTAACCTCGGTCCGGACAGAGCTCCTTCCTGTCAGCGCCCCACCTGCCCACAGCCTGCCTGTGTCCCTGGGTACTGGCTGCCCCCGAGCCTGTGGAAGGTGGGCCAGCATGGTGGGGCTCACCTCGCACTGGGTGCATGTTCGGGGACAGTGGCCAGCGACAGCCCTGAAAGGCGATCCCAGAACGGACGAAAACAGGGGCAGATGGAGGGTCAGAACAGCACCAGCGAAGGGGACCCATGCAGAGTTAAGACAAGGGGACCTGGTAGAGATGAGGGGACCCAAGGATCTAATTAGATCACACATTTGATGAAAAAAGGAAAAAACTCAACCAAACACCACTCCCAACACAGGAAGTCTGGTGGGTGTGGAAGCAGCTGGAAGCTGTTAGAAGGCTCCAGGCCTCTGTACCCCTCCTTTCCCTCCTCCTCCACTCTGGCCAGGGTGCAAAAACAGTGGCTGGCTGGGAGCCCCACCCCTTCTCTCCCTTGTTCTGAGGACAGGACGCTGGGAGAGCAGAAACCCACCCTGCAGGGGGGCATGGGGGCACAGCATGCAGGGAGCTTCCAAACACTCCGTAATCAAAGCCAAGGTATTTTAATGTAATATCTTTTGAAATAAAAATTAATGCAAAAAAAAATCCATGATCAATGAAATAAATAAAGACCAGATCAGTATTACTGAATTTCCTTTTTGTCTGAGGCTCCAACACGGTTTGGAGTGATACTGTTATTGTTCCTGTCTTAAAATGTTGCTACTTTGTTCTTCACGAAATGTTTGTACTGATTTTGATTTTTTTAAAAATATCACATTAAAACAGTATTTACCTTGATGACTGAGTTATCTGACTCCTTTAAATGTTACACGTAAGGAGGGTGCCTGCTGTGTCTCATCCTAGCTGGTTCTCTGCCCAGGGATGACAGCTGGGGGAGTGGGAGGGAGATGGGGAGACGGGACAAAACCCACAGACAGCCAGGGAGGGCCCTGCACGGTCAGGAAAGCTCACTGCACGCACAGCAAAAAGCTTGAGGAACTCCTCCGGGTGAAAGGAAGTGAAGGGCCACGTTCCTGCATTCCGTTCTAATGACTTTATCAGGGCAACTGGTGATATTTGAATAGGGGCTGTATATTAGATAATAGTATCATATCAATGTTATGTTTCCTGGATTTGTTAATTCTACTGTGGATATGCATGAAGAATATCCTTGTTTTGAAAAGGAAAAAAAAAAAGATGGAGAAAAAAGGTTGGAGGATGACAGCTGCCCAGGAGCTGCAGTAAGACCACGCCCCTCCCTCTCCAGCCTGTCTCTCCTCCAATTCCGGGCAGTCCCAAGAGTGGACAGGAGGAAATGATGGGGGCAGGAAGTCTTGTCCAGAAGACCCGGTATTGGAGGGCCAGTTGGATATCTTCCTCCCAAAACAAGGATTACCCTTGAATTCCCAAATCACTCCTCAATCTCCCAAGGGGGGCTGGACCACTGGCACAGAAAAGAAAAGGAAATTA
The DNA here is from genome assembly GCF_040802235.1 of Manis javanica. Lineage (NCBI taxonomy): Eukaryota > Metazoa > Chordata > Mammalia > Pholidota > Manidae > Manis > Manis javanica. The sequence continues at coordinate 103,362,567 of NC_133166.1, read as the reverse complement.
ACCTCTCCCCCAGTCATGACACTAGCAAATTCTCTGCTGAGCCTCCCCAGGTAGGAATTGCCATCCTGCCCTGATAGCAGAGGAACCTGAGAGGTCGAGTAAGTAGCCCAAGGCCGCACCATTAGGAAGTGGGAGAGGGAGCTGGGATTAGAGCCCAGGACACAGTCCAAAGCTGGGGCTCTTCCCACCTCACGTTAGTTGTGCAACTTGAAATTCCCTTCTCGTGCGTCATCCTGCAAGCTAATCCTTTAGTTTATTTTTACTGAGTTGAATCCGCATTGGCCTTGAGATTTTTGGCTCTGGAATCAGACTGCCCCGGTTCCAATCCTGGCTCCGCCAGTTACCACCTAAGGGGCTTTGGAGGGGCGACTCAACCTCTCGGTGCTTATTCTCCTTCATCCGGGAAAGGGATGATGCAAGCACCCACCTCACCCGCTTGTCATAAGATTAAGTGGGATTATACAAGTAGAGAATTTAAGAGAGGTCCCGGCACCTAGTACACGGTTCAGCAAATGCTGGTAATCATTACTATCTGTCTGCCTCTGCCTGCACTGTTCAGTCATAAGAAGAAATGGCCTAATGTTGACTATAAAACCCCTCAGCACTTCCACATGTAAAGATGGACGCATAATAACTGCTCTTAAAAAAGTTATCCATCGAGATGGCACTCAGAGATTCCTAAATCTAGTTTGTGATGCCTTTAGGACAGCACCCAGCTCAGACCAGTGACCATCTGAGGACAGAATCACCAGCACCTGAGCATCTCCAGCGGGAGGGAGGTCTGCCCCCAGCGTGCTTTGAAGCAGGAGGTGGATTTATTTTTTCTGTGTTGTATCACACTTAGAAGTTAAAAAGCAAGTCAATTCTAGAGACTCCGTCACCGGACAGAAGGCATTACCAGAAAAGACCCAAATTCTAGTGCGTGTGCCACACCCATCCAGTGGTGTAATGGCTGCATAATGTGGGCAAGTGCCTGCCCTTTGGGGACCCCTGGGCACAAGGCAGGGAGTCACCCTGCCCCTGGAGTAAATGAGGACAAAGAGGCCGCTGAGTCCGGAGTCCTTCGGGTTCTTCAGGACATGCTCCTCTAAGGCTGGCTCCCCATTAGAGCCGTCTCCCCATTTCAGAGGCGTGGGTTCAGCTGGGGAGGACCCGCAGGGCAGGCAGGAGAACAGCCAACAGACTGCGTGCGTGCAGGGCGCTGAAGAGAGGCGGCCCAGGGCAGGGTGGCCAGAGGTCAGGCGGCAGGCAGATTTAGCCGAGAGGGTCCTTCTGTGACAGCGGCAGAGCTGGGGCAGGGCAATTTTCTAACCATAAACAGAAACCCAAGAACCCCCAAACCACACACAGGCATGTGCAAGGATGAGAGTAGAACACAGAAGACACCGGGGCAGCATGCGGAGGACAGCTTCCCGGGGAGAGGAGCTGGGGCAGAAGGGAAGGGGGGTGTCTGCTGGCGTGCAGGGCTGCAGGGCCAGGTTTGGTGGGGCCAGACACTTTGACCATTTTGGAGGGGGGGGATCCTTATTAAGAAAAAGACTACAAATGCAAATTAGCTAGGGCCTTGAAAAGGGCTGGTGAGGGAGCCCAGTGCTAAGCTGCAGGGCTTCCCAGCAAAGTGGCCCCCACGCACCCCGCACCCCAGTGCTGGCTCATGCTCACACACCTGGTTTGCGCTTCCTTACCCCTCAGCACTACTTCTCTGTCCCTTCATGTGGTGCTTTGTGGGACCTGATTTTTTTTCCATGGCAGAGCATGGAAATTAGAGCCCTCACACCTTGGAACCAAATCCCTCCCTTCCTCAGGGAAATGGGTATTTGGATTTTGCACCACTCCCCAGATCCGGGCAATGAACTGCACCTACACCTTCACCATCACCACTGGGGGCTGGGCCCCTGCCCACTCCTGCACTTGCTGTGAGTAGCCCCACCTTCCACAGAAGGCATGGGGGGGGTGCCCTCCAAGCTGCCAGAAGGGGTGAAACCGCAGCTCCCCCCACCCCTGCCTGGCCCCTTGCATTCCAGTCCTGCGCCCACAGTTTGACCTTCTCTGTGGCTGGCTGCAGATGTGTTCTGCGTTACAGAAATAGCCTGGCTCCTGGGCCACTCAGCCCTCCCTCTCCTCCACTCAGAGACGCCCCCACCTCCCGGGCCCCAGGGGAGTCAGCAAGACCAGAGGGAAGTGCTTGTTCTCCATCGCCCTCCCACAGCCCCTCCCGGAGCAGAGCCAAGTGGGGCCTGTTTCCTCTGCGGCTCCTTCCACAGCTTCTGCTCCCTGTCTGCCATTACAGGGGTGGGGGGGAAGGAGGCTAAGGCCAAGGGGTGCAGCCCCATGGAAAGGTTCTACGATCCAACCCCTCACCGTGTCTCCTCTCCAGGGTTCTTCTGGATGAAGGGCAGCAGCCAGCCAGAAATGGTTTCACATGTCACATGCTGGGGCTCAAACCCATCTGCTCAAGCAAGGGGATAATTTCATAGTCACTGATGGGATCCGAGCCCTAAACAAGACAGTGACATCAGCCTTTCCCACGAACCCAAGATGTAAGGAGGGATGACAGATTCAATCACATCATGAATGAATGAACTTAGAAACAGTGACGAGATTTCCAACTATGAGACTTTCAGATGTGGACACACTGGTGACTGATGGAATAATAAAATCCTTATGCAGGCTTTACTGAAAGGACAGAGTTTTACTTATGGACAGGGGGGGTGCCTGAATGGTCCCCAACGCTCAGGTTCCATGCCCTTTCCACCCACGGGAATGGCAGCACCACCACAGCCAAGCTGTGGGCTCCTTCAGTCCCGATGCCGGATGGCCTGCCAGGCTCTGCCGGGCCCCACAGTCAGGCGGGAAGAGAGCTGAACGGTCAGGGTGGGTAAACTCCCCAAACCACACTCCTCTAGACCTGGGGGTCCAAGAAGGGCTAATGTGTGATAGGAAGTACCCACCCTTCTAGAAACCTTCCACCCCCGCTACCCACACAGTGACAGCAGTAATAACGCTGTTCCTAAAATCCGATGCCACTCTCCCAGTTACAGGGTAGCCACCCGACGCCAACTCAGCCAAAACCTCCCCCAGGGATGAGAACTGGGACTGAGAGAGAAGAGATCAGTCCAGGTGATGTGAACAGGAGGGAGCTGCCGGAGGCCATCTTTTCTACCCTGCAGACCAACACGAAGCCCAGAGGCCTCTCTGCCCTCAAAGGACTGACGCCAGCACACGGACCGCTGCCAACAGCAAGACCACCCTTGCTACGTTCAGCTTCTTATTCTGCTTTGCCTCCCCAACTCTGCAGAGGTGGTTGCCGTCAGGGAGGAGGAGGAAGAGGACCCCAGGGCCAGGAGCCCTGAGCAGCCTGGGGAGCTGGCATCAGGGAGGACAGGGGTGCCCTCAGGGGAGGGCCAGAGAAGGCAGGTAGGTTTGCTATAAGCTGGTTTAGGAAGGCTCCTGGGATGTTTAGGAGGGAGCTGGCAACAGGAGAGGCGGGGAGCCATACAGGGGAGCCCAGACCCCGGGGGAAGGTGACAGGTGAGCGCCACTGACGGGAGCTGACCAGCCACCAGCTGCAGGCTGTCAGTTTTCCAGGACAGCCACCGTCCAGGGGAGGAAAACGCCCTTACTCTCTCTCCTGTGCCCTCCAAAGCAGGTGTGGGTTTTTGCTTTGCTGCCTTAGAGCCTCACAGTCTCCTTAGACCAACGGGTCTGATTTGCCCTCAGGTCAGAAAAACCTACTTCCCTGGCACCAATTCCATGACCTAAGACTCCTTTAAGGATATTTTTTCCCCATCTGTTCTCTAGTTGGCCGGAGCAGATGTTTCTTATTCCTATGGCAACTACCCCACCACCCTTCCTAATGGGCATTCTCCTAGCCAAGGACACAGCACAGGCTGCTGTCCTGCCAGAGCTGCTGGCCCTTACGCTGCTCAGAGTTCATGGGTGGCAGGTTCCTCCCCATGCAGGGACACCATGGACACCTGTGCACCTGGATATGAAGAGTTCAAATCTTACCTGACCTAGAAATGACCCCAAATGGCCATCACCATCTGACAGAGCTTCGAAGGTAGCAGGAGGGAGGTTATCTACGCCATTGCCCAGGCAACAGGCCAATGTCCATCTTTCGAAGAAGTGTTAGAGAACATGGTGTATCTTCTGCAGATTGAATTAGCACTTCCTTTGAACTTGGTCGCATTACTAATGAAGACCAGTGAGCCCCCCTGATTGAATTCTCCTTTCAAGCTGCATATCAGTCTTACCCTTATCTGGATGGAGTTCGTGATCCTTCCAGACAGTCCTTCTCTCCAGATGGGCCCCCACTCAAGGCAAGACTTCTGCAGCCACGCAGTGAGTCGGGGCAGGAAGCACCGTGCATTTCGCTGGCTCTGCACGGGGTGGGCGGGTGTTTCCACAGCAGCTGATGCTCCTCTCACTAAACCAAACTTGACCCCATTTGTTCTTGGCTCTCAAAGCCCCCATGAAGCCACATGGATTCCTCTTGTAAGCCACAAAGTTGACTGAACTGTATCTTCCTCTCTTCCGAGCCTTTAGCCTACTGGAATCCCAGAAGTCATTGTATAAAAAGAACAAGCCAACAAATAAACCCTATCAGATGAGCGGAAAATGCTTCCCTCATCAGGGAAGACACCAAGGTCGGGGCTCCCCTGCCCCCAGTCTAGAGGGGTAAAGGCTGCCGCACCTCAAAGGAAAGCCTGGCTCTGGTGGAGGAAGGACCCGAATTGGCATCAAATTGGCATCAGAGCTCAGCTCAGTGATTGGAGTCATGTTTATGGGCTGGGCAACACTGGGCAAGTCACTGACCCTCTCTGAGCCCTGGCTTCCTCATCCGTAAAATGGGAATGCTAACTCCACCGGACAGGATTATATGAGGCCGGACAGAACACAGTGCCTTAAGAGCATTCCAGATCCAAGGAAAGGGCTGTCCCATCTCAGGGGCAGCAGGACCCGACCTGATTGAATCTAGTTAGCCGCAAGGCATGACCCAAACTGGCTGGCACTCTTTAGAGCCTTTATCCCATGTCATTGACCCTTCAGATAAGTCTTGCTGCAGAAATAGGAATATGCTTGATTCGGGAACTGCTCCGGACTCTGTTGGGGGGCTTGTGTAATACACAGAAGGTGCACCATGCTGTGATTCGGAAATCCACAGGCCTCGGGTTGCAGAAGAAGAGCTGTGGTGCTTCCCATGCACTCCTGTGGTCCCTGAAGACAGACACTGCAGGAGAGCCGCCAGACCTACTTAAACTAAAGGAGCAGACAGCCACTGCAAGCCCTTGCTTCCTCACGACCTAGGTCTCTCCTGGCTCCCTGGAACACCAGCCGAGTGAGGCAGGGGAGGAGAACCAAAGACCGGCCCATAGGCCATTAAGAATCTGCTGCTTTTCCACCAGAACACAGCCGGCAGAGACAGTTGTTGTTATTTGGTTGGACTTCAGGCATAGACATGCCTTAATATTCCAAACATGCCTCCCCACCTCGCTGGGCTTCCAGCCCTCTCTCCACCTTCCCACCGCACAGCCTCATCTGTGCCACCCACTCCCCGGAGCCATTCCCAGGGGGAGGAATGACTCAGCCTCCGGGAACACTAAGGGTCAAGGGGGCCAAACTGTGGAGGGAATCGGGCTGAAGGAGGGAAACCACCCTGAGTGTGACGGAGATAACGACGGGAGCAGGGGCGCGAACCACCCCCACCACCGCAGCCAGCACACAGGGGAACAGGTTTGGTGTGTTTCTCCCAATGCTGTTTCATGGCCCCAGGAGGCTTTTAAAACGGGAAACCAGTCCTGACCACTAACTGAGCAACTGCTGTTCTCAGATCTCTTGACTCCAGCTATACATTTTATGGACTCGCTGATGATTGGTAGGGACTTGACCTGTGCCAAGAACAACTGTCCAAGAGGGCTTCTCAGTTCTGCCTCAGATCTGCTGCCTTGAGAATACCTGCTGCATCTTGTCCCCTGCAGCCACTTCCCAACAGACACACAGTCCGCGGACTGCAGACAGCAGTTCTGAGAGGCAGCAGACTCCCCTGCTCTTGTCTACCTGAGGGTCTGGACGAGGCCCTGCTGTCTATCAAACAGAGAACAGAGGCACACAGACTTCAATAGGATGGTGGCAATCCAGTTCAACTCCTTCATTTTACAGAGGAGTAATCTGAGGCCCAGAGAGGGACTGAGGTGCCCAGGACCACACAACCAGGTGAAGATAAAGGTGGCCCTGGAGTCCAGAGACTGCTTCCCATGTATCACATGCAAGGATGGAGACATCTTTAAGGCCCCTGTTAAGTTCCTGTTCACTTTTACAGCCAGGAAAAGCCATGCAGAATGGTTAACACTTGCTGCCCTTTGGGCTCGAACATCTCAGAAGAGACCCTCATCTCTGAGAATCTGGCTGTACTCTGACTCTAGGTCCCAAACTCATCCAAAGTTAGGACAAAATCCCCATTAAAGTCCCCTTGGGGAGACCCACTGTCGCTGGTGATCAGAGATGGGCTGAGAGAACCGCTGCCTTCTCACCATCACTCACCTGCCCCGAATGGGGCCCCGAGGTGGAGCCACCAGGTGGCCTGTGTAGAGGACCCTGTGCAGAAGCTCCTCAGGTGGCTGAGATCTTTAATTTTCACTTCTGAACCCTTTTTCACTTTGTCTTTCCCCTTCGGCTGTTTGGATAGGTCTGCAGTGTCTATCATCAGTGACAGGTTTGGTCTCTTCCATAACGGTGTTCAGGGCCCATAGCACAACACGGACCAGCTATTACCCAGAGACCTTTTGGGGAGAAGTTCGCGTACCTGGCCTCAGTCTCCCAGTTCAGTGCTTAAGGCTCTCGTTTCCTTTTGCAGTTTGTCTTACTTCTTTCTCTGCCCCAGGAAAGCTTAAGGTGAACCCCTAGAGTTAACAACCTAAGTCAAACCTCAACTGCTTTCCTAAGCTAGGAGGGCTCTTGTTTCAGAACATGACAACGGGGTAGAAAATCCAAGCAAAACTTTTCCCCTGTAAAGGAGCTCCCGGGCATCTGCTTTCAGAGAAAGAGTCCTAGAATGAATATCAAAAAAAGCATCTACTTCAAGTTCCAGGGTGATTTCAAACTGATTTTGCCCTGAACGCTTTCTCTCCTCCAAGTCTGCGCACATGGGCACACGCAATCACGTGTCTCAGTCTGGCAGCTGGGGCCGCCTGGGGATTCCCACACATTTGTAGCTATTCCAGGCCTCACTCCTCAGAAGGCAGAAGACTCAGACACTTGAACGCCTCCAGGAGCCTCCAGATTTAGAAAAGTTCCAGTTGATATTGCCGAGGGCTCAAGAAGATCCACCATTTCAAAATCTGAGAACAAGATTTTTAAATACCCTTGACTCTTGACCATCTAGTTAGAAAGGTGTTTCCAAGTAAACACTGACTCCAAGATCCCAAATATAAAATATACCTCATGCAGCTCCAATAATCCAACCCATAAAATCCCCTCCATCTTTTTCCAAAAGATGACTGTACACATAGGAACTCCCCAAACCTGATCCCAGAGCCCCTCAGAGAAGGAAGCTTCCGACTCTCAAAGGGGAAGAGAAAGAGAGCAGATTTCTTTGCCAGTGGCCTTGTCTGGAAGGTAGGAACCTCTCACTGCTTAAAAATGAGGAAACCAGAACCCCATGGGAGTTCAAACGGCCCGCGGATCCGCAGGGAAAGAACAGCGGTGACAGGAACAGACCCAATTCCAGGCGTCTGCCCCAAAGAGCCCTTATCAGAAAGATTCTATCTGTTTGGAGAAGGTTCTGCCTGGAGGCAAGGTTTGGGGATTTCATGAACCAGTTATTTTCAAAAAGTGAAATTTAAGGAACCACTACAAGGTTACCTCCTTTTATTTTGCCAAATAAGGACATTTTAAGAGCCCAACTACCATCCACTCTCACCATCAGCTCATGAAAAGAAGAAGAAAGCCATAACCTCAGAATAAATACATGAGCCTATATCCTTTCCCCAAAAGAAATCCTTTAAACTCAATACATTTTGCTTTCTTTAAAAAGAAATTCAGTTTCCCCTGTTTTTCCCATTTCACCTCAGACTGGCAGAAACTCTGCCAGCAACCAAAATTTGATAATCACAGGCTTAATGGCGATTTTATGTCCCTTTTAGCTTAGGCCTAAAAATTAAGAGAAAGGATCCTAAGCTTTGGGGGTTCGGACATTTGTAGGAAACCTGAGTTGCACAAGTGTGGAAGGGAGGGGGAAGTCCACAAGCATACATACTATTCTTTGCTTACGTGAATGCACTCTTGTCAACTCCAAAGAACTGAGCAAATGCGGGCTGTTACTTCATAAATCCCGTGTTCCGTGAGCATCTCTCCACGTGGAGCCTCCCAAGTTCCTATGAGCCCCCTGAATTTTACAGTCCCCTTGCCCATTTGGATAATCCGAGAGAAGGGGGAGGAAGACAACATGCCCCAAGTCAAGAACTATCTGAGAAAGGCAGCCTCCGGGGTGTGGCGAAGAGCATCAAATCGGCAATATGACAGGCACAGACCCACTGACATCATTTCAGTCACACCAGGAGGAACCAGAGAGGCCTGATTTCATTCCAGCGAGCGGTTGTTCCGCTCTGCCTTCCAGAGATCATTGCCTCTTGTTCGTTATTCTGACGGAGAAAGTGTGGGGGACCAAGAGGTACAAGAGACACATGGAAAAGGTACTGGATGAGGAGTTCCCTCCTGACCCTGATCCTCCTACTGACTAACCATGCGTCCTTTCCACCTCTGGGCTCCAGTTCCCTCTTCCATGTGGCAGGAATAACCCCCCCTCTGCCTGCCTTAGAGGAGTGCGGCTAGACTGTGAGCTCCTTGAAGGCAGAAGCAGGTCTTAACAGTGTCTAAGTACTCAACGCCTAATACAGTACCTAGGAGAGAACAGGGGCTGGTAAACACCTGCCCAGCTGAGCCAGGATTGAGCATATGCACGTGCGCTCCAAGCTGGAAAGCGCCATACAACTGAACAAAGGAAGGGTTATTATTATCTGTTGGCCCAAACGATGTATCACAGTATCTATAAAATATAAAAGAAACTGGAATTCTATTCAGAAGTAGCTGTGATGTAAATAACAAATAAATTTTTTAAATGCCCATAGTTTCAAAAATAACCAGACTGTAAACCTATTAATTATATTGCCTAACAAATGGCTGTGTGATTGCTTCCCAGATTCAACTGCACTATACAATTTTCTTATGCTGAAAATGTGTTCTTACTGCACTGTGCCCAGCCTACATCGCCTCTCATCCATCCGTCTCGTTTTATTCAGAAGTCAGTGGGCGACCTTTGGTTCACGCACCTATTTGGGGTCAATGTCTGTCCTGAGAGTCGCAGTCCAGGGGCTGGCTGCCTCTTTGGGATGTGCCGGAGCTTAGGGCCCCCATCCCTCTCCTAACCTTTCCATCCACCCCATGTTCTGCCTCCAGCTCACCCCACATACTCCTCTTCCAATGCTTATCTTACCACCCAAATCTGCTTTTCAAAAGTCACCTCCAGCCCCTTGCATTCCAGCCCCTGGTCTAGCCACTCCTGCCAGACTCTGCCTCAGAGGCGTGCTGCCCTCTAGGCAGGGCTGCACAGATAGGTTTTGGCAGCTGGTCTAGGCTGCCTGCCCACTAGCCCCTGTACGAGGCAGATTGCTGATCTGTGCTCTGGCCACGGAGAAACACCATGCAGATCCTGGGATGACAGAGCCACATTTAGCAGTCTTACTCACCACCCACCCATCACTTCCCCACCCAATTTCTGCTTTCAGACAGAGTGCCGAGCACCCCCTCCCCCACAACCACTCCACCCTAGGCTTTGGCCTCCGTCCTGCCCAATTCTGAGGCACTGAAAGAAAGTCCTTCTGGCACTTGCCTCTCACAGCTTTGATCTCTTCAGGCTGGTTAGAACTAATTCCACATGGAGACCGGGCTGGAATCCATGCTGGTCACACCTTCCCGCCACACAGCCAGCCGGAGGACTTACAGTCAGCTTTATCGGGAGTGTTTCTGAGTGCCTGCGCAAACCAGGCTTCAGGGGCATCAGTTCTCTGGACACGCATCTCCAGCACAGACCCACGTCCGTAATTTCCCTCTGCAGCCTCCTGCCTCCAACCAAGGAAACACCCCTTTTCTAGAAGTCAGAAATTTCCCCTGACTTTTTGATGGGACACCACCCCCTCCCCCAAGGAAGATGGACATTCACAGCACACTGTTAGGAGAGAGAGAGGGGACAGATGAAAGGGAGGGGAAGTAAAGGAAGATATGCCTCCCAAATGTAATGGAAGTGCCCCACCACATGCACTTCCTCCCTTCGTCCCTCCCACCTCCCTCCCATCCCTCTTACGGTGAGTTATTCCTCTTTGCCCAACACGTGCGTGTCCTTCTCCTGTCCTCTCCACTGAAGTTTGGGGAGCCCCAGTTCTCTTTAGCCCAGATCCCCAGGACCCCGGATTTTACCTGCCATACTGGAAGTCAGGACCCAACTGCAAGATGCAGACTGCTGATTGAGAAGAAAGGAAATAATCCTCCAGATCTGAGAAAATTGCCAAGGGTGGCCGATGCTGAGATGGGAGACAACAGGGAGAGAGCCAAGGACTCCAGAATTTCCCAGCCTTCAAAGCAGGCTCTCGTGTCAGCTCTCTCCCTGCTCCAGCACAGACTGAAAACTGGGGGAAAGCCTCCCGATAAAACAGGGTCTGAAATCTGAAACTACAGGTTGGCTGAGTCCTGTATAAACACTCACACCCCCAGCTCCCGGGGTCTGATGGCTTACCCGCCCTGCTCCCCCCGTCGCCACCCCGCCTGCAATCGGGTAATATCAGACAGCCCTCTAGCTGCAGCGTCTCTCCGGAAACCCAGCGAGGGAGCGGTGCTGGCGCACAGTGGCGGGGGAGACCTGCCTCGCGCTGTCCCCCGCCCTAAAGCAGTTCAAGTTCAGGTGCTTAAGTGGACAGGGTCATGGCAGTAAGGTGATGGGCAAGTTCCCAGTTTAGGAGCAGAGATTTCTAGACTCTTCCTCCACATTTAGGAATAACATTCTCCTAAGGATCAGATTCCAGATAACTGATCTGGTGTATGCTCATCGCTGGACTCACCTTCCTCTCCTTTCCTAGTTTTCTGCATCTGGTTCTTCCAGGCCATTGCTTTCCCTTATTTTTCACCTGGAATCAAATCAGGCCAGGTGAGAGTGGGAAGGGAAATCATGGCAAATACTGCCTCATTGTGCAGAGGAAGATGAAATGGCTTGTCAAAGCTGGGAGGCACCCCGCAGCCCAATTTGACATCTTGGGTGGTAGAACAGAAAGAGAAGTCTTTAAAAGTCAGACGGAATCACACTTGAATACAACCAGATACCCACTGGAATCACTGATTGTGAGAAATATCACTTAACTTCTCTGGGCCTCAATTTCCTCCTTTGCAAAGGAGACAAACCACACTACCTGAGAGAGTAACAATGAAATAAGGTAACAAATGTAAGCAGTAGGCACCGGTAGGTGCCCAGGAAGACCCACTGCCCTCCCCACTCTGCTCACCAGTGCACCCTACCTTTTATCAGCTTACTTCTGACTCAAAAAGGTAACTCTAAATTGCCTGTAATATTCATTGTTTCTTCAGGTTGTTGGTTTAATGTTGCTTGTTTACCGTCTTTACATCAATCTGATTATTAACATTCCTAGTTTACTTTGAAAAGAGCTCAGAATGCAATGCTTCGTTCCTACAAAGGGAAATCTTTGATCTAGAGGCCAAAGTTACAAATTCGCACTGCAGACCTCCCTGGCAGAAGTCTCTCATCACAGCCTCCAGGCTCCAAGCTTCAGTCCTGTGAGCCCAACTACCTTTGAGCACTTCCCCATGGGAAGCTAGTTTTCACCTTGAACTCAAAATGTAGAAAATCAAATTAAATTTACCACCCACTGACTAACTAACTATATTATAGTGTTTAAATGCAACAATCTCTAAGACACAGCACATGAAGATCATGACGGGCAGAGCGATTAACTTAGGGTGCTAGTATTTGGGTTAAGAGATGAACTTTAACTCTCTATATGATTGTATTTGCCTAGAGCAGGGGTCTTTTTATTTGAAGGGTTAGATAGCAAATATTTTTAGCTTCAGAGGCCATATAGTCTCTGTTGCAAACACTGGATTCTGCCTTTGTTTTACAAAAGCAGCCACAGACAATATGTAAACAAATGAGCATAAGCAAATGAGCATAAACAAATAAGCATAAAGAACAAGCATAAATGAATTAGCATAAATGAGCAGCATGGCTGTGTTTCAATGGAACTCTGCTTGTGAACACCAAAACTTGAATTTCATCTAATTGTAATGCATCACAAAGTACTCTTCCTTTATTTTTTTCAGTCATTTAAAATATAAACACAATCTTTGGCTCTTGTATTGTACAAAGTTAGGTGGTGGGCTGGATTTGCACACAAGTAGCTTAGATGGACTGCAAGCATCTCAGAAAGGACATGGCAGACCCTGGATCAGTGATTACCACCAAGGAGGTAGCTGGAGTCCATCTGAGATGGGGCAGGAGGGAAACTTTTCATTAAAGGCTATTCTGTATCATTTGAATACTGTTAACTATGCATATTAAAAGCAGCCAAATATTAATGGGCTCCTCCTTGTCTAGCTTGGATTACTACTTAGTCTATAGGCACAGACCTGACCATCTACATTTGCCCTCTTACAGCACTAAATTATGTTTTCTACCTTTATCTTGCATCTACCTACCACTTTAGCATTTTATTTAAAAAAATAAAATAAAATAAGGGAGAAATGTAGGATTCACATATAAATCAAGTATAAAAATCAAACGAATAATCATATCTGACTTGATTGTTTATAGTTCATGATGTGTGATCAAAACCGAAAGTTTCTGTGATGACTGCCCTTGCACTGTTCACCATGTAAGAACTTATTCACTATGTAAGAACTTGTTCACCATATAAGAACTTGTTCGTTATGCTTCAGAAGATTGGAGACTGTTGAGAATTAGGCTTGGGGTTGATTAATGATTGTGCACTGAGTCCCTTATACAGAATTTTATTGCTGTGAATAACCATTTGATCAATAAATATGAGAAATGCCCCCTCAAAAAAAAAAAATTAATGGGCTCCTTATCTAAGTTCTATTCTATTAATGTCAGTGTTAACTGTCCTAGTCAAACTGGCTTCTAACTGCCAGGTCAATTTTGACTCTCTCTCCCACCCCAGTCTCTCCCAACAGCAATCAGTGCCCAAAACCCACTGCCTCAGTTTACCGAAGCACCTCAGCCCACCACTAGCCATTCATTCCTCTCCCTACTTCTGTCTTTCCCACTCAGCTGTCATTTCATATGGCCTTTAACTGACTTTTTACTTGAGTGATGCTTATCTTCAAAAGAGAGGCTGAAGCTTTTCAAGGACTGGGACTATTTGTTACAATTCCTTACCCTCCCCCTTAGCTCCAGCACCAGTGCCTCACACCGAAGCAGGAACGCCATAAACAGTTGCTTGATTATTCATCTCCCATCCTGCTGGAGATGGTTTGGAATAGATGGAAAAGATCCACCCAGAATAGAAGCTGGTTCTGAGACGCGCAGCAGGGAAGAGCGCACACGCGCTCAAAGCCTCTGATCAGCGAGGAACACTCAGGGAGAGGAAAGGTGTTGGTCCAAATAAAAGCGGCTGCGCTTTGGAGAAGCAAGGCTGGAGACCCCAGGGCAATTTCCCCCAATTCCATCTCTCAGGCATCAGCCTCGTAGGGTAGGGAATCCTCTGATCCTCAGCTGGGGAATTCTGGCGACCCCAAAACCTTAGGAGCTCTCAGCACTCAGAAGTCTGCCCTCCCACCCAGTGCAGGAAAGGCCTCCCTAGCGCCTGGCGAAGAGGAACAGGCCACCTGAACTCCTGCAGAGATGCTCCCTACTATTGAAGGCAGCCTGTCCCACAGTTGAGGACTGTTAAACATGCTTTTCTGCTGCCACTGATTGTTTCCAGTTCTGGAACCAAACAGATAAAAACTTCCTGAGTGGCTAAGAAAAAGCTAATGATAACTGCCAAATAAAATAGAGCTTTCAAATATTTCTTCCTTCCAAGAGGTTCAAAGGGTTTTTAAAGACACAAAATCATGGACTCTTTGGAACTCGAAATAGCTTTACTCAAAAATATTTACTGCATGAAACTGAATATAGTCCCTTTTCCTGCGTCCTGGCATTCAGGTTATGCTGAAAAAGGAGTTGTTTTATCTTTGTTACAGGCAACTTCACAATCACACATAGCAATGTGGGTCCTCAATTCCCATTTTACACAGCAGAGAATTCATGACTGGGGGAGTCAGCAAACCTGCCTGAAGTCCCACAGCTAGTAAGTGGTAACGCCAAAATGCAAAGGGAGGGCTAGCCAGCATCAAAATTCAGTTTTTTTCCTGTAGTCCAGTTTTCATGACAGTAAATCACTCTGCCAGCCTCACCCTGTCTCTGAAATGGGCAGAAATGATTTCCGTCATTTCCATCAGAAACACAGAAGGCATCAACAGCGTTCGACAGTCTTGCAATCCCTCACCGGACTCTGTTCTCTCGGCGCATTCAGGTCTTCCTGGGGTGGTGGAAATGAGACCAAAGACATCCGTAGCCAGGATACCAGTGTCCCAAAGACACCCGAGGGCAAAGTGCCATCTCTCCAGCTCACACGGTGCAGCACGGCCTGTGCCATCCTGCAGCCAGCCTTTGCGGGGCCCTGGCTCCAGGCCTCCCAGTGGGACTGTGGTGTTCAGAAACCCATGAAGCATGGCATTGTTTGGGCAACACAAACACAACGTTTTGTGCCGCCTTCCCTCTGCGGCACTGCTTTTGGTAAATATTTGGCAGGTTCACCCAAGAGGGGGCTGGGGCCTCTCTGCCCCATTTCCAACAACCCAGTTCTAGGAAGACAGGCTGGAGTGCTGGCGTGGAAGAGTCACGTGCACTGAGCCCAGCCACTCACATTATCAGCAGAAAATTACCGGCATCTTTATGCCTCTGGGACACCCTCTGAGCAGCTCTGTTTGTGGCCTGGCTCTTGGCCCGTTATTGAAACTCAGCTTCAAATGCCAGAATGGCTCCTGATGGTGCGGTTGGGGTTCACTGTGCTCTGAGATGCTCTCCATGCAGTCGCCAGAACTCCCCACCTGGCTCTCCTCCCAAGCTCACCTGCAGGTACCCAGAAAAGCATGTGGTCGCTCTGAGCGCTTCCTCCGGAAATACACACATTCCTGGGTTCATCAGGCCTCAGTGGCTACACGGAACAGGGGACGACCCTCCCCCTTTCTCAAGTGGGCAAACCGCAGCTGGGAGTTTAAGGCTCACGTAGGATGTTAATACTGGAGACAGAATAGCCCCCGAGCCCAATGCCTCTCTTCTCAGTCCCTGAAGAGGAAACGCCCACTCTCTCTGAGAGCATGTAGCCTGTATTGGCCCAAGGAAATCCCATGCTCTACCTCCCCATTCTCAGGTAGCTGTCCCTGAGACGGTCACCTGGCAATCTGAAGCTTCCCCCCCTTTATCTGTCATCACCCGGGGAGACGCGGTCATTAGCAGAGAGCACTATGTAGCTGTCTAATTAGGTAATCCGCAGCAAACGCAAAAACCTGTTCCAGCCACCCCACAGACCATCCACCTGGGGATCCTCTTACAGGCAACTCTCTCCCGCCGAGCTTCCTGGAAAGGTCCCTATTGTTTGCCTAGAACACAGAAAAGTGTCCGATTCTGCCCTCCCACTTATCTGCTGGCACTGACTCCCCAGCCGCCGTACAACCTCAGGGGGTGCCATTCACAACCAGCAGAGTGTGGATGGTGTCCCCAGAACTGCGGGGCACAGCAGCCCCAGGTGGGTGGGCAAGGGCAGGCCCTGAGGTGGGAGGGACAGGGTCTTCTGAGAGGATGTCCACCTACCTGGCCTCTTCACGTGTCCCTGAGCTATATCCCACCGTGCTGACATTTTGGGGTCAGGGCACAGGAAGCAGAGAGCCCTCGGGCAGGTTGGCAGGACATGTCAGAGGTGGACATGGGCGGCATGTGTGGTTCAGCCACACTCCTCCCACCTGTGTCTCTGAGTCCTGTCTCCTGGCTGCACTGGACGCTCACCTGTTCCTGGTTCACCCTTTAAATGGAATGTTCCACTTGCCCTGGGAGCCCAGGGGGAGAAATTCCCTGTTTGAGAAAGTTTGTGTTTGCAGAGCCGGGAGTCTCGGGGCTCCCATCAGATGCCACTGCCCATGCCAGGTGGAGGGAACTGGGCAAGGGCAGCCACGGAGGAGGACCCTCGCAGGGCAAGGCAGACAGGAAGTTGTGCCCACTCCCCCCAGCCTAGGGACAGTCAGAGCAGGAGACTGGAAGGGAACAGACACCTGCTGCCTCTGTGGCTCCCGGCAGATGCCCCCTCAGGTGGTAGAAGGGCAGCCCAACAAGCTGGGGTAAGAAACAGTGAGGCCCCCCCTTAACCTCTTCTTCTGTACCCTTCCCCAAATCATATCTTGTCTTTTTCTAGGCCTTTACCTCCTGGCTCAGAGAGCTGTCAGCCTCATCTCTTTTACCTTCATTATGGAGCAGGCGGGTAGAGGTGCCTGTAGCAGGGCCCACAAGCTTTTCAAAGGGAGAGTGCATGTGCCCGGAGTGGGGGTGGGCAGGGCGGACAGCACCTCGGGAACAAATCCAAGGCCTCTGATTCCAGGGGGCTCCACTTACCCCGCGCCCGCGCCCCTGGCGGTGGACATCCGTACCTGTACCAAGTCCTGGCACCTGTGCCAACGCAGGCCTCAGGGCTCTCACGTGCCCCACGGCTCTGCCAGCTTGGCCCAGAGCCCTGGCACACCGAGACATGTGGGTTCTCTGACAGAATGTGAGAACCACTTTCCTTCCAGTCGCTGGGCCCTGTCCAGCTGTTTTCCAACTCCTATGAGACAAATTGGATTTTGTTTACAGAAGGAAAGATGTAGGCTAGACGTGAAGAAGCACTTGGAACTGGAGATAAGAGGAAGTCCAGGACTCTGCCTTTGTGCTTAAAAAATGCAGCCTGTTCCCTTCTGTAGGGTGTGGCCTAACACCTGTTCTCATCACGTTAACTCTCCTCAGAGATGTGCAGGGACTCTCCCTCCGCTGCCCGCTGCCCGAAGGCCTAACTCCTTGTCTTGGCCTCCAGACCCTGCAGTGCGGCTTCCGAATGTCTCCTTCCATTGCTCCACGTGTAAATTTTCTAATCTGGCCAGAGGTTTTCAAGATCTCTCCGGAAGGCCTTTGGCATCCCTGCGTGTGGCCATCCCCACCTCTCCTACAAGACGTCCCATCCTCTCCGGGCACCAGGGCAAGCTAGCCTTTAAGGTGGTGGATCTCAGCCAAACTGATTATCTGACAACCTGAGGAAACTCCCTAAAAAAAAACAATTCCCAGATTCCATCCTAGGTGCATGTAGAATCCCAGCCTCCCGGGGGAGGCAGGTGGACCGTGCTCGAAGGCTGCGCTCAGACACCACCTCTCCCAGAAAGCCTCTGTTTAACCCTGGCCCACAGACAGCCCCCTCCCGCAGAAGCGTAAGGGCGTGTACTGGTCATGCTGTCCACAGACAAGGCCTACTTAGACAGGGCCAAGTCCTGGACAGGGCCAGGGACTGAGCTGAGGAGGGGTTTGTGCACTCGAGGGGCCCCCAGGCTGGCGACTGGACCCAGATGAAAAAGCCCAAGAAGCCAGCCTCTGATGAAAGGCAGCCTGTGGTGGGGGCAGTGTGATGGTGGGGCAGCAGCAGCTTCTGAGAGGCCGAGAGTGGGCATTCCAGAGAGGGAGCCACAGGAAAAAGGCGGGAGAAGACTGGCCCCTTGGCTGGGTCAGGGGTCATGCTGGGAGGCAAGAATAACTAAGAAGGAACATTCACTGTGTGTTTACTATGGGCTCTGCTGGAACTGCTGTCCATCGATTATGATCTCTTTTACCCTCAGAACTGAAGCTGGAAGAGAATTTGGGGGCCAGTCCGTGGAGTCCCACCAGGCACCAAGTGGTGCCTGCTCAATAAATCTTTTCTTATTAATCAGTTGATAAAATGATCTTTGAAGGCTCACTCTCAAGCAGGTGGAAGCCAGGAGCCTTCAGGAGCAAATGACAGCTTGGAAAGAAACTTTCTTAACTTTTTAAACTATTCTCAGCAGCCCAGGGACTGACGCAGGGAGGAGAGGCTTGGGCCGGGGGAGGGCCTGGCTCTCCTGACACAGGATGTGAGAGTGGGTGTGACAGCTCTGCCGGTCCCCACAGGAAACCCAAGCCAGACTTGGGGAGACAGCTGCCCTGAATGACAGGTGCTGGCTGCTCCGATTAGGGACACAAGAGAAACGTTCTCCATGGGCCAGGCTAGGGGCACCCAACCTCCCTAGCAGGCCCTTGTCCCAAATGCCAGTTCGGGACTGGTGGGGAGGGTTCCCTCAGCACATCCCAGAGCTGGCGGAGCCTCCTGAGCTGACCTTGTCTTTTGTCCTGCTCCAGAGGCGCAGCCCCTTAGCTGAGCCATTCCAGAGACATGGAGGTCCCTTCTAATAGGTCACAGCTTCGTTCGGGTGCCACCTTCTCTAGCCTCCCAGTCTTCGGGTTAACCTTCATCTGGCTGGCTGCAATGCAAACCCCTTCCCCATGGGGAACTCAATACAGTGTCCACCTCATAAGGCTATTGTGAGGATCATATTAGTTAATGTGCATTAAGTATTTGGGAAAGCACTTGGCACAAGTGTATATATTTATGTATACATCTGAGCACGTATGTGCGTGCACACACATGAATGCATATATTCTTGCTTATGAGGTAAATGTCTTTCTGACATATGGAGAAGACAACTGAAAGCCACTGCCGTGGGGGAGCTCAGAAGTGTCTCTCCAAGGACCGGGCATGCTTAGAGTCCAGTCCCAGGCCTCGGAGGCTGCACGGGTGTTTTATGTCTAGCTTTAGGGACAGAGGCATAGGTGACATGAGATACACACATGGCTGGGCAGAGTGGTGACAAGCGTCTGAAGACACTATGCTAAGTGCTTTCCAAATCAGCTCAGTTAATCCCATGGGGTAGGTCCTACTACCCCCGTTTCACAGGGGAGGAAGTTAAACTGTCACACAGCTAGTCAGTTGCGGAGCCAGGATTCGAACTCTGCCTCCCAAGTCTGGACTTTTAATCATTACACTGCACTGTCTGTTTCATTTCAATGCCACCCTCTCACCTGGGACAGGGAAGCCAGACCTAAGAGGGCTCTGCCACTGAGAAGGTGGCTCTGTTTGAGAGAGGGATGGCTTCATTTGCACACACTTCAAAACTTAATTTCATTTTCAAAACAATTAAATTTTCAAATGGCTTGAATTCAGGAAACAGCACGTCTGGGTCCTATCAGAGTCCAGAGAGTTCTACAATAGTAGTTGGAGGTATAAACTCAGTTAGCAAGGCTAATTACCACTTGATGCTTTAGGTCCCTGATTAATCTGAGTGGTAGAAACTTGACTAGAAGATACTAAATGCCCCCACATCTTTTATTCCAGAAGAGCCAGGATCTTTCTGATCATGTCTCATTTAATCTTCTCCAGGGCCCAGAGATGCCAGAAGGGGCCGGATGTGGCAGCCTCCCGGCCCTGAGAGGCTCAGCCTTGCCGGAGGTCACTCACTCTGTGTGAGCAAGCACACACTCTTCTGGAAGATGGGAAGGTGAGTGGAGCCCATCCCCGAGGCCCAGCCACCTGGCTCTCTCAGCCTGCCCTCATTTTCTTCCCACCTTGACTTGGATGAGCATTTCCCCCCAAAACAAGGCCCCCATTTTATTCCTGGAACCAACTGTAGGTTTCATCGAGCCCAGCTGATACTTTGGACATGAAGAAAGAGGAGAGAAGAAAGAAGACGGCGCGGGCCGCACCTGCGGGATAAGCCTCCTTCCCCAGAGCTGCCCACAGCCCCGCCTCACCTGCCACAGAGGACCCGGAACACGGGCAAGAGGAGGGGCAGGCTTTCCCCACTGCGAGTCCACGGGCCGCTTCCTCCGAGATCCCCGGCTAACGTCCCCTCACACGAGGCAAGGCCCATGATTTCTGTCTGTCTTTCATTCTGTGGTAAGCCGCAAACACTAACGACAAGTGGGGAAACTGAGTCCAGAGAGGGGCAGGGATGCACTCCTGGCCACAGACTTTGTGAATACAAGTGAGGACAGATCTCAGGTATGGCCACACCCAACCAGCGTCTCTATGGCGATGACCCGCCTACATACGGGTCCCCCCTGCCCAGCACTCCGAGTTCCCTGGGAGCAGCGAGCCAGTCTTACTCATCTTTGCATTCTTGGTATCTGGCATACAGTGATTTCTCAATAAATGTCTGGAAAAGAAAGGGGGCAAAGGCAGGGAAAGTGGGATGGATAGAGAGGGGGCAGAGAGAGAAGGGGGCAGGAAGGGGGGTGAGGGGGGTGCGGGAGGGCGAGCAGGTGCCAGGAGACAGTGGCCCCCGAAAGCCCCTGGAATCAGACCAGAGCGCAGAGCCCTCTGCTGGCCTAGGTCTAAATGGGCGTCGTGGAAACAGGCTGCTGTCCCCAGTGTCCATGCAGGACATAAATGAGGACACTTTTTAAGGTGCCCGCCTTTCAGCTACCAAGGTGACCAGGCAGTTCCTGGGCCGCCAGACCCTGCTGCCCCTCGTCCTCCCGCCCTTCTTGCCTTCCCACATCACCGGTGAGCACAGCCAGCTGCCTCTTCTCCTTGCGGTGCTCCACGGCCTCCTTGCGCCTGTCCTGGACGATGGGGATGGATTAGGAGAATGGGGACCTGCAAGATCAGCTGGGGAGACCCCTCCCTGGAACCCCAACCTGAGACAGGGCGGGCTCTAGGGGGTGCTTCTCGAGTGAGAAGCTGGTGCCAGAAGGAACCTGAGGAAGAAGCCAAACGTGCCTCCATTTAGATCCAGCCCACGCCCAAGCCCTGCCTCCCTGGGGGCTGGGAGGGATGCAGAGAGGAGCGGCTGCCATGGGAAGGGGCTCCTGAACAGGTCTGGTCCCTGCACCACTCAGGGAAACCACACGAGACGGGGACTTAACAAGCCAGGCTTCCTCCGGGATTTCCCTGCGGTGAAGGGAGAGGGAGCCTTCTGTCCAGACTGGACCCTGGTGGGGCCAGCGTCCTCTTTCCTGGAAAGTACCAGGTCCCCTGCCCCTTCCTATATGGTCCATTGTCAGGCACTCGCTCCACACGTGTTTGTGGAGACCTACTATGTGCAGGGCCTGCTGGCTCTGGGGGCAAACTCTTCTAGATTCCTGGAATAGGTGGGGGTAGGATGAGGAGGGCAGAGGAGGCTCTTGGCCTTCTCCAAATGCTCCAGAACAATGCCCTTACACTCTGCAAACCCTGCCCCGAATCTCTTCTGAAAAACAAGTCCTCAATCCAAATCTGGCACATGCCAGGCAGCTAGGCACATGGAATTGAAGCAGGAAGCTATTCCAGGGGATCTTGTGGCTTCTCCTTTGTGCCAAAGAACTGAGAGGGGGAGGGGGCCCCAGGCTGCAGCACACTGGGCTCTCTGAATGGACAAGGCTGCTGCTGTAAGGCAGAGTGTGGGACAGTGTTAGCCAGAGGCCAAGGCTGCCCTGGCGACCCTTGGGAGCAGCCACAAGGACAGCAGAGTCAAGCAACACTGACAGGGTAGTCCACTCCCTGCAGCACCAGCTAGTGGAAGCCAGGGGCACTGAGCTCTCATTCTGACCCCACAGCTACTAATGTGCTATGTGCCCTCACACAGGCCATAAATGCCTCTGACCCTCAGGTAGCTCATCTGCACGGGGCTATCAGGATGAGGTCTAGAAGAGAGGAAGTAAACTGTGTCCCACGCCTGTTTAAACCCTTAAAGGATGAAATCCAGTCTCCTGGGTAGGGCTGTCAAGGCTCTTCACAAGCCAGCCTACCTTCCAGCCACTTCCCCGAGACCCCAAAGTGTTTTCTGTGCTTCAGCCCCTGACCATGCTAATGTATTTTCAGTTCCTCATGCATCTCAGCCTCTGGGTGTACTGTTCCTGCCTGAACTGCATCCCTTTCACCACATAACCCATACTTTGCAGGTCAGCACGAACCTGCCCCCTATAGCCACTCCTGACCTCCACCCAGAAAGTCCTCCTTCCTCTGTGTTTGCGAGACACTCTGTGCAAGAGAAGACAAGTAATGACTGCGGCATCTTCCTACCCTGATGGACAGTGACTGCACTGGGGTACGGGGGGCACTTGATAATATGGGAGAATGTAGTAACCACAACGTTTTTCAAGTGAAACCTTCATAAAAGTGTGTATCAATGATACCTTAATACAAAAAAAAAAAAAAAGACTGCATCTAACCATTTCTCTTCATTCTTTGTTTACAAGTCTATCTCCCCTGCTAGACTGTGAACTTTAAAGGGCCATCTCAAATTCATCTTTCATTCAACAAACATTCAGTAAATATCTGCTCTGGGCCAGGGCCTGTTAGGTGCCAGGATACAGAGGAAAGAAGGACTGTATCCCCAGCTGGTGTCTGTAGTGCTTAGGACAGTGCAGGCATGAGGGGCCTGCGGGAATGCTCTGCCCCCTCTCCTTTAGCAGAAGACTAAAGAAGAAACTAAAAGCATAAATCACGACCACTCCCTGAGCACTGTACTACATGCTATGTAAGAGCTGTTGTCAGTACTTCAGACATACTGTTGTTCTTGATCCTCAAGTTAGCTCTCTGACAAAGGCCTCCATAGATGGGGAGAGTGGTGCCCAGAGAGGTTGAGAAACTTGCTCACAGTCACCCAGCAGGAAGCAGAGCTCAGATAGGACCTCAGATAGGTGTTGACCACCTCCTGTCCTTAGTCTCATGCTGCGCAGTTTAAATATGCTAATAAATGAGCACCTGTGTGTGCCTAGATGTCTTTTTTAAAAGGAGGAAATAATCATCTATTAACCTCATGGCTCTAAACCCTATGACTTTAGTCCTAGCTACCCAGGCAACCTTCTGGAAATTCCCTATTCCCTTCCTTTGCCATTGCATCAGCAGTTCCCAGAGCTCTGAGCCAGGCCAGCTCCCCAACCCTGCCTGGGGAAGCCAGTGGGGTTGCGCATCAGAGGGCCATCAGCCTTTGTAACCTTCAGTGTGTCATTAGTGGCTGCTTGGCGGGTGGCCCCAGGCCCCTGCAGCCTCAACCACTGGGATTCTGCCCTTGCTGGGGAGACAGCGGCTAACAGGTTCCTATTCTCCCATCGGCCACAGTCACTTCTCCATTGTGCTCCTCCATATCCCTGACCCAGCATTTTTCTCTCTCAAAACCCAGTTGTGGCTGCTGCCCATGTGAACCCCTCTGCCTGGGCTTCCAGACCACTTTCCCAGCATCCCTCACTCCTTTCACTCCTTTCTTCCGCAAACCCTACTCCCCAACTTGAACCAAGCTAAACTGGCTCTGGGGACTTTGCAAATACAAATGCAAATTCCTGTCCCATGCAGTGTCATTGTTTCCTGTCTTCTCATCTAAATCATCTCTTCCAGGAAGCCCTCCTGGATAGACCATGCCCAACACAGATCTTGCTTTTGCTTTGCAATTCCTCAGAACTTCATACCCTCCCTGAATTTACACTGGCTGGAGCCATTGTTACATTAACCCATTTCACAAACATTTACTAAGGGTCTACAACTCTGTGCCAGGCATTTATTGTGTATCTACTATGTGACAGGCACTGTGCTAGGTTCTGGATATTCTGTGCCCTCGGGAACTTGCACTCATGTTAATTATCTTCAGGCCCTTTCCCGGGGAGGCCATCCTCTGCACTTAGATTGGAGCTCTCTCGGGGACTGTCTTCTCTTTGTTCCACCCTAGCACCTGACATCTACAAAGGACTTTAGCTATGCAAGGTGCTTTTGCATCTGTTGTCCCATTTTATCTGTACAGCAACCCCCTGCAAGTGAAGATGGAAGAAGTTATTATTCCATTTGAAAGATGGGGACACTGAGGCCCAGAAAGATGAAATTACCTGTCCTCAGCCCCCAGCTGGTTACCAGCCAAGTCATCAACAGAATTCAGGGCCCCTGACAACAAAGGTGAGTGGCCTTTGCCCCACACCATGCAGACTAGGGTCATCGAGAGCCAGATGGGACCTAGGTGACGACCCATTTCTCAACCTCAGTCACTGCCAATGGACACTGAGGGGGAAGGAAGGTGGAAACACAGAGGGCATCATAAAACGCTTATGTAACCAGAAACTTTGAGCAAGTTTACCCTTGTAATCCTGGCATATCAGAAGCCCTCAACTCATACTTGTCAAATGAATGAACATCTCACCAGAGAGGCCAGCCGCAGCGGGTGTGAGCTAATGGCACCTGGGCGACTGACTCCAGGGCTGTGCTCTTGACCACGCTAGCCATGCACAGGTCAAACACTCCCACCCTGCATGCACGGTCATCACCCAGCTCTCCCTGCAAGTGTACTGGGTGAGTGTTCAGCTGAGGGCTGAGTGAGGGCTGCCCTGGGCCCCGAAGCTCTGCATGAGTCACGCGGGCTGCAATGAGGTATAATAAAAACCTGGCTTGGTTGGGGCGGGGCAGGGGGAGGGCTGTGTCCCAAGGCGTCATGAGTCCTCCCCCCCTTGGCATGTCCCCCAAACAGCAGCTCTTCTCTCTCACTTGATGGCTAAACAGAGCTGGTAAGCACCAGGGCAGAGGATGGAAGGAAACGTCTAGCATCTTAGCCAAGGCTGAAGTAGACGGCAGGGTTAAGGAGGGTGGAGTGGGCCTTTTCACTGGGACAAGGACAGACTGAAAAGCTTTATAAATAGGGTGAGAGAGGGACCTCAGTGAAAAACTCCTTTATGGGATGGGATGGGAAGGACGGGACTGGGTGACTCCAACGCTGGCTAACTTTCAGCCCCCAACAGAAGGGAGGCTGACACTTAGGAAACCCTCACCACCAACAAGACAGGGATGGGGGCCAAAGAAAGAAAACAGAGAAATAATCTTCTCTGAGGTCGGGTTTCTCTGACAAGACCTGAACTGGAAGGCACAGGATTCAGAAGAGTGAGCAGAGCAGGAGAGGCTCACCCAGAACTCACCGAGGCTGAAGGATTTGTGTCTAAAGGTTCAGAACTATAAGCTGAGGCTGATCTTAGTGCCTCGGTATGACCTTGGGCCAGCAGCTTACCAAACCTTCCACAGACTTCAGTTTCTCCCTATTATAAGGGCATTATGTCACCTGTACACATCTGTACCCTTTGGCGTGGGGACCGTGTTAGAGTAAAGGAGGCCCGAGGGCAGAGGACGCTCAGAGTGGCTTAGTGGGGAGGAGAGGTGGGAATGCAAGGTACGGTCAGCTCTCCCGGAAGGGCAGGCAGGAGCCGCGTCAGGGCCATGTTTCAGCTGCCCCAGTTGAAGGCAGAGAGGAGCAACTATTCTGGCTGTCTCAGAGCGCCTGAGAGATAGGGAAGACATGCCTCGTGCACCTTGGGTAGGTGACATGTCTGGCTAGCTAGTTATCTGTAAGTTCAGATCTCTAGGCCAGCCCACAGAAGCCAAATTGCAGGAAGAAAATTTCCCCATGATTTAAACAACAAGGAGAAATGCAAACTGGGTTTAGAGGGCTGGCAGAGGGAGAATCCCCAGGGACAGGGTAGCCAACTGCGCCAGTGTGCCCCACACGGAGGGGCTTCCCAGCATGCAGGACTCCCATTGCTAACACGGAGAAAGCCCCAGGCACGCCAGGATAAAGCGGTCCCCCTACCGAAGGACTCACACATGAACTAAGCCTCTGGTTTGGCAAAGGACCCACAGGCACACGAAATCCTCATACTCAGAAGAAATACTGAGAGCCCAGGTCCCAGGGTTGGAAGGCTGAGTGCCCATATGCCCATCCCAATGCTCCCTTGGCACCCATTACTGCTGGCATGCACCTGCCTCACTGGGCTTTGCCTCCTCCAGGAGATCTGGGTAAGTTTACCTTCCTAGCGGGAAGACAAAACGCTGTTAGCAACAAACTGAGGTTCCTCAGGAGCCCTGAGCAAGGCCCTTCTTCATGATTTCTTTGGGTAGCCCGTGGGCAAACCCGGGAGGAGGCCATAGAGCAGGACTCTGCTTCCTGGTGTCCCCAGAAGTCACGTAGGCCAGGGTGCACAAAGAACTGAAGGGTGGCCACAAGGAGAGGCAAAAACAGCCATTTCCAGGCTGCAAATGCCAAGCTGAGCCGCCATAACTTCAGCACCGGAAGGGGCAGAGCCCCCATTCCTTGCCCTGCCAGGCCCCCTCCCTAGCAGGCCCAGCACAGGGAGCCTCCCTGGCTCAAATCTACTTAATTTTCTCTAAGCTGCTTTGTGCGGCCTGCTGCTGAGCTCTTGGACATGCCCAGTCCTGCTGCAGTCGACTCTCCCTGTGGCTGAGGGCAGCCCCCAGGTCCAGGTCCCTTCTCCCAGCTGAAACAGAGCCCGGGCGCACACTGGGCTCCCGAGCTCATGGAGACGACAGGACATGCATGGGTGCTCGGCTCCCCTGTCCCTTCAAGGCAGCCCGCCCCATTCTAGGGCCAGGGAGAAGGAATGGGGCCTGAGAAGCCAGGACAGAGAAAGCTGCTCCCTTTTACCTCTGCCAACGGACTGTCATTTCTTAATTCAGTGAATGTTTTATCGGGGCCCCCTATGCACAAAGCCCTGGGAGAGAAATAGAGGTGGCTGAGACCCAGTCTCAGAACCCAGGGAGGGACCGAAGGCCCGGTTCCAGCTCTCGCTGCGAGGACTCTGTGTATGGCTGCGCCATGCTTTGTCCCCACCCCACCCACCCACCCAAGGGAGCGCAAGCACAGGCAAAAGAGAGAGCGCCCAGATCCCGGTGAGTGTGCAGAGCAGAGCTCCGCGGGCTAGACAACCACGCTTTACTTACGCTCACACAGCCAGCTTTTGCTCCCTGAACCCTAAGTCCTGCCCCGAAGGAGCAAGCTAAAGAATGTAAAGGGTCCAAAGAGAAACAGGGGCAAATCCCTTTCCTCCTCCTTGCCTGCTTCATTCATGCACTCATTCTGCTCAACCTGCTCCCAGTGCATGAGCGCCTTCTGAGTGCCACACGGAACCAGGCACGCAGGTCCAACCCTCACTCAGTGCCCACTGCCCCCATCATCCCCATTCTGGCTCTATCACCAAACGGGTCATGGCTGTGGGCCTTGGAACTCTGCTCCCGGCCCAAACCGGGGTGGGGAACGGCCCAGGCGGAGGCCCACCCCGCACAGCCGCCTGTGGGGCGGAATCGCGGGATGAAGCAGAGACTTGGGTTTCTGCCCCTCCCCAGGGTCTCCCCCTGCCTTCTCC
The DNA here is from genome assembly GCF_040802235.1 of Manis javanica. NCBI lineage: Eukaryota > Metazoa > Chordata > Mammalia > Pholidota > Manidae > Manis > Manis javanica. The sequence goes on along the minus strand of NC_133166.1, from coordinate 103,335,254 downwards.
TCTGCCTGGGATGGAAACTCTGCCGCTCTGCTCGCATGCTCGAGTCACAAGGCTGAGCTCCCAGCAAAAGAGGCAGTGTGAGGATATAATAGGCGGGAGCCCAGCGGAACAGAAATACAGCGTTCATTCCGTTCCTTAGGTACCAGCCTTCTTCTGTTGACTCCTAGGAAAGCAGTGCCGACACCTACCGTGGGCCCAGCCCTCCTGCCTCCCCCTTCCCATCTGGAACGGTGCCGCCCTCCTATTTACCCTCAGCCCCATTCCCTTCTGCATCTCTCAGGGCCTACAAATGGTGTCTTACGGTCTATTTGCCCAGCATGGGGAGAGTGACAGGAACTAGCCAGAGATAAGCGGCTAATACAGAGCAAACAGGCTTGGTGCCTACCAGCCGCCCCCACCCCCCGGAGCCCTGGAGTGCTGGCCTGGAGTCTCTGGCCCACTTGGGCTGAGGGAAGCACTGGGAGCCTGTGGCTGATTGGCACCTCACAACTAGGCTTCCTCCTCTGTCCCAACAGGTTGTTGTGCCTAATTGTCTAACTGCAGATTTCCATCTCTGATCTGCATGGGCCGATGGGCAAGCGGCTGTGCCAGGCCCCAGGGGACCGCAGGCTCCTGGGGCGGAGGCGCATCCACCTCGTTCTCTAGACCTGAGGTCTCAGGGGGCCTCCTCAAGGACAAGAGACAGCCCAGGCCTCCAAAAGGGAAAAACACAAGAGTAAGTCTAAGCCAAACCCCACACCCCTCCCCACGTGCTCCCGTTCCCAAGGGAAGGACAGAGCAGGCAGCAGAGAGCCGGGGTGGCTGGGCCGCCTTTCCCATTTTAGGCACATCCTCTGACTCTGGGTTTCTGAGAGCAAGTTCCGCGAATGTTCCAGATACAATCCATCATCCTTAAAACAGGCTGGAGCCCTGGCCACTTTGAGGTGACTCTGGCTAAGGTGAAAAGGAAAGAAACTGCTGTTAAATGCTGAATGGGCTCCTCATCGGTGGGTTCTGGAACATGGAGTATACGATCTGACATCTGTGACACATGGCCAACTCGTCATTGTCTGCTGCTGCCCTGTCCTTGTGTAATGTCTGCAGAGTCCGGCAGGACCCTGCAAGGTTGGTGGAGACACCGATGCACAAAGAAGTTGGCTAGGCAACTAGAAAGCGGTGGATCAAAATCCACACTCAAGCAAGCTGAACTCAATGCTTCCCTCTTGGCCTCTCGTGTGTGTGTGTGTGTATGTGTAGGTGTGTTTACAAACTATAAACTATTACACTAATAAAAAAAAGTTATTATCAGTCCACTGATAGTAGTATGAGCCAGGGGTGAGTATAGGGAATAGTCAGGGAAGATTTGTGTCTGATCATTAATCTGGCTAAATATGGCTGAACTGTACTTCACAGCTAACAGAGGTCATTTGGAGTTATCGTCAGTCTCTGACTCCCTCCATCAGCACAAAGACTTGAAATCTGACTGGACAGGGATGCAAAGGATTCTTTCCAGGACTCCCCACCTGGAATTTATGGGATGCCTGCCTGACTAAACCACACAGAGGCCAGACCGGGTGGGAGTGGGCCACCCCATCGCCTCCAGAGCAGCATCGCCCGGAGAAGGAGGCCTCTTTCCAAAGTCAGAGATCACTTACCGTGGGAGGAAAGAAGCGACTTCTAATCAGAGAGAGTCATTAATGTGCAATTAGCCTGTAATACATGAATGGATGGAGGCAGTGATCACCAAAGCTCCTAGCACCACAAAACAAGAGACAACCGGACATTGTGCGTCTCCTGATGGATGGTCGCACCACAAACAAGGGAGTCCTACACCCCCACTAAACAAATTAAAGGAACCTGAATTTGATTAGGTCTGAAATCTCACTACACATACGGGAAACACAGAGGCAGTGGAACATGTCAGATGACAAGATGAGGATGCGATCAGCCGAATCCAGAAGATGAAAAGCTCCATAGGACAAATGACCCAGTTTCTTCAGCAAAACATTGCAAGAGAGAAAGAGAAAGAGAAAGTCTATAGGTTCAGAATGACCAAAGATCTATAACTACCAGTCATGATGCACGAACTTATTTGGATCCAAATTAAAAAACAAAAGAGGGAAGAATGTCTATAATAATCAGAGAAATACAAATACTAACAGGGTATTTGATTACATTGAGGAATGGTTAGTTTTGTTTAGGTATGATAATGATATTTTGTTTTTGTTTTTAAGAGTCCCTGTCTTTACAGATGAAATGATAAACTGTTCAGGATTTACTTCAAAATAATCAGCAGGAAGAAAGGAGTAGGAATATAATCTAACCCGAGTGGCCCTGAGATGACTTCAAAATTATTGAAGCTTGGGTACATGGGGGTTTTACACTATTCTCTCTACTTTTGGATATGTTACATGCAATTTTCCACTATAAAAAAAAAATTTTTTTTTTAAATAAAAAGCAGACCTGAGATGCTCATCACTGTGGTGATAGAAGCACAGAGCAATAAACCACTCTGAGCTGGCCAGCCACTGGCTCTGGCCTCTGGGGCTCCTGCCCTTGAGAATATGATGGGAGAGCCCCCCAGCCTGCTTCCCTTTCCAGCACCAGCACTGCGACAAGTTACATGTCGCTTTCTACAGTTAGATCCCCTGGGGGCCTTTGACAGAGGTAGGAACATGATTACATAAGAGAAAGCAACCCTCCCAAGGCCCCACCACACGATGGTGGAGGAGCCACGTTCAGTCTTCAGAGGTGACATCCAGCACCCCCCTGCTCGCCAGACCACCCCAGATCAGAGCTTTCAGCTAACAGCTTCCCCGCTGCATCCAGTCTCTCACTACCCCGGGGTCTGGAAAAGAACTAGCAACCCAGCAAAACAGCTGTCACAGCGTCTGGGGCGTGGCCTTCTTGCCTTTCTGCCTCCATTAGATGCCAGAGTGGGGAAGGGGAAGGGGAGCAGGAAGAAGCCATGAGGAGCACAGGCCACAGGAGAGCCAAGCGCCGCAGCCCAGGGGCCCAGGCTGCAGCCAACCCCACCTTGGGCAAACAGCGGGCACCTCCCCAGGCTGGTCCTTCCCTAGCACTTCCTGGAGCTGCCGATCACAGAGCTCGTGGGACAGGAGAGAAGACAGAGGGAGGAAGGGGCAGATAAATCAGAAGGGGAAGGGAGAGAAGGCAGTGGGTGTTGGGAGAAGTCTTGGGGAAGGGAAGGCCTAGCAGGGGACCGAACCAGGCCTGGCACATTCCAGAGCTCAAATCTGCTGAGGAAATAACTGAGTAAAAGAGAGAAAGAGAAGAGAAAAGAAGAGAGTGACAGTAAGGTAAGGCGACAGAGACGGCGTGGGAAGGGGACAAGGGGCTCCCAGGAACAACTGCCTACTCCCGCTCCCGCAGCCCCACACTTCCAGGGGCGCCGGCGGCCATGCCCGGCCCAGTCTGATCAGAGGGAGTTCCCTGCTCTTACCAGCGCAGGAGGGTTGTGTGGGAGCCAGCTTGCAGACACACCTCATGGCCCAGAAGGACCTTTTCCTGCCTCCTAGCAGCTCGCTCCTGGAAGAGGGACAAGGGGACTGGTCCACCTGCCTCTGTGGGGCGGGGCACCAGGAGGGAGGCTCCGCCCCAGATCAAGGGGCCAATAACGGGAGCCACAAGGAGCCTGCTCGGAGCCCGCCCTTTCGGCACACACTGCTGAGGGGTCACAGGGTCAACTCTGTGTTCATCCAAGGTGCCTGTTCCATATTCATGCCCATGCTGGGCAGTCACAAGATGACCACTCTCCCCCTCCTCATGCTCACTGACCTTCAGGGACCACAGGCCCAGGGTTGCTTCAGAGTCAGCCCACGCCAGAGCCGGGGCAAGCAGGCATCATCGGTCCGCTCCCTCCAGGCACTGAGGAGTGGGCCAAGCCCCTTGCTGACAGCCAGGGACCTTGCCGCTGATCCCACGCAGCTCCAGTCCTGACACTCAAAGCCTGGCTCTGCCACTTGCTGGCTGCACGACCTACAGCAAGCCGCCGGACCCCTCCAAGCTCAGTTATAAAGTCGCCGCAGTCCCTCAGCCGGCACCTGCCAAGCGACGGTAGCGTGCAGAGGAGGAAAAGGGCTCTGGGCTCACAGAAGAAAGACGCCCTATAAACGCGAGGTATCACTGCCATAAAGAGTTCCTGCCACACCTAGGAAGGAGGAGGCGGGCTCCCGTCAGGCTCTGCAAGGCCACCTGGAGAAAGGATACGGCAAGCCACAAACCAAGCCAGAAAGCACAAGATCGCCAGGCGTCGGGCCCCCTGTGCAGACAGCCAGGGGCACCCGCAGCTCCGAGGGAAATGAGAGATGATGTCAAGGAAGAGCAGGGAGAAGGGGAGGAAGGGACAGGGCGGTGAGGTGCGCTCTGGCCCTAGGATTTGTACGTGTGGGTTTCTGGGATTTCTCTAACCGTGCAGGGCTTGGCCCCAAAGCAGGGAGGCTTGGAGGAGCAGGCAACTCACACTGGAGGGCTCCTGTGCCTCCAGCTCCCAGGGGGAAAGCTGGGGCTGCAGGGAAGTCCACGAGGGACTAGAGCTCAAACCAGGTCCACAGAGTTCCCTGCCTCTCCTACGTATAGCGATACTACTACTAATCTCCAACAATTGCATAACTTTTATTCACATTGACTATTGCTCACTGTAGCTTCACATAACCCAAAGGAGGGAAGCCTTGCGTCACTGTCCCCAGCCACCAGTCCCCAGCTGATTGGGCGGCAGGGCTCCCAGGACACAGTGGATGGGAGGTCATACATTTCAGGGAAGTGCCAATGCCTCTCCCCTCCCCGGGCAGCCCAGGGCCGGGCCCGAGGGGGTGGTGAAGAGCCCCCCTGGCCTGGTCCTCTGCAGGGGCCTCCTGGGCCCTGCTCTCCCACCACTCTGGGGACAGCTCCCTCTTCAGGCCACCGTGATCAAGAGTTAGCAACCCCCTCTGGGCTGGGCAAGTGTAGGGGCTGTGGGGGTCACAGGCAGACTGCTCTAGGGCCAGCCCGGGGTCTCGCTGGCAGTAAGTCCCCTTAAAATTTTAAGAAATGCCCACTCATCTTGCTCCTGATAGACAGTGACTTATTAATCAACTACTCGAAATCATGAGGTCCCTCCGAGGTTGTGAGTTCTGAGGAGGTCCAGCCTTGGGCCATTTCTCCCCAGGTCTTGAACACAAAAGGCCAAAGGTCATAGGATGCTGGCTGTGGCAGGGGTAGGGAAGGAAGAGAATCCTCTGCCTCCAGAACCTTCCCTGGGATGGGGTGGAGCCGGCAGTATGGACTAGACATGCGCCAGCCCAGGCGGCCAGAAAAGGCTCCCCTGAGGCAAACGCACTTCTGGGCAGGCGAACAAGACAAACAGCATAGCAAACCACCCCCATCTCGGAGAGAGGAGCCTGGCGGGGCGAGCAACCAGGCGGGTGGAGGCAAGGCCCCCTTTCATCCTGCTCAGTGGAATCCTAAATCTTTGTACTAAGAGAGGGAGTCACTCAAAGACCCTGACCGTCCACACAATTTCTCTAATTATCTATGAAATATAGTTGTGCTCCCAATAAGCTCACAGGACGAGGTCTCTGGGACCACTATGCAGAACAAGGTCTTGATGAGACCACCTACTAGGACGTGGACGGACCCTTTCCCACTGGACTCTCCTTCCCATGGCATTGGCCTCTCAAGGGTTAACCTACAGATGACCTGTCCCCCCGCCCCCACTCCCATCCAGGCCAGGAAGGCAGGATGGCTGGGGCAGCTGGGAGGGTGAGCATGTTTCACTTGGCCTCAGCCCAGCACGCTAGACAACTCCCCTCAACGTATAGACACCCAGGCTGGGCTCCTGGACCAAGTCCCTCCGTTCCCTCCTCACCAGAGTAAGGCTCCGGAGAAGGCCCCTGCTGGGGAGCGAGGCGGCAGGCAGAGGGAGGCTGTTCTGCAGAAGAAGGGTCTGAAGGAGGATCCCACCTCTCCAGTGTATCTTTGAAGCTGCAGCTGCGCCCTTCCCTGCTCTCTTCCAGAGCAGCTGGGATGGCAGCTCCAGGAAGACAATGCCAGGACAATGTTGCCAGTTTTGATGAGCAGAGACAAAAGTGGCATTGGGAGAAAGCTGACAGACAGGCATCATGCCATCCCCCTCCCCTCTTCCCTCTGGGCAGTAAGGGCTGAGCCCCCAGAGGGAACAGGAAGGCCAGCTGTCCTGAGACACGCAATGGTGACAGTGGTACCTATGTGATATGGCATATCTGTACCTTCTTTTCAGCCTCTACCCCAATCCCCTGTGGCCTCACTCAGCTGCTTTGATGGCCAGCAATTGTTAGGTCACCTTTAAAAGGTGCCTCTAAGGTGTCCTGGGGCAGAAGCCCCTACCTCTGGAGGCAGCCCAAAGTAAGCCTCTCTAGTGTCAAGAGGGGCCTTAGGGAGTCCCTGGGTCTGATGCCCCAGCTGGTCCCCTGGGCTACCCCCCTCCTGCCTCCACTCACCAACTCAACTTCATCCCAAGACTTTACCCTAAGTTTGAGCTCCCAGTCTCACCCCCTCAGCCCCTGAAATAGTACTCAGTGTGCCGCCAGAACCCTCCATCGCCCACCCATCTTCCCTGCTGCAATGTAGTCTTTGGACTGGAGATGAAACACCCTGAGACCCAGCACCCTGACTGAACCATGCCACCCCGACCCATCATCCTAGAGATGACAGAGTGCCTCTGAATTCTGTCTCCCTGCTCTCTTCTAATGGCAACCTGGCCACGCCACGGCCCACATGCTTTCAGTGTATCTCTGCTGCCTAAAGGATAGAGGTTAAGCTTCTCAGCACAAAATGCAAGGCCTTTCATAATCAGCCCCACTTATTTTGTCCAATATGATCCTCTACTACCACCCTACAATTAGAAGCATAGATTTCCCAGAAGCGTTACAAGTCATTTTTGCCTGAGGAATTCAGTGGAAGGGCAGGTCTCTTCTGGCTGAGGCCACCAGGCTAGACTCCATGTGAGTGTGAGTGAGTGTGTGTGTGTGTGTGTGTGTGTGTGCGTGCGCGTGTGTGTGTGTGGCCACCAGGCTAGACTCCATGTGAGGGTGTGTGTGTGTGTGTATGTGTGTGTGTGTGTGTGTGTGTGTGTGTCACCAGGCTAGACTCCATGTGAGGGTGTGTGTGTGTGTGTGTGTGTGTGTACTCAGAACCATGCACTGGATCAGCCTGAATGTGGCTCTGCCCTCTTCCTCCCTATTTCACCCCACCATGGGCTTGTAAGCATAAAAGACATAAATTTGCAATTACCCATGGACACAGGAAATGCTTTCTGCACTCGAAGATTTGTTAAACTCCAGGCATCCAGGAGCAGAATCAGACTGGAACAGAATCACAGAAGCTGGTGGCTGCCTGAGACAAGCCCCTGCTAGTGCTGGACCAGACTGACGAAGAGAGGGGGTCTGAGAGACCTTCTCCGCGGCTCCTGGCAGGGCGGTTTGCTGGGGGGAGGCCATTCTGGCTCCCCCGGGCCCTGCCCCTCTACCAAAGCACTAGCACTAGTGGGGAAGAAGACCTTGAAGGCAGGAGGAAAGAATTCTAAGAAACTCACGCCTTTCTGGGCTCCCAGACTTCTCATTTTGGACCTTTGGAGGGAAGGTTATAAGAATTAGAAAAAAAAAACCTAGCCTCCTCTGCCTTCTGTGATTCTGGCAACTCAGTGCTATATATCACTGGCCAGGCAGGGGAGTGGGAGATGGAACAGAGCTTGGAATGAAGGGACCAGAGACCGGCGCAGACTGGTGGACGCCTATACTAGCCAGCTCCTCCCCTCCAGGCAGCACCTCGAGCCAGAGAACGCCGAGGCCAGAGCCAAAGCTACTAGTAAGAGGGAAGGGGCATCAGGGGAGGAGAGTCATAAATTTTCGCTGTCCCCAGTTCTACCAAGAAACCTCCCTCCCAGCACTGCAGTCGCCTTGCTGGCCCATCAGAACGCACGCGGGGAAACATCCCCGCCACACAGGCGTCCTGAACGCGGTCCTTGTGTGGGAGCAGACAGACCAAAAGGTAGGCAGGAGCTGGGAGGTGAAGGGAGCAGGAGGAAGAAAAATAGAGAACTAATGAGCTTTTGTTGAATTAATTTCCAAAGAGCAAACAAAAGCAATTATGTGGGAGGGTAGACTCTCCAGGCTCAGCTGCTCTGGGGGAAGCTGCCTGGGTGCCCGGGGACCTGGCTGTCTGCACTGTGATCACAAAGGTGGGAGGCGGCTCACTGAGGGGAGTCCAGGGGAAATGACCCCCTGCGTGCTCCAGGGGGAGGCGGCAGTGATTAGGAAGCATGTGCCAGAGTAATTACATGTGTCTGTGAACAACACAGGCACCCAAAGACATTTGCAGAGCAGCTCCGTCAACTGCAGCAGGAGCTGCAGAGGGACCTGACTGCGCGGAGGGCTTGTCAAACGCTTCAGAAGAAAAGTCAGTCACGCAGGTGACAGGGAGCAAATGCCAGCTCTACATTTGGGCTGCTTTGCCTGTCTTATTTCTTTTCATCCAAACAACCTGACGAGGTAAGCGGTAATTGTCCATGGTTTCTGGATGAAGAAACTGAGGTTTCACAAGATTACGTGTACAAGAGAGAACACTTGCCTCAAGTTTCCAGAGACCTAGGTTTGAATCGTGGCTCTACAACATTCTAACCATGTGACCCAACCTCGTCACCTTGGACATATTAATTACCATCTCTTAACCTCAGCTGCGCCGATAAAAATACTACTACATACTTTCCAGGTTGTTATAAAAATTAAATGAGATCATTTAAGTAAAGTTCCTCACTGGAGCTGATGAGTGCACCTACTAAGTGTTCAACATACTAAGTTGTCCTCTTCCCTGCCCCAGCTTTCATTAAGGTAATTTTGCTCATTCATTCAACAGACAGAAGAGTATCCAATGTATGAAATAGGGGAAGGGAGCAGAATGCATGGAAGCCCTTTTACATGCCACGGACTTTCCTTGGTCTTTAGAGTCGGACGTGGATATTAACAAGAAGAACCAGACCGAGTACCTGCCTTTAAGCAGGGGTTTACAACCAGCCAGCCAAGCCCATAAATAACCAAATGCTGTAAAGTGTGATAAGGGCTATAGGAGGAGGGCGGACAGACACAGAGCCTTGGGAGTTTAGCAAGGGGAGGGAGGGGAGATGCAAGAAGGGAGATAAGACTGTGGGGCCACCAGGAAGCTTCTGAGAAGAAATCACAAGACTTCTGAGCTGAGGACAGGCAGGACTGGGAGTGGAAATGAAGGGGTGGGGTATGAGAGCAGCTTGCCCCCTCTAAGGCAGCTGCTGAGAGGGTCCATAGGTGCTCATCAATACAGGCTTCCCTCTTTGAGGGGGAGGATCAAAGCGGTGCGAAATCTCTGCCACCCCTCCCACTGAGAGATGGGATCTGTTCCCTCCCACCTTGCATCTCGGTGGGCCTGGGACTTGGTTTGAGAGCAGAATGCAGTAGAAGTGAGTCTGTATGACTTCTGGGGTGAGGGCCTAAAAAACCTTAGGGTTTCAACTTGGGTCTCCTGGAATACTCTCTCCTGGACAGGCCCTCTCAGAGCCATCTGCTGGGAGAGGCCCTGGCCACGTACAGAGGCCACTGTGCATGCTCAGGGTGACGCCCCTGCTGGAGCCCCCGATGACATCCATGTGAGGAGCCAGCCTGGCTGTCCGGCCATCAGATGACTGCAGGGGCTGGAGACCATCCGGCAAGTGCCCGGCAGGGCCCGGGCAACCCAGAGAACCCTGAGGGGTAACAATACAGTGTTGTTAGAAGCCACTGCACTTTGGGTGGCATACTATGATGCCGCAGATAAGCAGAGCGCAGTCTCCACTGCACTCACTGCTTGTTATAGGGGATTTGGAGCAAGGATCATCCTAGAAGTGGATCCTTCTAGAAAACCAGGTGAGAAGAGGAGCTGCGCACTGGGAGAGGGAGGGGGAGATCAGGCAAGCCTCCCAGGGGCCTCCAGCTGCCCGCCCCGCTCCGTTCCTCCCAACATGACGCCAGATCAATATAGCTCATGATTCAATTTACCCACTGGGAAATAACTGGGGGGAAAATCAGTAACATATAAAGATGTTTATAGCAGAGCTATTCATAACAGCAACAAACTGGAAACAACTCAAATTCCCAGTAATAAGAGAAAAGCAATACAGTAATGGAGTCACATGACAGAATTATTTATAGCTATTTAAAAAGACAAACTTAGGAACCATTGTCATACCTGGAAGTGTTTGTATAAACAAACGTGGAGCAAAAAAAAAAAAAAGGGCAGCACAGGACAATAGCTACAGGCTAATTAGAACTATGTAAAAACAGTCACAAAGATAAGGGCCCACAGAACAAGACTCATGGTTCAGGATTCACTCGTCCTTTTCTTAGGCACAGTTGACGAAGCACTGCTTTCTACAAGAGCACCGGTTCAACTCCCAGATCCTGTAAATGGGGTCATGACTGCACGGGAATGAGGAGGTAATATCTTGGACGAAGGGAACCTGCTCTCTGTCACCCAGGAAATGTGGGTAAAACCCCAGGCGGGGGCTGGGGGAGGTGGGCTGCATGACAAGGATGAGTGAGCAGGGCTGTGGCGTCGCCTCGGCAGGGTAGCTTCGTGTTAGGAAACAAACCCTCCGTGTTTGCTGACACAGTGAAAGGAGGACGACTCACACAAAAGCCACCCATTATCCCATAATTATTGTCTCTCTCGTGCCTGCAATTAACGGCTGTCTGAGAGGCGGCTGCCGGGGTAAATAAATGTTCGCCCGCATTAGAGTCAATCAGCCCGCTGAAGCGCCAATTAACAAGCCCACTGCAGAGACGCTCCTGGTACCCAGCAGCAACCGTGGGGAGGAAGGGCACAGGAAAGATAACCGATCTTGGACACACTCCTACCGCAGAAGCAGGGAAGGGCTGTTTAGAATGACGTGCTGAGCCCCAGGGTAAAAGCCAGTCTGACCCCCATGAGTCAAGCTGGGCAAGCAGGTGCTCTGACCCCCAAAGCCAAGTCAGAGGGGTCTGTCTCTGCATTCATGTGTCGGTCAGCAAGGCTCCTAGGAGCTGCCACGGCTCAAGCATGGAGCAACACCCTGCCTGTGGGAGACTGTGAAGGGAAGAGACGCAAGAGAAGAAAGCCTCGGAGGCGCGGACGGCGCCCCGAGATGGGGAGGCCAGAAACAGAAGGCAAAGAGAGGAATCAGGCAGGGAGCCACCCTGACTGACTTAGGCCGAAGCTGACAGACACTGGCCTTTGGCTATTTTTCTTAAGCAGCAAGCTCAGAAACAGGAAAACAGCTAAAGTCAGAGAAGATTCTTTTGTCCAGAGAAGAGCAGGTGGCCCATAGGAGGCATCCCAAGCCTGCAATTAATACCGGAGATCTGGGAAGACAAGAGTGCCCTGCCATCCTCCACGGCACACCCACAGCCTGGCCATGTGCTACGCCAGCCAGCCAGGCCCTCTCTCCTGCCACGGACCTCAGCCTGCTGAGCTCAGGCTACCAGAGGCCCCAGAAGATGCCTACCAGGCTGACAGGGAGCATCTGAGATCAGAGAGGGAGATCATGCATATTAGCGATGATCTGGCCCATGGTTCTCAATCCTGGCTTCACACTGGAATGACCCCAAAACAAAAGGCTTTGCAAAAATACTAATGCCTGAGTACCACCACGGACCAGCTAAATCAGGATCTCAGTGGGGAGGGGCGGGCTTGCCTAGGCACATTTCTTTAAGGTACCCCAGGGGATGCTGATGACGACTCCCATTTCCTCCATCACAGATGAGGAGGCAGGTGTCTGAGGCAGTAATACCTTGCGCCAAAGGTGACAGGCAGCAGCAGGAGAAGCTAGAGCGGGAACCAGCGCCTGATGCAGCTCTGGCACTCCGTAAGGCCAGGTCCTGGCCGCCTGAGCCTCCGCAGTGGTCTGCTGGCAATCCTGCTGGGCTCCACTATCTCATCCATGATTTGCATAAATGCTCAGAGGGCAAGGCTACCAGATTTGCTACTGACAAAGCCAGGAGGGACGGCTGATGCTCTCATGGCAGAATCAGGATTCCATATACTGAAACAGTCACCAGACATTAACAAAATGAAATATATCGGAGATGTAAAACCCTACATGTAACATTTAAAATAGTCTAATTGTACATACAGTCCAAAGGTTGGTAATATGCTAAGAGCATGCTACTAATAAAAAGGGAGAATGCAAATACAAACTACATATTTTTTAATAATTTTATTGTATAAGAACCTTACTATTGGCATTCCAAGAGGCAAACAGGGAATGTGGACAGTCTGTGATCGAATATCCTGGAAATAGTTTTATGTCTATCCCCAGGAGCCTGGTCAGCAGAACTGATTTTAAGATCTTGGGAGACAGGATTCTTCCCCTCTCGCCTTTATTCCTACCCAAAATTGAATAATGAAGAGCAGTCTTCTCAAATTTTAATGTCCATATGACTCACCTGGGGGTGTTTCTTGTTAAAACACATCTGATTCAGTAGGTGGGGTGTGAAGCCAGAGACACTGCATTTCTAATAAGCTCTCGGGTAATGTAGATGCAGCTGGCCCACAGAAAGCACGCGTTCAGAGGGTCTCCAAGGTCTACCTAGAAAGCAGGCACTCTGCATATCCCTGGGGCACCTGTGTCCCTTCCTCTACAGCCCAGGAACTGCCAGAAGTGGAGGTGAGGAAGGTCCAAACAGTACACGCTAACTCACTTGATAAGCAAGTGGGTCCGATGAGCAGAGAAAGGTAAAACAGGCCCACCGTAAGAGACAAGATGCACAGGGAGGGGGGTTTTATCTCCAGCCAGTGTGGCTCAAGAGATTTTCCAGAGAGAACCCCAGATGCAGGATGGCATTATAAAAAGCACCCAGCTACATCAATGCGAGTTCGTGTGTGTGCAACCAATGCGAAGGGATGCTCCAGGCCCCCCTTGACACTGACCTTCCCTCTAACTCAGATCATCTCTCTTACGTAGGGGAGGGGTGAGCTAAATCTAACAGCTGTCCCTGGGAAAATAACCTGAGGATTTCAGTACAGCTCGATTTAAACACCAGTGATTTGCAAACTTAGTCTGACAGAATGGAACTAGATTGTCAAGCAGAGGGTATCAGAGTCCCACCGACTGGACCCCATCTGGCACACTGTGTCCAGTTCTAGACAGCTTATTTTAAGAGAGGATGAGAATTGCCACGTGTTGAGTGGCCCTGAACTGCCGAGCACTGTTCTGAGCTTTTTACGTGTGTTAATTCGCTTACACTCTCAATAATTTTACCAGGTAAGTATCATCATGACTCACATTTTATAGATGGGGACACAGCCTCAGAGAGGTTAAGGACTATCACTGCTGACGAGTGTGAAGCCAGGCGCAAACCTAGGCAGACGGGTCCCAGAGCCTGTATTTTTCCCACTGTGTCATATTGTCACTCAATTGTCATATTGTCTGACTCTTGAAGCAACAACAAACAAGTAGGTCCGGGAAAGTATGGCCAGGATGTCAAACTGGGACCAAAAGGTGGATAGAAGCAGAAAAGCTCACGGTCAACCTTAAGGAAGGATGTGACGTGGAGCTGTCCAACAATGGGAAAAAACTGCTCACAGAGCAACAGCCCCGGTTACGGGGGATTCGGGTGCCGGGAGATCACATGTCTGGCACATTGGCAAAGGTGACTGGTACTTGGGAAGAGGCTTAAGCCACATGAAAGGTTGCTTCCAAGGCTGAGACTCAAGGTCCCTCTCCTGTCTTGGTCTCTCCATCTGGCAAAAAAGACTGTGACACCTGAGCACATGTTTATCAGGCACTACATTTAGCCCGGACTTGCCCACTGCTCCTGGTGTGTGTGATGGACGGAAAGTGACAGCAATGATCAGACTACAACTTGCCCGGGATGGCTAATAAATTGAGCCAAAGGGAGGATTGTGGGAAATATGCAAATGAACTCCTGCTGACACCTCCTTCCTCTGACCTGTTATGTCATGAGGTTCTTGTGGGAGTAATTAACTCCTGGAAGCTGGTTGAAAATAGCTTGCTCCTTCTCAAAGGAATATTAAATATACACAGAAGCATGATAAAAAATACGAACGAGGTTTGGTGTTTCCTACCCAGATTACACCATGGCCAGCACCTTATCTACATGGCATCTGAGTACCCAAACTGTGTGACAAAGCCACACATCCAAAGAGTAAGGCCGAGAAGAAAGGACAAGATAGCATCCAACTCCACCCTGCAAATCCTTCAGCCAATGACTGGGAGATAGTGATCCTGACTTTGAGCCAGAGGTGGAGAAATAATCTGAAATCTCAGCCCACAAGAGGATTTGGGCGGAGAGCAGCTTCCTAGCTCACCCTCTTGCATGTTGCCCCATCTCCAAGCATAACACCCAGAGAGGGCGGAGGAAGGTATGCATCGAGCACCAGCTATTTCAAGGCTTTATGCTAATTACTGTGGGGAGATGAAAATTTATGAGAGAGAAGGACATATGTGAATGGAAATATTTCAAACTATTTCTAACTGGCTGTTCCAGACAATAAAAGGACATGTATAAAAAGATAACCAGTTACATGTTGATGACATGTTCCTGGTTCCCCTAACGGCAGATCGGGAAGATGCTGGGCCTGATCGGGATGCTTTCCGTAGGCAGTAAAGTCTGTGCTGGGGTCTGGGCCCTGAGTCGCACGCACCCCCTGACCCACTCTTCCTCCAGAGGAGCCGACCTGTCCAAAGGTGAGCGAGCCGGGGCCCCACCCTGCTGACCCAGGCGGCCTTCCCCAGACCGCGGCCTCACCCCCCAAGCTCCCCCCACCCCCACCCCCATGAGGAACACTCTCCATCCCAGCCGCGCTGGGCTCCCAGAGGTCTTGGTGTCACCCTCTTGGTCCTGCGATCTGCCCCCCAAAGCCAGTCTGCTGGACCTCGTCTTCACCCCCCTCTGAACCACGTGCGCGCTGCCTTGGGCACAGCCTTGCCCCTGGCTGGTGGAGGAGCTGGTCTGCCGCGTCCTCATGGGGCTCTCCGACCTCAATTGCTGTCACTGCCCCCTGTGGCAGGTGCCCCACGCAAGCCACTGGAGAAAGCCCTCCTTTCTCTGCTGAAGCACTCGGCCCTAATGAGGGACTGGAGGCACTTGGGACCATCAGTGTACCTAACTTGCCCCGTCACTGTCCACACTCACAGCTACGAGGACATGCGCGTGCACACACACACACTGACCACAGTAATAGTGATAGCAGAGAGGAGAAATCGAAGAGAGCACAGGGAAAAGGAGAGAGTGAGTTAGGCTGCACCAGAGGGTTAAGTGGGTTTAAATGAGGACATTGGGTTTCTAGATGCAGAAAAGGCCCGCATACAAAGGAGGGTTAGATGAGCCCCCTCCTCCAGGAGGTCCTGTGTGGCAGGAGGGAGCTGTATGGACGGCACTGGATGTGGTCTTTGACTCTCCCTCCAGCCCCACTCCGCCTTTGCAACTTTGTGACTTCTCGCATGGTTTGCGGGGGAGCCCCCTTGATCAGACCAAGGGCGGCTGATGGGCCCTCCCCACATGCACGTGAGCCTGCAAGTCACACATGCACACACTCTCCCTTCCCCGGGGGGTAGCACCCACCACCTGCCTCTCCCAGGATGGGGGTCTGGGCACCTGGGGAGAGGAGGCCAGCTGGGCAGCCCTGGGCTACCACACATGAGCCGTGACTACTGGGGCTATCTCAACAAAGGGGTGCCACATCCTCCTCCTCCTCCCCTCACCCCCATTTCCATGCTCTCACTGGTTGATAGGCCTATATTCAAACTCAGGTCACAGGGGTAGGGAGCAGGTTTGGGCAGGAAACATGGAAATGTGTGTAAATTTTACTTGATTCCTCCCCCACCTCTCAATGTGTTCTTGAGTAAGTGGCCCATCATCTCAAAAATATACATTCTTTATAGGTGAAAACAGGTCATCAAAAGTCAGCCCAGACAAGCTGGAGGGAGCACAGGATACACTATATTGGTTACATGCAGAATACAGGGTGCAGAGATCAGGGGTCTCCCGGGGAAAACACTCCTGCAACTTCACAGAGCGGATGTGCTCAGCTGCAGGCACCATATCCCTGTAGGCTCCTGGTACCGTTTCTCCCTATTGGAAACCCACCTCCCCAGCCACAGACAGAAGCACACACCCCATTCGAGTTCCAGCAGAATTCCTTGTCACACAGCTGCCACCCTGGCCTGACCTGGTACAAAGACTCCAAGAACCTGAAATCTGGAACCTGGACAAAACAGTGCAGATTGCTGTTATTTCCAGGTGGAAAGTGTTAACGCTAAAGTCAGTGGGTGCTGACTAATTAACAGTAAGTCCAGAGAGACCAGGATACAGCTGGGCTTTAAGCACCCCCGTCCCGTCTCCTCCTGGGGCCACAGGCCCCACCGTGTTGCTCCCCCACCCTCCCTCAGCACACGGCAGGTCAGGCAGCTTTTCGTGCCCTTGGCCAGTATACGAGTAAAAAAGGGAATACACCCAAACGGAACAGAAATGCCTCTGGGTCTCTCCAACCTTCTGTTTGCAAGGGCAAAGTCCGCAGTGCGAAGGGAGGCGCCCGTCTGTGGAGTCACCCCCTCCCTCAGAGCGCAAACAGGAAAACCAGGTCCTGAGGCTGGAAAAGAGGCTGAGTTCTCAACAGCGTGGTCGAAAATGGAACCGCCAAGCAGTGTGAATTCCTTCACACGCTCCTAATTCCTGTTCCAGGACTTATCCTTCATTTATCACAATAAATATTTATAGGATTATCTTCCTCTGGGTCTCCCAGAGCCACGCATGCCCCTCCCCCAGCCACTCCTGACCCCACCACCTGGTACTAAGCCCTCCCCCAGCTAAGCCTACACTTCAGTCAAGTCCACACTTAGCAGGCCTCCTGTGGACTATCATTTCCACTGTCTTAAGGGAGACAGACAATTAAAAACTCGTTTCTTGGGGCACTAGCTTAAGGCTTTCCTGTCTGAAAACTTCCCAGAAGCCTAAGGCCTTCAGGTGTGGCCCCAGGACCCTCTCCTCACAGTCACACTCAGCCTCCCTCAGCAACCAGAAAAGCTGGTTGGTTCAGAGGGTTAGCTTCTGTGCACCCCTCTCCTTTCTGGCTCACCCCCTCACAAACACTGGGGGACACCCAGACTGCTCCAGGCTCAGCCTCACCCTTCCCCAACTCTCCTCAGCACCCAAACTCTCGGACCCCTGTGACAACAGACAAGAGGCAGTGAGTTCTGGACTCAGCTCCAGGTCCCCAGTTTTGAGGTGGCCAGGACAGATCAATTTGGATCTTATGATCCTTTGTAAGAAGGATCCTTCAGTTCTCCTCACAGCAGGACTAAAACCAGGCAACAGATTGAGCGCACATAGCACGCGGCATGAACCCAAGAAACACTGGTCTCGGCTTGACCCTCGGCTCTACAGCCCTGGGGCTTGTGTGACTTCGGAGCCCCGGCCACCTCACAGTCCAGAATCGTGAGGATCCAACCAGATATCATTACATGTGAGAGGTGGGAAAAGCCTGAGGTCCGTGCACCCCTGGGGAGGCTGAACTGGTATTCTCTCCCAGTGCTTCTCACACTGAAGGCACTGCCCGTCCATGGGTGTGAAATCAAGTTGAAGGGTCAAGACAACATTTGAAAAAAAAACAGATTAGGCCAGATCCACTGGACTGTGAGGGGAAGCTAGCGTGCACCACGCGCAGGCAGGACACGGCCCGTTTGTTTGCTGGGATGTGATGAAGAATGCAGTCTACTGGTGACAGTAAAAAGTTTCAATTAGGTCTCCCTCTGAAAACTTTCTGGCAGACTTTCCCACCGGCAGGAACTTGCTTCCCGCCCTCAGCAGAGTGGATGGTAAATCTGCTGAGGGTGAGAGCTCTAGGTTCTCAAGAATTCCTGCCTTCCCACCTCATCTCCTGCCACAGGGCTAGGCTAAGACCAGGGTGAGCCTCGGGTCCAAGCTGCTCACAGGCTGTTGAGCATCCACTGAATGCAAAACCAGCCCGGGAGGCATGGAGGGAACTGCTGTTCACAGTGCCAGGTGGTCATGAACAGTGTCCCTGGAGGTCCACGTTAGCCCCTCCCTGTTACAGATGAGGAAACTGGAGCTCAAAGAGGTTATGCTGTCCAGGGGCTGGGGGACCAAGATTGAGGTCTGGGTTTGGACAGTCCGTGGCCTCCCCTGTGGACCTCGCTGCCTTTGTCACTGCCCGGGAGATCCTGCAACACCCTGTCAAATCTCCCAAACATCCCGCATGACCAAAGTGACCAAAGACCACAAAACACACACACACACACACACACACTCTCTCTCTCTCTCTCTCTCTCTCTCTCTCTCTCTCTGCAGGAAACAGCACAACATCCTTTCCTACCTGCCTTTCTCTGGCTCTCCGAATCCTATGAGGGAGACAGCAGAGGGCTGTGCTGGGGACATCTGGGATTTGTCTTCCTCTTGGTCCCGCCCTTGTCCTTCTCTGCCTCTTTTGAGGCTGATTCCCCCCAGCTCACCACCCCCTCCCCCAACACCAGCTAACTGGTTACCGGGGCAACCCAGCTGGGAGGCTGCCAGTTGCCACGGCAACCCAGCATGGCCGCTAGGCTGCCTTGCTTAGGAAGGTCAGGGGACCGGCCAGGCGACAGAGCTACTGGGATGTTGCCGGCAGGACCGGCCCAGGCCAGGGGCCTATGTGCCTGAGGGAATTAAGTTCCTGCTGTCAGGACAGCACTTCTCAGCTTCCCTTGAGGCAGGTTCCCCCAACTTGGGGCAGGAGCCACAAGGTGACATCCCCAGTTCTGTGGCCCAAGCCTGGTCCCCTTGCCTTGAGGAGGGTTTCTTGGAGGGAGCAGTGATCAGCCGCCACTCAGCCTAACCCGGGCCTCCCTCACCCTCCCCCCTTTCTGAGCATATCTGGGAGTCAACATGCAGGCAACATGTGCGCGTCTGCACGCAGACGTAGTCCCTCCGTAAAATACACTGGTGATAATAACAAAGAAGAGCTGATTTTTCTAGCACTTACTAAGTGCCAAGCACGTCCTAGGGGCCTTGTGTGATGACTCCACTGATCCATCCTGCTTTGCCAGAGCAATTGAGATTTGGAGGTTGAGGAACTTGTTCAAGGTCATGCAGGTGTTAACCAGCAGAGCTAAGAAGGTATTTGGATCAACTTCTGAAATTCCTCCAGCCCCTGGCTCCTGCCCATCCCCCACCAAGGAGTCACCTGGCCTGGCTTCAAGGGGATAAATTGAACATTTATCAAAAGATTATTGAGTACCAAATGTTTTATTCATAGTATTTTATTGCATTTTGTCCTTACCTCTGTAAAGGAGGCTTTAGACCTTTTGAAATCTGGACTGCTAAGAAGCTGATGAGATCTAGCTGAAGGCCCCTTCCTCAGAGAATCCTTTCCGGCTCTCCCAGGAGGATCTATCACTTCCTTTCTTAGCCGCCAACCTACGTAGCATATGTCTTTATCATATACAGGACAATTATTTGTTCACACATCTGCTGCCTTAACTAGACCGTGAATTTTAAAAATTCATTTCTGCAACCTAGTACCTGCCTGGTACATAATAAGCATAGAATATATTTGCTAAAGAAAACGGTGGGGCCAGGTTCCAAGCCCTATTCATCTGACTCTCAATCCTATGTTTTCTTTACCACATTACCCCATCTCACCCATTCATTCACTCAGTTATAAAGCAGTTATCAAACAACTGCTCTGTGTCTGGCTCTGTGTGAATCATCACAAAGACAAACAAAACCACCTCTTGCCTTGAAGCAGCTTAGTCTAGTGGAGATGGAGGCAAGGCGGAGG
The DNA here is from genome assembly GCF_040802235.1 of Manis javanica. Classification (NCBI taxonomy): domain Eukaryota; kingdom Metazoa; phylum Chordata; class Mammalia; order Pholidota; family Manidae; genus Manis; species Manis javanica. The sequence goes on along the minus strand of NC_133166.1, from coordinate 103,315,457 downwards.
AGAACAGCCTTCAGACCCTGCCATCAGAGGCTTCCTCATGACTGTTTCCTTGGCCAAGCTCCATATACCCGACCTCCACTCGCTGAGCACCTACTATGGGCTAATGCCTTCAGTTCACCTCTGGTTTGGGGGGAAGGGGCAGGCTGAGAAGACAGTGGAGTCGGGCCTTCCCAGACAGCATGAGGAGGGGCTGAGATGGTACAGGCGGCCAGGATATTCGTATAACTCTGAAGGGCTTTCACATCTGATGTGACAAAGCTGTGTTGTGTTGCATAGACCTACATCCACACCCACTTCCTACATCACCTCATTTGAACCTCAGTGATGCAGGCAGGGCAAGAATTATCACTCCCATTTTTGAGATGAGGAAACTGAGGTGCAGAAGGGGAACAGCACTGGATTAGGGGGGACCTGGGCTTTAGAGCTCACTCGTGAGTCTAAGAAGTCTAACTTCCCCCCGTCGGCACACTCCAGCCCACCTCACCAGAAGCAGGTTTTCCTTCTGCAGCTACCACCTCCAGTTCCCTGGGGAGGCCGCCACAGTTTCAGGCCAGGAGAGCAGGCTTGCCTTCAGTCTCTGCATAGCCCGCTGATGCTAAGGAGGACCCAGGAACCAAGCAAAACCAGAAAAATGACCTCACCACCAAAGGCCAGGCTGAATTTAACAGGCTAATTGCAAACATTAGGCTTATTAAAAGCAAATTAGCACCTGCAATTAGAGTCAGGCTTTGAGGTCACCAAGAGCCAGGCTGGTGGGCGTGGCAAAGCCAGAGCTCAGAAGGAGCCTCACTCCCCTCCCCTCGCCCTGGAGGGGGTCCCAGGCCCTGCAGGAATGAAGCCTCAGCACCCAAGCATGTTTATCAGATCAGCACTGCCCAGCCCGACCCCCCGAATTCACACAATAAGGACCAACCCTTTATAGAGAATAAGTAAGTCACTTGGGAGGGCTGGACTGGCAGAATATCCGCCCTAAACACATTTCCTACTGACCCACCTTGACCCCTGCCTGACCTTTGAGTTAAAGCCTTGCCTTCTGATATACACTGTTCAAACGCACACATCTGATAAGAACCAACATTGGTGTAACCATTTGCCGTTTACAAAGCATTTCCATATATGTTACTCCTCCAGCTATCAACTAGGTAAATGGGTAATGATACTGACCCCGTTTTTCAGACCAGGAAACAAAAGCTCAGAGACACTGATTCGCTATAAGTCATACAGCTGCTCACCTGGACCAAGATTTGAACCTGTGCCTTCAAATTCCAGATGGGCATTCTTTCCACAACCCGGGTAGGCAGTGTACCAACTTTATCTTATTAAAACATGGACCAGAATTAGTAAATCAGATCAGCTACTGTTTCTTGGAAACTGCAGAGTGCTCAGAGGAATGGGTATGTTTTGACAAGGAAGGATCAAGAAATGATGTGTGCATGGCAGAGGGACGGGGAGGCAGGGGACTGGGCGACTGGAGGAGGGGACTCCAGTGAACTGTTAGCCAGAAGATACTAGCAGAGTCAAATTCCCTTCGTCCAGGCACCTGCCAGAGAAAGCCCCCAGAAGTGAGACCCTCCAGGGAATCACCCTGGGAATGGGGTGTGCCTCCCCATGCTCTGTGCTGGAGGGATCCCACTGGCTGGGAGGCACCAGCAAAGTCAGAGAAAGCGAGCAGGGCCGCTGGAGGAACAGGGGCTCTTGGCCTCAAGCAAGAAGAACTGGGACGCCGCTTGGAAGGAGTGAGATCCCCATACTGCCTTCAGATATCTGTTTCCCATGCAAATCAACCACAGTAAGATAATGATGACAAACGCATTTATCACTTACTCTACTCAGCACGATTCTGTACACTTTACGTATATGACCTCATTTACCTTCACAAGATGCCTAGGAGATAGATGACATGGTTTTCATTTTACAGATGGAGAAACTGAAGCACAGAAAGATTAAATCACTGTCAAGGTCATATCACTGGCAGAGCCCAGTAAGTGGCAGAGCCCACATTCAACCCAAGTTTGACCCCAAACTGTGATCTTGACAACTGCACTGAACTGTCTTTTAAAGAAAAGCCAAAGGCTGGAACAAATGACAACAGCTGGACTATTCACATTTAATAAACTTCTTTTAAAAGATTTAAATCTCACTACTAATCAACCAAATGGATTAAAACAATGAAAACAAAGGTGAATTAAAACAACAAAAAAGCTATAATATTCAATGCTGATGCTCATACATCCCAGCTGCTGGGAATGTAAATTAGTCCTTTCTAACAAGGAATTTGGCAAAATATATCCAATTATTTTTAAAAAATAGAAATTCCGTAAGAACTTATTCACTATGTAAGAATTCATTCACCATGTAAGAACTTGTTTGTTATGCTTCAGAAGATTGGAGACTGACGAGAATTAGGCTTGAGATGGATTAATGATTGTGCATTGAGCATTGACCCCCCTATACAGAATTTTATTGTTGTTAACAACCATTTGATCAATAAATATGAGAGATGCCCTCTCAGAAAAAAAAAAAAAAATAGAAATTCCACCTCTAGAAATGTAACTGAAGGGAAAAAAATCATTGATATGTTCACAGATTCAGGTATTTATATGCTTAATGTCACACTGTTTATAAAAATGAAAAACTATAAATACCTAGCTTGACATAGGGGTCAGTGAAACAAATAAATCGGTATATAATGAAATACTGAGCAGGCACTTAAAAACAATGTTTTGAAAGAATATGGAAAAATACTTTCTATTTAAGTGACAAAAATACACACTTGGCCAAATATTTTAACAGTATATATGTGTCTTTTGATAATAAGGTAGTTATATGCCTGTGCATGAATTCAGAAAAACACATACATACCAAAATGTTAAAATTATATATCAAATCTCTGGGAGAATTATGGGTAATTTTGATCTTTTTTTTTTTTTACTTGCTTTTCTACATTTTTGAATGACCATGTATTACTTTTACACTCCCAGAATAATAATTTTTTAACTCTATACCCTTCATCACATTAATTCTATGTCTTGGGATTTATCCTAAGGAAATAATCCAAAATAAATAGAAGGCTTATGCACAAAAATGTTCATGTTGTGTTATTTGTAAAAGGAAAATAAGGGTAACAACCTAAATGTCCAATACAAAAAATGGTTACATAAAAAACATTATGTCTACACACTGACAATTATATGTTATTTTAATATGAAGAAAACCATCTTTATCACCATGGGAAAAGAGAGCTGTCCTGCTCTTTGCTGCTTCAAAGAATCAGAACCAAAGGGCAGAACTTGGAAGTAGGCAGGCTGTGATTGAATGTAGAATGTTCTAGCCACGGAGAGGCTGCCTGGTGAGGTAATGAGCTCCCTGCCGCTGGATTACCCAGGCGAGGCTGGTGCTTGCCATCAGGGAGGCTGAGAGGGCTCCTCTGGGCTTGGAGGGAGATTAGTCTGGACGCTCTCTGAGGGGCATCTGGAGTGGTGGGTGCTGAGCAAGAGCTCACCTGGACAGAGCAATTGCCAAGGAAAGGATCCCACTCAGTAGACCCCCGCTCCTCTTCCCCTCGGTGCCCCATTTATTCTAAATGTTTCCTATAAAGTGTGTTCTTTCCTTTCTAAATGTTTTTCCAACCGGTTGGATGGCTTGCCAAAGCTGTCTCACCAATGCACCAGCTCCCAGACCACCTCAGCCCAGACCTCAGCCCACTGTGCAAAACCCCTAGAGCCTGGGCCCCACCCCTTAGCTGGCACCACCGCCCGTTAGTCAGAAGCTCTCCTCCATGCCCAACTTCAGCCAGCTTCAGCCTCACCCTCCCTGGGGAATCCCACACGCATCGGATCCCTGCCCAGTGCCAAGCTCAGGGCCAGGGGCCTCAGGGAACCTCACAATAGCCAGTGAGGAAGACAGAGGGGAAATGGGCTCAGAGTGAGACAGCAGCTGATCAGGTCGGGCTGCGGCCACGCTTCTCCACTTGGGCTGGGCCCACTCTTAGCCAGGTCTCTCCCTGTCCAATGCCCTGGGGCCCACAAGCCCCCTCTTCTGAGCCCAAGGCCACAGGCTGGGCCTGGACTGGTGGGGGCATCTCAGGCCTGGCAGGTATGATGTCAGCCCCGGGGGTCAAGGCTGGCAGCCCTGCTCACTGACTTCCTCGGTAATTACTTCATTTACACTGAGCAGGAAGAATCCAACTCAATAATCCAGGCAGACACGTTCAAAGTAATTATCTGTGTAATGCGCCCTGCACCGTCACCTTCCTGTGAAGAAGGAAAAGAAGCCGAACCCAGAAAAAAAAGGCCCCATTGTCTTGAGCCTGTGCAGAGCCTGCCAGGATTAATTACACACCAGCACTAACACATTCACCCCCCCACTGCCGATCGGAAAACCCAGGACTTTCAATAATTCATATGTGCGGCCCAGCGCCCCGCCCTTGTGAGGAGACACAGAGCCACTTGTTTTCTGGAAGGAAAGCCCAGCAGCGCCAGGCGGGCTGCCCTCGGCCCCTCCGGCCACCCCCACCTGGAGACGGCTCCGAGCTCAGGCCACTGCCGGGCCCTGGGGAGCCAGCGCAGGCTGCGTGGAGGGCCCGTGTCTCTGTGGGCCTCTCTCCCACCTCCTCTTCCCCCCATCAGGACCTGCTCACCTCCTGCCCAAGCCCAACTGCAGCTGCCCTGAGGTGGAAGCCCTGGGAAACCCTCCCTGGCCTCACGCTCCTGCGGAGAGGCCAGGAAGCCCGGATTTGGGGGGTCTGTAGGGTGAGTGCCTGATGTGGCCGTGTGGACAGCAGGCTCGAGCAGATGCCAACCAGGCCTCCCACCCCACATGCAGGAGACCCTCGGTGGGGTAATCTGCCCAGACCACCAGATTGCCGACCGAGGTCTACAGGGATTGGGACAAACTGCCAAACCCTGAGGGCCTCAACCCCCTCAACTCTGACCTTGACCTCATCCTCACCCCCCCCACCCCCCACACCTTCCCCACTGCTGCTCAGCCTCCCCACCCCTGCACCCAGGCTCCTTCCCTTCTGACCCTCCCACCTCCCGCCCTCCCAGGCTCCAGCCCTCTCTTCCCTTCCTGGGCTCACCTGTGGTCACAAAGACCATCTCTGCAGCCTCCCCCCTCCCTTCTCCCTCCGCTTTACCTTTTTGACTCTGCATCCCACCCCCTGCTCTACCTCCCGTCACCGCCCCCCCCCACCCCACCCCCCGCCAGCTCCCAGCCTTGCCCCTTGGCCCAGAACCTCACACAATAAGTGCCTGGCTCTGCTAGCTGCAGCCTGGTCCTGCCATCACAAACTCAGCTCCCCACTCCCCGTGCCCATGCACCGGGCTGCAGCCCTTCAGATGCTCCCCACAAAATCTGAGACCCAGACACCAGCAGCCCCTCAGGGTCTGAAAGCCAAAGCAGCCCCAGGCCCCAACCTCTGGCCCATAAAAGATGCACGCCCTGACCTTTCCCCACACTGAAGGAGTTGTCCCTGGGGCTGACCTGGGCCTATCCCCAGGGCCTGCTGCATCCCTCCTACCTGCTGGCAAGATAAGAGGTAGGGTGGGGCTGGTCCCTCTGCTCTATCTGGGCAGGGTGGCTCAGCTGGACCCTAGGAAGCTGGCAGCCTCAGAGCTGGTCTCGCCCAGGAGAGGCAGTTCACATGTAATGAATTCAAACAACATCAGCCCTTCCTGGGGATCCTGGAGGTGGGGGTGGGGGCACAGAGAGGGTTATAATTTGCATTCTCAGTATCCCCAATCCCCAAGGAATGCTGCCAAGAATGAGGGATGGAGCAGGCGGTGGCACCGAGTGCCAGCAGCCCAGACTCACAGGGCAGGCGGCTGCCAGGCCTGACCAGAACCCAGCCATCCTCCCACTGCATCCCTGTGATGCATCAAAACAGACTCACCGGCTTCTGAGGTGGGAGCTCCGCGCTGGGAAGCTGTTGACTCCCCGGGCCCCAAGGCACCCCTCCCCCAGCTCAGGCCAGCTGGGGGCTTCCTCCGCAGCCCCCCGGGGCCCCTTCTAAAGAGCGGGGCTCCGATCTGATCTGTTCTAATCAGCCATGTCGCGGCTGGCAGGTCCCTGGCGCAGGGAGAGGATGCTGGGGTGACCGGGATCCAGCACCGTTCCCAGGCAGAAGCAGCTGGGCATGCTCCGCCAGCTCCCCGGGGATCTTGGGGCCACGTGACTCTCCCTCCCCAAGCTGTCACTTAGAATCGGGAGTAAATAGTCCCTGGAAAGGTTTAACTCCATCCGCACCAGCGGCAAACGGCTAACCACCAGTGCTGCCTGCCCAGGAGGGATGGAGAACCTCATCACAGCCCTGCCAGTCTTCCGCCACAACACGAGCTGCCCCCCAAAGGGCCACCGTCTGTGGGAGCTGCATTTTGCTGTCCTCCCACCAGGGTGCAGGGAGCCAGAAGGTGCCCAGAGCTCTGGCATCGTGGGGCCGCCCCCCAGGCCGGCCTGGTCTTTGAGGCTGTCCACCGGGAGATGAGCCTGCCTCAGTGTCAGCAGGCTTGGCTGGGCCCTGGTGCCTTCATGTCCCCCCACCCCAGCACAGTGAATTTAGAGAAACAACATTTGGAGCTGGTTGGAGCCCATCACCAGGCATTAGGACCCCCTAGGTCCTCAGCCCAATTTGGTCTCCAGTGACCTTAGGCAAGGATGGTAGCTAAGTCAGGGGCTGCCTGTGTTTTGCATTATTGAGGGTCAGAGGCAGAAGGGGCCAGGGAGAAGCTTCAGACAGCAGGACTGCAGCTGGGTTTCGGCTGTACACAAGCCCACACCATTAAGAGATCTGTCTTACAATCTCAATCTCTCTCTCTCCCTCAGTTTCCTTCTCTTCTCAACATTCCTGTGGATGCTGGAAAAATAATAGATTCTCTGTGACAATGGGTAAATGCAATAGAAACACTAAGTTTCATAACTAGGATCAGAAAGATGGAAAGAAAATGGAGTACTCCCACTTCCAGGCAGGCTCACTGGGTCCAGTCCCACCTGTCCCTGGGCCCCAGGAGCTGGAGACTGACCCTCATGATCTCCTGAGGCCACTTCTGAACATTTAATAAAGAAGCAGGGCTAAGAGGAAGGGCCTCCTCAAGGATCCACTCACATGATTATATTTTTTGAATGTTTATTATTAGAACAATGATTCTAAAAATTAAGCTTCTCGTCACTCAAATATAATTATTTACTCTTTTCTGTGGATCTCTTTTAATATGATCTGAGTATAAGCATCATTTTACCAACTAAAGCCTTGTCTTTAAAAAGAATCCACTACAGAAGGACCAGGGGTCCAGACTTCTCCCCAGAGTCCAAGGAGGGCCCTGTTGTTGGGGGGGTGTGGGGATCTGATCAACACCCTACTCCCACACACCCCTGAGAGGGCTCTGGGAGGACCGCCCTTCCCAGCCCAGAGCAGGCCAGGCCAGAGCTGGGAATCTCAGGTCAGAGAAGCATGTACCTGCCTGCAGCCATGGTGGGGAGGGGGCTCCCTAGATCTCCCCCTTACCTCCCCCCCAGCCTGGCTGAGATGCTGAATTTATGAGCTATTGGACCCACTCTCCTGAAGAGGCAGAGAAGTCCTGGGTGCAGGCCAGCGCCAGGCGGCGTGGATGAAACCCAGCCCACCTGCCCTGGCTCTCCAGGACTTGGCAAGGCTGCCCAGTACAGGCCGGGGGAGAGCCGGCTTCCAGCCAGAAAAGATGAGGGGCTGGGGGGGGGCTCTGGCCTTGAGGAGCCAGTGCAGCAGAGCAGTGTAAGGCCACAGACTGCAGCATCCGGGAGGAGATGGGGGGCAGGGAGGGAGAAGGACGCCTGCCCTCACCCCACAGCACCCCCAGGCAGCTGGAAAAGGCAGGAGACAGACGGGCCTGCTGGGAGGGTTTCCTCTTGGCAGACAGTCCCACGGATCCTCCAAGAGGCTGGAGCCTGACACGCTGATCCTTCTGGGCCATCCGGGCGGCCTTGGGGACATGAGACCCAGGGGAGGATTGCTCAGGGAGGTGCCTTCATTGTGGGGAGCAAAGTGGGTGGGATATTGCAGAGGAGGGTCTCAAAGTTCCAGCAAGGAAGGGTGAAATGGAGCAGAGAAGAGTCCCCTGGCCAAATCCAAATTCTTTCTGTGAGGCCAGCAGAAGGGAGGCGAGACCTCCCCGGATAGCTCGGGTGGGGGTGTGAGGAGTGAGTGTGAGGGGCAAGGGGCCAAACAGAACGCCCCGAGCTCCGGCCACACAGTCAGTCCTGGGGCACCCCTGTCCCCCTGCCTTTCAGGGTCATCCAGTCTTGGCCACAGAGTTGACTGACCGCTCGCCCCTCAAACGTGCCTTACCCGTTCCTCAGCCAGGCCCTGTCTACCTGGGTCTCCTCCCTCCCAGCTGGGGAGCAGGAAGGGAGCCCCAAACAGCGAGCTATCTCTGAGGGCCTACCTGAGCTCAAACCCCAGCTCCACCCCACCACCTGAGCAACTTGGAGTAAACTTGATGGTTGAGTCCAGCTTCCTCACCTGCAAATGGGGTTTCCCTCCCCTGAGCCACGTACCGTTCACTACCTTTCTCCCCACCTGTCTCCTTTTCTGTTCAAGGATCCTGTTGGCCTTTCTGGGAGCAGAGCTAGTCGGGTCACTGATCACCAGACTTGCTGCCCCATGCCTTCTCCCCTCTGTCCTATCTGTTCTCTGGCTGTCTCTGGGGCCCTGCAGAGGGGTCGGTGCTGATGACTCACAGTGACCCGGCCCAAGTACTAAGGGGCAGAGCCCTGAGATTCTGCATCCCTGGCTCCTGCAGGCGTTGGCACAGCCCGGAGCAGCTCACGGAGGAGTGGCAGGCACCAGGGGAGTGGCCTTCTTGGAGGAAGTGCTCGGACTAAGACAAGGAAGAGACAGCAGCTGGGCAGGGCCCGCTGGTATGGAGGAAGTGCCCGGCCAGGTTGGTACGGCCCATGGGGGGCAGAGGGGCCCAGATTGGGAACTGGGGTTATCGGGGTGTGGCTCTGCAGAAAGTGTCCCTGAAACATCTCCCTCCCTGCCAACTTTGGACAGTGAGAGAGAGGCACTCTTAGAGACAGAACTGGCAAGCTGCACAGCTGGCCACTGCCGCAGGAAGAGAGGGAAGGAGTCAAGGGCCACAGAAATTCAGGAATGAGTGTTTCATACTCAGATCCTTAAGCATCTGAAAGAAGTGTAGCAGACCCATACTGGTTGAGATGCGGCAGAGGATGCTCAAATGGTCCCGTCAACTCGCCAACGAGCAAACCCCATCAAGGCCTCGGTGGGCCCATCATGTGAGCTTTGGCGCCCTCTCGTGGATTTGTGTGGCACATGCACACAAGCTTCCCGTGGGTTTTTCGCACATTTTAATCCTTTGCTTTTTCTCTCCTTGCACCACCTTCTTGGCAAATGTCATCTTCAAAACCACAGGCATGCTTGAGCAGTGACATCAGCTGGGGACACGGTGAGAATCACCTCCCAAACATCATGAAGGGAAGGGCTTATTGACACACAATTATCAAATGTGTCTGATCCTGGGCAAATGTCAAATTCGCTCATTGAAATTTGCCTTATCCAGACTAGAAGAGAAAAATAGCTTCCCACGTTGTCCTTATATCTGATTTTTAAAATTACCTCTTGGGTTCCATGTCTGGGGTCCTCAGAGTTTCTAACTGTCCCACCAACCAAATGTCCCAAACCTTTGTAGGAAACTGCAGGGAGCCATGAAAATAAGGAGAGTGGGCCAGAGTCATTCGTTCATTCACTCACTCATTCATTCTGGGATTAGTGAGCACCCCCATTGTCTGAGCAAGGCAGGGAGGATGCGTGATGCAGAGAAATCAGGCGGACGTGGGGCTGCATCCCAGCTTTGCTTTCTACAAGCATCATGACATGCACAAGTTATTTTACTAAGTCTTGGTTTTCTCCTTACTTGCTAAAACAGGGATGATAGCACCTCCCTCGTAACGCTGTTGTGAGGACTGAATGAGACCATGCAGTAAAGTGCTCAGCTCTTAAAGAGTGGCCACTGCTGCTTCTGAAGTGCAGCGTGGCCACCTACTCTGGGAACAGACGCAAATGACTAATGGGCTTGTTGACATTTTGTTACGATATGTAATGAAATAACACTGCCTATATTTCCAGACTTTATAGCTACCCTGCGTTACCCCTGCCTTTGAGGAGTTTTCAAGCCAGGCCAGTAATTCTCAAAGTGTGGTCCCTGGACCAGCATCATCAGAACATCACCTGGGAACCTGTTAGAAATGCATATTTTCAGATGCTCTGATTCTGGCTCTAGTGGGGAGCCAGGCAATCTGTTTTAACATGCCTTCCAGATGATTCTGATGCACTCAAGCTTGTGAACCACCAGTCAAGGGAAAACAACAGACATGTAAACAATTAGAATACAGGTGGATCTCCCTGACGAAGTGACGTAACAGGCAGAGTAGGCAAGTCCTGAAGGGAGAGCAAGTGTTCCCAGGTGGACGCGAGCTGTGTCCGAGGAGCGAGTAGCACTTGTGCTAGGAGTAGTTAGGAGGGACGGAAGGGAGGTGTGCGCTGAGGGCACCCCAAGTGACTTGGTCTGGCAAAGGCAGGACTGTGGGAGGTGGGGTCAGAGAAGGAAGGCCGGGAGCCAAATAAGGAAGCCTTTTCAAGTGCCTGAGTAAGGAATTTAGATTGTATCCTGTAACTGGCGGGAAGTACGAAAGGCTTTTAATGAAGGCTGAGCTGACCAAATTGGTATTGCAGAGAAAAGCACTCTCGCTGCAGTACGGCCAGGAGGCAGGGAGAGCAGCTGGAAAGCTGCCAGAATGACCCAGGCCGAAAGCCCACGAGGGCATGCACGCAGGTGGCGGCCCGGGACGATAACTGGGAGGGCTGGGAAATATTTAGGAGAAATGGCAGGACCCGTGGGAGTGGGCTTTGGGCCGTCCCTGCGGGTTCCACTTCGGTGGTGCTCCTGACAAAGAAGGAGCTGGTATCGGCAATGGGATGGCGCTGGGGTCGGGACTGGACGTGCTGAGCCGAGGGAGCGCAGGAGATGCTCTGGGCTGGTAGCTGATGCAGCAATTAATTACGCCTCTGTTGTTCATCTCCAACATGCTTCAGCCATTCATTTATTTCAGCAAATATTGGATACCTATCATGTGCCAGAAAGATTCCAGAAAGAGTGGAACACAAAATAGCCAGTGTCTGCTCTCAGGGCTGATATGGCAGTGGGGCAACACCAACAATAAATAAGTAAACAAATACATAGATGAAAAACTTTCAGAGAGTGGCAGGTATTCTTTAGTAGTAGGAATGTGGAGGGGGATCTTCAGATGGGGTGGTCAGGTAAGGCCCCTCTGAGAAGATGACACTTGAGCTAAATGCTTAGTGCGGCTAGATTCCACAGACCTGGGCATGCTAAGCCTCAGATGTGCAAAAACAGGAGGAAAGTACACTCAGGCAGAGGGAACAGCAAATGCAAAGGTCCTGAGGTAGCAATGAATTTGGTGTGATGGAGGAAAAGAAACGAAAATCACCATAGCTGGCCAGTGTGGGAGATGAGGTCAGAGAGGCAGACAGTGCCAGACCATAGTAGGTGGTAAGTTTGAGTGACTGATGAGTTGAGGTATCCATGTGCAAGTGCTTAGTAAATGATTTCAAGACTCAAATGTACATAAAGGAATATGAAGGTAGCATCTTTGAGGAGAACAGAAGAAATGTTTTAACTGAAGCAAGAAGGATTCGGGTTTGATTTCAGGGAAAGCTCACGCTGTAAGAGCCATGTCATATCAGAACAATATCTGAAAACAAATAGTTTGTCCATTTTGTTTTTGTGTTATGAATATGGTTAACAGCTAAGCTGATGTAAGTGCTGGCTGGCCTTGAGGCGGCGGGGAATGGAAAAATGACCTCTCATGGTACAAACCCAGGAAGATTTTGAAGAGATGTAGGGGAAGGAGGTGAGAAGAGGGTTCTCCCTCCCCTAGCTGGGGGAGGTCTCCCTTGGGTGGTGCTAGCACCCCAACCCGGGCAGCTGCTCTCTACCAGCCCTGCAGAATCTGAGGCCAACCCCTGCAGGGAGGCCCACAGGCCCGGGCATGCTAAGCCTCACCCACAGGAACAAAGCCAGGACCCAGCTAAGCTGCAAGGTGGAGAGACCAAGGCCGAGGCCAGGGGAAACGAGGTCGACATGGACCCCTCCAGGCAAGAGCTGTCTTCTGCTTCCAAGTTTCCATCCAGGGCAGCTCACCTGCATGCACCTTCAGGTTGCTCAGAGCGTGAGACTCCAGCCCAGTGAGGGGCCTGAACAAAACCCCTGGAGGAAAACAGAGCGCTCCCACACACGCCTGTAGCCTCCAGGATTGTAAATGCCCACATCCAGGAGGCGGGAGGGGCAGGCAGCCTGCCTGTGTGCCGCCCCTTCTCACACCTCCCCTCCCGCTGGCTCCACGCCCCGCCTCTCATGGCTCCCACGTGTGACACTCTGTCGCCTTCCTCTGAACCTCTGTCCCATGCGCATCTCCAACAGCCTCTCTTCTCGCTGGTTGCCACCTCCCTCCCACCCACCAAGCCCAGCCCAGCATTCCACCCACTGAGCCCAGCCCAGAAAACTTCCCGTGATTGACAATGGCTCTCCGGGCCAACATAAACACACACACAGAGACACACACACACAGAGACGCACACGTACCCCAAGCGCACACCATGGCTTCATCTGCCGCGCTCACTCGGAAACACTGACGCGTCCTAGTCATTCACAGACCCCAGCAAGGCCTCCCGTGAAAAACCACACCCTTCACCCACCTCTCCGCCCAAGAGGTAACAGTGACAAGTGGAAAAGCGGCACCCACATGAGACCAGAAAGGAACTCCATCTTACTCACTTGATGAAATACACAGCTCCTTCCTGGGTGGAATCCGTCTCCCAGCCCTTGGGCAAACCTGCGAGGAAGCAAAATCCCAAATCACTCTCCTTTCCTTCCTGTAGCCCCGCCTGCGCTCAGGAGGGACAGGGGCTGGGACAGCCGGGGAACCCCACAGAGAAGCCAACAGGGTTGGACCCAACCATTCTAACCCTTTTCGTCCACTGTTCCTACCACTCTGAAGCCAGTAAATAATAAGAGATGTGGCGATGGATGGGATGTCCCCTGTCAATAGGCAGTAAAGCGATCAAATGAATCATTGCCCAGAAGTTTTGCTCATTCAACAAACATGTATTGAGCATCTACTCTGTGCTAGGCCCTGGGGATACAGCAGGGGAGGCACAGACGGTGGCCCTGAAAGGGACCTCGGGGTCATCCCACCAGCCCCCGTATGTCACAGAAACAGAAGTTGGAGCAGAGGATGGGCACCTTGCCCCAGGCCTCACAGATAACTAGCCCCCAAGATAAGACCAGGACTCAACACTCTGAATCCCAGACCAGTGTTACTTCCAGATTCTGCTGCTTCTGGAAAAGACACTGAGGACTTCGAAAAATGGAGAGACAAAAAATTTTTTTCTTTAAAATGAGGTATAATTGACATAAAATACTAGCTTCAGGTATACAACATAATGGTTCAATATTTGTATACACTGCAAGATGACCACCACAGTAACTTTAGTTACCATCCGTTACCATACAAAGTTACAAATTATTTTTTAATATCATGAAAACTTTTAGGATTTGCTCTCTTGGCCACTTTCTTTCTTTTAACTGAAGTATCGTTGATAGACACTCTTACATTGGTTTCAAGTATACAACACAGTGGTTAAACAGTTACCATATTTTTATTTTTATTTATTTTTTATTAAGGTATCATTCATATACACTTTTACGAAGGTTTCACATAAAAAACATTGTGGTTACTACATTCACCCAGATTATCATGTTCCCCCCATACCCCAATGCAGTCACTGCCCATCAGTGTAATAAGATGCCACAGAGTCACTACTTATCTTCTCTGTGCTACACTGTCTTGCCGGTGACCCACCCACACACCATGTGTACTAAACATAATACCCCTCAATCCCCTTCTTCCTCCCTCCCTACCCACCCCCCCTTTCCCTTTGGTAACCACTACTCCCTTCTTGGAGTCTGTGAGTCTGGTGCTGTTTTGTTCCTTCAGTTTTGCTTCCTTCTTATACTCCACAAATGAGGGGACTCATTTGGTACTTGTCTTTCCCCACCTGGCTTATTTCACTGAGCATAAAACCCTCTAGCTCCATCCATGTTGTTGCAAATGGTAGGATTTGTTTCTTTCTTATGGCTGAAGAGTATTCCATTGTGTATATGTGCCACATCTTCTTTATCCATTCATCTTCTAATGAACACTTAGGTTGCTTCCACATCTTGACTAATGTAAATAGTGCTGCGATAAACATAGGGTTGCATATGGCTTTTTGAATCTGAGATCTTGTTTTCTTTGCATAAATTCCTAGGAGTGGAATTCCCGGGTCACATGGTATTTCTATTTTTAGGTTTTTGAGGAACCTCCATATTGGTTTCCACAAAGATTGAAGTAATTTACATTCCCACCAGCAGTGTAGGAGGGTTCCCCTTTCTCTGCATCCTCACCAGCAGTTGTTGTTCCTAGTCTTGTCAGTGTTGGCCACCCTAACTGGTGTGAGGTGATATCTCACTGTGGTTTAAATTTTCATCTCCCTGATAATTAGCAATGTGGAGCATCTTTTCATGTGCCTGTTGGCCATCTGAATTTCTTCTTTGGAGAAGTGTCTATTCAGATCCTCTGTCCATTTTTTAACAGGATTATTTGCTTTTTGGGTATTGAGGCATGTGAGTTCTTTACATATTTTGAATGTTAAGCCCTTGTCAGATATGTCATTTACAAATATACTTTCCCATACTGTAGGATGCCTTTCTGTTGTACTGACGGTGTCCTTTGCTGTACAGAAGCTTTTTAGCTTGATGTAGTTCCATTTGTTCATTTTTGCTTTTGTTTCCCTTGCCTGAGGAGATGTGTTCAGAAAAAAAGTTGCTCATTTTTATATTGAAGAGATTTTTGCCTGTATTTTCTTCTATGAGTTTTATGGTTTCATGACTTATGTTCAGGTCTTTGACCCATTTTGAGTTTACTTTTGTGTATGGGGTTAGACAATAATCCAGTTTCATTCTCTTACATGTAGTTGTCCAGCTTTGCCAACACCAGCTGTTGAAGAGGCTGTCATTTCCCCATTGTATATCCATGGCTCCTTTATCGTATATTAATTGATCATATATGGTTGGGTTTATATCTGGGCTCTTTATTCTGTTCCAGTGATCTGTGGGTCTGTTCTTGTGCCAGTACCAAATTGTCTTGATTACTGTGGCTTTGTAGTAGAGCTTGAAGTTGGGGAGCATAATCCCCCCAGCTTTATTCTTCCTTCTCAGGATTGCTTTGGCTATTCAGGGTCTTTTGTGGTTCCATATGAATTTTAGAACTATTTGCTCTAGTTCATTGAAGAATGCTGTTGGTATTTTGATAGGGATTCCATTGAATCTGTAGATTGCTTTAGGCAGGTTGGCCATTTTGACAATATTAATTCTTCCTATCCATGAGCATGGGATGTGTTTCCATTTATTGGTATCTTCTTTAATTTCTTTCATGAGTGTCTTGTAGTTTTCAGAGTATAGGTCTTTCACTTCCTTGGTTAGTTTATTTCTAGGTATTTTATTCTTTTTTATGCAATTGTGAATGGAATTGTTTTCTTGCTTTCTTTTTCTGCTAGTTCATCATTAGTATATAGGAAAGTAACAGATTTCTGTGTATCAATTTTGTACCCTGTAAGTTTGCTGAATTCAATTATTAGTACTAGTAGTTTTGGGGAATTACCCATCTTTTAAAATCCTCACCCCCCACTAGTGCAGTTACTGTCTGTCACCATGGTTTCTATGCTTTTGTCTCTCCTCTCCTTCTGGTACCCCTATTATGCAAAGTTTCCTTTGGAGTTGTCACACAGCTCTCTTGGCATACTCTTGTTTCTGGAGGTTGTTTTTTCTCTCTGTTCCTCAGCTTCATTGTTTTCCTATTCTCTAATTTCCGTCTCATTGATTTTCTTTACTTCCAGCAGTCTAGTATTCATTCCCTCCACTGTATATATTTTATTCCAGTTACTGTATTCCTCAGCTCTGAGTGGCTCTTCTATCTCTTTGTTGAAGTCCTTCCTGAGATTATCATTACTTTCTTGCAGATCAGTAAGCATATTTATGACTGTTACTTTGAAATCTTTATCAAGAAGACTGTCAATCTCCATTTCATTTAGTCCTCTTTCTGGTGTCTTATGTAGTTTTGTCTGGAACATATTCCTCTGCCTCATTTTGTCAGGGTTTCTGTGTTTTTTCCTTTGTAGTAGATGGATCTGCTGTGCTTCCTGGTCTAGAGAGTAATGGCTTTATAAAGAAGGCATCCTATGGTGCCCAGAAGCTCAAGACTCCACTCTCCAGTGACTGATTCTCCTTTGTGGTGGAGCCCCAGTTGCCGTGGTGGGCTACAGGCAGGGACACCTTTCTGTGTGTCTGGCAGCTGGCAGGGGGTCCATCTTTTTCCTACAGATGGCAGTTTGCCTCAGCCAGCTCTTGATGGGCCCAGCAGAGGTGCTTCTGCTGGAATCATTGTGGGCAGGCGCTCTCTGCTTGCCCTGAAACCATGGCGATGGCAGCACTGATGGGCTAGTGGGGTGTGGGGGGGCAGTTGTGAAGCTCCAGGGTGGGCATGTGGTGGGGGGGCATGTGGGGGCACAGTCGCACGGCAGTGGCAGGACACAGCACAGGTGTGCCACACTGAGTTGGGCTGCCCACGAGGAGGAAGGAGTGCTCAGAGCTGCCTCCCATAGGTGCCTCCCCAACTGGGCTGAAAGAGGGCTGAGAAAGCTGGGAAAGCCTCCCTCTGCCTGCCAGGCAGTGAAGTCTGACACTGCTGGGCTGAGCGGGCTGGGAGGGTGGGCAGGCAGTGTGCAGGGAAGCACCTGGGGGCTGAGCTGCTAGTGAGGCGGGTGGAGTGTTTGGGGCTCTCGTGAGGGCCGGACCTGCTAGGCCCAGGCAAGCCTGTGGAAGTGTCATCCATTTGCCCTTTCTCCTGCAGAGAGAGCTCCAACCAACCTTTACCCCTCTGGCAACTTTCCCACTGCTGGTAAATCTTTCAAAATGCTGCCTAAATTTTGGGTCTCAACGGACAAATATAGAATCCTGTCCTCCACAAGAGGCAGGAGTCTCAGCCTCTCAGAGCACCCAGCTGATCACCAAAGCCCAGTGCAATGCGGACTCGTGTTCCCAGAGCATATCTCTAGGGCAAGGGGTGCAGGGTCACTGAACGCTTATGCCCTCCCCACTCCATTCCTCTTCCTCCTGCTTGTGGGTTAGGGTGGGGGAAAGGCTGGCACCCCGATTTATCACGATTCTGTCCCTTCACCCTTCTCTGGGTGGTCTTTCCTTCTTCCCCAGGTGTAGGTGGTCTGTTCTGCAGCCTTCAGGTCGTTTTCAGGATGAGCTGTATCTGCTGTAGTTTCTTCCTTGGTGTGTGTGTGGGAGGAGGTTTCTGCATTGGCTTCCTACGCCTCCATCGTTTTCCCCTCTCCCGGGAACTTCCCAGTATGCACTACAATATTATTGACTATAGTTACATACTGTACATTACATCTCCATGACTTAGTTTATAACCAAGCATTTGTACCTTCAACCATTTCACCCACCCCCAGCCCCTCCCCTCTAGCAGCCACCATTGTGTTCTCTATATGTATGGGTTTTGCCTGGTTGGTCTGTTTTGTTGTTTAGATTCCACATATGAAGTGAAATCATATGGTACTTCTATTTCTCTGTCTGGCACAATTACCTCAAGGTCCATCTATATTGTCAAAAATCATGATTTCATTCTTTCCTATGGTTGAGTAGTATTCCATCTTCTTAATCCATTCATCCATCAATGGACACCCAAGTTGTTTCCATATCTTGGCTATCATAAATAATGCTGTAGTGAACACGGGGGTACAGATATCTTTTTGAATTGATGTTTTCATTTTCTTTGGATAAATACCTAGCAATGGAATGGCTGGATCATATAGTAGGTCTATTTTTTATTTTTTTAAGACCCTCCATACCGCTTTCCATAGTGGCTGTACCAATTGACATTCCCACTAACAGGGCATGAGGGTCTCCTTTTCTTCATGTTCTCTCCAACACTTATTATTTCTTGTCTTTTTGATAACAGCCATTCTAACAGGGGTGAGGTGATTTCTCATTGTGGTTTGGTTTGCATCTCCCTGATGGTCAGTGATGCTGAGCATCTTTTCATGTGTCTGTTAGCCATTTTTATGTTTTCTTTAGAAAAATGTCTATTCAGATCCTCTGCCAATTTTTTTATTGGATTTTTTTTTTTTTTGCTATTGAGTCATGTGAATCTCTATATATTTTGGATATAACCCCTTATTATATATATGATTTGCAAGTATTTCCTTCCATTGTATAGGTTGCCTTTTCATTTTGTTGAGGGTTTCCTTTGCTGTGCAGAAGCTTTTTAGTTTAATATAGTCACATGTTTGCTTTTGCTTTTGTCGCCCTTGCTTTTCTAGTCAGGTCCAAAAACATCATTGCTAAGACCTATGTGAAGGAGCTCATCACTATATTTTCTCCTAGAAGTGTTATGATCTCGCGTCTTCCATTCAACTCTTTAATCCATTTTGAGTTAATTTTGTGTATGGTGTGAGATAGCAATCCAGTTTCATTCTTTTGCATGTGGTTATCCAATTTCCCCAGCACCATTTATTAAAGAGACTGTCTTTCCCCATTGTATATTCTTGCCTCCTTCGTCATAAATTAATTGACCATATGTGCATCGGTTTATTTCTGAGATCTCTATTCTGTCCATTGATCTATATGTCTGTTTTTAAGCCAATACCACACTGTTTGGATTACTATAGCTTTAGACGTAGTTTGAAATCAGGTCATGTCATGTCTCCAACTTTGCTTTTCTTTCTCAACATTGCTTTGGCTATTCAGGGTCTTTTTTGGTTCCATACAAATTTTAGGATTGTCTGTTCCAGTTCTGTGAAAAATGCCATTGCAATTTTGATAGGAATTTCACTGTATCTGTAGATTTGCTGGCCATGTAAAATGAGTTTGGATGCATCCCCTCCTCTTCTATTTTTTGGAAGAGTTTGAGAGAGATAGGTATTAAATCTTTGAATGTTTGGTGAAGCCAGCTGGTCCTGGGATTTTGTTTATTGGGAGGTTTTTGATTACTCATTCAATCTCCATACTAGTAATTGATCTGTTCAGGTTTACTATTTCTTCACAATTTAGTCTTGGAAGATTGTCTATTTCTAGGAATTTATCCATTTCTTCTAAGTTGTCTAGCTTGTTAGCATATAATTGTTCATAGCAGTGTTTTATGATCATTTGTATTTCTGTGGTATCAGTTGTAATTCTTTTTCATTTCTGATTTTATTTGAGCCCTCTTTTTTCTTGGTGAGCGTAGCTAAAGGTTTGCCAATTTTTATCTTTTCAAAGATCCAGCTTTTAGCTTTATTTACCTTTTCCATTGTCTTTTTAGTTTCTATTCCATTTATTTCCACTTGGATCTTTGTTATTTCTTCTCTCCTCCTACTAACTTTTGGCTTTATTTGATTGTCTTTTTCTAGTTCCTCTGGGAATAAAGATTGATTGAGATTTTTCTTGTTTTTTGAGGTTAAGCCTGTATTACTATGAGTTTCCCTCATAAAACTGATTTTCTGTATCCCATAAGCTTTGATATGTTATAATTCCATTTTCATTTGTCTCTGGGTATTTTTTTATTTCTCCTCTTATTCCTTCATTGACCCATTGGTTGTCCAGTAGGACGTTGCTTAGTCTCTACATATTTGTGATTTTTCCAGTTTTCTTCTTGTAACTGATTTCTACTTTCATACCATTGTGGTCATAAAAGATGCTTGATATGGCTTCAGTCTTCTTAAGTTTACTTAGACTTGTACTGTGGCCCAACATCAATCTGTTCTGGAGAACATTCCATGTGCATTTGAGAAGAGTGCGTATTTTGGTTTTGGATGGAATGTTCTGTATATATCTATTAAGTCTACCTTGTCTAACATATCACTTAAAGCTAATGTTTCTTTATTGATTTTCTGTCTGGATGATCTATTAAAAAAATCTTAATAGCATCTCTGAAAAAAAGTATCTGTGCAAATGCTCAGAGCAGAGAATCACAGATTCACAGAGTGAGCAAGGGCTGAATAGCTGAGGAATCTGACATTGGCCCAGAGGTGCCCGGGTAGCTCCAGAGAGGTGCAGCACCTCCATCTCCTAAGGGAGTTGTGCTAGGTACTGTTTCATCCTGCCCACCTTCCCAAAACAGCCACCCTGGCAGCATCCTGCATCCCTGGCAGACAGGATTCCTCTACCCAGAAGCCTAGGCAGAGGAGCCTTTTGAGAAACCAGAGAGAATCTACTGTCAGAGTTGGGGGCCAGCAGGACACTGGTGGTGGTCATTCCTTCTGCAGGTGTAAGAGCCCTGTGGCTGACATTGGAGAACAGGTGTGGAGTCTCCTGCCAGTCAATCACTGCCTCCTTTCTGGTCAGCCCACATGCTGTCTTCCGTATGAGGTTTTATAAAATATAGCTATTTATTTGTTCTGAATCTGTCCAGCCAGGTTATCAGCCGCCTTAGAGCACAAACTGCTGGAGAGCAGAACCTGAGTTCTATATAGTGGTGGGCCCAGCTTTTATTCATTCATTCTATTCACCCCTATTTATCGAGGGTCTGAACTTCCATAGTCACTGTGGATGGTGGTGCTACTAGAAGTGCTTCCTTCCTCTAAGTTAAACATCTGACCACTATTAGTACATTTAATCTGCATGGCAACATTTTATAATAGGCATCAGCCCAAACATTTTTATAGATGAGGACACTGAGGCCCAGAGAGGTTAATCAGCTTGCTTAAGATCACACAGGAAGTGTACGAGCCGGGATGTGAGTCTGGTCTCCTGCCTCCAAAGCTCATATTCTTTCCTCTGTGCTGCTCCATAAATGCTACTTGTTCCCCTCTGTCCCTGTGGGAGGACGTTCCCATTCAGAAGGGCGTGGGTTGGCAGTCTCCCCAAGTAGAGGGATCCCCATTGGGTCAGAATCATAAATAATCCTGCCACTGTGATGTGCCTGGGAAAGAGGCCAGTGTGGATTATGTCCCCTGCCTTTTCCAGCAACTTCCCTCCACACTGCCCTCTCTGCCTGGGCAACACCAAGAGCGCTTATATTCCTGTCCAGGCTGAGTGCCCGCTGAGGCAGCTGCCCTCCCAGTGAGCTTCAGGGGCATCTTAACCCCTTCCCAGCCTTCGACAACCAGTTGGCTGCAGCCAAAAACGAAAGTTGGCTCCTAGGTTTTTATTCATCTTCCAGTCCTACCTAGGGTCATAATGAAATGAATGAACTCAAATTTTAAAAGCTAAAGCAATGAGGGTGGCAACCACCTGGACAAGGAAACAGCCAGTCTTGTGGTCAGGAGGCTCCACTTCCTGTCAGAAACACAACAGTGACGATAATAATGGCAGTTACTCACATTGACAGTGGCTCTCTAGAGCAACGTTTGCTACAGCATTTTGATGCTCATAATCCTATCCCTATTTTACCGAGGAAGAGGCCAAGTCCCAGAAGAATTAAAGCATTTGCTCAAGACCACACTAATAAAAAGCAGAGCCAAGATCTGAGCTCAGGTCTCTCTGCCTCTAGAACTCACGCACTTAACCCTGATCGCGCCGTGCCTGTTAGCTGAGTGGCCTCGAGCCAGGCACTTCCTCTGTGCTCTTCAATTTTGCTACCTTTGAAATGAAGTAGTGAGACTCCAGGATCTCTGAAGTCCCTTCCAGCTCTAAAGACACCACGATTCCAGCCTCAGAACTGAGAGTACAGGCCCTGGGCAAGTCAGCACCTTAAGCCAGTGTGTCCGGCCGTGTGGCTGTGCCTGATGAGCCCCAGAACCACGCGCCTCGGGGGCAGTCGGGGGCAGGGCTGGGACGCCAGTGAGGGCAGGTCCAGGGTGGCACCCTAAAGAGGATGATTGGCTGTTCATTTGAAGCTCCCCAGGCCTTCTGATGCTTGGTGTCTCTACCTCTTCAGTTTAGACTGAAATCTAGCCTGGGAGGTCCCTGAGGGCTACTAGCAGAATCTTCTCCATAGGAAGCAATCAGGGTGGGCCCTGCCCCCTTTTCTTTAATGCTCCCCCAATGTGAAGGAGCTCCTATCAACCATGTAGGGTTATTTAAATTAAGTTAATGAAAATTTGAAATTCAGCTCCTCAGCCACACTAATCACATTCCATTGCTCTGCAGTGACGTGGCTAATGGTGGCTCTCCTGAGCAGTGCAGAGAGAGGGCATTAACATCATGGCATCCAGTTCTGGGGCACAGTCCTGGGATCTGGGGTGCTGCCAGGTCAGGAGCTCTCAAGGTGGGGGAAGAGAGAGCGGTATATCTTTGTCCTCAAAGCTCTGTCCCACATATTAACTGTAGAGCTGGAAGCTTGGAAAGACCTCAACGTGAGTACCAACCTCCGGCAACATCCCACAGCTGATGGTCCAAATGCTAAGCTGAGTTCATTCATGGAGAAAGGCAACAACTCAGAAGCAAAATTGGGGCAGGGGATTCCTACGGCCACCTCAGGCCATGCTTCCTCCTCGGCTGCAAAGGCAGGGACGGGAAGCTCCTTACCCGGGCTGGCGGAGTGTCCACTCTGGATGGGCGATTCCGTGCCAGGGTGCACCCAGCTGGTTGACCTTTCCTCATCACTATAAAAGGCCAATAAGAGAGTGTCAAATACAAGAGAGGCTTCCCGGAGCAGGCTGCCCACCTCCAAATTCCCATCACCACCGTCTGATCTCAGATGCCTGAGATGGGGGCATTCACACTGCCACTCACGCACATTCACAGAGCTCTTACTGAGCAGACTGGGGATTCAGAGGTGAATATCTGATGTTTGACCACAGAGAATATATAACCCATTGGGGAAACAGACATATAGAAATACAGTTGCAAAATGATATGATAGGA
Source organism: Manis javanica (assembly GCF_040802235.1). NCBI lineage: Eukaryota > Metazoa > Chordata > Mammalia > Pholidota > Manidae > Manis > Manis javanica. The sequence goes on along the minus strand of NC_133166.1, from coordinate 103,292,487 downwards.
GGTATAATCCGAATATAGTTAGGCACAAACGGCATAGCACCCTACAAAGGAGGGGGTGCTAACTGGGAAGAAATTAAGGAAGGGGTGTTCTGAAGAGGTGACATCTAGGAGGTTGGTGAAGTCACATGAAAAGAATAAGGGAGGTCCTAAACTGGCAGTTTCTCAATGGATAAGAAAGAAGGAGGCGGGGTCAACTGGGAATCCTTGGATATCTAAGATGCTGTATTTCTTCATTCATGGCATTCCCTCACATTAGGAAGAATTACAGATGATGAATCTGAGGTTCAGAGAGGTTAAATAATTTTCCCAGTCACACAATCAATAGGTGATGAAGCCAGGTTTCAGAACTAGACCCACCCCCACTAAATCCCGAGCTCTCTCTAATGTCTTACTCCCAGCAAAGTAAGCCTCCCAGGAACACAGATCCTCGGGGCTCTAGATCTGATGGCAGATGAGCCCATCATCATTTCTCTACCCCCACCCACTAAGTGACACCAAATTTTCAGGGGCCAGATGTGGCCCAGTATGAAACACGTGACCTCCTTGGCCAATCCAGGCATGCAGGGAAGAGGACTCTCAGATCACCTGTGTCACCCAGGCTCTAGGGTGGGGCCTTGGGACCAGGACAGGATACCACTCAATGCTTTTAAGGTACAATTAATACCTTAATTAATATAATAAACTTCACTTAAAAGGGATCTACTCAATTTTTGTTGAAGATATACAATGAACTGCACATATTGAAGGTGTACAATTTGAAGTTTTGACATATGCATACACCTGTGAAACTATCACCAAAAACGAGAGGTGAGCTTCCCCAAATTCTCGTGATGCCCTTTTCTATCTGCCAGCTCTTGCTGCCCTCACCCTACGCCCAGCAACAACCAATCTGCCTCCTGTCACTATAGACTAGTTTGCATTTTCTAGACTTTTATATAAATGGAATCATACAAGCTAGACTTCTTTGACCTCATTCTTTCTTCTTCCCTTCTATCCTCTTCCTTTCTTTTCCTCCCTTCCCTCCATCCATGTGGCGGCATGTTAATTAATTAGTTAATTCCCTTTCACAATGGAGTAGTACTCCATTGCAGGCTGTGCCGATGTGTTCATCCACTCACCTGCTGCCATGAACATTTGTGTCCAGGTCTTTGTGTACCTGCTTTCTTTTCACTTGACTTCACTGATTCTCTGAGTTTGGACACCTGCTGCAGAGAGAGGTGTCCCGGCTGACCCACCCCTCTGATGGGGAGAGAAGAAACAAAGTTGCTGTCCTGGGGGCCCAGGGCCCCTGGAGCCTGTGTGCACCGGCAGAGATGACCTGACCTGCACTCTGGGCTTTGGTCCTGGGAGGCAGTAGGAGAGGAAGCCAAGGAAGGGGGAATTCTGCAAGGGCTGAATTGTAAGTGGGGGGGAAATTCATCCCCATACACCCCCTCAAGGAGACTTTGGGGCCCCTGATTCCTCTCCTCTCACACATTGCTTCCTTCAGACTTGGAGACTATTGCCACCCACTGGGGTATGTGGACAATCACAGGGTCACACAGGTGGGTACAGCCCAGCCTCAACTTCCCCTTCCCCTTGTCTCCCCCTTCCCTCCCCTCATTAGCCCTGGGCAGTTTTTCCCAGGGCTTTGGGCTGGCGTGGAAACCAGAATTGGGAGGACTGATGTCACGGCAAATCCACAGCTCCCGAGCATAGCTGGGCCGTGAGCACCATCTAGAATCTTCTCTGGGGCCCTCATCAGTTGCCATTTGCAGATGTTCTAAGGTTCCCCACCAAAGTCCCATGCCTGCATCTTCTCCTTTCTCCAACTCTCATTCTCAGTGGATAATCTTATCTCTTAATTCAACAGAAAAATAGAAACCATAGGAAGTAATCTACCCACATTCCCACCCATCCTTTAATCCTTGTCTTTACACTGGAGCAGAGATGGCCTTGCCCGTTTAAGGCTGATAACCCCTTTGCCTGGGTTATAGTCGCCATCATCTCCCATCTCTTCTAGAACCATATTCTACAGAGTACCACAGACTTGTATCTTCAGTTTCTCTCCCCTTTTCAAGTCCAGCTCATCAGCCCTGTCTCCTATCTGTGTCCTCCCGTCTGGACCTTCAGCCTTCCTCTCAATGTTACCTCTCTTTCCAGCTTCCTGTCCCGAGCTCCTCTTCTCGCTGACCAAGCATCCCTCTTGGAAACTAGTCCCTTCTAGCTGTCCCCACTTCCTGGTCTCCCGCTCACCAATCCTCTGCAACTGCTTTCTATTCCCTGACCTCCCCTGAGACCACTTTCCTAGAGGCCATTAAAGACCCCGTAGTTCCTAAACGCAGTCATCACGTTCCAGTCCTGAGTTCATTTGGCTTCTACACCACTGGCCATTCCTTCCTAAACATCCCTCTTGCTTGGCGGGCCCTGGTGCTGTCCACCTCTGTGACCTGTAGGTCTTCCTCTCCGTCCTGGGCTTCCTCTACCCTTTTCCTTAAATGCTGCTGGGCGCCCTCCCGTCTTCCTCCGCCTCTTCTGGGTGGTTCCCCTTATGTGCTGACTCCCAGGACTCTCTCTCCAGCCTCTGTCCTGTACATCCAGCTGCCGGTGAGACATCACCTCCTGAATGACCCCAGAGGCCTCAGTGTCAGAATTTCCTCACTGTGTGTTCCTGCTCCCTAAAGTCTGTTCCTCTTCCCAGACTTGATCCCCGTCGGACTCAAGTTCAACAGTTTGAGCTTTAACTTCGATTCTTCCTTTTCCCTCCCTTCCCCAGCATTTAGGCAGTAAATGCACACTCTCAATTCCTCCTGAAGATTTCTCCCCCCACCCCCCGCCTCTCAGGTCCCTGTCAGCTGTCTCCTGGACTTTCGCAATCACCTAACTGTTCACCACACCTCAAGTTCATCTCCCGGCCTCCCTGTTCATCTCCCAAATTGTCATTCGCCCACGCAGCTGCCAGAAAGATCTTTGAAAATGTAGATCTATCTACGTGGAGCCTCTGCGGAAAATCTCCTTTGGTTCCCCATCACCTACAGGATCAAGCTGAAGCCCCGAAGCCTCTCTGTGGTGCCCCATTGCTGCTTGCTCTGCCTCATCTTCTGCAACTCCCTGGCGGCCTCTACTCCATCTCTCTCTGCTGACCCCTGCAGATTGTTCTAGACACAACCTGTGCCTGGCACCCACCCGACACCTCTTCCCATAGGCCTCTGCTCCAGGACTTCTTTCACCCTAGTCTCTCTCCTCCACAATCCCCTCAAAAGCCTCCTGCTTGGAAAACGTCACTTTTCTTTATTGTGTTCCTCCAGCATCCTGCCAAGACCTTTAGAATGTATCCACTTAGTTTCTAAGTATTCATTTGCATCTTCTCCTTCCTACCTTCAAGGAAAAACAAGTATCTTATTGTTGTTTATCTCCCATGCCTAGCACTGCAGCAAATAGTGGATACTCAGTAAGTGTTTGTGGACTGAAGGATGGAAAGAAGCGGGTAGGCAGGCAAGAGATTGGGAAGAAAGACGAGAAGAGCCAAATTAACGTCATCAGAATAGCTGAGGAGATGATGGAAATTCAGATTCCAAGGCCCTGCCCCAACCCTTCTGAATCGTCATCTCTGGAGGTAGGGCTCAGGACATGGCCTTTTTCATAGGCCTTCTTTAAGTGAATCTTGTGACTCTAAAGTTTCAAACCACGGACAAAAGGGACTCTAGTTCTAATACTGCAGAAGTTCTGTTATTTAAGAATCTGACCCAGGGTCAAATACTTTAGCAGAATTAATTTTTAAGATAATCTAATTATGGCATTGATTATGGGCATGGAGCTGATAATTACAGAAAAACGGACTAAAGCACATGTGGAGACTGAAAAACACCAAAGAGAAGCCAGTGGCCACCTGAGGCCCTGCGAAGGCAGTTCGGTACAAGGTAAAAGGAGACAGCGCTCTGAGTAACAGGTGCTGTTCTCTCCCACAAGCCCTCTCGTTTCCCCATCTGAAAACTGAGGGGGTTGCAGCCAAGGTCCCTTTCTGCTCTACTGCTCTGTGAGCGGCCATCTGAGGACGGGAAAACTCACCACATATGGGTACCCACTCAGAACGCTTCTAGGCTTGCTGTATTACTGGGAGATTTCTATCCTGGCCAAAGATGACTACAGAGGGAGCACCGGCGGGGCCACTCTATTATAATGACATTATGCCAGAGCCATTTTGGTTTATGAAATTAATACAACAGCGCTAATATATTACTGAGAACCGCGAAGGCCCAATCTCTCCAAAGAACGCCAAACGAACTGCAGGCATCTTCTCCTTCCCCTTGACCACTGCCCCACAAGGAAGCAGGAAGGAAGGGGCTGCCGCCCTGGCACACTGGGCCCTGGGGCGACGGAGTGCCCGGGGCTGGCAGTAGAGGCAGGGTCTCCTGATGTGTGGTCAAGCCCGCGTCTGCCCTGGGCAGCTCTGGGCTCGGGGAAGAGACAGCCCTGGCCCTGCAGTGGCGGAGCGGAAAGGACAGCGCTGCAGGCCGGGCCCGGGGTCTGGCCGCCCTCCTCAGGGCCCCCCCACTCCGCACCTGTGCCTGCAGCGGAGGGAAAGGCCAGCGCCCGCCCTGCCCAGCCCTGCCCTCGGAGAGGGACTTTGACCCACTGTGGAGAAGGCGGGAGACACATTCAAACAGGCGGCGATAAACTTATTAGTCATGCCTGCTGCTCAGCCACCGCTTCCCCCCACTCTCTGCGGGCGGCCCCCAGCCCTGCCACCTTTCAAGTTGGACAACTTTAAAGAAAAAGGCAGGAAAAAAACGAGAGGGGCCAACGTACTTGATGAAGAAGACTCTGCCCCCGCGGTCCACTCCGTAGGTCCACCGGCCGGGCAAGTCCAGCCAGTCGATCTCCTCGGCCATCTCGGGGTCCCGAGCCCCTCGCGCTGGCCGGCCCCGGGCGCTGCGCGGGCGGCGGCTTCCTGCGGGCCCGCTGCTCCTGGAGGCAGCGCCGGGGGGGTGGGGGGGGCGGGGGCGCCCCTCCTGGGTCCCTGGCGGCGGCTCTGGCCTCCCGCTGGAGGCGGCTGGCCGCCCGCCGGGCAGCAGGGAACGGCGAGACTTAACCCTGGCCGGGCCGGGCCGGGCCCCAGACCGCAGCCGCCTGCTGCCGGGGTCGACGCTCCCGCCGGACGGCGCCCGAACTTCAGGACCGGCGGCCGGCGCGGCGAGGACTCCTGCCGCCGGGCTGCGCCCCGCGGCGCCGCGGTCCCTCCCGGAGCGAGCAGGTGGCCGCGGCCGAGCGAGGGGCGGTGGCGCTCCGCTCGCAGCTCCGCGCCCGCACTTGAACCACCGGCGGGCGAGGGAGGCGGGGCCCAGCCGCCGCCTCGGAAGGTGATTCGCAGCCGCAGCCGCGGGTCCCCGAGTCCCGGCGCAGGGCGCGGGGAAACCAGCCTGGCTGCAGGAGCCTCGAGTGAGGAACCTGAGGGACGTGTCCAGCCACCGAACGGGAAGGGGGAAGTGGTCAGACCTGGTTCGGCTCGGTGGGAGGTTAGCGGAGGACAAAGGTCAAACGCAGGCAGGGTGGCACGGGTGTAAGCGGCAAGGCGCCCAGGAGGCCCTTCTTGCAGAGATGTCAGCCTCAGCAGGCAAGCTGGCCCTCGGCTCTCTTTCCCGGCACTTCTTCCCAGAAGCCTGCCATGACTAAGTAGAATCGGAGTGAGGCCTTAGAAACCTGCTCAGAAACCAACAGCGTTCATGTCCCTTCTCCCTAACTTGAACTAGAAAAACTAAAAGGAAAAGAGGGGGGGGAAAAAGAGAAGGGAATGTGCTCTGTACACAGAATGCAGGTTGCAAGCTTTCAATACTGGCATATGAAGATGGTGTTGTGGGAGCCCACGTGGTCGGCTGTGTCTGGGTCTACATCAAGGTTGGGGTCTGGTCGGCTTTCCCAGCTTACTCAGGACCTGCCCCTGGGCCTGCGATAGGTGCACACAGTTCATTCAGTCCATGTGCCAGACCCAAGGGAATCATTAGACAAAGGAGAGACGGCTGCCTTTAGAGGAAGCAATGGGCCCCATGGCAGTTGGCAGGGATCTGTTGAGTATGCATACTCATTGTGAGCATTAGGAAGCGATTTTGATCCCTGGTCCACCTAGGTAATCCCTACTCACCCCTTCAGGGTCTACTGTGTGTTACCTCCTCCCAGAAGCCATTCCTGACTACACCAGATTTCTATGCCCATCCTTTATGTGTCATGACACCTTATTAATAACCCTGTAGTGGACTTACCTCACTGTAAGGCAATCCTCGATGTACTCTCTGTCTCCTTCACTGAGCTGTGTGCTCCCGAGAGCAGGCACTCCATCTCATTCATCTCTACAGCCCCAGCACCTAGCTGGGGCACCGAATTAGTGTTTGACGAATGACTAATTCTGTTATAACTGGGAAACAACTATAAACACAATCCTGTACTTTTGGACCTATGGGCCTGCCGCATATAACCATCAGCCACATCCGGGTGTGTGGTGGGGAGAACTTTCTGGAAAAGGAAACCGCCAGTGAGCCTTCCCAGGTAATCCAAATGTTCAAACTGTAAGGTGTAATGCACGTACATCTGATAGGTAGTGAAGCTAGAAGATGGCTCACAGAACATCTAGTCCAAGCCTCTTATTTTAAATATGGGAAACTGAGGAGCAAAGAAGGGAAGGACTGATTGAGGTCACTGAGCAAGGTGGTGGCCGAGAAAGATCTGCCCACCAGTGTCCCCACCAGAGCTCTTTCCATTGCTTTGTTCTGCCTCCAACACTGGAAATTCCCTCTGCCTTCATATACAAGTTGAATCCTGTGTGCCAGCTCTAAGGCCAGTCCATTTTCCGGCTGCAGAAGAGGAGCAGAAGCCCGTAATACCCAGCCCTCTCCTCCCTTCTCAGATCCTATGGGTTCCTGGTCAAGAGAGCTGCATTCAACAGTAAGGAAGGGCCTCATTTTCAGCGCAGGTGAGGACCGAGGCCCCTTTGCTCCTAATTTGGGGAGGGTTGGGGGCGTCAAGGGTTCAGACCCCTCTCCAGGCCCAAGCCTTGTGAAACACCTGTGAGACCCCCCAGCCCAGCCCCCCGTGATAGCCGAGGATGTGAACTGCCAGAATTGTTGCCAAGATGTCTCCAGGGAAAATATCAGCAACCAGTGCACTCCCAGTCCAACCAGAGCAACCAGTAAGGGTGGCTGCTTGGGCTGAATGTGGGTGGGAATAGGGAACAAAATGACATATATTTGAAAGCATGTATTCCACCGCTGTCTTCTTTGAGGAGTAGGGACTCCTGTTGATTTCCTCACAAGATTTTTGCCTTGTTTTTCTCTATAATCTAGCCTGGGATTCCTTGGAACGTTTACCTAAACAAGAAAAGGCCAGTGGTTGAGATTTTGAATGTTTTTTCCACTCATTTGAAATAAGAAATCAGGTTTGAAAATACTTTTCTAACTGTGATGTATCCTCACCAGTGACCTTTTATATTCTAACTCTTGTTTATCAATTATGATCAGTATTAATATTGCTTATTAGACATTTTAGCAAAGGAGCTAAAGATAATGCAGAAAAGGAGTAGAAAACTCAAATAAAAAACAGCTATTGGTTCAACAATTACCTGGAAGAAGGCAGAAAGGTTGATATGTTGAAATGAAAACCTTCAGGCTTTGCAATCAAAAAAGAAATGTACTTGCTTATTTTTCCCATGCAGCAAGTTTTACTTTACTTCTTTAAAAGGCAACAAAGGATGTGGATGAAATATATCAATAATATCTGGAAATGACTCTGATTCTCTCATATATTTTGAGGCCTTAGTCACTTAAAATATTATGCTTCTGGTTTAGCAACCGTGGTAAGCTGAAAATTCTCCGACCCCCTCCTCCCAACCCAACTCCACAAAAGCTGTCCTGTCAAATGCCTGGAATCTATGAGTATGACCTTATTTGGAAAAAGGTCTTTGTAGATGTAATTAAGTTAAGGATTTTGAGATGAGATTATCCTAGATTATTCAGGTGGGCCCTAAATTCAATTACAAGTGTCCTTACACAAGGCAGGCAGGGGGAGATGTGAAATGGACAAAAGTGGAGGAAGCAATATGGCCACTGGAGCAATGTGGCCATGAGTCAAGAATGTTGACAGCCACCAGAAGCTGAGGCAAAACGATTCTTCCCCAGAACTTCCAGAAGGAGTGTGGACTTGTCAACACCTTGATTTCAGACTTCTGGCCTCCAGAGCAGTGAAAGAATGAACTTTTGCTGTTTTAAGCCACCCAGTTGGTGGTCACTTAGTACAGCAACCATGGGAAATGAATAAAGCACCAATAAGAAAATCATAACAATGAGGATTGAGATAAATGTCTATTTTTTTTTTTTTTTTTACTTGTCCAATATCCAATCTCCCTTCTTCTGTTGATTGTCCTCAAATTTCCTTTTTGACCTCCACCCTTCTGCCCACCAGCCCCTGCGGGCTGGATGGGCTGGCCCCACCCCCACCCAGCTCCATGGTGGAGGGGTAGGGCTGCTGACAGAGGAAGCCATTCTGACCCTTCCTGGCCACAGTGATTGGTTCAGGAAAGGACATGTGACTCAGAGCAGACCAATGAGATTCAGTTTTAAGAAGAGCCCAAAATTCTTGGGAGGAAGCCCTTTTTTCCTTGGATTTGAAGCTGGTAAGGGTCATTTTGGCGCTCCTGGGGTCTTCATGTGGAGAGAGTCTGCTGAAAGTGAAGCCAATACAGGAGAAACTGGAACCAGAAGATGGAGACTGGGTCCTCCTTACATCTCATGAGCCCTGGGACCCAGCTTGCCAGCACAGCCTCTACCCTTGGAATTTCCATTTTTAGATGATAATAAACACCCTTATTTCCTTCAGCCAGTGAGTCAGGTGTCTGCCCTAACAACTGACCGATATACAAAGGTCATGCTGTCTTGTGTCCCTAACGGTTTTTTGGTTTAACCAATGTTTCTTTGGGAAAGCCAATGAGATAACCACCTGCATTTCTAGTGATACGAAAATGGGAACTTTTCTCTTTCAAGAAAACCACAATTTTAGATCAAGAAAGAGTCTTATTGATTATCTAGTTCGAAGCCCACATTTTCTCCCTGGATGCTGGAGAATTCAGGGCAAGTACCAGAGTTGTGACAATTACACAGTAGAACTAGGACCACAACCCAAGTCTCCTGAAAACTTGATCATCTGAAAGCTAAATTTCAAGATGTTTGCTTTACCACTTAAGCATATTTGGCCAAGAGACTCGCATAGTTACAAGAGGATTATAAGAGATCCCTCTGCTATATAAAATAACCACAATAGTAATTTTTATTGAGTGCTGGTGTTTAATAGCTGTGTTTGCCTGCCTGCTGATTTTCTTGCAGGAATTAGGAAGCCAAGGAAAGGAAGGCCAGGGCCATCTCAGCTGGGATCGGGGATGCTATTGTGTAAATATGCAGAAGCTCAAACGAACTAGTTACTTGATTAAAGTTTTGCTTCTGTAAGGGCTTGAGAGGAGGTGTTTGGTATAAAAACTGCCATCCTAGTGCTAGTAACCAGAGGATTGTAGAATCCTGAGGTTTCCCTACAGCTAATTGAATTGCACTGCATTTATTCCACAGATAATAAATTTATTGAGTACCTTCTGTGGGTCAGGTACTGTTCTAGGCAGAGTCTGGGAGTGGGTAAAACAGGAATTCCTGCTCTCAGAGAGTTTATGTTTAATGAAAATATAGTCTCAGGGGATGATGGGTCTATGGAGAAAAATGGAAAGAGTAAGGGTGGTAGGAGCAGTGGATGCTCTGAGCCTATGTTCCATCTGTTCCATACACAGGGTGGTCAGGAAAGGCCTCACTGAGAAGAGTGACATTTGAACAAACACTTGAAGGAAGTGAGAGATCAAACCGCGGGGACATTGGATAAATATATCCCAGGCAGAGGAAATAAGTGCAAAGGACCTGAGGCAGAAGCATCCTTATTGTGTTTGAGAACCGTGGAGGCCAGTGCAGCCGAAGCAGTGTGAATGGGGGAGAGAATAGCAGGAGACAAGAACAGGGGGTTGGGGGAGGCAAGATCATTGTAAGGAAATTTGCTGCTAATCTAGGTGAGGTGGAAAACGATTGGGGGTTGAGTGCACAAGTGACATGATTTTCATGGTTTAACATTTTTTACAGGATCATTCTGGCTGCTGTTTGGAATAGGATAGAAGCAGATTCCAGGCAAAACATGATAATGGCTTGGTTTATGCTGTTGGGGGGTAGAAGCAGTGAGGAATGGTCAGATTCTGGGTATTTTTTGAAGGTACAACTAACAGATTCTGCTGATCGGTGGGACTTGGGCTGTGAGAGGAAAGGGGGCCTCAGGATGGCTGCAAGAGATTCAGCCTGAGCCACAGAAGTTTAGAGCGGCCGCTGACTAAGACAGGAGTCAGCGGCAGGAAGAACAGGTGTGGCAGGGAGGAGACACGAGGTCCATTCTGAGCATGTCAAGTTGGAGGTGCCTGTGAGCCACCTAGGGAGAGATGAGTGATACACGAGGTTGAAGTCTGTCTCAGGATTAGAATATACATTTGGTATTTTTCAGTGATTAGACAGTGTTACAGTCATAAGGCTGATTGAGATCACAAAGGATATGAGTGTAGGTACGGAGGAGGCAGAGATCAAGGGCTGAGAACTAGGACGCTCCAACTTTTAGAGGTCAAGTTAATGCGAAGGACCCTGCAAATGAGACTGAGTAACAAGCGGCTACAACAGTAGGAGGCAGATACAGAGAGTAGTGTCCTGGGAGAGAGGTGTGAGTGGATTCACATCACCCACAGGACAGGCAATGTGCAACCGGGCCTGTGTTCTAGAAGGACTGAGGTTGCGGTGGGGGTTCTGTCTGAGCAGGAAGCAGCTTGTACTGCTGTACGAAAGGTGGAAAGCCAGCCCGGTTATTTTCAAGCTGGCCTAAGAATGGGCCTGGGAAGGTGATCATCTTGGCTAATGGGCCCCTGCTCTCTGTAGAGAGGAGTGTCTGAAATGTGCTTCCCTTAGGTCCATCTCTCAAAGTCTCTGCTCTGGCTTCTCCTGGGAATGACGCCAGCCCAAGATGGCTGGCTGACTTTTCCTGCCAGTACTGCATCATGGAACAGAGAACTGGCCCTGGCAGCTCCCAGGTGGGTGTGGGGAGGAATGAAACTGTCAATCATCTGCTCAGGGCAAGCAATGTGGGCTGGGTGGAGCCCTGCAGAATGGCCCACTAGACAACCTGCTGCTATTTCTTCTCTGGATCTCTTCTTGAATCTACAGCTTAGACAATGCTCTTTCTGTGCTGACTTTAAAGTCTAACCTGGGTTTTTTTCTAGAAAATGGCAGCTGGTGCTGACTTGGGCATTTCCTGGAACTCACACAGCACTTTGGTTCAGTTTAGTTCAATAAACTTGTAAGACATCATTGTGCCTCTATTTTAATGCAAAACTGTTCCAGCCTTCAGCCAGCCAGTTTCTTCCCCTCGTGTCTCTGCCCCCCTCTAACCTGCCGGCCAGTCCTGTACACTCATCAAAGACCTTAGCCCCACGGTTCCTCTCTGTGCTCCTGACTTACACCTCCATGTCTGTTCTGAGCCCTCTTCCTCTCCGTACACGGCACAGTAAACAATCACCCCATTGCTTAGCCCCCAAACCTAGGAGTAGCGTGACCAGCTGTCCCAGTTTGCCTGGAACCTGCCTGCCCTAGTTTTACCCTGGAAAACTCCATGTCCCAGGAAACCCCTCAGTCTCAGCAAACTGGGATGGTTGGTCAGCCTACCTAGAGTCACCCCGGATTTCCTACTACTCCTCATATCCCCCAACCATGCACCTGGCTCTCCCCACACATATGCCCCCTTCCCACGTCTCCTGCCTCCTGGTCCAAGCCTCCACTATGTCCCACCCAGACCACCCCAAGAGCCTCTTCATGTGGCCTACCTGTTTCTTTGCTTATCTCACTACATTTTTCATGCCATTGCCAGAGGATCTTTTGTAGAGAAAATATTATCATAGTACCCACACCCCTGCAGTTCAACATTCCAACTACATTGGAATAAATCCAAATTTCCTCCCTGTATGATCTGACCATTCCTTACCTATCCACTGTGACTTCATAGTTCACCCCCTCTTCCTCCTGTCCCTGACGCCCCCATCTCATGACTCCCTCCCTCCTGCCATTCAGGTATGCGGTCACAGTTCCCCTCCGCAGGGATACTTTCCTCAATCACCTCACCCAGATTTGTTTCCCAAGCTTCTCCCTATCATATTGCTCTCCTCTGTTTAATCTGCATGGCACAGATCACTATCTGAAGCTATTTTGTTAATTTTTGGGGTTTTTGTATATTTTTGTACATTGACTAGCTCAGTTAATATGTCATCCTTGAAAGCAGAGACCTGGCCAGTCTTGTTGACATCTATGCTTTAGCACGTGGCTTTGCACACAGTGAAATGCTCAGAAAATATTTGCTGAATAAATGAATATTCAGCACACAGTACAGGCCTCTCACTGTAGTCATAAATGATAATGAATGGACAAATTAATGAGAGTCAGCCAAGCTCTGGTTAGGCACACGGCCCACCTTAATAAGTAAGATATGGTTCTCTGGGAGCTTATGGTTCACTCAGAAACATGCAAAAGTCAAAGTTTTAAACTAAATGAATATGCTGGGGAGTAAGAAATGTCAATATCGTTTTTTTTTTTTTTTAATAAGATAAACTTTGCTCTGGGTCCCTATCCCACTTGGTTGCTCTGGGTCCCTATCCCACTTGGCGGGTAAGAGGTTCAATCTCAATCATCACTGAGCCACTCTCCGACCCTCTAGAGCCACAGGGAACTCCCAGGAGTCCAGAAGATCCAGGAAGGGCTCGTTAATCTTCAGTCCGCCCTGGCACCTCCCATATGCTCCTGGCTCCTCCTCGTAGGGCCTTGCAGGGCCATCTGCTTCTTGGCCAAGCGTGGACTTGGGGGAGAGGATAGGTAAGAAGGCTGAAGTGGGCTTTGTGGGAGTGTGAGCGCCAACCCAAGCTACTCAGAAGACCTCTCCAAATCCCCGTGCTGTTTTCAGCCCCGGGAAATTGTTCCAAACGTGCTTCTGTCTGTGAATTCCACCTCCCTTCACCAAGCCCTTCCCTTCTTTCCCTCCCACCCCTGAGCCATTCTTCAAAACCTCCCTTAAGCGGCGCTCTTGCTGCTTCCTACAGACGGAGGAGATGCTACAACAGTCAGTTGTCCACGTAAAGAGAGTTCTGACATCTCCCTCCACGGACTGTTCCTCTGTCAGGATTCCCGAGGTCAATTAGCAATATCACATCCTCGTCGCCGAGCATAGTACAGCCGACTCATTTGTCATTTCTCCTGCTCCTTCATCTGTAGCCCCTGAGTCCTGCCAACTACAGTCCTCCACGACTCCCCCTTTGCAGTCTCACCATCCCTTTGTTTGGGCTCACTTCCTCCCTATATTTATACAAGAACAGTCTATCTGACCTCTCCATTCTAGCTTCTCCTCAGTTCGATCCATCCACCAAATAACCCGAGAGCTCTTCCCAAAGAACCAGTCTGACCGTGTCATCGCCTTGATGGCTTGTCACTGTATAGAGAATGAATCAGAGCAAATGTGGTGTGGCCTTCACAGCGCACTGTCACTTAGGCCCTTGAAATAAAGCTTGTCCTCCGCTGCGTTTCTCCATCCCGTAGAACCTCTAGCCTTTGACAGGAACCTCCTATCGGCCATTTCCCAAACATGCTTCCCATATTCTTGCATTTCTACTTTTTCTCTAAAGCTATTTTTCCTGTTTGAAATGTCCTTTGCCTCCCTACCCTTCAACTGCCCCCTTTCCCCAACATCCACCTGAGTAAGAGTACTCGCTCTTCCATCTCATTCATTGATATTTCCTGAGAGAAGAAATGAAGCATTGTAGTTAAAGGCATGGACCCTGGAGCCAGGCTGGGGTTAACTCCTAGTTTTGTGCCAATCTCCCTCCCTCTCTTGGGTGATCTTGGGTAGGTTATTGTGAACCAAGTCCCTCATCTGTAAACTGAGAGATATATACACATATCACAAAGTACACCATCTGATATTATTATTATGCTCCAAAAAAGGTACTAAGAAATTTTTATAAATAGCCTAGTTAGTCCCCTCAACTACACTGAGAGACATTACTATTCAACTGTGCACATGACTGCCTAAGAGTCAAGTAGTTACTCAAGGACACAAGCTGGCAGAAATGGAAAACTGGAACTCAAGCCCAAGGCGATCTGTACCGATGTGCAGGTTCTCTTCAAAGCACTGAAAAGAGCCTTGGGTGGGAAATCAGAGAAGACTCATCTCTCAAACTCCACCTTAAGAAATTAGCCAAAGAAAATCAAATTATAACCAAAGAATGTAGACAGAAGGAAATGGACTACAAATCAGAGGACTATAATCAAAATAATGCAAAACAAAACAAAATAGAGAAAAATCACTGAAGCTGTTTCTTTGAAAAGATTGACAAAACTGGTAAACCTCTAGCCAGACTTAACAAGAAACAGAAAAGAGAGAGAAGACGTAAATTACCAAAATCGGGAATGAAAGAGAAGACATAATTGATCCTATTGACCAGATAAGGATGTTTGCTCTCATCACTTCTATTCACAATGTGCTAAATATCCTCGACAGTACAATAAGGCAAGAAAAAAGAAATAAAGGGCATAGAGATTGGAAAGATAGAAGCAAAACTGTTTTTATTCTAAGATGTAATCATAAATGTAAAAAAGCCTAAGGTCACAGGATACAAGATCAGTATACAAAAATAAATTGTATCTCCATATATCAACAGCAAAAAATTGAAAACTGAATTGAAATAAATATAATTTGCAATAGCATTAACAAATAGGAAATATTTAGGGATATGGGCAACAAAATCTGTGTAAGATCAGTATACTGGAAACTATAAAACATATCCCGAGAAAAATTTTAAAAGACCCAAATAAATGGAAGAATATACTATGTTTATAGATCAGAAAACAATATTAAGACATCCATTCTTCTTAATTCAATCTATAAAGTCAATGTATTACCATTCAATACCTCACCAGGCTCTTTTTTTTTTCTTTTGTAGAATTAGTAAGCTGGCTATAAAATTCAAATATAAATGTAAAGGACCTAGAATAGCCAAAACAATTTTGAGAAAGAACAGAATGATTTCAAAACTTTCTGTAAAGTTACTTACTTTAAAATCAAGACTTATCCATAAAACCAAGACAGTGTGGTATTTATGTAGGCACAGAAATACAGATTAATGAAATAGAATAGAGGGTCCAGAAATAGAGCCAAATATATGGTCAACTGATTTTTAACAAAGATGACAAGGTTACCTAATGGGAGAGGATAGTCTTTTCAACAATTAAATATTTATGTGCAAAAACATGAATCTCAACCATCACTTCACACCATATACGAAAGTTAACTCAAAAAGGATCATAGACGTCAATGTCAGAGTTAAAGCTTACAGAAGAAAACATAAGCAAAAGTATTTGTGACCTTGTATTAGGGAAAGATTTCTGAAATAGGGCACAAAAAACATGGACTGTGAGAGAAAACATTGATAAATTAGACTTCTGCAAAATTTAAAAATTTTGTTCAAATGACATTATTAAGAAAATGAAAAGACAAGTCACAGACAGGGAGAAAATATTTGTAAAACAGATATGATAAGGAACTTGTATCTAGAATATACTTAACAACTATATACATACAAATATATAAATGCACACAAACAACTTGGTTAAAAAAATAGACAAAAGACCTGAGCACATACTTCACCATATGGTACTGGCATTGCAAATAAATGTATGAGAAGATGCTCCATATCATTAAACATCAAGGAAATGCAAATTTTCACAAAAATAAGATGCCATTACAAATGCACTAGAATAACTAAAAAATTTTTTCCTCTTAGGTTTTTTTTTTAAGTATCATTGATATACAGTCTTACAAAGGTTTCACATGAACAATGTTGTGGTTTCAACATAGAATAGCTAAATTTAAAAACACAATATCGAGTGTTGGGAAGGATGTGCAACAACTGGATCTCTCATATATTGCTGCCAAGTAGCACAGTCACTTTGGAAAACTGGGAGTTTTCTTATGAAGTTAAATACCTATTTGCCATGTGATCCATCAATCTCACTCCTAAATTTATCCAAAAGTAGTGAAAACGTATGTCCACAGAAGCACTTGCATGCAAATGTTCATAGCAGCTTTATTCATAGTAGCCACAAATTATAAACAAACCAACTGTCCATACACTAGTGAATGAATGAACATGGTATCATCATATGATGGAATACTGCTCAGTAATAAAAAGGGACTGCCAATATCCTCAACAGTACATTCAAAAGCATTACACTGGATTAAAGACACCACACACAAAACAGTGCATACTCTACTACCCTACATAAGACACTATTTTTCTGAGATTCTAGAAAAAGTACAATAGATGATACAAAGCAGATCGATGGCTGCCAAAGGCTGAAGGTTGGCTGAATATGAAAGAGCATGAGGGGACTATCTAGAGTGATGTAAATGCTTTCTGTTTTGATTGTGGTAGTGTTTACATGACTACACATTTGTCAAAACTCACTAAATTTTACACTTAAAATTGATGAGTTTTATTGTATGTAAAACATACCTCAGTAAGCTGATAAAAATATGTCCTTAACTATCTAGGAAAACTGGATGTGAATGATACCCTGCCCAAGAATAAGTGCCTTTCATAACACTGATCAAGTTCCAGTGAACCTCATGCTATCACTTGAAAGATCAGTAATGAAGACATAACATCAATTGACTTAAACCTTAGGTTTAAAGTCATCCTTAGTAATACTAGCGTCTCACAATAGCTCAAGTACAATAAACAATGTACACTGAAGAAGACCTTTGCACACATTAATCGCATCTTTGAAACGCATGAATTACTAAATTCTTAATTGTTGTTGGCGGGGAGGCAGGGGGAGGTTATCTATGGGGAGAAGAAGGCTACGGAATTACCACTTGAGTTAAGAGAAAAGCATATTGCGCACTTAAGACATTCTGGGTTCCTGTGCTGGGGATACTTCCACAAAAGACGTGACAGTCTACAGACAGAAATCGAGGTGGAAGTCACCATTACAATTCAATGTGACATGAATTAAAAGTAATAAAAAGGTGTGCGGGGAGCTAAAAACAAGATAATGAACGCTGATGACACAGAGATGGAGTCATCGTCAGGGAAGCCTTTAGAGGGAAGATGAAACCTGATCAAGGAAAGTAAATATTCCTGATGGACCCAGAGGGGGTCTATGCCAAATGGGAGAGGTAAGAAGGGACACTGGCTTAACTTGTTATCCCATTTGAAATAACCTGGGAAATTAATTGCAAAAACATGCACCTGCTTTGACTTCCCAGTAGGACTTTTCTTCTGTAATTTAATATTCCTCTAAAAAATCTGCCATCTCTCAGGCAGTACTAGGTCACACCCGCATCCCCCCCAAGGCCAATCAAGCTGTGACTTTCAGCTGGTTGTTCCTGGGGAAGGGAATCTGTTCAGAGGTTAAGTATCTAGAAAATACGACTATCAGAAGTTTTAAAAAAACCCTCCTCTGTATATTCCTGAAGGTACAACAACAACAAAAAACCCCAGCCAACTCTCACCCTCCCTACTCAGTCAAATCAAGCAGACACAAAAGAAAGGAAAAGCACCAAGAATACGGTAGAAAGCGCCACACTCACGCAGGCACGGGACGGTTGCGCAGCGGCCTTCCATTCCGCGCAGCGGGCGGTGGGTTGGGGCAGTCCCCGGAGCCAATATCAACCTATCCGGGGCAGTCCTGACTGGACAGCCATCTGGCCTTGGCTGCGAGCTCGAGGGGAACGGGCACTGTCAGCACGTTCTGGAGGCTCTTCTCCTTAGGCCCGCCACAGGTCACTGTTCGGACGCAAGGCCTCCCCATGCCTGGAGCAATGTGGCACCCCCTCTCCTCTCACTGAGAACGCTGCCCTGATGCACAGGAATACAACAGGAAGCTTAATGCTGAGCAGATAGTCGAGTGATAAAGAGATGAAGCCCGAGCTGCACAAATCCTACTGCAGAAAACCCAGCTGTGGTTAAAATGAGAGTTCCTGTGGCCAGAATTCTCACCTGGCCGTGGTTGACTAACTCACTGCACACCTGTGGGCAATACATGGCTGTTGACTCTATATAAAGAGCCCCGCCCAGTACTCTGGGCACGACGCGGCGGCAGGGCTGCAAGGCTGCAGGAGAGCAGAGCAGAGCAGAGGCTGGAGTGGTGGCAGCGCCGAGGACAGAGGCCCAGAGGACGGCTGTGAGGCTAGAGAGGCCCAGAGGCAGAGACCGGCTGGCTGCGTGCAGACTCGCTCTGAGTCGACGGGATTCTAGTGACTGACCTGCCACCGTGGGAATAAAGTTGGGTATAACCCTTTCACCCCAAAAACGTTTTACTGTCATTCTTTGGTCACATTGAATGCATAATGAACTTGCCCGGGGCTGAAACCCATTGGCAAGACACCAGCAAATATCCGTCCATCAGCCTCCTAGATCTCCCCTCTGATCCTTAATCACTATATTTATTTTAGTCTCCCTCCATGTACATTAGAATCAATTTCTGTTTGTGCTCAAATACAAATCTCGGTTCCTGTAAGAAACAGTCCGCACGTCTGGGTAGTTAACACAAAAAGGTGGAGTCGAAGTGGGCCGGGCAGGCCTGCCTGGAGTGGGCAGGGCAGTTTTCCAGCTGGTTCCCACCCCAGGGCATGACCTCCGGATCCGCGGTAGCCAAGGATCCGTCAGGCACTGAGATGGTAAGTAACGCCATCTAGTGGCATGAGCGGAGCACCTCTGGAAACCCAAAGCCGGTTCAGGAATAGAACGGAAACCTCTGGTGGGGTGGAAATACTTTGGTGCTGCAACACAGAATATCAACTCTGGAAAAGAAAGGCGTCAGCTGATTTTCTCACATATGAAATCCATAAATTAACATGCACCTTATTAAAGACATGCAAACTAATTGATGTGGTATCCCTAGCCAAATTGAAATTTGTAACTGTACTCCACCAATGAGTAGCTTCCTGCAGCTTCTCTGTAAGAAGCTTTCAGTTCTGTGATTCTACATCATCTATGATTGTGGCACATTTGTTCTAAACAGACGTGGTTGTATTGATGAAATCTCAGTACAGGCTATATGAGACGTGATTTTAAGAAAGTCATTCAACCAGTATTTGTTGACTGTTATGTGTCAGACACAGTTCTAGGCTCTGGGCTCCCAGGGTGCACAAAGCATACAGCAGGATTTCTGCTCTCACGGAGTTTATAGACTAGGAGCAGCAAACAAGAAATGAGTAAAAATGTTAACAAGATGAGGTAAGAGTGACCATAATTTTAAAAAGTGAGGTGAGAGGGAAGGGAAGGGCATGGGGATCAGGGTGGAGAGAGGTCTCTTGGACGTGGCATCTGAGGTCCAAAGGCACTAGTCTTCTCATGATGAAATTTGTTTTTAAGAACTGCCATTCCAGAACATATATCCACATGGGCCTTTTTCTGAACTTTTGGGGCTCCTCTCTGGGTTTTCCCTTCAGCGCCCATGTATGAACCCCATTAAGAAAGGTGGCCTAATGAGACTTCAGTAAAAATATGTATTTTAAAAACTTGAAAATAAAAAGAAAAGCAAGCTTAAATAACTGTGATTCTGTAACATCTATGTTGACAGATAGTAACTGCACTGGTGGGGTGAGGATTTAATAATATGAGCAACTGTTCAAACCATTGGGTTGCATACTTGAAACCAATGTAAGATTATGTATCTATACTTCAATAGTAATTATATAAAGAAAAAAAAGCAAGCTTAACTCAAAGCAGCATAATCTAGCTTTACTGTCACCTCTTTCTTTGCCCCTGAACATCTTTGGGATATTTCTGAAAATCAATCCAGTCTCAGAGTACATACGTATTAACCTAACATTCTGGTGGGAAAGTGTACAGTAAGCTCTGGGGAGAGTTATGACCTGTGAG
Organism: Manis javanica; assembly: GCF_040802235.1. Taxonomy (NCBI): domain Eukaryota; kingdom Metazoa; phylum Chordata; class Mammalia; order Pholidota; family Manidae; genus Manis; species Manis javanica. Next base: position 103,272,476 of record NC_133166.1, on the reverse strand, counting down.
GTCCTTTCTTCTCCTCGATGGATAGTACCTCTAACGAACACATGCTTCTGGTAATTGTGTTGTTTTTTTGCTATGAAGGTCCTCATCCTCATCTTCTAGGTAAGGAGCTATAGAACGGTAGTGAAAAAACACTCAGCAACGGCAGGAGGAAACAGGAAGAAAAGGACAAAGGGAAGGATACAATGAGTTTCAAAGAACAAAACCTAAAAAACTGTTCCAAAGCTTCTCCGCCTACAGTTCAGTGTTCTGTTTGTGCTCAAATACAAATCTCGGTTCCTGTAAGAAACAGTCCGCACGTCTGGGTAGTTAACACAAAAAGGCGGAGTCGAAGTGGGCCGGGCAGGCCTGTCTGGAGTGGGCGGGACAGTTTTCCAGCTGGTTCCCACCCCAGGGCATGACCTCCGGACCCGCAGTAGCCGTCAGATCCGGGGTAGCCAAGACAGATCTTTTTTCTCATTAGATCTCTAGGTATCTCCCCATGGGTCAAGCAACTTTCCATAAACCTGTTTTCCCTTTCCCTGGTGAGATCAAGGAGTTTGCCCAATGGTAAAACACTGACAGCAACTCATTGTTACATAGTAATACATACCCCACCTCCATTCACCCTGTTTTCCATTCCATGTGTAACATTATTTCTCTGTAAATCCCCTTAAGTCAAACCTGTCACTACAACATATTAATTGGAAGCATTTATAGGTCTTGCTTGATGAATCCTCAAAGTGAGCAGGGTTACATCTACCCTGTTTACTACGTCTGTTACAGATCTTGGTATCATGCTACCTTTGTATTTTAAAACCGTAACCGACCCATACAAACTTAGTCTTGCTGGAGCTAATCCAAGAAGAAAAAGATGAGTTTTTTTTGCACTGATCACAAAGCATTCAACTAAATCTTTAAGTAACCTAATTACCAGCATAGCAAGGTTTCACATAGCTAACATTTGTATCATACTCAGCTAAATGAAGAAATACCAAAAGCTCTTCATACTCACAGAAAGAAACTAAGCCTCTCACTTCAAAAAGGCACCCGGGGCAGCAATTTGCTTTTTAGTATGTACCAAGAATGCCTTTATGTAACTCTCTACTAGAATGCTTTTATAAATAAGGTGTCTTTATGAGAAAAAAATGAATATATTTCCATTTTTACTTTTAAAGGGGACATAGAGGATGGTCCAAAGGAAGTCTCCAAACGAAACCACCAAATTACCTAATCTGTAATGATGACGATTTTTTAAGGTCAGCAATTAAATATTTGCTTCAAACTTTCTATTAAAATAGAAAAAAAAATGATAATTAGGATAATCATAGCAATAAACCTGACTTGATGTGAATATAGCTATTTTCATATGCCTTCCTGGGGCGAGACAGCCAAAAATGCTTAAATTAACCCAAGATGGTAATAAAAATAAAACGTGGGGCTGTCAATTCAATTTGAACTAAATAATATCTCCAACTAAATATTTGTGTCCTTCCTTGCAGTTCAGGAACACACCTAAAGTTTTTCAGAAGCTAGGAAGATCAAAATGCCTAAATTAAGAATGCTATTATGCCTTAGTCCATTAAGAGGCTTGCTATAACACAAATGTTTTCTCAGGGTAAAAAGTTTTTTCTTTTTTTTCCTGATGTTACCATCACATTTATTAAATATTGTAAGTGGAGAATATCATGATTTACAATACAATGGTTATTATTAATAATAGTGCACAAAATAGAGAAGTAGATTTCCCTATTACTCAAGAGAAACACTACGTCAAGCCCAACACATGCATGGTACTGATTCTGTGAATACTTTATTTTCCTTTTATCTCTGCAGGGGAAGTGGGCAGCTAAGGCCAATTTTAGAATCAAATCAAAAGCCCAGTCTCTGAGTGTGTTTCATACTCTTAAGAACCAAATTCTCCTGTTACTAAAATGTAGCTTGCAATTATAATATTTATCCTCTTCCTCTCCATCAATTAGCTGAGGTACAATTTACACATCACATAACCTTCTTAAACCACAGAAGTTTGTCCAGCACCTCTAAGTTCACAGTGCTTTCACAAAACACCTGACTTAATCCTGAAAATCCAAATTCTAGAACCAATGTAAAATACTAGGAAACATACAAAGTTGAACCAAAATATCAGGTAACATTTCATAATTGTAAATATATTTATTACAATTTACAGGTTAACAGTTATATACACAAATATAATTTTAGCTGTAAAATCCCGTTACTTTTAAAGCACTGAATCTGTACAAGCTATTTAGAAGTTAACTAGTCCCCTAAATTCATCTTCCTTAAATTATAAAAAAATAAAATCTGATAGTTTTGATTTCAAGTTAAAGAGGTGCTGTTATCACATTTCAACACTCATAAAAGGAATTTAACTTGTGTGTAATAAAGCCTTTCACATGCTACATTGATACTTAAAGCACCACTATAAGATTTAGACATGTAAGATGTTCAATTAAAACTTCCAAAAATATTTTAAGATTGTGGGGGTTTAACTTTGTTCTAACAATTTAGGATTGGGATGAAACTGACAAGTTTTTTCTCCTTCAGTCCAACATAAAAATGGTCCCTTCTTTTTTCATCAACAACTGACACCTTTTAATGGAAGGTAATAAACAGGAGAATTCTTAATTAAGCTTTAACTCATTTGGTAGTGAGGTTGGAATCCCAAGGGAACAATCTTCCCAAATCCAATAAATGTAAATAAAGATATCCCATCATTTTCAAATATGCAGAGGTGATAGATTTCAGAACACAAAACAACCTAAGTCTCTGAAATAAAGTAGTATACTTCAGTCTGGTTTTCTAAGAATGCCTATACATATCTGAAAAGCTTTTTTCAAGGCACATGTTGCCTTCTTTCCAACTGACATTTCTGGTACTTAAAACCGCCTGTTTTCATGGCATTACATTAGACTGTGTAAATGCATTCCCTAAGATTACCTAAAGTGGAGGTGCACAAAACACAACAAATAAGGGCTCTGCACAAATCTGACCAACTTTTATGTTGCTGCATTCTCAGTGTGTTTATGTATGACTATATGTTATTACTAGAGGCCATTCTTAGAGCAAACCAAATAGAAGTAAAATAATGATAAGGTAGATTAGAAACTGAGGTAGTAACTCTGTGAGCACTTCTGATGAAAAATTCGTTCCCACACCAAAGAAGTTCACCGCTAAGAAGTCATCTACTTCACTCGTGTTTTTCCATTACCTGTGACAGGAGGTACGTGGAGTAACAACAGACCTGTAGGGAGCTGGTGAGCATTACCTTAGCCTGACAGCTGCACACCACGCAGAGCTAACCAAACATCCCAAGCACAGCCAGTCCCTGCCAAGTCTCTCATTCCCAAGTGAACTCTGGGCTAAAGATATTAGGACTTTCTCAATATTAAGTCTATAGTTCAATCCTTTCCTGAAAGTATTGGCCTTGCCATTACTGTCTCATTATTAAAATAGCAGAACACAATCAACTTGGATACTGACTGAAGTCTCTATTTTACATTTCAAACTGGAAAATCTACAACTGCCCATTTCCAAGTTTACAGTGTCACCCTGACAGGTTTTAAAAGTGACAGTGCTGAGGAATGGTATTATTAACACTGGTTTTCTGCTGAAATATACAAAACCAAACTATACTGTGATGTCTCCTATCTCCTTCCTAGAAAAATTCTAGGCTTTTAAAATTCAAAAATGAACACCTATGATGCAATTATTACTTCCTGGAGATTTTTACTACCTGTTGAAAGATACAGAGAACCATTCAACGGGGAACTACAATAACATACAGAACCCTCTTAAAAAAACTGCAGAGAAGTTAAATATATTAGATGTTAAAATCTGGCAGAAAGATGCAGCTTTCCCAAAGTAGCAAAGAGTACTGCACGTGTAGGTTTTACGGCAGCCCTTGGAAATAACTTAGGTAGAACTTAACCTAGAAATAAAAACCCACCACATATTTTCAACCAAAGTCATTTTTAGAAAGAAAAAAATAAAGGTGACACAGAATAATTTACTTTAAGTTGATAGCATATACAAGGGCTCTTCTTTTAGCCTTAATGTAGAAGAGCCGCATCAATGAAACAAAAATATACACAGAAAACAAAAAAACTATTAACTGCAGTATGTTGGGAGGCTTAGGGGTAAGAGCCCAAAGTTTTAAGACACGTACACATAACTTCAGTTAGAATGGAAAATGGGCTCTGAACCCTATAAATATTGGTTCCCCCCAAAAAAGTTTGAAAATGCCAAATTACACCTTAAAAAGTCCCCTTTTCACAAGCAAGTGGCATTCAAAAACACATCCAACTAAATTAAAAGAGGATTAGAAATCACATTATCTCATCCTTCATTATCAGGGCTTGGCCTCACACCAGGGCATTCTGAGTGGAATATCTTGCAAAAAAAATATTAAACTAGGTCACTGGATCCAAGTTGCATATCCTCTAAAAATAAAAAAAGTCAAAGGACAGCTGCCGATCTTTGTTTTTAAAAGAAACCTCTCAAGTAAGAGGTAGTGTACACTAGAGTTAGGGGACTGTCAAATTATCTTAACATTGCTTGAAAACATTAAGTTCTTTGAAGCATGTTTTCTGGAGTCTATTAAACATTCTTTCTCTGTGCTCAAATGTCAAGCAATAAGCAATAGCATTTTCTGTTTCTTGAATTCGTTTCTGGAACCTGCAACCATCCCGTGCATATTCTTCCCATGGTCCTTTGCGATCCTCATCACCACTGATATAATACTCAGTAACTTCTTCAAGGAAGGTTACCTATAAAGACAAAGACTAATTTTAGTCATGTTCTAAGACCTTACAAGAATCATTGAGTTAATTAACCCTTTATGCTGATTCTTTCAAAATATCAAATATCTTCTCAACTGTAACGGAAATAAGTTCTGACTAGATGGCATCTCAATAAAACAGCTGGCAAATGTCGCCTTACCTCACGCACATTCGTGCACACACTGTTACTTCCCCCATCGGTTGTCCCGTCGTCCCCTTTCCCTTCTCTTGACTTTTGGTATTAATAAATAAACCCAGAAGGAGAAGTGAAATTTTCCTGATTACAGTCCTTTTTTTTACTCCTTAACGAAATACAGTTCTGTTATGCTCTTCTTCAAAAATGACAAATGTTTCCAAACAAAATATTTCAGAATTATATCCCCAGGAGCCAGTGCTTTTATTACAGTAAAAACGCTTTTTCTTTCCTTTTCCTCTTTAAAAAATTTCCCTGTTCAGTGCTTTCCAATTCTTGAACTATGAACATGTAGTATTGTCTTTATATCATTACTTTCATAATCAGAATATAGAAAATTACTTAGTAACAGAGTGCAGCAAAATTAACATATCTTCAAGACTATGTTATTATAAGCAACTTTGTAGTCAAGCTAAAAACCCTCTGTATTCCTCCTCTTCAATATGCTGTTACTATATAGAGTTGACCCTTGGACAACATGGGTTTGAACTGCATGGGTCCATTTATATGCGGATTTTTTTCAGTAACTATACTGGAAATTTTTTGTAGATTTGTAACATTCTGAAAAAAATTTTCTCTGGCTTTCTTTATTGTAAGCCATATAATACATGTAACATACAAAATGTGTTAACTGACTATGTTACTGGTAAGGCTTCCAGTTAACAGTAAGCTAACATTAGCCGTTAACTTTTTGGGAAGTCAAAAGTTAAATGCAGATTTTTGACTGAGTGTGGTGGGGTGTTGGTGCCCCAAACTTGGGAGTTATTTAAGAGTCAGTTGCACATGAAATTGTAAATATTATACATAATCACATGGAATTAAGTGACCATCTCTTTTAATCCCTACTTAATTTCTAATACAGAGGTTTCTAAGATATCGAACTCCTTAAGTAAATACTTGCTTTAATGTTCAATAGTTACATCAGCTAATCCCTCTGTGGCCTACTACTTTCATTCTCTTTACATCAGGCCAAGGAATGCCCCAAGGACAATTAGTAGGTATGTAACACCTTACCAGATATTGCATTCTAGTCTTACTCATTCATTGTATTACTCAGCACCAAGATAAATAATAATAATAAACATTTATATAGTTTACTATAGTGCAAACTCTTTTCAAAGCACTTTAAAATTTTTACCTCATTATTTCTCATATCAACTTTACAGGGTAGGTTCTATTACTATCTCCTTTGTACAGAAAAGGAAACAGTGGTAGAGAGGTTGGCTGACTTGTTCAAGTAACAGCTTCTAAGTGGTAAAATCTGGATTCAAACTCCAAGTCCGGTTCCATAATCTGTACTGTTACGCCTTGACACAAGGCCTTCTAAGAAATTAGGCACCATTATTATTCCCATGTACCTAAAGAATGGCAAGTAGTCAAAAGCTGCAAAGTAAGTTTACCATATTTTAGACATCTTTTATAAGTGTGTCTTCTAGTTCAGAGTCAACAGCCTCACATCTACATGACTCATTCTTCCTCAATGAGCAAGCTCAAATGAGACACGAGACTGGCATGAGATCCCTGAACAATAGGAGCTACCATTTAAAGTCTATGAGCTTCATGTACTCATCTCATTTAAATCATGCAATAATTCATACAACAGATACTATTACTGTTGCTGTTACTGCCGTCAGATAAATGAGCGGGCCGAGGTCAATTACTTCCCAGGTCTGGCCCTCTTCCCAAATCTCTTGGCCCTAACCTCTCCAGAGCAGGGAACACAGGTCTCCAGATGCCAGGCACTCATTCCACTGCTCCACTTTGCTTCTTATCTATTCACTAAACAGTAATTTTGTCAGGAGCCCCTTAAAAGCACAGAGGAAAGATATTTTATGGTAGCATTTACAGAAGTGGGAACGAAAATTTAATTTTTAACATGAGACTTATTCTGCTCCTCCAGCTAAGACATAAGATTACCACCACTTAAGAGACATTTTCTACCCCAGAAAGAATTCCAAAGTATTAAGCTGGCCATTTGGAGCCACCGGACTGTGGTGCTGTCCCCTTGAAACCTTACAATGCTGCAGAACCTGAAGTCAACAATAATTTACCCATTCCTTTCTCTTTCCAAACAAAGGTACAGGTAACTAAACTTTCCCTCTACACTAACAGATACCCTGTGTGTTAGGGGTGATTTCTCTCCAATTAATAACTTTAGCTGAATAAACAATTAAGAAAAAGGTAAAGCAACTCAGAAGATTTCCCAAGTAAGATAAACTTGACAATGTATTGAAAGGGTGAAACTCTTAAATTTTAAGATTAGCCTGGGAATCGGAAGCAACTCATCAAGATTAAGTCAAATAAGTACCCATCATGGTTACAAATGATTATTAACCTGTAACTGGCCAATGATCACTAGTATTGCATTCTTAAGACATGGCAATACTATTTCCTGTATTGTTTTCACTGTCAATCAAAATCATGTGCATGTCAGAAAATTTTAATACTGAAATTAGTATTTCCTTTCAGGTCAAACAACCAGACAAATCTGACTTGCTACTTGGTACCATCATCTCGTTAGGTTCTAATGGACAGGAAATGAAGACACTGTTATTATGTAAATAAAATACTGTGTCTGCAAATGACATACCACATTTAATACCATTTTTAAACTCTATGGCTGTAACAGGACCTTCCCAATCTCTACAAGAATTAAATCGTGCATACACAGGTTAACAGTAGGCTAACAGTAGGCTAAGATATCGAACTCCAAGTCCGGGTTTCTTAAAAAAGGGTGAAGAGTTGAAGCTTATACGGAAACAGCCCAGAGCTACAAACCCAAATGAAAATGTCACTTTCCTGCTAACATTTATACACTGGCATCTTCACTTGGGATAGCACAACACACTACATGAGGGAAAAAGCAGGGGTGGGGAGGTCAATTTTCAACCCAAGTGCAGGACCTCAGAGTCTTTCCTCAAAAATATGTACTACTATGCCCCCAGAGAAGTCATGCGGCTGTATTTAACTACATCAAAACAGTCAGCACTAATAATCAGGCAGGTTCAAGGAAACAAACCTTTTTTCTCTTGATATGCAGGTGTCTTTCTCCAGAAGGAACCCTACCCTGGACCAAGTCTAGACATTTACTTTCTTGACTCCCTAAGGGTTGCACCTTACAGGAAAGTACGGTGTGACACTCAGAAATGGCCACAAAGGACTCACACGGCCTCTCTGAGTCAAGATGGCCTTTCCGATTTTTCCCTGATGTTTGAAAAGGAGCCTTAAAATTTAAAAGGTTGTAGGGGTCATCGGAATTACAGAAAGAGTTCCACAGTTTGAGGCTCTCTGCTTCATCTGCACTAGATTCCCAGTCATCTTCCTCCCCAGAATTATGGTCAGGGGATTCAGGAAGGCTTCCAGTCTGGGGAGAAGTCTCTAGATCAGACTTGTCAGACAACTCCGAGTCAGAACGATCCCCAGGAACAATTCTGGCAGCAGTCTCAATTGTTGCTGTAAAATTTTGGGGATTGTAAGGGTCTACACTATAGAAAGAGTTCCAAAGGTGAAGCCCGTCCGAGTCTTGTTCCAGGTCTGATTCTGAGAGTGAGCTGTCACTGTCAAAACCATCATCCTCAGCTTCCTCATCCCAATCCCCACCTTCTGAATCAGAACTGGTGTCCAAGTCACTGGATGCGCCTCCCAAAATGTAATCTATCAGTTTGTTGCTACATGCTGGTCTGGCAGAAATGGGAAGGTCATCTTCTACGTCTGAGGAGTCAACTACACTTATTTGGACCTCTCCAGGCTCTTTTACAAGATCCTGATAAGATGACCAGCTTTCCGAAGGGCCCTGTTTTTCCAGAGCAAGTGGAACCTCTTGAGTCAACAACTCAATTTTTTCCTCAGTGGGTTCCTGGGTGGTTCTGGAAACGGCTCCAGCTGGGGAAACACACTGTGACGGACGGTCTGTGCAGGGTTTCAGATCCATCCGAAGAAGGTTGTATTCCTCCTCCAAGCTGTGGTAGCCATTATCTTGGTCAGGGGTGGGTAACGCTTGCCCTTTGCTAGCCTGCTGTAGGAATTCCAACCGTTTCGTGCGAAGATGGTGGACTTCTGGCAGGCCTTCACTAGCAGGGGGTGGACATCCCTGCCACGAGGCGCCCGGATCTGCATTCAGTGGCTGGGGAGGAGAATGGTCTTCGGTCAGACAGCTGCTCTCTGGGGTCAGAGTCTGGAAATCAACTAGCTCGCCACTTCCAACGCTGTTCTGACAGCTGAGCTCTACCCAGGGAAGGCAGTCCAGATAAGAGGGGTTCAGCAAATAGGAGACGACGCTGAAATTGCTTATGCGCTGAATGTTTAGAGGCTCGGAGGGCGAAGGGCCAAGATCCCTGTCCGAGAGCAGACGGACTTGAAGGCTACCTGGCAACAGCTCCACTCCCCACAGCTGCTGCCCTAAGACAAACGCGTGTGCTGCGGGGTCCAAAGTTCTGCCCTTGGCTTTAAGTTCCAGTTCTAGATCTGGGGACGCGCACTGCCAGTGGACCCCCTCCTCCAGCCAATCAAGGGGGCTGGCAGCAGACTCGTCACAGTCGAGCCGCAGCGAACTCAAAGATTTCTGCGTCTTGGGGGCGACCGGTTCCTCCCGAGCCCTCAGGGCTCTGTAGCCTCCCGCAAAATCTAACCATCTGGTCGGAATCATCCCACCGAAAACCTGGCTCCAAATCAGCAACTTCTGAAGCAAGCTGGGGAGCGGAGAAAAGAGCTGGGAAAGCAGCTTCATCCAGATGCTGGTCTGAGGCTCGGGTGGAGGGGAAGCAGCCAGTTTGGGGTCCCCGGAGTGAGCCGGGGCTGCAGGTGTGGGGAACTTGGAAGTGTCTAGCTGCGAACGCCGAGGGAAGAAGAAGGGCAGCCGGAAGCCGGAGGCCGCCCGGGGGCCAGACCGCGATCCGTCTACTCCCGGCGCCATCGCCCGGCTCCTGGCAGTGTCTCAGGTAGGTACGCGGAGCTCAGCGGCTGAAGGGCCGACGGATTCCGGGAGGCCTAAACAGTCTCGGCCCTGCCTCGCGGCGGAGTCGGTGCTCCTGGCCGATCCCCGGGCCAGCAGAAGAGCCACAGAGGGAAGCGGCTCCGGACGCGGCGGCTGAGACGACATCCATCCTGGCGGGAAGGAGGTGTCCTAATCCGCTCGAGGCCTCGCCACCATAAAGAGCGGCCCTTCCGCGACGACAGCAGCGACTTTCCAGAAGAGACGGAGCATTAAAAAGGCCCTGAGCGCGCGACTCCGGAAGGGCTGGGCAGGCAGGCAGGCGCGGGTGGAAGGGAAGACCAAAATGGCCGCAGGGCCAGCGCCGAGGCAGTACACCCCTCGGTGAGCGGACGCGACGACGCACGGTGGCCGCCTACGCCACCAGCCCCGCACGGCCAGACGTCACTCGCACAGCCCCGGCGGGCGGGCCTGCGGCACTCCTCTGCGTGGCCGCTGATTGGCCTCCCCTGGTCCCCTGCCGGCTTCCTTACTTTCGGCCCACCCAGCCTGAGTGCCGGAGGTTGCATCAGCCAGACCCGGGCTCTACGCATGCGCACATGTTTCTCGGTGGTTTCCTAGGAGACCGTCCTCCGGACCCCGCCCTTTGGGCTAAAGGTTGCGATTCGGGTAGGTGGGAGCGTTTCCAGACGACTGGAGAATTCGCTTAGAGCCCTTTTAATGGCCTAATGCATCCAGGTGTGTACATTTATCTTAGACTTGCATATATCGGGGTTCCAGTATTGTTGAGTGCTAGGTAGATATTCAACGCGAGACCTTTGTGTAGTAAGGGTTGAGCAATGCTGTGTAAATACATCTCTGGTGTTAGGACACTAACAATCCAGAGGGAATAATAGCAGTGAAAAATCTTAAGTGAAAAGAGGCATTCTTAAGCATTCTTGCCTTCTCATTTTCTAAATCAGTAGCCCATATAATGAAAATGTGAATTCATATTTCTCAGGTAGTGTCCCTGATAGACTACCCCCTTTCACGAACGCAAACTGAGGAAAGAAACGGTGTGCTTTCCAGCAGGCAATGCATTCAAACCGTATTAATATCCCGAGCCCCCAGAACCACTGGATACAACACCGAAAGAAGGAAGTGCAGATCACTATTTGAAAAAATTACGTCCGATAATTTTAGTTGCTGTATTTGATTCCTTCCTGTGAGTTTGGTCTCCATTCATTTCTTTATTTCTTCTAAAAGTTTTTAATCAACACCTCTGAAGCCAAGTACCTTCATGAGAGAGGGAGGAGAGCAGTTTTTTGAGCATGAACGACAACAGAAAGATCTTTTGGGAGCCAGGAGGACGCCAGCTGCTCCTCCTGCTTCTTTGGGAATGTCCTAAGAACAGCCCCTTCTTTCTAAGAAGCTGAGAGGTCCTCAATTTCTCTGGTTTACCCCTTATTATTTTGTTATGCATATCTCTAGAAATATCTCACTTTCAATCCTAAGAAATTCAGAGAAATGTATTAATAATTGGAGTCAGTTGAATAATAGAAAATAGATCCAAGCATGCAAATTAAATACTTGAAGCCTGTTTCTTGGTTGTAAAGTGAGGCTAATAATTTCTCTTTCGAAGACAAGTAGTGACTCTGTAGCATCTTACTAAGCCGATGGACAATGACTGCAATGGGGTGTGTGGAGGTGGGACTTGATAATATGGGTGAATGTATTAACCACAATGTTGCTCATGTGAAACCTTCATGAGATTGTTGAATATCGGTGATACCTTAATAAAAATAATAATAATTTCTCTTTCAATGGTATGGTGAGGGAAGTAAATTCCTAATACAGTGCCTATCCTAGGTAGAATAGGGGCACAAACATCAGCTAGTATTTGTTATGTACCAACTAACAATTGCTTCCCATTGTCTACAGAATAAAGGCGCTATGCTTTTCCAGCCTTCTCTTCAGTAGCTTCCCTTCCTGCGTGTTGTACTCTAGGAGCAGCAGGCTTGTTTCATACCTTTACTCATGCCAGTTCTCAGCCAAGAAAGCCCTCGCCTTTCCTGTTACATAACCACTCATGCTTCAAGGTCCAACACAAATGTCAACTCCTTGAAGTCTTTGCTGACCTTCCCAGTCATAATTATATCATTAGGCTCCGTTAGAACACTCAACACATTATATATACCTGTAAGCGTTTTTCTCTCCTGCTGCTCTTAGCATGGTGAGGGCACAGTGGTTCCCAAAGTGTAGCCGGGGCCCCCCCTGAAAGTCCCACTTTTAGGCATTCTCAGAGGATCCTCAAGGTCAAAAACATTTTCATAGCAATGTTATTTTCCTTTTTAACTCTCATTTTCTCATGAGTGGACAGTGGACATGTACCCTGTGGAAGACACATGATACCTGATCTGGTAACAGATTGAACGCGATTCCAACTGTCTTCTATTAAGCCAGATAGTAAAGACATTTGGGAAAAAGATGTAAAATAATGCCACTCTTCTTGCTAAATTACTGGTTTTGAATAACAGTTTTTCATTAAAAGTTTTATGTTAACATGTAATGGGTTTATTATTTCTTAAATAAATATTTTAAATTCTTCCATTTTGAGCGCTAAAACAGTACCTGTTGACAGACATGATCCACATAAACAAGTTTGTGGGAATTATCAATAATTTTTAAGAGGGTAAAAGGGGTCCTGAGACCAAAAACTTTAGGAGCCACTCACCTAGTATGTTGACTAGTACGTAAAAGGTGACCAAAAATGTTTGTTCAGTGAACAGAAGAGTACTAATACTTTAAGATAATAGCATCTTCCTTACAGCCAAGCCTCCTGTGGGGCATTTTCAACTTTGTCACTAATACTACATGCTCCTGAGAAAGTTTCTTAAAGTTTTCTTGAATGGGCCTCCTTTCACCCATCTAGTCATTGAATACATAATTTTTATTTTCCTCAGCTTGGGAGTTGTTTTAAAGGGACAGTTAGTGCAATCATAAAGTATTTGTAAGCTATACAAAAGTTGACTTTGCCCGGTCAGTCTCGACAGGAAAATGAAGTGTGAACGGCCCCCTCAAGCCTGTTGTCGACTAGAGGGTGGAGGGAGGGCAGCCTGTGCACGGAGATAACGCCGTGTTGCCCAGGCTGGGTTCATGCTGAGGACAAGGCCTTGGGCTGGCGGGCTGACTGGCACTTTGGCAGAAGATAATTTAAACGCAGTTAATTATGTTTATTTTTAAATATCTTGCTGGGCCTGAGGTAAAGAGTATATAGCTTTTGACTTTATTTTTCAGAGCCCGTCCCACCTCCAGACTCTTATTTCTAACTATCCCACAATGGCTACTGCCTCCTAAGCTTTCCAACTCATTGCCCTGGAATCCCTATTGAGCACTTTATCAGCCCCAGACCATTGCCATCCCCGTGTTTTGTGATTCATCAGCCCCCTTCACTTCCTTCCTTACTTAGCATGAATTCCATCATCCAGTATCAAAACTACCCCCTTGCAAAGACTCTTCGTTCTCTTGTTCTTCTCCTACTCTGGTATTCCTCTCTGGCAAAATTCCCAGCTTATTTAAACCCACTATTCACTTATTCTGAGCCTACACCCTTGCAGCTAATCATTGTTGAAGAAAAGGACTCAACTGTGCTCACTCACTTCACGTTTGTGATCACAGATTTCATGGGTGCCAGGCACTCCTAAAATAGTTCCATTTCTGAAGTAGCTTTGCTTTTCCTGTCTGAGACCGTTTAACTCATGTTGCTTCATTCATATTCTATCATTCCCACAAACACAGATTCTCAACTTATGATCACACCTCAATTCATTGAGAAAATACATAAGCAACCTTGTCTTTCCATCATTAAATCCACTGATCGACCCGTATCTGGACCCACATACTCTGATTTCAATCGCATTACTAGCAAAGAAGCCTCTTCGATCCTATCCCTTCATGTCCACTCAAGGAATTCTGGCCTCTTTTATTCCCCATTTCCTGTTAACATATAACTTTCTCTCTCAAGCTTCTAGAGCACGCACATTAACATAGTTAATATCACCTATCTTAAAAATGAACTCTCCCTAGATATGTGCCTCTCCAAGTTTCTGCACAGCTACAGCAAAATTTCTCAAGGGTTCGCTGTCCCCACAGTCTCCATTTTGTCAGCACCTCATGTCTCCTCACCTGCTCAATGGAGTTTTCATCTACATCACTCATTCAAACAGCTCTTGTCAAGGTCACCGACAACAGTTTGCCAGATCCAATGCTCCAACTGCCGTGGGTTGAATTGTGCTTCCCTAAAAGATGCCGAAGTCCTCATTTCCCAGTACCTGTGGATGTGACCTTATTTGGAACCACAATCTTTGCAAGTTAAGATGAGGTCATTAGGGTGGGCCCTCATCTGGTGTGACTGTGTCCTTTTACAAAGAGAAATTTGGACACAGACCCACATGCCCACACAGGGAGAAAGCCACATGAATGTGAAGGCAGAGACTGAGGTGACGTGTCTGCAAGCCAAACACTGGGGTAGATCACCAGCAAACCACCAGATGCATGGAGCCAATTCTAACCCTCAGACAGAACCAACCCTGCCAACACCTTGATCTTGGACTTCCAGCCTCCAGCACAATGAGAAGACAAATGTCTGTTGTTTAAGCTCCCAGTCTATGGTTTTTATCTGGTGTCCTAGAGGCAGCTCTAGGATATTAACAATACTTTTCTTTAGGCTCCCATGACACCATCCCTTTGTTTGCCTACAATTTCAGTGGCTGCCTCCTTTAAATGCTGGTCTGCTTCAGAGCTCAGTCCATCCATGTCTTCTCTAGCCTCCCTGATCTAGGTGACCTCAACCAGTTCCATGCAGTAAATGCCACCTAAATGCTGTCGACATCTCTATCTGGACTCCAGACTGACGTCTCCCTTGGGCTTCAGCTCCCATTCTCCTTCTCCACTTCAATGTCCAGACATCTCAAACTTACGATCCGAATAGAATCCTTCATTCAGCTCCATCTAGCCTGTCTCCCAACCCCACCATGTCCCACAGCTTCTTCACCAGGTTGCCAAGGCTCTGAACTTGAGTCATCCTCCCCTCCTTTTTGCCTCAACCCCACATCCAGTCCATCAGCAAGTCCGGTCAGCTCTGCCTTCAGTGTATGTCCAGAATTTAACTTTTCACTATCCCCAAGCTGAGGTCATTTCCCTCCCAGACTACAGCAATAGCCTTCTCCTATGCTTCCATTATTTCTTCAAACAGCAGCCAGAGTGACCTTTTAAAATGTACTGGAGCACTACAGTCCCTTTCTCAAAACCTTCTAATGGCATCCGCATCACACTAAGAGTAAAATCCAGTTCTTACAGACTTGAAAATGTGGTTCCTTGTGAAGCCCATGTGGCCTGCCCCAACACCCTCTTTTTGCACCATCCCTGAGGTACTGCACTGTAATGACTTGTTTCCATGGCTGCCTCCCTGGCTGGACTGTGAGCTCCTTGAGGACAGGGTCCACACCTTTGTCACTTCAGGAGCCACCGTGCCTGGTGTCCCACCTGACCCTCAGAAGGCCGTTGGTGGTGGTGATCAGACACCTCAGACAAGTCCCAGCCAGCAGAATTACCTCCCAACTTAAAAACCTGCCTGTTTTGACCCTTCAAGTCCAATCTCATCTTTGCCCCCCAAACCCCAGCAAGTTCAGTCACCCCATTTTTGCCTCCTTGAGTTGAACTCAGACAGCCCTGCCTCCTGGGCTTGCGGTGCTCCTGTCCTTCCCCCCGGACAGCCTCCCCCGTGCCCCCAGCTCTCTCATTCCCGCTCCCTCAGGGTGGTTCAGATTTTTTCCCCATTTGGCCAAGTTCCTTAACCTGCCAGATTTAAATTCTAACTTTTAAAAAGTCCACTGGGAACTTGTCCAGAACTGCAGTGAACCTCAAAACCACCTGGAAACACAACAGGTGGGTAGCTTTTCCTCCTGTTTACTCCAGAGAGTCCCTTGGAAGGCCCACAAAATTCCCCAGCATGAAATATGACTCCTCACTGGAGATTTTTGAAACATCTGGGTAAAATGCTTGAACATCACGTCACCTTTATTTTCCATTTTGGGGGTTCAATTCCGGGCTATGGCTCTGCTCTTAATAGTTGTAAGGCATCTCAGAGGTTCAGTTTCCTCTCTTATATAAAGTGGAGTCGGTTAGACATCACTAGGCAGTCAACTCCTTGAATGCAGAGGATCGTCTTAATTGTATCTTTGTAACCCTCAGCCCAGTACCTGGTACAAGACCCAGGGCACAACTCCCAGGGCTGCATGCTTTGTGGATGGAGGCATGCCACCGGGACATGCTGGTAAGCACAGTCAATGTTTGTTGATGGAATTCACAAATGAACCATATCTACATTCCAGGGTAGTTCAAATGAAAAAGGACATGATTTCTATTAAAACACTTAAATATTTATGTTTAAAACATTAAAAAAATCTTTTTAACTTTGAAAACAAGTATTATACTTAGTTTTTAAATATACGAATTTAGTATAATTATGCTAATTTAAACTTTGCCTAGAAAGAGTAGCATAAGGAGTCAAACAAACCTGGGTTCAAATTCCAGATCTGAGTCTGACTGGCTGTGTCTCTAGGCAAACTACTTCTCTCTCTGAGCTTCAGTTTCATCCTCTGCAAAATGGAGATAATAACACTCACCTGATCAAGCTGTTGTGATACCAGATAAAGCTGACAAATGTAAGATGTCCAGTGCAAAAGACAGCAGCAGACTCACAAGACTCCAAGAAGGGACTAGTGGTTACCAAAGGGGAGGGGTGGGGAAGGGCAGGTGGGGAGAGAGGGAGATGGGGATTGAGGGGTATTATGATCAGTATACATGGTATGTGTGGGTCACGGGGAAGGCAGTGCAGCACAGAGAAGACAAGTAGTGACTCTGTGGCATCTTACTACACTGATGGACAGTGACTGCAGTGAGGTATGGGGGGGACTTGATAATATGGGTGAATGTAGTAACCACAATATTTTTCATGTGAAACCTTCATAAGAGTGTATATCAATGATACCTTAATAAAAAAAAAATACTAGAGAAAGAAAAAAAAAAAAGTCCACTGCAGCACACTAGTGAATATTAAAGTTACCATTTGTAAAACCACTGGTATTATTATTTTCATCTTGT
Source organism: Manis javanica (assembly GCF_040802235.1). NCBI lineage: Eukaryota > Metazoa > Chordata > Mammalia > Pholidota > Manidae > Manis > Manis javanica. Next base: position 103,255,432 of record NC_133166.1, on the reverse strand, counting down.
ACATCTTATGTTTTAATCTAAACATTTAAACATCAACCACGTGTTACAAATGACAGTTTTGTTTTTGTCAAATGTCATTTATTAGAAAATACAATTCCACAGAAAGGAGGAGATACAAGGACATGTGGGAAGTGGGTACAGTACACAGACCTCTTTAGATCAGGGGCACAGAGGGTCAAAGAGAATGAGCTACAGGCCACGAGCCAGTGGCGCATCTATGGTCCATTCATCTGGAGAAGTTCCACCCCTGTTCCCCACTCCCCTAGACCCTCCCCACAGGAGCCATTTTATCCTTGGCATTTTTCATTTAAAATATCTGTTTAGACTTCCTCACCGTCCTGTGGCTGCACTGAATGGAGCTTCTTTCTCCAGTTACGGAATGAGTTGGCACAAGGGGTCATCTCTGATCCCTGGGGCAGGGAGGAAGCTGGGGCAGGACGGTGCACAGACTGCGTCCTGCTCCACTTGCCTCCCCAGCTACGGGCACATCCAGCCAATTCTGGTTCAAGAAGTTCATACGAAATTCAAAGGCTCACCCTCTTTTTCCCAAGGAAGACACCCCTTTGGAGAGAAACACAAGAGTGAATTTCAAATCCGTCTGGCAGGGAATGAAGAGTATTAAGAGATGGGACCCAGCGTCTCCCCTCCAGCTCAGCCCCAGATCAATCGCTGCTCCAATCGAACCTCCTCGTGACCAAATAAAGTCACTGGAAAAAAGCGTTTGATGGAATCCCCCATCTCACGCCCCTTTCCTTCAGTTAGGGCATTCTTTGGCTCCAGATCAGATGATTTATGGCCCCATAGAATGAGGGAAATTCTTGTTAAAAAAAAAAGTGACAGAAATGGAGTTTGAGGGAGAAGCAGCACAAAAGAAAGTGGTGTGACAGGCGACAGGGCCAAGCTGGCACCTGCAGCCAAAGGGCCTTCCCAGGGCCCAGATGCCATTGGGTGAAATGAAATCTAAGGGCAGAGGCAGCATATTATTCCACCAGAAAAAGATGAAGGGAGAGACCTATGGGGGAGCACCCCCAGCGTATTCACGGGGACCAGATGTCCCCAGCAGGGCCGAGAGAACGGAAGGGTAAAAGACAGTATTAAGGGCAGGTCCTAGCAAAGCAGGGGAAGCTGAGAGGAAAAACTCCTCCCGGAAGAGCACAGGTCCCTGACCCCGGCCCTGTGCCGAGCCCCACACTGAGGGCCCTTCTGCACACACGCAGGTATCACATCGCTCTCCTTTGGAGGCAAAATCAGAAAGGCCCACTGGCGCAGGCCTGGGTCCAGCAGGCGCAGCACTCTGCCCCTCGGCGACCTGCCCTCGGAGGGAGGGCCCTGACCGAGGACCCACTGAGCCCCTCCCCAGATAGAAAAACAAAAACAAACAAAAACCTACGGAAAAGTCCAATAAGAACCTTAATCATACAAAAAGTCCAAAGAGTCCTCGTTTGCCATCTGAGGCGTATGTGAGTCCCTTCTCACAAGGCTTCCTGTCCAGTTAGGACAACGTTACTATTTCATTTTTTAAAAATAAAAATAAAGATATCCACCCACCCTCCCCCAAAATACTACTTCACACAGCCCACCCCACACACCCAAACCAGGCATTGCTCCCTTGACACAAGGTAAACTTAAAACGTTGCTGCAACCTCACCACCTCTGAGGGGCTGCTCAGCACAACCAACCCAAATTCAGTCTGCAGAGGAGAAGGCAGAGGGCATCTTTCTCTCCCTGCCTCCTATCCCGGAGGCCTGATCCACGGCCAGGGGGGCCCACCGAGGGCTCTGCCCCTTCACAAGGAAGGACCAGGAGAGCAGGGGTGAGTCCTCACCCCCAGCTCCACCCCCAGCCTTGAGCCCTGAGCTGGGGCCCTGCTGGGCTCACAAGGTCTCATGGTTTCGAGATCCCAGCGCAAACCAGCCGGTCTTCTCCTGGGCCAGGTCCAGTTCTCGAAGGCGGATGTGCACCTCCCCAAGGAGAACATTCTCCCAGAATCCTTGTTCGCTCAGCACACTGAGCTGTAGCTCCCGCTGCTGCAGATCTCCCCTGGGGATCCCATCATACACCAGCTGCAAATACAGGGAGTGGGAAAGACAGGGAGGGAGGGAGAGGGGCCTGAAGCAGCCAGAGGCAATGAGGAGGAGGGAGATGCTTAAGTCTGGGGTAGTTTCATCTGGCCGCAGTTAAGACTACTCTCTCTCCAACCAGACAGAGTCCAAAGGGATACATAAGGCATACGGAACCCAAGAGAAGCTTTAGAGAGCTTTATTCTGGGTTCAGAGTTCAAGCAGGTGAGGGCTTTATTAGGCTCACTGTTCATTCTCATCAAAGGACCAGCGAGCTCCCCTCCCCACAGGACAGGACCTGGGTCACGCCCCAGCTGTGGAATCCCTACTTTAGGGTCAGCTAACTTTTTAATGTAAAGGGTCATGGGAAATATTTGAGACTCACAGGCCATGTAGTGTGGTCTGTGCCACAACTACTCACCTCTGCCGCTGTAACACAAAAGCAGCCCCACAGAGAATGCTTAATGAACAGGTGTGGCCATGTTCCCATACAGCCTTACTCCCCAGAGCAGGCAGTGTGCCAGCCCCAGCCCCACCCGGGCACCTTGCCCACACACCATCTCATTGTAGGTGGGGTTGCAGGTTTTCCGGGCCACTTTGGTTTTCTTCTTCGTAGTTTTCTGAGGGTCAGGAAGGAGGTAAATCTTCACATAAGGGTCAGGGTCACTCCCATCCTGGAGCACTTGCTACAAAGGGAATGAGGAAAAAAAAAACAGATTCTTGGAGCTGTTCCCTTATCACCATTCCTATGATCATACCCTAATCAACTTTCATGTCCCACCCCTGGATTCTTTTTTTTTTATTAAGGTATGATTGATATATACTCTTACGAAGGTTTCGCATGAAAAAACAATGCCACACCTGGATTCTTGCAATGCATAGTCATTTACCTGTCTGCTTCCCAGCTTACTCCATTCTGAGAGAAAAATCTACCTTGATAATGGTAAGTTTCCAGTCTGTACTTTTTTTATGCAAATGCTCAGGGCATGCCATAACTTGGTCTGGTTTGAAGGAACCCTCATGTCCCCAGATATCTTCCTGCCTTGCCTAATGTCTTTGTCTATTTTGTCATTTGATCTAATTAATTCCTAAGAGGTGGAGAAATGAGTTAGAGATTAAGTTGCATGCTCAAGGTCAGCCAATTAGTGATTCACACAGCCTGATTCTTTTAAAACTCAAGTGAGATCTTGTCATGCCTCTGATCAAAATGCTCCAATGGTTCCCATCTCACTATGGGTGAAAGCCACAGTCCTAACTGTAGGAGCCAGGCCCTGGTCCGCTGTGCCCTCTCCAACCGTATCATCCACTATTCTCCCCTGTGCAGGCTCCTGACTCAGGGCTTGGTACTCAGCGGCTCCCTCTGCCTGGATCCTCCCTCAGAAGTATGTGCGTGGCTCCCTCCCTCACTTCCTTCCGTCTTTGCTCAAATACATCCCTGGGGATGGTGGTCTCCCTGCTGCTCTAGGCAAACTGCCACCACCCTCATCCCCTCCCAGTATTCCTTCTCTGCTGTGCTTCTCCCCAGAATACTTAACACTCTCTGACTTGTTTGTATTTTACTTACCTGTCTGTGTCTATCTGTCCCTACTAAGAATATAAGCTCTTATATCCAGAGCTAATGTATCAGTAGCTTGGCACATAGTAGGCATTTCTTGAACAAATGAATATATGAATGAGTGAATGGTGTTCTAAGAGTAAAATCCAGGTTTCTAATTCCAGTGTTTCTCCTGTCACATACCAAGGCCCCAGCCAGCACACCGCAGGTATTCAATACAAGTTCCCCTCCTCTTCCACTCACATTGCTCTTAGAATCACAGCAAAAATTGAGTAATTATACACTGCCTTGGTTATGTTTGGAAGGATGTCACTGTGCCTGCTTTATCCCTATAACCCAGTAATAAGCCCCTAGGGCCTCACCCTTACAACCACCAGCATAACTACCATAATAATAATAATGATAATAGCAAGCACTATGTTAAGTGCTCTAAGTACATTACCTTCTGTAATGCCTCCAAACAACCCTGGGACAGAGAGAGGTGGACATTATATTCATTTTAATGAGGCTCAGAGTAATTAGGCTGCTTGTCAAAGACCACAGGTAGTAAGAAGCTTTGTCTGGCATTGCTTGGTGACACCATAGGCCTGGCATGGCAGCAGGCCCATTGGTGGGCACTCAGTAACCCTTGTGGTTACTCTCATGAGGGGACAGAAAAGGTCTGACCAGTCCAACAAGTACCAGAAGAAAGATAAACAGTCACGTAGGGGCGGCGCGGGCACTTACCAGGCCCCGAATATGCATCACCATGATGAAGAGCTTACTGTTTTTATAGGAGATGGACAACTTCACCTCCCCTCCTGCCTTGCCCATGGGCGGAGCCCACGAGCTGTCTGCAAAGACAAAGGAAACAGAGAGGGTCAGGAGTCCAGCAGATGTCTCTGTTTCCCTCCCTGGGCTCCCCAGTGTCTCCACGTCAGGCTCCTGATACCCCATGGGTATCTGCCAAGTGGCGTCTGTGAACATGATTTAGAGGTGGGTTGGGATGGGTTTATCCACTTGGAGCATGTAATCATCAACTGAATAGCCAGTTGCTGGGGAACCTGTGCAAGGAGCCACAGACCCCACAGTCTCAGTGGGAAACACGGTTTTCTGGCCAGTAAGCGAAGGGACAGACAAGGGAAGAGCTGGGGGCAGGAGGAATTACCCTTGGGAATGGGCCAGAGGGGTCACGGAAATGTCACAGAGAAGGCTCTGTACCTGAGGACTTGGGAGCTGGGCTAGTGCCCACGGCCTTTTCATCCCGGGGCAGGGAGTGGAAGAAGGTATACACCAAATCACACTGGAATGGAACCAGAAAACAGGGTCATTCTTCAATAAGACAATGGCCTGGTAAATAAAGGAAAGGGACTGCTCCAGATTAAAAACGACTCATGAAATGTAACAAACAAATGTAATATACAGTTCTTGCTTGGATCATGGCTCAAACAAACCAAGTGTAAAAAGAATTTGAGGATGACAGGGAAATTTTGAATATAGACTATATACTGGATCATGTAATGACACCAGTTATGTAAAAATATGTCCTTCATTTTCAGAGATGCATAGTGCATATTTAGGGGTAGCATGTCATGATGTCCATGATTTACTTTAAAATATTTCATACAAAAATAGATGAAGTGAATATGGCAAAATATGAACAGCTTAGGTTACAGATATCTAAGGCATGCACTGTGATGTTTCTCTTCTGTATGTTTGAGCATTCTCATAATAAAAAGTTTAAAGAAAAGTAAAACTAGGTCACATCAGGTCAAAAGCAGTGTGTTCTTCTCTATTTGTCTCTCCCCTATGGACCCACACACCTCCCCTCCAGCACTAAGAAATGCCTGAGTCAGCCTTGGACACAGAACACGAATCCTACTTTTGATAGGGATAACAAAAACAAAACCTAAAATGTGTGGAAAATACCTACTCTAGCATTAATAGTGGAAAAAAATGGACATAATCTAAATATCTTTCAAGAACCAAATGGTTAAGGAGATTATGGTATTGGAAATCGATGTATTAATTTGGTACAGGTATTTTAAGTTATGCTTACTATAAATGCTAAGTGGGGAAAAAAAAGGAATATAGAATTATATTTAAACTACAACCACTGTTAACATTGTAAAAGCCAAATTTGAAGCCAATTTGCATATGGACCAATAGGAAGGAAAAAATGGAAATGGATTTAGATAATTTGTCAGGGTGATTGGACACCTGATGACTCTATTTGTCTTTATACTCAATATGCCCAATGACAATAGAGTTCGTTTAAAAAAATAAAACAAAACCTAGGTGGATACAGGCACTCGACCTGCTCAAAATACTCCTTTTCTTCAAGAACCCCTTCCTTCCTCAGGTTCTGGCCACTCCGAGCACTCTGGGATCGCATCCAACACGGAGACGTCTCTCCACCTTTAAAATACTTTTAAAGTCTTTTTAAAACTTTATTATGAGAACTTTCAAACAAGCAGCTTAAGGGGCGCTTAGATATCCACCACCTAACCAGTTCATATTTTGCCAAATTCGCTTCATCTCTTTTTTTATTAAGTCACTTAAAGATGGAGCATTTGAAGCTTGGTATTAGCTTCTTTCATTGCGTTTAAGTGCAAGACTCGGTGACACTTGAACCCTGACCCCCACACTCCCCTCCCCCCTCCAGGCAGACCCAGGAGGGCCAAATCCCCTCCCTGATTGCCAGCAGACCCTAGACCCTTCCGCCCACTCCCTGCACCCCAACACCCCGCTCCCCCACCCCGCACCCCACACTCTGCAGCTCCCCACCACCACCACCACCACCACCAGCACACTCTGCAGCTCCCCCCCCCCACCACCACCACCACCAGCACCGGGCAGAGCCACAAACGGGCGGGACCACCCACCTCCGCCACCTCTGGGGCTGCGTGCATCAAGTGCCAGATGTAGCCGTTTAACTCCTCCCTCCGCCTCTCGGCCACCGCCTCTCCCCGCGAGCGGCCAATCCCGAAGCGAGTCCGGAAGCTAGGGGGCGGGCGCAGTGGGAACGTAGTAGGGAGGCGCAGAAAGTAAGAGGCAACAGGCTTTTGTTACCTGCGAGTGCATTTTCCGTCGCCAGAGCCGCACTTCTCACCAGCCTCCCTCCCCGGCCCGGCCTCCCCTCCTCCCGCAGCTCCCAGGTCTGTACCAGCCGCCCGCGCACGCAGCATCTCACACCGCGGTTCCAAAGACCCCAGACAAGGAAGCCAAACTTGGACACAGTCCTGTGGCACCCCGGAAGTGCTTGCGGGGCTGTGGGGCCCGATTTTCTCCAACAAGGTGAACATTCATTTAAAAAAATCGGTTTTTAAAAAAGTTGTACTTAAGAACACAAAACATCAAATTCGCCATCTTAACCAGCTTTAAGTGTACAGTTGGGCGGCATTACAGCACGCCCTGCCCTGCAACCATCACCAACGTCCATCTCCAGGCCTTTTCATCTCGCGAAACTGAAACTCAGCCCAGCGAACAACTCCCCATTCCCCCAGCCCCTGGCTGGCAGCACCCTGCTCTATGTCTCTGTGAACTTGACTATGTGCTGCACGGCAGTGGACACTGCATTTGTCCTGTGACTGGCTTCTTTCACTTGGCATAATGCCCTCGAGGTTCATCCATATTTTAACATGTGCCAGAATTTCCTTCTTTTTAAGGCTAATATTCCATCGTATGTGTATATCACATTTTGTTTACCTATTTGAAAAATGCCCTTACTCTGTAAAAGATTAGAAACTGGGAAACATCTCCAGATTGGGTCAATTCCCTGCCTTCAGACCCAGGTTGCTCTCCCTGCAGCAGGTGGGCTCCGGCTTATCCCAAGGCTGTTTTAAGAGCCCTTGAGCGCCGGCAAGCTTGGTCTGCAGGGGGCGCACTCCTTATCAAACTCATTACCAGGCCAAGAAAACCAAGTCGATCTTTACTCTGAAAGGGTATTTTCCGCACTCCCGCAGTGCTGGCCACCCCTCATCCGGTCTCCCCGCCCTCCCCAAGGTCCCTCTGTGCAAAGGGGGCAGCTACCTGGGCAAAAGGTTAGAAGGAAAGAGCAGCCGCAGTTTATTGTGTAATTCCTGGAACTCCTCAAACGTCCGCTGGATATAGGCGGCCTCGTGAGCGTTCTCTCGCATCACCTTTACCACATAAACCTGCAAAGGTCCAAATCTTAGTGTATACTTGCCAAACCATCTGTGCTCAATAAAGGAGGAAGGTAAGACACACCGAAGTGTGTATGTGTGTGTGTGTGTGTGTGTGTGTGTGTGTGTTGGGGAAAGTACACCTTCCAGAAGGAAGAGGATAAATGTCTCTAATGGAGACAAAGATAATAGTACCTATGCAGGAATCTGAAAGCAAAGATTTCCTGCACATTTTGCAGGACCCTTGACTCGGAGGGAATAACCATCCAATTCAGCTCCCTGATTCAAGGCAGGCCCCTTGGGCAAGGGGTCGGGAGGTGGCCTGCGATTGCTGCCAGCACAGGACACAGGACACTCAGGTAACTTCAGCACCCACCATGTGCATGTGAGAAACCAACCCCAATATGCTGGGGCTGTGGGGAGCAAGAGAGAGCCAGACTGGAGAAAACACTTACGTAGCCCTTGGGCTGGAAGGTCTTCTCATGGCGACAGAGGTAAACATCACTGATGCGGCCAGAGCTCTTGAGAGTGTGTATTCGGGGGGCAAAGGAAAGGGTCAGCCGGTCGTCTGAGCCCGTGAACTTCATCTGAGCCAGGTTATGGATGAAAAAATTGAGCTTTGTGGCTACACTGCCCAGGCTGGACTCAATCAACCTGTTGGTGCAGGAGGGTGGAAAGAAAAGGATGTACCATGGATTCGAGTCCCCCTGCACGGACAGGGCTATCTCAGGAGTACCCCATACCTGGGACTAACTCAGCTCAGATCAAATCGTTTTACCCGTGTAATATCCTCTATTACTGCCAAAGAATTATCTGTATGCAATTTATTCATCTGAGTCCTGGGGTCTTACCTCCCCTCACTGCCCTCCTGAACCAAAGGCATTTCAGAGTTCAGCCAACGTAAGAAGGAATTAGAGATTCCACTGGTCACCATGTAAATGTCTAAACACTGTTGTCAAACTGAATTTCAAGGTGCAGTACAATACAACCTCACCAGGCACTGTGCAGTCCAGATTTCAGCTCAAAAGGAAAGGTGCTATATTAAACCAATGGAAGCAGTGCATGCTAAAATGGAGACATCCTCTACACAGACAAAACTGTGGACATTAGAACACAGACACTTCCCTGCTTTCCTACACGATGTGCCTAAACCTATTGTCAAACATGGGAAAATGGAAGTATGGAATTCCGTGTTTTGATATGGGAGAATGTTCTGATCAGCAAAGTGAAAAACTACTAAAAAGTCCGTATTTGCCCCATGAACAAAGTCTTTGACCAAGACTTGGTGAGGATGCAAGAGTCAGATTATAATACGTCTATAAATATTAGCACAAAAGTGCAGATGGGAAATTGAGTCTGAGAGAAGTAAAGTGACTTATCTAAGTCAGGGGCAAAGTTGGGATGACAGACCCAGGCTGTCAGCTCCCAGCCCTGCCATCTGAGCTAAGCCTTTCCTGTCTCCCTAGCCCTGCTCCTCCGTCAGGCAGCCTGGAAGTTAATTTCTCAGGGTGAGCAGCACGTTTTATGCAGTGTTACCTAGTGAAGTAGGTGGTGGCATTGGCCTCTGTGTCCTGGGGCCTCAGGGCATCATACACATATTTGAGGTCCTCCAGGTCTGACAGTTCAGGGATGCCACAGGACAACATCTAGAAGGAGAAACAAAGAAGAGAGGGTGCCTGTAACAACCAGGAATTCTTCCTTCTTCCCCCACCAAGGCAAGATTTTCTATAGCTAGGTTCCTTAACCCTCCTAGAGGGTGGCAGACAGATGCTGTGGGCAGTGGCTGAGGGCCACAGGGACTGAGGCTGGAGCAGGAAGTCAGACTCCTGCACAGACATCACTGACCCGGCAGTCTGGGCCCTGCCTTTATCTACAGCTCAGAGAAGTTGATCTCCAGAAATCCTTTGAATTAAAACAGGAGCATCTTAAAGATGGTGCCAGATGGTAAGTGGAGGGTTCAGAAAGGCACGGAGCTCCTCACCAGGCCCAGAAGGTTGAGGAAGAGGTGGGTGTGCTTGCGAATGAGGTTGTAGGCTTGGCAGCAAAGGTCAACAAAATCATGGAAGCGGCTGGAAGGCTTGTCGCCCCCGTTGATGACATACGCCATGTCCGAGGTGAAGACAAAGGGGGCACGGTCCCTGGGCCAAGGGGAACATACAGGCAGAAGGTCAGCATTGAAGAGGAAGCCCACCTGCGGGCTGCATCAGGGGATGGTTCCCTTCATCGCTCACTACCTGCGTGAAACTGGATAGATGGGGCCCTCTTTTTTTCTTTTCCTGTCTTAAGATCCCCAGCGACATTCTTCCCTGGTTCCCTGGATGTAAGTTAGCAATACTTTTTCCTGGGTATCTAATAGTATTCCCTCTTGATATGGTTTGGGCTCTTTTCCTTTTACTCAGCCCTCCGCAGGGAGGGAGAACAGCTGGGCCCAGCCTTCTGCAAGGCCCTGCAAGGACGTGACCTCTTTGTCAGTCTTCTCTTCTCCAAAGCTGCTCAGCTCAGGGACCACACTCTGAAATGCAGCCCCTTCCCTTCTGGGCTTGTGTCCCAGCTCTGAACCGTTTCTGCTGATGACCTCCTGGCCCTACACACACATCCTAGCTTCAGGAGACGACTTACCGCTTGATGTTGCCAAACATCTGGGCATGGCCCAAGAAACGTCCAAAATCTATATGGAACATGTGGCCAGTCGTCTTCAGCATAATGTTGTCATTGTGTCGGTCACAGATGCCCAAGACATATGTGGCCACACAGCAGCCAGCACAGGAATAGATGAAGTTCTCCACAGCCTGGGAGAAGAGAAGCAGAGGATACAAAGCTGGCTGAGAAAGACTCCAGGGGCCACAGCCGGACTGAATTCAGCCAGCCCTGGCCTTTCTCTCATGAGCCCTGCCCCTACCTGCCTGTTCATCCTTCATCACATCCTAACATACACACATACACATAGAAACGTCTCTCATATCTTATGGGGTATAAGGAGATCAAAGGCTTATATGTGTATCTCCACCACTTTATCTGCAATTCATCTTCTTCTGTGCCTTTCTTTCTTAGGGAGATTGATTCAAAGACAGTGAAATCATCCGGGAGCCTAGATTTAACCAGCCCTGACCTTAACGGACAGGAAGGCTAATGTTCACAACTTTCCCAGCTGACGGTGACCGCCTTAAGTCAAGCATAGCACTGAGAGAGCGAACTTAAGGGTGCCTTCTTGCTCCTGCCCCCTACACAACCCCCATTCCCAATTCTTGGTAACAGCTACATGCCGATCTAATTAAAGTCACTTCGTTCCAAAGAAGAGCTAAGGCAGCTTAACACTTCTAGGGAGTATTTTACACTTGAAAATCAGACGTCTCTGCTTGGTAAAATGTGTTAGAGATATTTTTCAGTTTAAAGCAAGAAGGGAGGAGATAAGGGGTTATATCCATCTCATTTTATCTGGTCAACATCTGTCCCCTTAACTTTCCAGGAAGTAAAAATACATGGAATTATCAAATGGACACCTTTCGTTTTCTAAATGCTCTTCGGGAGGCTCACAGAATTGCCAAGAACTCAAGAAAGTCATCATCTGCCAAGGGCAAGAATTATCGTAGCCAAGTGGGAATGTACAATGCCAGGAATAAGACAAAGCTTCCCACGTGCAGAACACGCGCCCTCTCTGCCTCCCTCTGCAAATGCCCACCCATTCTTCAAGGACCTTCCCCTGCTCACACTGGCTCCTCCCCCATGGAGCCCCTGGGTCCTACTGCCCTCACTGTTGTTCACTTAGTACTTAGGCTTTTTTCTCCCTGTGGGTATAGGGATCTCATACCCCAGCAGCTTCCTGGCTGTCCACAAGGCCTGTTTCAAAACTACCTACACACTGAAACCTCCCGGCTACCTGTCAAATTCAAACAGATGCCTGATTTACAGGTAACAAGAACAGAAGGTTTGTAAAGAAATCCCACGTACCTTCTAGAAGACAAAGACTTTCTATGAAAGGGAAATGTATGAATGAAAAGAAACCACTCAATAAGGGCTACAATCCTTCAACTCCACTCTTGCCCTTCATCACCATCAACTTGTTTTCCTGTCACAGATATTCCTTCTACCTGAACTGCATCCTGTTTTTGACTCACAAAACAGCTGTATGCCCATGGGTAAATGACTGAAGTCTCTTCACCTAAGTTACGCAGGGTGTTAACTGCTTTCTGGTAGGAAGTCTCACCACACAAAGGGAGCCCTCCTGATTTAAGAGTCTCACTTGTAAGATGTGGAACTCTCTCTGCTGAGCTAGTGGCCAAGAGACAAATCTCTCTAGTTCTTTCCTACTGGAAGTCATCGTAAGAACATGCCAGCACTAGTCTAGTAAAAAGGCTATAAGAGCTGAGAAGCTGTCTTTGAGAGACTGAGAGTAAATATTAAGACATAGTTTCTCAGAGTGTGTATTCTTATTGTATATACTTCTATCAATTAATTGTGACTATCACATCGACAGGGAGTAATCATAATTCCAGCACCAAGAACAGTACCTTGGTGTGGTGGCTATTTAATACATGAAAAATACATGTCAATATACATAATATATGGGTGGGAAGGGAAAAGTCCATATTACTACTCTCCAAGGGTAGAGGACCTTAAAGTTTGCAAAAGAGAGGGGGTGGGTTTTGAGAGATAGATAGGGGAAGAAATGGTTCTCCAGGCAAAGGGAATACTATCACGTAAAGGTAGCGAGGAAATGGAAGTAGCCCCTTAAGCTAAAGCATAAGCCACCATGAGATGGGGAAGGGCTGTGGACGGGACTACAGGGCAGGCAGGGATGGATTACAAAAGGCTTTATATAGCAGTAGACTTATGAACACTGAGAAGGGACTGGTGGTTATTAGGGGGGAGGATTTGGGGTGGGTGGGTGGGTAGGGAAGGTGAGGGGGATAAAGAGGCACAGAAATTCTCCATCATAATGTAGGTTGGTCAGGGAGATAGTAGGATGGCATGGAGAATATAGCCAATGATTCTGTAACGTCTTTCTATGCTGACAGATAGTAGCTGCACTAGTGGGGGTGAGGATTTAATAATATGGCTAACTGTTGAACCACTGTGCTGTATACTTGAAACTAATAGAAGATTATAATTATATATCAATTAAAAAAAAACCTCTACTCCCCCGCCAAAAATAATCTAATTAGATATAAACAACATTCTGATTTAATTTGGCTGTCCATTAGGTTTTCCCTCAGAATGTTAATTTATATAACTTCAAATACTAATTTATATTGATCAATGCATAGTGACCTAAATGCAGTGATTAATTAATTTAATTAGTATTTGGATCCCCTTGGAAGTTAAATTATATAAAGCATTCTGGCTTATAGTCAGTCTCTTAGGAGTTTGGTTATTACAACTTATTCCCTCCTCTAAACTTAATTAACCCAGAGACTAGAGCTGAGAAGCTGTGGACCAGCCATAGACCGGAACAAGCCCCCAAGGTCTTCACTACCCAGGAGAGCTCCACCTGAGGAACAGATCGGCACGTTTTTCTATCCTCTCTGTCTTGTATCAAACCTTAATCTTGGCTTCTAATTACAGCCTTGCTACAAACCAGCTCCATAACTAGGAACAACTGAGTAAATCTTAATTCACAGCTATGAAAAGAGGTCTTAGATTAAAATAATCTCTAAGGTCTCTCTTCTAACTAACTCTTGTTCTACAAAGTACCATCGCACCCCTCGGTGGGCATCGGGGGAATGAACAGGATCCATGATTAGGAGGGAAAAAGGCAACTTCTCAAAAACGGGCCCCCTTCTCCAAAACTCAATAAAGGTTTCTCACTTGAATACCAGGGGATTTTCTCAGCCTACAAATGACTATTCTCAAATGACTATTTGACCACCCCGAGATACTTGGAAGCACCAGTCAAACAAGAAAGAGCATTTCTTTCCTCCCAACATAGCTGAGCCTGAACAGACCTAGACCTGGTGGTGACACAGCCATGTGCAGGGTCAGGCGCAGCTCCCCAGCCTTGTCCCCCTGCCCCCAGTCCTACCTTCTCGTACTCGTCCTCTCCAGGGTTGTGTTTCTGCAGCCAGTCAGCCAGGGGCCGGTCCTTGAAGGAGCCGGTCACCCCATGCTCCCCCTGAATCTTGCGCAGGGTCTCTGCATTAGGGATCATCTCCACCATCCCTGTGGGAGGAGGCGTTGGGGTCATCTCCAGAGCAGGGAGAAGGGACTTTCGGGAGAGGACTACAGGAGCTTTTCTGGATGCTTCCCTAGAAATTCAGCCCAAGGACATCTGGACAAAGCCTGACAGTAAGGGGGAGCGATGTCTGTCATTCCCTAGGTCCCACAGCCCATGCAGACTCCCCATTTCAGAGCGCCTGCTCCTTTTTTAACTTCTACTATGGGGATATTCCCATACACATAAAGAATAAAGAGGATGGTATCATGAATTCAGATAACCATCACCCTGTGTCAAATGATTATCAGTCTTTGGCTAATCTTGTTTCATCTATTTCACTCATCCAACCCTGCTTTACTCCCTGACCCTGACTGGAGTGTTTTAAAGCAAATCCCAGACATGTCATTTCACTCAAAAATATTTCAAGTGCAACTAACAAACTAACAAGGTCATAACCACCATGCCATTACCACATCCAAAAAATTAACGATTGTTCTTTAAGCAAATCTAACCCAGTGTGTTATCTAAATTTCTCCCAATTGTCCAAAAAATATATTTTTATAGTTGGCTTGTTTGAATCAGGATCCAAAGTCTACATATGTTTGGTTGTTAGGTCTCCAAGTCTGTTTTACTTTATAAGAGTCTTTCTCCCTGCCTTCTTTTTCAATGGCATTCCACAACTTCTAATGAAATAATCTTGCTTTTGTCATTTGTCTGGAGAAGTACACAGTTCTTGTTGGGGGATGGGCAGAAAGGGCAGAAAGCAAAGAGGTGCCTGCCATACTGGCTGCCAAGCCACAGCCCCACCCGCTCCCGACTGACCTCTCCCCCGGCCAGTGGAGAAGCAGCGGAAAATGACCATGCGCATGTCCAGCCCCTCCTGCACCCAGATCTTGCTCATGATTCGAATCATCTGCAGGGTGAGCATGTCCTGGCGAAGGTCGTCCCCACACTGGATGAAGGAAGAAAGTGACTAGCACCCATCCCACTGCCTCCCTAGCTCCCAGATCTCCCAGGAGGGCAGCCTTGGCCCAAACACCAGGGCCAGGGGCCTGCCCAGTTTCCCCGCCTCACACCTCTGACTCGCTCCCTCAGCTCACGGCCGGTCAAGCAACCAGAGATCGGCCAGAACCACATTTTGCCCACTTGGTGTTCCAGCTTTTCCCTCAATCCCACATCCCCATCTGAACTGAACTTGGGTTCCTCTTCTTCATGAAGCCCTCCTGACTATCAAGCCTTTTGTAAATTGGAATGTTTACACCTTGGATTTGGAACGTACAAACAACAAATATATATTGTAAGTTACAAAGTTATGTACGTGTGTGCATTTCATCTCTCCCACTAGATTATATGCTCTGAGACTCATTTACTCAGTTATGGATGTATCTATTAGAAAGGCCCTTAGGGTTCATCTAGTCCAACCTGCATCTATTATCTTAGTTTCCTCTTCAGTACTGTTGCCAGTAGTCATTCAGCCTCTGCTTGAATACCCCCAGGACAAGCAGATCACCACCTTATCATTGCATGGTTGGGGTAGTTCTGCCTCTAGAGGGCAGTTCTGCACACTAAGCTGTCGGTGCCTTCCTACACCTCTCAACATTGTGCTCCCAGTCCTTTGCTCCTAGTTCATGCAGAATTAGTTGACTGCCTTTTCCATAAAGAGTCTTTTGGATATTAAATGGCAGCATAGAGTAACAGGCAGAGAGCTGCCTGGTGGCTGCTTCTGCCATCCTTAGATTCCCTCCTCCCCTGCCCTCTGCCGCCAGTGTCCCACTGCACTGCATAGCAGTGTCCTCACCTTGAAGATGACACGGATGTTCTCGCCCAGGGGATCCACATTTTGGAAGGACAGCTTGAGGGGGACTGCGTTGGAGTTGAAGTAGGAGCAGTCCTGCCGCGGCAGAGAGGGTGGTGACGAGGGTCGGGGAGGTCCATGCCCAGGAAGGAAAAGCACATGGGGTCAAGCTGCTGCCAGTCCACCTGCTCGCTGCTCCTTCCCACTTCCTCAGGAGCCCCCATCCCTTCCTCCCTCCCCACTGTCATCATCCCGGCTCCGCTGGCCAGGACCTTAGCTTTGGCACCTGACCTCTCACCCCTTCAGTTCATTCTGTACCCATCTCACTAGTTGCCCATCCAAACCTCAGTTCACTCCTCTGTAAAATGGGGCTTACAACACCACCAACTTCGTAAGAGTGGTGAGGATGAAATGCAATAACCAGAGTAAAGCACTTAGAAAAATGCAGGGCACAGGGACCGTGCTCACAAATGACAGATGATACTGCTGTCAGTATCACCAGCCTGGCCTCAGAGCCACCATCATCAGGAGAGACACTCACCAGCCCCAACCCACTTCTGCCATGCTCACAGCTGTCAGGCAGAGGTCCACAGGCATTAGGGCTGGGAAGAGGCTCCAGGTATGCCTTTCTTCCTCATATTTCTCAATAATCAGCTGCATGAGGACCCTCCCTAGTCTGAGAGCCCCAAAGCCACCAGTCACTCACCCTGGGCACAATGCCCTTCACCAGCAGACTGGGGCTGAGTGGCAGGCGGCAGGAGCCATTGAGGGCAAAGAACTGCCTCACCTCCTCCAGGCCTGTGCGGAGGATCCCCTGGGAGGGAAGGGAAGGGGAGAAGAGGGTTGAGGTGGCGGGCCCATTAGCTCCACTCGGAACCAGGCCTCTCACAGGGGTGGATGCCCAGTAATGGCTGGTATAAAAACAACCACCTGAGAAGTGCAGACAACCTCCAGGAGACTATGAAGAAGGAGAACCACCCAACCCGTACCCCAGCCCAGCACAGTGCGTGCAGAGCAAGCCCGACAGCCAGGGAGGCCGGGCAGGCGACAGGGCCGTGTGCCGCAGGCCACAGTGAACCGAGAGGGCAGGCTGCATCTCCCGGGGAGGTGCTACTCAGGCTGCTGCCAAGAAAAGCCAACAATCGGGACTTTAAAATCTCCTAATTTTTTAATGTTAGCAACCAGAAACGCTGCTGGCCTAATACAGCCCCTCTGTGCCAAGAGATACAGGTACGTCTGGGTGACAGCAGCCCTGGACTATGACTCACGCCAGAGGGAACAAAGCATGATGGGATTTCAGCCTGCACTTGCCCCCTCTGGCTAAGTGCTCTTCTGCAGTGAACAGCTTACATAACTGGTCTTAGCCTTTAAGGCAAACAGTTAAATAATCGTAATACTTTTCCAGCCAAACAAAACACCTCCATGGGCTGTACCCAGCTCGCAGACTGTCATGTGTGGCCTGAACGTTACAGACAGAACCACCTCCTTCCAGCCCCTAAACAGAGGTTGTCAAGTGTCATCTGGCTGATCAGGATGCCTAAGAAGTTAATGACCGGCTGCAGAAGCCTGGAACCAGAAATGGGTAAAGGCAGCTTCACCGCACTCACCTGCCGTGCAGACTCACCTGCCGTGCAGACGGGGCAGCCTCCCGGACCTGCTGGGCCAGCTTGGCCAGGGTGTTGACAAGCCAGCACTGGCGGTTGAACTCCTCTCTCAGCCCCTTGCCACAGCAGCAGAGCAAGGCTGCCAGCAGGTATTGGTAACGAATGCTGAACTGAGAGTCCTTGAGGCCGTCCTTCAGCAACCTGCGAGGAGAGAGAGTGGGGAGTCAGGACACCTGGGGGATCACAGGCCAGGCATGCACGGCGGGAAAGGGGTCTAACCAGCTCCAGCTCCCTGGAAAACCCACCCCAAACTTGGGAGGGAAAACAGACTGTGTATGCCTAGTTCATGCAGAGGTGCTTCTCTGTATCCCAGTCTGTGCCCACTATGTGATTAAGAAGAGTCCAGAACCTCTGTGCATCTCATTTCTCCTTGATATTTCTGCCCTGTGTGGGTGGGAAGGAGGGTCAGCGACGATTGTCACCATGCCATATGGGACTGGGAGTCCCTGAAGGAAAGGTGCTGGCCAAGCCCACCTGCTACGTCGGTGCCACACTGGAACCCAGCCAGCTCAGCTCCCCACCCGTGCGTGCCTAAGAGTGAAATACTTGCGAGTGAAGGACACGTGTCCACCTCCCACCTTTCTGCACATAGTTTACCAGAAGAAGTAGTGAGTCACTCTCAAGTCAGAGACAGCTCGTTTCAGGAGGAAGCGCACCAAGGGGCTGTCCAGGTAGCACTCATACTTTAGGGCCTGTTTTTTGGAGAAAGGGAATCCGAGGCTGCAGTGACTCCCTGTCATCTACACCTGCCACTATCCCTCGGCGACCTCAGGCTCTAAGGGGCAGAATGCAGACAGACTGAGGCTTGGGGGGCGGGATCATCAGAAGGGGAGGGAAGGCTAGTTTGCCAACCTGCACCAGCTGGGGCAAGTAGTCGAGCAGCTCGGCGTCCGACAGGGAACCAATCCATTGGACAGCCATACGGCGCACCTCCTGGTCCGGGAAGCTGCAGAACAGAGCCCAGGGACCCGATAAGCCAGCCACAGCCACAGGCCTTGCGGGGCTGGAGTGAGCAGGTACCCTCACCACTGTGCTTCAGAGGCATGGGTGGAGAAAGCACAATATGCCCCACGGTCTGCAAAAGCCACTAGAAGAACCCTCAGCACCTTCTCCGGACAACAGTGCTTGAGAATGGTCCTGCCCCTTGGTCAGAGCTGGCCTCAGGCCACGGAGGGATGAGGGGGTCGTCTGTTTCATTCCATATGATTTGAAGAAAATGGGACAAGGTCCTCAACCCCACTCCCTAAGATCTCTTCCTTGACTCCCTAAATTCTCAACATCAAAAAGCCCTTGTATGAGTCGAAGCATTACTGTCTTGGTACCACCCTTTAACGCAAAGCTTGCCACACGAGTCAGAGAAACCCGTGGAATTTTATATAAGCCAGTACACTCTGGCAGAATTTAGTTCAGCAGAAATTAGCAAAATCACTGCCCCAAAAGATCCTGAAGGCAAGACACGTGGATCGAGTACCCTTCAATTACTAAGGGTGGTGAGAAAAAAGCTGAGAATACTGGGTACCATCTGGAAAAGGCAGCTCAGGGGTCTGAGACTGGGAGCCTTGTGTACTCCGGAGAACCCTCCAGAGGAAGAGGGGAGGGAGGATTGTTAAAGTGGAACTACATGGTAAGGTTTGAGCTACAAAGATGTGTGCATTTGTCAAAACTCAGCAAATGTATGGGTAAGTGTTGAGCATCTCCTTATATGTAAATTCTGCCTCCAAAGAAAAGTGAACAAATACTGAGCTCAAGTTAATGATGCACGTGGTGAGTATCTGGGAGACAGTTATGGTGTCTATAATTTACAATGAAATGCATGCAAAAAGTAAGATGGCTTGATGGATGGACGGATGGATACCCACACAATAAAGCAAATAGAGCAAAAGCTAACGGTTATCTAGGTGGTGGGTATGTGGATGGTTACTGTAGAATTTTCAATTCTGCTGTATGTGTAAAAAGTGTTAGGAAGATAACATAGAGAAGAAGCAGAAATGCCTTGAGTTCCAAGCTCCCTTGATTCTTTTGTCCAGGGCTGGCTCAAGTCAGGGATGGGCAGTGCCAAGCTCTGGCTTCTGGAAAGACGCGTGGTTGGGAAAGGTGGGCGTTACACTCACGTGGCATGCAGGAGCCCCAGAGCATCTTGGTGGTTCATGTGGGTCCACTGCTTCAGGAGTGCATAGATGTCGGGCAGGCAAGCCCACTCCCAGCTGGGGGCGCTAGCGAGCACCAGGGGGAGTGAGCTCACCTCAGAGTGGCAATAGTATCGCTTCTCCCACAGGCGCTTCTTGTCCACATCAGTGAGCCTGAAGCGGAGAGGGGTGGTTGGGGGAGGTGAGAGGGCACAGAGGGCAGGGTATCCCCTCTCCAGGGGACTGCTTCACAGTGTCCCACTCAGTGGTTCCCCAACTGCTGCATGTTAGAATCACCAGAGGAGCTCTGTAAAATCCCTGCCTGTGGCCACATCCAACACTATTAAGTTGGGATGCCGGGGGAAGCCAGGCTTTGGTATTTTTAAATGCCCCCTGGGTGACTGCAATGTGTGAAGTCAAGTCTGGGAACCAGGGCCCATCTCATCTTTGATTCTGACTTAGGGATGTCTCCGAATGAGGCCCAAGGCACAGGCCAAGGGCACCATCCATCCCGAGGATGCCCCTGGGCGCTGCTCCCAGGTGGAGCCACCAGAGGGCAGTGGTCCCCACAAGTCAGGGACGGGCAGCTGAGTGGCCTCCCGGGCCTCCTGGAGCCAGCTGGAGGTTTTCTAGACCCTACAGCTAATGAGGCTTGCCTGAGACCAGGTGTCTAATGGGAGGAGGGAGCTGAGGGCCTAATGAAGCAAGGGGTCAGCAGAGGAGTGGGAGCAGGGTCTGCAGTCACTCAGCTATTCGAGCTCCTAGCAGGGGCCTGGCAGGGAGAGATGAGCCCCACCTCTCACTTCTCCCCACCCGCCACGTGCACAGACACATGCAGAAGCCAGAGAGATGATATACAGAGAGGACGGGCAGGGAAGGAGTTCCCACCAGCTCCTCCACCTCTGGCTCGTCACCCCCCTTAGCCAATCCTGGTGAGAGACGCAGCCCAAGGATGAGATCAGCTTGGACTCGCTTACCCCTGAGAGCTGCCAGCTTGCCTTGACACCTGATCCTTTTTGGAAAGTGACAGGGCCAGAGAAAGGCAAAGGCTGTGGGCGTGGAAGGGGCAGGAGGTGGGGGCGGGTGGTGAGCACGGCAGTGCCCCGGCGGATAGCAAGCAGTAGCCAGCTTCTCTGGGGTGTGGGGCAAAGCTCTGGACCTCCCGGAAAGTCGCGGCCAAGTCCCCATTGTGGGGATGGGCATTCCCAGGTCCAATGTCCTGCCCCTGACCTTCCACTGTGCCTAGTGTCAACTCATGGAAAAGGCCTGGGCACTGCCCTAGCAGAACCCTCTCTCCACCACTGCCTGCCTAGGAGGCTCTGCCCACCCCACCCCACCTCTATACCCTAAGTAGGAGGACAGGGACCTGCAGGGGGGTGAGAGATGGTCAGCTAGAAGGTGACAGACTGGTGGGGGCCTGAGCCACACACAGGGAAGGACACCCCAGGCCTCACCAGTACAGGGACTCCTTCCGCATGATGTTTTTAAGCACACGATGGTCTTCCTCTCCGAGGCTGCCAAACTCGTATCGGGGGCTGAACTTGTCGCCAGGGGGGCTGGTGAACTTGATGTCAAAGGCCGAGGTGGGGAAGTCAATCTAGGGGTGGCATCAGAGAAGCAAGGGGACAACAGACAGGTGAATGGGGGCTGCCACCCACAGGGTCACACGCCAGCGTCCCTGCCTTTCTCCCTGCCTCCCCCTCAGCCTTCTCTGTGAAATAACCCTGTTGGACTGGGTGATCTCTGAAGTCCTTTCCGGCTGTGACTTCCGGCAAGAAGTGAGGGAAACAAAGAGAAAACAATGGGCAAGTGAGGGAGAGGTGGGCTGAGGTGCCTCTCGGTGAGGGACTGGCCCCAGGCCAGAACTCCGCACGGAAATGTTACCAGGCTGAGCCACTGGGTGCCTCCAAGCCGAGGTCGGAGGGCCTTCAGTGTGCTTCTGGAGGTCACCAGTGTGCTGCTTGATTGTGGGTGGGGGGACCAGGACACATACCAGGAGAGGGCTCTACCAACTCTGAAGCCTACATGCAATACTGGGCCCCTTGCTCTATGCCACCACATCGATGTCCATCCTCCTAAAATGGGTATCAGAGCTGAATGAGCCAGTTCTGAAAAGGAGGCCAACATTCCCTCATTCAACAAATGTTTACTGAACCCTAGTAGGTGCCAAGCGTTGTTCTAGGCCCTGGGCATAGAACAGTAAGTCAGACAGACAGAAACATGTGCCTCCTGGAACTCTCATTCTGTGTCATCTTATTTAATTTTACATCCACTTTGATACTCCACATTCCATACCAAAGCAGCTCATGACTGTGGGAAAGGGGAGCTGGAGGAGAGTAACTAGACCTTGGCCTGACCAGCGCCTTCTTCCCCCAGGGAATGGGTCCACCTGCAAGAGAGACTGGCTGGGGGAGCTCTTCCCCTCAGGGCCCAAGGGGGCGGCACTATCGTAGGCATAAGTGGGTTTAGTACAGAGACCCAGGAGCTGAGCCCTGGGGTGGGATCCTGGCTTCAGGCTCCTTGGAACCAAAGTTAATCCAAGCACTTGCTGCCACCCCAGCTCTCCCCATGGGCACGCAGCCATTTCAGTCACACTGCCATCCCATGCCCACAGACCCAGCACTTCCTCCTGCCGCCCAGAGCAAACCTCCAGGGGGACCTGGCTCTCCAGTGGTCCTGCTGGGTGCGTAGTGCGTGGACGGGGCTGGGGTCTCACCTGTAGGATGACACTATCCGGCTGGTGGAAATTAGGTGCACTCCAGCGGGCACTGGGGTTTTCCTGCGTTGCTGGCCATAAGCCAAGAAGCTTCCGGCCACAGGTCAGGACTCTGAGGAGGCGGGAGAAGGGGATGAGCCACAGACCCAGAGGCTGCGGAGATGGGTTTCCTCCTGCAACCCCTATCCAAAAGTTTGCCTTTTTTGCTTAAAACCACAACTTACCTCCCCTCATTCTCCCCTTAGTCCATGGCCTTTTCCTTCTTCTAAGTCCTATAAAAGCCCACCTCATCCAGGAAGCCTTTCTGAGCTAACCACACACTGGTCTGGATGACCTGGTAGCAGGGAAGCCTGGTAGCTCTTGGTTATAGCGACCGTCCTGGTCTGTAGTCTGCGCCTGTGCCCCTTCCACCAGGGCTGGGACCTCCAGACCCTACTGGTGAGCCCTAGACGGCCGGACCCCCAAGGGGCATTGGCTGGCCCAGCAGTCAGGCCCCTCCCTCTCCCCCCGCCTTCCCTTCCAAAGCCAAGAAGCTGTTGCCCTGGGGCCCACTTACTGCCTGAAGTTGAAGAGTGGGGTAGTGACCCAGCCCAGGGCTTCAGGCACCCTCCGCTGCTTATTGGCCTCAGAGGAGCACCCGGGTGGGGGGATGGGCAGAGCATAGAGAGTGGCGCACAGAAGGGTCTCCCGAGGCAGCCGGTTTACCTGCACCGGGAAGCAGATCCTGGGGGCACAGAAAATCAAGTCAGGAGGTGCCACCCTTGTGGCTTCATGGGATATGTAGCCCAGAAGTCAAACTGAGGCTGAGAATTCAACCTCCTTTTCAGGATATCGGATGTGCTGCTGGAAGGCTTCCTGCAGAAGCACCGCCTGGTGTTTCTGCAGCCTCTCAGCAGAGTGAGGCACGTTCCGATTCTGAGACTATCCATGCTGACCAGACAGAACTCATTAAGCCAAAACCATCTCGGAGTTCAGGGGACTACATGTCCTGAACTGGAAGCCATACTCCTTCCCTTGTTTGAGGGTTTCTGCAGAGGGTCACCAAGAGGCTGCTGCTTTTGCCAATCCTTTTCCACGGCACAATCCCCATCCCTCCCCCACTTCCTGCTGCTTAAAGCAACTGGAAGCAGCCCAGTTCTCTGCCCTCTGCTCATTCTCCCCACAGTCCTCCCACCTGTCTCTCCTCTCCTGTCCCCTTCTTCTCCTCATCTGCAGGCCAAAGGATGGTTTGTTCTCACCCCAAAACATTTTCAAAGCCAAAGGGATAAAGAGAAGAGGTCCCCTGGGAGTGCGAATGCAAAGTGACAGGGCCAGAAGATGGAGACACAGAAGTCTTGCCACCACCCACGCCCCAATGTTCTCCCCTGGGATCCTCGGCCTGAGTCAGACCCAGCCACTCCCTCCAAGCTCAAGATAAGCAACTGCAATGGGTGGGACAGAGAGGGGAGGGGAACTGTGCAGAGAGGGAGGATCCATATTACCTTTTGGGGAAGCTGCGCCTGGGCCAAAGTCCACACTGTCACACCCTCCAGGCCAGCCCAGGGCCCAGCAGCTTCTATGCCAGAGGGCACAGAGGCAGGGTGGCCATGCCCAAGGTTAGAAGTTTCATGACAAAGCTGCCTTCCTGCACCGCTGCCCCTCACTCTTCCCGCCAGGGAGTGGCAGAGCCCTGCTCTATCCCGGCTGCCTCTACCCTGGGGGGCCCACAGCTATAATTAGGGCCCCTCCAGCGGCCAGCGGCCAGGCCGGGCCAGGGCTTGGCTGGGGCAGCACAGCGTGGCTGCTGGGCCTATTTTGAGAGTTGGCTGATCCCTGTACTGCAGCAGTAGGAGAGAGAATCAGGTGACCCCATAGCAAAGAGGGGAGGGAGCTGGTCCTGATCCTTTCTTTTCACCCAAGAAGAGGCTTCCAGCATCTGGAAGAAGGGGGAGTGAGGATACTTCCAGCTGAAACCATAACCCCTAGGACCAGCCAAGGCCCCCTTCTCCTCAGTCCCTGAATATATCGGGCACTCCAAAGCCTCCCCCATGGTCCTTCACCATGGTCAGGTAGGATAACCAGTACCTTTGGCTGAAGACCTGAACCTCTTCCCTACCTGAGAAACCCCTCTGCTCTCCTCTGCATGCCATTCCTCAACATCGCATCACAGGGGTTGCCTCCTCCAGGAAGGGCTCCTGGGATGTGTGGGTTCCGGTCCCGGTTCTGCCACTCACAACTGTGGGCAACTATTAAACCTGTGCCCCTCAGTTTCCTCATCGGTGAAAAGGGGAACCCAGTAATGTGTGTGCACATTGTGTGCTTTTTGCTATATGCCATTGTGCCTACTGCACGGGCAATGGGCTATACAGATAGTATTTTCATGCACAAATGTCTCCATGTATCAGCCACAGTGTCGGTCACTTGGAACTGGGCAAGCAGGACTGAGAGGGCTCCCCCAGCTACAGTGATGACAGAGATGAAGAAGAAAGCACTGATCATGTGCTGGGTATGGTGCCAAGGACATGACTTGAAATGTACCAACTGCTCTCAAACACCTGAGGGTGGGTCTGTTACTACTCCACTTTGGGTTGAATGACCTGTCTGTGGTTATGTCTACAGCAAGAAGGGGAGGCTAACAGCACCCACACTCTGTGCCTTGAACCCTGCACTGCAGGGCCTTCTCCCACATGCCTTGGTCTTGATAAAAAAGATGCCAAGAGGTCTCCTGCGGGTATCTGGATGGGATGTACTGAGATGATGCTTTCCACGAGGCTCTGGGCAGGGGCCCAGGCCTTCAGGCCTTGAGGCAGAGATCAGGGAACAGGGGAGCTTATCTATTCCTCTGATACCCTTGGGAAAGGATCTAAGGCCAATTCTGGGAGGCCCATCTGGGCCGGAGCACTCTGCAGCATCCCTCCCTTAGCATCAGTAGTAACTGAGACCAGAGACTCTCAGTGGGATGGTGAAACTCCAGAGCCATTTAAGGTAGCCATCCTCTGCCTCCAAAGTGTCTCTCTGGCTGTGGTGGTTGTTTAATTAAAGCCCTTAATTTACACCTTTTTTGCTCTAAGAATTACACAAGTGGGAAGATAGGAGAAAGGGTCTGCCTCCTCAGCTGTCCATCTACAAAAAGACCCACCCCTCCCAGCATTTCCACAGACTCTCCATCTACCTATTTTGGCATCCTTGGCCTCCCCAAGGACCCTCTTGGTCTCTTTAATCTGCACTCCAAGCACTGAAGCTGCAGGTCTGCTCTGCAAATAAGGACGTGTAGAGTCAGTCTGGGGAAGTAAAGCTGGAGGCAGCAAAGGAGGGGTATTCTGAGTGTCTGAAGGGAGAAGAGAGAGCGCCACAGAAAAGGCAGGGGACTTTATCAGGACACTGCTTGGCTGACGCCTACCTGCCCAACTGCAAATTATTGCTGAATAAATGGTGATTAGTCCTATCTTGTGCTTGTGGTTTCATATTGATATTTATAACCTATTTCATTTTAGTGCCACAACTGCTCCTAGGTTAAAGCAATGTCCGCACTTTACAGTTTGAGAAACTGAGGCACAGAGAGGCCAAAGAGAACCTAGGACTAGAGAAAGGGCAAGATATACAGCCTTACTCCTGTGGCTCCAAGTCTTTTATTCTTTCCTCTGGTCAACCTTCCCCTCTCTATCTATAAGGGAGAGATCACAGTCCCCTCTCCCTATGCTGTGGAAGCTTTGGAAAAAGGAGAGGATGAGAATCACTCAGACTAGTTAAACCTTTTGAGGGAGAGTAGACCCCAACAATGAAATATTATTAAAACTAATACTTAACATTTATATGGTCCTTTATGGTTTACAGAGGGCTTTTATGGATACTTCTTGTTGGAGTCTCCTAACAACTTGAGCAGTAGAAATGATACTTGTGCCCATTTAAGAGTTAGGAAAATGGACACTTTAGATGTTGAATGACTTGTTAGGGTTTGTGACAGAGCCCGGTTTAATGCAGGCGTGGACCTGTAGTCTGAGTCTGGACATTCGGGAGGTCGAGACCAGCAGAGGTCAGGGCACCGGAGTCTGGGGAGGGCTTACTGCTGGTCCCAGATGATGACGTGGAAGAGGTACTTGGAGAAGTGAACCCTCCGGGTCTGCAGGGGGCTGCACAGCTCCTTGCCGCCATGGCTGAGGGAGCAGGAGAGGTAGAAATCTTCATAGCTGCAAGAGAAAGGGAGCAAATCAGGACACTCAGCTCCCAAACCCCATTTCAGTCACCCAACCTATACCAAGCTCCGTCACTCCTGGTAAAACTCCTCTGTCTCTGGGGGCCTGTAACATGGGGTTCCCGGGCAGCACAGCCAAGTTGGATTTGCAGAGGTGTACTCCAGGAGAACGACTCAATCTGGATTGCTCTGCCCAGTTTCAGGCTCCATGCCGGGCCTGGGGTTTTGCTTCCCTCTATTGGGAACCAGCCATGCGGCATCCCCCTGACAGCCAGCTCCCAGCCCATCCGGTGTCCCCCTGCGCGCGCGCATGCGCAGGCGAGAAGGGTGCAGGATGAAAACGACATATGCCGACATGAATGCCAACACACGGGGGTCCCTGTGGCTCGTGACAGGTGCCTGACAGAAGAGGTCAGAGAAGGCCCCGGTTTCCCAGGCTGCCTCCTTTGTTCTCCGCCAATCGCCCAGAGGAATACATTAAGTGCGGAACAAAGAGAGAAGGGGAAGGGAGGGGCGGAGGGGCCGGAAGGGGCGGTGGGTGGAGCTGACCGCCTGTTCCCCCAGGCCTTGGATGCCGGGACCCTGCAGAGGCCTGAGGATTTCCAAATGAACTCCCCCTCCACCCACCCCTCCAGGCTGAGGGAACTCCACACAAAGGGTCACCTCCCACCTCCCCACCTCCTCCCTTTGTGCATCTGCAGGGGAGCACAGTCATTGGCCACGGGGCAGGCACTGGATCTGGGAAGCGGCCATCTGTCGCCACATCTCCATCAGCAGGCCTTGGTGGGAGGGGGCAGGGATGCCAACGCAGCCAGCCCTGGGGAGCCCACGTGATGCCTCTCCTCCAGCTTCCAAGGACCTTCCCTCTTCTGAGAGGTCCCAGCCAGCGTCCCCCTCGAGCACTTGGCCCTCTCAGCCAGTGTGCACCACCTGCCACAGATCCTAAACTTAGGACAGTGGGGTCACACACAGACAGAAGTTATCTCCAAGTCCAACTCAGCCCTCTCCCTAGAGGCGACCCAGCCTTGGGCCTACCTGGTAACCCAGGTGATGGGGATGCGGTGGGAGGCATAGACAGTGAAGGCCAGGGGCCCAGAGAAATGGCAGGCCTCCTGGACCAGATCGTGCTTGTGGCTCCCAGGTACTGCTGTCTGGAAGTCTGCGTTGAACGTGTTGCAGTACAGCTCTACCAGGTCCAGGATGGCGGCGGTCAGGGCTTCCACGATTTTCTCTGTGGAAGGAAAGGGTCAGGAGGCAGGGCTGTGAGGCCTCACAAGCCCCGTCTGATTGCCGTGCAGTGGCTAGGATGGGATACTCTAGGACGGTTGTCCCCAAATGCCAGTTGTTTTCTAACAGCCGACACAGTGTCAACCCACCTGTGGTGAAATGAGGAAAAAGCAGGAGTGTGTTTTGAGCTTCTCAGAAAACGACAGGCATTCCATTTTAAACACTGTCCTTATTTTTACCTATTACCGTTAATTTGTGTTTATTAAATGTCTTTTTTTTCTCCTTTTGGAAAACAGAATAATTGTCCATTACTTTAAAAAAGTCATTGCTTGGCAAAATAAAAACTGACAATTTCTATGTCGATCCCTAAAATAATCCATTGCAGACATATTATTGGTCCATGAAATCCAAAAGACTGAGACTCACAGGCCAAGAATCAAGAGATATGAGCTCCACAGGGCAAAGTCCTGCTTGAGAGACTCAAGGGGAAATCCTAGTGACACACTCTTTTTCACCTTCTCCCCAAGCCCATCCTGGAGAATTGGAAACATGAGGCTTATGAGCCAAGCCCACCTGGAGAATAATTATAACCTACCCAAAGGAGAGTTTTCCCACCCAGAACCCAGGGCTAACTCTGTCTCCCTACCCCCAGTCTGATATTATCCCACCTCATCACCATCTCCCAGGGACACCACAGGAATAACTGGTAAAAATAATGAGAAAACATTTGTGGAAAGAAATGTGCTCTCCAGCTGTGGAATCTGGACAGAGACCACAATTTTTGGCCACCCCTACTAGATAGAGACAGAGCAGCTCCCTTACCTCGGTTTTCCCTCACAGCCAAGATGGTGGGATCCTGTTGGGGATAAAGGAGAAGGGGGGAGCTTCAGGGCCACGGCCTTGTCCCTCACAGCTGGAAGATGGGCTTTCCCAGCTGCGCTCATCTGGACAGACTGGACTGAAATGTGAGGCACAAGGATCCCCAAGGGAGGATAGCATGATGGTGTGTGACAGACAGAGGGAGCCGAGCCAGGCTAAAGTCACTGTGTCCGCCCAAGTGAGACCCTCTGACCCTTAGGCCAGTCCACTATGGACCACAGTGCCGAGGTTGCGGACCCTTCTGCAGGGCGCACAGCCCTCACCATGGAGCCCCGGAGCCCCTGGCTCAGGGGAGACTTTGGTTTTGCACCGTGATAGGCAGGCAAACTGCCA
This sequence comes from Manis javanica, assembly GCF_040802235.1. Taxonomy (NCBI): domain Eukaryota; kingdom Metazoa; phylum Chordata; class Mammalia; order Pholidota; family Manidae; genus Manis; species Manis javanica. Next base: position 103,226,631 of record NC_133166.1, on the reverse strand, counting down.
GGTAATATCTCAGTGATTGTGAATAAAGCCTTTGTTGGCCTGGGCTCCTTGGCAGTCAGTCCCAGGGCCAGACCCTAGCCCAGCCTTGTTCTCAGGAAGAGGGGACACACTTGGCATCCGTTACCCAAGAACTCCTGTGGTTAAACTGTTCACATGTAAAAGATGGAGGTGGAATGATGAGCCTGTTAATAAACGCGCATCTAATCACCCAGTTCTACATGAATATTCCTCTCCTCCCTCCCATGGCTCAGGCTCTGGGCCCATTACCTTCTGAATTTTTGGCTGCATGCGGGAGGGGCAGGGGGGCAGCTGGTTGAGGGCACTGGTGATCTCAAGGGTTTCCACAGCAGCCAGGGCGTTGCAGATGGCTTTGACAGACTGCACCACCCTGTCGGCCTTGAGGGGGAAGTCCACCTGTGGGAGGCGGCAGTGAGGCGCTCAGCCCGACCTCCACGGGGTTGCAGGAACAGGTGGGGAGGAGCAGGGGCTCATGACGCTCAGGGGTGACTAGTGGGGTCCATGCATTGTCTTCAAACACCCACCTTTGGCCAACACTCACTCCTACTGAGTCACGTGGGCTGCGCCTGGGTTCCCCAATTCTTTCGGCCATGCTTCCCGAACCTCCTTTGGTTCTCAGCCTCCCACTGTCAGCTAAAGTCTACTTATACTATATACACCCATAGAGTCTTTCCCCAGAGGCATCCAATTTAAATAAAATAAATCCGCAGGGAATGGCAAGCAGGCCAAAGACCACACTGAGGCCCACTTGCCCGCACAGCCTGGTTTCCCACACTACCACCTGGACTTCCCAGGCGGACCTCATCGCCAGACCACAGACATGCCAGGCCCCCACGCCCCCCTCTGCACTGTGGCTCCTGCACTTTTCTCACCAGGAATTCCCTCGCCTGCCTTGCCCTGATTACCTGCGTACATTCAAATCAAGGGCCAGGCTTAAATCAAACTCTTTCCCACAAGTTTCACTGACCAGTCCCCCTCTCCATAATTCCCCAAGAGCCCTTGATCAACTCGTCGCTGTTCTGTCTCCTAACAGCTTTCTGGTATGGCATTTTTCTAACAGGAATACAAGTTCCCTGAAGGCTGAGACAATTCTTATGGCTTCTCTCTCCCCAGCGGCCACTAGCATAGGGCCAGACGTGCCCAGAAAAGATGTTTGGAGAACTTCCCCACCATCAAAGTAAATGTTCAAGCAGAGGCTCCTGGAGCAGGGATTCTGGCAGCGGGTGAGTAGAGGGCTGAACTACATATAAGGCTGAAGTCCCCAGAAGGGAAGAGGCCACGGCCACTGTCCACTGGGTCACTGAGAGGGGGGTGGCTTTTGAAGGGCACTACCTGATTTTCTTTAGCTTCATGACATTTGGGGCAAATACTGCTGTCACGGTTTTGAGGCTTATAGCTCCCTGTGGGTCCACGTGAGGGGCATCCTGGCCCTTCCCTATCTTTGGGACCCACCACCTGCAGATGGGTTTCCACCTGTAACACCAGCGCATAGAACCTGTCAAACCGGAGGGTCCTGAGCATTACACACAGGATGCCCGCTCCAGTGCCCGTTTGAACAGCAGCTGGGGTGACCACTCTATGTCTCTGAGCTTTGGAGACACCCTACTCCAGAGAGAGAGATCAGGGCTCATGCCTGACTTTCCTCTACGGAGGAGCAGGGCCCTCTACACAGCCCTGCTTTGTCTATGAGCCAGGAGAATAAAAGGAGTGCTCGGCTGACAGCTGTTCAGTGTCTAGTCCACAGCCCCTTCAAGCTGGCTGATCTCAGGAGGACTAGGGGAGAGGAGGAGGCTTGGACCTTGGGCAGCTGGGCCAGAGCTGGGATTTGTACTCACATCAGCTAGCAGGAAGGCATCCACCTCGTTGTGGTAAGTGTCAAACAGAAGACTCAGGGCCTGCCTGGGGAGTTGGGGAAGGGGGAAATCACAGGAGACGTCAGGACAGACCCAGTGTCCTGGGAGACCCATTCTCTCCCTCCCTCTCCACAGCTCAGGAATCAGCCTCTGGTTTAAACGGCTCCCACTCTTTCTCTCTGTCCCATGAAGGCAGAAGGACAGTGAGTCCTTTCTGCCTGTCATCTCTCACCTGGAGAATGATGGCAAAGTACTAGAGGGAAAAGATGTAACCCACCTTGGAGTGGGGGGTCTTCACCTGTAAGACTCTTGGGCCCCACCCCAACACATGAATCCTTGGTCCTGGCAGAAAAGTGAGCAGGGGTATCTGCTGGGGTCCCCTCACAGTTCCCGCCTGGCGCACGCCCAAGACGGCATGCGCTCTCACCTGCTGATGGTCTGTTTGACTGGCCTCTCTTGCAGATGGATGAGGTAGTTCATAGTGGAGGGGCTCTGGCCATCACCCACCTGGGTAGGAAGTACCCTATTCAGAGGGGTGGTGCTTTCATGCCAGCCCAACGTTCCTACCCCACTCCCACTAGATCCGCTCCTTATCGCCCTCTGCCCACTCCACTTCCCCCATCCCTGGGCAGCCATCAACCTCCCCGGGCACGAACCGTCCGGGCCAGGTCATTGCGCACGGCTTTCTGCTCCAGCAGCTGTAGGCGAATGTCAATGTCAAACTTGCGGCAGTATTGAATGTGCTCATGGCTGCCCAGGGCGTGCTTGCTGGTGGGGGAGGGGGACAAGACCGTTAGCATCCTGGGGACACAGTGGCATGGCATCCTCAGCCTTGAGCAGAGAGAAACAGGAGGAAGGGGGAGGGGGTAGTATGTGTAGTACACCCCCTTACGTTGGTCCTGGGATATGTCATGGGAGAATGAGAGACAGAAACAAGTTGATCCAAAGGGAATCCACCTGATAACGCTTAACCCTTGATCTGTATAAACACCGACTTCCCTAGGTATATCCTAGGGATCATTATCATTGGTTCCCACCAGAGGTGGGAACTTCTGGAGGAAGCGAGGAACAGAGAGACTTCTTGGAGGGCTACGTTGAAACCCCATTCTCCTAGCTTCGGTGTACAGGACATGTAGAAGCCCAGCCTGTGCTCGGGCTCGGGTGTGGAGCTCATTGAGTGATGCCGACCCCACACTGTGGTCCCTAGTCTCCCACCCACTACCATTACTGACCAGGATGCCGAGGCCACCAAGCAACCCACCCAGATCCCAGGTCTGTTATCCCCAAGCACCTCAAAGACTGCTTCTCCCCTCCCTCTGTGGGTCCTGTCTGTGAATGACAATGTCAAACTTTCTGACAAGCACCCACCTGCATGCCATTCCCACTGCTCGAGCAGCCACAGGGGAGACTCCCGCTGCCCCCCAGGTTTCAGAGAAGGGATCCTAGGGAGGCCCTCCACGATCCGGCTTCTCCTCCCTCCCAATCACAGCTCGGTCAGGAAGGAAACCCAGAGGGGGCAGAGTGAGTCCACCTGCAGGTCAGCACTGCAGGCCTGGGCCAGCTCCCAGCAGCTGGGTAACAGAAGCCGGAAAGAGACTTCCTTCCTCAGCAGAACTGGGAGTCTAGGCCAGAAATGGAGGGGAGAGGAGAGAAGCCAAGATGAGGGTTGGTGCAGAAGCTGACAGAGGTGCACAGGTCTGGGTCCAGCTAGGACTTAAGGGGTTTCTGTACATCCTGAGGGGTCAAGCCTCTGATCTAGGCCCCAGCTGCTAAGACTGAACTGCAGCCAAAAGCTGGGGATGTCTCTGTTGGCAGCGCTCTGGGAGGAAGGAAGAGTGTGGTGTGTGGGGGGGAGGTGGCAGGAAACCTAACCCTCCCCTGAGACTGTCTCAAGGTTCTTATCTGAGAGCCGCCTGCATCCTGGACCCACCACTCCTTCAGCATCAGCCCCTCCCTGCTAGGCAAGGGTAGGAAAGCACAGGGCTTCCTTGGGAGTTAATAGCTTCCTGAAGTCCCCAGAGGGTCCCTTCCACCCCTACCCAAGGCAGCTGTCTTGTGCTCAGGGGTCCGGACTTTTCTGTTGGGTGGGAGGGAAGAGAAGAGCCTCAGTAAGCATGGGGGACAGGGATGCAGGTCCCATGGGGACTTGCTTGCCCTCTGTGGAAGACCTCCTATGTGCATTCAAGTTAGAGGGGAGGGGCATGACCCCACTCCCACTGACCCTATTCCACCTGCTCATGATGCTTCTGGACCCATCCTGGTCCTGCAAGAAACAAGCACCTGGTAGCTGACCTATCACCTCTGGACTCGGAGCTGACGGACTAGGGGAGCTGCAGGGCAAATAACAGTGCCCATCTGATCCAGACCCCCACGCATTCCGCTCTGGACCAGTCCCTCCTGATAGATATAATATTTATTGATTGCTCATTGGGTCACCCTCACATTTAATCCTCACTACATTTTAGGGAAGAAAAGAGGCTCAGGGTTTCACAACTGGAAAGCGGCAAGCCAGGACCCAAACAAGCTGTACCGCTGTGTCCCTGTCCCCTTGGTGCTCTCTGCCAAGAGACCCAGAGTCTGGGGCCCCTTATTTTCCCGGAGGAAAGCAGGTACACATGGAACATGTTAGAACGGTGCTCCCCAGAGTTGTGCCATGCGGGACCCTGCCCCTCTTCTCCCCTTCAGCTTTCTAGTGGAGGGCATAAAGCCAGAAAGGACCCGCAATATCCCTAAGACTCAAGAGACCAGCCAAGGACTGCTCAAGCCATAGGTCAACCATCCTTGCACCTAGACCTGGAGGTAAGAGAAAGAGCAAGTGGTCTAGTACTCAGCAGTCACTCCTAAGAACCGAGATACAGGCCGCTCCATGGCCTGCCTCCTCCCAGTAGCCAAGGGTAGTGGGCAGGGCAAGTGGAAGCTTGGGCGTGGGGGAAGCAGACCTCTAATCTTCATCTGCTGTCCTCGGGCTGGTTCTACAGCCTGCCACACAGCTGTACCCCTGAGGGGTGAACTCCCCTCCTGCCCCAGCACTCCAGAGCCCCAGGGCAAGTGGGACAGGGACCACAGCAGCTGGGCCACATCAGACTTTCCAGATGGGCTGGTTGCTGCAGAGGGCACTGGATGGAGAGGAGCTGGAGGCCAGCCCTTGGTGAGGAGGGCACATGCTGGGGGAAAGGCTGGCTGGCAGGGAAATAGAGAGGAATGGGCAATAAGATTGCTCCTCTAGGTTCCACAGGGGCACATCTGCCCAGTCCTCCTGGCCCTAAAGACTAGTCCAGGGGCAGAAGAAACAACCCCACACAACTCCCTGCCTCCACACACACAGCCCTCCACATGCAGAAGTCAGTAAGCAGATATGACCTGGTCTTTGCCTAATCCCTGCTCCAAGCTCTTTCCACAGCAGATTTGGCTCAGGAAGCTGGCCAACCCCGCTGGAAGACAAGAGCTCCTGGGGAAGCTGCGACGTGGCTGAGAGTGTGTCCAGAAAGCAGCAGTCCTGCCTGTGGGATTGGGGTGGAGCTGCCAGCCCAGGCCTGGAGCCCAGTGCCACCCCTGTGCAGCCCCCTCCCAACTCTGCTGCCTACCCGGCTTGTCCCGCCAGCTCACTCACTTCTGCAGGAACTCCTCGAGCCCACAGGGCTTCAGCACAAAGTCACCCACGTCTATGTCCCTCAGTTCGTCATGGGTGTAACACAGCGTCTGGTAGATGAGCAGGTCTACAGTGGAGGAGCCTGTAAGGGATGGGGCGGCGGAAGCCATGGTAGGGGGCAGTGGGGCCGGCGGGGCTCAGCGTCCCCACCCTGATCCCCCATTCCTGGCTAAGTGTTCGCCAGCATAAGCACCAACCAGATCAACAGGCAAACACAGCGCTTGGAGGTGGGAAAGGTGATCAGGGCCCTAAAAACTGGCCCCAAAGGAGCTTCCCCACTGCCCCTCACTGAGCTGTAAGGTAGGGTGGGAACTGTAGCCAAAGGATCCTTCAATCCAAAACAGTCATCCATCCCTGCCCACCTCAAGGGACGCTCACCCCCGCCCCCGCTAACTTACAGTTGCAGGTAAAAGTGAGCGGCTCCCTCAGGCTGTCACACAACACAGTCACCTTCAGGTTCACCTCGTCCCCAAGGTGCTCTGGGCTTGGGGTCACTGCACTCCAGACACAGCCAGTGAGGGTGTAGTCTTGGATGTCACAGCCAGATCGAAGGCTGTACAGGAAGAGAGGGAGAAGGACCCTCGCTGTGCCTTCAGGAGAGGGCACTCGGCAGGCGGCCTGCACGGACCCTCCCCATGGGGGCCCAGGGGTCAGCTCTGTCCCCGCTCAGCCCCACAGGCCAGGAGGGGGCAGTGGGAAGGCAGCACTGAGAAGCCATTCTCTGGACACTGTTGCCACGGTTGCAAAGTTTCCCAAGCCCAGCTGACCAGTAGGAATATTCTAAAATGACAAAGCTTTCCACGCTTAGTTCAGTGGAAAAATTTTCTGAATCCATTTCCTTTCTTTTAGCTCCAGATAACACTCTTATCTCCAGCTGGGATGCATTTGTGCATGAGGGCAGCTGGGCCTGGAGCAACTGGGATTGTCTGTCAGATCCAGGTTTCAGGGATATTGTCAAAAATGCGAAACTTCCAAGATTTCACAAACACCTGCTATAGGAAGCATCCCACACCTATGAACTGAGATTTATTAAATGTGGTTCTTTGTCCTTCCTAGAGAAAGTTCTGGATGGGGTGACCCTCCTCCCCAACTCCCACAACCTTTCCCAAGCCCCCATTCTTTAACTCTTACATATCCAGCATGTGGCAAAACGCAGCAACTTCCTCATCTCTCTCCTCTGAGACCTCAAACAACTCATGGCCATTGGTGACGGCGTGGGGCCGGGAGCCCATCTTTAAGAGAAGAGCAGCTGACTCAGTGCCTTTTCCCTCCTGACCTCCCCTTTCCCACGGGCTGTCCCCAGATCTAAATTCTTAAACTCTTAAGGGTCATAACTTTCTAGGCATTCAACATTGGGTGAAAGGGGTTACAAGAAAATAGAAATCCAGAAATATGTATCGATCTGCCGTCCTAGGAGAACAAGAGCCAGGGTGAAAAAGAGAACTCAAGAGCCTCAACTGAGTCTGGAAACCCAGGTGAGGTGGAGCGGAGCGCAGCCACACCTGCTTCCCAAGGGGCCGGGTGCAATAAGCTCCATCCGGCAGGCAGGCAGCGCGCAGCTTCCTGGAGGATCCTCCCAGAGGCACGCAGGCAGCTAGCAAGCAACTGGTTTTCCCCACTGCTGAGGCCAGGGCAAGTGTTTGCCCAAACAGTCCCCAGGGCAGCCAGGCCCTGGGTGAGGGCCTCAGCAGTCAGACAAGCCCCAGGACCCAAAGCAGAGAAACCGAGAGCCCTCAGATGGAGGTGATGATTCAGATACACATGCCTTCTCGGTCAATGCTATTTGAGGAAGAAAGTGTCAAAGGAGAGCTCTGCGCAGGAGAGAACCTGGTAGAAGGCTTATTCGCTCCTTCTGGCTCTGGAGTCTTCTGGTTCTGAGCAGCTGAAATGTCAGGGGACCTGCCTGGGCCCCTGCTTCCTGTCCAAGAAAATGCGTGTGGTGGTGGGGATTCTCTCAGACAAGACCCCCGACTGTTGCCCACTGAAGAGATGTCCGGTCACCCCTGAGGAGTTCCAAAGCAGCCCTCAGACTAGGCCAGCAGCCCAGGGGAGGAGGAAGTAGGCGGGTAGCTGGTGCATGACAGGTTTCTGCCTGACAGGCCTGCCCAAAGCTGCTAGGGGAGGCCACCCCCAGGGAATAAAGCTGCAGCTCGGATGGAGGGCTGAGCTGCATCCGGTAACGGGGGTGCCAACAGCTGCTTCCAGGTAGTAGGCAATGCCTCACCTCTCAACCTCCCCCAGGCTAGTCTCCTGCCCTCCCTGCCCTCCAGCAAAAAGCAGCAACCGAGCTCTTCATTCGACCATCCAGATTGTTTCCTCTGAGTGACCCCTCTTCTCTTTAGGCGTGCTCCTCGGGGTGAGCATGGAGGGGGCACAGGGAGGGGAGGGCAGCAGTGAGGCCAGTTGGCATGTGAGGCCCTGGCTCTGCCAAGTTCGTGCCTGTGTCCCAGTCAAAACAGTAGTACCACTGTCAGCAATTAACCCACAGAAGTGAGAGTGAGGAAGCGATAAAGAGAAGAGAGAGGAGGGGAAAGTGGGGGTGGGGGAACAGAGTGGCTACTGAAGGCCATTTTCATGCCCTTTCAGTGCCACTCACTGGCTGCACACAGACACAAATGGCACTTACGTTCGCCCTGCTGGCAGGCCCTGCTGGCACTGCCCGATGCTGGCTAGGGGCGTCTGCCGGGCAGAGGCTGCCAGTGGGGGTACCAGGCTGGCATTTGGAGCCAACCAGTTCCAGAGCTGGCTCCGCAGGCCCAGGATAAGGAGGGTCCCTCCGGCTGGAAGCCCGGCGAAGGCGGGGTGGTGGTACAGGCTGAGGACCCGAAGGGCCCCCGCTCCTGGTGGGATGAGCCCCAGCCCCGAAGTGAGGCAGGGCCAGCCAAGGCCGCATTTCCAGCCTAAGAACCGGCAAGAGCTTTTTGCATTGCCCGAGAGCTTCTTCAAGGCGACTCTGGCCCACGCTCCTTCTCAGAACTCTGAAGACACGCGGGATGGGGCGGGGGCGGGGAGGGAGTGGTGGGAAGCGAGAGAGAGAGGGAACGACAGAGGTGACCACCTACCCGAGTGGCTGGGGAGTAGGCCCAGCTCTGTGTCAGGAACTCGGAGCTGGGAACAGGAATTTCTGTCCCTATAAATAGCGGGAGCAGCCCCACCTCTCAGAGCAGGGCCTTTAAAAAGCCCGGAGCTCCAGCGCTGTGACATCCCCGGAGCTGATTCTGCTTTGGGGGACTCTCAGCAGAAGCACAGGAAGGAAGGAAGGACCACGTGGGCTTCTGCAGAATCCTAAAGGATCCCCATCACTGGGACAGGAGGTGGGAAAGCCCAGAGTGGCTTAGACAATGGATAAGGAGGAAACCGGGATGGAATGAGGTGGAGTGCTATTACTACACAAGTCATCAGCCAGGGGGTGCCTCCTGGGGCCAGGGTTTCCAGGGCTCAAGGAGGAAGCACAATGTGGCCTCCGGGTCCCACCCAGGGACAGGCTGCTGATACTCTTTCAAGCCAGAAAAACGACCAAAGGTGCCCTGGACCCCACCCAGTGCTTCTGTGTAGATACTTTGCTATTTTACACTGTGTACTGATACAAGTAAAATTATGATTGTCACACTGCATAGTCTTTCTAAATGTTTTCACTGTGAAAAGAGCTAAATGGTGGTGATGGTTGCACAACAATGTGAATTTGTACTTGATGCCGCTGAACGGTGTCACTTAGAATTGGTTAGGATGGTAATTTTTGTGTTATGTATATCTTACCGCACCAAGAGAGACAGAGTGGGAGACAGACAGAGAGACAGACACAGCATGAGAGGGGCTAGAACGAGGGAGCTTTGGAACAAGGGACACCAGGGCTGTGCCTGGGTCCCTGAGGCAGGTTGCTGAGGGACCTGGGCCGGAGTCTGCAGCAGGCCTGAGTTTCAGTAAACACTAAACAGGGGTTAATATTAATTGAGCCTCATCACCACGTAGCATTTTTTGGCAGAGCAGAAAAGTCAGCAGAAGCAACTTGCTCCAGTCCACAAGGCCATTCAACCACAGTCAGCAGTGAACCCCCACCCCAGGCCAGTCTTTGTATCGTGAGGCCGGTACACACGAGGAATTGGAGTTGCAAAACAACTGTCCCCAGGAGGGCCATTTGGCCAAAATACAAACATTCTGCCCTGAAAAGGAGCCATTTCCCTAGTGGGGTCCCTTTTCCTCCACACCACCAGGGCCTGGGGGCCTGACGGCCAGCACACAGGGGCGGAAAGGACTAAAGGGTGAGTAGATTTGGGCTGGAATAGCAGAAAAGTGGGACTCCTCTTGTTTCTAAGAGCATGGGGGGTCGGGTGGGGAGAGAGACACAGTAAGGTTCTCACCGGAGCGGCAGAAATCCGGCGGTTCTTGCCAGGTGTAACATTGTTTCGATTGGCATAGCAGGAGGTGTAGGTGCGGGGGGGCACCTGAGGGGGCATAGTCTTGCTTCGGGCCACAGGTTTTCCAGGAGTGTCCTTGCTGAAGTCCAGGTGCCCCCGGCCCTCCTTCCAGACCCTGGTGGCATCCCACAGTGTGTCTGCATCATAGGTTGACTTCAAGTTAAGCCGAGTAATTGCATCATTGATACCATCATAGTCCACAGACCCGAGTAGGCGCCCTGGACCCCCACCTCCTGGCTCCTCTTCCTCTTCCAGAATCCGATGCCCCAGCAGTTTGCCTGGAGGTTGTTCAACCAAAGAAAGTGTGTTGATGTCATTGGGTTGGGAGATCTTGGAAGATGAAGGGGACCCCTTTCTGGGAGGCAGTGGAGGGGTATCCCAGATAGAGACTCGGGGAGGCAGAGGAGGTGGGGACAGCTTCTTGGAAGAGCCATCTATATCCTCCGATCCTGGAGACAACGAGGGTCCCCCATCTGAGCCATCAAAAATGTAGAGACAGTCTCCAGCCAAGGAGCCTTTGGGCCAGGGATCTGGGCCAGGCTGGCAGCCCTGGGAGGTAGAGTGGTTGGGCAGCCCTTCCTGTGGGGACAGCGAGTTGTAATTGAGGGTAGGATCGGAGCCAGAAAGCCCGCGCAAGAGCTTGAGGTCCTTCTGCCCTCCTACAGGCTTGCTGTAGAAGTCGAGGACGGGCTCATCCCAGCTGATGAGAGAGGGGTCTGTGTTCTGCTTGGCTCTGCTTTCCTCCTTGTCCCGCCGGAGCCGGGACAGGGCATCATACTCCATCTGCAAGGCTTCAGCCATGGCCAGCTCTTTGCGGCTGATGCCCACTGACTCCAAGGACTTCCAGTGTTCCCCACTGCCCTGAGTCGAAGACATGGTGAGGATGGGGGCCGGAGGAGACAGGAAGTGTTCTACTTCCCGCCAATGTCAGGTCTGCAGAGCTGCGGCATGGTACCTGGGCACCTGCAGGCAAGAGGTAAAAATATCAATCAACTCAGTCAGAAAAAGATATGTATTAATAATCTCACTTAGGGGACATCACCTGGGCCACTGCCTGTGTCTTGAGTGCCTACGACAGATGGAAAGACACTGAAAGATGGAGGAAAAAAAGAGACATCAAGACAACTTTATTCATTTATCTATGACATCCACCCACCCTCCCATTCATCTGTACACCTCTCCATGTCTGATCCTCAACTCCCATCCTCAACTCTCTCACGTGTGCCCCGAGGCATAAAGGAGGCACCTTGCATTAGTCAAGTGTGAAGATGGAAATGAGGAGAGCCTTCATACACTGCTGGTGGTGAATGTAAAATGGGACAACCAATTTGGGAAACAGGCAGCTTCTTGAAAAGGTAAACATCCACCTACCATGTGACTCAACCATCCCACTCCTAATTACTTACCAAGTAAAATGAAAGTGTATGTCCATGCAAAGACCTGTGCACCAATATTCCCAGCAGCCCTATTTGTAATACCCCAAGACTGGAAACCACCCAAATGTCTGTCCATCAGCAAGTGAATGGACCAAACAAAGTGACATGGCCACAGAACTGAATACTACCAAGCAACAGAAATGAATTATTAACACATGGAATAACAGATCTCAGAACACCTATGCAGAGTGAAAGAAGGCAGACTAGTAAGAATAGGTAGGACTCCATTTATAAAAAATTCTGGAAAATGAAAACTAATTTAGAGCAACAATAAGCACACCAGTGGTTATTTGGAAAAGGGTGGCAAGAGAGATGGATCACAAAGGAACACAAGAAACCTTTGGGGAGAATGCCTATGTTCATCATCTTGATTGCGGTCATGGGTTCACAGGTATACATTTGTGTCAAAACTTATTGAACTGTAAACTTTAAATATGTACAGTTTATTGTATGTCAATTGTGCTTCAGTAAGGTTGTACATGAAAAGGACAACAGAGCTCTATGAAAGAGACCGTAGCAGCACTCAGACTTCACTAAGATCCTCCCCAAATACACAAACATGGGCAGTAGAACAAAGCTTGCCAACAGGTGAGACTCAGCCGCCTGGTGGATTACAGGTGTGCCAAAATATTGATTCCCCTCGGCCCTCCGGAAGCTACCTGAAGGCGCCCCCCCAGACCCAATACCTCTGGCTATAGGCAGCCCCCTTCATTTACTCCATTTACATCCTTTTCTTTAGAAGCCATGACATGAAAAGGTCACAATGGTGGTAAAAGGAAATGTAAACAGAACAAATGGTTGTAATGACAAGGTTAGCCTGGCCTGAGAACCCTGGCTGCACATTAGAAACACCAGGGGACTTAATAAAAATAATGATACCCATGTACTTTCTGGAGATTCTGATTCATTGGTTTGCAGTAGGGCAGTGGTATTTTTTAACACTCCCCAGGAGATTCTAGTCTGTCGCCAAAACTGACCTATGTGTACAGCCGTGTTTCAGACTAGGCTGGGAGAAGTGAGTGTCAAGTAGTCAATTCTGACCCTTCATACCAGCAGCTGGGAAGTTCAAGATTCCATCAAATGATCAAAAATTGTTCATTCTATTACACTGCTGTACCCAGTGGGTAACAAACCTATGAAGTATGTTCTTCTTCACGATTAGGAAGTTGGGAACATCCATAGGAAAAGGGTTCAGATAGATTCTCGGGTGGCAGGTTCCATCAGATTGAAAATGAGTTAGGACAAGAATATCCCTTAACCTGAGGTGCCCACCGGGACCCTGTTGCATTCACCAGGCACAGATGCAGAACCCTGACCTGCCTCAGTGAACCTCTGGGAATAATTTCGCAAAGATAGAACCGCCTAAGCCCAGCCTCAGGGCATATGAGGTACTCTCTGCTGATTTCAACATCTCCTTACAGATTATCTGCAGAGGGTAAGAGGGAGTCTTGCTACCTGAAACTTAAAGGAATTGGATAAGCAGTTGGAAATACGCAGAACTTAGCTGCTCAGAGCTCAGGAACTGATCCCAAGAGAAAGAAGTCCTCATGTTTTAGAGAGGAGACACTAGATAATGCTCAAAGGGGGGCTGAGCTGAAGCCTTTTCATCCAGGGAATGACTGTGGTTTCAGCCCTGAGCTGGGACAAGCAGAGTATCACGATTTGCCTTTGAAGAGGAAACCGAGGCCACTGGAAATAATCTCTCTCCATTTCCTGCCTCTCCTCCCACTAACTTACCCACATTGGTGTTCGGGCTCCCTCCCTGCCTTTTGGTCTCAGGGGAAGCAGACACCGCCTCCTGCTGAGGTTCAACCCTCCTGTGCTCTTGCCTCCAGGATGGCCTCCAGGATAGAGCACCACTGACTTTCCCTTCCCTCTCCTGCGGTCTTCACCTCTTCTCCTTATCTGGAGCTCTCTGCTCAGCATATAACATGTTCAAGCTTCCTGCAGCCTTAAGAAGAAAGAGAAACAAAACAAAACCCTACCCCCTAAGCACGTTCTCTTGACTTGTCCTCCAGCTAATACCCTCTCTGTTCTCCTTTCCCTCCCCGGCTAAACTGTACTAGAGTAGACAACACAGGAGGGTCCCCAGTTCTCCCTTCCCATTTATTCTTCAATTCACTGTACTCTGGCTTCTGCCCTCAGCACCCCCACGAAGAGCTGCCCCAGCAACAATGCCTGGGCCACCCAATCCCACAGGCATTTCTATTTGCCTCCACATGGCTACACCGTTTGGCTCTGCGGACCATCCCTTTCTTCCTAAACCCTGGACCCTCTGGTTTCCATGACACTATTTTTTCTTATTTTCTGCCTCCTTCTTTGTCCACCTCTGAAATGTGAGTGACGACTCAGGGTTCCGTTCTCAGTCCTCTGTGAGCACCAAGCCCTCTGTGTGGCCAGTTGCACCTGTTCCCGTCTCCTGGTCATTCTGCTCGCATAAAAGGATTCCAAATGTGTATCTCTCCCCTCAAGTTGATATGCCCATCGTATCGCAAACCCCAAATGTCCAAAATGAACTATCTCCATCCTCCTTCCTTCCCCCAGTGGCGCCCCACCTGGGTGAACAGCCTCCCAATCACCAGATGAGAAGCCAGCAGTCACCTGGATTCCTCCTCCCCCTCGGCTCCCCCACCACCAAGGCCTTCTCCTCTTCAGTACTTCCTTCTATTCCAACCTCTGGTGCCCTAACTGAAGCCCTCGCTTCTCCCACAGGCCTGTGACAATTGTCTTTTAACAGCTCTCCCTCCTCCTCCCCTTTGAGGCGTCTCCGCAGAGCAGCCAGAGGGCTCTTTCCAAAGTGTAAATCTGACCACCTCACTGTAACCCCTTCAAAGACTCTCTGCTGGCTTCCCTTACAAGGCCTTCATCACCAGCCTCCACGTCCCTCTCATCTCCAGCCATTCATTACCTTGTATCAGTACCTCTGTGATTTCGCTCAATGGCTTACTCCTCCTGGGCACGCCCTTCCCAGCACTCTTTGCCCAGGAGACTCTAACTCACCCTCCTCAGACTTCGCTCGGACAGCAGGTTCTTCAGGAAGCCTTCCCGGTGCCCCACGATTGGACTAAGGGCCCCTTCTTTCTGCTCCCAATAGCAACCTATGCATCTCTCAAACATGATCTTAAAATATTTTACTCAGAATTAAATGTGTATGGATCTGTCACTTCCCATTAAGTGCCTTGAGCTCCAAATTCACCTCATTTCCATTGAGAAAAATGTACTTGAACTGAGATTAAGGACAGAGCTTTCTGTTGGTGAGAATCTTTAGACACAGAGATGGGTGATCAGGACGCAAGAGGTTCTTGGGGTCCTTCAAACCCAGGACTGGGTTTCAACTCACTGGGCCAGGTTTGACATCTGTAAGGGCAGGTGGGTGGATGGACAGGACCATCACATACAGTGCCTTCCGGCTCTGGGATGCTCTGATTCTGACCTATTAATGCCCACCAGTCAAAGTTCTCAGAGGACTCCAAAGTCCTATCCCAGGGCCAGGGCCTGAGCCTGCAAAGAAAGAGAAGAATGGCTGGAGGGTGATCAGCAGGCTCAGCTCGGGAGGCTCTTCTCAGACTGGAGTTAAGAGGAGTAAAGCCAAGCTACCCCTCTCTACCCACTGTCCCCCTGGCTCACTGGCAGGACACCACCAGACTGTCAGTCATGCAGAGAAGGAATCCCAGCTCACTGACAGATCTTGTGCCCCATGCCACACTGGCAGCTGCTCCTTCCAAAAGGCTCAGTGCCCTGCTCCCTCTGAAGCCGAGGGATCCCTGGTGAGGAAGCAGGACAGGCGGCATCCCCCGCAGGACCGGAAGGACCACCCTTTAGAGCAGAGCGATGGTTCTGAGCAGCAGCCAGCCACAGAGGAAGTCCAGAGAGGGAAGGAGGGAAGGCAGGAGCACCGCGCCCCGACAGCCTGGAGCTGGATGGAGTTGGCTTCCTTTAAGAACTCAAGACTGGATTTAATTCTCACTTTCCAGGACAGGCCGGGATCCACAAAGTATTTTGGGCATCAGAGTCTCCCATTTCCTGCCTCCCCCTATATCCCACCCTATATTCCCTCCCTGCCAGCCTCTGATGATTTGACAAATTAGCAATTGCTCCATTCGCTCAGTTCTCAAGGGCTACAAGGATTCTGTAAAAAAGGAAAAATCCACCTAGGTCCCAGCAAAGAGGTGGCATGGAAGAGGGCCTGGGTCCAGTACCGCTGTGTCACACAACTGCAGGGAGCACCCACACATGGCATTGTGTGAGTGACACCCTCTGACCACAGCAGAGAGAACCTCGTCAATGGCCCCTGATCCGTGCACCTTGGTGGCTTTGGCTAATGCTCTTCTAGGACGGCTTTCTCAGAGAGCAGCTGGAAATCATCTGCAGTCATGTTCTGCGGGTTTCCTTTCACCATGCGTGCACTGAGTTCCCATTTCCCCACATTCGTGCGCTCTTTCTCTGCTTAACCATGCGAACACTTCACCTCTAAATACTTGAGCCTGAATCTCTGGAGAACTAGGACATTCTCCCACATAAACACAACGCCATTAGCACTCCCTCTAAATCTAATGTTGACATAATAATAGTGTCTAATACATAGTCGGCATTTGAATATTCACAATTGTCATCTGGGATGTTTTCAAACGTACAAATTCCTAGCCCCTCTCCTGGAGGGTCTGATTCAGTGCAGTGAGTCTCTGGACTCTGCATGTTTCAAAGTTCCTCAGTGATTCAGATGCGCAACCAGGTTTGACTCTGCCAACTAGGGTTTCAGAGCTCCCAGGAAGATATGGGGGAAGAGATCCCCAAAAAGCATCAAGTGGGCAGCTGGTGAAGAGGGCATGTTTATGGCCGAGCAGGTCAGTACCAGGGTCTAAGTAGCACCAGGCACCGAACTCAATCCACACAGCTGCCAACAGAGGGCTGGAGGCCGGGGAGAGGAAGCGGGGTCAGGGCAGAGCCACACAATGGTTCCGAGTCAAAGGGTGGAGAGAACAGGGAGGGCACTCCCTCCCGGGGAGCTGTGCCAGAGAGGGAGGGGCCGCAGGGGCCAGCAGTGATACCAGCTGTGCCAGAGAGGGAGGGGCCCCAGGGGCCAGCAGTGATACCAGCTGTGCCAGAGAGGGAGGGGCCCCAGGGCCAGCAGTGATTCCGGCTGTAGGTGGAAAGGGCTTCCTGCTGTCTTCCCGGAGGGCACTGTTATCTGGACTGCTCTACATGGGACAGCCTAATGGGTCTGTGTCATCTTCACCCACATCCTGAGCCACAGAATTAGATCCCAGAGGGTACTGAGTACCATCTACGTGCCAGGGGCCATGCTAGACCTAGAAGTATTCAGATTACTATGGCACAATTTCAAGAATTCCAATCTAGCAAAGGTGATAGACATATCCACAAAGAACTCAATCCCCCCCCCTTTGAAGCACAAAGTGGGGAACCCTTGAATGTATCAGCCCATGTTTACTAGGCAGGGAAAATGTAGAGCTATCAAGCAAGGTGGTGAAAAATAGGGAGGGTCTCAAGCCCCCAGCCTTGGGCATCCCATCTCTTAATAGTTTTTATTGAAGGAAGACAACTCAGTTCTAGGACTGCCCTAGGAAGGGACCTTCAGCTCCTCCTCAAGGGTCTAGGGGTTGGAGACCATAAGGACTTACACCCTTTGACTTCCACAGTTTTCTCTTCAGAGAGGACCACTGCCCCTACCAAGCCCTGAAGCCCACACTCACACCCAAAATCCCACTGGATTTGCAGCCAGGGACCCATCCCCCACACCTCACTGCACACCCCTGGTACCCTGCTCCCCCCCACTCCCCCCAGCAGCTCCAATAGGGAAGGTCAGCAGGCCCTGTACCAGGGGCCCGACTCCTCCAGCAGGGAGGTTTATCGCAAAGAACAAGCAGGCTAGCTCCTGCCTCAGACGGATGTGCCCCCGACCCCTGCTTCCGTATTTGGCACAGGGGGAAGGGATAGACGAAATAGGGGAAGGGGATAAAGAGGTACAAACATCCAATTATAAGATAAATTAGTCACAGGGATGAACGTACAGCAGAGGAAATATAGTCAATAATATTGGACTATCTTTGTATGTGGACAGAAGGCAATTATAATCATTGTGGTGAACATTTAGTAATGTACATAATTGTCGAATCACTGTTATATACCTGAAACCAATGTAATATTGTATATCAACTGTATCTCAGTTTTTAAAAACTGTATATCAACTGTATATCAACTGTATCTCGGTTTTTAAAAAACCTAAAGGTTTTATTAGCTTTACAAGCTTCATGGATGTCATGCCCATCACTGAAACACACTCATCTCCAGGGTCTGTCTCTTACCTGACCTAGGTAAGAGTCCCTGTGTGTGGCTCTCACCTAGTTCCCAATGTGGGGAGACAGAAAATGACTGCTTTGTTTTTTTCCCATTCAGAAAGACCCTCTCCAATGTCATCTTAGCCAAATTCAAGCAGCTCCACAGGTTCAGTCTTTGCATTGCTACTTCACTGTCCACCTCTCGATTCCCTGGGCTTTCCACTGTGGGTGTGAGAGTTAGTAGAGGGCTCTCTGGTTTGAGGAGAGCAGAGGGACAGGTACTAGGAGACCGGGTGACATGGTTAAATAGAGTTGAGTTTGCATTCAGAGCATCCCCGGTCCCGACTCTGAAACCATTTGCAGTTGGTTCTGTTCACACACAGACAGAATCCCTGGAGGCCACAGCTCCTACCACCCACCCTGTAAATTCGGGATCTGAGTATGAAGAATGACAACGATGGAAGAGATGAGACAGCTCGTGGCTCCTGTCAAGACTTTCCTTCCTAGAGTGGGTGATTAGATGGCCGGGCCAGTGGCCAGGCGCTGAATGGAACCTTTGGCAAAGAGGAAAGAAAGGTCTTGGCAGTGTGTGGATGCCCAGCCCAGGAGCCATCCCTGGAGCTGAGCAGTCCTAACTAACCTCTCTGTCTGGCCCACACGTCCTGCTTTCTGCCCGCAGCCACCACAGCCCTAAGAATTGGCCTGGCCAGGTTCCCTCCAAGGAGCAGGCTAGTTGAGAATTATTCTTCCAGCTTCCTCAGCCCTCCAGAGAAAGGCAGTGGCACAGGATAGCAGTGAGAAGAGGAGCGCCTTAGATGGCGTGCCCACACCAATCTGGGCCTACAGCCGAGGGGCCTCCCTGTTTATGAACAACGTTCACATCAGCCCACCCCACATCAGAAAACAGCCTCAACACTTCCACACGGTCCCATCTAGGAAACCCGAGTCTCTCCAAAGGTACTGTAGACCCCATGGAGCATAAAGGAAGCCCCTCTGGGAGGTGGACATGAGAAAATGGGTGGAGTGGGGATGGGACAAAGCAGCCCACTTGGTCCTTGCCTCTCCCACCTTTTCTCCCCTCCTCAGCTTTGCCTCTTGCACTGCTTCCTGCAAACTGACAGCCCGTGCAAGGCCCAGACTGACGCCTCTGTGTCCTCTCCCTGAACCCATGGTCCAGTTTCCCCTGCCCGTGCCCTTTGGAATCCGGTTCTCCAGGATTCCTGTGTAGGCTGGGAAAACTCCCTGGAGGAAGCCAGCCCATTAAGCAGAATCCAGAAAGCAGGTCACAGCTGCTCCCATCCAGCTGAGGCACCAAAGCGAGGACAGAACATACAAGAGGCTCTGCTTTGCCTGGAGGACTCACCGGAAGGAGGGGACGAGAAGCAGCGGCATCCGCCTCACTGTCCAGCCTGCGGCCCCAGGTCCTCACGCGCTGGGCAGGGCCAACCCATCAGTCTGCAAGGAGCAAGGAGAAGCACTTCAAGTTATGGTCCCAACTCACGGCAAGAGGATGGAGATGTATCTCGGGGTAACTGCAGCGGCATCAATCCACACGAGTGCACCAAATAATGCCAGGGGCCACCCCCCACGACTTCTTTGCCACAGAGCATTGCTTTGATTTTTAGGGACTGTCTCCAAGTCATTTAATTATAACAATTCTTTGGTTGTTTTCTGACAGCACCTTTCCTGGACATCTGAAAGGTTCCCTCGCTACTCCGTGACAGCGTCCTCCTGTCTGTTAGAGAGGAGTGGGTGAGGCCCACTAAAGGTCAGCAGCTTTGCCTGAGGTCTCACGCTGGAGACACGGCAGAGCTGGGAAGGGTCCACAGACCCCTCGCCATGAGGTTATCACATGGTGCCAACACTCAGAGACAACCTCGGCCCCACGCCTGCGCTCTCCCCTGACAAGGACACCACGGGGGAACTGGTCCCCAGAAGGATCCCACACAGAGACCTCAGCGCTGTGCTGGTACTGCCTGTGGGAAGGGAGGGGGCGGCCGGGCAGGGACATGCTGTGTGGACTGTTGGCAGCTGACAGCCACCTGCTCGGCTCCGAGGAGGGTGGAAGGAAGTCGAGCAGAAGGGTGAGCCAACCCCTACCCCATGGCAGGGCTAGCTTGGTGCCCTGCTCCTGGCAGGGAGGCTCAGCACCGCCCACACTCCCTACCCACTGTCCCTCTACCGCCGCATCCCTAAAGCAGCAGTCCAGGCATGTGGTCTGATAATAAAGAATACCTTTGATTAATGCTAACTCCCCCAGTCAAGACAGTCTATAATCCTTCTCAGGGACCCAAAGTCATGGTGATCACATCAATCACAGACCCCACACCGTCCCCTACATATCCGCCACACACGCACTGCTTACCCCATACCCACTCCCTTCCCTGTGCACACCCCTATACCCTTGAGACCCCTCCTACCCTACACACACCCATACACCCCACACACTCCATGCACACCCTTCCCCCTCCCCCCACGCACACACCTCCATACCTGGCATACGTCCCACAGCCCCACACCTGACAAAGTGCCCTGTCCTCTCCCCCATATCTTCCCAGACACCATACACCCCCACCACCTACACCCTTCTTATACACTCCCTCATCAGCTCCCTAAGAACAGGAGACGAGAGGAAGCTGGCCTCGATACTGTAGGTCACAATCTCAGTGTCACTGGTAAAGAAGTCTGAGAAAAGCAGATGGAAGGCTGAACCAGGAAAGACGTCTCAGCTCCAGGGGCAGCTCTGGTCTTCCCAAGCAAGCGCTTCCCTGTCCACATTCCAGTGTGCTGCAGGCAGGCCCAGGCCGCCAGAGCACCAGGGAACAAGAATGCTGGGAAAGGGACCCCAGGCTGAAGAGCCCAGGAGGGCTTTGCCCCAAGGCCACCTAGCTGCTGGCAGGCCCCAGGGGTGGCCAGTTGTTTCCTAAATCAGGGCAAAGTGGAGAAGCCCTGGGGTCCCCACAGACCAGGGTGGGGAAAAGGGGAGCCACCTCTCAAGCAGACCGCATCTTTTAGCCCAGAAAACACACACACACACACACACACACACACACACACACACACACACACACAACCACCACCAAACATCTCTTACTAACTTACACAGGAGTGTTAGAAGCCAGGGTGTTATTTCCCCCCAGGGTCCTTTGCATTTAAAAAGCAGAGTCTGAGGAGAGGGGTGCCCAACCCAGCTGATTCTGGAAGTGGTGGGGGAAATTTCCAGTGGCCTGGGAAAAATCCACCGAAGAGTAGGAAGGGTGCCTCTCCACGGCCTCCTCTGGTCTCTGCTCCCGAGCCCCAAGAATCTCCCGGCCCTCTCTCCAGAACGCAGTGCTGCCTGCCAGGCAGTAGGTCACGGATCCCTCCAATTCCCGGCCTGGTCTACTGTGAGCCCAGCCTGACCCAGGCGGCCACCAGGTTTTCCCAATTGCCACGCAGTTCCACTCCCCTCCCCTGGCAGCAGGCCGGAAGGACATCCTGCTGGGGGCCAGCCAAGGACACTGACCGGGGGAAGATCTTACTCAGGCCAAAGGAGAAGTCCCACTTGGGATGCAGGGCCCTGAGAGGGCACTGAGCACCCAGAGCCTCCCAGAGATGGTCTCAGAATCTCCAAACCACAGGGAAGGGGACACCTGGCTGGGGGAACCAGGAAGGGGCAGCAGGCAGGGGTCCTGATGGTGCCAGATCGCAGGGTACCCACACCAGGTCTCCCACACCAGCCTGGCCACCCCTCCCGCTGCCCTAGTGGTAGGTCCAGAGTCCTCAGCCCCACTCACCTGCGTGGACTGGCACCTGGTGTGGCTCCCCATGCCCTGGTCCCCGTCCCACCTGACTCTCAGGGTCTCCAAAGCCAGGTGCTGCTGAAGGCGCCTCCTCTTTCTCCTGCTTTCTCTCTCCTCTTTCCACTATAACTCAAGATCCTTGGAAGCCTTCGCAGGCCAACCCTTTCCATCTCTCCTTACTTCTTTTACTCCCACTGTCTCCTTAACACTCTGATGTTGTGTGTGTGACATGAAAGATTAAAATGGTGGCCCTGGCGTCTGGGGCAGAAGAACTACACATTCACTTTGATGGTGCTGAAACAACCATTTTGCATCTCCATGCATGGATGGGTCTAGAAGACTTATTTTCTAAGTAGGAAGTGACGTAGCAGGTGGGGGAGTAGAGCAAGGAATCATGTCAGTTCCGTTTGGCGTTGCTCTCACATGCTCTGATGCTTTTCTTTCTCTTAAGCCCCAGTATATACAGGAAGATCCCAAGGGAGACAGAGGGCTCTTAAGACAGAGCCCAAGTCTACACCCAGTGGAGAGGCCACAGAGAAGAGAGGTGGACCGGCTGCCCACCTGGCATGGTGTAGCCCACTCACATCCCATCAGCCTCCATGGGTCCCTGGCCCATGTGACCTTCCCTCAGGGTATACCAGGGTAGCAATAGTCAGAGGCCATTCTCAGAAGGGATTAGCTGGTATTGTTTGCAGCTGGATAGACACAGCCAGGGTTTCAGCACATGCACAGGCACATCAAGGCTAACCTCCCATAGACACCTTGCTAGACCCCTTTATGATGTATGTCAACACCACCGCGAAGTCTGTCAATTAACCTTCAGGGATATGTCCACTGTCCTGATGGTCATAAGAGTATCACACTTTGTTCTGGTGAAAGGGAAAGACAAGGGAGGCAGAGAGGTGGGGAGAAGCCAGGTGAAAATGAGCAGCACAGAAATGGAAGGAAACAGGCCTCGTTTCCCTCTGGTCTTTTGTGGCAGGTACTGTCTTGTTGAAGCCTCATAACAATCTTTAAATGTGGATATTAATATCCTTATTCAACGGATGAGGAAACTAGAAAACAGGAAAGGGATTGAGTAACTTGCCCAAGGCCACACAACCAGTAAGGATGGGATCAACATTTAAGCTGAAACTTGTCTGAGGCTGAAATTCATAGTCTTTTCCCCATCCTGCCATGGAGACCCAGGCACATCACCTTTTACCAGCTGATATTGGTGATGATTCTGGTACACCTCAAAACACTTCTTCATCCTCCCGAGGCACTCAAAAAGCAAGCAAATAAATACAAAAGCGGGAAAAAACGGCCCACAGTTTTGCAGACAAGAGGGGAGAAATGATTCGTCTGAAGTCACATAGCTGGTCAGTGGCAGCAGGGGGACTAGTAGCAGGTCCCCGGCTCCCACTCCAGTGCTCTTTCCAGATGGAGCCACGCCAGCCTATCGTGCCCATTCTCACGGTCCTCCAGGGAAGGAAATCCCCCAGCCTTCCTCTTCGAGTTGCTCTCAAAGGGGCCCATCCTTTCCAAGCTTGGGTTACTTTAAGTGAAACACCCTATAGAAAACACATATCGGGCACCAAAAAATTATTTCTTCCACTTGCCTGAACAATGGAAACAGCCTCCTACCTAGTCTATGTCCCCTGCTGACCTCCCCATGGCCAGGATAACCCTGCAGTGCAGCTCCCATGTCACTCTTCTGATGAAAAGGTTTCTGTCTCTCCCTGTTCTTATCAGACACTCAGGACTCCCCACCTTGAGTCCCAGGCCAGTCTCCTGCATGCCCCCCAAATGCTGATGGTCATTAACTGTCCCCGAGGCCTCAAGTTTCCCCACAAGCCTCCACTCACACCAGGGCCTTCTGGAATACTCTCTGGCTTGCCCTCTACAAATGCCTGCTCTTCTACTCAGAGCCTGCTCTCGTCTCCTGTGACTGAAAGTGACTTTGCTCTCTTTGGAACATCTCTAAAATTTGTAATGTGTCCTACTGTGTTTTTATTGTTTTGTATTATCCCTACTTGTGATTAGAATAATAGACTTTGATCCATGCAAGTGCTTTATAGTTACAAAGCACTTTTGCAGACATAAGCCCATTGATCTTAAGAACAGAAATGACCTCTGATTTATCTTTGTCTTCCCCACCAGGCTCAGCACGGTGTTTCATTTTACACAGGACAGAGCTGTTAAACACTGTATTCTGAGGGTGGTTGGACCAGTCCAAGGAGAGAGTTAACAACTCCCTGTTATAGGATCAGAGATTCTGAGGCTGGATGAGGAAGACAAAATTGTAATTGATTTTTCCAGGTTGATACCTAATAGTAGTTATTATATTCTGAGTTTAGAGGGCCCCAAACTATTAAACACTCTGGTTCTAGCTTCCGTACTTCAGGGAGATGCTGCCTAAAGATTATACCACCCCTTGGGGCAGCCATATAACACCTGACTACTATTAAGCTTATAGGATTACCCCACTCCATAAAAAGCATTTCCATTCACAGGAATGCCTCAGTGCACAAGTGGTTGCCTCAAGGTCAGGATCCATATTGAATTGAGGTTTTATATCCCTAGGGTTTAGCATAAAGTTGCTATTGAAGGATGATAAAATAATTCTAACAATCACCATTTACTAAACCCTTGTCATGCATCAAGTCCTGATCTAGGTAGCTCATTAATGAGCCCATTTCATTTTTACAACTGCATTTTTTTCCCTAGTACTGTATCTTCCCATCATCTACAGGAGGAAATGGAAACATTGATAAGCTGAATAACTTTCCAAGGTCAAAGAAGTAGTGCATGAGAGAGCCGGGCTTTGAACCTGTGGACTCTGGCTCCAGAGCCACACTCAAGCACGTGCTGAAATTATACGGACCCTCAGTTGAGAATGAATGAATGTAAGAACAAATGAACAGCGGCACTGAAGGTATTCTTGTTGAATGAACAACTAACCAGCCATTAATTAACTCATTTTGTCTCCATTCTGTATTATCCATAGGAATATCACAAGAATCTTTCTCCAACTTTCCTTAAATTCAGTCAGATTATAGCTACAAATAATCCCCTGATCTACCAGTATTGAATCCCATTGGTAAAATAAAGAAACTCAGTTTAATTCATTCTCAGTGAACCAAGTTGTCCTACAGCATTAACTACAGAAGGACAGGGATGTGGTCCTGTGCACTGGTAAGAACAGCACGTATATTGTGTACATTCAGTGCCTAGTAGGTGAATGAAGG
This sequence comes from Manis javanica, assembly GCF_040802235.1. Lineage (NCBI taxonomy): Eukaryota > Metazoa > Chordata > Mammalia > Pholidota > Manidae > Manis > Manis javanica. The sequence continues at coordinate 103,201,952 of NC_133166.1, read as the reverse complement.
GATGAATAAAAGAGAAAATTAAACTACAATGGCTCTGGCCAGATTAAACTACTTCCACCTCACCTTCTGCCATTCACTTCACCTTTACCCGCACTCCAACTTGTACTCATTGCTCAGACCTCAACTAACTCCGAATTTCTTTCAGGAAGTCTGACCACCCCAAAAGCCTCACACTTGTGAGTTCTCAAAGCATCCATACCTTCCCACTATAGTCTACTGATTTCTGCATTCCCCACTCAACAAACAGTAAGCTCTGGGAGGTTCTCTGTCCTGGTATTTGAAAATACCCAACTTCATGAGGAAGCCCTCGAAAAACATTTGTGGAATAAAGGAATTCTTTTTAAATATTATCTGATAGACCTGCATCCCGTTGTGACAATATCTTCTCCCACAGGCGACTTTGAGAACCGGTTCTATTGTTATCTGGCTTTTGGGGACACCCCATCTCATTCAGAACTTGCACGTTGTTGACGTTTTTTTCTCAGGATCTGTCTTTTTCTTTTTAGTACAGCACAAAGGGAATACAGGCTGTAGAGGTATCCTGGCCAAGATTCCATCGGTGGCCCTAGTTAGTTGTACAATCTTAGGCGTGTTTCTTAAGCTTAGCTTGAATTCAAACCTAATCTAAATCTCAGTTCTCCCATCTGTAAAAGGGGAAGAGACAATTTCCTCATTATCCTTTCCCGCAAGGGCAGCGGGGGCGGGGATTGAGATACGTTTGAAAAGCTATGGCTGGACAGAAGCCCCGTGGCTATTCTTCTCCATCACCCGCCTTTCTCGGTACTTGAACTTTTTGCTCAGGTGGTTCCTTCTTGCCTCCCTGGTTGGGATCATCTGCAACAGCATTGCCAATATCACACATCAGACAATTTGTCAGCACTCTGGGACCACTCTATCTTTCAAAGTCTCTTGTCCGGGAATGGCATCTATCTTTTCTTTAAGTTAAAAACAAAAACAACAACAAAACTGACTTTTTGAGGAAATCTAGAGTGGAAATCTGACATCATGGCTATAATTTTTTGAGGGAAAATACAGTTGCCCTCTCCCAGGTGCCCACAGTATCTGATTTGCAAACAGTCTCTCCTTACTTGGTCAGAATTAAACGCACTCTGTGCTCCTGGTCACTTAAACTTCCCTTATCCTTTGGAAGCAGTATGGCAAGTCCTTCTGACAGACCTTCTGCTTTCAGAAAAGTGGGGCTCCGGCTAGATGTCTTGGCAGTGGAAGGGCTCCCCACGACTCTTCTCTGGGTTCTAGGTGAGTCTGAGACCTGAGACAAGAAGAGCTTCTATCTATCCCTTCTACCTAGCAAAGCAAACGGTCGTAATTCTTTATAATGGGATCTCCTTGCTTCTCTGCTCTTCCCCTCTCCCTGTGCTTCTGGGTTTGCTGCCAAGGCAACCGACTAGACTGAGAGAGAAAGACAGGGCTACAGAGAATGCCTCCAGGCCAGTTTACTCCTCATGGGCCTGGCTCAATGGGCACCCACCTCCACCCGCTGTGGGCAGAGTACAGGGACCGGAGAGGAGATGCAGTGGAGTCTAACCTCTAGGACAGGAGCCCTGAAGAAGGCAGAAAACATAGAGCTGCTGAGAAGAAAAGAAACCATTGCCCAGGAGACAATCTCACAGTGACTAGGATTGGCTAGGGTTAAGAGAGAAAGGTCCACGAGGAAGAGAAAGAGTGATACAGTTACGGTGAAAGGAAAAGCTTCTGAACAGTCAAATGATCTTGGCTTCTCTTTGAAATATTATGGAGACTCTTTACAGCAAGTTCTCTGGAAGAGGAAGGAGTGGTTGTTAAAGACCCCTGCAGCCCCATGTTGTGTATTCTGCTTTAGGACCACTGGGAATCCCTGTCCTCTTCCTTCTCCATACCTTGAGGCTCTGCCCCAAAGCACAAATGGTGTTTTTGGTGTCTTTAATCTGTTTTGCGATGAGTGAATCCCATCACTAATATTCTGAGAAGAGAATTTCCCAACAATGAAGCCACTGACAGGGTCGAATTCAGTTCTAAAGTGCTGAAGGACACCTTTCCATTGGTCACATTGCGATCTGTGGGGCAAACAAGTTCCAGCACTGCTTGTACCCTTGTGACCCTGGGAGGGTCACTTCTCAGGGAAATGATCTCCAAGGTCCTTTCCAGTTCTAAAGCTTTATGTGACCACAGGAAATGCAAGAAGAGTCTCCTTTCATTTTATTAAAGAGATGCAACATAGAGCAGATATAGAAATATCAAACAAAAGCTTTGCCTCAATTCTCCCAGGGACCCCCAAATCCCAAACCTCTTAGTAGAGTTGCCCAGAAGGTAGCAAAACTAATTTGATTATCCCTGGTCTTCTCTTTACACTGAAGGTAGGAATCTGAATGAGAAAGCAAAGAAAGGCCAGTAAGGCAGGAAGCCAAGGAATTCACATACATGTGGCTTGACCTCAAAAAACTGGGAATTAAGGAGGTACCTGGGGCTAGGTAGAGGAAATTTGTCCTCCCAGGCCCCTGTTCTGATAGCAGCACTGAGGTCACGAGCACAGGGTATGGAGTGAGATTGCCTGCTTCAAATCTCCCTGCTGTCATTTACCAGCTGGTGACACCAGTGTTAGTTATTATATGATTTGTCTGCTCAGCACTGTTCTGACTATTGACAGTAGCCAGCCTTTGGGGGGTTGTATGTCTCTCCCTAATTCCCTACAAATATCCTTAGCAGCCTTTCCTTCTCTCCCAGTTCCCATCATAACAACCCTATTTAAGGAGAAATACCCAAGGAGTAGTTACCATGGAATCATCACATCACTCTTTCCTTAGCCAGAAAGGAAAGGTTCCAGAACATTTTCTATTCCATATCCCTTTCCTCCCACCTCTCCCCTGATCCCCACTAGCTCTCCCTAACTTGTCACCAAGGCTAAACTTAGGATGAATAACCCACATTTGTACAGTACTTGGCAGTTTTCAGAATGTTTTTGCATACAGTATTTTTTTCAGTTCATGGTAAGCAGTAGTGTATTTTATCCTTAAAATAATCCTTAGAGCCAAAGTATTATTTGTTCCCATTTTACAGATATGCAAACTAGGTCTTAGGCAAGTTCACAAGTTGTCTATGCTCCCAAAGCTAGGAAGCAAGTCACACCAGGACTTCAAAGCCAGCCCCCCTCCCCACCTGGACACTGAACCCACCCACGGTTTTCTCTACTACTCTTCATTATCATGGCCAAGTTCACATCCTGGGAGTATGAGAAGCCTGAAGTTTATGGCCAGTTACAAATCTCCAAGGGAACATCTCATTTTCCTCAAAGAGAATATCTCATTTTTCTCCCTGCTGGCCCAGGGAAGGGCTGTCCAGGCTGAGGGACAATACACATTAGGTATCTGCAGTGTGCCAGGCCCAGGTGGGGTGAGGAATGCACAGAGAGGGGACCACAGCTCCTCAAGAGTGTAGGGTATCTGCTGGATACCACTTCATCACGGCAAAGACCACAGGCACTCCGGGCCAGTGGGCTATTATCTAAAGGAGCTACCGAGGGACAAGCCTGAGGCCCCAGGTAAACAGAGCCTTCCTCACCCCAGCACACCCCCTGGTCCTCCCTCACCCTTGCTTCCAGGGAGAGGGAGATAGACAAGCTCTGTTCTGGCCAGGGCTGAGAGCTTGATCAAATTCAGACACACACACCCATGCACACTCAGCAGTAAATTCAGAGCCATGGAAATAAAACCTTGGGCTCACCCAAAGGCCAAAGGAGAAGCAGCCATGGCTTCAGTCTGTGGCTCCGGCTCAGAGCCACCATCTCCTCAGACACTGGCTGCGAGGCAGAGCTATAAAATGTGCCTCGACTTAATTTTTCCATTGACACAACCCCAGATGAGACCGCCAGGCTCTGCAGGAGCTGCAGTTCAGAAGCCTTATAACCTCTTTTCTCCGGGATCCACAGCTAGTATTGGGAGTGGGAGGGGGTACATCATTTGGGGATCAGGTTTACCACCCCCTGGACCATTTCTCTTCCAATATCTTTCCAAGACCTAGTGCAGCAATAGGATAAGTTCTCATTCGGCGACTGAGACAGGGTTGGAATTCAGTGCAAATTGCTTACATCTGCTTGGCTACATCGCAGTCAGGTAGTTTAGAAAGAGAAGGAGGGGCAATGTTGGCCTACTTCTGGGAGGCTGGGTAGCTGTGCTGAGGAATCTGGTGCCATGCTGGGACCAGCCAGCCCAGGGTACAAAATTCCCCAACAGCATCGAGAAAAAAAATACCAGGGCAGTGGGAGACAATAGAGATTCCATCCTAGGCATGGCTGGTGGGACTGGGGCAGGGAAGCTACAAAGACCCCATATTGGGGTGGAGATGGAAGGAGAGAAGGCTGGCCGTAGGGAGCAAGAGCAATCAATAGCAGATTGCTTACACACAACAACACACACACACACGCGCACACACACACACACATTCACACATTCTCTCTCTCACACACACGCACACACACATACACACACACACACACACTCTCTCTCTCTCTCTCTCTCTCTCTCTCTCTCTCTTTCTCTCAGCCAACTCGGGTGTGTGCACTAACGAATCTCATACATTTGGTAACCTCTTCCCAGAGCCCAGGAGCCGGCCAAGCCCCCGGGGCTCCCCACCCTACCCCACCCCACCCCAGCTTGGCAGCCTCCCTTGGGCTTCCTGCTGCTGCGATCGCTCCCCAACATCAAAGCCGCCGCTGTGGGGAGCTGCAAATGAGAGTACAGGCCCGGAGAGCAAAGCCTCCCTTGAGGGCCCAGGAGCTCAAACTGAGGGTCCAGGTCCCTCTCCGTCTCCCGCAGGGTCTGCTTTTGCTGCGGGGTCCTTATAAGGGAGAAGCCAAGTCTGCCATTCGTCTGGCTAAAAAAATGTATATACTTCCCAGGCCATGTGCTGGCTGACTTTTCACCCACTGCAAGAGAAAGCACCCCCCACCCCCACTTCTGGGCAGGTTTTGTGTTATATTTCTCATTTTAACCAAACGAACCCCGAAACCATTGGCTGGTTCAGATCGCTTTGCAGCTGTGAGCCAGGAAGTGTGGGAAACGGGTGGGACGGGGACACCAGGGGGCCCAAGAACCCCCGAAACTGCGAGAGTGGGGTGGCGGTGGGGTCGGCAACCTGCTGGGCACCGCGGGCCGGAGCTCTGGCGCCCACGGTTCCGCGGCTCAGCCAGCGGCCGGGAACCCGCGACTCCTTCCATTGTTGCACCTCGGCTGTTGCCATGTTGGAGGGAGAGCCCCTTGACCTCGGCTCCCTCCCCTCCGCGGGCAGTCTGCAGCCCCCGGCCTGGGGCTCTCCCCGGCGGCGCGTCCTACCTGTGCTCGCCAAGGCTTTCCTGCGAGACCCGACGTGTCTTGTACTCCGCGACGCGGGGTCCGTGCTCCGCAGCCCCGGCGTCTCCGCACCCGCGCCAGCCGGCTGCACAGCTCCTCCGCGCGGACCGCTCCCCGCTCCGGCTACCAGCGGCCGGCGTCGGGCCCGGATCCCCGGGGCAGCGGGGAGGCAGAAGAGGCGCGTGGACCAGCTTGGAGCGGAGAACGTCCTCTCGGCCGAGAGCGTGCGCCGGCCCCACGGTCAGGCAACCCCGGGCGAGACAATAGCGGGAGCAGCGGGCGAGAGGCGAGAAGCCATCTCCCGGAGACCCGGCGCACTGCACGGCGACGCGCGGCTCAGCCAGACCCTGCCGGGACGGGGAGCGCCGGGCCGTCGGCTCCAGCCCGCAGCGCCCGGGCGGCCGCGGGCGGAGGGCGGGGCGGGCGCGGAGCCCTGACCGCACTCCCCTCCCCTCCGCTCCGCTCGCCTCCCCGCCCGCCCTGCCGGCCCGCGGGGGTGGGGTGGGGGGGACGCGCTGGTGTCTAGTTGTGCTTCAGGAAGCCGGGAGCCGGCATTTCCACTTCCCACTTGGGCGAGGGCTTTTGCAGACGGTCCTTGCTTTTCCCTGCTGGAACCCTTTGCTCTGTGGCAGAGGAAGCCACATCACTGGGCTGGAAATGACTGCGTTTCGAGATCCAGCTCTCGGTTTGAGGAATTACCCCCACGGTTAAGACAGCGAAGTCTGGAAGAGCCCCTACCTTGAGGGCGGAGGTGGGGCTGGGAGGAGCTGTCTCCGCGCTTTGCACGCTCAACCTCATTCGTGTTCCTGTTCGCTGGAGCGGCTCGTCCGACCTGAGCCCCAGGGAATAGCAATCAACGACCCGTGGGGGAGGGAAAGTAGAGGGTCCTCCAACCCAACGACGGTAGGAAAAACTTCTTGCATACAGTAGGTTATATTTAACATTCTGACCCCCAGTGCCTGTCTTTGAGCAGTGGTCTCTAGAAGAATTTTCCTAAAGCTTCCACGCAGAGGACACCAGTAGTTGGCCAGGTCCTCATTTGCATCAGGTTTGCGTAGTAACTATGCTCTCAGATCTCAAAATACATTTCCCTCAGTACCTGAATCCTATTCTCGCCACGGTGCCCCTGTCATGCCTGGTAGGCTGGAAGATCAACACCTGATGGTCACCTTCCCTCTGCAATGGCCTTCAGGTATTGGGGGTGGGGGCGGGGGGCGGGGCGTCTGGAGACCTGCACCTCCCTCAGATGCCCAGGACTCCCCAGTCGGGCTTCTGGCTGCCATCCTTCCCCTTCCCTGAGCTCAAGGAAGTGTTTGTTAAAATGCTACTATTCCGGTCTGTCTTGGGTTCACTTAGTTTAAAAAAAAAATACGGAAGTATCAGAAAGGTCTTTTAAACAAGATATGGGGCTTTTAAATTGTCCTCAATATGAAACTGCGCAACGAACCCAACACATTTCCTGGATTGACAGAGTTGGGAGAGGCTTTCAGAACTCAAGGAGAGGACTGTTGGGAAAGGAATCTGAATAACCGGGGGAAGTACTACGTAGGGGAGAAAGCCATATACAGTTCACAAGTCAAAGGATTTCTGGGGACCTTGTTTTGTTCTCCTGCAAGATAAATCCAGCCAAGTGCAAAGGACCCGTAATTGCAGGGTGCATGAGAAAAGGGGAAAAGAAGCCCACGAGAGGGAGGCCTTGCTCATGTTTCTTCTCTCTCCCCACGGCAGTGTGACCTTGGGTAGCCCACTCCACTGGCCACTCGGGGCTGGCGTGAAAATCAAATGAGAGGATATAAAACGAACCATTTTGATGACCAGACAGCCTGCTCTGCACACATATCATAATGTATATACGATCCTATTCCAGATCCTCAACAGCCACGGGGGACAAAAGCACGCATGCATTCCCTCCTTCCCTCACTGCTTGTTCACACTACTACTATTTATGGCAGCCTACTCTGTGCCTGTCGTAAGGCTAAGCTCAAAAGCCTGCGAAAAGAGTAGCAGGAGCCATCACTATTGCTGGACTGAGAAGTCTAACAGGAAATAGGCCTGGGCTGTTGGGTTGAGGATCATGTCAAAGGCTTTATGATGCAGGTCAGTAGGGGGAAAAATTGGCCTTTTAAGAGAAACCAGGGCATGTCAAAAGTTTAGATTTTGTCCTGTAGCTAACAGGAACCCAATGTGTAGACGGGTGGAGCTGGGAGTGATCTGGTCAGAAAACACTTTCAGGCACATGACACAGGAGGACTTGGAAGGTGCACTGTATGTCTTCCCTTGGATCCACCTCCAGCCCTGTAGCTTCCTAGTAGGGGTTGGCCAATGGGGAGCCACGGCGGGGTTGGGAGGAGGGAGGTCAAGGAAGTCTGGGTATTTATTCCTCAGGGTTCTTCCCTTTGGGGTCACTGTGGGCTAGCTCCCTCCAGGTGATTCCCTCTCCCTCTTCGTCACTTTTCCTTTTCCTCCTTTCTTAACCCAGAAAATCACCCACTTCCTTTGACTTTCTGGGCCCGGGACTGGAAACCCCCCTACCTGCTGGCCTGTGTATTGCACACTGCTCCTTGTGCGTCCCTATATCCTGCCAACTCTTTGTAAATTGTCTCTTCAGATTGGAGTGTGTCACTTGCTTCCTGCCAGGTTAGGAGTATAGGCGAAGAGATCAACAAGGGGGCCATGCCTACACTGAGACTGCAAGATCAGAAAACCTCAAAACTGTGCTGGGGCTCTGGCAGTGGGGAAAAAAAGGAAAGGAGAGATACAAGAGAGAGTCAGGCAGTCAAATAAATAATATTCCACAATGTATTGAATGGAGAGAACCACAGAGGGGGAGGAATCTGGAATTAGTCCCCACTAGGTGCCTTAGGAATTGGCGGCAAGGGGAGGTATTCATTAACTGAGGGACCATAGTGAGACTAGGCGCAGGCACTGGGGAACAATCATGAGTTTACCAATTGACGAATGCATCTGCCTGTGCATCGTTCCCTTCAGAAATATCCCAGGCACCTTCACCCCCTTGATTTTCACCCAGTGGGGCCTTTGGTGGGCTTCTGATCTGCAGAACTATCAGATAATAACTGTGTTTTTTAGTCCATTAAATTTGTAGTAATTTGTTATGGCAGCAATAACAACTAATACACCCTGCAATCCGTTTCCCAAGAAGCTTCCCTAAAGAAGCCCCTACGGATGTCTAGGCACACCTAATAGTCGCCCGGATTGTAGCACTAATCACGGAGTGTTATACCTGCTTGTTTGCTATTTTTCTGGATTGAGGAGGAGATAGAAGAGGAGAATAACTAGCCTATAAAATTCCTTAAGGACAAGGAAATCTCTGCTGGGTTTATCTTTGAATTCCTAGGCCTAATTCATTGCCTGATTCAAAGCTGGTACTCAATAAATACTTGGAGAATGAGAAAGTGAATGAAGGCGTGGCTTTAGTTTGCTGGAAGAGAGAGAATGACAGGATTAGACAATGGAGAGTTTGAGAAGTTAAGATTTCAGTGATTAAAAACAAGAACTTGGTCAGGGAGCAAGTGATTGAAATGAGTGGGAGGAGGAGGTAATCGAATCTGTTTATATATGTTTTGTTCTCTGTGTTCAGCTCTTGGCTGGGGCTAATCTATAAAACAAATTGGGCTAAAATGGAAAAAGGCAATATTTGTACCATTTTCATTTAAAAATCCTTCAAAAGACTTTCTTCATAGACTATACCATCTATGAAAGATGGATGGATATTGGAGAGGTAGGGGAGGCATTCTGTAAATATTTCGTAATTAGGTTGACTTCTTCAAACCTATGGATCCTAACTGGCTTTGAAATCAGTCCTGCTTCTCCCTTATACCTTTTCAATGACCCAGGACATTTGATGACTGCCTTGTTCAGGGAGTACTTATCTCAGTGTCTGAGCTCTTGCTGCTGTGCAAGAATCATGGGCTGCAAGCCCCTCTGTGCTTTCAGAGAGGAGGGTGGTGGGAGACCAGAGGACGGGCTCACCAGAAACTCAGGCTGCTCTCAGTTTGGAGTTTTTAGGTCACAAACACCAAAGGGGACTTCCCCAAATAACTTCTCTGTACCATGTGTCTTCCCAGTACCTTGCAAAGGTCTCCGCTCCAAAGGCTCTACCTGGTGATGAGGGAGGGGGCAGCCACACCAGGCTCTGGTTTGGGGAGCCCCGGGAAAGCATCTTCACATTAAACCTTTCTAAAATTCTACCACGGGACATGTGCTTTCTGGCTCTTTAATACAATTATGTTCAACTCACAACTATCCTTGCACTAGATACCTGGCTATGTACCACTGTGGGTCTCTCTGGAGGAGGAAGACAAGACTTCCCCGTCATGTAGGTGCCTCCAAATTCCTGCGAAAACAGTTATGGCTGCAGGGTGCAACCAGGTGAGGCAAAGCTTGTGGGCCAAGATAAATCTTTCTTGCTGCACAGCTGTTTCCAGCTCTGTTACAGAGTTGATGGTGGTTTTCTAAGGCTGATGAGGAGGAGGGTAAAAAGTAATTGGTGAGGGAAATGAAGTTACAAAAATGGAGGGGGGAGGAGGGCCTCCAAATATAAATATGTGGGGTTACATTGCCCTCTAGTGGGAGGCCTAAGGTCAACAGTCTATGTGACGTCAGAAGCTTGGAGAAGCAATCGGGAAGACTGCCTGCTGAATAAGGTACAAAACTCCTGCTGGTGGTATTTGTAATGCAACAACAAAAAAGCAGATTCAGTTCATTGTACCTCAGGCGGGACTTTGAAATGTTAACAAGACAAACTTTCAATCTTCAAACTTTGCTATTGCCTATAAGACAAAATTATTCTCAGCCTGAAATAAACCTGGTCAGCGCTCTTCAGTCTGGCACTGCCTCTCTCCATGCCAGCCAGATTAATTTATTTTTCATCCCCCAAACACACCTGGCACTCCCCACTTTCCTGTCAGACTTAACCATTTTCCTTCCCACTGTGCCTAGATTCCTCGTCGTGGAAACAGTAGGTGCTCAATAAACAACTTGATGAGTTAATCCCATTCAATCTATTTAACTTTTAAACAGCTGGTTTATTATCCCGACAGCAAGGGATTATGATGTAACAAAGCCACTGGCCAGGAAGAAGACCTTGAAACCCCCTTTATTCTTGCCCCTTTAAGGACACTGGACGGATACCATTTCCCTTCCTTAAAAAAAAAACAGTGAGGTATAATATATTTCCACATTTCATTCATAAAAACAAAGCAAGAGATTTTTCCCCATCTGACACAGTGAGTGCTCAAGAAATGTCTCATTAAATAAATGAATGTCTGTCTGGTTCATTACAATTTCTTCTGTACATCTCTGACAGTTGCTTGTGTAAACTTACCTCTCATCATGTCTTTTTCTTGCTGAAAACTCAAGGGCTCCCACCCTCATTTTATGATCCCTGCCTTTCTGTCCACGTTTACCTCCTGCCACTCTATACTTGAATTCTTACTACTGTATTTATTACTTTGTTAAAACTGTTTGCTTAAATGTCTACCTTGTATCCTAGACTGTGAGCAGGATCCATGTTCTGCATATCTCCATCTCTGGAGCTAGCATAGAACCTAAACCATAATAGGATGATCAATAAATATTTGTTCAGTTAAATCATTCCTTCCTGTTGCATTTTGAATCTGTTCTTTCTAATCTCATTCACAGTGGGAAAAGTAATAGAATGGCAACACTTTATGTATCTTACAAGTCATCTAATCAATTTCCCTCAATTTATAGATGTGGAAACACAGGCCTGTTCAGGATCACCCAATTTGTTGGTCTTTGTTTTAAAAGAATCAAACAATTGTAGGAAAGAAATTCCCCTAACTGAGGCTGAGCTATTTTGCTGTTCATTGTGCTCAGAAGCCTCAAGTTCCCAGAAACAAAAATGAATTCCCTTATCAGTCTTTGAAATTTCGTAATCCTGTATTCCACACCCTATGCGTCAGGGTTGATGGAACTGATTTTAGAAAAAAATAGACTGATCCACAGATTTTTATTCTTAAAACTCCATGTTCCTTTCATTAGTGTACACTAATACTGCTTTAGAAGGATTCATTTTGTGAATCTGACTAAAAAACTGCAACTTGCCTGAAACAGAGGGAAAGGCAAATATTCAATCAAAATCTAAATGAAAGTTGTCTTGTCAATGGGTTTCAGCCCCAGGCAAGTTCGGTATGGATTCAATGAGACCGAAAAATGACAATGGAATGTTCTTGTGGTGAAAGGGTTTATACCCAACTTTATTCCCACGGTGGCAGATCAATCACCAGAATCCCCTCCACTTAGAGCGAGACGGCATGCAGCAAGCCGGTCTCTGCCTCTGGGCCTCTCTGCCCCTGCAGCCCTCTCAGTCCAGTCTCTGCTCTCCTGCAGCGGTGGAGCTGTGCCACCGTGTAGCCCAGAGCACTGGGTGGAGCTCTTTACATAGAGTCAATAGCAACGCATTGCCCACACGTGTGTAGTGAGTCAGTCGACCAGGGCCAGGTGAGAATCCTGGCCACAGGAACCTTTGCTTTCTTCACAAAGGTCTAAATTCCCTTTCTCCCAAATTAAATTTGAACACAGCTTTCCCATCGATGGTAGCTCTGTCACTTTCCCCTTCTCTGGGTGGTCTTCTCTTCTTCCCCAGGTGTAGGTGGTCTGTTCTTCAGTCTTCAGGTCGTTTTCAGGAACCCACCTTTCCACAGTCACTCCTGTTTTCCTATATTAGCTCTTCTGTTGATAAATCAAATGTATCTTTCCTTCTTTTGTGCCAAGGACTATCAAACAGCTACATCATCTAGTGAAGGGAAATGTATTTTTTGTTAAAGGGAAGATTACTGTAAACTGGATCTGTAGAATAACTAAAATTAAGAGATCCTATCAGGGAGGTGATAGACAGAAGATGGAAGAATTGTAATACAAATAGTGCAACTCTATGTCAGAATTTTTGATATTCCTCTTGGTTGCCCATTTTTCTGTAATTTACTACCATTTAGTTTTAGAGAGTTTAGTATATATTGGCAATTTGTCAAATATGAGATATAAAAGAACTTGAACATATATCTCAAGTAAATGGAGAAAATATAGAAGCGAGTGTTTGTTTTTTCTTTATCTTGCACGGAGGAAAAGAACTTTTAGATTTGGTCAAAATCTAAATTGAACTTCATAGGAAAGCAATTTAGTAGAATTCTATCAAGTATATAGAAGAAGAATTCTCTAAGAGAGCGCCCGGATAGCTCAGTCGGTAGAGCATCAGACTTTTAATCTGAGGGTCCAGGGTTCAAGTCCCTGTTCGGGCGTTTTTACTTTTGTATTCTCACTGGGACCGCAAATTTTACATGAGAATCTTAATGTGGAAACGTACTTGCTTTCAATTCAATTCTTTTCATTTTCCTTTGATTCCAAAATATGCTACATAAACATGCTCTCTGGGGAGAAAAATGACTACTCAAAGTGGGTTACTTTCTTGGCTATGACGGTTTTGAACGGTAGTTCCCTACCGAGAAGCAATTTGTTTACGATTACTTTAAATCCAAGGAAAAATCAGGTGAAAATTTAAAGAGAAGCGCCCGAACAGGGACTTGAACCCTGGACCCTCAGATTAAAAGTCTGATGCTCTACCGACTGAGCTATCCGGGCTCTCGCGGAATAAGTGCCTTTCTCCTACATCTTACATAAGAATGAGGCACCTTGTGTACTCGATTCTTGCTCGCATTTTGTGAAACCGCGCATGAAAAGTTCAGGATTCCTGAGCCAAAGAAAAACAGACCTAAATCATCCACTTTTCAGCAGCTAATTAAAAATTGAGAGATATTTACATACACAATAAATTCATCAGGTAGCCTTCTTTCGTAATTTGATAGATCCAGGATTAGGAGAATGCGACGCACACCATTTTGGAAGCGCTGTAGCGTCATTACGTCTTTTTACTATTAATAATAGTGTGGATATTAGTTCTAAACCTACCCGACAGGAAAAAAAGAGACACAGAAAGAGAAAGACTAAACGAGAATACAAAGACGCTGTTCTGAAGCTACTGGATTGACCTGTGTAGTACAATGCAGGAGAAAGGACCCTGCAGAGGGTTGGTGAGATTGTCCTGTGACTCCCTTGAAGGCGTTCAAGGAATGTCAAGTGACGCAAACCCTGGAGGTGGTCACCAGCTTGTTCACCTTTGGGTACAAAGCCCTACTAGGCATGAGAGACAGGAACGCAGAACAAGCCAGCAGGGAGAGATTTTATTGACCTTGGCCTTGAGGCTCCGCTCTTCCACAGCCTCAGTACTGAGCGCTGCCCAAGGCTCCAGGGCTGGCCTTGAAGCATCACCCACGGTGAGGTTGAGCGTGGGACAGGGAAGAAGAGGTCTTGTTAGCTCATGTTACTTTCCCTTAATTCCAGAAGCTGTCCTAAAGAAATGGTCAAGGATGTACAAAAAGACCCGATTACAGGAGAGATGGTCACTGCATTTTAGCTGGAAAACACTGGAAATGACAAGTGGCTGTATAAATTATGGGACAGCCTTAACGTGGAATGTTATACAGCCATTAATAATCATGATATAGAATACAACTTGGGCAAAGTATTGTTAAGTTAGGAAATATTTCAGATCAATTTTGTTTTTAAAGGATAAATGCTTGCACATAAAGCCTGGATTGAAGTTAGGTGCCCCTGTTGAATCTTTACTACCACTGTGTGGTCTTGAGCAAGCTACTTCTCTGTGTCTCGGGACAATAGGTGACTGTGAGAATTAAATAAGATGGGTTATATGAATTGTTTAGAACTATGTCTGACAAGTAATAAGCATTCATGAAGTCACACAGAGACTTAATGGCAGAATGTTCAAGAACAGACTATGGATTCTGCTCTATTATTCTCTGACACTTATCCACCCTTCAACGACTGCTTAACATATTTTTTTAAATTAGTTAATTTTTATTGAGGTATAACTGACATACAACATTATGTTAGTTTGAGATGTACAACATGACAATTTGATATTTGCGTATGTTGTGAAATGATCACACGATAAGTCTAGTTAATATCTGCCACCACATAGAGGCCCAAATTTTTTCTTGTGATGAGAACTTTCAAGATCTACTCTTTTACAAACTTCCAAATATGCAATACAGTATTATTTATTATACTCACCATGCTGTATTTGACTGGAGTGGTGGAAGAGGTAGAGAATTTTGAAACATGATAACAGTGGGACGTCATCAATTGATGACAACAATTATGGGCAGAAAGAATAACTTTATCCCCAAGCAATGGAGACCTTTTAAAGGTTTGGCTCATCCAATTCATCCATTTTGTTCCCATTTCCCACTAGAAGGAACACACATTCAATTTGCTCCATTCATGTTACAATAAAAACAATAACAGGGGCTATATTATTAAGAATTCTTTATAGGAATCATATGACCAGAGGATCTACCCGGAACTAATGGCAAAATAGACTAAAATATAAAATTGTGTGTAGATGGGATGCTGAGTCATCAAATTAGGAATAGTAGACTGCCTTTTCTTTGCTCAAAACCCTTTGATTCTTCCCTAATACTTACTGAATAACCACTCAGAACTTTTTATAGCAGCATTCAAAATCCTCCGCAATCTGGCCCCAGCCTACTTTGCTAATATTCCGTACCAGTGCACTTAATAGCAACGTAATGCAAACCACCTATATAATTTACAATTTTCTAGTAGCCACGTTAAAAAAAGTAAAAAGAAACAGGTGAATTAATTTAATACCATATTTTATTCAACCCAATATATCTAAAATATTATCATTTTGATATGTAATCAATATAAAACATTACTAGCGAGATACTTTACATTTTTTCCTAAGTCTTTGAAATCTGATGTGTATTTTACACTTACAGTACATCTCAATTTGGACTAGCCACATTTGAAGCTACATATGGCTGGTGGCTGTTATATCAGACAGTGTGATTCAATACAATGCCAATCTTCTGAACAGTCACCAACCCTTCAACCCAAGTGAACTCTTCTCAGTTTTAAGACTGTGTATTCTAATTCCTCATCCCTTTCATCACCTCATTATTTATGTCATGTCTTTTCAAATGACTTTTCTCATCTCTGCCTCTTGAAATCCCATTCATTTCTGAAGGCCCACTCAGATGATACCTTTTGTACAAAACCTTCAGTGATTATGTTTCATGGGAAGGAAAGATTAATTTGAGAGACTGTTGCTCACATTCAGTTTTTAGATTAAATATCACAGCCATACATTTATTATGCAAACTGAAAAAATGAAATTGGATCCCATGTTACATGTACAGAAATCAATTCCAATGAGATAAAGGCCTAAATGTGAAAAGGAAATCTTTAGAACTTTTAGTAGAAAATATATAAGAGCATCATTATGAACCAAAACCAGGAAAGAATCTCTTCAATAAAATACAAAAAAAAATCAGTAAAACTAAGAAAATAATTTAAAACTTTGATCTCTTTAAAAAAACTTCTATTCATTGAAAGGCAACATTCAGAAAGTGAAAACAATACATAGATTTGAACATGCTATTTGCAGTATATATAATCAAGAAGAATTAATATCCAGATTACAGACAGAACTACAAATCAATAAGAAAAGGACAAACCAACAGAAAAATGGGCAAAAGATACAAACAGGCAATTCATAGATGAGTGACTATAGTCAACAAATATGAAAAAATACTCAACCTTACTAATAAATCATGGATGTATAAATCAAACTATCATGAGAATCCATTGCCCACTTTTCAGATTTTTAAAAAAATAATCTGACAATACTAAGGATTAACAACAGAATTCTTATACATGCCTGTCAGCTCTGTATACTTCTACAGTCACTTTGGAGCACTTTGTCATCATCTAACAAAGTTGGTAATGTGTATGTAACCCAATAATTCCACTTTCTAGGGTGCCCAAAAAGGCAAGTAAAGGAATGTTGACAGTAGCGTTGTTTGTAACAGCAAGCAACTGGAAACACCTAAATATTTATTAAAGGAGGAGATAAACTTAAAAATTGTGGTGTGCTCATTACTGTTATGGGCTGAATTGTGTCCCCCCAAATCTGTATGTTGAAGTCCTAACCCCCAGGACCTCAGAATGTGGCTCTGTTTGAAGATAGGCAGTTTCAGAGGTGATTAAGTTAAAATAAGGTCCTATGGGTGGGTCCTGATTCAATATGACTGGTGTTTTTATAAGAAGAAGAGGTTAGGACTCACACAAGGCACAGACTGGGGGATAAACATGTGAGGACACAGTGAGCAGGTGGTCATCTGCAAGCCAAGGGAAGATACAGCAGAAGAAATCAGATCTACCAACCCCTTGTTCTTGAACTTCAAGCACTCAGAAGTGTGAGAAAATAAATTTCCGTTGTTTAAGTCGCCTACTTTGTGGCATTTTGTTAGGGCAGTCCTCAAAAACTGATACATTTGTTATATAACAATTCATTATACAATTATACAATTCAATATATTATTGTACAACAGTACTATTACAATATTGAAAATTAACTAAAACTACAAGTTGACTTCACAATGATGAGCAAAAATGTAGATTTATACACACAGTGCTGTTTATACATTTTTTTAAAATGTAAAATATTTTTAAGGAATATATACACATGTAAATTCTAAAAGTCTAAATAAATGCATGGTGGGGTAAATTCCAAACTCAGAATAATGGTTTCCTCTGGAGTTGAAGGAGAGAGATGTTATAGGAGAAGGCACTTTAAAAAAATAGGTATTGTTCTTTAGGAAGAGTGGTGGTGTGTGAAGTAGTTCCTTATAATTTTTACAGAAAGGTTATTGTCCAAAAACATGTACTTCTAATTCCTTTAGAACTACTAGGGGCCTTAGAAAAATCATCTCAATCAGTCTTTTTTTTTTTTTTAAGAGATTGGGAAATGAAGAACTGTGTAACTTTCTGGTTTGTAGAAATAGCTAGACTAAACCCAGATTTCCTGCCTCCTTATTAAAAAGATGGTTTGTGAGTACAGTTCTTAGAGAAGGAAGTGATAATCACTGAGTCAGTTGTGACCTTACAAGGCCAAATTTCATTTTCTTTTTTGGTAAGGTTACTTGACTGGTAGGAGAAATACTATAGTTAAGGTTTATTTTCATTATAGCAAGTCATTTGATGAAGTTTTATGAACTCCTTGGGAAGGACAGAGAAATGTTGCCAGATGTTGACCACGATTAGGTGGGATCATTGCTGGTTTAAGAACAACACTGGAAGATGAATGCTTAATTATGAATCACTGTCAAAGATGAGGGGAAAAGCTCAATTCTTAATCCATTTAATTAAAGCCTCAAATGAAGACAAATTAAATATGTTGATCAAAATTTTGCAAAATGCAAAAGTCACAGAGCTAATCTCTCTTGTCCTTCCAGGCAATACTAACTGGCTCATCAGCCACTGCACTTACCACATTCTCCTTATCTGGAAAGCCTGACTCCTCCACTGGACAGATCCTCGTGTTAGTTGTTTTGGAATCCTCTAGGTTGGTGCTTGGCACAGAGCAGGGGTTCAACAAATGTTGGCTGATCTTAAAACAAACCGAACTTCATGACAGGATAATTTCAAGTGTCCAGGAGACAGTACAAAGGAACCTCAACTAACCAGATAGAATAGAAAAGACACAAGTCAAATTCTTGTTTGGAATTTAAAAAAATAAAATTTCACAAAAAGAGGAGAAATCATTGATAGTGGGTCACAGTCCTTCCTCCCTATTTTATTTTGAGAGGTGGTTGCTGACTTGAAACTCTTTGGGAGCAACTTTGAAAAGGGAATTAATTCTTCAGTTCATTTACAGAACGCTGGATCGCCCAGCTATACGCGAGGTTACGCCATAAATAGAGCAAGGTGCAATGTGCAAATTGAAGGAGGTCATTGCCCCATTTTATTTTGCATGGGTCTGTATTTAGCTCTGGGAGCCACATTTTAAGCAGGACAAACAGGTACTTGTTCAGAAGATAGCGACCAAAGTGGCCAGAAGCCATGACAAATAAATAGCTGTAGGCTACTGAGGGGATTTTTTAGCCTGCAGAAGAACAAGGGAGAGGGTTTGGGATGGGACATAGCAGCTGTCTTCAAATAACCGAATAGTATTCGTATTGGAAAGAATGAAGCCTTACTGTTTCTCCCAAGTGCAGAACTGAAACCAATAGAAAGTGCTAAGTAGCGTGCTTCAACTCAGAAAATCCGCTAACGTTTGGAATCGTCCTGAAAGAAACGAAATATTAGGGAGAAGTAATGCCATTTGGCAACAGCAGAGGTTGAAGACAGCCAGCCTGAGAGGTTCGCTGAAGGCACTTCAATGTTGGGAGAGACTAGATGACCGGACTGCGCTCCCCATTAGCTCCATTTCATTGTTCTTTGCATCTGTCTTTTAACATTTACGACGTATCTTGTAGTTATTTGTGTATAGACTAGTCTTATCTCTCCCAATTGACAACACTAGGATGCTTTTTCTTCTTTCCAGCCCTCCTCTGGGGCAGTGAGAATGAGCAAGTTAACACGGAGGAACAGGGAGTGGCGTTTTCCTGGAAAGCTGAAGGCCGCCTCTGATTATGCCCTTAGGTTTCCCCCCTTCCCGCGTTTTGATCTCCTAGGACACGTCTGTAAGCATCTCAAGACTCTACGATTTCCTGAAACCTTCCCTCTTGAATTCTCCCAACTCTCCCTTGTTCAGGTGCTGCGACTCTCCCCATTTGGGATCTACTCTATGGTAGGGGTGCTCAGCCTTTCTAGCTCTCTAGCTCGCCAGCTGACTCATCTATGGTTTCCGGAGGCCTCACCGGAAGTTCTTGTGAGAGAAGGGTTGGGAGGCCGGAAGTTGCGTGCTCATTGCTCGCCGTTTCAAAATGCCGCTGTGGCCTTAGGGACTGCGTCTGACGCCCCCTCCCCCCCGGGCTCGGCGGGGGAGCGACTCATGGAGCGGCCGTAAGGTGTGGCTCTTCGTTTCGTAGTGGGGGGAGCCAGGGGCTGGAGGAGGCGGGTGCGGGGGGACGGGGAGCCGGCGGCGGTGCGGCCAGTCGTGCGGGCCCGAAGCCGGGGTACCGGGCGGGAGGGGCTTGCGGCACGGGTGGCGGCGTTGGGAAGGCCGCGCCGGGCGGAAGAAGGGCTGTGGGGGAAGGGTTAGAAGGTGAGGACCCGCGGAAGCTAAAAATGGAAGTAGACTGACGGGAAGCAGCGTGGCCAACAGGGTACTAACCTCAAATGAAAATAGTCGGATCGACGATGTTTAGCTGGGCGCGAAGTTTTGAGGAATGCTGAGGCACTTGGGAGGAAGGAGCGGACGGAGGGAGGCAGGAAAATGACAGAGGTGACTCAAGTTTTTAAGACAGTCATTTTCAAGGCTGCGGCCCTTCCGTTTCAGAAGAACTTGAGCGCTTATTTGAAAAATGCTCGTTTGGGGGCCACACCCAGACCTCCCCCAAACAGTATCAGGAGGTGGGGCTCGGGAATACGTATTTTAATCAGCATGCCTCCCAACTGATTCTTGTACACCCTAAAGTTTGAAAACACTGTTTTAAAGGGAGACCCGGAGAAAAATGCTGCAGTTTTTGCCACAGGAAAAACGCTTGTGAACACAGGAAAGCTCTGTGTTAGGAAGCTTCTTGTCTTGGGATGTTCGCAGGCGGAACAAGTATCTGTCAAAGATGCTTAGTACCTTTGGTGTTAAGTATGACTACATCTCAGTTTAAGTTAGTCCCCACCCTTTTACACATTCCTGATATGAAAAGGTAATTTAGTTTAAAAGTATTTATTTCACAATAGTTTGTTCCACAGGACTGGTCAGGATCATTTCTGGTAGTCATTAAAAACAAGGAAGTGTGTACCTGTTGTTAAAAAATGCACACAGTACAGAAGTGTGTAAAGTTAACTACTGTCCGTCATCCCTGACTGGTCCTTTCCTTAGCTGCTGTTAACTGCTTGATGTTATATCTCCTGATTTTTTTACACATAGTCACATTTTAAAGCGACAATTGATCCTTTTGTATGTATTGTTCTGCACCTGAAGTTTTTCAGGTAGTAATCAGGGACAGCTTTCTGTATGTATACAAATAATACTTCCCTTTAAAGGCTTGCTTAGTATTGCACTATGGGGTTGTACAATGGCTGCTTTAACGAGTTCCCCATTGATGGGTTTTTAGGTTGTTTCCTGGCATGTTGCTTGTTTTGCAAACTGTGCTGGAGTATTCTCCTGTACACAGTTCTCCTGTACACAATTGACTTCTGTAGGTGTGTAGCAGACCTAGTAAGGACTAAAACAGTGTCTGAATAGTAGCTTATTTTTTAAAAGGAAGAAGTTGTTTTGATTACTCTCAAGTATATAGTTGAAAGAGTATCATTGTTTAATAGAGGTCCTTGGGGTTTTAAAGAATTGATTAGAATGATTAATTATGCTAACTTATGACAAGTTTTTATTTTAGGTTTAAAATCACAGTTGTCTTTAAAGGTAGAGATTTGAAGATGAGGGGTAGGAGTCCCTTGGACTAAATGTAGGGTGAATACCACACCTTCATCATTGATAGATGAGTTATAATATGTTAAGTGTTTTAATAGAGGTGCTCTGGTGTCATTAGCTTCTGTTGGAGGGTTAGAAAAATCTTGACCACAGAAGTGACTTCGGACCTGGGTGGGAGAATAAGAGTTTTCCAGAATAGAAAATAACATACAAGAGTAGATAGGACAGGTGCTAAGGCAGTGACTTTCAAACTTTTTTATCTGTGACTCTCCAGTAGAAAAGAACTTTTATATTATGACTCAGTACACCGAAGGGGAGTAACGGTTAAGAGCTCTGCAACCAGAGTGCTTGGACTCTAAGACTTTGATTTTGGGCAAGTTATCTTCCTCTCTGCCTCAGTTTTCTCTTCTGAAAATAAGGACCATGATATATCTACCTCATAAGGCCTCTGTAAGAGTTAAATCAACTCTGGTATATAAAGTGCTTTAAAGAGTACCTGACACAATGGTACTTAATTGTGTTAAATGTGGGCTGTTTTCAATGACAGAAACAGATTCCACAGAACAAAATTTTGTTACTTTTATCTTCTGTTCTATCTTGTTAATGGAGGGGAGGAAGTAAGGGCAACTGTGATATAAGTTGAAGTTTGAAAAAACTCAGTACCAAAAACATTGTGAGGTGAGTGGTAAAAAGGCTAGGCAGATTCAAGAAACTGAGTTCATCATGGTGGGTGCTGCATGGAGACTTGGAGAAGAATGCCAAGAAGGAATAGAGAGTGAGTTGGAGACAGATCGTAAAAGCTTATGTACCTGTATACCCAGTGAGGGGGTGAGTTTCTAGAAATGGAATTCTTACTGCATGAGCTCTACAGGCCCATGTAAGATAGTTCCTCACTTTTGAAATGCCCTAAAAAACAGGGTGTCTTCACCTGCCCTGGTGTATTCCTAGTTCTGTTGTATTGTGGAATGCAGTGGTGAAATTGGCTTCTCTTCTAATAAGTACATCTCTCTTGAGTGGGAGTCCTTTTGAGAGCAAGCAAAGAAAACTGCAAAAAGGAGTTTTCTTATCATTCATTTAAAAGCAGGCAAATTGTTTTTAGCTCCTTATACTCATCCCTATGTTTATTATTAGCTGGAAAGAAACACATCTCCAGAGAGTCAAAGCAGTGCAGATTACTGATAGCAATTTTTTAAAATATAATTGGGATATTTTCCAAGTGTACTAGTGTTTTCAAGATACAATAAACACAAAATTTTTTAATTTATTCCACATTTGTGTGTATCATTCAATAAAGTAATTAAAACATGTTGTTTTAATTGAATATTTTTTTTTCTTTTCCCCAACTTTTTAATGAAACATTTAAAAGTGTATCACAGAAAGTGTCATTTCACCTTTAAATATCTTAGGATGTATCTCTTGTCAGGATTTTAAAAATTATCACAGTGCCTTTCTACTACAATTAACAATTTATTAATAGTATCTAATACCTAGTACATCAAGATTTCCTGATTGTTTAGGAAAAAATGACATTTTACAGATGGCTTTTTTGAATCAGGACTTGAGCGAGGTCCACACATTGTATTAGGTTTATGTGTTTGAAGTGTCTGTAAGAGTCTCCCCACTTACCCATATCCCACAGAGCAGGGGTCCTGTAGAAATTCCTACATTCTGGATTGGTTAATTACCTGCTTTTTAGTATTGTTTACTTACTTCTCTACCATCCATTTTTCCTACAAACATGTAGTTAGTAGTTAGATCTAGAAGCTTGATTAGATTTGGATTTTTCTTTGGGTTAAGAGTATTTCAAAGGAAGTACTGGGTGCTTCCTGTTGCTTCACATCAGGAAGTACATGATGTGTGAATGGCCCTTTCTTAGGGATAAGTTTGGTCAGTGGGTTGAGTGCTGTAAGCCTGTTCCATGTGTTTTAAAATCCTCCCTCTCCCAGCCATTCACGTGAGTGGTTTTAGCATCTATTAATGATGTTGAAGAGGTGATGTTTAACCTGAGAGTGGAAGGTCTAGGATGAGTCATTGTACAAAACTCACGATGCCCCAAATAATGAAACAAGGTGCAAAGGCTCTGTTTGAGAAACAGAAAGATCACTGTGCCAGTGGTCTGGGGAATGGGGAAGACAGTGCGAGTGGATAGCTTGACAGGGTGCTAAGGCGCCAGCTCTGTGTGTGTCTTTAGAGCAGTCCAAGCTCTGGGGCCTGGCACTATAGAATTGGGTTTGTTTGTTGTGTTGTGGCTTTTTAACTCTGGCTGTAAGGTGGAGTTTGCATAAAATGAATGAGCTTGGAGGGACCAGTGAAGAGTCCGTTGTGGTGATGCAGGCAAGAGTTAACACTTTGGTTTGGGGAAGTGGTCATGAAGATGAAGAGGAGGAGTGATTTTGAAGAATTTAGGAGTTAAAATCTATAAGGTTTGATAATGTAATAGTGGAAGAGGGAGAGTTCAAGATGACTCCTAACTTTCTGGTTTGAATAACTGAATAAATAGTAATACTAACTGGCAGCATGGTATAGTGGAAAAGGATAACCTTTATAGTTGGGCAAGTTACTCCACTTCTTTATGCCCAAGATTTTTCTCTTCTAAGAAGTAATAACAATGTCTAACCCTGCTGTATTTGAAAGAAATTCTAAGTGGAAAAGAGTCAAGATCTTGCTTTGGATTCAAAGCCCTTCAGCTGACTTCATTTCTCACATACATTCTTAAACAGTGCTTTTGTTCATAATGTTTTCCGTCCTATGCTTTGCAGTACTCTCCCATTTAAAAATTAGCCTACTACTATCTCCAGTCCTTCTCATTCCTCCTGTGTGTTGCAATAAGTAATTTGTCCTGCTCTGAACTTCCATGGCCCATTTATCAGTACCATTTTTAATGGCACAACACTTCCTACCAGGTATTACAGCAAAGTAAGAAAAACTTCTATTGAGGTTTAAATTCTTCAGCGCTGCCAAGTGCTCAGTTCCTGTCCCTGCTAAGATGCTGAACCAGCATGACTGGTGGCTTTCTTCCCCCAATCATCCCTAGAGGAACCGTGAAAGGAAAATACTGTGAGAAACAATGGGTGATGTGAGCTGTTGTGGTCTGGTGTGTGTGTGTGTGTAGGGGGGTGCTGGGGGTGTTAGGCTTGGAGCAGGAGTCAGCCAGTCGTGGCTGTAGGAGAATAAACCCTGGGGGAAGGAAACTGTTGTAATGCTGCTATAGTTTATCCCCTCTTGCATTACCTTGGAATTACCTTTTTCTACTCTTGGGGTGACTCAGAGCCCTAGTCCAGCTCTCTCCAAGAGTAAGTCAGGGCATTACAGAAGCCTATGCTTGTGAGGAGTTCAGAAAAACAGGTGATGACACACTTTAGGCAGTCACTTCTCTGTCCCTTACTTTCTTTTTTAAATTTATTTTGGTATCATTAATATACACTTACATGAGCAACATTGTGGTTACTAGATTCCCCCCATTGTCAAGTCCCCACCCCACACCCCATTACAGTCACTGTCCATCAGCGTAGTAGGATGCAGCAGAGTCACTGCCCGTCTTCTCTGTGCTGCCCCTTACTTCCTTGATACCCGAATCCCCATCACAGTGTTGCTTCTTCCTGGGGAACAAAGGTTGAATCCTTGATCTGAGTATTGATTTTATGGGATGGAGAGTGATTGTCATTGTCTAATGATTGTGATTTTCTGGTGCTTGGGGCTTTCTACTTTAGTGTTCATTTCCTGCCTTACTCCACGTCACTGTGACTGATAAGGACGGGAATCTGGTTTTCCCCATTTGCTTTGCTTGTCGGAGTAGCTGCTGTCCTCCAGGGAAAAATAACAGAGACAGTTGAAGAGCACAGGTATTTCAAGAGAAGAACAACATACAGGCTTCACTGGAACAGAAATAATAGAACAGATGGACCAAGGGTTTAAAGTTAGGCTGATAAGCAACCTAAAAGAAATAGGGAAGATAGTGAGACAAGAGTAAGCAGGGGCTGAGAGAACCAAGCAGAAGTAGTAGGCTTGAAAAATATAATGGTTAAAATAACATGACAGATGGTACAAATAACATAAAGGAATTGAAGAATGAATTAGAACTCTAGATGGAGAGTACCTCCCAGAACAAAGAAGGAACAAAATATATAAAGGAAAAGCTAACAGATACTCACATGTAGGTACTCACATCTGAATAAGAATTTTAGGGAAATAAAAATGAAGGAAGTACTTGAAGAAATTGTGGAAAAACAAAAAGTTTTTTCTTTTATTTTAATATCTGTTAAAGTTCTCTTTTAGAATTAAAGAAAGGTAGATGAAAGCCTCAGGTGAAAAGATTCCTTAGAGGGCTAAAGATGGGAGATCAGGAAAATATCAGTTTTAGGTACGTTATAGTGAAATGTAAAAATATCAAAGCAAAAGAAAGTTATAGGAGCCTCAGAATGGATTACATACAAAGGAGTAAAAATGGAATTGACATCTGAGTTTTGAGCATATCACTAAATACAAGAAGACAAAAGAGTGTTTTCAGAGTTTTGAAGAGAAACTTAGAATTTTATACCTAATCACATTCGTTTAAATAGGTGATAATATTCTCAGGTATATGAAATCTTGAGAGCCTTAATTATTTGTAGGTCAAACTGACAAGCCACACAAAGACCCACAGTGAAGACAGTTCTCGATGAAGTACTATGCAAAACCAGGAAAAGTCAGTGTTACTTTCCCCACAGTGTGGCTAAATTAGGAGCTATTCACAAAAACAAATTTGAAAAATATAGACTGCATAGGCACAGCTATAAGGCTCATGGATTTAAAAAATTATCATGGAAGTTTCAGAATAGCTAAAAAGTAAAAAAATTCCTATTCAGATACGAAGTAAAGGTAATCATATTCCTTGGTATCATTGCTTGCTGAAAAGACTAAGGCCTAAAAGACAGAAAAGGAAAGAACAAAGGAGAGAAAAATACATCTATCTCAGAATTTAAAGTCCAGATGATATTGTGCTGAGTTCTTATTAGCTTGGAGACAGAGATACAACTTCTAAGAAAGGCAATAACATACTAAAAAGCACAGGGAGAGTAAGACAAACTGGAATGCTAAGGTAAGATAGAAACAGATCTATGTGTATCAGTCACAATAAATAGGCTAAATTCACCCTTTACAGATAAAAATTGACAAATTGGGTTAAAACCCAAAGTCCAGATATGCTTTTTACATGGGGCACATTAAAAGTTTAAGGGTATGTGAAACGGAAAGTAAAAGATTGGGAAGATACATACCTGGAAATTCTAAACGAAAGAAAGCTGGCATGAGCATATTAAGATAAAACGTACTTTAAGACACGTCTTAACTGGGATGGAAAGAATCATTACATAATGATAATCGCTATATAATGATAGTTCACTGAGAAGAGATAGCAGTTTAAAGCATGTATGCCTCTGATTAAAAATCCTTAAAGTAGATGAAGCAAAGTTGGTAGAACTACACTGGGATAAATGAATAAATCCACCATCACAGTGGGAGATTTCATTTCATTTCTCTTAATTTTTGTATGTCAGGCTGACAAATGAACAGATACGTAAGGTTGTAAAAAACCAATGGGCTTAACCTAATGGACTTAGAGTTCTGCAAGTGTATTCTACAGAATTGATCATTGGTCAGACCATTGTGGAAGCCTTAACAGTTTCAAAGATGAAATGTTATGCAGGGGATCTCTTCCCATAGTGCTGCTCAGTTAGAAGTTAATCACAAAAACCTAAATTTGAAAAATACAGTATGTATAGGCATAGCTATAAAGCTCATGGATTAATTTAAAAATTGTCATGGAAATTTAAAATACAGCTGGGTGATAAAACTATCAAAATTTGCTGGGGTAGAAGGAGGAAGGAATTTGCAGCTCTAATATTCAAATTATAAAGGAAGGAATAAGTTAAATGGAAAAAGAATAAAATTGATCTCTTAAAAAAAGTCAACTCCAGATGGATTAAGGATTCAAATGTCATGAATAAAAATAAAAAAATTTTAGTAAAATCCCTCCTTGAAAGATTGATAGAACTTGCCTGTAAAAAGTACAAAACCCAGTGTATTCTTTGTAGGAAGATTTTTTCACTGCTTTAATAAATATCAGATTATTAAAGCTTTTTATATCTCCCATTTTGTCTAAGCTTTCAAATTGCTGGCATATAGTTGACAGTATTTTCTTTTAAGCTCTACTTTGTACACTGATACACCCTCCTTTCCATTCATGATATTATTGTATCTTCTTATAAACTCTTCTACTTCTTAAAATGTATTGTTGATCATTTCCTGATTTCTTAAGTTAGACATTTAACTAAGTGGGGAATTGAAAGCTTTTCTGAGTTTGAAATCTTGATTCCAGTGATTTATTAAATATATGTCTCAGGCAAATAACATCGCTATGCTCTTGCCTCATATGTAAAATAAAGATAATAATAGTACCTACACCATAAGATTGTTTAATTATATGGGTTAATATATGTGCCTGGTACAGAGTAAGCTCTGTGTAAGTTTTGTCATTTGTTTTGATTATTTAATGTTATGTAATAAATCACCAAACAACTAGTAAGTTGAAACAACAACCATTTTATTTATTTATTATGATTCTGTGGGCTCCATTGGATGGTCCTGGTGGTTTCACTTGTGGCCTGTCATGCAACTCTAGTCAAGTGTCAGCTGGGCTGGAATGTCTTAAGGTGTGTGGATGTTTTGGAGGCTAAGACTGGGCCCAGCTGGACAACTGAGTGCTTCCACGTGGCCTTTCTGTGTGGTCTCCAGTAGGGTAGCCAGATTTTCAGGATTTCCAAAAGCACAAAAAGTGAAGCTGTTGGGCCTGGAGTTGGCACATTATCAAGTCTACTGTATTCTATTAATTTATGTCAGTTTGGAGATGTGGGTCATTGGGCTAATTTTTGGAAACCATCAGTTATTACTATTAATATTCATATCCGTCATGTTGCTCTACCAAGTAATTCTCAGGTTAAGCACTGGGGGATAATATTAATGCACAAGTAAATACAAATCTCTGCCCACTTGCAGGTTATGTTTTACGCAATAATTAACATGTGTTGGTTGATGACAAGAACAATGAAGAAAAATAAAGCATGGAAGAAGATGGGCAGTACTGGGGGCAGGGAGTTGCACTTTTAAAAATGGGTGCTTTTGGAAGGTCTCACTGATGAACTGACATTTGACCCAAGACAAAAGGAGAAAGTTGGAAGCTAGAAGGGCAGGGGTGGGACCAAGAACACCTTTGGGAAGCTAATGCTGTTAAGAAATGGGTGGCTTGGATTAGTGTAGTAACAAGGGAAGTCATGAGAAGTGGTTAGACTTTGGGCATATTATGAAGATAGAGAGAGCTTCAGAACTTATGGACTGGGTGTGGAGTGAGAAACAGGAACCAAGGATGGCTTCAAGGTCACTGACCTGAGCAACTGACAGGATGAAATTGCCATCTGCTGAGATGGGGCAGACAACAGGACTAGCAGGTGTGGGGAGATCAGGATTGATTTTCTGTTTATAAGGTTTGAAATGCTAGTTAAAAGTGGCTGAAGGGGACTTAGTTTTTTCCCCTAGAAGTTAATTTTATTTTTAGACCCCCCCCCTTAGCATAAGTGCTGCCCTTTCAAGGATCCTACCTCAGCCAATCAGGACCCAGATCCTACTCCAGCCAATCGGGACCTGGATCCTACCTCAGCCAACTGGAGCTTCGGCTCTCTCCTCACCAGTCAGCAAGAAGCCCACCAACCACCCTTAGACCCTGCCAATGGACCAGAGCTACGACCTCTTAGCCCACCAATTACCCCTAGACCCAGCCAATTGGCCAAGGTCACACCTCTACCCCACCAACTGCCCCTAGATCCCCAATAAAACCTTTATACTTTTGAAACTCGCTCTCTTTCTCTGCCATCTTGCCACTGCATTGGTGCAGATGAGAGATTGAGCTCGAGCTAGCTCGAATAAAGGCTCTTGGCTTTTGCATCGGTGTTGGCTCCTTGGTGGTCTTCTGGGATTCGCGACTTTGGGCACAACAAGCTGCTTTAAAATAGTAAGTTATACTGTGTCCTGTTTGACTTCCCATGTTGTAGCAAGAGAAGCTGATAGGGAAAGGGAGGAAATTATAATTTGTTAGGAAGTCTTCTAAGAAGAGTGAGGAATCATGTTAACTTTAGCCAGACTGTTTGTTGATTTTTCTAGGCTGCTTCACCTTTTTCCTGATGTGACTTGTTTCTCATACATTTCACTGATTTTTACTAGAAAAAGGCCTGAAGGTAACTCAAGCAAGTTTATTTAAAAATTCATTTTCCTTCTCTATAGGTTTTTTTTCCTAAGGGAAAAAGGTAGAAAGCGAAAATTTTTAATGAAACTTTACTCTGTATGGGAATTCAAGCTATATCTCTTCTTGGTATGTCCACCTTGGTTTAACCCCCTTTGTAGGTATATAGTGTGTCGTCACATTTTAAAAGCTGCTTTAACTGATAATGAATATACTGAATATTTTGATTCTCATTTTCCTGTGGTCACTTGCCAAGACATGTTCCAACATGTTGCAGAGGTTTTCCCTGATTTGTGCTTGCAATCTTAAATCTGTTACTTAATCTTGGTAATCCCTCAGCCCTGCATCTTGTCTTCTAAGGGCTGCTCTGGAGCGCTTGTCCATGAGAGGAGGAGGGACTGAAGAACTATCTGATACCCCTGGGGAGATAATGATTGTAAATTTGACTTTCAGCTGAAACAATTTAGTCATTATCATCATTGTCCTGGAGGTTGGAGCAAGCCTGTACCTGTTTCTTTTTCGGTCTTCACCTAAGGGAAGCATAGATCGTTTTTATTGTTTTTTTGCATAATCTGAACTAGAAAGTGGATAGAAGGGTGTCAAGGACTTTAGCGTGGGTGTGTTGCATTTGTGTAGAGTGTGCCAATATATGTGTCTTTTTCGCGTTTGCTGGCTGCTGTTTTGTAAATCCTAAAGAGAGTTTTCTACTTCAGAAGAGATTTTATTATTTCTTCTAGATTTATCAACAGACTGCAACTTCTTCACTGCCAAAATGACATCATTTGCCACCTCTGCCCAGTGTTCAACATCTGACAGTGCCTGCAGAATCTCTTCAGAACCAGTTAATCAGGTAAATCATTTTTAGGCACCACTATTTTTCTTTAAGAGTTTAAAAAATTGAATTGGGGCATGTAGATGGCCTTACTGTAGGATTTTTTTTGCAGAGCAGAAAGGACTATATTTTGAAATGTCATATTAGGGAAATTAGTAAACAGTATCAACACCCATAAATTTTGAGTTGATAATTGATTAAACAAATATATATATGGAGGTTACGTATTACTCAAAGTGGTACATTTTGAAAACTAGCGTTTTTAGGGTGTGGGTGTCTAGTGGAGAATTTAAACCCAAGTCATATAAATTTGTTTTCTGTCTTGCTCACTTCATTGCAACTAGTTTTTCTTTAAAAATCTATTTTAAATTGAAAATTTAGCAAATGTATTCTTAACAAAAAATTCAAACTTTATAATGTATTTATCTGTAGAGTGTCCTTTGATCATCTCCTTTTTACCTCCCTAAGTCCCTTCCCCCTCAGATATACACTATTAACAATTTGGTGTGTCTTGTTCCAGATCTTTCCCTCTAACGTATAAAACATAATTTTGTTTTGTATTTTCATAAACATTGCACAATATATAGTATTATCTACCTTAATGTATAATAAAGGTGGAATTTGGATTTGGTAGGTGAAAATGTGGCTTATATAATAAATGATTTTGATATAATTGGCCATCTCTGGAAGGAAACAAATGAAGACCTCAAACCCTGTACAGAAACATTCCACACAGCAGAAGATATAAGTGTAAAAGGCAACATGATAAAAAATATTGGAAGAAAGTTTAGGAAATGTTTGTGAAACTTTGGAAAGAGGGAGACCTTAAATAAGACAAACAACTGGAGGGGGCTGTAAGAGGAGAGACGAGTTTGACTATATAAAATGAAAAAAATAAAATTGTATGGCTAAAGACAGGCAACACAGTTGGAATCAAGAGATGTCAAAAAAAGCCCCTTTTCCGTGTATGTGTATATCATATCTTGTTTGTTTATCTGTCAATGGCATTTTCATTGTCCATATTTCATCTGCTATGAGTAGCAGTTAGCTGCCATAAACATGAGTGTACAAACTGAGTCCCTGCTTTCAGATCTTTTGGGTATATACCTGTATTAGGCAGGAAAATAAGAACTGAGGAAAGTAACGCCCCCCTAACACCTAGGAGTGAACTCCTGGGTCATATGGTAATTCTGTGTTTAACTTTTGAGGAACTGCCAGATTGGTTTCCATAGCAGCTGCACCATTTTACATTCGCACCAGCAATGCACAAGGGTTCCAAATTCTCCACATCCTTGCCAATACTTGCTGATTTCTTCTGTTTTCCTTTTATTATAGCCATCATAGTGTGAATGTGCTGCTTTTGAAAATGTGATTTTTCAGGACAGAAACAAGTAACAGTCTCAATCATCACACAAAATGTGATTTTTCAGCCTCAGTCATCACAGAAAATGTGATTTTTCAGCATAGAAACAAGTGGTTATTTTATGTGTTGGAAGATTGTATGTTATTAAGTGGTAAATATCTACCAGAGTTCATTAAAAAATTGTTTAAAGAGGGTCTTTTGTTCCCTAGGGTTTCAGAAACCAGTCTAATGGAAATGTTAATAGCAAGTTTATTTTATATTTCTATCAGGTACGACCAAAACTGCCTCTTCTGAAGATTTTGCAGGCAGCAGGTGCACAAGGTGAAATGTTCACTGTTAAAGAGGTAAGCCATCAAAGCGGATTTCCAGTTTTAAGTACAGCTGAGAAGTAGAAGCCAGTGAATGTGTAGTTCTGAAATCATGCTAAGACAGGAAGTTCTACTCTTGAGGTAAGGGAGGGGCAACATTTGCTCTTTTGTAAAGACCATCAAGCGAAGTTGAACTTCTTAGTTCCTTTAAATTTCTTTCTGAAGAGTGTTGTCAGCTAAACACAAGATTAACTGTAAATTCATTGATCTCAGAGTTAAAATACAAAACATGTACAAGATTAAAAATGACCATGTCTATGATTTACAGAATATACTGCCAGGCAAGAATTAAATGTAGTTTTTCATTGTAAATGTGTCAGATACTTTTCTGAGCACTGTGAGTTATTTTAAACACTTATGTATTTAAATAACTTCTTTAGCATATGAAGTTTTTCTCTTTTTTTCTTCAAACAAAAGAAAATTTAATTCTATAAGTGGAAAAGACTCAGTATTAAAATGTTAACCTCTTCCAAACTGCTTGCATTTAGTAGGGTAAAGACCTAACCTTTCCTAACCAGAGGACACAAAATTGTCAAGCTTTTTTTTTTTTTTTCACTTTTCTTAAACCAGCAGTACTGCTCTCCTGAGCCATTACACCCCTCAAGATTAAGTGCATCATTTTAGATTATATCTCTAAAATCCTGAGCAATAAGACTTTTTTCCAAACTGTTATTAAAGTGCCGATTTTTATATCAATATAGTTGTTAAAATGAATTATGCTATCTCCTTCAATATCATGGCAGAATTTGCCTGGGCTAAGAAGAAACACAGTTGGAATCAAGAGATGTCAAAAAAAGCCCCTCTTCCGTGCCGTTCAGGGAGAATGTTTGTTTTACTGGGGAAAACTTTGAACAGAGTCAGTTTGCATGATAAGCTCTCTCTTTGAATCTTGACCCTACCTGGTGCATAAAGAGGAATTTCCTAGTTTTTTATTTTTAAATATTGGTTCTCAGTATGTGCATTGAGGCAGTGTGGTACAATGAGAATACTAGTATTATAGATCAATTCAGAGTAGTGTTTTAGAGGATCTTATTTTGTATTCTTAGAGTAGATATGTTTTTTTCTGAATATTGGACACACATAAATATAAAACTTCTTTGTCCTAGATATTTGATTAGATTTGACAGCTATTAATACTGGGACATGTTTCTTGGAATTAGGTGCAATGTAGGTACTTGTTTGCTCCAGTATAATGGGAACAGTGTTTGAAAAATCTATGCAAATACTTAATAATTCTTGAGAAGTTGCGGGGGACCTAAAGATAAAGATCTGCTTTGGTCTTTGGTCTGCTTATGATCTGGGAGAAGATTGTTACTGTCATTAAGTGACCTTAATTAGTAATTCTAAAAAAATATACTACTTTCCTAACTAGGGAAAAATTAGACAGTTTTAAAGTTTTGAATCATGAACTTGTGTGTGCCCCTTCCATTTTGTGAACTCTGTGAAAAAAGGCAGATATACCAAATTTTTATTTGATAAACATTATGTTTTATGCACTTATAGTGCTGATGGCTTCTTAACCATTGTACTTCATTTGCCAAAAAGAATTAAGTGAACACACATCAAAAGGCTAGAGAAGTCATGCGCTGCTGGACTTGGAAAATATTTTTATGACCCAGGCAACTTTGAAATTTAAAGAACCAGACCCCTTATTTGGATTGGTGAGAAAAAACTTACGGGCATACTAGGTAAATTCATCACTTTTTCTTCTTGTCAGACCAGTACGTTTCCATTCTAAAATGCAAGGGTCTCTCAATGTTCAGAACGATAATAAGTGGTTGAAGCTAGTAGTTGGGGCCAACTCTCTGGCTGTAACAGCCCTTACACCAGCACCAATAGTCATCTCCAAATACATGTTCCCTCTTTCTCTAGCAGACTGACTTCTCCATAATTAATTCGTGTGTTTTTGGCACCAGCTGGACAGATCTCTTCATGGCGTTTTGTTCCCGGCAGGTCATGCACCACCTCGGCCAGTACATAATGGCGAAGCGGCTTTACGATCAGCAGGAGCAGCACGTGGTGCATTGCGGCGGGGATCTTCTGGGGGAGCTACTAGGGTGCCGGAGCTTCTCCGTGAAAGATCCAAGGTGAGAACAGTGAGGACTTGCTCGTCTTTTTGGGGGCTTATACCTAACCACTTAGTTTGTGTAGGTCATTAATGGTTATTTTTTCTGTTAGTCCACAAATATTTAAGGGCCTAAATATGTCAGGTGGCCTGTGAGACACTGAGAACACAGTAGTGAGCAACAGACTTGATTTTATCAAGCGTAAAGTAAATGTTCTTCTTATCTTAATCAAATGATCATACCAGTGCAGGTAGAATTATATCATGCTATACATACAATTTTTTATCTTGTCTCTTTCACTTAAAATTGTATCAACAGCATTTTCCTCTTCAACTAAAAATTGTAAACCTCATTCGAATGACATTTATGTTTTAATGATCTCAATTAACAATAATGTATTGACCATCAGATATATGTGTGTATGTGTGTGTGTATTTTTCTATGAGCATAAAGTTCTGGGTAAATGAGTCTGGTCAAGGTATCACTTCCGGTTTTGGAGGCAAATGTGACTCAAACGAGGGAAGGCAATAGGATACCTACTAGGCTGAAATCAGAGAAGGATGTCCCCTTATCTCACAATAAGCCTGGACAGTCCGGCAACATGTATTGTTATATGTTATATGTTATAGAAAGAGGTTCAGGAAGCTGTGTTGGGGGGTGTGACTTAGGTCCTTAGGGGTTAAGGCAAGATTCCTTCAGGACATCGTGTTTGAGCTGAAGGATGGTCAGAGAGTCCGAGGGGCTGGATGAAGTGTGTCTGACAGATGGAACATTAATGTATACATGCCTGGGTGGGAGGGACCTACTCCCTGGGTAGGACTTGGCTCTGTTAGAATTCTGGGAAATGCTTACTGTAGAGTGGAGAGTGAGCTGATAGAAAAAGGTGGAATTGCTGGGCAATTTGGGGTTGATGCTAAGCTTGTGTCTGTTTTTCTCCCGCTGGTGGGGATATGGTCATTAAATTATGTAGTCAAATGTTAATCAATAACTATAGCTTTGTGATGACTGTTTCTTCTGAGCTCATTTTGTCTTACAGCAATAAGACTGCCTTCCACCTCCACTCCCTAATTAAAATGTAAAACTTAACCCCTAGAAATAAGGGATAATCTTCAAAGGAAATCTCCCCACTTTCAGTTACCGATAGCTAATAACATACAATGTAAATTAATTAGTTTTTAATGGGGGCAAAGTAACACAAGGGCTTATCCATTACCGTCTTGATGCTTAAATAATTTTTAAAAAATCTGCGGAAGCACTGCTGCCTCTTCATATGTTATAGAGACAAGTTGCAAGATAGCATTTCAGAAATAGCCTTAACACTTTAGTGGAAACCATGGGGTTAATGTTTTATTTTATCTTTTATGACAGCCCTCTCTATGATATGCTAAGGAAGAATCTTGTCACTTTAGCAACTGCTACTACAGGTATGTCTCATCATATTTCTTCAGTCTTTATCACAGCTTTGAGTTCAAGGGGGCAAATGGTGGGAAAACAAGGAGAATCAAGATGGAAATGTGATACTGCCTTGGCTTGACTGGGAGGGATACCTGTCACACACAACATTATTACTATGTTATTTAACTTTTCACTGTGAAAACTTTCAAATACACCGAAAAAGAGAGATTAGTATAATGAATGCCTACTTTTAGACTTAGTAATTATTAACATTTGCTGTATTTGCTTCATCTAGACATACATTTAAAATCTCTAACAGATAAGGACTTTTTTCCTTCAAACGTAACTACAATGCCATATTACACCCAACAAAATTAAAAATAATGAACTAAATAATAACTCCATAGTATTATTCAGTAGCCAAGTGTATAGTTACCCTAGTTATCTCAGTAATATCTTTTACATTTGTCTTGTTCAAATCAGGATGCAAAGTCCACACATTGTATTTTGTGATATGTCTCTTGAGTATCCTTGATCTATACAACTTAACCCTCCTTTGGTTTTATGTCATTTATTTGTTGAAGAAATGGATTGTTTGTCCTGTAGAATTTCCCACATTCTAGAGTTTGCAGATTGTATCCTTGTGATGTTGTTTAATGTATTTCTCTATCTTCTGTTTTTGGTAAACTAGTAGTACTTGAGTAGATTCATGTTTAAATTTTTTGCTGAGGTTTCAGAGGTGGTATGTTGTGTATCTCTTGCATCCTATCAGTCATGTAAGGCCTGCCTGTCCCTTTCAGTGATGTTAAGATTCTGTGGTGTCATGTGACATCACCTGATTTATCTGTTAGAAAGGTCCCCCAAGAACCTTTACCTAATGGTTTTAGTTTTCTGTTTATTTGAATGCCAGTTTAACTCTTTGCTTGATTCCATATTTTTTAAATAACTGCCTTTGAGTTTAATTTATTAAGTACGTGTAGGAAACTGGCTACTTTGGGGTCTGAAGTGTGGTGTGTTAGAGATAAGTGAATAAAGTGGATACAATTGAAATGTAACCCTGTCTCTCACTAATTTCCAAAAATGAACTTTTTCTTTCTTTATTCCTACATGAAACCCTTTTGTGAGCTTCATTTAGATTTTAGGTAACATTGTCCTTTGAAGAAAGCCTGAATTTGTAATCCCTTTGGATTATCTCTCAATAGTTCACGAAAACAAATAGGTTGGAAAAAAGTATTTCCTAATGAAGATTTACTCTTTAAAGTGAGAGCAAGGACACTTTGCTTTA
Source organism: Manis javanica (assembly GCF_040802235.1). Lineage (NCBI taxonomy): Eukaryota > Metazoa > Chordata > Mammalia > Pholidota > Manidae > Manis > Manis javanica. The sequence goes on along the minus strand of NC_133166.1, from coordinate 103,165,575 downwards.
TACTGAAAGGTGCTTTTGGACTTACATTGAATTTGAAGCCTGTTAGTTTCATTTAGCCATTTGCCCACTTCACCCAACTGTAAATGTCTGTGTGAGAGGGAAGGCCTTGCAAATGATAATGGAGCTTTACTGAAATTCAGTCACTTGTGAAATAGAACGGCTTTCCTGGATAGTCACTACAGGCTTGAAATACCCAGAGGATTTATTTTATGTTTGCTAATCTACTCTTTTAGTAAAATCTGTTTTCTCATTGCTCTGTTCTCTGAATATCTAGAGTGGGTATAATTCTCATGTTTTCTCTTCCTCATTTTCTTCCTTGCACTTCCTGTGCAGAATTTTACATGCCTTATATTAAAGTGAACATTTCTATAAGAAACATTTCAGTTGATCCTTAAAACAGCCCTGTAAGAAAGGTCTGGAGAAGAAGAAACTGAAGTTTTTTTAATAGAATGAGTGATTTATCCTCAGATGCCACTGATAATTGACAGAACAGGTATTTCTGACTGGCCAGTCCTTACTTCTTTCATTGTGCCACACACTCATTGATGTCTCCTGAGCCCTTGCTTGGAACAGAATCTGCCCCAATTCTTTTAACACAAATTTTCTCTGAACATTAAATCTTCAAAACATTCTGTTTGTTCTCTAACTTGAAGCTTAGAAATAATTTCACTTACAAAAAAAGTTGCAAGAGTGTTAAAAAGAGCTGCATAGACTCTTTTCGCAGATTCCCCCAGTGGTAGTATCTTAAGAACCACAGTACAGCGATCCAGACCAGGACACTGCCCCACAGTGATTTTGATTGGTTGTCTGCTCTGACTTGAACTTATGTTGGTGCATATGGTTGGCCATCTCTGTTGGTCTTTGTAAATTGGAATGCGTGTGTCACATTTGAAAGGATAGATGAGAAAAGTGCTTTTGCAATCACCTAGTTTGCACTTTTGCAAGGGAGTTAAACCTTATGTTTTGATGGTTGAAGAAAATGCTGTAATTTAAAGTGAAGGTGGTTCTTTATAAACCATTTCTCCAAATTTCCACATGTATACTAATAAAGTGAAATACATATGACAAACGTTGTATTTATTTAAAAATTCCTTTGTACCTTGTAGTTTTCCCTGATAATTTCTTTCTGCTGCTAATTGTTTTAACCCAGGTAAGGTAGAAAGGCTTTAGAACTATGAATAGCAGTTATCAAATTGACTTACTAGAGAAATACTTCATCTGCAGTATATGTTCATTGATTTTTGAAGACCACTGTGGTTAGATAATGCTGTCTATTGAACTTCTTAATATCAACATTTACTTATAAAAATGCTTCTAGAAATATTGCTCTTTGTAATTACAATTTTGGAGATGTTTGCTTTGTGTGAAACAACTGATTTGTCAGGCGAGTGGTAGGATCTGTATACCCTCCCTGGCAGTCTTTATTAGACAAGGATGATGTTTTGCCTTGGTATCTTATCTCTGGACCTGATAGTAGCTTATGAACTCAATCCATGATAGACTTATTTGGGTGCAGTTCAGTTACTTATAACCTTATATAATGAGTTATTCAGTTCTGTGCAGCTTCTTCTTTCTCTGTAGCTAAGTTTTCATCTTCTGGTCTGCGTGAAAATTTTCCAGCCCTTGAAATACATTTCTCTCAGACTATCTAAGAAATGCTCTCAGGTTACTGTTTGCTTTGCTTTGTTTTATTGGCCTTGAGAAAAACTTTGTCTGCCTCTTCTTCCTTCTTAGGAAATGTGTATAGTGACTGGAAAAAATGAGTTACTGACTTAAAAAGATTAATCTATATTAAGGTGATGGGAATTTAAACTAAGAAATCATCATTGACACTTAGAATACAAATTTACATGAAGGTGCCATTGCATTAGAAGCAAGTGGGGAAAATTCCAGATTTCATAACCCTCTGTAACTTTTAACACTTGAAAGTAAAGATTAAATTAAAAAGCCAAACTCTTTTGTCCTTATTTACAAGTTAGGCAAATTTGGTGATAAACACCTATAAGGAAAAGATAATAAAAATACACTCTGTTTATTCCCTGCTTGGAATCATTTTTCATACTAAAGTTTGAAAGCTTGCCATGAATATTTTTTTTAGTCATTTTCCATTTTTCCCCCAGATTATATTTTGGTAATTTATTTTGAAATAGCCTGTCTTGGTCTTTGCCATTTTTAGTAGTTTTGGTCTTTCCATTCCTTTTGGATAAGAGCCTTGTCTAGCCAGTATGGAGAAGTACATCTCTAGGGACCAAACCTGGCTCCAGGGTTGTTTGCTGAGGTCCTTTGTGTGGAAAGAATGGTTATTACCAGGGAAGGTTTTCCTTTTGTTTTACTTGCTATCCAGATGCTGCTCAGACTCGCGCTCTCGCACAGGATCACAGTATGGATATTCCAAGTCAAGACCGACTGAAGGTAAAATCACCACACGGTGACTTCTTTTGTTGTACAGAGTGGCCCCTTCTCTGTACCTATGGATCTTGGACTCCCACGACCTTTCCTTGAATGTGGTAAGAATTTAATAAGAAAGGTTCTTGGGAGTTCACAGACCAGGGACAGAGTGAACCTTCTCTGTTCTGCCCATAACAGAGTTCCAGTCTCTGAATTTTCCTTTGGGATGTAGCACTTCTGAATTCAGTTCTTCCAGCTGCAGTTTCTTTGGAGTTTGTGTGTGCCTGTGTGTGTGATGTGTATGTTCAGAGGTGTTTGAGGAAACGGCTTTATTAGATTTTACAGGCTTGTTTCAGTTAAGTTCATGTTATGCCATTTCTCAAAGCTTCCCAAGACCTGGGACAACTATGATCATCTTGGTATATGGTGAGGGTTTCTCACATGTTCTCTGAATTACACCTAATTTTGTAGTAGGCTAGAGGCTTTGTATTGATAGCCCATTTTTCACAGTATGCTTTAGCCTTTTGTGCAGAGACTTCTCTCCCCCAGGTTTGGGAGTCTCCTAGCTCTGCTCACAGTGGGATGAGGAGAGGTGCTGCCTTTATTTGATGACTGTGGTGAACTCCAGAGTTCTCTTGCTTGTGTGTAACCCTTTGTGTCGCACACTGACTGGTGAGCTAGAATGGAACTGCTACATCCCCTGGTCTCAGTCATTTCTGTTGAACTGATAAACACCTTTCCTTTCTTTTCAGCAAAGTGCAGAGGAAAGTTCCAATTCTAGGAAAAGAACGGAAGAAGGCAATATTCCCGTACTGCCAACCTCACAATGTAAATGCAGAAATTCTAGGGAAGGTAAGTTTTGGATTAAGACTAGGTAGACTTTCTTTTTTGTTGATGACTTCTAGAAATGGCATCTATCCACATTAAGCACTAGTTGTAATTAAGACCATTATATTGAGGACTTAAAAAATAATGCTCTCTCACAGAATTTTATTGTTTTAACAACCATTTGATCAATAAATATGAGAGATGCTCTCTCAAAAAAAAAAAATAATGCTCTCTCTTCAAATGTGAAGTAGGAGGGGCGTTATGTCATACTTATTTCTCATTCTTTTCTGAAAATCTTTTTGCCCTCGTCACCATTGTGAAGTTTGAGGAAGATTGTAATGCTCATTGAGCAGCCGTGATTACTGGGATAAAGCAAGGCCTTTCCTTTAATGCACTAATGCAAGATAACTACATGTTTATCTGTTCTGCAACCTGGTAACCTGGCTACCTTGGCCTTTGGAATATTGGAACCTATGTATATATTCAATCTGATTAGAATTTTTATTTTGTATTCAATCTGATTAGAATTTTTATTTTGATTTGACTGCTTGTGCTAATTTTCAGTTTTTTGAATTTTGCAAAGATGATAAAATATTCTTAGTATCTTAGAGGCAAGAACGAGACATAAGAAGCCGAGTGTAGTTGTTCCTCTGCCCTTGGAAAGGGAGTCATCAGATCTTTGCCATCCATACTAGAAATGGAATGCATAGCTTAAATGAGTTAATTGATATTTTGGAAGTTTCCCCCAAACCCTACTTTATAAAATGTCTTCTAAAATTTTTTTCTGCAAAAATGTATAAAATCCTAAATTCCTCACAGGTATTAATGGCATGATGGTTTTTAGTCTAGGTACCTGGCTCACATTTGGAGCGATGGTAGGTTAAACTTAGGGTGACATCCCAGGAAGTTATGCTGCTGAAATATTTTAAATATTTAAATTAAAATGGAATCAGTTTAAAAAAAATTGAATCAGTTTATCATGCTGTGTTTTCTTCAAATCGCATTGAAAATACACACTGAATTTTGGGCTACCTAATTACCCTGGAGGTTATTCCACTCTGTATGGCATTAAATCTGTAATTTTGTTTCTTTAAATGCTGGTCCTTATTTTTTACTCAGAAGGCTGTTTAAAATATAAAAACAGCCAATTCAAGAGACTATATGTAGTTTGTGATGTAAATTTTGAGAATAACATTTTCAGGAAGGTAAACAGACAGAAATGACAGAATTTCTCTATCTGGAAAGGATGGCCTATTGCCATTCTCTTCCTGAAAAGTTACAGAGCTTGAATAAATGGAGGTGACTTTAATGTGGCACCATCTCAGGAATTGGGCTTGTGATTCTGGCAGGGACGCATTTACTGCAGACAGTTTTCCAGCTGTATGTCCTGCAGGACGTTTAAACACCGTGGTTGCCGTTGGCATGCTGAGTGCCTTGGGAAGAGGCAGGGGAAGTAAGGTGGTAGAAAAAGAGAAAGCACAGCGAAAGAGATGGGACAACGGGAAGAAGAGAATTGCATGTGGTAGCAACCGACTTTGTTAGTAACTGTCCCAAATGTCATTTACATGTACAACATGTGATCTTTTACCTGGAATATTGTGGGGCCTTAATATGTGTTAGATTTGCAATATTTCTAGATTTTAGATATCTTAACTCTGAAAGAGCCCATTGATCCAGAAAAGACATACGTGTGTATATTTATTTGGACAACCTAGAGTTCGGTGTTTTATAATGATTGTTACCTATCAAAATGTATGAATTAACTGAGAAATGTCCCAATATGTGGTACCAGTGAGAGACTGCCTTGACATCCCTGTTATTGCCGGTTACAGTCTGGACCACCTTGTTTCTGTCTCAGGGGTTGGGCTATGATGCTATCACCACGTGCCATCCTGTGGGTCAAGCCATTATCAGGCACCATGTACTAGGGCAAGTTGTTCCTTAGTTTTTACAGTGGTAGAAATCTTTAAAATGCCAGTAAATGACCATTTAGAAATCCTTTTAGAACAGTGTCATTGTTTAGATGCTTTCAGAATTTAGATTTCATGATAAATGATCATTTGCTTCTAGTTTCATCACTTGCTAATGAAGCCTAACGACGGGAGGGGTTTGGGCTCTGCCTTTGAAACAGATGTTTGTTTTCTGATTCTTTCTTACTGGGAATAGTAATTCGTTTTTACCTATCTTATAAAGAGATTATAAATATTATTAAGAGAGTCTTGAAGTGCTGTGTACATAGTTATCATCCTTTTCATTCGACTTCTGTAGATGAAGACTTTCTAGAAAATTTAGCCCAAGATGAGACATCTAAGCTGGACCTTGGGTTTGAGGAGTGGGATATAGCTGGCCTGCCTTGGTGGTTTTTAGGAAACTTGAGAAACAACTATACACCTAGAAGTAATGGCTCAACTGATTTACAGACAAATCAGGTAAATCTCACATTTGAAGAAGAACTTTTCTTTTGGAGTAATATTCTTGTTACTTTTGACCGCATGTTGAAGTCTGAAGAATTCTCATTGAGTGCTATGACTCTAAGTGCCATCTGTGTGTATATGATTCCCAAATCTGTGTCTCCAGCTCTGACCTCTTCCTAGGTGCCCAACTTCCATATCCCAGCTGCCTATCAACACTTCTGCTTAGATGATATGACATTTAGCATGTTCAAAATAGAACTCTTGATTTTTTTTGTTGTTTAACTTTATAAAACACTCTTATTCCCCCTTTCCTTTTTTGTAAGTTTACCTTTTACCCAGTCATCCAAGCCAAGTATTAGGGGATACCGTTGATTTCTCACTGTCACATGCCACATTCAGGTTCTAGATATATGCAAAATCTAACTGACCACTTTTTATTACTTCTGCTTTCGTTCCTTAATTCAAGCCATCATCATTCTGTCCATTATCTTGTTTTATATTCTCCACTGCACTTCTCACTTTGTAAAACTATGGTTGTATTTTGTTTTTGTGTCTGTTTTCTCTTTCCCTTCACTGAAATGTAAGTCCAGGGCTTTTGTATTACTCAGCAGTGTCTCTTAGTGCTTAGCACCCAGCACAGTATCTGACACGCAGTAGGTGTTCAGTGAGTATTTGTGCAGTAAATGGATAGACATGTAGTGGCAAAACAGTAAGTTTTTCTCTTGTAAGTATTATAGAAAGCATGTCATAAAATGTCCATAGTTAAGTGCAGAAAGTAAGTTATATTTGAAGTTTTTAAAGAATTCAGAAAGAGGACAGAAGGTTTGAGTAACCATTAGTATTTCTCATATTTCTTCAATAAATATTGATCATTAAAGGAAAAAATGTGTCGCAATTAACAGTGTTTTCTAGCTTCTCAGAGGGCCACCTGTGGAAAGGAATGTCAGGAACGGGTCCTGTTTGGTTAAGCTGTTCTGAGTCTTCAGCTTTTAAGCCTGTCCGCACTGTTTCTAAGGTGTTATACCTGATTTACTGTTAAAATAGAAAATTTCTTTCCGGTGCCCTAATACCCATCCATTAGCTTATCCGTCGTAGGTGCCAAGAAGGTATCTGTTGAGTGAATAGATATCCACTGAAGAAAGGCTAGGTGTTCTTTGGAGATGTGTGAAGACAGTGAGTTTTGGGTTCATCTCTGGTAAGTTTCTGACTAGAAAAACTCAGGTCTTTCTGTTTTTTCTATTAGGATATAGGTACTGCCATTGTTTCAGATACCACAGACGACTTGTTTTTGAATGAGTCAGTATCAGAGCAGTTCGGTGTTGGAATAAAAGTTGAAGCTGCTGGTACTGAGCAAACAAGTGAAGAAGTAGAGAAAGTGAGAGACAAAAAGGTATGTTCTGGAAAAATTTCTTGTTGATTTTATTTATGTGTGCACAATATAATTTATTGCGATCTGGTGACTTGACCTATACCTCTTGGAACAGCAAATGACCCACATAATCCTCCCTTACTTCTTAATGTTTTCCTGTATCCAATTTTAAGATTCACATTAATTTAATCAGGGAGGCTTTAAAAATAGGATGGGACTTCATGGGTAAAGCCTCCTATTTTGTTAGGAGCAATAAACTATCTTTGTGCCCTTCTAGTTTCTCATCGTGGAGATATTTTTCTTCTGGAGGCTTTGCTTTGCTAACAAGGAGCAAAGTTATAAATGGTCACAATAGCCTATAGGAAAAAAGTCCTTATTTCTTAGACATCTCAGTAGCTCCCATAACCATTTTATATCAAATAGAAATGGATGAGTTTTTCCACAGAGTTTAGAGTTTAAGTAGGGGGAATGGAGAGAATTAGAACTCAGAGTACACATGGTGTGAGCACACAGAGATGACTTGTACGGCCAGGTGCTCAGGTCTCAAAAGAAATTGGGCAGCAGATCCAGTGCCCACATGGACAAGATGCTAAGCAAACGTGCATTGAGAAAATGTAGCAAAAAGAAAAAAAGGACCTAAATTGGGTATCTTTTAATTAAGGGATTTTGATAGTAATTTGGTTTCCTGAAGGATATTCTGAATGTTATGTGGTAGGTAGATAGATGCTTGGATTCTGTTAGACTGGTTATGTGGGTAGCAACAGAAGGGAATGCAAGTGGCTGGAATGAAGACAAAGGTGACATTTGGGAACTTCTGTAGGGAGATGTGACCTAAAGTACTTGAACTTTTGTAAGAAAGTTGTTATATGGAGGTTCACAATTGTATCATAACTGGCTTTATTCCATTAATTGGATCACAAAACTAGGATTTTAATTTTTAGAATTTCAAAATCTGAATTTAAAAATTTAGAAGACCAACATTTCTTGACTCTGTTTCTTTGTCCAATGGCATGTTTTTATAGGATGGCCAAAATATCACCTAAGTAGTTTTACTTTAAAATATGAAAAGTAAAATTTTTAAATTGTTTTCCTTCTTCACATCCAAGTATATTTTGTGCAGAGATTTTCACTTCCATTCCTGTGAATGCCTAGACATAGACTCCCAAGATTGAAAATTTCCACATTTAATAATTTTGTAGCTTTTCTACTCTGATATTGTTTATTTTCTTTAAAGTCATACATTTGGACAGCCTCTCCCTTCTAAATTCAGAAGATACTTGGTAACCCTTCTGGGTGCTTTTCAGTCATTCATTCTATTGAAATGCCAGTGAGGTGTGTACAGAATCCTGTTTTTGGTCTCACATTTAAGCTGTCTTCTTTAAGTACTAGTGATGGAGACAGAATGTGAGTTTTAACTTGAAGCTCTTTCATTTTTGCTCTCAGGTAATTACCTCGTCTAAAATAGGTAAACCTTACTTGCCTTCACAGGTGATTGAAGTGGGGAAAAGTGATGACCTTGAGGACTCTAAGTTCGTAAGTGATGATACTGATGTAGAAGTTACCTCGGAGGTATGAATCTCTGGTCAAAGAATTATTTTGCACCTCTCACCTCTTCAGATGTTAATGTGTTAATGTGCCAGCAGTTTACTTTCTGTTGAAGAATCCTCCTTGCCCCCATTTCTACCTTTCCTAGGTGTTAAGCGATGCTGTTGGTTTTTTTACATCTTGTTCCAGGTTCTTACTGGAATTTGAGAAGAGAGGAGAGGGGATGAGTTGATCTAATCTCTCCCCACCTTGAAAAGGGATGAATGACTCTGTGCCTTCCCCCTTGCTGTCCAGACTCTTTGAATCTGATGTAGTGGATACATTACTCAGAATAGTCCTGCATACTTTGCCCACTAAGCACCTTTGTGTAATTCCAGAGAGAGACCTGTGAGCTATTAAAATGCTTTGTCAAATATAAAAATAATATTTTTGATACTTTCTTAAAAAGAAACAGATATAAAATAGCTTAATTTCCACATGGGTTTATATTAATGGAGAGCTAATAAATGAAGATTCATTGTTGAGCTGTTAGGTAATGGTGTGGATTTGTCACAGTTTGACATCTCGGGTTTTATACTCCAGTGTGTACTTTTTCTCTTTTCATGCGAATTCCCCATTTTCCTTGTAGTGTGTATGTCCCTCATCTAACTCTCAGTGGGAGGAAGAGGGAGGGGAGGCTAAGGGGGGGATTTGACATTTTGCTGCTTGGGGATAGAAAAATTTAAGGTTGTCTCTGGTGTTGCTCTCCCCCCACTCCCGAACCCCTTGTTGACTGTTATGGTAATTCATTGCAAATTATCTGGCTGTGTATAGCTAACTAATAAAGTGGAATATATTGGTCCATTAAGTGTTCTTGATCATAATACAAATAGCAGAGGTAAGTGTTTCCATCTTAATCAGACTTCTGTGGCTACTTGGCCCAGAAAACCTATTAAACAAATAGACTATTTCATCAATCAAAGATGCCATTGAATTTAATAAGTCCTATTATTTTATGTACTATTAAAAAAGAAAAAGTGATGCCAATTAGACTATGACACACCATCAGTTATGAATTCCAAATCTTTGTGAAGTTATTCTGAGAATTTGTATAGCATTTCAGATGAGATCTGAGGATCTTAAATGGGCAAGAATGTTTTGAGGCTCTTTGGAGAACATCCCAGTTTACAAATGGTCTTGTCGCTCCCTCTCTGTCTAGGCAGTTGAGTTATGGCTTCTAAACTGAAGTGCTTGGCCTCTGTTCTCAAAGGAATCAAGTCAGCCTGTGTCAAATCATTGATCCTGTCAGAGCCAGGCAATTATCCACATTAAATACTCTTGATTTGTTCCAGGTAGCTATGTTTGAATTAAGCAAGGCATTTAAAATTCATTGAGCTCTAGTATCTCCTAAGTTGAGTATGGAGACATAGGGAAAAAATTAGTTGGCATTCAAGGATAAGAACATACATTTTTCAGACTGCGTTTTAGGCATACTGTTAGCTACCTGTGATGCTAGAGCAGTGAGAGAGTATGAGTAAATTTAGTAGTTTTCAAATCTCATTTTAATTGTAGCTTCCTTTTTGCCAATTTTATAACATTTTTTTAATTAGTAGGAAAAATGACAGAGTATTATCTCTTTTTCACTCTTTAACCTCTTGCTCAGTTGAAGAATAAGTTGTGTGAAGACAAATGACCTAAAAAGGAGGTATTGGGGGAAAGCAAACAATGTAAATTCCACCCAGACTAGATAGAAAGCCAAAATAATTAATTTAACTTAAAGATAGCTATGTCAAATTTTGGCTTGAAATGGTAATTGCGTCACTATCATTGTGCACCTTCTCCAGACGGGCTTACACATAGCTGCAGAGTTTACTCCCATTCTAGGCTAGAGTCCTGCTGTGGAATGTCGGGACTCTTGGCAGCGTAGTGAGAGGAGGAGGTCTGGCCTATGCTCTGTCTCCTTGTCCTCGGGCTCGCTGCAGAGTGCTCACTGGCTGCGCTTGTCTTTGCAGGATGAGTGGCAGTGTACTGAGTGCAAGAAATTTAACTCTCCAAGCAAGAGGTACTGTTTTCGTTGCTGGGCCTTGAGGAAGGATTGGTATTCAGATTGTTCTAAATTAACCCATTCTCTTTCCACATCTAATATCGCTGCCATACCTGAAAAGAAGGAACATGAAGGAATCGATGTCCCTGATTGCCAAAGAACCATATCCGCTCCTGTGGTTAGACCTAAAGGTGTATACTTAAAGGAAGAAAATCCCAAACTTTTTGACCCCTGCAGCTCAGTGGAATTCTTGGATTTGGCTCACAGTTCTAAAAGCCAAGAGACCATTTCAAGCGTGGGAGAGCAATCAGATAACCTTTTTGAACAGAGAACAGATACAGAAAACATGGAGGATTGTCAGAATCTTTTGAAGCCATGCAGACTGTGTGAGAAAAGACCACGAGATGGGAACATTATTCACGGGAGGACAGGCCATCTTGTCGCTTGCTTTCACTGTGCCAGAAGATTAAAGAAGGCTGGGGCCTTGTGCCCTATTTGCAAGAAAGAGATTCAGTTAGTTATTAAGGTTTTTATAGCATAGCTGAATCAGTGAATTGCCGAAAAATAACAGGGTCTGTCAGGTTCATGTATCAAAACATCAGTATTGAGTATCTGTACTCAGTGTGACCAATTCACGTAAACCTCTCTGTTCCAGGATATTTTCGTGTCTAAACTTATGTGGAATTTGAGATTAAGTTCTTCAGAACTAGGTTATCAACTTGGAGTCTCCTTTAACATGAAAAGATATATAATCATTTCATCTTCCCTCAAAGATGAAGATCTGGGAGGAAGCACCTATCAGTACAAACAAATACATTCATTCATTCACTTACCAAATGCCTTGAGGATTTATCTTCATTTAGTTAATTTATTTTCTTCCCTACTCTTCTTTTCTGTTAGAGAATGTTCTTATGCATCAAAATCCAAGGTGGCTATTAGAAAAATATTAAAGCTAGCAGTGAAAAAGCATAAATAATTTGATAAGTTATGTAGAGCTGTGAAATGTTGCAGTCAGGCTTCTTGGTTCAGAAAAGCCAAAAGAAAAACAAGATTTCTTCAATGTATGCCTAGAGTAATAGTATCAAACATTTTGTCTAACATACCCCTTAAAGAATTTTGAAGAAGTATTTAACAATCTTTTTTGCACAGTTAAAACATTGAAGTATAAGAGCAAATAAAGTGTTCCCTTCTGATGAACTGTAGGCTTCTGCATAACTGCCTAAAACAAGCTGTCCCCTCAGTGTTCCCTGCGCCCCTTCCCAGGCAGTCCCTCCACCATCTCACCCTGGATAAGTTTTCCCTCTGCATGTGTTTAATTTGACATCTAAGTCTTTAGATCTAAGTACTTACAAAAAATACATTGTCCAATATATTGTATACATGCTTTAAAAATATTTTTTATCAAAGCCTTGGAGCTCTCAATTTAACTGATTAATTTTAAAAAGTCCTGTCATATAAAATGGCAGCGCCTGTTCTCATTATAAAATTAATCAGCTAAATCAGACTTCACTTTCAGTCAGAAAATGTTTGACTTTACTGTTAATGCAAGTAAATATATTAAGCTACGTGTCTGGCATGACCTTCTTAGTTAAAGTTGTAAGGTAGGTAGAAAGGTAAGGCACAGAATCCGGAACCAAAGCTGCTTTGCTTTGCTCTGTCCTCACGGTCTTTTGAGAGTCCTCTGGGGGTTTTCTGCTTGTTCTTGTCCGTTTCATGCCTCTGGAGGTTTTTTTTACACCCTGAGGCAGTGCCCCCTGGTCAGATTCTAGATGGGTGAGGGGAAGCCTTTTTCACTGAGGTCTGGGCCAGGGATTTCCCTTTGAGCAAGTGTTCTGGAAGCTGATTCAAGTGGTTCACAGACCATTCTTTGGGAAGCCCTGCTCTAGAAGGAAGGGTTTTTCCAGGTACAGGAAGTAGAACTAGGCCCCTGTATTTAGTATCATATTTAATTTCTAGAGAAGTTTTGTTAAAGTTACAGAATTTTAAAACTAAAACAAACTCATATTCCCCCCCTTTTATGTTGCACATCAGGATAAAAGGTTGAATGACTGCTGAAAGTCACAGCTAGTGATAGAGCTATTAATGGAATCCAAGTCTCTTGGAAATCTTTAAGCTGTACTTCTCATTATTTGTTAAATACTTGTGGTGGTGCTTGTTGAATTTGGGACAACTAATAATTATAAAATATTGGAGGATATGATTTGCAACCAAAATAAGACTTTCGATAAAAAGTAACTTTTAACAATTTTTTTCTCCCAAAAGAGAAAAAGGGCCAGTAAATGTCAGGCATTCTTACAGAATCAGGTAAATTACTCCTCCCACTGGGAAGGCAAGTAGAGGTGGCAGAGGAACCTGAGTCATTTTCTTCAGTATTGTTCCTCTGGGGAATGAAGCTTAGGTTACTTTGGCTTTCTCTAGGCATGAGGGACAAGGTTTTTTTCCCCCAATAAGTTGAACAGGCCTTTCAGTTCACTGGTTTTATTTAGTCCATGGTCAGTGCTCTGAAATTTCAGAAAGCTAGATTATTTTCCTCCTATTTACTCCCTGCCTGCCTCCAGTACTACTATGTTCATAGTGGTTTCATAGCCCTTCCTTTTGTTTTTATTAGTAAAGTGCTTTTGCACGTCATAAGGGAGAGGCAGGAAGAAGTTGGGGCTCTGCCCTTGGACCCCATAATTCCATTTATGTAAAGTTGCAGTTTTTTTAGAAAACTTAAGACATTTAAGAATTTTGTTCTTGTAGATGTTTGGTGCTAATGTTGGTACATCCTTGCCTAGCACAGATTAGGCTACTCAGCTTTCCTTCTCCTTTTTGCTCTCCTGGGGTTTTCACTGACCCCAGTAGCGCTAAGAGCTTTGCTTAGAAGATCCTGAGCTGTTCGTTTGAATGGGAAGTGTTACAACAAACCTACACGGGGTTTTACTTACCTCTGTTGAGAACCTTTTGAATGACTTGAACCTGTTACGCAGAAGTGTACCTGCAGAAAGAGGTATAGGTAATATTCCTGGGTAGCCTGTCTGAAATCCAAGGTGCTGCCTCCCCTGCACACTGTTTTCCTTCATCCAGGAGCCTTATTAATGTCTTCTGGGAGCCAGCACAGCAGGTAGCAGTCCTCCGTTCTTGGGGTGGGATGGGTCAGGAATCCTAAAAGGGCCAAATAGTCTATCAGAGCAATTCTTTATCTGCAGGAAACTTAAAAGCATCTTCTTGATCTGTTTTTTATTTTGTTCTTCAGTGCCACTGCGGTACAGATGTATATTTTACTCACTGCCATAAAGCAAGGGATAGTTGCTGTGTGAAGTCTTCATAGTTCACTACTGTGAGATAAACTATTGCCTTGCAAACACTACCGCATCTTTTACTGCAGTGAGGCTGACCTTATGTTCTGGTTTTCTGGAGACTGCTTGCTGGCGTACCACTGCTTTTCAGCATCCTGTCCGACTTGTCTCCATTTCTCCCTTTCACTCTTGAATGTCTTCACTTGGACACTCAATTATATGGTCTTCCTAGTTATAGGTGAGCCATGCTTGAGTTGAAATCCTAATTGTGAGGAAAGGATCTGTTAAAGTAGGTGTCAGTGGAGTTTATTGTACCCGCTGCTTACAGATGTATGATTACTCAAATCAACCCATACTAGTATCAGATTTCTTAGTTATCATTTAAAGGTAATATTTATGATTGTGTTATCCTGGAAAAAAGTTCAGAGCAGAGATGACAGATGCTTAGGAAAGCAATTTCTAGGTTACAGCAAAAATGTCTCCTGGCTTTAATATTAACTCTACTTGCACTGTACTTATAATATTGGGTATGCTTTTGTATTCAATACTTAAATTAGACTTTAGAAATGAAATCTTAAAGACCAAGCCTTTAAACAGAAATTACCACAATCCATTTATTGACTAGCATAGGTTCCCAATTCTAGGCTTGAACAGGGAATTGGCACCTAGCTAGGCCAGCCTCCATACTGCCATGAGCTTCTCTAATAGAAGGCTGAATCACTGCCAGTATTTGAAATATGCAGGTGTGTTTAATAATAATTTATGCATATTTAGATGTATATAAACCTTGTGGGACATTATTTTGTTTGTAAGAATTTATTGTTAAAGGTCACGCCCATTTGCAGCATTTAAAATGTTAATTCAACATAATGTTGACTCCCCTGAAAACACGTTAATGAGATACTGGTGACTTAGATCTTGAGTTCTACAAAGCTATTGCATATCTTTAGAAAAGAGGGAACTTGTTAACCAGTTCCTTTTTTTTCAAGAGAGATATGAACTTCTGAAAGTATATGGCTTTAGATACTGTGAATCTGTTGTTTTCCATTTACCCACATTCCATTTACCCATGTATCTGCATAAATTGTTCAGACCCATGTCCTGCGGAAGAATCCATTTTAATGGTTCTGCTATTCATGGGTGTACTTGCGCACACATAGACTATTAAGCTGTGTTTAGCATCTGCACTTCAGAGGTAAAGAAACTTGCAGGCTGTTCCCTATACCAAAAGTAGAATGTATATCTCCACATTTCTGGGATTGTGCCCTGCAGGGGTGCTGAGGTTACTTGGCTGGAATTTCGCAGTTGTAATGAGCGGACTTGCAGTTTAGCATATGAGGAGAACCTTTAAGGATCTTAGAGCTCAGCTGGAAGTAAGGAAGGAGTATCTGAGGTAGTAGTTCAAGTGGCTCCCCAGACCTAATTTGGGGACAGTGTTTCCAGATTGCTTTGAGGTGTCCTTTTTGTTGACGGTTTTCCTTGATGGCTACTGCTATGTTCTTCCTTTATAAGAGCCACCAGGTCTCTTCTCTCCTGTGGGCCAATGTCCCATAAGCATTTTGTGATCTTTCTATGGAATGAATGTGCAATCCCAAGTATTGCCATTATCAGTGAACATCGTATTGTTAAATAAACCTTAGAATAAACGTACCTTTGGGTTTACCTACCTCTGTCAAGAGCCTTTTGAAGAACTGTTACACTGAAAGAAGTGTACCTGCAGAAAGATGTAGTTCATATTTCTGGGTAGCTTGTCTGAAGACTAAGGTGCCGCCTCTCCTACACACTTTTCCTCCATCCAAGAGCCTTATTATTGTCTTCTGGGAGCCAGCACAGCAGGTAGCAGTCCTCAGTTCTTGGGGTGGGATGGGTCAGGCATCCTAAAAGGGCCAAATAGCTTGTCAGAGCAGTTCCTTTCTCAGAACAGCTGCTGTAATATGGCAAATGCGTTATTAAAAATTGGCCTCATTATAACACCGAGAGTTTATCAGAGCATCTAGCTCATTATCCTAAGGTGTTGGGTTTTTTTAATCAGTAAGTACTCTGATCTCAGACATCTCCCTCCTCCCTCCCTAACTGTTTGTTGCTCTTTCCTCTGAAGGTCAGAGGTATTAGCTACCTCTGGGTGTTGCTTTTGTGCCAAAGGCCCGCATCTCTCCTTGGATGGCTGTAACTACAGTACCTTCAGATGAGACCCCACTGTGCAGGCAGTCCCGGGGAATGCTTCTGTCGCAGAGGCGCAGAGGCGGATTAGGAGATGGGCTCTCCTGAGAAGGGAAGCTGTGACACCAGAGCTACTTAGGAAGAACAGCTCTTAGTCGGAGCTTTGTGAGCATGATGGGCGAATGGGAGACAGCTCCCCCGTCTCAGCACTGAAACTGAGGTCAGCCTTCCCTCTTCCTATGGAAGGACTTATTCCCCCCTGTAGTTTGCCTTATGTTTTCACTTCCTTTTAAAAAAGAATCAGAATATTGATTTCTCCTTTGGCTTTTTCTTTCCTCTTAAAAGTAACAAAATGTTTTAAAGGGGGACTGAAATGTTCTGGCCTCCTCAGCACTTGGCAAGAGAGGTCTTCAGCGGCCTCTGAATAGGACTCTAGCCAGGTACTGTCAAGTCCCTCTTGGATAGAGATGCGGAGGAAGATTGTTCACAGTCTTGAGTCCCAGTCTTGACCTTCTTAAACTTCAGTTTTTTCATCTGTACAGTGAGCGCACCTACTACCCTTTCTACCTCATAGTTTGTCGTGGGAATTAAGCAAGGCGGAGCAACTTAACCTGGAGTTGCCTCGCATAAGCTAGTAGTGGCCATGCCCTTGGCATACCAAGGTGTGGGGTGTACATTCAGAAGACCTCATCTCCTGGAAGCTGAGCACGAGCTCCCCTTTCTGCCTGCCTAGCACAGCCTGCTTTTCCTCTCACCTGTGCCTCTAGACCAGATGTCTGCCTCGAGATGAGGCTCTTGACTAAAAGTTCTGTCTCTAGGTTCTGAGAGTAGTGTGTATAAATTGGACAGTAGACAGGACTGCCATGCTGATATACAAAAATTCTCTTTCTATATGCACTTGAGTAGGTGGCATAAAATGCACTGTCAGTATACAGAAAACATGCAGTTTTCCAAGTAACAAACCTGATCAGGTAGTTGTAATCATAACTGATAGCGAATATGCTTTGTACATTAGGAAGAAAAAAAATAATTTAAAATAACGAATCAGCCATCTCACTAAAAGAGGCCAGGAGACATTTTCATGTGTTCTCACCTAGTTTTTCTGAGCCCCACTGATAGCTGTGTATTTTCTGGTGTTTGCACTATGTTATGCTTTTTAATACCCACTGATGCTGTTATGCTTTTTTGTGTATTAAATAGTTTTCATTTGCCATTTTGTGGTGTCATTATTGGGGAAATAAGTACTTTTTTTTGTATACAGTAAAACTTCATTTTCTGTTTTTATATGCTATATACAACTTTTGGTCTGATGTGGGGACAGAATAACTTTTGTAGTAGAAGTTACTGAACTTAAAATCAACAGTGACTTTTGGTATTAACCCCCAGCTACCTATTAGAGTAGTAAGGTTTCATTTTTTGGTTCCCAATCCTGAAGGAAACCTCAGAATTTTTCAGTACACACACACATATAACCCACTTTTTTTTTTTAAGGAGCTCTGACCCCTTTAATTGGAAAATGATGTTTAGAAACCAAGATGGGTACTGTGATATATTCATGCTGTGGAATGTTAGTTGCAGAGTGTATTTTAACAATGAGCTAGTTAAGCAGAGTTGTGGGGGTTCCTCATTAGGGCCCTTGGGAATTAGGGAATATAAAGCACATGCTTGTCTAGAGTGAAGACAAGCCCTTTCTCTTGGCACAAGTTGGTACCTAACTCTTCTGAGCCCACGATTACATCAACTTGTTCCCACCACCCCCTTGCTACTGAAGAGATTTTAAATGGTGAGATGACAGATTTGCTTGGTTGAGTTTACAAAGAGGTGTGCCAGGCATAGGGTCTTACCTTGTCTTTGCACTGGGGCTACTGTGAGAGATCCTGAGAGTGTCACACAGTACACGTTCATCATTTACAGGCCTAGCATCTGCTAGTATCTCTAGCATGGTTCCTAAATATTTGGGGGTTACAGCTATCTTGAAAAATGAATGAGACCTAAGAAATGTCTTAGAAAACACATTTTATGTTCACTTTCAGGAGCTTCACTGAAGCCCCCTGTCTGTGGCCCTCAGGTTCTGTTCTTTGGAGGAATATCAAAGACAAGTGAACCTGTACGAAGAGCTTGCTGGCCCACGCACTTCTCAGAAGGTCGTTTCCTTATGGCTAAAGCCATTCGGGGGAGCAAAACATCTGGTCAGTTGTCCTGAGCTTACGGCCATCACATAATTGGTGCAGATTGCGGCGTACTGCACAACTTTTGGGGGCACCCATCAGAGGCTGCCACGGAAATGGTATCCCCTAGAGAGAATGTGGGATCATCCGTATGAGGCAGCCCTGTGGGTGGGGTCAGGGTGTTGCTGGAAATAGAAGGGTTGGCTTTGTAAAAGTGAAAACTGAAAAAAAGTAAGGGGCTTTAGGGGACGGGATGAGGCCATCTTCTGTGTCCACACAATGCTTTCCACGTTTTGGGACCTCCTGAAGGTACTTTTTAATGATTCCAACTGCACAACATTTAGTTTGCTGGGTTTTGTGTCCTGCTTACCTGAGTCCTGGCTGCAGATCTGTCTTTGGCAGGCTGAAACTAGGAACTGAGCTGAACACTTGTTAGCAGGCAGATGCCTCGTCAGAGCTTGTTTGCCAGAATTTGTGCAAGTCCAACTTCTAAAGGTATTAAGAGAATCAGTGCTATTAGATGTTACGTCATCACAGGTTTGGGGATACAGCGATGTCTTGCCATGTACACCCCCAGCCCTGAACTCACTTGATCACTGGTTTCCTTTTTGCTTTCCTCTTCAAAATTAAGGATAGGGGCTAAAGTCATTCAATAAACACCTATTAAGTGTTAATATGAACCAGAGCCTGTTTGGTATTAGGAATACCACCATGAATAAGGAAGCCCTCTCACGTTGCCTGCGGTCTAGCAGTGGCATTAGGGAAATGAGACAGTTTCCACATGGGCCAAGGAAACAGGAAATGTAAGGACCGCAGGTGGCTTGTCTTGGGCACGGCAAGTTGTTCTGTGTAACCAGAACAAAGGATGTGCTTGAAGTGATGAGGGCTGGGGCTGACGTGTTGAAGAGGCCAGATGATGAGGGTATGTTGTGCTAAGCAAGTAAGTCAGAACCTTCTTCTAAAGGCAGTAGAGAGCCATTAAAGGATTTTAAGTAGCAGTTTGACATGATCTCATTTGCATTTTTGAAAGATCATCTGGCTGCATTGTTCAGAACAGATTGGCATGCTGGCTGGACCAGAAGCAGGGAGAACAGTTAGGCTGTGGCAGCAATCTGGGCTGGAAACGATGATGCTCCTACGGTGGTGCAGTGGGACTGAAAAGCATAATAATAGATACCATTTCCTGAACACCGAGTAGGTGCTGACATGGCATTTATTATCCCACGAGGCATTTAAGTCTTAGAGAAATTCAATAACCTGTCCAGTCAATGAAGAATCGCAGAATCAGTCAGTGGTTGAAACTATTGTGTCTGAGATAAAAACCTAAAAAGTGCATGGATTTGAGAGAAATCAAGGCAGAAGTTAGTTGCAGAGTGTATTTTACATTGAGCTAGTTAAGCAGAGTTGTGGGGGTTCCTCATTAGGGCCCTTGGGAATTAGGGAGTATAAAGCACATGCTTTTCTAGAGTGAAGACAAGACAGGCTTCAAGAATGAATGGGTGTGAGGAAAGGGAGGAGTCAGTTTGCCCAAGTCAGTGGCTTGCCATGTACACCCCCGAACCCTGAAATTTCTTGATTGCCAGTTCCTTTTGCTTGCTGAGTGCCTCCGGAGGAAAAACCACGCGCCTGTGGGTCGTTGTCACTACACATTCATGTCCCCGACCTGCGCTCTCCAATCTACCTGGTCTTCCTGCTTCCCTAATAGTTGAAGTGATTGTTCTAATCTAGAAGACAACAAAAAGAAATAGAGATAGATTATTCAACTTCTCTAAGCTTCAAATACCTCAGGGTAGTAGATGTTAAGCCAGGCCCTGCGAAGGGTTCAGCAAATGTTACCTACTGTCATTATTTCCAGGGGGCTGATGGGAAATGAAAGGCCTTCATGAAATGGAAAGAAGGTTATACAGTAGGAGTGGACCAAGAGCAGAAGGGACAGGTTGCTATGTTCCGAGAGAGACTGGTATTCTGATAAAAGACTTCCAAGACTGTAGTAGGTTGTATTGTCAAAACGTCTTCCACTTCTGTCCACCTGGCCCTGGGGAGGATTGCGCTGCCTGCCCCAGTGGTATCAGGTTTGCCAAGGAAATGTGAGTGGAAAGAAGTGCGCTACTTCTGAGCAGAGGTTTAGGGACAGAATGGGGGCTGCTCCTAAAGCCTGGCTCCACGATTGATGAGAGCAGGCAGCAGAGCTCCAGCTGTCCTGCAGTGGGCAGAGCAACAAACATTCTGTTGGAAGCTCCAGAGATTTGGGGGGCTGTTATCCCATAGTGATCTAGGCTAAGCTGTCGGTATGGAGGCGGAGCCATCCCAGGTGAGGGCAAATCGCAGGCAGGGCATGAAGTGAGTGATGGAAGCATCATGGAGGTGAACTTCTTTGATGCTGAGGTGGTTGGCGACAGTCCTGTGAGGCTGGGGTATTGGTTGTTCATGTGGCCTTGGCACCACCCAGGATGATGGCAGGCGTGTAGGAACCCAAAGTCTATGATGAATGAGGGAAATACCTGTGAGGGCAGCAGATGACACAATCAAGGAGGAGTGAAGAATCTCCAAAGAGCAGAGATCGTTGTGCGGAGGCACGATGGTCTGGCGCCACACAGGGAAGGCCTGTCTCCTACATGGAAGGTACATTGGGTGTGGGCAAATGACCACCACGATTCTTTGGGAGAAAGCCAGGTATCTTTTATGGCAAAGAAAGTGGAGGAAAAAGAAGAGTTTGTGAATGCAAGCAGGGGATGTTTGCCCTGAAACAGAAGTATAGTGTGTTAGTTCCCAACTTGTTTAGAGTCAAGAGGGTGTGTGTTGTGCACCCTCTCTCCAGAGAAAGAATACACACTGTGTAAAATTGTATGTGTAAACTCAAGAACCTTAGGCCCCCTAAAGCCCTCTCTGGACTCTAGGCCAAGAACCTCATTCTAGAGCAGGAGCTCTCAAACCTGAGCAAGACTCCAATCACCTGGAGGGCTTGGCCAGCAGATTGTTAAGCTGTATTCTCAGAGGTTCCTTCCAGCAGGTCGGGGTGGAACCCAGGCATCTTGGCTTCTCAGGCAATGCTGGTTGCTGGTCTAGGAGCCACACTCTGAGAGCCAGGCTGTGTCTCAAACTGTGACAGAAAATTTCAGGAGGGTGGAGGGCAGTGGGAAATGTCGGGGACAAGGTCTTGGGGATTAAGATGGACTTCAGTTTTGCTCTACTGGACTCCTAGGTTTCAACCAGGCAGATACTCAGATGTTTCTGCCATGCACACACGCACAACCTTTCAGGGCTGGAGAAAAGAAGGGAGAGAGGACTGAGCACTTGTCTCAGGCTTAGGGCCAGGTGTCCCCCCACAAAATAAAACTTTTACATTAACCTGTCCTTAAAGATCATTTTCTTCAACTCTCTTAACTTTACAAAGAGGGGAAGTGGTATCAGGTGTTGCTTGCCTGATGAATGCATTTGGTCTGGGTAACCCCATGTCACTTCGTATCACTCTGGGGCTCTTTCCTCTTCATCATTCAACTGTACAAGAATCTGGTGCAAAACGATCCATGCATTCGACTCAAGTTAGACATGAAATTTCCAGTGCCCTAAATTGGGAAATCTTCCCTCACACGCCAGCAAAGTGCCCAAAACTGGGTAAAGCTGCTACCTAAATATGGGACACATTTTGGGGATAATTAATTCTGCTTTCCTCTTTTTCTTTATGTGTGTGTGTGTGTGTCTGTATCTGAAACTCTTATAACCAGCCATTAGGATTTATGGGATTCTTCGCACTTGACTAGGATTGCCAGCTACCTACCTACTGGGTGAGTCAGACAGTTCCCTTAATGTCTGTAGGCCTCGGTTCCTGAGCTGGGAAGCGTGGCGTGATGGAGAAAGGCCGCGGTGCATGTGAGGTGCTCTGCTTCGTGGGAGCTGGGCTGCCCCTTCCGCAAACCTGAGGACCAATCAGATCTGTCTTCTAACCAGCAGCTATTACCCTTGTCTGCCACCAGAGGGCTCCAGTAACCCATTAACTAAGAAGAAGGGCCCATCGCCCTTAACTCATTGGCCTCAACCCCTGGGTTCAAGTCTTTATTTAAATATTTTTACTCCTGGTGCTTGGAGGAATCGTTTTTAAGATTTCTCTAAAATTCAGGAGGGAAATCTGGAGCAAATGGGGCTCTAACCCCACCCCAACCATTTAGAGAATTATATTTCCATTTATTATTGTGTTCATTTCTACCATCCATCCTCCATCTCCAGACAACCTGTAACCTAGTGACAGATTCTTCTTGCAATAGGAAGTGATTTCAGCTCCTTTCTTCCTGGTTTATTCAAGTGAAATGAGCTACTGTTTTTTCCCTTTGATGTACAGCCTCTCCCCTCTTCCCCCAGTCATGGTCGGCCTGCCTTTCAGCAGTCTCTCTACCCTACTGCTGGGCCTCAGAAGTTGTTCCCTGAGTCCCTTTGTGGTGAGGGTCTAGTGATAGACAGGTGCCCATCAAAAGAGGCTGTGTTTTGGGGAGAAAGTTTTCTCCATCTGAGGAAGGGGGACCACTGGGAAAAGTTGAGGCTCCTAGGTACCGCGGCCACCCTCAAAACATCACAGACATCAGGCAGCAGTGATACCCAATGTGTGTCTGTCCTGTACCCCCTGTTTATTCTTTACCAGTCTTTGTTCTTTAATCTGGTGGGGGAGGAAACACAGCCTCAGGACAGCTTTCACCTGGTGCCTGGGAATGCTGGCCCAGATAGGCAAAGCCAGAAAGATAACCAAAAGGGTATGTCATGCATTTTATCAGGAACACAGAACCATAGAATATTTGGGATGGACAAAAATCTAGTAAAACCCCTCACAGTTCAGAGAAGAGAACCGACACCATCAGGGTCACGTGATTGGTTAACACTAATAAGGAAAAATTCTGAAATGTCCTAAATTAGGTGACGTAGGGCTGGAGAATGAGGGAGAGAGACAAGAGGAGGTCGCCAGTCAATAGCCATGAGCCATAGCTAACCAGGAACTCTATGTTCCTGGATGGAGTCATTTCAACAATCACCTGGAAGCTCCCCCAGACCATTGTATCCCCCTTCTGCATGACCAGTGTCTGACCATTGGGAACAGCCAATGTCCAAGCCTCCATGGACTAACGGCCTGTCCGCGGCCTTTCCCCACATCGCTTTAGCCCTCCCTCCTTATCTGTAGCCAGTGTGAATTTAAAGAACTTACTTTCTTTGAGGCCCCTTATAATGAGTCTGGTGGATAAGTTGCTTCTGTGAACTGGCCTTGCTGCCAGTGAAGCAGAAACTTCCCGTCCCAGGACTCAGTCCTTATTCTGGCTACATCTGTAAAAGGATCAATAAACCCTTTTATTTCAAAGATCTCTGAGTCTCTAGACTTTTTGACTTGTCGATGCAGACTGGCTCTCCTAGCAGGACTAGAACTCAGACCTGTGAGCAGACACATAGTTCTTGTCTCACCATTCCATTTTCTAAATCATCATCGCTAACATTTATCATGTGCTTAGTATGTGTCCACTATCTGCCTGCTTTTATCCCATGTAATCCCCAGAACAACCCTGTGAGAGGAACGTCTTCTGCCCCATGAATGAAATATGTTATCCCAATTTGACAGACACATGGAGAAATTAAATTTAAAAATACAGGAAAAAATTAGCCAGTGCTCCATTTCAGTGTTTTTGCATGTGAGTTAATGACATTCTGCATGGGACAAGTCTTGCTTTGTTTTATGGGCCTATCCCTGGCATAGCAGGATATTTAGCACCTGTATCCCCCAAGCACTAATTGCCTCAGTCAGTGACGATGAACTAGGAGAGGTCAAACGCTTTGCCCAAGGTTATACAGCTAGGAAGTTGTTGCACCATGACTTAAATCCAGGGTCCGAATCCAGAGCTGTAGATTTGAGCCATGAAGTAGTCCCTCTGGTCAAAACTCTTTCCTCCCACAAACCCGTTACCACTGCTGAAATCCATAGCCAAGTGTTAAACCTGGGCAAAGACACTGCTGCCCTTTGAAGCAGAAATGACCTGGAAGGCATAGCATACTTGCCATGAAAATAATGTCAGGAAAAAGGTTTTGATCCAAGGGTTAGGGCAGACCCAGAGAGGAGCAGCGCCAGGGGAGAAGGGAGCTACCTCCAGCAGGGGGAGAGGTGCTCAGTGGGGACTGAGGAGTGGGGTGAATGTGGCAGGAGGAGGAAGCTGAGGAAGGTCAGTGAGCACTTAGCGCCTTCTCTCCGAGAAAGGCCAAGCCTGGCAAACGATCCTGAAGGTTAACCAGCCAAAGCTGCTGTGCTGGGCCTGGGAGAGCCCATGGCCTGGGGAAGATATGGTGGGGCACGCGCATGCCGGGACGGCCCAGAGGACCACGGCCCCTGCAGCATCTCTGCCAGGCCAGAACACAGGAGGCCCAGCACATGGAAGTCTGGTGAGTGGGTGTCTTGGAGATGGATGGGAGTTGCGCAGCAAGCGTGACCTTTCTCTTTGTCGAGTCCAGACCCGCTGGCTCCAGGGTCCTTTGTCATTCACTGATTGCTTTGTGATTAATGCACAAGTCACTTGTCCCACGTCCTGTCCCTGCTCCATGCTCCACCAGCTCCCCTGGTGGACCCTTCTGCACTTAGGCAATTTACTCAGAAATTAGTTTCTAGAATCTCAGCATGCTTGGTGTACAGGTAGTGACCAGGGTCTGTGAGTCCCTTGTGGAGCTCTAATCAAGGACAGACAGATGGGTCAGAGCATGGGGAGACTAAAATATCTGCAGTGAGTAAATCAGGGTCCAACTGAGACCAGAACCTGACCTGCAGGAATCACCCCCTTCCCTCCTGCACCCTTCTGGGCTCCACAGGAGAACAGTGAGTTCCCACATGGTAGCCATTCCCCAGAGCTGCCTGCAGGGACCCAGCACAGCTCCAGTCGGATTCGCAGCCTGGCCCTGGTTTGTCTGGGAACCAGAGAACTGCAGTTGGAGGAGGGGAGGCCACTCTCCAGTGCGCAACACCAAGCCAGGTACACCCTCCCCCTGCCAAATACAGAAAGCGAATGGTCCCAAATGTACATTCTCACTTTTCAACAAATATTTTTTTTTTCGCTTTAGCCTGGGTACCAAAACAAAGACTGCCTATAAATTAGGTTTAATGATGATTTAGCTGCATGGACTTTATAACCTATCAGAGCAGGAAAGACAGAATCCCATGCTGGTAACAGCCGCTCATTCCACAAATATTTACTGAGTACCAGACAGGAGAGGTGTTTGCATTAACTCGCCGGGGAGAGCAACAGATTAGTAATGCTCTGTGCTGCTCATTCACTCCATCAGCTCCTACCTACCCATCCCCACTTGCCTTCCTGCTTCCTCTCCAGCACAGATTAAAGTGTTTTTTGCTCAATCTGCAGAACATTTGCAAGGTAAAGGATGGGGGAACAAATGCTGTGTGTGCAAAATCAGGCCAGAATTCTGAGTTCTTGGGAGATAATGTTGCAATAGTTGGGGGACTGTGAATCCTCCAGTGGAGCAAGTGGGAGCTTTGAAAAGAAATTAATCTTCTAGTGGCAAGGTGTATTTGATATGAGACTGTATTGGGAAGCCAGCTGCTATGAGGATGAGAAGCCGCATTTGAGGGTTCAAGGTCCCCTCCTGCAAGACCCTGACCCCCACAGAGCCAGCAGGTGTCCCCTTCCTGGTGCCACACAGAGGACAGGACTTCTGAGGATGTCCCGTGTGCATATTTCCTCACTGCCCACCTCTCCTGCCACACTCCTCCTGGAGCAAAGCACACCACCTGTCTTGTCACTGAGCCTGGGGGTGAGGGGACACAAGGGGACCCAAGCTTGGCCTGGCACCCGGTGCTCTCCTGGCCTGTGTTCCTTGCACACTTTCCTACTCCCAATTCTCCTCTCTTTCCTCATCTATTTTCTGTGCTTTTTCCCAAATCTTTTTCTTGCTTTCAGCTCCACTGGAGAGCAAGCGCTCATGGAGGGGGCTTTGATCTGCCTCCAGTCTCTGGGAAGGGCTGTCTCTCGTACAGATCAAATATGTAGCTTGAATCCATCGCCATATAAGTCTTATTCTTTTAACTAAAAACTCTGTAGGAGGGGGTGCTGTGCCAGGCCCCAGGAGCTGGCAGGGCTGGGTCAGGAGAGCAGAAGGCTCCTTTCTTAGGGGGCGTGGTCTTTATCTTTTCCCCCTTTGTCGCCTACCATGGCCACCCCTGCCAGTTTTGAAATCTGAGTTCTCCTTGAATCTACATGGTGAACTGACTTAGAAGGCAGAGGCCCTCTTTCCCACAGCTCCCCACCACTGTACGGCTGCAGAGTGGGGCACAAGGCAGCCTGGTGACCTGGCTGGGTGCCTGTCAGACACTGAGTGGCTTCCTCCACCTGCTCCTGCATGTGAACTTGAGCAAGTGGAAACATCCTGGGCTTCTGCATCCTTAGCGTGTCAGGGGCAAGGCGGTTTGTGACTGCTGCTCCCTCACGGGGGGCCATTCAAGGACAAATGGAACAGAGGCGACACAGGAAACACGAGTCCAAGCTGTGCCCCCTGAGGCGCCCAGGTTAGAGGGCTCCCTTTCCTAGCAGAAGGCCCCATGGTTTGCCCTGTAAGCTGTTAGGTCCCTGCGGTTGGTTGGGGCACGAGGTACAGGGAGGAGGGGGAGACTGGAGGTGACACACAGCAGAACAAATCGGGTTGTGGGGGCGAAGCCTGTGGGTGGCACTCGGTAGACATGGGCAAGGCTGCTGTCCGTACATCCCCTTCCTCCTCCCTGTCCAGCCAGCTGCAGTGCTGAGAGCAGGGGTGGCTGGGCATGGGGCAGACCCACCTGGGAAGCTGGAGGCAGAGGGGAGAGGGGCAGGGCAGTGGGCGGTATAACCAGCCAGCTGTCCCTGGGGCCTGCGTCCTGCGTCCCCTGAAAGACAGGGAGGTCCTGGCTTGAGATTTGGCCTTACACACCCTCTGCTGGATGCCTGAGAATCCAGGGAGAAGGATCTGGAGACTCAAGGGCAACTGCCCCGTTCCACCAGTGCAGAAGGGAGCCCGAGTGCAGGAAAGGGACACGCTCCAGGTCTCAGAGCTTGCAAGTTGCAGAGCCATGAACTGAACTATTTGCTGCTTGTTTTAGACATTTCTGATCATCCCCCAGAAGTATCTTCCCCAAACTTAACCAACACCTTCGTCAGGTAGGTTGGCTGTAGGTGTGACGGCTGACGCCTGCGGCCTTCAGCCTTCCGCATCGCGCCTATTAGATGGTAACTGCGGCAGAGGCTAGAGGAGGCGCCTGCTAGCTCCCTGCGCAACCTTGGCCAGATCTTTTCCTTGCTGTGGGCCTGGTTTCCTCGTCTGGGGTAACTATACGTGCCCTTTTGTGCCTCATGGGGCCAGAGGTTAAAATGAGAACATTCCTTTCAGACCTCTACAATTTAATTACAGACAGTTCTTGACCCAGCCCAATGGGAGAGATTCTTAAGTGTGCCTGTAACATTTAGGAGGTCTGGGCTTTGCTAAGCCAATCATTTTTCTGGGGTCCCAGGAAGGGCCTGAAGACCAGAGGGAGGGGCAGGGCTGTGTATGTCTGGGTCATACAGTGGTCAGGCCTGGGGTGCCCACTTCTGACTGAGAAGTGCTGCAGTTCTGTGGATCCTAGAGGTAAAAAGAGTTTGTTGAGAGACTTTTGTTTTTAATGTTCCAGGTTCCCCATATGTATTATTTCATTTAAGCAGAAATATCTCACCAATGACTACTACTGTTTTCATCTTACATGTGAGGAAACTGAAGTGTGGGAAAAGCAAGTGCCAAGTTGCACAGCCAGTAAGTGGCTCAAACCAGGGTGTGGTGGGCGCCAGAGCCTATGCCACATATTCCCTCTCAGGGCAGGTGGTGGGCCCTCTCTTCCCAGGCTGAAGGAAGGGCTGCGCAGGCTGGGCCTGGGGGAGGGCTGGGTGCTGTCACAGGCTTTGCCAGGGGCTCCTGGGCAAGGGGGTGCCCAAGCCCTCTTCTTTAGGATGCCTTTCCGACACTCAGGATGGTGCAGGGCTGAAACAGGGCTCCTCTGCTGCAGTGGCTATGCACTCCGAAGTCAGGTTTGTGCAGGACAACCAGCAGTTATTTCCCACATAGAACACCTCTAGGGACTTGCAAATGCCGGGGTCTAAAGTTGGCTTGTTGGGTTCGACCTGAGTAAGCTCTGTCGGTCAGTCCCAGAGAAACTGACCCCTCCACCCTGACTGTGCCCCGAAGCAAAGCCTGGGTGCAGAGCAGTTTCACCAGCGCAGCTCTAGTCTCAGCTGGGGTGGGACGGGGTCAGCAAGGGCGATAGTTAGTCCCAGGCTCTCAGGCCAAGTGTGCAGCGGGGAGGTTAGTACAGCGTGCACGTCCACACTTGATAAGCCTCCATGAGATATAGGGGTCTCTGCCTCCAAGAAGGTGTGGTGCATGCGCAGCGCCACGCCTGAGACCCAGTCCCTGAGCACAGCCAGCTCGCCACCCACAGATGCCTTGAGCCATTGGCAGATGGCAGAAGGGAGGGCCCTTCTGGAGATGTAGAGACAAGCTCCGTTCTGCTCTTTAAGTCTTTCCAGGCTGTGAAGATGCCCTTTCTGCCCTCCCCATGCTGTGACGTCACTTCTCCCCGGACCTCAGTCACTCCGATCAGAAATCGGAGTGATACCCGCCCTCCTCCTTCACAGCACCTAGAGATATTTGATGGAAAAGTGCTTTCAAAAGTATATGCAAAAGCAGCACAAGTCTTATTGAAATAAAGGCATTTTTGATCATGATTTCACCTCTGGGAAAATCCCAAGTCCTTTGAGGCCACCCATTGCTCAACGGAGGCAGAGGCAGGGGCGATGCTTCCTCTGAGCCGCCCCACCCAGACCCGAGCCGGCCCCAGAGTGCTGCTGCTGCGTGAGTATTTCAGGGAAGTTTCATCTAGAGACCCAGGAGCCCAAAAATGAGTTGGGTCTCTCTTACCTGCGTGGCTGCGGGCATGTTAATTGATTTTGCTGGTGTCAGTCTCAGCATCTGTAAAATGGGCACACTAGTGGCATTTACCTCTTAGGTTACAAAGACATGTAGAGCACTTGGTAGGGAGCCTGCTCAGTGTTTCATCTTGCAGTGTGCTGGGCATAGAGAGATGAAGAGGACATGACCCAGCCCTTAGGATACTGGTGGGGTATGGAGTAGGTGGGCACCCGAGGCCTGGTATAAGCCAGTGTGGCAAACCTAGTAACAGTGTCCACCTGCCCCTGGGATTGAGACCATCCCCAGTGCTTCCCCTGGGGCTACAGGTAAGGCAGGACACAGGTGAACACCATCCTCCCAGGCTCTCCACGGAGCAGACAGGCCTAGGCCCCAAGGGTCAGAGGAATGCTGTTCTTTAGGGGTGCAGGGATGGTTTTGGAGAGGACAGCTTGTGGACAGGACACAAGGTAGTCAAACCGCTGTAACACAGGTTGCATGTGACATGGAAAAGCCTTTATGTGGGTTGTTGTAGAGTCCCCGGGGCCCTGCTTCCCCAGCTCCTCCCATCAGCAAGGAATGGCGGGCTTGCACAAAAGCCATTAGCTATGTGACAACCTGCCAGCTGCCTTGAGGCAGCTGGGGTGGGGGCCTCTGCGTAGAGAAGGCAGAGGTATTTCAGTGCTGGGGAGTCAGTGAGCAGAGGGGGTGAAAGGACAAAGGACGGGGGAGCTCTGCAGATGGCAGGACAGGTGCCCAGAGCTGGGCCCAGGTTGGAGGTGGCTGGCGGGGTTTGGAGCGGGGTGGAGTTGCCAGCAGCTGGTGACTAGGAAAGTAGTTTGCCCTCTGTGGTCTGGGACTTTGCTGAATGGGGCTCAGCTTTGCTTCCTTTGGCTGGGAATGAGTTAACCCAGCATGTTCAGCCTCGCTCCCGGGGGCCTGGCCTCTCAGGTGGGTGTTGTGTCTGGGGAACAGACTATAGCATTCGGTCTTCATTAGGATCATGGGGAGGTGAAACCACGCACACGTGTGTGGACAGGGAAGGCGCACTAGGAACTGAAACCAGTTCCTTAGGGCGGCAGAAGGTCGGCCTGCTCCTCTGCAGACCTGCTCCCCACCTCTCCTCTCCTCATAGAGTGTGTGCCGCAGCCACGTGGCTCGGCTCCGTCCATCTCTGCATCCACGCCCATTTCTCCACCCCTGCTGGGCTCCGCATTCATGCCCACACCTCCACTTAAAGACTCTCCCTTCCGCACTGCAGGTAAATGCTAGCTTCCGGAATTAAAAAAACAGTCAGCGATCTTCAGGCCGGTCGGTCCCCCAGGCCGCGTCTCTCCTTTCTGCCCAGGCTGCTACCCCTGCCTTTCCTTTCCCTCCTCCACCTCTTCCCTTCCCCCTCACCAAGTTGTCCCCTGCCTCCAGCTGCTTCTCTATCTCCCTGTCCCACTCTCAGTCTGCCACCCCCTTACCCCCACCAAAAAAAGGGCCCAGAGTCTCCGACCAAAATTTCTTGAACCACGACGCGGAGCCCCAGCTGCTTGTGTTCTGATGGGAATGGTAAAAAACCACAACTCTGGGATTCGGAGGGAGCTGGGGGGCCGGGCGCACCAGGAGGGCCCCGTGTGGCCTTTGCAGAGGCTCAGCCACTCTCCTGGCTTCAGCCATCTTTGTATGCAGAGGCCTCCCAGGTTGTCACCCGTCTCTGAACTTGAGAGTGATGAATTTAGGTGCCTGCCTGGGTGTGTCTGGCATTCCCCAAGCCCAGAGTGTCTAAGGCAGAGTGATGTCGCACCTCCAGGCACTCCTCCCCCAGCAGGCCCTCGGGGAGGCGCCTCCCCAGCCCCGGGGCCTGGGCCCAAAGAGGGAGCCACCCCAGTGCTCCTCTCTCCCTTGCGGCCTGTGTCACCACTCCTCACAAAGGGGATTTGTCTCTCTCTCCCACCCCACTGTTGCTGCCTTTTTTCTGTCAACTTTTATTTTTAATAGACCTTATTTTTTACAGCAGTTTTAGGCTCACAGCAAAACTGAACAAAGTACAGAGAGTTCCTATACCCTGCTGCCCGCGTACATGCACAGCCTCCCCCGTTATCAGCGTCCCCCACCAGAGGGGCACGTTTGTTACAGTGGATGAACCCACATGGACACGCCATTATCACCCAAAGCCTGCAGTTCACCTTGGGAGTCACTCTTGATGTTGTACATTCTGTGCATTTGGACAAATGTATAATGACATGTGTCCATCATTAGAATGTCACAAAGAACATTTTCACTGCCCTGAAAATCCTCTGGGCGCCACCTCCCATCTCCTACCCGCCGGCAACTGCTGATCTTTTTACTGTCTCCATAGTTTTGCCTTTTCCAGAATGTCATATGGTTGGGATTGTACAGTATGTAGCCTTTTCAAATTGGCATCTTTCACTTATATGCATTGGAGTTTCCTCCATGTCTGCATGATTTGATAACTTTTTTTAAGCACTGAATTACACTCCATTGTCTGAATGTACCACGGTCCATTCATCCTTGACTACTGAGGGACAGTTTATTTGCATCCAAGTATAAGCAATTATGAATAAAGCTGGTATAAACATCTCTGTGCAGATTTTTGTGTAAACATGGGTTTTTAACTACGCTGGGTAAATACCAAGTAGTGTGGTTGCTGGATTGTATGGTGAGAGTATGTTTGATTTTGTAAGCAGCTGCCCACCTGTCTTCCAAAGAGGCCCTACCGCTGTGAATTCCCAGTGGGAATGTGACATCCTGCAGCTCCCCATCCTCGTCAGCGTCTGGGTCTGGTCGTGGTAGTATTTTGGATTTTCACCATCCTAATAGGTGGGGAGTGGTATCTTGTTTAAATTCGCATTTTTCTGATGACATGTGACTTAGAACATCTTTTCACATGCTTATTTGCCATGTGTACATCTTCTTTGGTGTGGTGTTTGTTAATGCTTTCTAATCAGATTGGTTGTTTTGCTATTGAGTTTTAAGAGTTCTTTGCCTATTTTGGATAACACCTTGATCGGAGGTGTCTTTTGCAAATATTTCCTCCCAATCTGTGGCGTGTCTTCTCATTCTCTTGACAGTGTCTTTTGCAGAGCACATGTTTTTGATTTTAATGAAGTCCAGCTTATCAATCACCGCCTTCATGGGCTCATGCCTTTGGTGATGTATCTGCTTTTGCGTGGACCACGCCAAAGGTCTGCCTACTGGCTCCCCCAGCTCTTCCTCAGCTGCCTCCTTGCCCTGCGCGCTGAGGATCCCTGGGAACCCAGCCGCACGGGCCCTTCAGGTCCTCAGGTGGCTGTGCTCCTGCCCCTCAGGCCTCGCTCGCTGCCCCTCTCCCCCAGCTGCGTGCCCAGCCAACTCCTGCCTGTCCTCTGGGACTCATCTCAGGGCCGCTGCCCCAGGGGACTCTTCCCTGGCGTTCAGTCCAGCCCAGGTGCCCCTCTCCCAGCCCCTGGACTTCTACCTCCTTCCACTGTCGCAGCCCTAAGGTGCAGCTCCCTGCGAAGATGTGAGGTCCCTGAAGGCAGGTGGGATTTCTTTGTTGGTCACTGTTTATCTCCAGAATCCAGCACTGTGCGTAGCACATGGTGATAATTGTCATTATAATAGCAAATCGCAACTACAGAGCTCTGTGCCAGAAACCCTCAAAGCAGGTCACATACTGAGCTCATCTGCTCTCTGTACTAACTCTGCGAGTGATTATTTCCAGTTCATAGACGAGGAATCCAAGGTGCGGTGTGCCCCAGATCGCAGGGCGAGGGGAAGAGCTGGGGTTCAAACCGAAAAATCTGTCTCCCGAGTCTGTGTTCTTTCTCATACTGGATCACCTCACAGGTTCATTACATCTTTGAATGAACAACTGCATCAGCGAGAAAGACCGAGATGGAGGCAACGGGGGATATTGCAGGGGAGCAGGTGATTACAGATCAGGTGAATGAAATAGGTATTTGCCTCTGAAGGGCTCCTTAATAGTTGTTGACTGACTCATGGACAGACTGTACAACAGAGACACTCTCTGGCCCCAGCCCCTCCTTCTGGGATGAGCAGCACGAGGCAGATAATTGGCAGGACACAGCCTGAGTCCTTTGTCAGGGGCACGTTGGAAGGATGCCGCAGGGCACATTAGTACTGGGCCACCTGGGGTAGAGACAGTCTGGCCACATAATCACTGCTGAGATGGCCAGGACATCAATCACAAGATTTGGGCTGTCATCCCCAGCAACCCTGGCTCAGCCACAGCCCTTTTGAAAGAAGACACTGAAGTGTCCAAGGGACTCCCAGGTCACTGCCTCCATTCCTGCATCTGACCCTGTCCAGGCCACATCAGGGGTCTCCGTTTTTGTGGCCACTTGGGAAATCTGCCCCCTATCTTCCACAGTCACCCCATATCAGGAAGTTTTGCTATCCACTTCTCATGTGTAAAAGAAATTTTCCCAGTTGGTGAAAATGTAATTGAGAGGCCTGGGAAAGTTCTGTTTCTCCCTGGGGGACACCTGGATGTCATACCCTCAGTCGACAGGACTAGTGGCCTGAGCCAGCTTGTTCATTGCGAGAGTCAAGCCATTTTGGTTGTTCCTGTTCTTTGAAGGAGAAGAGAGGCACTTTTCATGTGCGAAACGGGGACTTAGTGGGCCTCCAGAAAGAGAACGTGGCTTTGACAGAGGCAAGATGGTGCTGACTCACAGAGAAGCTGATGTGAAACCAGAAGGCCCCAGAAGAGACAGTGTCCACCGTGGAGGCCGCCATGCTCTGGAGAGCCAGAACCAAGTGGGGACCCAGCGCCCTGAGGGCGAGGGGTGCGCCTCCTGAGCCAGGCTAGTTCCTGCTCCCTGGAGACTTGAAGGTGTAGCCAGGCAAGTAAGACAGCCTGAAACACGCAGGCGAGGAATCTGGAGGCCAGATAGGAGAGAGCCTGCCTTACCCAGGAGGCTGGGGAGACCGCTGACGTCCACCGCAGAAGGAGAGCGGATGGCCAGCAGCCCAGTAGGCTCTCACACTCAAGGCTCAGGCCCAGGAGGGTCAGAGGCTCTCCAGACCCAGAACAGTGGGGGCCTGACCCCCTAGAGGGCTGGCGCAAGCAAATGGAGATAGGGATTTGGGTAGCCTGGACAGTGCCAACCGATCTTGCTTTTTCTACATTTCTGTCAAAATTTGGGGATACGTTACTTCATTCTGTTGGATATTCCTGAGAGATTGCCCTTAACCTCCCTTTATAAGACTTTTTATTATGTTAAAGGAAAGAAGCCTTTTGTATGTTTAAGTGCATTTATATGAAGTTCAAGAACTGGAAAAACCAATGTATGGTGACTGAAATTAGAACAGTGGTGGCCTCTGATGGGAACTTTCTGGAGTGATGGGAATATTCTGTGTCTTGATTTAGATGTTGGTTACACAGGTGTATGCATTTGCCTAAGCTTATTGAACTGTACACTTAAGATCTGTGCATTTTACTGAATATAAATTATATCTCAAGTAAACAAACAAAATAAACTTATTTTGTAACAGGGAAGAAATTTTCCCACTTTTCTTCAGTGGCTAGGTCCCCTGGAAGCAGTCCAGCATCATTGAAAGCACGTGGCTTTGGGGTCAGTGTCTGGTTCTAATTCTATTCTGCCACTATCATTTGTGACCTTCGACAAGCTGATTTCTGATTCCCTAATCTTTAAAATGGTCTGGGGGATTGTTACACTAAGTAAACAAGCTATACAGCAAATTGCCTGGCATACAGATGGTATCACCTCTTACAGGAAGCCTTCCATGCCTTCTCCACATTGCATCCAGTCTTCATTCCCACACACCAGCCTTGGTGTATGTGTAATTCAAATCTGTGTCTCAATAACTGGCACACCTCAACAGTCATAGACCTGTAGCATTGTTTATTGAAAAGTCACATTGCAAATGTGGAATCTGCAAATGCCAAGAGTCTACTAAGTCGTAGTATTTTTATCTTTCTGTACTCACCTCCAACAGGCTCAGATCTTGAGGGCAAGGGCTGGGCGCTGCTCAGCTTTGTATCTCCCCAGCTTTACCAAGTGTTCAATAAATGACCAGTGAGTAACTAATAAATAGAATAGTACATGCATCAGTAATTGAATAAAAGCATGAAAAAAAATGCATGAACTATTAAATGTAGCAATCAGTGAATGAGTCCATTAGGGTGTAAGTAGGGGAATAGGTGATGGTGAATCCATGGATGAGTACAGACCTAATGAATGAAGGAAGGAATGCTGATTTCCTTCCTTCTGAAGGGCTCTGTGGGGTGGCAGCCCAATGGCCCAGTTCCAGAGCCCTGGGGAGAGTCAGGGCCCGGGCACCTGGAGGGACAGCCCTGGGCAGAGCTCAGCCCCTGGAGCCTTTCAAATACTGCCCAATACATTCCGGAGAATTCTCTTCCTTTCTTTTGGGCCGTCATCCACCATTCCTCCATGGACATAGCTGTGCTGAGGGAATAGGAGCAGGGCGTGCCTCCAGGGGCTATGTGCATGCTGTCCCCGCCCCAGACACTCCTGCCACTTGTCAGCGCAAGGGCCGCTCCCTCCCCCAACAGCACATCCCGGGCAGATGTCGCTCCTGTCTTGTCAGCAACAGAGCGGCTGTCAGAAGTTTGCATTATTTATCTGCTCTGTAACATTTACTGGGATTTAGTGTTTAATAACTGTCATTCCAATATATCTTTTCTTAATCCCCTCAGATCTGCTGCTGTAGCAATTTTAAATATTTATCAACACTTTTCTTGTATTCGCTGGTTGGGTTGCAATTTTCTTGTAATTAAAGATTTACAAGACACTGCCTGAGATTTACAGAGGATCGGTAGAGACCAAAGGGGGCGGGAGGAGAGAGCAGGTCTTAGAATCCATTGCTTGGGATCCAAAGCTGGAGTCCGGTCCTGGAAGAGGGGGCAGAGGTGGCTGCTCACTGGCTCCCAGTGTCCTCTCCGTCACCCTCCCTCCCACGCTCCATGCTTGGAGGACCTCAGGGTGAGGTACAGGCCGCAGTGGTCCTCCGCCTCGTCAGCCCTGCTGTGTGCTGGCCTTAGGCCAGGGGCTGGGGGACAGCAGGGAGCCTCTGCTGACACAGAGTTTACATTCTAGTGATGCAGACCGGCAATAAACCTGCCAACAAATTTTAAAAAATCATTTTGGATTTTGAAAAATGTGATAAATGGAGAAACAGATTATGACTGAAGGTGGGACATGTATCAGAGTTCTTTATTTCAGTAGAAACTGACTCAGCAAAAGGAAATTTCTGGAAGGATTGGACAGTTCATAATGGATGAAAGGAAATAATCAAAGAAAGAGTAAGGGAAGACATAGGAATCAGGATTATTTAGAGGCAGGCACCGACAGTCTCTTCAGAGGGTGGCCTTTGGGACAAAGCTTCCAAACAGTGGTCTGTTATCGTGACACTCTGCTCAGGAGCCACCATCCGGGACAGAAGGTCCTCGCTCTTTGGCCAGGGGAGACCAGGGCACCTTGTCCCACAGTCTGATGGGGACAGGGCCCACTGGGGGAGGGGTAGTCATCCAGAGCAGAATCTGGGTGATGAGACCAAAGGAGGAGGTACAGGAGATGGGCCTGCCGAGGGCCAGGGGTATAGTGCATCTCAGAGGCCTTTCTGAGGATATCTGAGTTGAGACCAAAATGATGGGAAGGAGCCAGACGCATGAAGAGCTGGGAGAAGAGGGAATGGCAAGTGCAAAAGCCCTGTGGTTGGAAAGAGCTTTTTGTTTTCAAGGGTCAGGGTGGCTGGTTTTGTCTTCCCTCAGAGGATGGGCTACCTCCAGTCCTCAGAGTCTCCCTGGGCCATGTTATGGGGCTGGAATTTTGTTTATTTCAGATGGAATAGAACAGAAGACCCAGGTACGGGGGCCATTCTTTCAGCTCCTGTGACAGTGAAACCAATTAGGGTGGAATTTTGGTCAAGTCATGTTTCTGGAGGCCAGACATTGTTAGGCTGGGTAGATTATGGACGGATAGGATATGGACACAGTCCGCAGAGCACTTATGCACTCGTGGGGGTGAGGCAAACAGATCTTTGCAGCAGGCAGTTAGATACAAGTATGCCTGGAGAGTTGATAAAAAATCTTTCTTCTTTTCTAAGCCATGTGCTTTGTGCTATAAAGTCCCCTGAAATACTACCTTTGTAGCATCCCAGGGATTTTTTCTTCATTGGTTTTTCTAAGCCTCTGTTTCTTCATGTATAAAATGGGAATCATAATAGTGCCGTATTCATATGAAATTGTTGTAGGGATTAAATGAGATGTTCCATGGAAAGTGCTTACCTATGCCTAGCACATAATAACTGCTCAATAAATTCTAATTATTATGATTAGTAACAAAAGACATGTGCATCCCAGGACCCCAAACCAATGATTTTGAGACACTGTGTTCTTATGTTCATTCAATTTGAAATACTTCCTAATTTTTATTTTCTTTGGCCCGTGGATTGTTTAGAAGCATGATATTTAGCTCCCAGATACTGAGGGACTTTCTAGTTATCTTTCTGTATTGATTTCTAATTTATTTCTCTTGTGGTCAGAGAACATACTTGGTATGACTTAAATCCCTTTGAATGTACCGAGTTTTACTTACGGTAGAGATCAGAAGATGATCTCTCCTGATGAAAGTTTCATGTTGGCTTGAAAAGAATGTGTATTCTTGCTGCTTCTGGACAGAGCCCTGAGCAAGTTGGTTTGGTCAAGTTGGTTCATGGTGCTGTTCAAATCTCCTGTACCCTTGCTAATTTTCTGACTCCTTGGTCTGTTGGTTATTGAGAAGAGGTTTGAAAACCTCTGACTTTAACTGTGGATCTGTCCATTTCTCCCTGTAGTTCTATCAGTTTTTGCTTCATGTATTTTGAAGCTCTGCTATAAGCTAGGGGCATATTTAGAAGTGTTCCACATGAAGGAGTTACCTGGCCCAAAGTGTGAATTGAGAAAGTTGAGAAACCGTTGTCTAGAGCTAATTATTACCCGCTGCTGAGGCAAGACTCTTTTATGTACCCCAGTCAACGCCCCAGGACTTGCGGGGCTTCCTTGTCCGGCCCATAGGTGTGGGCACTACTCCCAGCTCGGATGTGCTGAGCACCGCTCACTTTAATCTGTTCGGTTCATTCTTTCCCCAGCCTCGCGTGGATTCCTCACGCGTCTGTGCTGATCAGTACTCAGCTGAATACTGAGGGGGGTTCTCTTTCAATCTCCAGGCTCTCCCTCTGTGCAACTCTTCCCAGTTTTCTTTGCTGTGAATTCTACTGCCTTGACCTCTCAGGGTCGTGTCCTTTGCCAGGCCATCTGCCAGACTCCCCCTGGGTTCCCCCTGCCGACCAATGGCCTGGAAACTCTCTTAAGGTAGTGAGCTGGGGCAATCCCAGGGATGACCTTATTTATTTCGGCTCCCAGAGACATCACTGGCCCACATTGTCTTATATAGGGTGGTGTCCTGTGTTCTGTCTGGCTTCTGGTTGTTTGATGTGGGAGTGCAAACGCTGTCCCTGTTACTTCATCTTGGCCCGAAGCCGGTCCCTTCGAATTTTGGAGACCAGTTTTGAGACGCTGCATGGGACATGTGGCAAACTCAATAGAGAATCCCAGGGGCAGTCCTGAGGCTTTGGGAGCCCACACAGACTCTCTTTGTCAGGTCACAAGTCTTTTGAGAAATAGTTTTAGCTTGTTGCTAGCCCGGATAGATTAACCCCTGACCACTGGATGCCCTATGAGCTTGCAGCAAAGCTACCTATCCTGACTGACCAAGCCACAGACTCGGCATGCCCGGCAGAACTCCGCCGTCAGCGCAGGCTGCCTCGGAGGCCCTCAGCCAGGCAGACACCGGTGGCTCATGTAAGTTCTCGTAGCAAGAGTGTGCCTGCTGCCATGCCGCCTCTTCCTCAGCCTGCACCTGTGACCCCGTGGGGAGTCGACCCAGGAGGAGAACCAAGACTGTTTTGCCAAACTCCTCATGATATGTGGACGCCCCCCAAAGCGAACTGCTGTAGCGTTACTGCCCCTTCGGGAGCGTCCCTGAGGTAGAGGACAGCTTGTGACTGTGCTTTGCTTGGAAGGAGAGATGGCCTGAGGTAGGGCTCTCACTGATGCGTGTGCTTTACTGACGGTTTGGCCAGATGATCAGCAACCCTGGAAGGGGTAAGATTCAAGAACTGGGAACAAGGAGATTTAGAAAAAAGATGTGTGGATGGACCAGAATGGACACAGAATATGAGAATACTCATGTTTCACATGGATGTTTACTCATCTTCTACTGGTAACCAGGTAGACAAGATGGTCCACTTTGTGAATGTCAGCTAGAATTTCCCCTCAGCAACACCAGGGCCTCCTCACTGGGCTTATCACAGCGAGGCCACAGGAGCCAGGTTAGGGCTTGGCACCTGCTCAACCATGTACCTTCACCAGTGGTCACTGCCATTGTGGTTAAAGGCCCCACAGAAGAAACCAACCCTGAGCTCCTGGCTTGGTTCCATAACCTCGGGCACCGGTCAGCTGCTTTAGGCCAGGCTGTTCTTTCAGACCCCACCCGTGGAGGGGCTAGGGTTTGTTCCCCTGGAATGCACAGTTATTCCTAGTGAAATGAAGGCCCCTGCCAACCAGGCTCACTTTTGCAGTGATGGGGGCTCTGCAACCTTTGTTTGCCCAAGGAATACATTCCTGGAATTGAACTAGGCTGTGGCAGACAGATTTTGCTGCCGTGGATGGATCAGAGAAGGCCCAGAGGTGGCCTGCTGTGAGGTGCCTGGTGAGCCAGAGCTGGCCACAGGCAAGAGCAGCCAGCCAAGTCCTGAAGCATTCATGCTCTGTGCAGGGCTCAGCGGTTGTCATGCTGGTGAGGGCGCGGTGGGGCGGCAGTGCTTATGTGCGTGTGTCTTGCATGCCAGCATCTTATCGTTCTCATCGGTTGGGGAGGGCTGTAAGGCAAGGAATGATGAAAGAGGTCTCAGAGGGAAGGAGACAGTCTGAGGCAGTCTGATCCCTTGTTTGTTCAGGATCTTGCATAATTTCTATCACAGAGTAGTTTCATTTCTTGAGTGACAGGAAAGAAAAAAGTGAATGAGAGAATGTGTGCATCCTTTGAGTTGGAAGGGATCTCAGAGATTAGTCCCATCCCCAGCCTTTCTGAGACTCTCTGTGTTGGTATGATCCCCCACCTGGGAGCCGCCTAGTTTCTGTTTGTTATTATATATAATAATAGTTTTGGCTAAAATGTATCCCAGGCTTACCCTTGTGGCTCTACTTTACATGCATTAACCTCACATAAGCCTCACACGCCAAGGAGGTAATTATTATGCTGGTGTGCCGACGAAGACACAGCTTCAAGTCGCTTCCTCAAGCTCCCACAAAGAGCCGAGACAGAAACTGAACACAGATGCCCAACTCCATTGCTTAAGTTCGTAACCACTGTGTCGCACTGTCTGAATATACGTGGTCACAGAGCTCTCACTACCTCACAAGGTAACCTGTGCTCTCCTTAGGCAGCTTTGGCTGTTAGAAAATTTTCTTATGTTGAGCTGAAGCCTGTAAGTCTTCACTCACTGTTCCGAGAGTCCTGGGTCGTCTGAGGGCCACGCTCCCTCTTGCACGTGACCTCATCCTACAGAGGGCTCTCATGGGCTACACGTGCGAGGGGCTCAGCTAGACCCCCTTCTGGGGCCCTTGTTTAAGGGCCTGCGTTGATCCGTGCTCTTAGCATGTGGCTGTCAGGCTGCGCAAGGAGAGTTCTGCCCAGTGCAGAGAGTCCCAGATCACTGCGTCCCGTCTAGACACTGTACTGTTATTAGTGCCGCTTCACTTCGCATTAGCTTCTTTGACAAGAGACATTCTTCCACCACTCTGGCCTACTTGCTGAATTCCGGTGGAATTTAGCTCAAAGTAGGAAGTGATACGAAGGGCAGGAACAGCAAGCTGCCCTGGGTCTGGCCTCTGGGTGTGGGTACTGGGCAGAGAGGAGGGTGGGCAGGCTGCACACAAGCAGGAGGGCTCTCCTGGTTTGTGGGGTGATGCTCGGCAACCGTCTCTGCTGGAATGGAGCTGTGAGGTGTGTGTGTGTGAGATGTGGCAGAGTATGAGCATAATCTTCTAGAAAACAGCTGTGGAGTGCCTAAGCCTCATCGGTTGGACCTTTCCGTTCTCATTTTGGATGTGACTGAATCTCATTTCATTGGAAAACCATCTTCCAGACTGAACCGAGCTCAGTGCATGAGATGGCTCCCAGACGGCCCCTGTGCCTCCAGCGCCCGGAGCAGGGGGAATGAAGGCAGCTGCACTTGCCTGCAAACCCAGGAGGGCCGAAGCCTGGTTCTGATGACCTGTGTCATGGCTGCAGGGGGGCCTGCCTGCTGCGGCTTCACCAGAGCCTCTCGGACCCCTGGGGCCTCAGTGTGCGTGCGTGTGCATGTGCGTGTGTGTGTGTGTGTGTGTGTGTGGTGGTTCTCCATTAATGTGCTGCTCGTAGGCAACCCCATGCTCACAGCCTTGGGTTTCCCCCTGATTAACATGTGGCGTGGCTCCCATGCACGGAAGAGAATGAGTATAAGAGGTCTTGGATATGCAATCGGACCCTCTCGAGTCCAGAATGGGTAATGGGTGGGGAGCCAAACATACCATCAGGCAGAGGCAGGGAGGTGACATGCTGGGCAAAGCAAATAAACTTTCCAGGCCTTTGTCTGTAAAATGAGGTTAAAGCTCTCTGCCTTCTGGGATAGTTGGGAGGAGTCCAGAGAACGTGTACAAACTCCTGTCTCACTGGGGACCCTTGCTAAGGACAGTAGCTGTCCTTGTAGGGAGCCCCTCCTGCCTCTCCCGCCCTCTCAGGGACAGCATGGGAGCGAAGGGCTCACTCGCGCAGCCGTTCTTTGCTCTGGGGTTGCCTGTCATTAATTAGAGTGATAATGACAAGAGCCCTTACATAAAGCTCCCCAACGCTGTGTGTCCCCAGAATGCACAGCCCTGGCGCTCAGGGACAGCACTGGCTTTTCAGAATGGATCCCTTTCTGCTCTCTGCTCTGCCCCACATCATCGCTCTTCCTTCTGATGCCCGCAGGTCGGGGGCTTGCTCTTTATCAGTTGCGGGAAAAGGACGCAGGGTGCTGGACGGCAGGTTTCTGTCTTGCTAAGGCTCTGCACTCCACTGGGAATGGCCAATTAGAGCCCAGCTCCCAGATGCATCACCGTGGCACCTGGCTCCTCGGGCCCCTCGGCCATAGATCACAGCCAGAGTGGGTGATGGCGGCAGGATACGCTCACCGGGCAGAAGCTGGGAAGCCAGGGAAGGCACGAGGAAGCCATGAACTCTTCACTGCTCAGTGTCACGGGGCAGGGGAGAGCTGGGCGCATTCCAACATGCCCTGGGATGGCTTCTGAAGGAACTGCAGGGTTTGGGTCTCACTGGCATGAGGTCCTTGCCCCCTTCCCCACTTGCCCTCATTTCCCTGTAGCTTTAGGGAGACACGAAGACCAGAAGACGAGACACAGGTCAGAAGGTCTGGCTAGTTTCTAACTTGATGTTAGTGGCTGCTTGTTAGAGCACGTTGTGGTTGTGTGGGTGGAAGGGAGAGGAGGCCTGCCAGCCCTGCTCCCCTCCATGTCTCATCAGCCTCACGGTTCAGCCCTTCACGCATTTACTCAGCCATTCATTCCCTCGTCAAGCAGCTTGTAACGGACACCTGCATGAGCCAGGCTGTGTTCTCGGTGCCAGAGACAAAAAATGAAGAATACTCTGCTCACTGGATGTGGCTGTCTCAGGGACACTCGCGGGCCACCAGGAAGCACTCCCAGTGTGAGTCCTGTGATGATCTCCCAGGCATACAGCGAAGAGGCCCGGACTCAGACCTGGGGAGGCCATGGAGGGCTCCCTGGAGGAAGTGACACCTAGGCTGAGACCCAGAGGCTGGATAGAACTAACTAGATGAACAGAGGAAGGGGGCTGCTGTGGGGGAGAATGTTCCAGGCCCAGAGAACATTATATACAAAGGCCCAACAGAGACAATGAGTGTGGTGTGTCCTAGCAATTGAAACATTTGTGTGACTGGGTCTCAGCGTAGGAGGGAGTGACATAGCAGATGTATAGGAGGCAGGCAGAGCTGGGTGGTGAAGGGCTGTGATTTTGTGTCAAGCAATTTAGTCTGGAGGCAATGGGGAGCAATGAGATATTTTAAGCAGGAAAGTGAGAGGACCAGGTTTGCATTTTAAAAGGAGCCCTTTGTCTGCTGATTCCCCACCACTAAAGGATGGAGGCAGGGAGGCCAGGCCCGAGGCTGCTCTGATGGTTCAGGGCAGAGTTGAGGGACTTGCACGCCTGTCCTCCCCAGCCAGCCTCTGCCCCTTTCATCCCCAGCCCCGTGCTGTGGACGTGTGCCT
Source organism: Manis javanica (assembly GCF_040802235.1). Lineage (NCBI taxonomy): Eukaryota > Metazoa > Chordata > Mammalia > Pholidota > Manidae > Manis > Manis javanica. The sequence continues at coordinate 103,122,102 of NC_133166.1, read as the reverse complement.
GCGCCCCATGCAACCAGCTCACGAGGGGGTGGTAGCTGCTGTGCTTGCTCCCAATCTGCCTCACGGCTGAGCACCCCTGCACAGGGAGCTGTTATCTGGGCACCATTGCTCTCAGTGCCTCGGAAGCCCGTGCTGCTTTGTTCCTCCCAGGCCTGCTGCAGGGCAGGGCTCTTCAGAAGCCGAGTAATGGCCATAGATTCCAGCAGAAATGGACGAGGGGCTCTGAGGACAAGGCAGGGAAGGGCAGGACCACAGTCACTGGAACCAGACTGAGGTCCTGCGTTCTCATTTCAGGTCCAGAGGTGCTGGGGGACCTTCTTCTCAATGACTTCTTAAAAGCAGAGCAGGTCAGAGATATTAGAACCCTGTGCGCTATTGGTGGGAAGGTAAAATGGTGCAGTGGAAGTGAAAACAGCATGACATTTCTTAAAAAAATGTAAACATAGAATTACGAAATGATCCGGTAATTCCACTCCTAGGTATACACCCAAAACAACTGAGAGCAGGGTCTGGAAGAGGTCCTTGCACACCCATGTTCGTGGCAGTATTATTCGCAACAGCCGGAAGGTGGAAGTGGACCAAGTGCCCATCAGCGGATGAATGTATAAGCAAAACGTGTCATCTGCATATAACAGATTAAAGGGAAGAAAATCCCAACACAGGCTGCCCTGTGAATGAGCCTTGAGGACATTATCCCTGAGGGAAATCAGCCAGTCACAAAAAGACTGTGAGATTCACACTCACTTGAGGAAGCTAGAACAGTCAAATCCATAGAAAAGGAAAGTGGAGTGGAGTCCGCCAGGGGCTGCGAGGGGCAAAGAGGGAGTTGCTGCTTAATGGCTACAGAGTTTCAATTTTGCAAGATGAGAATGTTCTGGAGATGGATTGAACAACAACGTGCATGCACTTAACGTGTCTGTACTGTACAACTAGAAATGGTTACCACGGTACATTTTATGTTACATGTCTTTAACCACAATTAAAGATAAAAATAAGGACATCAGATAACAATTTTTCAGAAAGCAAGACAAGGCCCAGGGTGAGTGGTGGGGGTATTTAGTAGCGCCCCCTTGTGGAAAACAGAAGTGAGAGAGGGTTGGCCCAGCCTTTCCAGTCCAGCGGGCCCTCGTCTTGGGAACCGTTATCTCCGTGCTCCTCTTTATCTCACTCATTCTTGCTCATCCTTGTCTTGTGTTATTGGCATAACCTCCTGGAGGAAAGCACTCTTTACTTCTTGCTGGATTTTTGCAGCAGGATTTTAAACCGGGTCTTTGTTTTGCAAAAATATTGCAGTGCTCCATCCATTGCCCACGGGCCTCTCCTGATTTCTGATATTCAAACCATTTGCTTTTGAGGGAACTGTTGTGTCATGATCCTGACTGATTTTCTCTTCTTCAGTTGTCCATTGATCTCACCCAGCTGCCAGCCTTATCTTTTCAGTGATACGGTGGGTGATATAAACACTTGGCTGACATCGATTTCATTAAACTCATTAAAATCAGTGCTTTGGGGGATAAGACACACAATTTGACTTTGTAGCTGGTTCGTACCATATCTGTTGGTGTGGTGGTGACCATCCACCATCAACAGAGACTGACAAAGACCTTTGACACGTGGGATGGCTCAGCCTGAGTCTGCAGATGAATCGGAATTTGCAGGGGTAATTTCCCTCCCGCGGAAGGAATCTTTGCAAAGCTGCCGTGTCCTCGTGCGGGAGGGGAGACCTGGGACGGGATGGTCGAATTTACAGCTAACGAGTGGGAGCCGCAGGGCCGTGGTTTCAGTTCAGTCTATGGGAGGACTTCCTAATAAGGAGAATCTTTAACTGGATGGACTGCCTTGTGAGGTAATGAACTCTCTGTCACTTCAAGTATTAAAGCTGGGAAGAGACGATGGGGTGGTTGGGGACGGAACCTCCATGGTGGGCCGAAGGTGGGGCTGGAGGATGCTTCCAAATCTAAGAGTCAATTATTCTACATCTTTTGTACTGTGGTACAGTCCTGAGGACAGGACTGAATTTTTTTCATCCCAGCAGCTGCCAAGCACCACGTAAATACAGTGATAGCATCTTGGCTGATGATTAGCAAGTGAATCTGGATGCACTGAATGAATGAACCAGTTCTCACCTTCCAAATGGTCCTCAGCACCTGCCGCTCTAGAAGCCAAAGCCAAGGTTAGTTTCCCCATAGTCCTTCCCATGGGGACCGGAGGGGGAGACGGGGCCCTGAGGACAGAAGACAGGTCCTGAAACAAGGGGCAGCTGGGCCGCTCCTAAAGGTTGTTTTAAATGCATTGCGCTCTCTCAGTGGCTCTCAACCTTGACTGTACATTTAAGTCACCTGGGAGCTTTTAAAAAATTCAGTACCATGTGTATCTCACCCCTAGAGACTAATTTAATTGGTCGGAGGTGCTGGGCATCAGTTTTTAAAGCTCCCCTGGTGGTTCTAATGCACAATCAAGGTTGAGAACCACTACCTCACCAAGTGCCAGGTGCTTTACATCTATTTTCTCATTTAATCCTCACGATAACTCCTGAGTGAGGTCACTGCTGCCCAGAGGCGTGGCCCTGAGCCTGCAGCTCCACCCTCAGAACCACGTCAGAAATGCATGTTCTCAAGCCGCACTCCCGACCCACGGAACTGAATTCTCTGGTGGAGCTCAGCAGTCCGTGTTTTGACCGCCTCCAGATGATTCTGCTTTGTGCTCCAGTTCACAAACCACGGAGTAGGGTACTAGCAATCCTGATTCACAGATGGGGCAGGCAGGTGAGGTCAGTAGCCCAAAGCCTCAGGGGCAGTAGGAACACAGCAGAGATGTTAATCACGTGTATGCTCTGAATGGACCTGCATGTCTTCCCTTTTTACGTGTGGTCCCCTGTGGTCAAGGCTGAGACAAGCCACACTGCGGGAGGTGCCTGGGGGCTCTTGCTAGCTCTGGTTCCATTCGCTCTCCTCTTCGCCTAGTGCCAATATGTAGCTCCATCTGGAGCCCAATTGCTCTTGCCCTAGGGAAGCAAAGGACATACCACCCCAGGATCCGTTCTAAAACAGTTTTATTAGGTGCTTAAAATAGCTTCTGGCAGATGGTGTGTAGAACTGGGGACTGGAGCAGAGCTGCAAATGACATTTGCAAAGTTTGTGTGCGTGCGTGCATGGGGGGCATGAAAGAAGCTGAAGAACTGAAGAAGGGGCACAAAAGAGGGACAGGACAGGATGGAAATTTCTAATCTATCCAGGATTAAGCAGGGCTTGAAACTGGGTTTTCCAAAGCACTTGGGCGAATCCCGCGCTGTGCCTAAGCCCATGGTCAGGTGTGCTGTTGACTGGCTGAGTGAGCTCTGTGTGGCTCTTGGAGCTGGGGGACCATGGAGTTGATGTGGGGGGTGCAGCGGAAGCTTCTAGGTTTTGATAAACTGAAAACTTGCTGCTTTGTTTGAAGGTTAGGGGCAGACATCTGAGCCTTACTTTGCAAATGAAAACACAGGGAATTCACTTCCTTGTCCTCATTTTAAAGGAAATGTCTGTGTATGTAAATCTGAATCCCATTTAGGCGCAAAGATGGTGGATGTTCATCCCTCTAACCCTCCCTGGCAGCCCCGCGCACTGGTGTGGGTGGCTCTGTTTCCCTTGGCAACTCCCGACTGTGATCTCCAGTCCTGCAGCTGTCAGGGTGACTCTTGGACCCTCTCTGCAGTAATTCTTGCTTTTTCTGGGTTTTGGACCCATTTCAGAATCTTATTAAATCCAAGGTGCCCTCCTTCCAGAAAATGTCACAACGCATATACACAGAACAACTTGTCAGCAATTCCTGGAGGCCCGTGGACTCTCCGAGTGCATCTCTGAGCCGCTGGCCCTGGAGGAGGGTCCTGCAGAGCAGAGCCCTTCATCTTCCAAGGACCGGGCCAAGAGACCAGGCTCTCTGCCACTGCTCCCATTACATGAGCAGAGAGAACGACACTGAGGCTTCTAGAAAGCAAGCGGGGGCCTGACCCAGGGTCCTCTGTGAAGCTGGCCGCAGCTGTGAGAGCTGGGATCGTACCGACCGTGGCCTTGAGCTCTGGAGCAGCACGCTCGCCGCAGCTCACGCACTCAGCTCTGCCCCCGTTGCCCCAGCCCGAAGTCTTGGGCTTGGTCTGCGGGCTCTGGCTCCCACCCACCACACTCTCAGTTCCTTTAATCCTCGCCCGTCCAAGTGACGCCACTTCCTCGTTACCCTCTGTGGTTAGTACCTGAGTATTTCCGTCTGGCATCACACACCCCTGAGAGACGCGCATTTACTTGCTTCCTTGGTTTTTACATAGAAGGTAGTGTGGGTGGGTGAACTGGGCATGGGAATTTGGAATCAGAAAATCAGAAGACCTGGGTTCAAATTCCAGGTCTACTTTCATTGGTTATGTGACCTGGGGTAAATTATTGAAATTTTCTAAGCCTCAGTCTCCTTACCTGTAAAATGTGCATAATAATCATATCTATGCTGCCAAACTCATGGAGTTACTAAGAGCAAATGAGAAAGTAGATCTCAGTGAGCTTAGTCATGCGCTACGATGTCCTGTGCATTATTCTTGTCCTGCAGGTTGAGCCCAGGTTCCTTCTTCCCCCCTCAGGCTGACAGCCCGGCCCTTTTTGATTCCAAGGGTGGCAATGAGCAGGTGAGGTAGAGCTTCTCAGCGCCCTCTCAGCCCGCTGTCTTGTTGCTATTTCCCAACAGCAGCCCTTTGAGCCCTAAGACACGGACGAGCCAGACCACCAGGGTGCTTTTGTGTACAGTGTCCTGCAGGTCAGAATGGAGGACTGTGGTGACTGGCACAGGGGAGCTCCGGGCTCCTTGACTGGGGCTGGAGGAAAGGGAACCTGGAGGGACACAAAGATTCAGAGTATAGAGGAGGTGGAGGGTGGGTATACTGACCCGTGACTGTAGCAGGACCGCTTCTAGGTGAAGAGTAAAGGCGAACGGCTCAGGAGGACGTGGTGGCGTGAGAATGGTATGGGCCAGAGGAGGCCCCGGGGGCTGTATGTTCTAGTCGGTGCTACAAAGTGGGCACAGAGGCCAGCTGAGGCGGGGATGGGACCTGCTACTACCCAGATGCTTGGTGCATTGCTCGGCTCCATGTCCAGCCTCTGATGGGCTCCTGGCTTGCCCAGCTGACGTCTGAGCTCAGAAGCAAAGGAAGCCTGTTGGCAAAGGTTGCTCTGGATATAACTCAGACCAGTGAAGAAGAACTGATTGGGGAGGGCAGACATCAGAACCTCTGGGGGAAACCAGTTGGGAATTTTTGAGTTCAGAGTATCTAAGGCAGAGAAGGCTGAGGGGACAACATCAGATACACCCAGAGTTTTAGAAAGCATGTTTCAAAAATTCAGAGCAAAGAGTCATAAACTGTGATTTTCAAGAGAATATAGTTCAAGTGGTTTTAAAAACTGAAGTCCTGACAAAGTCACAAATTATCCCAGGTGTAAAGAAAAAAAAAAAAAAGAGAGGGCAGCATCTAAAAATAAAAGTGGCTGCTGCACAGGTAGCTTTTAATGCACACAGATTTTAGAAGTTCTTGTGTTTTCAAAAAACTACTGACACACTTTTAAAGTATATGAATCTGATTATAGTAAAACAGGGCCATGAAGACCAAGCCCTTGGAATCAGACAGTGTTTGAATCCAGGTTCTGCCACCTGTTAGCTGTGTGACCTTAGATAAGTCATTTAACCTTTCTGAGCTCTGATACCTAACTCTGTAAAATGGGAATAACGGTATCCACTTTATAAGGTAGCTGTGAATGAAATGAAATGGTGCATGCAAAGTCTCTCCTAGGGTGGCTGGCACACAGCAAATGCTCAATGATCACCATTAATATTACCTTGTATAAAAAATACAGGGAGATGCTCTTAATCAAAAGGTAACTGCTGCAGTATAGCACAAGTGGGTAAGAAGTACTGGGAGAATTAAGACAGGTTGATCTGACACTTGTGAAGCCTGTGTAGGAGCATAGGAGCGTGTTTTTAGGCGAATCCGCGAGAAGGAAGGTAGATAGATGCTGGGCCTGGAAGAGCCGGTGTGTTGTCAGTGGCAGACGGAGGAGGGGCAGGATGGGGCCCCTGTCACTGTGGCCTCAGCCCTGGAATAACTGCTCGAACAACAAACACAATTAAGATGGAACTGAGGGCCATGAAGGTCATTCCTCACCACCTTAAACGAGTTCCTGTCTCTCTGTTACCAGGCAGGGCATGGACAGGACATGCAGACGTGATGGGGGAGCCATGATGTATGACCTACATGGGCTGCTGGAAGAACCGCCTGGAAAGGCACAGGGGTCAGGGGTCTGAGGAAGAGGAAAGGTGGCTTTGATTCTCAAAAATAGGGGAAAGGAGAGACTTAGAAAATACCAAAGTACACTTAGTGTCCATCCCTGGTGAAGTTCTAGAAGCAGTGATTACACTGAAATGATGCTCCTGCCTGGCCTCCTGCTTCTGCCCTCACCCACCCCACAGCACCACACTGTGTGGTCAGTCTGGCAACCAGAGGGATGCCTGTGAGTCAGATCATGCCGCGTCTGCTCAGGACCCTCCAGCGACTCTCCCTTTTACCAGAAAGAGAAGCCCCAGTTCTCCCAGGGGGTTGCAAGGCCCAGCACAGTGGCCAGGCCACCTCTCTTGACCTCAAGTCTTGCTGTGACTCTTCCCACCCCCCACCTCCTGCTCTGGCCACACTAGCTGCTTTGATCTTGGCCTTTGGCCTAGCTGTCCTCTCTGCTTAGATCCCTCTTCCCCCAGATAACTGCTTGGTTTCCTCCCCCCAAGTCTTTGCTCAAATGCCAGCTTCTCAGCAAGGCCTCTCTTGAGCGCCCGTGCGAGCCCCACACTCCCACTCCTCCTCCGCCCCAACTTGTTTTTCCCTCTACAGTGCTCAGTACCATCCACTCTATACTCTGACTTACCTGTCCTGCTCATCCATTCTCTCCCCTCGCCTAGACGCAAGCTCCATGGGCTCAGAGATTCGTATCTGCATTCCCAGTTCCTAGAACTGTGCCAACCACGGAGTCATGTTCATTAAATGTTTGTTGCTTGGGAGGGAAGGAGCAGAAAGGAAGGAAGGTGGCTCAGTACATCAAGAGGTCACTAGACTAGGGTGACCAGTTGTCCCAACTTTCCCAGGCCTGAAAGAGTTCCTGAAACTACGGATCTTTCAGTACCAAGACCAGGAAAGTTCATTTACTTTGGAGATACAGGGACCAAACTGATGGCTCCCAGGAACGTCACAAACCCACTATCTCCCACAGCCTCCCACAAAGCCTGCCTGGTGGGAGAATGCAGAAATGTGTGCTGCAAGATAGTGTATTTAAGCAGTTTGTAGTTGGCTGAGTGGCCACAGCAGACATGTTGATTGATGGGCCTGTGTCAGGCTGATGGGAACGCTGCCACGGTGAGCCACAAAGCCACGTCCCAGCCCAGGTTTGCCTGCAGCCTCTCTGAGCCATGGGTGAGGACACAGAATGCAGGACAGAATCTTGCACTGGTACACACTAGGGGGTGGGGGATGGAAATGTTAACGGGGCTCTGCACACTGCTTGGCTTGCTAAGATATAGATAGAAACTTCCAGAGGGCTTCATGGGACTACTGGATGGGGTGTATGAGCACTGACCCCCTCACCTTCTCCTCTCTTGCTGTAAAGTGTGGAGTAGTCTTCTATCCATCATCTCAGGGTTTGCTGACCATTCCCGGTACTAGGGAGGGGAAGCTAATGCATTCAACGATTAGGCTTGGTTTCAAGACCATCCCAGTAGATGGAAATGATAGGCCCTATGTAACAGCTTAAAATTTAAGCAGAAATAAACACAACTGACCCTTGAACAACATGGGGGGGCAGGGGCACTGATCTCCATGCTCTAAGAACCCCAAGTTTTGACTCCCCCAACACTTTACTAATAGCCTCCTGTTGACTGGAAACCTTACTGATAAAATAAATGGTTGATTAACACATGTTTTGTATGTTATGTGTACTACATACTGTATTCTTACACTTAAGTAAGCTAAAGAAAATTTTTTTTCAAATTGTCACAAATCTCCCTAAAATTTTCAAATATATTTATTTAAAAAATCTGTGTATAAATGGACCTGCACAATTTGAACCTGTGTTGTTCAAGGGTCAACTGTATTACTTTCTACTTAGAACTAAAGAAAAGAAATCTTAAAGATACAGAAGAGACCAGGCTTAACAGCTGTGCTGTTGCTTTTAAATCCAACGTGGGGAGTTGCCCGTGCACTGCGTCTGGTGTGAAAGCTGAGATTAAAATGTCACTTAAGCCGTGTTAATGGACGAATAAGGGTGCGGTCCCTCTGTCTCCTGCCTGGTGGGAACATACCTGAGCCACACACCCAGCTCTTTACCAGGAGAGAGGTCGTTCACTCATTGCTCAGTTTCTAGCTATTCTAAGACACAACAACCCACAAAGGGCTTTCCCCCCCCTGTCCCCACCTGGCTATATTCCTGTGCTGTCACCTCTCTCCTTGGGAGGAAGGGGGCTGTGAACTCGCACCCTCTTCCCAGCTCATCTACATTCTCTGGAGCAGCCGACATGTCCAAGCCTGGGGTGTCAGCTGAGATACAGGTCAAGTCACTATAACTGCCCTTTCCCTGGGAGGGAGGGACTCGCTGCCTAAGACTCAGACCTCTGGAAGTTCCACCTCTTCCCCACAGAGCTTCCCCACACAGCTTCTGGATGACCCAGGACAGAGCCAACCCTCGGCGCTGGTGCACAGGCCAGATCCCACGGGCCAGCTCCAGTCAGCAGGCAGGGCTGCCCAGAGCATAGGTCTGACCATCCCAGAGCTCATCATGAAGAACACGGGGAGGCGTGAGGAGTACCCCGACCACAGGCGCCTGAAGGGGAAGGGGAGCATGTGGTCATGCCTCCACCTTCCCAGCCCCCTCCCCGAAGGACACAGGGCTCACCCAGGGGAAAGAGCACGAGAGAATGGCGCCTGCTGACCTCAGGGTAGAGGGCTGTCATTTTGAAATGGGGGGCTGAGCAGCCCGCCAGTAGAGTGGGGAGGGGTCGGGTGACCATCCTGCAGCCCCTTCCCCATACTTCCTGAGTCCAGAACCTATACTGATATCTTCATAAAAGCCTGGCTCTGGGGCATCAGTGCACCGTTCTAGCTACTGAAGGCCAGCGCTCCATGGTTCTCAAAGCAGAGTCCCCAGGTCAGCAGCCTTGGCATTGCTGGAAACCTTGTTAGAAATGCAGTTCTCGGGCCCGCCCAGGGCAGGCCAGGATCTCTGGGGCTGGGCCCAGCCATGTGTGGTCAGCAAGCCCTGCGGGTGAAGCAGCTGCAGGCTGAGGGTAGGAGCCCCCCCCCCACCCAAGGGGAAGAAGGCTTCTAAATGGGCCGTTTGCTGAAGGTCTTCAGAAGAGCCTGCTCTCTGTGTAGAGGAACAGTGTCCTCCGGCTTTGGGTGAGCGCTCTCTTTGTAGGTCTCACCGTGCCTGATGCCCTGTCCACTGGTCGGGCTTCCACCTGGGGATACATGTGCAACCTCAGTGGTGGCTTGGAGCCACCTTCCAGCAGGTCTGCCCCGTGTGTCTGTAGCATAGGGGCCCTCGGGGTCCCATGGAGCTTCTTTGCAGGCTCAGGACACCCGTGGCTTTCCCAGCCTATCTCAGAAACAAGAGCTGTGGCCCAGCGGCCTCCTCTGGAGCCCCGCCTCCGCTGGCACAGCAGCCGCCTCCCCTTGGTTCTAGTGCCTTCCCAGCAGATGCTCCTCTTTACATTTGGTTCTGAGAACTTAATCTGTTTTTTATTTTTAATACTGCAAAAGCAAGCCATGCTCGTTGCAGATTATATTGAAATGGACTGGAAAGATCAATGCAGCCATTTCCTTGTCCCCTCCTGCCCCCCCCCCCACCACCGGCCTGCTCCAGCTCTACCCCCACCGAATCCTGTCACCTCACACCCCCTCCAGCCCAAATGAGCCAGAGTTCTTGCTGTCTTGATGATTTGCGATTCTCTGCATGACTCTGCCTCTTGGGTTTGTTTAATTAGAAATAGGCCGGGAAGTGCTTCCTATGCACTGGCATGTTAATTGCTTATCAGAGAAAGGGAAGGTGACAGCGTTTGGTGTGGAAATTTCCGCACGCTCCGTCTCTGCATTTTTCTCCATTTTCCCCTCCCACCCCCCCTCTTGCTGCCCGTGCTTCCTGCCCCTCGCCAGCCTGGCCCTTCGGCCCTCTTCCCCCGCTCCTCCGTTCGGGGATGGCCCGGGAGCGGGCCCCAACCGGAAGCTAAGCGGAACTGCCCGCCCCACCATCTCCCTCTTCTCTCCCATCCGGCTCTCGGCCACCCTCTGAGCTTGGCGGAGATTCCAGAGCATGACGCTCTTCAGTTACACTCAATGTTCAAAGGATTATTTTCCTTTGTTTCCTTTCCCCCTTATTATTGTTATTCTTATTTATTTTAATTTTTTACAAAAGAGGAGAAAAGAGTGAATTGGGTTGGGGGAGGTGACACATTTCTCCACAAAGGTACAAAATTGCCTGTAGAAAGTCAACTTCAGAGTGCCCACCTGGGCTGCCAAGACGAGGTGTTCCTGGGCACCCCTGTCCCCAGATGTCCTTCGGGAGTGCTACCCCACAGTGGGGAGGGGAGGCCTCCTTCAGCCTTTGCCCAGGAGGGGAAGAGCAAGCAATGGAGACTGCACAAAGAAGGGGGTGGCATCCTGTGGGCCAAGGGCCCGGGGACACAGGCAGGGCACATCCAGGAGAGGCCCAGGAGCTTCTGGGCACGCAGACAGCTGGCGAGGTGGGAGGCTGTAGCCGGAGTCCTTCCTGTTCCTTGGAAATTCCCCTCAGAATGGCAGCCGGCGGGCCCCCAGCAGGTCGGGGTGATTATTAGAGGCTGCAGGAGCAGCCCCCTCTCCTAGAGCCACAGAGCCCCATCTGTCTCGGTCCAGCTGCCAGGCCTCAAGCACGCGGGTCCGTGTCACTGCCCTGGCAGGGCATCTGGCCCAAATTGCTTCCCTTTTGGTAGAAAGTAGTCCTGTTATTTTTCTGCTGCTGTGGTCAGGCTGAGCTTCAGGAGTTCTGCAACAATGGCGGTGACAGTGTCTCTCCTTCTGAGGACCTGGTCAGCTTCCGCCCCGGATTCCAGGGCAGGACAAGGGGCACAGACACCACGCGGACTGAGGGGGCAGTCCAGCCCCAGAAAGCCCAGGCAGGAAGGAGGGGCTGCCCACCCACCCCTTGCCTGGGCTGGCCAGTGCCAAGGTGGGCTGCTAGCGCAGTCGCCAGCAGCAGGATGGCGAGAGCCACGGTGGCTATGAGCCCAGGTTGGTCCCCTAAGCCTCTGCGGCAAGCGGTGGCCTCTTTAGTCCTGGTCCGTATGCATGCCAGCTGGGTGTGGGCATCAGCAAAGGCCACCTGCAGGCAAGCCCAGTACTCAGTGGCCTGAAGCAGCCGGGTGATGTTGAAGCTGTGGGTGCCCCGAGGCAGGCGAGCCAGAGCAGAGGTCCCCTGGCCCTGGGAGGAGGAGGTGCTGGACCAGGTGAGGTTGGTGGAGACTGTGTTGGGAGGGGGGACCCAAGACAGCAGGATGTGGTAAGGGTGGGTCTCCTGCACCTGGAGTTTCAGCCCCCGTCGCTTGTCCCAGCCTGGCTTCAGGGGAGCCCGGCCAACAGACACACTCACCGTCTTAGTGTCAGCGCCCACCAGGTTCTGGGCCACACAGGTGTACAGCCCTGCCTCTGCCACGGTCACCCTCTGCAGTTCCAGGGTGCCCTCCGGGTAGACCCGGTACTTCCTGCCTGTGTGGGCAGCCGGCAGTCGAACCCCAGCTGGAGTGACCCAGTAGATCTCGGGCTCTGGTTCGGCCAGCGCCCGGCAGTGCAGCACCAGGCTCCCTCCGCTGGCCACCTGGAGGCTGGGGGGGAAGCTGCGGGGGGAGATGAGGGGCAGGCAGTGGTCCGTCATCTCCCGGAAGGGCACCTCGCGGACTGGGCGGCGCTGGAGGTCCGGCGGCTCAGCACATAGGGTGGACTGTGGCTCGATGAAGCGGACATGGTTGTCTGTGGAATTGGCCCAGCGGATGACACAGTCGCAGCGGATGGGGTTGCCGTGGAGACCCACCTCCTGCAGGTTGGGCAGGGACTCGACCGTCTGCTGGTGCAAGGCGCTGAGCGCGTTGTTGTTGAGCATGAGGGTCTCCATCTGGGGCAAGTGGTGGAAGGCACGGGGGTGGACGAAGGACAGCCGGGGATTGTTGGTGATGTCCAGCTTGGTCAGCTCGGGGAGGTTGACCAGGGCAAACTTGTCGATGGACACCAGCTCCTCCATGTTGTTTAGCCCCAGTTCCTTGAGGTGCAGCATGTTGGCAAAGTCCCCGGGCCCCACCCGCTGGAGCGGGTTCTTGTTCAGGTCTAGGAACTTGAGTCCGGGCACCTGCGCCAGCGCACGCCTGGGCACCCGAGCCAGCTGGTTGTCGTAGAAGGAGAGACTCTCCAGGTTTTGCAGCCCCTCCAGGGCATAGTCGGAGATCTCCCGCAGGCTCATGCCTGCCAGCACCAGGCTGCGCAAGGTGGCCAGGGGCCGGAAGTTCATGTCCAGGATGGCATCCACCTTGTTGCCGCCAATCATGAGGATCTCCAGGTTGGGCAGCATCTCGAACCAGCGGCTGTCCACGGCCCTCAGCAGGTTGGAGTTGAGGTGCAGCCGCAGTAGGTTGCCGAGGCCGGCGAAGGCCCTGGGGGCGATGCGGTAGAGCTGGTTGTGGTTGAGATAGAGCTCCTGCAGGCTGGCCAGCCCCGCGAAGCTGTGGTCCTCCAGCCGGGTCAGCTGGTTCTCCTCCAGGTGCAGGCTCAGCAGCTGGGGCAGCACACGGACATCACAGTCTCGGGCGTCCGAGAAGCTGTTCTGGGACAGGTCCAGTTCTGTGAGGTTGGCCAGGTAGCCGAGCTCGCTCTGGTCCACACGAACGATGCTGTTGCTCTGCAGCAGCAGGGTCTGCGTGCCTGCGGGCAGTGCAGGGGGCACGGCCGTCAGGAATAGGTCATTGCAGTCCACGGTGGTGGCCTCGCGGTAGGATGATCGGGGTGTGTACCAGGGCCGGACCTGGCAGGCACACCGAGGGGGGCAGGGCACTCGCCAGGGTACCACGGGCACAGCAGCAGTGGCACCAGCCACCCAAGCTAGCAAGAGGGGGGCCACAAGGGACCTCATGGTGTTGCTGCCGAGCACGGGACCATCTACCAGAAGAGTCTGGAGTCCCGCTCTTGGCAGTTCGCAGGCAGGCTGAGGGTCAGCAGTCCTGCCAGGGCCTGGGCAACCACCCTCCCAGGGCAGTCATTCTACTCAGGGACCGGTGGGCGTCACTTTTGGCCATCCTGGGTGTGGCTCTCCATCCTTGCCCGCTGGGGCTGAGCCCGCACACTCATCACCACGCCGAAGGGGCGGCCCTGGAAGAAGAGGATGCGGAGTAAGGAGGTGGCGGGGGACGAGATGTGCTCCCGCCTCCTGCGTGCGTCCGTCCGTCCGTCTGCCTTGTGTGACTTAAGAGGCCAAAGAAAGCCTCCTGGGTTCTGTCCTGCAGCCCCTGGGCCTTAGTGTCCTTTTCTATGATTGGCAGGGTGAGTGAATGAGTCTTGAGGGACGGAGGGAGAGATTGAGCCTTGGAAGCTTCCAGAATAGCCCGGGGAAGGGGTGTGTGTGTGTATATGTGTATGGGGGTGCATTATTGTCCCTTTGGAGTCCTGGGCCCAGAGAGATGCAGAGGAGATTCTCCAGCCTTGTCACGTCCCTCCCCCTCCTTCCTTGGCTCAATGGGTAAATGGGAAATGAAGAGAGTTTCCAGACATCCCTCTGAGTGATGTGGGTTGGGGTAGGGGAAGCAGCTTCTAAGTTCTGTCACGGGCACCCAGGACTCTGCAATTTGAAGGTCAGCGCACCCTGACCGCACCCCCAGGCAGGCTGGGGAAGTGGCTGCTCCTGCCTGGGGTCTGCTTGGTCTCCCCTGGGGTGGGGTACAGCTCCAGTTTTTGCTAACCTCCCCCCCGTGGAGGCAGGGCTTCCCCCTCCCAGCAGCCTGGCCGTGCTGCAGGGAAGGAAGTGGTGGGCTAAGCAGCTGAGGTGTGAGCTCCTCAGTCCTTGGGGGGAGACTGGCCTTGGCCTAGAGCCAGGACGGGAGCGGGGGAACTGCCGGCCCTTCTGGTCCTGGAGTGACTCCTGAGTGGAGCTCTGCTTCAGGCCGTTTGCCAGCTGCAGACATCAAGGGAAGCGCAAGAACATGTGTGACTTGCCAGGACTCTTTAAAGACTGAATGTCTTATTTCACTGAACCCTCATAATGAGTCTACAAGATAAACATTAGGACCCCCAGTTTGCAAATGGAGAAAACTGAGGAAGAGGTTAAAGAATTTGGCTCAAGACAAAGAGCTGGTGAGCGACAGGAGACAGGAATCCACCCAAGTCCAGAGGTGGGCCATTTACTCCTTGCCCCTCTGCCCCGGGCTCTGGCCCAAGCACACCCCGGCCCCCCAGGGCTGTACTGGCTGCGGCAGCAGTAGGCTGCGCGCTCATTCTTGGCGATCGCTCCTTACCAGGGAGCTGTGGGAAGCTGGAGGCTGTGTCTCCTACCACCTTCCAGGCAGGTGCCTCTCAGCCAGCCAGGGGGACCCTTCACCCACCTCATCCCACTTCCAGGATGAGGGGAGCACTGGGAGGGGTGGGACCCTCCCCTGAGCAGGAAAGTGGCACGCCTGTTTACATTTGACTACTTCCCACCTTCCTCTGCAGTTATTTCTGAAGGTGGGAAAATAACCGTGACTTGAAATGCACAGAGGTTTTACGTGGGGGTGTATGTACTGACACGTAGAACTCAGGGCAAACAAACACGTGTGCACACACACGCACACCTGCTAACATGCACAGAGGGGAGCCCAGGACCTTGGCCAACCAAGCCAGTGACCAGTGGTCAGGAGTGGGGGTGGGGGACCCTGTAGTGAACTCTGTGGGTGGAGGGGCAGCAGGGACAAGCCCTGCCATGGAACTAACAAGACAAGCGGTCCTGCCACATGCATAACCATATGCCTCCGCCTCCTGCCTAGACCTAGCACAGGACAGCAGAACCCGCCAGCAAAGAGCTCTTACTATTACTTACCTCTTCCTACCAGAGCACCCTGGGAAAAGTTATTGACTTCTCTGGATGTCCGTTCCTTCTGTAGAAAACGAGGTGGTCGTTAGGATTAAAGAAACTGAGTGGTGCACACAGAAAGAGCTCCATAAATGTTAGATCTCTTCCAGCTCCGCTCAGCCCCCAGGGGTGGGAGGCTCTCTAGCTATAGGACTTCTTAGGGGGAAGAACAATTGGATCCTAGAGCTCAGCAAGCCCCATTAAGCTTGCCTGCTGTGTGCCCAGTGTTGCCCCCAGATGGGGACCAGGGGGTGGGGAGCTATGAGCAGAAATAGATGAAATGTCACACCTTGAAAAAGTGCCACCCTGGCAGGACCAAAAATGTAGAATGATTAGGAGAGTCCAGGACAGCTGGTCAGGGGACAGGGGACAGGAGGCAGCAGTGGGTGGAGAGGGTCTTCAGCCAGGTCAGGTCCTGGCCCCTCCCTGGCCTCCAGAGCCCACCTGAGCCACAGGTGTGTCTCCTCCACACCTTTGTTCCAACACCTTTGCTCTACAGTTGCTCCAGCATGTGGAGTGTGTTGAGAAACCATTGAAAATGAATTACAAACCTCCAGAGACTTGCCTTCCCTCCTCCCCAGGCAGCACCCACCTCCTTGGCCCTCTGGCTGGGCTGGGCAGTGAGGCAGAGCTCCCCCTCCTCAGCCAGGAGCCCAGCGCTGGGGTTCGGGCATCCAGAGGGAGGCAGTGGCTTCCTGCTTCCTGTTCACACCACACCCCTGATCCCAAGGCTTGGCAAAGGCCCAGCCAAGTCCTCCTGTGGCTGCTGGGCCTGCAGCCGCCCTCCAGGATCGAACTCGGAGCGGCCCACTCACCTGCCACCACCATTTAACACTGTCTTGCGCATGGCCCACTCATGCAAGCTGATCAGCAATTACTGCCGGGAGCTGCCGGGAAAGCTAATTGTCTTTTATCTGTAATTTCCGGGGTGAGCAGGAGTTCACGCTATCAGGTGTATGTATTTCCCAACTGGATTGGAAGCTCCTTGCAGCAGGGCCCATGGCTTACATGCTTTTTGTGACCCCACAGCATCAGGTGTATGTCTGAGCATGCTGAGGGTACTAGTGATGCGAACAGTGAAATGTGTGATCCTTCCATCAACCCTGGGGGTGGGCAGAGAAGGGATTACTTTGTCTCGTCTTGCAGGGAAAGCATCTGAGGCTCTGAGAGGTTAAGAGAGTTTTCAGAGGCTGCACAGCTTCTACATGGCAGGGTCAGGAATGCAGACCCAGGTCTTTGACTCCCTAATCTGCGCCTCCAGCCCAGATAAGGCTTGCAGCCTGGCTGATGGATCAATGCCTGTTTTACAGGAGCAGAGCCCAGGGCTGGTTCAGAGCGCCTGCTCCAGGTGAAAATTCCTTCAGAGATGACCTGCATCCTCAGCTTCTCCTTCCTGCGGCCACCTGATGGGCCCCTCAGGCACTATTCCTTGAGTCCTGGCTAGAGCGCTCCCTTTGGGGGACCGCATGGGGGGACACCATCACTGTGTGATGTGGCTGGGCCTGCAGCCAGGCAGCCAGAGCCAGCAGGCTGCGTGCAGACCTCAGCCTGACTTCTGATTGGGGCTGGGGGTTCTCTTCGTGCAGGGACTGCTGGCCAGCCATGGCCTTCAGTGACAGGAGGCAGAAAGGCCCAGGGCCAGTCAGGGAAGGAGGTGGCTTACTCCAGGGGCAAAGAGTCTCTGGGAGAGCCTGGCTCTGCAAGCCCCAGGGGACCCACCTCCTCCAGGCAGCTGCTCTGGATTTGGCAGAAAGTGTGGAGCTGATCCCTTGAACTCCCCTTAACACTATCTATAATCCCCCTTGGCAAAGCTCTAAATGAGCTTGGAGAAGCTGTAGAAGCTGTTGTCAGGAGTCTGAGCTGTTCCTTCTCCAACCCAGCCCCCAGACTCATGCCGCTATTGACATCACTGTTCCTCTAGGTGGCTGGTGGATGTGGCCTCTTCCTCCCGCCTCCCAGGCAGCCTCCACTTACCCTGGAGCCCGGAGCCCAGGGTCCTGAGGGAGAAGCAGCAATGGCGACGGATTGCCTGGCCTTCCAGACTTCAGCGCCAGGTTCCCCTCAGCTGCGAGAAAGATGGGCAGCATAACTGAGTGTAGCGTTGATAAACTCCGGCCTCCCCAGCAGCAGATAAGCCCCGGGTGGGAGGGAGGCCAGTCCTTCATCTGTGCACCTGGCCGCCCGCTCCCGGGGTGAGTGTGGCCCCTCCCTTCTGCCTCTCATTTAATCACAGACTTCCAGGACCTCAGCGGTTATCTAGTCTTCCAGAGTCTGAATCCCATAAATAATTTATGCAAAAGAGGAGAGGTGGAGCCGAAAGAGCCTGGGCTTTGTGATCAGTTGGAGCCTGCGTTGCTGCTGGCTGTGTGACCTTGTGTGACCTTGGACAGGGTGGATAACCTCAATCTCAAATGCGTGAGCTGGGAAGTAGGGTAACACCGTCCTCACGGAAGTGCTGTCAGGAGCAGGGAGGTAGGGGTACGAAGCGCCTGTTACTTCCCTGTTTGTCCCATCACTGTTGTCCCCCATTCCATCTTTATCACCTA
Organism: Manis javanica; assembly: GCF_040802235.1. Lineage (NCBI taxonomy): Eukaryota > Metazoa > Chordata > Mammalia > Pholidota > Manidae > Manis > Manis javanica. Next base: position 103,104,389 of record NC_133166.1, on the reverse strand, counting down.
CTTCTCATCTCTCACCTTTTGTAATTAACTTTAAAAAATCTCACTGAGTTATGACATATGTAGAGGAGACAGCATACATGGCACTAATTCCAAGTGTATGGCTCGATGGATTTCTATGTTGGTAGATACCAATACAACCTCCACCCAGAGCAAGATACAAGTATTTCCAGTGTTCCAGAATGTTCCCATGTGGCCCTTCCCAGTCAGTAGCCAGCCTCCACCTGGAGCTAACCATTGTGCTGACTTCTAGCACCATCAGTTTCTTTTAAACCCAGAATTCCCTTTCCTTCTCCATCACAACTTGGGTCCGGGGTCTTTGGAAACAGCTGACCCTGGCTTTAGGGAACTCCAGAACCTCAGACCTGAAATCCACTTAGTTCATCCCCCTGCCTCAAAGTGGGCTGTTGCTCCTCAGGCCTCATGCCTCATCGGCCATCTCCACGAGGGGAGACTGAGTCACCGTGCTCCTCTTTCTTGCTCTACAGTCTGTGTATCTTGAAATTGCTCCACCACTGGGACTCCTGCTCTGGTTGGGGTCCTCGTGGCCTGAGCCTGTGGGTGCCATGCTGCCTCCAGGCAGGGGTGCGCCTTCTGGGCCCGTGCACCCCTGCAGGCCTGTGGCTCTCGCCCAACTTCCCTTCCCCAAAGCCCTCCTGGGCCTTGGCCACCTCCCCGGGCCGTGCTGCAGCCCTCTCTCTGCTGCCAGACCCCTAAGTCTTTTCGCTGCTGAGTCTGGGGCACAGGAAGAGGGCCATCGGAGAGTGGCCAGGAAGGAGAGGCCGGCCTCAGACCGCCCCCGCCCCCACCTCCTCAGGGGCTCCTCACAGGCCACTTGCCACAAACCCTGCGCCTCCTGCCAAGCCTGCTCCTGCTCCTTCGGGCCCATCTCTGTCAGCCAGCACCGCCCTGCCCCAGCCTCCAGGCCCGGAGGCTCTGCCCTCTTGCCCCGCCCTCTCCCACCTCCCGCACCCGCATGGGGGCTCACGCTGACTTCCCCCTTCATTTCTTGTCTTGACCCTTACAACGCTCTTCTGGTGTCTCCTCCTCACCCCCGAGTGGCCCTCTCATTCCCAGGCACCCCATGTTCTGCTAACCCAGGCCTGCTATTTCCTTCCACACCTCAGGCCTCAACTCTGCCTGAAAGTCTTCTCTCAGCTTCAACTACTCAACTCCTCTCCAGCCATAAAAACACATCCCAAATGCCACCTCTCCTGGGACGCTTTCCCTAACTGCCTCCTAGAAGATGGTTACTCCCCCCCAGTCCCTGAGGCTCTTGGAACAGACCCCCCCCTGCCCCTTTGATAGCACCTTCATCAGTCTGAGAGTCTGTCTTCCAGGCCAGGCTGTGGGCCCTCAGAGGAAAGGGGGCTTTTACATCCTCAGAGCCTAGTGCAGGGCACACTGACCTACAGTAGGAGGTGGTCGACTGCCGTGAACTGTGAATTGCAACCTACAATTAGTGGGTCAGAGGAAAAATTTAAAGTGGGTCTGCATTTTTTTTTTAAACAATGAAAAACTAGAAAATATCAGTATGCATTGTGTGAGCATTACTAAGCATTATTTTGAGAGCTTTCATCCTCTCGTATACACACACATGCACACTTGTGTACACACAGAGGCATGATGCAAAATCATGCAGATGCAGTTTTTTCCCCTTGGGTCACAGCTGTAAAAGCTTGGAAACCATTATTATCCTGCTGAGCGTCTCTCTTTTGGTAAGGTGAGTCCCTTCAACTCTACTTGGCAGCACCGGGAAGTTGACATAAGAAGTCACAGAGGAAAGATGAGACATTCCTGAGTGCCTTCCGTGTGCCAGATTTCTATTTGCTGGCCACTTGATATACCTCATCTCATCTTCCCCACAGCCCTGGGAGGTATGTGCTCAATAGCTGAGAAACCTCAGGCTCAGTGGAGCTAAGGGGTCAGACCCAGGTCCCACAGCTAGGATTTGAGCCCAGGTGTATCTCATTTACCAGCCCTTCCTATTTCCATGATTCTGGAGCCAGAAGCCAATTTCTAAGAGGGATGATGGCGGTGGTGGGGGGTGCAGTGCTGGAGAAAAGTAGGGAGGAAATTGCAGGCCACCTCTTGCAGAAAGGATGAGGTCCTCTGCTCTCTGTGGAGGGAGAGAAGTCAGTGTTCCAGTAATAACCCCTTCCTGGCCTGGGAGGGAGGTGACTGGCTCCCACGTGGAAATCTCCACACCCCCAGGTCTCCTGGCTGGCCTGGCCAGAGGGAGCTAGAATCCTGAAGCCTGGGAGGGAGGCTGCCTTGTTACTTGTTTGTTGGGAGCAGAGGGCGCCAGCAGTAGCACAGCCATTTCTGTCTGGTGGGTCTGCACCACCAAAGGCTACACGGGGTGAAAGGCAGCACCCAGGCTGCGACCCCTCGCCCTCTGCCACCAGGTTTCCGCTGGTCGTCTGCCCCATTCCCAGACCCTCCAGCCCCTGTGGGCTCCTGTGGTGCCCCAGCATCCTTCCATCATAAACTGGCTGTTTACTTGTCTCTGTCTCTCCCACCAGACTGTGATCCCCTTGGGGGACGGGCTGTGCTCCAAGCGCCCAGTCCTTTTGACAGCCTGGCGCACAGTAGGAGCTCAGAGAACACTTGCAGAAGGGTAGGAAGAGGGAGGGAAGGACAGCAAGGAAGGGCAGGGTGCAGCAGGGAGGGAGGGACGGGCTGGCTGCTCCAGCACTCCCGGAGACCCGGAGGGGGGGGGACCAGAGTCAGGGCCGTGCCCCTTGTAGACTGGAAGGAGACGCCCTGCCCTCCCGGAGCCCGAGTGCCTTGGGCACACACCTGGCTCCCCGGCTCTGGCCACTCCAGGCCACCGTAGCCATTTCCTGGGTGGAGAAGGCACTGCTCTCACTCAGGTTTCTGCTTGGGATTTGGCGAGATCTATGGTGGTCCTCCCCGTTCTGGAGCTCTCGCAGGCCCCCCCCTCTGGACATCCTGTGGACCCCACTGATCTCTGAGAGTGTAGGTTAGGGGCTCCCAGGTGGGTTTCGGAGGCGGCTCTGCATCTGAATCTTGGTGCTGGCTGTGTGAGCTCGGGCACCCTCACGTAGGTGCTGCCTCTAACTCCGGAGAGAGCCTGCTTCATGGGGGAAGTCTGAAGAAGACGATGTCTGCAAAGTGCGTGGCGTTCAGTAGAGTCCCCTTCCCTTTTCCTCCACTGCAGTTTTTCTGAGGCACTGGCTTCTCAACCACCTTGTACCAGGCCAGCCCCAAGACTGGCTGCCCACAGTCATGGGGACCCTCCCTCTCGTAGGACCCCTTCCACCACAGGCTGACACTCCTTCTGTGGAGCTCTCCTCTCCCTGGTCGGCTATAAGCACTCCCCGGGGCCTCCATATCGGGTCCTGTTTCTGGTCTTCAGGACAGCTCGAGGACTCGGTTCATTTACAGACCACCCATGTCTGATACAGACTCACCCGATAAAAGACCCAGCTCCTCCTGGCTTAGGTGACCCCAGGCCCTCTCCCCTGGCAGCTCCCGGGAAGGGCTGAGGGGCCCCACCTGGCAGAGATCCGAATGTCGCAGCTTGGCAGCAGCCCACAACCATTCCATGCTGGCTGTTGTCCCAAGCCAGAGGGGCAGCCAAGCCCAGCTGCGGACCCCCGAGCCTCGCCCGCCTCCCTCCCTGAAACGCCCCCTACCCTTTCTGCAATCAGGTGGGGGTCTGGGCAGACTCGGCTTCATTCTTGAAAGGCTCCCTCCTGCAGCCAGGGCCCCAGGACTTTCCTGCAGACACAGTGCACGCCTGGGATCCCTGTGCAAGGGCAGGGGGAGGAGGGATGACTCGAGGGAGGCAGCCAGTACTCTCTCCTGCCCCTGGGCCTTTGCACACGCAGGGTCCTTGCCTGGAAGTTCCTTCCTCACTTGTATATCTTTGGAATTCCCTCCCATGTCTGCAGTCTCCATTCCTATGCAGCTTTCTCAAGTCTTCCCTGACCATGGCCCCCTCCCACAATTAATCAGCCCCTTGCTCCTTCTCCCATCCTCTGAGAACTCACAGCCAGTATGATGCTCAGCTCCTCTTGGGCTGTGAGCTCTCTAGAGCAGCTCAGTGGTCCCAGAACTAACAGGAAAATACCAATAGGTGTGTTAATACTGTGAGAGGAGGAGGTTTGAGTGTCTCTGCATGGTGTTTGTGGTGCAAAGGGAGGGAACCCCCAGGGTACATTGGGAGCCAGGGGGAGCTGCCTGGGGAGAGGGCCTCGGGCCTGGGCAGCTGAGGAGAAAGGGAGACAGGGCAAATGGGGAGCAGAGCAGTTAAACGAGGAGAAAGGCCAAACCTCTTCTAACGGAAAAAGAAAATGAAATCAGAATGAGAATTGATGAGGCGGAGAGAAAAGGAGACTCATTTCATCAGCAGGTTTGCCAGATGAAGCCCAAAGATAAATCACACAGCGGAAGGAGCCCTGGTCCCGTGCGGGGCGGGCTGCCTCTCCCTCTGTCAGCTGCCCCAGGCAGGCCTGTGAGATAAATGGCTGCAGCTGAGGCCCCGGCGGGGGTTTTTTCCTCCCCTAACTGCAGTGAGAATGCCTGTCAGCCCTCAGCCCCTCCTCCAGGCCTGCCCTGGCCATTCTTTCACCAAGACCCTCCGGTAGCTTGACCCCTCCTCCCGACCCTGTCCAGGAGCCCTCTGGCCTCTCTGTCTGCAGCCTCTTCTGGCTCCCCTCCCTGCTGCCCCAGCTCTCTCAGGCCTGTGTAGACCATTTCTCAGAGGCTCCATCTGACCTCCTCGGCCCATCATCCAGGTTCGCTGAAGCCAGGGGTCAGGCCATGGGCAGTGGTGGAGAGGATATAGGACAGGGCTGGGAGCCAGGCCTGGCCCGGAGACAGACCTTGAGGTATGGCCTTTCACTTCTTGAGGCCTTGGGCTCCTCATCTGTGAAATGGCCTGGAGCAGCGACTCTAAAACTGTGGTCCCCAGGTTAACCGTCTCAGCATCACCTGGAGACTTGTTAGGAATGCAGATTCTCGGGCCCACTCCAGCCCTCCAGAACCAGGAACTCAGAGCTGGGAGCCTGGTAACCCAGGTTTGAACAAGCTCTCCACATGATTCTGATGAGCGCTCATGTCTGAGACTCTCTGGGCTAGACCATCTTGAAGGCTCCCTCTGGCTGAGATTAGAATTCTATGAACAAGGATGGTGTTGGCTGGAGTTAAACTCTGTAGACGATGAAATGCTTAGCATTCTGACAGATAAGAGTTGAGTATACCAGACCCCTCTAACCTTTTCTCTCCTGGCCACAAGGAAACTCTACCCGATGAGCATTAATAGAGCGCCTACTGTATGCTGGCACTGAGAGAGTCTTAGAGATACTAGGTTCCAGGGAGGTCAGGCAGAGAGTCACAGATAAATCCCCACTCTAGTAAAGTATGATCAAAGTCATCACACAAGAGTTCACCAAGGGCAGCAGGGCACAGCCTAGGCGGCACACAGTTCTGCCTCATGTGGGCAATTGAGCAAGAATTCGGGGGAAATTTAATAAAAGCCATTGAATTGCACACTAAAAACGGGTGGATTTGATGATATGCAAATTGTACTTCAATAATTGTTTTAAAAAATTCACAAGGGAAGTGTTGCCTGAATCAGTAGGTCAGTGGATGCACAGATGGTCGAAGGCGTTCTGTGCATATTGCAGACACAAGGAGCAGAGGGCCCGGGAGGAAAGTGTATGAAGTGAATTCCAAGGACTGAGTGTTTCCTCTTAGGTCCAGAGCCTGGGAGTGATGTGGTGAAGAGGCTGGAGCAGCAGGTCAGAGCTGGAAAGGTCTGGACACGATGCTGCGGGGAGAGGGGGCCCAGAGGGGCACCCAAGGCGGCCACCAACCTAGCCAGTGATGATAATCTGTTAGGACTGGGGCACCTTGTAAATTAACCCTTCCTTATCCTCCCTCTTGTGTGACTGCGAGTCCTAACTCACAGCATCCCTGTAGGGTCATAGGGGCCATCAGCCCTATTTAACGGAAAGGATATGAAATGACTTGCCCAAGGTCTTAGAGCAAACAAGTAATGGGGCCAGGGCCAGAAGATCCACCTTGCCTCCAAGTCTAGTCCTTGTTCTCCCAGCAGGACAGCAGTGTTAGCAATGGCAGCTGCTGATGGAGGACTGATAGGAGCCTGGCCTTGGGCTAGGGGCCTGACATGAGTGGGTGCGCTGAACACTGAATCACTGGGAATGGGCACTGCAGATGAGAGAGGACAGGTAACTTGCCCAAGAACATTCAGCTGGTAAAGCCAGCACTTAAACAAGGTTCTGGCTGGTGCTAAAGCCTGTGCTCTAGACCCCGATCCCACATCACCCTCCCCCAGTCGCCACTGCCCAGCTCTGCTGGGGCCCAGAATGGAATGGGGAGATTTCCAGTTGACTTTTTATTCCACCTCCCTTGGGCCTGGGCCCACCCAAGAGAATCTGGCCCCTGGCCTAAGTGAGCAGCCCTTCTTCAAGGGAAGGCTTTTCCCAGTCTGGCAGAGGCACCCTCTCCTCCAGGCCTGTCCTGCCTTCTGAGCCCAGGACACCCACCAGGGGACCAGCGGCTCCTGGATGTCCCAGAGCCCGGTGGGCGGAAACGCTTCCATCATGATCAATAACGGGCATAATTCAGTGACTGTGGCAAGTACAAAGGAATGAGGGGTAAATCAATATTTAGAGGCTTCAGAATTAAACTAATTAAGAGCCAGCCTTAATGATTTTTACTGTCTGGGAATAAAAAAGATAAAAAGCCCACCTATATTTTATGATTCTACCTTCATAGCTTGTAGTAACTTGGGAAGATCAGAGGAAAAGTGCTCCCAGCCAGCCAGCCCTGCTTTCTGCATCACAGGGGAGGGAAGCAGGACAGGGATGGGACAGGGCACGGGATGCACCGTGTGTTGTGGAAGGCCACGGGCTTGGGTCAGGACCCTACAGGTTGAACTGTGTTCCCCCAAAAGATATACTGACGTCCTAGCTCCCAGTAACTGTGAACGTGACCCTAATTTGGAAATAGGGTCTTCATAGACATAATCAAATTAAGATGAGGTCATACTGGATTAGGGTGGGCCTAATCCAAAGACTGGTGTCCTTATAAGAAGAGAGAAATCAGGACACAGACACAGAGACATGGAGCATTCCACACAATGGAAACAGAGTGAAGTGTCGCATCAGCAAGCTGAGGGGTGCCAACGATTGACGGCCAGCACCAGAAGCTAGGAAGAGGCAGGCAGGATTCTCTCCTACCAGTTGCAGAGAGAGTCCTGCCCTGTCAACACCTTGATTTCAGACTCCTGGTCACCAGAGCCATGAGACAATACATTTCTGTTGTGTAAGCCACCCAGTTCGTGGTCCTTTGAGATGGTAGCCCTAGGGTATCAACACAGGGATCCTGGATTCTCGTTCCCACTCTGTCACTTACTAAGATGTGCAAGCTTGGCAAGATGCCTAACTTCTATGAGCCTTAGTTTTCTCCTCTGAAAAATGGGGATAAGACTTGTGCCTCTGTCTGCAGTGCAGATCAAATGAAAACACGAGTGTGAAATATGAGCTATAAGTGCTACACAAATATCACTGAGGCTCATTGCTAGCGGGAAGAATCTGGGAAGGGACTCAGGAGCCATCTGTCAGATGGGCAGGAAGTTCCCTGCCAGCTCCCAGGACTGGCTAGAAGTCCAATCAGATCACAGGTGTGAGGTGTCTGCATCATTAAAGATATTACACACATGAAAGGTATCTTATTGTTGTTCTCAACAGGGATTTTATTTGCAGCCCACTTGGCCCTAGTTTTCTCATCTGTAAAAGGAAGGGCTGGACAATCTTATTTTAAACGTACTTTTCAGCACCATTCTCTGGGCTTATTTTTATAGTAAAAAAAAAGTAGCAAGTCTTAGCAGCCCAACTTGTTCTCGTCCTTAAACCTGTCTCTGCAGCCCAGTGGCCCAGGACAATTCAGGGACGTGCCAGCGAAGTCCTGTGGCCAGAGGGCAGCAGTGCTCTGGGGCTTTGCTCCCATTTGCCCCCCACTGCCTGAGTTAAGGGGCAGGGAACTAGCTCACTCTCTCCCTGTCTCCCTCCCCTCGAGTGTACCAAGCCTGAAAGGAACAGGAAACCACGCAGGCAGCAAATAAAATCTCTATTGATCATGAGATGGCTGGCATCCCAAGTCCGGCTAGCTCCCAGAACTGTTCATCTTAGGTAAACGTTCCTAATGATCCACTCATAGTTAACCCTGGAGCTGTGGCTTGTTAAAGTGCAACGGAACAGGGTGGCAGCGCATGGAGCTGCAGCTGCTCTGCAGGGGCCTCTTCTGGGGCTCCAGAGGGAATAAGGTTCTCACGGGGCTCTCGGTGTTCTGGAAGGAGCTGTATGCTGCAGCAGTGGGGTTCAAATGGGGGAACAAAACTTCCTGCTGGGTGACAGCCAACATTCTGCCCAGATGGGTATCGGTGTGGTGAATGCACATCTTATACACCACGCTTGTCAGAAGGCTGACATCAGCATCACCACACTAACCACCACCACAATGCCATCACCCAAGATTTACCACCACGCCATCACAGTAACCATCTCCATCAGTAACACCACCCCTGGCCTCAGCCTCATTGTGAGTCAGTATCATCCCACGGCTGCCCTTGCCCTCCGCTGTGGTCACTGGGACCCCCACACATTGCTATCATCTCCTGCATCCACTGCCAGTCACCATAAATACCCTGGTGGTCCTGAGGAATTCGCATGGCTTCAGCATTGTGACATGTGCAGAATCTGAAACAGATACAGATGCTGCCATTCGGAAACATACACAAATTAGAAGATGAGACCCTTTAATGCTAACGTGAGGATGAGTGGATTCCCACGCACACAGAGGGCCAAGCTCAAAGAGGCATGAACAAGGGTGTGTGATGTACAGATGGAGAACCCCGGAGGAAGGGGCGTGGGGGTGGTGAGTGCGCAAGGCACGGGCCTGGTGTGGCCAGGAGAGCTCCACAGTCTGCTTGGGGACTATAAAAATGACAATCTTTTTGCCTCTTATTATCTCTGTGTGTTTCAACTCTGGCTGCCCCATAGAATCATACGGGGATTTAAATATATATATATATACCGATGCCTATGTCCCACTCCAGAACAATTAAATCAGTCTCTGGGGGTACGATGCAGGCATGGTATTAAAAAACAAACAACCCCTCCAGGATTTCTTTGTATATAATTTTACATCAAAAGAAAAAAAAAACGAGAACAAAATTGAACTCCACAGTTCTTGACACCGAAATATTTAGGGAAAAGCATACCAGTGTCTGCAATTCACCTCGAAATGTACCAAAAATAGTAGATGGATAGATGGAGACAAACGTGATAAAGCAAGTCTAGGAAAAGCTTCATGGGAGAATCTAGATGGTGGATATGGGGCTGCTCACTGTGCATTCCTTCAGCTTCGCTGTATACTTGAAATTTTTCATAATAAATATTGGGGGAAAACATCCCCAGCTGGTTCCAATGTGAAGCCAGAACTGAGAACTGCGTCTGAAGGCAAAATCTGTAAGCAAGGGGGCTTCCCCGTCCTCCACCCTCCACGTGAGAGAATGCACCCCCACTCCCACCAGACTACTCAGACCCTGGTCCAGGGCTTCCCAACCCTTCTTAGGTCGCAGCCCATGTAGAGCAATGTATTTGCACAGTGCTCCTGGGGAAAGGGAGGCAGCTGTTGCAGCAGGAGCGAGTGGCTGGGGAGATGCCAGCTGCCCCAGGCCTCACAGGGCTGCCCCGAGGGCCCAGGGCTGCGCTGGGACCCACTGCAGCCATACCAGCTGGCCACTCTGCTCAAAGGCCCCCAGGTCTCCCCTTTCTAAACCCCAGCTCAGCATTCTTAGCAGGGATTCAATCCTTTCCCAGGAAAAACCAGTCCGGAGTCTGACTATTGCAGTACATGTGCCTCTGTGTGTGTGTGTGTGTGTGTGTGTGTGGCAGGCCACCGGGCAGGGGCCCGCCCCCACCTCCTCTGCATGCTTCTCCGTGCCCTGCGAGCCCTGTGGGGGGCGAGTGCCATGGCAACACTGTGCCCTTTAAATGTGGGAGTTTGTGCGGCTATAGCAAAGCAGCATTAGGCAATTTAATTAAGAAGCTGGCAGCAGACAAACTTTGTGAGTTAAAGGCATTTTATTAAATCCCATTGTATTATGCAGCTCAATTCCCCCAGGAACTACAGAGCTCAGGGAGGACAGGGGAGAATTTGCTGGGGTTTTCTTTTCTCTTCCTTGCTTTTTCTGGCCTCCCTTCTGCTTCATGAAAGCATTCACAGAGTGCAGGGGGACCCCAGCTGTAACTGCCTGCTCACCCCCGGCCCCAGCGCCAGGCCCTGGCATCAGGTCTGCGGGAGCAAGTCTGGGGAATATCATCTCCAGGACTGACTCCGTGCCTTTGCGGTTGCAGAGCGCATTCCCCGCGTTATCCCAGGGCCAGGCCCCGAAGCCTAGCTTCCCTTGCATTATCTCAGTGGATCCCCCCACATTCTTGGAGTAGGAACTCCTAGCCTTCCCGCTTTATAGAGGCTTATGGACATAAATAGCCTGCTCAGGGCCTTGTGAGCAGTATGCAGCAGAGTGGTGCGTCCAGGCAGACTGACTGCAGCGGCCCTGGTTCGAAACACTTCTCCCAGCTGCCTCTTAAGGCTGCTGATCTTTCCCTGTTTCACCCTGCAGACTGGGTTCCATTCCAGTCTCCCAGGCAGGAAAGCAATTCCAGGCTGAAGCTGTGGTGGGCGTAGGGAATCTGCAGGACCTCGACCTCCTAACCTACCAGGCCTAGAACGTGTGAATGTGCCTTGTGAAAGGTCACCCAAACCCTAAGACCTTGGCAACACACTAGAGGGTACAGCCTTTCTTCCTGGTCAAGAGTGTGTGGCTGGGACTTGCAGCCAAGACCATCTCCTCTTAGGACCAACAGTCAGGAAGCCAGGACGTTGTGGCTGGATGGCGGGGAGAACTTCCCTGTGGGGAGAGAGGCTGAAACCGACAAGGCGTGACTAGCCAGGAAATCACATGACACAGAAACGGAGCAGGGCTCTGGGTGTCTGTGGGCACCCACCTCCAGGCTGCTGTCCCCAGGCTGGGGAATGGTCCTGGGGCTCCGGGAGTCTGCCGCGGGGCCCCACCAGAGGCTGTTCTCCCCTGGCAGGCCCGCTGGGCTCCTCACCTCTGGGAGTCCTTCCCATGTGAGCAAGCATGGGGGGGGTCCAGCCTGGCCCTAAGGCAGCTCTGGAGAGGCCCACTGTCCTCTCAGGCTCCAGGGCCTCCTCAGCCTCCCCAGGTGGTCGGCCAGATCCGATGGGAGAGCCCAGGCTTAGGAGATGTGCCAGCAAGGGGTGAAATACCTTTCACTCTGCAAACTATTCGCTGAGCCCCACCCTGCGCATGGCATCACAGAAATGAGTAAGACAGGGTGCCTGCCTGCCAGACCTGCACTTGGGGACAGTCCTCTTGGGCTCAGTTTCCTCAATTCTAAAATGAGGGCACTGACATATGCCTCGATGGCTAAAATAAATGCAAAAAAATCAGCTGATTTCATCAAGGGCTTATTCTCTGCCAGGGACTTGCCACTTAATGATCTCTTTTAATCCTCAAAATTACACTATTATATTATCCCCGCGGTGCAGACGAGGAGACTGAGGCTAAAAGAAGTTAGGCCTCTTGCCCAAGGTCACACGGCTAGTAAGGGGCAAGAACCAGTGCTCTTAACAGTGAACACGTATGTATATATATATATATGCATATATGTGTACAGCCACATATATTATGTAATATAAACATAACAGCTTTGCATGTAATTCACATACCGTAAATTCACAGGCACATTGTATCTGAAAACTCCATTCAATAGCTGGGTTTGCCCCCATGTTTAAGAATGTGCTGTCGCTACCTGACAGGAAGAAGCGGTTTTCACGAACGCGCGGCCTGTCCTCTAGGGAAAGGGGGGCTCCGGAGCCGTAGCACAGGGAGCCGGCGGACGTAGGCAGGGGCTCCTCAGAGGCCTGGGTCCTCCTTCCCCTGCCCTGCGGCCCTGCCAGCCTGCGCCCTCTATGCCCCTCTGCCCTCCTGGTGTTTCACCTGCTCCCCCTCCTCGCCTGCCCCCTGCAGACCCTGCTCGGTGCCTCTCCCACCTGCCACCCCCTTGCCCCGCCTAGCAGAGACCAAGTCACAGCTGTGCGTGCCATCCAGGTGGCCTGTTTAGAAGTCCCTGGAGGAGTGGCCGTGTGTGGGGGGCAGGCAAGGGGACAGAGCTGGCTGTAGGGGAGGGCCAAAGGGCCAGCTCAAGGGATGCCCAGGTCCACACCGCCACTGTATGAGTCTCCAGGGAACAGCAGCCTTTGAAGGGTTTGGCAGTAAGAGATCTGCTCTGGGTAGAAACCCAGAGGTTCGAATCCCAGCTCTACCACTTACCAGCTATAGGACAATCTCCCTGAGCCTGTTTCTTCTCATCTGTATAAGAATATTGTCTTGAATTTTAATAGGCACCATCTATCGAATGCTTACTATGTGCTGGGCCTTTCACAGAGCTTTATTCTCATTTCATACATACAACAACCCTAAGAGAATGGTCGTGTTATATCTACAGAAGGGGAAATGGAGGCTCAGAGAAGTTAAGCAACTTGCCTAGGGTCATACAGCAAGTACACACGAAAGCCATGACTGAAGTCCAACACTGTGTGGACTTGACTCTTAACTCTTAACCACTCTTAATCCTTCAGTCTTAACCACCACACCAACTGACAGGCTGCAACAAAGCCTATGGAATGTGTACGAAAGGTCCTTAAACAGAAATCCCAGAACTAGAGCGAGGGGCTTCTTCCCTAAGCCTCACATGGCTCTGCTTCAGCCGGTGGGTTTCCTCCCGGTGACATAAGCACAAGGGCTCCCGGGGCTATACACCACCCCATCAGCTGCAGGGTTCTGCGTGCACGTGTGCGTGTCTGGGGAGAGGCGTCAGGCAGAGAGGCGCCATGCCTGGCCAGCGAACCACCTTGGAGGTAGTGGGTTTGGAGGCTGCATTTGCCAGTGCTTGCTCTCCTGGGCACAAGGCCTGTGTGGTGCCAGCTCATTTTTACAGCCATTTTCCCAGAGCATTATCAGGGGAACATTCTCCTCCATAATAATGATAAAAATAATAATAATTAACACGGCTGTAGCTTGTATTTCTCCAGAGTCTTTTATCCCCAGAACTCAGAACTTTGGACAAACAGCTAATCTGCGGGCTTTCCAGTCACCCTCCAGGGCCTGGGAAGCCTCAGGTATTGCCAGATCTTCTGGATGTCTACTCCAGCTGGGAGGCACGCGCAGGTGCCCAGGAGACAGACCTGTTCCAGGAGCTGCCCTCTGCGAGCGTCCTCGGCAGAGCTGGGACACGGCCCCGGGTGCCCTGCCTCCCCACCTCTTCTCCCCATCACCCCTCACATTCTGGGATTGTCCTGTGCCCAAGAGAGCAGAAGAGCTGAGGGAGGGAGCAGGTGTCAGCTGTCTTTCTCCGACCTCCAAAAGCCCCCCCATCGATCCCGGGCTCCCCCAGACAGTCAGCTCTGCCTCAGCAAGGTCAACCCCCTGCTCCTGCAGCCAGTGGGGCCACATCCATCCGGCAGGTCTGGTCCCTGCAGAGGACGGCTGATGGCTTTCTCTGGAACCAGCCAGGAGTCATTACGCACCAAATGTCTGGTTTAAACAAGTGATTAGGCAGCTCTATTAAGAGCAGACGTGCTTCTCACCCGGGAGGGACAGGAACTTCCCGAGGGAATGAGGGGAGAGGGAGGGGGACCTCGGCCCGTGCAGCAGGGGGCTGCCTTCCAAAGCATTTCGCAGGGAAGCCAGAGCAAGGTGGAGCCCGCAGGTCTGAGAGCTCACGGAGCCTGACTCCGGATCTTCAGACACAGGGCCCATTCTGATTGTCCAGGCAGCCCACCCGCACCCTGACGGACATGACAGACCCAAGCGATTTACACAGAGAGAGAAGGCAAAGCTCTCCTGTAGCCAGTGACTTCAGACTCCCCACCACACTCCTGAAAAGCAATTACTGGGTCTGAGTTCCATTTCCTTTGCTTTCTCCAGGAGTGGCAGGACGGGGAAGGGGTGAGTAGGGGAGACATAGGCATAAACATACTCCCCTACTATCTCCAGAGAAAAAGCCTACTTACTCCTGAGTCCACCGATGGGCTTTAGAGTCTGGCAATGCCTGCCCCTGTATGCAAATGTGTTTGTGTGTTTGTGTTTATGCATGTATGTGAGTGTATGGGAGGGAGCATTTTCCAGAGCTTGCAACAGATTCTCAGTGGGGTCTAGGACCCCCAAGATGTTCAGATGGACTGCTCTATTCTTTGGTAAGCTTTGAAGATGATGGGGTGGCCCCTTTCCACAAAGATGATACCGTCTTTCAGAACCCAGTGAGGGGTTTGCAGGCCTGGAGTCCACCTGCTTGAAGAGGGGGCTGGGGCATGTTTAGGTCCAGCCCAAGCAGAGCTAGGACAGAGCTTTTTGCCAGGCAAAGCTGGGGCTGCCTCTAATCCAGAGCTCGTGATGAAGTGCCTTCCTCAGTGCCTCATTTTTCCCATTGTGACAGCACCGTATCTGCTGTTCCCTGTCATCCTGGTGACAGCCTTCTTAGGATGAAGGTAGTACCGGCATCATAAGTTTCCCCACAACCCCAGGGGCTAGAAGATGATCAGGTTCAGGAAGCTGGGAATCAAAAGCTCCCCACACAGTAGAGTGGAAAGAACAAAAGCCTTTAGAATATGAAAAGGCCTGAATTCAAATCCTTTTACCTCTTAGTAGCTGTGTGACCTTGAACAAATGACTTAGCCTCTCTGAGCATCGGTTTCTATACCTGTAAAATGGGAACAATACCTCACAGGGTTATCTGGAGCACTAAATGAGGCAGTACTGACAGAGAATCTGGCATAGTGCTGGTACGCTGAAGGAGCTCAGTAAATGGGTTCTCTTTCCCAGCAGGCATAGGCAGGGACATGCACACCTCTCTCTATCTGCTGCCCCGCTGTAGTATCAGAAAACAGGGCCCACCCCAGAATGGCTGCTTGGTGAGCTGTGAATGGCAGTCAGAAGCCATTTCCCCTGCATTGACCAGACTTTGCCAACCCTCCTGTCTGCCTGGGGCCCCCTCGTCCCCGAAGGGGCCCTCATATCCCACCGCCCGCCCAGGCTTTGCCTCCGCATGGCGCAGTCTGCCCTGTGAGTCTCTCCTGGGGATGAGCGCGGTCACGGGCTCTCCTTGATCACAGGGCAGACCCCTCGGCTGCTCGACAGCAGCCCACCCCGACTCCCGCCCTGCCCCCCTCTGCAGTCCTCCCCTCCTCTGCTCCCTCCCCTGACCTGCACAGGGACCGGCTGGTCCCATCTGTGCTCTCAGGTCTTCGAACTTGTTGTTCTGGAATGTCCTTCCATTCTCCGCTTGGGGAGCTCTTCATTGCCCTCCAAGTGCCAGCTCAACTGTCATCTCCTCTGTGACGCGTTCTCCCCCTCCTCTGGCTCCCGCACCTATGCTCTACGCTCGTTAGCAGGAGCCATGCAGTGGCCTTCTGCCTCCCCTGCCTGAGCCTCTTCAGAGCAGGGGCTGGGCCTGTTCCGAACAGGGTCAGGCACGTATGTGGTCGGTGCTCAGTAAGTGTGGGTTGGGGTAAAAGAACAAATAGCTCCCATGTCTGGCAGTGGGGTCCCCTTAGCAGAAGGCTTCCTGTACAGGTGGCAGTCCCCCCTCAAGGGTGGCTAGCTTGGGCCATGCAGGAGAAGGCCCAGCCCTATGTGAGGACCAGTTGAAGAGGCGGCTGACGGTTGGCAGGCTGATGTGCTCACCCCATTTGGACTCCACACTTGTCTACTCCAAGCTGTGGGGCCCTGCGGCTTCTGCGCATCACCCCAAAACCTTCTCTACCTTGCACCTCCTCAGGGACAGGGAGAGGCTGAGGGATTAACCATCATGAGCACTGGTGACATTAGGTCTAGCCTGGGAGACTGTCATCCTCAACGCATGTCACAGATGAGGACACCAAGGCTCAGAGGTGACCTACTTGCCCAGTCCCGTGAGGAGTCGCCCAGAGCTACACGCGGAGGCAGGTCAGTCCAGCTCAAGAGCAAGAGTTCTTTTCTTTACGAGATGCTGTCCGCTGCGGCAATCCTACCACAGCATCCAGAGGACACAGGAAAGGGGAGAGGCTCCCGCTGAAAAATCGTGTGCCTGTGGTATTTCTCCTTCACCGATGATGAAGACAAAGTGAATGGGTGGAGGATGGTTCGGATCCATTGCCAAAGTGGCTTTGGGTGGCCTCTCCTCCACCCTGTCGCGGGTCAGAGGATTTCACACTGGAGTTTAGGTTTACACAGCAACCCTCTGAGCAGGTATTGCCACCTCAGTTTACCCAGGAGGAACGGCTGTTTAAGCTACTTTTTCTCTAACCCAGTAACAACCCCGAGGCCTTTGTCCCGCCCGTGTTCAGCTATTGCAGTTCTTGGCCAACTCAACCCCAGAGGCTGGGCAGCAGGTGTGGGGAGGGGTGGAGGCGGCTGTCCAGGTGAGAAAGGGGGGGGCACTCCAGGTGAAAGGGGCAAATAAGGGGAAGGAGCCAGCCTGCTTGGACTGAACCAACCCATCTTATCAGGGACTTGAGTGCCTTTATTTATTTATTTATTTATTTACTTATTTATTTATTTTGGTATCATTGATCTACAATTACATGAAGAACATTATGTTTACTAGGCTCCCCCCTTCACCAAGTCCCCCCCACATACCCCTTCACAGCCACTGTTTATCAGCGCAGTAAGATGCTGTAAAATCACTACTTGTCTTCTCTGTGTTGCACAGCCCGCCCCGTGCCCCCCACGCACTATACATGCTAATCGTAATGCCCTCTTTCTTTTTTCCCGCCCTTATCCCTCCCTTCCCACCCACCCTCCCCAGTCCCTTTCCCTTTGGTAACTGTTAGTCCCTTCTTGGGTTCTGTGCTTCTGCTGTTGTTTTGTTCCTTCAGTTTTTCTTTGTTCTTATTCTCCACATATGAGTGAAATCATTTGGTACTTGTCTTTCTCCGCTTGTGAGTGCCTTTATTTTTTGTCAGACATACGAGACCTGAAAAAACTTGGGACTTATTTCTATGCTTTTTTTGAGGTGGTTTTTCTGTGTGTGTTACTATTTTTCTTTAGTTTTTAGAGAATATTCCTTTCCAAAAATCTACTCTTGTTTCCACTGAAATTGAGAGAAAACAGGGATCATAGGGTGCCTGGGAGAGTGGAGCTCAGGAGCAGGACAGCCGCTCAGAGAGAGCTGCTGTGGGTAGACTGCAGGGCAGCAGGCGCTGGGGCGGGGCAGGGTGGAGGGCAGGACAGGGCAGGGACCAGCAGGGCCATCCAGGAACGAACAGTGGCCATGAAGAAGGCTGGATTTCTTCCTTGCATGGGAGCTATTTCAGGACCGGGGTGGGATTTCGGGCAATGTCAGCACCTTGATTCAGAGCCAGGGCCCTGCAGTAGCTAAGCAGTCCTTCCATCTTCCCGGGGGAACCATGAGGGCGGCTGGCTTGACCCTTGCTGGTGTGGGGGAGAAGGTGTCTCAGTGGTGTGGTCTGCAGTGACCAGCAGATTCTGACTCCGGGTGGGAAAGGAGCGAGGTGGCAGAAAAGGAGGGTGGAAAGTTAAGGGGAAAAGAAGGCCTCGAGGAGCCTGGTGTGGCAGGGTTAACGGTTTCTTTCCTTCAAGAGAGATTTCATGCCACGTTGAATAAATAAAATACCACGCAATTGCATGAGATGCGTTCCACGGTGTATTAGATACCACCACACGGTTACCCGTCTGTCAGCTGCCATCAGGGTGACTGATGACTTATCAAAAGCCACTCTGACATTTCCAAATGAGATGTTTTGATAGAGGTGCCATTCAACTGGGCCAAAAAAGCCAGAGAGAACGTGAATGTAAATGAGGAACATCTGTCACCTTTGTGTCACCTATTTAAAGGGTTCCTGCCTGACAAGAAGGCCTTCTCCAGGAGAGAGCTAAGGAGGGAGAGAGAGAAAGCCTACAGCAAAGTGGGCAGGTGAGCTGGAAGGGCAGACGAGTACAATCCTCAAAGAGCCCACGGAAGAGACAGGCTGCTCCCTGGGAGCAGTAGGAAGCCGGGCAGCGGAGGCCAGGCGAGATGGCCCGGAAGTTCATGCTGAGCCACTCTGTGACTCGGCAGAATGGAGAGCGAGGCCTCTGGCCTGCCCTGTCCAATATGGTAGCTCATCTGTGGCCCTTGAGCATCTGAAACGTGGCCATTGCAAACTGAGATGCGCCGTACGTGTAAATGAACACCAGCTTGTGAAGGTCAAGAATGCAAAATATGTTTGTAATGCTGATTACATTTTGAAATAATTTGGTGGGGGGGAATATTGGATTAAATAATACATCATTAAGCTCACCTCTTTTCACTTTCTTAATGTGGCTACTCATATGTTAAATTCACATATGTGGTTTGCATTATATTTTATTGAATAGCATGAGCAAAGACTGTAGATTGAAAAGCCACTGGTTCAAATCCCACCTCCACTATGTACTCGGGGGCTCCTGGGTGTGTCACTCAACCTCTCCGAGTCTCAGATTCCTTATCTTGTCAAATATGAGATGATGGTTGTGTGTTCTTATGAGGGTGTGAGGATTAAATAAAGTGGTATGTGGAAAATACCTGGCATGGTACCAGCTACACGGGTGGGCTCTCCCACCCCCGCCCATTCCTGGGAGCCAGGACTGAACGCCCGGCCAGCCTCCTCACTCACTAGCTGTGAGAATCCGGAAAACCATTTGCCCTTTGCAGACCTTGGTTTTCTCAACTGTGAAATGAAGGTGCAGGGAAAGTGGAAGATCCACGGCCAGGATTCTCACCTGATCCTCGTCGACTCACCCCCTGTGCACGTGTAATGCTTGCAGGCCCAGGCTTGCGCAGGTGTGGGCAGTGAGATATTACCGACTCTATATAAGTTGCTCCACACAGGGCACCAGTGCTGCAAGGCGGCAGAGAGGCCTGGAGGCAGAGGCTGGCTTGCTGCATGCTGCATGCAGACTTGCTGGAGACAGGGGGAGGGGTTCTAGTGCCTGACCTGCTGCCTAAGAGAACAAAGCTGGGTTTACACCCTTTTACCCTGAATGTTCTGCTGTCATTTTTTGGTCTCACAAATCCTGAGTGAACTTGCCTGGGGCTGAAACCCTCCGGGGAGACAGAGGGATTGGGGCAGGTGACTTCTGAGTGATAAGAGCTGGGCATGGAATGGGCCCTAAGCTCCCTGTAAGGGCAATGGCGGGCTGCAGACTCACCCCTCAACACCTTTCTGCAGGGCGGGCCTAGGAGTGGGGTGGAAGGGAAATGTGTGCTGCTGGAGGGAGACGTGGGGAGAGTCTAAGAGGCATTCAAAGCAATGGGTCTAGCTAAAGCTGCCGAAGGCAGGACTAGCAGCGGGGAAGTGATACGGGCTAGAACTGGCAGGGTCGGTACTGGGGCGGGTAGGGGGATAAAAATGGGGAAAACGCAAAGAGGAGAATGATGGAGAGGGGTGGCCTTCCCTCTGGAGACAGTGACATCAGGGCCTGGGCAGGGCACAGATGGAGCTGTGGCCTCTCGAAAGAGCCCCCTCCCTGCTCAGTGCATCCCAAGCGCTGGATCCCTGCGTGTCAGCATCAGAAGCCAGAACCCTGACCCAAGCCAGCGGCCGCAGGAAGCTGCGGCTCAGAGAGGGACATGCCTTCCTCTCCCCATTCGCAGCTCCGCGCCTTCCACCTCCCATGGGGGGTTTGTGCTTTCCACTGAACTGAAGATAGTACCTTGGTAGGGACCAGTAGGGCCCCCTGACAACATCCTCTGTGCCCAATTGCAGGATTTACTCAAGGGGTCGTGTGGGGTGCTCAGCACTTGCTCCCTGCTCTGCAGACACCTCCACCCACATGGCTTCGTTACCAAGCCATTGTTGCCACCTTCCCCACTTTACAGAGGGACTTAAGGTTGCCAGGTGGGAGTGACAGGCCCTACCCAGGCTGCTCCTGGCCAGAGCGGAGGCCCATCTACCAACCATGCTGCCTCCACTGGTGTGTGGAGCCGGCATGAGGTTCTGCCAGAGTGACAAAGGTCAGAGGTGGAAGCTGCAGAGTCCAGGGCCCTAGCTGCAGGCGGGAGAAGCCAGGTGTAGGGATTTGTGGAAGGCCACGGAGCAAATCAGTGGTAAAGCCAGGACATGCCCACAGGATTCCCGAGTCCACACCTGCCTCTCAAGCAGCAGAGACTGATGCGGGGCAGCCCGCAGCCAGGGGCAGAAGCGAGGACCTAGGGTTCGTTCCCTTACCGGCTGCCGCTCAGAATTTAGGGTCAGCTCTCACTGGGGAGTGACCTGCTGGGTGTTGGGGACCCAGGGCTGCACAGCTCTCCACCCTTAAAACCACAAGACTGAGGTCCTCGAGGGCAGGGTGGGTCTGAACCGAGGGCATGGTTCCCGGCACAGCTGCAGGGCCGAGTGAATGGATGAACCAGCCAGCCTAATGGGCAGTAGGGCTGTCGGGGAGGGTGTGGGAGGGGAACGGGGACTGGGCCTCGGCCCTTCCCCTTCCTGCGTGAGTGCCGGACATCGTTCTGGGTGCAAACCAGGAGCAAGAGATGAGGGAAGGGTCCGAGAAGAGACAATTCAGCAAACGTCAGGCAGCATGACAGGCTGAGCCCGGAACCCTGGGTACCCGAGAACAGGTCCCTTCCCTCCCTAGGCCTTGGCTTGTTCAGTAGGAGCTGGGGTTAGACCACATGGTCTGAGGCCACACCCCACACTGACCCCCCAGGGCTAGCAGATGGGGACACAGCCCTCTCCCAGCTGTAGTGAAGCCCCTCCTTGCCCTGTGACAGCAGAGGGGCAGGTGGGGAAGACCGAGGCCAAGCAGAGGCACCCTGGCTCGGGAGAGGCAGCCAGCTGCTCCTGGAAACTGGGTCCCCAGAGGCTGCGCAGCCCGAGGTAACTGGCTGTGACAGAAGCGAGCCAGTAGTCAATTCCATTCAATAAAACTTTGATTGCCTAGGAGCCTTGTAAACAGGCAGCTCCCCCAAGGGCCTGAGACACACTTCCTCCGTCCCTCCTGCCAGCACCTGCTTTGCCCCGCCCATGTTAGCCTGGAAACATCCCTCAGCCTCTGGTGCAAGGTGGGCAGCTGAGAGTTAAGTGCCCCCCCTCCCCAGCAGGTGAGGGCCCAGGGCCACGGGACAGTGGAGGGAGAAGGAGCCAGAATCACTTAGCCCTCATTAGTCCAAATTAAAGTCAGGAGTGAGATGACAATTACAATTTGCAGTGGGCTAATTGTTTTCCCTCAGAAGCTGATCGTTTTGCAGACTGGGGAAATTGTTCAAAGTCCCAGGTGGATTGGCTTTGAACCCAGCTGAGGCAAGGCAGTCTGTGCCTCCTTCTGGCCATCCCCCTCTTCTCCAGCCTCAGGCTTCTGCCCTTTGGGACCCTCAGGCAGGGAGAGACTAGGGTCTGGGGGTCCTGGTGGGGTGGAGGGGAGAACACCCGCAGAGAGGCAGGGCTGCGGGGGGCAGGTAGGAGGTCCAAGGTGCAGCTGTTCAGCAGCCGGCGGTGCTCAAGCTTCCAGACCAGCTGCCAGGAGGGGGCGCTTTAGCAGGTGACCCCTGCCCGACATCCTGCCGTCTGCCGGCCTGAGTGGTGGGCTCTGGGAAGCATTCTTGAACTTGCCAAAAGTCCCCATTTCCCCCGATAATTGTAACATTCAATAGATACGATGGCGTATGGAGAGGCACGCACTGGTTAAGGAGGGTTAGGGACTCTGGAAGGAACAGACAGTCCCTTCCCAAGGTGCTTATGAAGTTGGGGCGAGGGGTGGACAGGCTCTAAGGGAACACGGTGAGCAGAACGGCCCTCCTGAGCTGTTCCCACCCTGATCTTGGAAACTAAACGTGTCACCTTACATGGCAAAAGGGACAGTGCACATGTAGGCAAGGCCATGGGCTTTGGGGAGAGTGTTGGTGACTCTGGGTGGGAAAGGTGTACCCACACACGTCACTAAAGCAGAGAACTTCCCCCAGGAGGAAGCAGGACTCCCAGCACGCCAAATATTTGATGTCCCGATGGTAGTCCTGAGAGGTCGGGACCTCTAGGATCTGGCTGCCAAGCAAGGACGCAGGGACCTCAGTCCTCCAACCACAAGGGGAGGGATTCCACCAGCCCTGGAGGAGCTCGGAAGCCACTCTCTGCAGCCCCTCCAGAGCTGGACCCCTTGATCTTGGCCTTTGGGAACCCAGAGCAGAGAAAGCAGCCAGGCGGGCCTGGATGGACCTCGGACCTCTGGAACTGGGGGCGACGCACATCTTGTTCGAAGCCGCTAAATCTGTGGTGCTCGGCCCCGGCAGCAGTGAACAAACTCGGGAACCGAGCAGGGTGATGGGAGGAGAGACTTGGTGCTATTTACTCTCGGGGGCCAGGGCGGATGTGTGGACTGGGACCTGAATGGGGAGGCAGAGTAGGGTGACCAATTCGTCCCCATGTCCCAGTTCTAGCACTTAAATCCTGAATCCCATAAACTCCTCAGTCCCAGGCAACCAGATGGTTGGCTATTGTAAGCAGAGGGAAGAGGGCTTAGGTGGGCATTCGGTGAGTTGCCACGAGAAGCACCCTGAGGCAAGTGCCGTCAGGTACAGGAGCAGGTGCCAGGGCTGATGGGGCATCCCATACAGAAAACCCTTTAGAATGGGGACTGGACAATGCTAGCTAAGGTGTGGGGCACAGGTGAGAACTCTCAGGCGCCTCTAGAACATCCTCTTTCCAGCTGTGGGGCTTAATGACCAGTGCCTTTCCTGTGCTGGGACTATTTTCTCCCTGTGCTGCCTCCCTTCCCCAGCTGGCCTTTGCCAGCACACAGGTGTCTGTGGTGCCAGGGTACCAGGTGCCACTGAGCTCTCCCCAGCGGGTGTTGGCGCCCGGCCAGCAATCCACAGGGCGGGGAGTCATTCAAGGCGTCTTTAGGGAGACAATAGGAGGCTGGGAGGGAAAGAAGACCGGCTGCGGATGGCGCTACGCTGTCGAAATGGCACCGAGGCCCCCGCATGCCTGAGAGGGAGAGGAAAGAGGGCAAAGCTGGTCTGGGCAGTGGGCTGCTGCCCCCTCACTCGGTGTTCACAGGACCCACCTCCTCCCAGGCCAGCCGGTCACCTCCAAGTGCTGGAGGCAAGTAAGGATCTGGCCCTAAGCAAAGAGCCAGAGTTGCGTATCAGAAGAGCAAAGCAGGACCTGAGTTAAAAATTTGGCTCTGTCTCGTTAGCTGTGGGATGTCTGGCAAGTTAATTGCTTGGGTCTGTTTTCTGTACAATTAGAATAATACCTACTTTGCAGGGTGGTGGTTGTAAAGATTAGAGGAGTCAAGAAGTGCCCCCCATGGAGTAGGTCCTGGATGAATGGTCGCTATTTTGATGGGGAGCGCTGAGCCTCCCGTTCTGAATCCCAGCTGCCTTAAGCCACCGTTCCTCACATCAGGGCCCAGAATCACCTAAGTGTCTGAGACCATGAGAATGCCCATCCCATGCTGGTCCCCGATTCTGCAGAAACCTGTGGATCACACTAGATCCCAAGCAGCTGATTCTGATATAGGCAGCTGGGTCCACACTTAGTGTCCCAGGCCCGTGTTTGCCTCCTGCAGAAAAAGCTGGCTCAAGGCTATCCTGCACCTGAATCCACTTCAGAAACTGAGTCCACAGATGGAAAGAGCTGGCTGGGACGTGGAGCCCTTCCCCCCACCCTCTACTCTGACCTCGAGGTCTCTGCCTTGGGTAGCAGCCTCCCCGCCTAAGCAAGCTGGTCCTCTGCCCCCGGGGCTGTTGCAGACCCGGAAGGCGCCTGCACGCGCACCTCATTGGCTTCCTTGTTTTTCAATGGAAGAAACCGAGGCCCAGCGCAGGGAAGTGACTAAAACTGCGCTTCTGATTCTCATCTGCAAGATAAAAGCGCTTGGCTCCGTGACAGCTAGTTCCCTCGGCTCTGGAGTTCTAGGTTTGGGGGATTATCTACCCCAGGAGTTGGCTTCACTGTCCCCAGGTTGGGGAACCCCGAGGAAAACCTGAAGCCAATTGCCTGCCTTGATCACTAGTCGACCTGATTTCCCAGCCAAGTCTGTGGAACCTTTTGGGCTCCCCTACTTCCCTACTCCAAACTGGGTTTCACTCAGTTTATAGCCTGCGCTTTGTTGGGGGTCTTCTGCTTCCCGTTTTCCCTTTCTCCTCCCTTTCTCTCCATGCATTCAAGCCGTGATTGAAGCCCTCTGCCAGGCCCTGAGGGTATACAGGATGAACAAGACCCAGCTCTGCCTTGGGGCCCATCACTCACTGACCGCTAGCAGGCAGGCAGACACTCACAGGTCATGGGGCCCCAAAGGCTGTGAGATGTGTCAGGGCGCCAGCAAGGCGGGGTGATGGTGACCAGGGCAGCCCAGGGGCACTCAGAGCACCCCATTGTTCCTCATACCTCCTGGCTTTCTGTATCTGTCAACAAATACTAATCAAGTACAATATAGCACTATTAAAAATGCAAACTACATTTACACTTTCTCTGTATGGTTTTCCACTCTCCTGGCTGGCCCGCCTCCTGACACTGACCACTGTCACCATTTGGTGCACACCCTCAAAGGCTTTTTTCCTGCAAGTAGTAAATACTCTTGTTTGTCTCTCCCTGGCTGTCATCTTATTTTGGTGGAGCACATCCTTAAGTTATCTCTGAAAAAGTTTTAAAAGAAGAAAAAATTTTCATTTAAGGAAATGGAATATGCTTGCAATTTCTAAGAGCTCATTGTTCTTTGCATTTTCCTTCCAAAACAAAAGCTACTCAAATGTCCATCAGCTGGGATGTGGATAAATACTATGAACAACCCATACACTGCAATATTATCTGGCAATAAAAAAGGAATGTGGTTCCTACACAGGCTACATCATGGATGAATCTTAAAGCATGATGCTGAGTGAAAGAAGCCGGACACAAAGGCTACGTATTGTACACTTCCACTTGCAGAATATTCAGGACAGGTAAATGTGGAAAGACAAAGTACACTTGGGGTTGCCAGGGACTGGAGGAGGAAAGAATGGGGAGCAACTGCTTATGGGTATAACGTTTCTTCTTGGGATGATGAAAACATTCTAGAATTGGATATGGGTGACAGCTGTACAACCTTGTGAATATACCAAGACGCCACTAACTTGTGTACTTTAAAAAGGTGAAATATATGGTATGTGAGTTATACCAATTTTTTTTAAAAAGGCTCCTTGCTCTGTGAGCATAAAATTCTTACCTCTGAGGACAGTGGGTGGGGGGAGGGGGTTTTTACATTTTCTTTTGCTCCCTGGATAGTTCGCTCCAAGCTGTTTTCTGTTTTGACTTTATGCTCTTTTATACTGGTCACTTTCCTTAAAAATTTGGTAATCCCTGGCTGTGGCTTCTATTTGCAAGCGAGTCACTTAAAAGCTGCCTGGAAGCTGTGTGTGCATGGGCAGAGCCTGTCCAAACCGGCAGGTCCCACCGTGACAGGTGTCGGGGTCCCCAGATGTCACCTTCTGTCCAGCTACCAGAGTTCCCAGAGGAGGAAAAGGGCAAGTGGCTTCCCCGTTTGGTTTGCAAACTTTCAGCGAATTCTTTTTTCCCCAATATACTGCCTCTCCATCCATACTTGTGCCCATGTCCCCAAGCCAGTGCTTCTTAGGTTCAGTCAGGGGTACTGTTCAGGTAAAGCAGAAATAGTGCCGTGGTGAAATGGGCTGAGGAATTGCTCTCCTCATTTTTGGCCCTAGTGTGTACCCTGTCTTCAGACGTCACCAATTTCTGAGCTTTCTGCTCTTCTAGGGCAAGGATCTGCCCGTTTCTCAGGGCTCCTGCCCCGGGGCTCTCTAGTGACTTCTTTATCAGGTCAAATCAGATTCTCAACTTGCAAAGTCCAGAGGACACTGATCCCCTTTGGTCTCTTCACCTTTGCCCCAGGGGCTTGCACTTTTTTTTTTTTTTTTTTTTTACTGCTCTGCTCACTTAGTGTGGCAGCAGAGAGGAGCATGAATGTGTCCAGTCTAGCATGTTTAGTCCAGGTCCCTGTTTGCTGTCATGGGAGATGCAGTGGACACTTGGCACTGTGAGGTTATGAAGTGTCATCTGCTGTCACAGGCAAGCCTGCTCACCATGGAATCATCCTCAGGGCTGACCTGCAAGTGCTGGGAGACACTCCAGGAAACCCGACAAGCTGAGATGTAGATGATTCTGCCCTCACCAGCCATCCCTTTTCTGTGACTCAGGCATTCTTTACTGCATTTTGTGGGGCAAATTACATGGGAGTCTCCGATTGATGGATTCAGGAAGCCCTATGATGTATCCCTTGAGAATGTCAAGGGTCTAGTGTACCTTTGTTTCTATGGAAACTAGTTCCATGGTGACAACCAGGCTTAGTGACATCCACAATAATGTGATACACGTGGATTCTGGTACTGGGGACAGTCCCTGGGGAGGGTGCCACACTCCCCATAATGACCAGCTGTATCCTTCAGGGTGCCTGAGCTCCTAGCATGGGGCCTGGCTTGAAGCCCTGCAGCTCAGTGGATGAGGAGGGAGAGGTGAGCCCGTCTGCCTCTCCAAGATCTGGAATCATTCAACTGCTCTCTGAACTGCATTCAAATGCAGGCCCCCAAGACTTCCGTCTGCTTTGCAGTTGACAGCTGCCCAAGTGAGGGATTGCTGGCTGAGAGGGCCTTTCGGGGCCAACGGTTCACACTCAACTTCCAGAGCGAGTGCTGTGGGGAGGTGGGGAGGGGGACAGCTCCAAGTCGCTTGTGTTTGGCTTTGAAGCGCATTACCCACCCACCCTCATGTTTACTGTGCCAATGAATTAATACATGCTAAGTGCTTTATACACGTTTGCTATTATGCCAAAAATTGTATTTAGCCTGGGTCCATATGAAAACAACTTTCCTGTCTCTTTGCAACTGCCTTGACTCAAATCGCATGAGATAGAGACCCGGGGATTGAGAACTCCTGGCTCTTTGACCTCTTTACACAATGGGGAAAAACCACCATTCAAATGATTTGCCTACTGTTCATCCCATTCACCAGACTGCGGAATGGGAAACCCACCCCTGCCAGCCCCACTCGTGGACACTTTACCAAGAGCTGATGAGTTGATGTGGACAAAGCTGTCTGTGAGCTCTTCTCTTCCCAGGCTGTCCTCAGGGCTGCCCCTCCAGGTCCAGCCCCTCCTCCCTGCTTTCTACCCCCTGCTCCAGACACCCATCCTCGGAAAGGGGCCTGGGCCTGCCCTGCTCGCACGCCTCCTCTCCGGCTGTGAATACTGCCCTGCCCGGCTCCCTTCTCCCTTCCAGCTGTCCCTTCTCCCTCTACAGACGGGTCTATCCTTGCCTTTTCTGTCATGTCACCATCACACCTCACTTTCTCTTTTTTCCCCTGGGCTAGGAGCCCCTTAAGGGTGGTGGGTCTTGTTTTTCTTTATGGTCTAAACACCTAGCACAGAGCCTGGCATAAAATAGATGCTCAAAATATTTTTTTTCCTTTTGGAAGGATGGAGTCCCCTCTCGGTATTGCCCTGTTTCTGTATCTGCTTGTCCCCTCCTCCCAACCCCACACCCTGGCGTGCCTCCCCTCACAGCCCCCTGGGCTAGTGCTCTGCCTGGGTGGGAAGGAGACGGTTTCCCATTGCTGGGAAAGCCTTGCTGACCGCAGCTGCAGGCTAAGGCCTAGAGAGGCCACACGGCACAACAGGTCAGGATTGATGCCCGCTGATGGGGAGTAGGCTTGTTCTGTGCGATTTCCATCTCATTTGTCTTTTCATTTGTAGCTTAAATTGGCCAATTTCATCTGGAATGTGCTTGGACTCTCTGGCAATCCCTGCACAACAAATGAGTGTCCCCAGCAGCTGACAGACTGGCAGGGGAATGGGCCCCGGTCTGCCATGACCACACAGGCCGAGGTCCTGGGCCGCCAGAAGCATTAACCCTGGAAGGATGGGGACCCAGTGTGATCTGCCCAGGGCCTGAGGAGGGGAGCACAGGGCAGAGCTGCAATGAATGGGGCTTCAGCAGAGGGCCTGGAAAACTCTGTTCTTCCTGTTTTAATTTGTTCTACCCACTACCTAGCTGAGGGAAAGGTAACATACAGGGAATGGAAAGTGAGTTGCCTGAGCTTTCAGAGCAGCGGCACTGATTGAGGTGGGGCAGCAGAAGCCATGTACTCCAACCCTACGAAACTCAAAAAGCACAACTGTTGCCAGAACTCTGAACAGTGGTCACCCTGCCAGGCGTTATTGAGCATAGGGTGCACGAGGCACCTTCTGGGGGCTCAAAGTGTTCTGCTTCGTGGCCTGGGCTCTGGCAATGTGGCAGGTGTGTGCACCCCTGTATACAAATTCATCAAGTTGCACCCGTACCAATCTGTGTGCCTGATTGTATGAGTTTTAACTCAAGTGACACCAATGGTTTTCAAACTTTACTGTGCATGAGAACCACCTGGGAGCTTATTTCAAATGCAGATTTCTGGATCTTCTGGAACCTAGCTGGTCTGGAGTCGTGCTGGGATCTGCACTGGCAACTTCCTCCTCCTCCCCAGGGGTGATTTTAAGACTGGTAGTCCACAGACTTAGACAAGACCCTACTGGGCAGGGGCTTGGACATCTGCCCAGTCAAACAGCCCAAGAGCCATCCTGCTGGGTGGCTAAGGGCTCCCAGAAGCCCTTGGCAGGGAGAGTTGGAGGCTGGTCACACTGTGGCACAGAGGGAAGCACAGACCACAGAATGTCCCCAGCAGCTGTAGTGGGACCACAGAAGCAGTAATGGGAAACGAGGGGCAGCTCTCTGGGCTAAGCAGGATCAGATAGGGAGTGGGCCCCTCATCAGGGAAGACCATTCCTCCGAGCCAGGTGCCCTCTCCAGCACTCCTGGCCCCTGGGTGCCCTGCCCCAGGAAGGCTGGGCAAACATCACGGAGCGGCAGTGCTCGGGGGCAGCAGGGGCTGGGCTCCAGCAGAGGTGGAGCGCCATGGAATGGCCTGATGACTCACAGGACTGGGGACGATCAGCTGTGCGCTACTCAGCAAGCACCTGCTGTTGAAGAGGAAGGAGGAACCCAAGACTGCAGGCACGTGGCTAGAGTGTGACCCCGGGGAGCGTGTGGACAATGTGGCATTTCCATTGCTTATTGCCAGGACACGCTGAAGGTCGTCTGAGCTGCCCTTGACTTGAAGGCCTGGGAGGGCTGAGAGACGGGAAGAGGAAGCCAGGTACAGGATGCGGGGAAAGGGAAGGGAGCACATTTGGGAACATTTACCATATGCCAGACCCTTTACAAACGCCACGTCATCTGATCCTCAAAAGAATTCTGATAAGGAGACATAAGCACGCCGTAACAGATAATGAGACCAAGACTAAGAAACGTTCAGCTTGTCCATGGCCACGGACTCACAGACTTGAACTCAGGTCTGTATGGCTCAAGCCCCTTGATCTTTCCACATTTTCTGCTACCTCTCCCTCTCCAACAGTGACTGGACATTTAAGAATTTGCAAAATGCTTTCTCACACCCTATCTTATTTGATTTTCCACACATACCTTGTGTTTGTGTTAGGCAGGTGTCAGTCCCATTTATGGATGAAAAATTGACCTTCAGGCAAAGAATAACCTGCCCGAGGTCAAACAGCTGGTAAGTAGCTCGGAAATGTGCTTTAAACACAAGTCAGATGGCTCTTAATTTGCTGCAATCCCTTGTCTGGACACTGAGAAATACAGTCCAGCCCTGTCGTAGTCTTGGAGAAACTGGAGATGCTATGCTTAGAGCACAACTTGGCTTCATGACTGGGAACTGGCTTTACTGAAGCCCCTTAGGGACTGAGGTAGAAAAATGGCCTCAGCAGGAAAGCGGAGGCCCTGGTAGCTCTGGTGAGTGACTCAAGATTATGCAGGACACTGAGGGCAGGGCTGAGACTAGAACCCGTGTGCCCTCAAATGGATCATTTCCAGAGGCCTTCTGGGCTATTCCTTCCCTCTCATGCTTTGTACGCTCTGTCCTTCATTTGCACCTTGAACTGATGCCAAAAGTGCGAAGGAAGCGTTGGCCCCTGCCGGGGGGCAGCACCCCCGGGAGTCCTCACAGTTCCTCTGGCACAGAGTGGCCCAAGGCATCAGTTCATGGACCTGAGACACATGCACCAGGGACAGCCAGGGACAGGATGTCACAGTGGATCCCTTCCCTGACACCACCTGCAGGGACTTTTCCCAGGCATTCTCCCTGGTTAACCTGGCCACCAGGGATCAACATACAACACATGAGGAAGACACTAGACAGCTGTGTTCTGGGGTGACCTGCCAGTATCCGGACTGCTCTCACGTGCCAAGTCATCACATACCCGCTGCCACCGTGCACCCCACCGCCATCCCCACTCGGCGTGTGTGGGCACTTGGATGTTACGCACTCGGTGGCTGTTCTGCAGCAAGCATTCTTTGCCTATCCTGGTTTCTCCTTGCTGTCTACTCTGGGAACTGCAACCTGTGTTCTCCAGGTCAGACCTAATTAGCCCAGCAAATCGGTGGTATGAGGTCATCCCAGCACACAAGTGGAAATGCTATTTGGAGTAGCCCGCAAGCCGCTGTTGGTGGTGTCTGTTTGCGTTTCCTTCGGTTATACATTCTCTGCTCGCTGCCTTCCATCACTTCCCAAATAGAGAGGCAGGACACAGTCCCCCACAGGTTGGCATTCATCTTCCCAGTCTGACCTTCTTGCAGGCTATTAAGCAGCTGTTGCAAGATCGAGGAAGGGAGAAAAATGAAAACAGGGCACAGGTAGCAATAGAGGGCAAAGGGACTCTTTTATCCCAGATCCACTGATAAGTCAGGCCAAGAAATGGCCTCAAGCCTTGAAAAATGGAGAGCTCCCCACACAGCAGGGCCATGTGAATGGACCTCCTTGCTGGGTCATTCACAGGAACAGGCCATGCTGGGAGGGTCTGTCTGCAGAAGGCTGGGCAGTGAGGAGCCCAGGGCCCCAGAAACAAGGCAAAGGTCACTAAGGCCATCACTGCCCCATCTCAATGAAAACATAAGCAGTTCTCGCTACACTGCCCCTGTCCCTCTCATCGGAAAGCACTGCAGGAAGAAAACACGGAGGCCAGGAGACTGGCCCTATTATAGATCCATGGTTCCAGCTTCACTCTGCTGCAATCTGTACATTCCTCTCTCGCTGCTGCTCGGCACGCTCTGCAGAGCCCTTCGCTTCTGCGTCTCACTGTGCTCCATCTGCCCCCTGCGCCCTGGAAGGTGACCTTGCTGACCTCACTGGCCGATGGCACAGGCAGGGGTGAGCACCTCTGCCCAGTGCCATTCTCTCTCGCTTTCCTCTGGCTTAAGGAAAAAGGTTTCCTCCTTTTAAAAACCAACCTTATCCCTTCTCATCTTCTCAGGAAACCTAGTCCTTTGATTCTCTCCACCTTTAAAAATAAAGGGGCGCATTTGTATTGTCTGTCACTCCTCCACGTACACACCCTTCTTGCTTCTACACCTTGGAGTTGCTTCTCAGTCCCCCAGTTCTTCTCAGTCTTGCAGCATTTTCTCAGCTTCAAACTCCAGGTGCTCTTGACAGAACCATCCAGCCGGCTGGAACCCCCTCCTTCCTGGGTGCCCCCCACTCAGGGCCTTGTCCCCCACTCTTCTTTGGCCGCCTCCCCTCCCACCCTCATAAGCTCTTGTCATCTTGGCAGCTGCACCCCAGTGACCAACTCGTGCTGTGGCCTTTCTCCTCGTCCAGTTTCCTGGATTACCAAACTTCCCGTGAGTCGCTAGACCACTGGGACCAAACCAGACAGTGCTACACCCTCTACTCCAGTATCAGCCCCACTTCCCACATCCCATTCCATCTCCCTAACAGTCCATCCACTCACTCCCTTCAGAGGAGTTGAAGAGTCGTCTCCCTAACGTGCCCCTGGCCACGGAGTTGGGCCTGCGGCCACAATCCAATGGCCTGCCAGAAGGTAAAAATTACCTTGAAGTCCCGCTTAAAACCTCTTTGTGAGCCTCATGCTCGGTCTGTGCTTGCTTTCCTCTACCATTTCCTCCCTGAGTCTGCAGGTCCAGGTGGCCCACCTCTGAGAAGCCAGCGCCCTGGCCTGTTCCTCAGGATCCAGTGACTCTCCCGGCCTCCCGGACAGCTGCTCCCATCAGCATGGCCTCTCTTTCCCCCAAGTCCCCACAGCACAGTTTAGTTGGGCGCTGACTCATGCCAGCTTGCTTTCA
This sequence comes from Manis javanica, assembly GCF_040802235.1. Classification (NCBI taxonomy): domain Eukaryota; kingdom Metazoa; phylum Chordata; class Mammalia; order Pholidota; family Manidae; genus Manis; species Manis javanica. The sequence goes on along the minus strand of NC_133166.1, from coordinate 103,072,101 downwards.
GTGTGGGTGGTGAGGGCGGGCCCACAGTCTGCCCCTTCTATCTGTCCTTCCCACCTTGGTAAGGCCTTGACTGGACTAGAACCACAGGTTCCCTGGGAGGCCACCGGACGTGTTTCCAAACACACTCCGTGAAAGTCCCACCCTGGAGGCCCCTCTGAGCTTGGCTCTTTGTCACCTCACCTCTCCAAACAGAAGGATGGCTCAGGTGCTTCAGCAAACCATCTCCTGGGCACTGTGCCCAGGACCGAGGCGAGTCCAACTTGCGGTTCCTTTCGAATCACTTAATCGCATTTGGCTCTCCACACCTGAGGTCGAAGACTTCCAGCAACTCCACAAATCCTCCTTAATGAAGCCCCCTGAGGTCCCTGCTGAGTGGCAATGGCTTGGATCCTCTGCTGTAGGCAAAAATGCCCTGGCAGACTCTTTGGCTCAGAGTGGACACTTTCCGGACCCTCCCCATTGTGACCGCAGACTGCACCAGCCCAGCTGGGCCCAGGAGAGCACGGCCTGCCCTGGGAACAGCCAAGAGGGCGCTGGTGATATGAAGCGGGAGCAGGAAGGGTTTCTCTGCATTGTGCTAAAACGAGCAACCTGCAAATCAGATGCAAAATACCAAGCAAATATGGCCTTGTGAATAAAGCCAGTAGCTTTGGGCATTTTAGGCAATAAAATGCCAGCCCTGTATGTGATCATATTTACTGCCTCAATTTCCTTTTCTGATATTCTGAGAAAACCAGAAAGTGCAGTTATGTAAGATATTGAGAGGGACATATTCCTCCCTTGTGAATGTCTAGACACAGGGATTATTAGACATTATCGTTACCTATGTAAACATAGATGCTATTTCATCCACATCCCCGCTGGCAAACCCCTTCACAGAAGGTATTGAGCATCTTCTCTGCGTAAAATGCCATGCTGGATGCTGAGGGGGGCATGGAGTGCCCCCATTCAGTTGAACTTGGTTCAATAAACATCTATTAGATGCTTATTACTAAACACTTATTAAGTGCCACTTACTAGTTGTGTGACCCTGTGCAAGTTAGTTTCCTCACCTGAAAATAGGGTAATGCAAACGTATGTCCATAGATAAGTGGTTAACCATCCCTATCAGAACGCTGCTAGGCAACAAAGAGGAACAAATCATTGATTCAGGCAGCAGCTTGGAAGAACCTCAAGGAAGTTTTGCTGACTGGGGTAAGAAAAAAAGCTAATAGCAAAAGATTAAAGACTGATTCAATTTCTATAACATTTGTGAAATAATACAATCATAGAGATGGAGGACAGAGGAGTAGTTGCCAGGGGTTAGGGATGGAGGCGTGTGGCTTGACGGGTGAGCACGAGAAAGCCTTGTGGTGGTACAGTGAGGTGTCCTGATGGTTGTGGCCACACAAAGCTACACACACACATGAAGGAACGCATGGGTGACCGGTGAAATTTGGATAAGCTCTATGAATTGTATCGATGTCAGTTCCCTGGTTTTGGCATGGCACTGTAGTTAGGCAAGATGTTAATGGGGGGGGGCACTGCACGAAGGGTACTCATGACTTTGCTGTGCAGTTCTGTGCTTGCAGTGAATCTATACTCATTTTAAAATAAGTTTTTTTTAAAAAATAGGATTTAGTACCTACAGCATAGGTTATGTTTAAGGTTTGATGAGTTAATATAAAGCAGTTAACATAGCATCTAACACACAGTAAGCCTTTATGTTGTTACTACTACGTGCCAGGTTCCGGGAGGACCACCATGAGCCAGGCAGTCTCTGCCCTGGAGGAGCTTCCAGTCCAGCAGAAGACCCAGCAGAGAGATGAATAGGACATGCTGAGTGCTGAGTTCAGGGTGTGGGGGGAGCTCCCTGGGTTGAGGGAAGGTTTCCTGGAAAAGATGTCCCTGGAGCTGAGCACGGAAACATGGGAGGAGTCAGCCAGGTGCGGGGAATGTGGGGGGGCACTCAGCCAGGTGCGGGGAATGTGGGGGGCACTCAGGTAGAGGGAGCAGCATGGGACTGCCGAGGAACCAGGCGCGGTGGGGAGGTAGGGAGGGGCAGCAGAGAGGCTGCCAAAGTCGGTGTAAGCCAGGCCGGGAGGCCGAGCACGCCTCGGTAACCCAGACCTCCTCCTTCAGGAGGAAGGTGTGGGGAGCCACTGACCTCCATCGGCTCCCGCCACCCCCCTTCCTTACTCTGGGGTCAGCGGGCGCCTCTGAGCCTGGGCCCAGCGGAAGCCCGAGAGTCATTCTGTCCCAGCACTGACTGAGGGACTGTGAGGATCCGAGGAAAGTGAGGGGCCCAGGGCAGGCTCTGCAAAGCCAGCTTTGACGGGCCCCACTCCCTAGGAAGAAAATGTGCTGCAAACCAAACAGCACGCCCCATTCCAGATGCCCCCTGCCTCCCGCCCATGGGGGGTTTGGTTTTTGTGTTTGTACTGCCCCTCCTTCCACTACTGCAGATAACCCAGAGCTCCCGCCAGCCTCTTTTCTACAAGCTTGTCTGAGCATCAGTACAGAGAGCCCGGAAGTAGAGCCACAGCCCAGGTCCGAGTCCCACTCCTCCCTGCCCAGCCCTGGGGCTGCCACGCAGCCACTAAAGCTTTCTGAGCTGAGTTTTCCCCATTGTGAAATGACCACACTCCAGCTTCCTCACAGGGCTGGCCCAAAGGACACACACACAATCAAACACCATAAGACATGCAGAAGAGCTTTGTAGGTGGTAAAGAGCCGCTCAGATATGAAAGATTATTGCTGTTATTCCTGAAAGAGCCGTTGGCGAGAGGAGCCGACACCTCCGGCTGGAACGGTCACAAGGAACCTCCTCTGAATCTGGGCGAAGTCTTTAGTTGGGGAAGGACAGTGAGGGGAAAGGGGAGGCGACAGGAGCCTGCTTCACACACACAACTCTGCTCATCTGCTTTGCCAATGCCACGCTCACCCGTGTTTCCCTCGGACTTTTTCCGTGAGACCCTTTCTGTATTTAAATACCTCTCACTAATGAATTCATTCCCCAAATATTTTCTGATTGCCTGATCTGTGCCAGGCACTTGTGCTAAATGGTGAACAGATAGGGTGTCCACCCTCATGGGGTCACACTCCAGTGCTCGAGACATTATTTAATAAGCACCCATTTATATAATTAGATATCATGATGTATATTATGAAGAAAGCATACAGGACATTGTGAGGACATTTATGTTTAGCAGGGGCCTAATAAAATTCTGGAGGTACCCTGGAAAAGCTTTTCTAAGGAAGGACTGTTTGAGCTGAGGTCTGAAAGAGAACTAGGATTTAGGGAGAAGTATGGGGTGGGAAGAGTGAGTGAGGGGCCAGGGAACAGCATGTGTGAAGGCCATGAAGCAAAAAGCTTATCAGTCAAAGATTTGAAAGAAGCCGATGTACGGAGTGCAGAGCGCTGAGTAGGGGGCATGGGGACTCATCGAAGGGTTCTGAGGACGTGGGAGGTTGCTACCAGATCCTATTTGTGTCCTTAAAAGGGCATTCTAGCAGCTACTCAGAGGCTGGATTGGAGGTGTGAGGGGGGTAGAGGCAGGCATACCACTGGTCCAGGCAAGAGGCGAGGACGCCTAAGGCTGTGAGGATGGGGAGCAGCAGGTGGGCCTAGGGGCTGTTTTGGAGATTAGACAGGACCGGGTGACAGACCAGACATACGGGGGTAAAAGGCAGAGTTGGCAATGACTCCCGGCATACAGAATTGCTTTAAGGGGGTAACAACCACAAACAGAGGCAACACTGGAGGGGGGGTTAGAGGGGTGGAGAAGGCAGGGATAAATTCAGGAGAATCACGACTCTGTAGATTATGCCGAGCCTGGGATTTCTTGAGACATCCAACCCAGTCAACTAGGATGTCAGGATGTGGAACTGAGACGAGAAGATTCGGGCTAGACACGACCCGGTGGGCATCCCCTGTAGGTGGCCGGTCACAGCTGCCTTTCAGGGGATGACCTAGGGAGGGAGGTCTCCAGGCAGAAGAGAATACCTTGAACCCCAGACCATAAGGAACACCAATGTGTAAAGATAAAGATGGGAAGGATGAGTCAGCGGAGGAGAAAGGAGAAGCCAAAAGCAGGACTATGGGTCAGAGAAGCCAAGGGAAGAAACCCGCTTCTGGGAACTAAACAGATGTTCCCCTCCTTTCGTGCGATGGAGAGCTGTTTCAGGAGCGATGGCGGAGGCAGCCAGACTGAAGCGGGGCAGAGGAGGAGGTGAGAGGTGCAGAAATCATGAGAGCTGGCGGAGCCGACTCTTTCCAGAAATCGGGCTTGTCGGAGGGAAAGAGAAAGGTGGGGTGGCAGGATGTGGGGTGGGCTTGAGGAAGGATTTTGCTTTTTTTGTTTTTGAAAATGCGAGAAACTTAAGCACAGCGGGGAAGTGTGAGTCCTCGGTCCTGAGCCCAAAGGGCAGGCTCTAGAACGTGCGTGGTCCCGGAACTGGGCTGCCCCGGACGGACGGACGGACGGACGGACGGACAGACGTGCCACCTGCTGCTGCAGCAGCAGGAGGAAGGAGAGGCCTGGTGCCGAGGCCGGTGTGTCTGCAGGTCTGGTGGGAACGTCTGGTTCTCCGTGAAGTAGGAGTGAGGTCCTCCGCCAAGCGTCCAGGGAGGAAGGCGTGGCACTGTCACTGGAGAGGCAGGAGGCAGAGGACCCGAGGAGTGTGGTAATAAGTTGGTAAGAGCACCGAATTTTTAGAGGTACCAATCTGCCTCATTCTGGGTCTTTATCAGGTTGAGTTGTTTGGAAGCAAGCGGAAAACAGCAGCTTAGAGAGGTTGATTCAGAACTGGGACTTGGCCAGATGGGGACAATAAAAAGACAAGGTCAAGTGGATTTAGGACATGCGCTGGAGAGTTCTTAAAATGGTGGAACATGGAATCTGTCTGGGTGTGGAGAAGGGAAGGCAGAGGAGAGGAACGGAGGCAGAATGTAGGGTGCCTGTGGACCAAGGGTCCCAGTGAGGTAACAGGATGGCCATAGCGGGGGGGGTCATGGGACAAGAAAGCGGGGAGACCAGGAGACGGCAACCAGAGAGCAGGGTGCTCTGTCCCGCGCCTTTCAGGTGGCACGAGATCTCGGGTGTGACCTTGGGAGTGAGTGGTGAGGTGGACGAGCCAGGGAAGGGGCTGGTGGGCTGCCCATCTTGTCACTGAACTCACCCAGGAGCAGACGGACAGGGGAGGATGTCTACGGGCGGATGCCAAAGGTGCCACCAAGGGAGGAGGGTGACGGGCGATGAAGGCAGGGGGAGGTGTGGTCTGGTTTCATGAGATCTGGGGAGGATCGTCTCAGGGATATTACATTCCCTTGCACCTGAACAATGTTCCCTCGAGTAAAAGGTCAGGGAGGAAAGTGGAAGAAATCTTGAAGAGAGAGAGCGCCGAGACAATCAGAAATCAGGACACATGCAACTAGGCCTGGTGACAGTAGCGTGCTGCGTGGCCTTGGGCAAGGCCTTTCTCCAGCCTGGGCTTCAGATTTCTCATCAGCAAAAATAGGCTGGGGGAATCCGAGCTGCCCAGCTCATGTGAGGCCATCGTGAATGGGTTGCAGGTGTGCTGAGATGTTGACGCTGGAGCCCTTGGGATGGTCAGAGGCCCTGAGCCATTAGTATCGTGTAGGTGGGCTGTGAATGGGAAGGTGGGGAAGCACAGGCCAGACGCTGGCCGGGGCCTCTGCCATTCTCTGCCCATCGCCGGCACTCTGCCCTGGAGGAAGCTGTGGGGAGGCGGACAGAGGACAGACTCTGGGTGCAGGCAGAAGGCCATCTGCTGGCCAAGATGGAAGCCAAGTTTCCCAGCCCTGCCGTGCTCCCCTCCCCTCCCCTCCCCTCCCGTCCTCCCCTCCCCTCCCCTCCCCTCCCCTCCCCTCCCGTCCTCTCCTCCTAGCACCAGCTGGGGGAGCTGAGATCTGCTCAGACGCCCAGGTGAAGGCAGGTGCACCTGCTCCTCTTCTGCCACTGGTGGCCTCCTGCAGGCTCAACAGCAGCTTCTGAGAGCGGGGGAGCAGCCACCCACCAGTTCCTTCACCCCCTTACCAGTTCTAAAAACACACTGTTTCTGAGGATCAGACAGCATGTCTCACTGCGCACGACCCAGACAGTCTTCACAGCAGTTTTCTCCTGGGGCCAACCACTTCCCAGAGATCCACGGAAGATCTACTTATGTGGTTGACCCTGGGCCAGCTTTCCCCTCCCTCCATCCTCTGCCAAACGCTATATGCTTAGAGAGAACGCACAGGCAACCTAATTTCACCATAATCACAAAATATCAGGCAAGACCCAGCACTGGCCCAGTACTTTGTACACTAGAAGATAGTCAATAAACATTTTCTGAATAAATGAAGACTATTCTCAAATATTTAAAAATAGAAAAACCTACCAAGTCCCCCAGAATTTTAAAAATTATTGACCACATTGCTCCTATTTGAGTAGCTAAAAGATTTCTTCTAAAATTCTTTACTATATTGGTGCCTACTGTGTGTCAAAGCATTTTACAAGGGTGAGCTGGTTTCACTTTCCCAACCCTATGAGATGTGTATGTTAAACCCATTTTACAGATAAGCTAACTGAGGCTCAGAGAGGGTAAGAGAAGTGTGCAAGGTCACAGAGCTAGTAAGCAGTGCCCGCGGGATTCTAACCCAGAGGCGTCCAGCTTTAGAGATGGTGCTCTTTTCAGCACCCCAGGCTGAACGAACTAGAGGATGGAACTGAGCACAGAGGCAAAGGGGGAGGCAGAGAAGCGTGCGGGAGGACTGCAGCAATCCAGACCTGCGTGGCTCCCCACTGCCTTGCCCCCAGGAAGTAGTTCTGAGGTTGGGCAAGCTTTGCCCAAGAAAAGTGGAGAGGGTCAGGTCCCTGCTCATCTCTCTTGATGGCTTGACTGGCTCACCCACTATCTGGGCAGTCTGGCATTTCATTCAGTGCACCTGGCTTGGTTCTCTGAGTGTGTAAAAGGCCAACAAGCTACAGGAGCTGTCCTGTGGATACACTATGGCTCCTCCCCTCTCCGCAAGGCATGGTGGCCACTGGGCCCAGGAGGTAGCCCTTGTTGGTGCCCAGGCAGCAGCCAGGAAAGCGTCAGCACACAGAAGTGGTCTGACCTGCCACGGATGAACACGGCTATCAGCCCCCCAAGCCTGCCTGCCTCTGCCTGACAGGTGAGCAGCTGTGCTTTACATCTGGCTGTCCATGTCTCCCTGTTAGGAGCCCAGAGACAGCCCACGCCCCTCAGAGGGGAGGCCCTGGCCCTGAAGCAGTTTCCTCCCTCCTGATGTCACTCAGCAGGGGTGGGAAGGCTGGGGCAGGAAGGAAGTAGCCTCTGTCACCATGAGAAGCCCCAACTCCCCACCCGACCACGAGTCCCTCTCCCTGCCTCTCCCTGCCTCTCCCTGCCTCTCCCTGCCTCTCCCTACCTCTCCCTACCACTAGTTCCCCTAGCTCAGCCTGCCAAGCCCTGCAAATTACCACACATGCCAATAAGTCATTAGAAACCAGAACAGCAAATGTGGGGTTGCCATGGAGACCGACATGGGGAGCTGGCAGCCCTGGGGGCTGGCCCGTGGCTCAGGTGTGCTGGGGCGGGGAGGCAGGGAGGGCCAGAATACCTGGCAGAGGGGAGATAACATGCTATTGGGGTACTGATTCCAGGAAGGGCAGCTGCTTCTGCCTCCTCTCGCCCCCGGCCCCCGGCCCCCGGCCCCCGGCCCCGGCCCCGGCCCCGGCCCCGGCCCCCGGCCCCCGGCCCCGGCCCCGGCCCCGGCCCCGGCCCCCGGCCCCCGGCCCCGCTCCCGCTCCCGCTCCCGCTCCCGCTCCCGCTCCCGCTCCCGCTCCCGCTGTGGCTTGTTAGGTGTGATAATGCAGCACAGGCCCTGGAAGGGCAGGTGCACCGGGACTCCAGGGCGAGCCCCCTCCCTTCAGAGAGCTGTGTCTCTGCAGAGGAGGTGAACCTGGGGGCCAGTCCTGGGGCCAAAGGAGGCTCACAACCCGGCTGATGGCCTGAGGTGGTGGCAACTAAGCTCACTGAGGGGCAGAGGGGAGGACAGCGCTCAGGCCAACACTCTGCCATCTTCCTGAGCTTGCAACTCACTTTTGCTTCTGCCCGGTGCTTAGCACGGCACCCAGGGCTTTATGGGCAAACACACACACACACACTTGTTGAAAACGGATGAGAAAATGCATGGGAGCCCCCCGAGGTTTCTGACCAGACAGGAGCAGGCCCCGGACTGGAGCCCTCCCTTCCCACTAACTCGGTGTGACTTCCACCAAAGCCTCTTGTCTCTGGGCCTCAGCTTCATCAGCTGGAAAATAACGGGCTTGTGCTCCCAACCCAGTGTACTTCCGACGGGGCTCCTCCGAGCCTCTGTGTCATGAAGCAACTCCTCCGGGGTCACAGGTCGGGAGGAGGCTGAGGCAGTGCATCCTGGTCCACTGGCTCTGCTCCAGCCACAGCAGCCTTGCTCCTGTTGCTGCTGTGACATATCAACACAAATGCAGAGGCTTAAAACAGCACAAATTTATTATCTTACAGCTCAGAAGGTCAGAAGGCCAAAATGGGTCTCACTGGGCTAAAACCAAGGTGTGGGAAGGGCTTGTGCTCCTTTGTGGTGGCTCTGGGTGCGAATCTGTTCCTTGCCTCTTCCAGTGTCCAGAGGCCACCCTCACTCCTTCACTCCTTCACTCCTTCACTCCTTCACTCACGGCCCCTTCCATCTTCAAAGCCACCAGTGGCTTGCTAAGTTTCACCTCTCATCGCTTTGACACTGACTTCTGCCTCCCTCTTCCACATTTAGAGGATCTTGGTGGTATGTGCGGCCCACCCAGACAATCCAGAAAAATACCTTTATTTTAAGGTCAGCTGATTAGCAATCTTAATTCCATCTGCAGTCTTAATTCACTTTGTTATGTAACATAACATATTTCAGATTCTGTGATTAGTAGGCAGACATTAGTAGGGCGGCCATTACTCTGCCAGCCACACATTTATAGCCTTGGTTTGAGAAGTGGATCTGTTTCTATACGTTTGAAAGTCACATGACCAGAAGACTCCGTTGCCATCAGTTTTAAAGTGCTATGACCCGGACTCCTCTTTTTCTCCCCAGGGATCCTTATAAGGAAATTTGGAGGAACTCCGGGGTCTGTCCATTCAGTGTGAATGTTGGCAGGCGTAGGCTGTCCTCAGGTGTACAGAGTTGGGTCTCCAAGGAGAAAAGAATGGGGGCTATTTTAGGGAACCCACCTGTCTCAGCTCTTTCCACTCTACAGGCACTTGTATAGTCAGATTACTCGGCAGTCACCTGCTTGTGTTTTTCCCCAGGTAATGTTGGATGGAGCTGTGCACGCATGCATGTCTGTATATGCATGCATGTCCATGCATGCATGGGAATGATTTCTCCCAGGAGACTCCATGATGCCCGAGGCCATGGCCTTGTTCTCATGTGCTCCCCATTACCCATCCCATCCCATCCCATCCCATCCCATCCCATCCCTTGGCACTACACCTGGTACAGAAGGTACACTGACTTAATAGTCATAAAGTTAAGAGAGTATCCTTTCTTCTCACACCTTGACCTTGAACACTCTCCTCTTCCTAGACCCATCCAGAGGAGTGCCCGGACTGCAGCGAACTCTGGAAATAGTACCAAACTCAGAACTCCAGGTCTTGGCACCTTCCTGCTAGTACCTCTCCAAGCCCATCGTCATCGACTCCAGCACAGGCAGACGAGACAGACTCTGACTTGCCCCCAGGGAAAGACGGTGGCCTCTCCCTCCTCCCAGACAGCGTAACCTCTCTCCTCACCTCGGCAAGCTACCCTCTGCCAACTGCCCAGGACCCAGTGGGCCTAAATGACAAGACTCGTATGGGAAAGGTGCCCTGGGTATTAATCACAGCCCTGGTGTTTTATGATTTTATGTAAATTACTCACCCTCTCTCAGCCTTATTTTTTTTCCCCCTCAGTAAGCTCATTCCCATTCCTACTTCTACCGTATGTCCCAGGGGATCCTGGAAAAGAAATGTGGTGCAGGTGGGAGAAGCTCTTCTCCGGAGCAGTGTGGCCCTGGGGAAGTTGAGGAGAAAAAGAACCACCATCTATTGAGCTTCTACTTTGTAGCAGGCACTTCACACAGATGAGCTCGCTTAGTGCCGCAGCTGAGAACCAGGGCCGAGGAGTCTGAAAGGCGTGGGCCTGCATTCTGGCCCTGCTGCTGGCTGGTTGTGTCTGGCCTCGGGCAAGTGACTTAATGCTTCCCAGCCTTAGTTCCTCACCTGCAACATGGGGGAAATCAGTATCTGCTTTACAGTGTGACGTGGATTAAATGAAGTAAAGCTTTGGGCACATCAGAAGCGCTCAATAATGATCGCTCTTATTATTAATAACCCAGGAAATGGGTGTTATTAACTCAGCTTTATAGATGAGGAAACTGCCACTCAGAGAAGATGAGTAAAATGCCCAAGGGGGTACGGTTAGGGAACGGATTCTAAGCCAGTTTTACCTGATCCTGGTCCTCTGGGTCGTGAGCCAGGAGGCTGGAAGATCAGGCCTGCACCTTCCCGTGGCTGTGCCAGGGGGCCTTGGGGCGGAGGCTGAGGACACAACACTGGCCCGTGTGACTTGGCTCCTGCTCTACAGCTGGGGGGCCAGGGGACGGGGGACTTGCCTGGGGCTTGGGTGGGTGTGGGCGCCACCCATGGGCCCCACTCTACCCCAGGGCAATCTCTGTCCACACAGCAGATGTGAGCCCAAACCCCCAAGACCCAGGCATCCTCCTTCCAGAGTGAGGACAGCCTCACCCCTCAGGGGGGATGTTTGCTCATTCAGGCACAATTTTATTTGCAGTTCACTATATGAAATTAGTTGCAATGTTCCAGGAGTATCCTACCAACCAGGAGCCCAGACAGTGAGAAGAAGGGAGAAAAATGGAGCTCAAGGGACTTCCAGAGCCCTGGGCCCAGACATGGGATGCTGAGGGGGCCTGGCAGATGCAACACACTAGAGAGCAGATCTGCGACACAGGAATCCAGAAGAGCGCAGGAGCCCTGGGTCATGGGGGCTGTTCTCTGAGGGCTGCACCCCTGTCCCCTGAGAGAATAAAGGGGTCACCAGCAACCCAGATGGTGGGGAAGGGGCTGCTGCAGAGACCCAGTGCCTGCCGGGAGAGCTCACACACTTGCTGCCTTGCGCCCACCCATGGGGCACCCCTCAGTGTGGCCACCCTTCTCCCCCACCCACGAGCTACAAGTGCCCCTTTCACGAATCCTCCCTCTGCAGATCCAGACCCCACTCAGTTTCTCAGGCCCAAGTGGGCCGCACCTCCTGGAGGAAGCATTCCCTATAGACTCCCACACAGAGCTCACAGTTCTGGTAACATTTATAGTCTAAATCACACAGTTTAACACTTGGTTTTAAATAACTGTCTGGTATTATTCTCTTATTTCTTGTGAGTATTAAGTTTTGCCTCCCCGACTGATTGGTAGGTTTCCTTACCAGCAAAGACTGTCTTGTGTGTCTTTATATTCTCCCCCACCCCCACCCCCACCTCCACCTCCACCTCCACCGCCTAGGAGGTGGCACTGGTTGGAAAGTACTTGGTGGTAAATACCAGTTGACTACATCATCAGTGGCTGGAGAACTTCCCACCTAGCCACCTGGTGAAGGATGGCCAAGACCCATTGGTTTTTGTTTTTTTTAAAGATCAGATCGTGTCACCTCTGCCCCCAGACCTTGCAAAGGCTCCCCATCTCACTCCGAGAGAACATACTCCTCGCCCGAGCCCTAAGGCTCCCCAAGATCTGGGCTCCTCAATGCTCCTCAAACCTGCCCTGCCTCTGAGCCCTTGCACCTGCCATTCCCTCTGCCTGGGGTGCCCTTACCTTTGCGTCCACTTCATCTTCATTCACATGTCACCTCGGGGAGAATTACAAACTCCTTCCTAACACGTGCTCGATCCCCCTCCTTGCTTAGTTACCTCTTTAGCGCTGCTGTACTACTGACTGTAGCCCCAGGTGATGAAGTGTAAGCTTCCTAAGGGCAGAGATCTCTGGCTGTTCACTGCTGTGTAAACCCCCCGGGCCTGGCACAAACGCCTGCTAAATATTTGCTGAATGAAGAGACCCCAGTTCCACCCTGTGCTGGCAAGGGCTGAGGCATGGCTGTGCTCAGAGATGGGTGACAAGAAAATTCTGCAGGTCCCTTCAGGATGTGGGATCCCAGCATCCCACCCCTGGGCCAACTCCGGGGAAGCCCCTTCTGAAGTTCAGAGGCCCGGAGCTGTGTGAGTCCCAGCTACTCTATCCCACTGGGAGGTCTGTCCAGAATCAGAAGATGGGGTGTGCGGGTGTGACTGCTGGGCAAGGTGAAGTGTTGAGGCCTCCCCGCCGTGCACGGCTTTTACATTTCTAGCTTGCCCATCAGCTGCCCCTCTGCCACTCCACTGCCAGGGCATCACCACCTCCATCCTCCTGGGCCCCGCCGTGCACAGCTTTTACATTTCTAGCTTGCCCATCAGCTGCCCCTCTGCCACTCCACTGCCAGGGCATCACCACCTCCATCCTCCTGGGCCAAAGGCAAACTTTCAACACTTGCCTTTGAATGCTCATTTTGACAACACCTAAAGAGAAATACAATTTCTCTTCTTTCTCTCTCCCTCCCTTTCCTTTCACCCCTGTAAGCATCAGATAAGACAGACCCCCTTTTCTGGGCGTTGGGGTGGGGGGGACCCATGGCAGCTGTCTAACAATTGCTGCTCCTTCTAAATGCTTTTCTCCTGAAGGCTATGCCTTGAGAGAGGCTTGCAAATATGAACAATTCTATCTGCTTTTCCCAAGCCTCATAAGCCTCCCCTGCAGAGACGCCCCACCGACAGCACTAACCCCAAACCGCCCCTGCCTGATCCGCCTGATCTGGGGTCTCCCAGATGTCCCCTCACATTGGCCCTGGGGACTGACTCTTACAGTCCAGCTCTGAGGCCACCGGTTCCCCGTGGCCCCCGAGGCACCTGACAGACAAAAGGAAACAAGGCTGGTTCTCGAGGAGCTGTGACCTCCCAGAGCAGGAGGAAGAGGGGAGACCCTCTCTGAAGACCCCCTAAAGGGGCAGGCAGCCCCTGGCTTGGACAGGACTTGGGGAGCTACCTATTATAGTGAGAAGTAATGGGCTGGATGCCCCCGGATCACCCTCCAGGCCCAAAGGACACTGGGGGTGGTTAAGAAGCGGCTCTCCTAGGGGCAGAGCGAAGGTTAAATCCTCCCTTGTGGTGTTGCTTTTTTTTCTAGTTGTACGTCACTGAGCAAGTTACTGAACCTCTGAGTCTTGGTTTCCTTATGTTTAAACTGAAGATAATCAGAGTGCTACCAAATGAGGGTATTTTTGAGGATTTAATGTAATGTAGGTAAAGCCCTTGGCACACTGCCTGGCACATACGAAGTGCTCGATAAATACCAGCTTCTGTCATTAGTGCCATTTCCATGTGAGGTGCCGGCTGAGAAACAGTTACTGCCCCAGGAACCCTCTGCCTGCTCTTCAGCTTGGGAAACTCACTGCAAGTCCTTCAGATGCTGAGCAGCAGGGAAGGTGTGGGTGGAAGAAATGCACAGAGCGAAACTCACTTGTAAACCGAAGCTGTTCCAGCCTGCCTCCTACAACGCAGCCCTCTCAGGCCCAGGCGTCTCCTGGTCCCCAAGAAGTGCAAGAAGTGAGAGGACAAGGGCTGCGGCACCTCTGGGTTTGGAGTAGAGACGGCTGGAGGTTGGCTTAGAACACCCGGGAGGCCATGGTCATGAGACCAGTCCCTACAGGGACACACTAGGGGCCCTGCCCAAAGGCCAACTGTCCTAGGCTAGAGAATGTGGGGACGTTCTGGGCACCCTGCCAGCACCACTGGACGCTCAGCTCTGAGCCCTGGAAACAGGCTGAGGCAGGATGTGTCCAAGGTGTTCCTGATATCCACAGAAGGCCACACACAGCACAGCAGCTTTTGATGCCCACTTCAAGTGCCCCAGACACCCTCTGCACCAGAGGCCCCAGGCCTACCACCTCTGCCTGGCTGATTTCAAGCCTTGCCCCAAATACCATGTCCTCTGAGACCATTTCCTAATCTGCAGGCAGAGACAGTCACCTCTTTATCTGCTCATCCCCATATTATAGCACTTGTTTTGTACTCTAAGACTGACTGATGCCCCCATTTAATAACAGAACAAAACTCACATGGCATTACTATGCTAGGCACCGTGCTAAGCTCCTTACACATATTAACTCACTTAATCGTCACAATTTATGAAGTAGGTGCTATTATTATCCCATTTACACATAAGGGAACCGAGGCACAGAAGGTTAGATGACCTGCTCAAAGCTAGAAGTGGTGAAGCCTGGATTCGGACACCAGCTGGCTGGCTCCAGAATCTATACTCCTACTGTGAACATCTTGAAGGCAGGGGCAACATCTGACTTGCTTAGCACCGAGCGCAAGACTGAGCACACAGTAGGCATTACTAGAGACGGGCTGCTTGCACAAGCAGGTGCCTGCTGAGGCCACCATGGTGGACACCCCAGCCTCTGGGCTGCAGGACGGAGACCAAGGCTCTCAGGGAAGCAGCAGGTGAAGGCAGCCTTCTCACCCTCGCTCGGGAATGTTGGTCCTGGCTGGTTGTGCCTTTTCTTTCCTGTCTCTTACCTTCTGTTTTTCTGTTCCTCTCTGCCTTTTGTCCTCCCCTCTTCTGATCCTAGGTCACTCTCCCCCTTTCCTGCCCCATCTAGCCTCTGTCCACAGTCCCTGTCCTTGTAGTTCCTGCAGGCTTGAAAGCCACCCACCCCATCCTTAGCCTTGGGACTCTCATAGAGTCCAGGCTTGTCTAAAACCGAGAACACCAGTGACACTGACTCATTAGAATAGCCACGCACCAAGCTCCCACACCCGGACTTTGAATGAAAACAGTTAATTTCCCATCAACTCTACCTGGATGCAGGGTTGGGGGTGCTGGTGGAGGTGGGGGTGGTTGTCACCGATCTGGGCAGGATCAGGAAAATCCACTGTCCTCCCTGCCTCCTTTCCCAGAGTCCTAAGTCCTCCAGGAGGCCTTCCCTAATCACTTGAGAAAGCTGTTTATGCACCCATTCAACAAATCCTTGTACATTTTAATATTCTGAGAAGATACAGCATGCTCCTGAAAAATTCAGTTAAAAGGTAATGTTCAAAAACAGCAGCAGACTCAGACTCCAAGAAGAGACTAGCAGTTACCAAAGGGAAAGGGTGAGGGAGGGGGGTGGAGGGGTATTCTGATTGGCACACGTGGTATGTGTGGGGTCACGGGGAAGACACTGTAGCGCAGAGAAGACAAGTAGCGACTGTGGCATCTTACTACACTGATGGACAGTGACTGCAATGGGGAATGGGGGGGATTTGATAATATGGGTGAATGTACTAACCACATTGTTTTTCCTGTGAAACCTCCTTAAGGTCTATATTGATGATACCTTAATAAAAAACTAATCAATTTCAAAAAAGGTAATGTTCAGATGACTGTACAAGTTACCAGATATCACAGATATCATAGAGGCCACATGAACTGTAGAGAATCAGTGACTCCAAAACAGAGACCTATGTGATGGGGCAAGTGGTTTATCTTCTCTGGTTCTCAATTCCCTGAGCTATAAAGCAGGGGATGATAATCCAGACCTTAGAAGTTTGTTAAGATTGAGGGAGATAATTTGTGCAAAGCTCTGGGTGGACTGGTGCTTAGTAGGTACTAAATAATGAATTTGTTTCTTTCTCCTTTCTCTAAAGCATTGGCCTTCTACTCAGCTCTCCTGGAAAAATGGTGAGATATGAACTGGTCCATCCTTCAGGCCAGAAATACCTTAAGGACAGGATGACCCTGGGTCTGTAAGCTTTGCGGTGCCTGGTATATAGTGAGGAAACAGGCCTGCCTGTCAGAGGTCACACAATGTAATAATGACAATTCTCTAGGATTTACACTCCTCCCCCATCCTCCACTCCTAAGCAGTGGGTCTTTGAAAGAGCCTAGTGGGCACAGGACTAATCAGTGGCAAGTCCAGATACTAGTTCAGTTTTGCACTGAGACATGGAAGTTTCATTGCTGTCTCCTCAGCTCCTAAAATACATAGTAGGTGTTCAATAAATTGTTCAGTAATTTTTTTTTTCCTTACAAATAAAAATCCTGGGTGGGTAGGAGAGGCACATGGCAGGGTGCAGGAGTTATGCCTGGTAACTGCAGCTGCCAGGCACCCACCCGGGCCCTTCCTTTGTAAAGCAGACACAGCAAACCCCACAGAGCGCGCGTTCCTATCATTGGGATGTTTGGAACCCAGCACACATGCCCGGCTTGTGGCTTAAGCTGCGGTTTACATAAGGGAAGGGGACAAAGGTGGGGACAGACGCCAGGAGGAGAAGGGAGAGAGGGAGGGGTCTCAGAGAGGGAGGGGGTACAAGGAGAGGGGGCCAGAGAGATGCTTGAGGAGGAGACTAAAGAGTCAAGAAGAGAGCAGGGCACAGAGGAGAGGGAGACCCGGGAGAAGGAATGGGGGTAGGCGGAGGCACTGTTGAGTGACAGGAAGCCTGCTCTCCCAGCCTGGGTGGAATTCATCAGCAGACCTCTGTGTTCCCACTGCTGCCCAGTGCCTCCTTCGGGCCAAGCCAGTGCCTGAGGGAGAGTGGGTTTGCGGGCAGCTCCCGTTCACCAGGGGTCTTCCAGACCCTGGGCAGTTCTCAGTCCCTGAAGCAGTAAGGCCTTTAGTTCCATCCTTTGCAAAAAATGAGGTCCCATCCCAGGTCCAGAGGGACCCCGAGGCAGGAAGGAGACTCGGTGCCAGCCAGCACCGAGGAAGGAAGAGGGCCTAGAAGACTCAGGCCCCTAGCTGTGCCTTTTTCTCTGCATCTTTTCCCCACAAGGGCACCTGGCCTGCCAGGAAAGTGGGTCAGGCCATCCACATGTGACTTTCTTCTACTAACAACAGGGTCCACAGGCAAGTGGGCCTCAGTGCCCTGTGCACAGCGCTGCCCACCCTATGCCCAGGGATCTTTGTTGGAAGGACCTTTAAGGAGCAGTGGGCAGTGGGAGGGGATCCTGGCCTTCTCATTCAGGAGAGGACACTGGGCCAGAGCCCATCCCAGGCTGGTGGGGAAACGGGAGCGTGCTGGCTGCCAGGTGCATGCAAAGACCCAGATCTCCCCAACGATGGTGACCAAGCTGGCAGGAAGCCACTTCTCCCCTGGCCTGGGGCGGCTGTTCTGTCTACTGCCCACCTCCTGGGGTCTTCGAGTGAGAGCCCAACCTGTCCATCTCCCGCAGCGCTGCGCCCACCCTACCCCACCCCACCCCACCCCACCCCACCCCACCCCCTCCCGACCCTGCCCGTCGCCCAATTAGAAGCTGCGTTGGTTCCAACAGATGGGAGCTGCGGCAGCCCGAGGCACCGAGCACAAAGCCCAGCTGACATTTTCCTGCCTGCTCCTCTGGTCGGGGAGGGATGACAGGGCAGAGGGGGCGCACAGCAACACCCCTAAGGCCCACCCCCAGGCTCCAGGTCCTGCACCTCCTCAGTGTCTCGGCTCAGCCCGAAATGGCGCTCAGTTCCCCCTCACCCGCCGGCTCCGCGCCGGTTGGCAGCCAGAGCGTGCGCCGCCCTTCGCCGGCAGGACAGACGGACCACCTGTGGCTGGCCAAACCCCTCCTGTCTCCTGGGTGCTGCGGGGGGACCCGGGCTGTCTCTGCGATTCGGCGCCCCACTCCCCGAGCCCCACGCTGAGAGCAAGGCCGGCCCATCCCCCGCGGCGAACGTCCCGCTCCAGGCTGCGCACAGACCCCTGCGGCCCAGCAGGAGCCTGGTCCCGGGGCCAGACACTTCGGACAGAGCCCAAGGGCGCCTGGCCCCTCCTCGCGGACCCCGAGCTCCAGGGAGGGGAGGTTCCCGAGGGGAGCTCCCGCCCCTCCGGACCGCCCTGTCACAGCCTCCCCGCCACCCCGTCACCCCGCGGCCCCAGACGTCCCCAAGCCCAGCTCCGGCCAGCAACAGTTCGGGGTGGCCCGGGCCTCTCCGGGAGGATCGGGGCCCAGACGCCCCTGCCCCGCGCCCCGGGGCCCGACCGCGCACCGGCGCCCTCCCCGGCCGGCCCCGCCCCGCGCCCCGCCCCAGCCCCCCCCCGCGGGCTCCGCGGCGGACCCCCTCCCCCCGCCCGCGAGGCCCCTCCACCCCCGCCCCAGTGCCGCCCGCGGGCAGCCCGAGCCGCGCACTCACCCCGCGGGCGCCGTCCGGGATCCCGGGGCCGCCGCGCCCCGCTCGCCTTCGGCCCGGTCCGGGCTGGCGGAGGCTGGTCCGCGCCCTCCCGCCGCGCGCCGCCTGCTCGGGCCGGGGCCGGGCCGTGGGGCCGTGCCCGCCGCGGAGTTTGCCTGCGAGCGGCTGTGGGGCCGCGCCGGGCGACGGCAGAATAACGATCTGCCCCGCCCCCGCCCGCGCCCTCCGCGTCCCGGACGCCGCGCCGCCCGTGCCCGTGGTGACAGGCGGCTGGCGGGTGAGAGCCGGGCGCCCCCTCTGCGCGCCGCTCGTTTGCAAGTGCACAGAGCAGGCCCTCGCCGCGCCGGCGCCCCCTCGGCGCGCCCCTCCTCCCGGCTTCGCCTTCACCCTCCTCTCGGCTTCACCGCCGCGCTCCCAACCTCCCAGCCCACCCCGGTCGCCTCCTCCCTGTCTGCATGCCACGCCACCCTCCTCCAGCCCCGCTGCCACGTTAACTCCTGAGTGGCCAGAGGCCCCCTCTCCCTAACGCGCAGGCACATCCCGCAGGGAGGAGTTGGGTGGGGCCAGATGCTGAAGCTTGAGCATCCGGGCCGGTGGTGCTGGGCCTTTAGAAGCAAGGCTTAGCTGAAAGAAGTGGGCACAAGGTATGGATCTGCGAGGAGAAGGGGATGGTTCTTCTGATATTGTCTCTTTCCCCATTGTAGAGGCCGGGAGGACAGAGGGGAAATTCAGCGGCTTTTAGAGTTCAGCTGCAGCTCACAGGCATAGCACGCTCCTAAGCCCACATTTTTGCCTTGCACCGTGCTACCCTCCTGAAGTCAACAGCGGACTAAGAAACATGGTGGATGGCTTAGGATTTGTTATGGGGGCACACCCGTCTCATCCGAGGAAAGGAGAGCAAGAGGCGGGTGCTGGGCTGCTGCCTGGTGGCTTAGAAAGCCACTGGTTGGGGCTTAGGAGAGTGGACCTCCTGCTGGAGCCCAGTGCTTAAGGTCCCTGACTTGGTGGAGTCTTCAGCCTGGACCACTCAGAATGGACACAAGTTCAGCTCCATGACAGGCCACACCTGCTGGTAGGTGTTGACCGGCACATGCAGAGCCAACAGCAGGGGAGTGGGTACAGGAAACCCAAAGTACAGGGAGTCCTGCCAGGAGTGGTATCTGGTCTGTCTTCCTCCCGGCCTTGAGCTCAGCACCTCCTGGGAGTTGAATTCTGGACAGAACGTGGACAGAGCTTTTTGTCTCTTTCTGGCTCTCAAAGCCACAGCCTGTGGTGACTCCATGCCTGGAGCCTTTTATAAAGTGGCTTGAAGGTCTGTTCTGCATGCACAGAGGGGGCTCTCACCTTCATATAAGCACGTATTAAGCTCCCATTGTACTTCCTAAACCACCTCCATGCCCCCAACCTCCACCCCTGCTGCAGGACATAATGGTCTCAAGGAGCTTAGAGGGACAAGTTGGAACTATGTCAAACAAATTTTAACGTTTCAAGGCAATGGAAGTGCCACAGAAATACAGAAAGAAAAAGCCATTTTGTGTGAGGGTTATTCATGGAAGGTTTTATGGAGGAGTTGTGATTCAAGCTGAGTACAGATGGAGGGAGGGGAGTTGAACTGGCAGAAAAAACAGGGACCAGCAAAGGCAGGAAAGTGGAGCCAAGCAGAGCAGACTGGGTTGTCTGGATGGTAGAAGGCAGGGGAGGGAATTTACAGAGCTAATATTGAATGCCAGGCCGTTCACATCTCATTTTTCCTTTGAGTTGACTCTTACCCCCATTTAACAGAGAGGACAATGGAGGCTCAGGGACTTTGAAGTCTACAGGCTGCATTTGAACCCTCTCCTTGGAACCCACAGTGCCCTCACAGTTACGCAGTATTGGGGATGTGGAATGGAAGCCGCTGAGTCTGAAGTGCCAGGCTGAACACCTCAGCTGTAGCCAGTGCGCAAAGGGTTTGGGATGAAAGAGGCGGGAGGCTGGGAGACTAGCTGATGCAGGAATGGGGGGAAGGTGAGCAGTGAGTACAGAGGGTAAATGTAATGGGCCTTTTTAAAAGGAACTTGGCAAAACTTTGACTCTGACTCATTGAGTGAAGGGGTCAAAACTTGACTCCAAGCTTTTGAGTGTGTCTGGGGCCCTTGTCAACACATCCTGAGGGCCAATGGCAACATATTCAGACTGATCATGAAAAGGAGGAAATACTCCCAATCCTTCAGCAGCTCAGTGACCTGAGCATGCCCTCCGGTGCCCCAACACCCGTGCATGCTGCCCAGTGCCAGCTGGGTGATGAGTTGGGGCTGAGACTGTCCCACACTACATGACATCAAGAAGAGCACCTTACTGTATGTAGATAGTCAACTGACAGATTACTAGAGAATAAATGAGGTAAAAGCAAGTAACATTTGCCAAGTGGCAGGTTCCTAAGTGGCAGACCCTGTAATGCTGGATAAGGGGATTGTATTGTCTATGGGGACTGAAACGGGGGAATCCTTCTCTTGAGCTGACTCCAAATTTCCTACAACCCAGCAGGACTGAGGAAAGAGCACAGGTTTTACAGTCAGAGATTTGAAACTCTGCTGATTACTTACTCTGTGTTGCTTCAGGAAAAGTGCTTAACTTCTCTGAGCTCCAATTCTTTCTATGTAAACATAGTATTCAAGTAATAGCAGTTAATACCTGCTGAACACCTGTTCCATGTAAGGCATGATGCTAAGGACACTTATGCATCTGTTCTTTGGACATTCCACAAAACCTAGGACTCTGGAGATAGAAGAAAGAAAAGGGTTTAACATTTAGTTACCTAGTACGTAATAGAGCTGAGACCTGAACCCAGGGCTATCTGATGGCAAAGTCTAAGCCCTGAACCACTACCCTGTAGCACTTCTTTTAAGATGAGGGTGGTAATAAGGGTATTAATTCACTCATAGAATTGTTGTGAGATGGAACAGCGGTCACTTGTGTCCAGTAGTCAGCATGGTGTCTAGCACTCTAGCACATAGCACGTCCCAGTAAGTGGCAGTCTCTCTCTCTCTCTCTCTCTCAACCTAGTTCCCATGGCTGCCAGTCTGAGCTAGATATTTTCCTGGGAAAAGAAGATAGGGACTTGATCCAGTCCTCTGCATGCTCTTAGATAATTGCCCAGAGGATTTAATGGCCCTGTTACTGACCTTTCACCCTCTAGCTTAATCTCTGGGCTCAGGAAGCCTGGGACTCTGTGACATCAGAGTGTCTTGGGAAGAGGCTGGGATTATAGGGCCCTACAAGTGATCCTTGGCTCACCTCCACTTGGCGCTTTAATATTGGGGTCACGCACTGAGCCAGTAGGCAGGCTGTTCGTGTGGTAGGGAGAAGCGAGGACAGGAGGGCTCCTTCTGGAGCCTGGCAGATGAGCCGAATCAGAGAAGGGAGGCTGGCGATGTAGACACTCCACTGCGGGGTGCAGCCTCTGCCTGGGCATGGGCAAAGAATGGGGCCTTTGGAGTCCCTGGGGACTGTTGTCCCACCCAGGACCCAGTTAGGTAGAGAGCGAGGCTGTAGAGCAGTGGACCTCAGGCTTAAGCATCACCTAGAGCTTGTGTACAAAGGTCAACTTACTGCTCCCACCCCGGAGGCAGATTCTGCTGTTGCGATCTGCATTTTGACAAACTCTCCCTATGATGCTGACTCAGGTGACCGGATGAACCCCGCTTTGAGCCACACTGGCCTGGGGGTGCCTACCGCTCCCTGACCTCCCCATGCCTGGGCTCAGTGAAGCAGAGCCCTGTGCTCTGGCTGTTGGGGACAGCAGTGAAAGAGAAACACGGGGTCCTGCCCGAGGCAGGTTCATGGTAAAGCTGAGGAAGCTTGAATTTGGGGTTGCTCACTTGTGGGGATGAAGGGAGAGCTGGCTATCAGAGCTAGGAGCTGGAGAATATTCTAGGAGGGGAGGGGAGGCCAGTTTACAACAGTAAAGCATTTTTACGTAAGCATTTCTAGTAAACTGAGCGGAGAGATATCAGAAGAAAAAGATCTGAATTTCCGAGGCTCACGTAAATTGTGTCTTTCTAGTTCAAAAGAAATGTAACCACTGGGCCTCATTTTGCATTTATTCTTTTTCTTTAGAGGGCCCCACAAAACCTGGATTTTCCCTGGTTTCAGGACCCACCGGACCCACAAACACCCTTGGGGCACAGAGAACAGAAAGGCAGGAGGTAGTCTGCAGGTCGCAGGGCCCCGTGGAGCTGCAGTGAGGCCTCAGGTTCCGGGAAAAGGCCCTGCAGGTGAGACGGTGGAGAGTGAATCTGTTTTTGTCCAGCATCAATGTGATAACGGAAATTACGTTCCCCACCAAGGTCCTGGTGCCCAGCTTTTTATAGGAATAAGTATAAACACCATAAGCACCATATTTAATCAACTGTAAATGATACACCTGTACTCTGTTAAATTGAATTTGAGTATATAAAACAGCCACACTGGGCAATATGGTAACCAAATCCCATTCTGTTTAATTTAATGTATTCAAAAGATTCCCAGGAGAAATGCTATTTGGAGGAGTTGGAGGGAGCTGTGGAGACGTCAAGAGGGAGATTCTCAGAGGGCTGAAGCTCGGGGATGAGGGTTTTGTGCCTTATGTCACAGCTGAATACAGGCCAACCAGGCAGCGTGGATACGCTCAACTGGCTCCAAATGCATGTCTCTTAAGAGCTGCCTACATGCTCCCCAGGAATGGGGGGCATTTGAGAGGGTTCCGAGTGCTTGAAGTTAGACAATACTGATCTGGAAACAGCTTTCTTGGGGAGGAAATTTTTGAGAAGATACTGAAAGGCAAGAGAGAAGAATGGTTAGGCTTCTTGAGAGGTTAGTCCCAGGGGCCCTCAGAACATTTTCATTTGACTTTTGACCCACCTTGCTATCACCCACAGTCTGCCAAGAAGACTTTATCCTTGAGTGCTTATCCCCCACCTTCCCTTTGCTTCAGTGGTTTCAAACTGCAGGGGGAGACCCACTAGTGTGTTAGAATAAGGGCTTTTTTTTAAACAAGTGAAATAGAATAAGATAGAACATGTTTCATGAATACTTTTGTTCCACCTTGATGTAAACATAGATGTGTGCTGAGTCGTGGTGTTCAGTGTATTTCTTACCATGCGTCTCTATCAAATCCTGGCTATTTATTCCCAAAGCCTATTGATAAGATCTACGTGGGGGTATCTCAGATGTTAAGAATAAAGTATTTACCCAAATCCAGCCTTTTTCCTTGGTATTACTTCTGGTGATTGTCTTCTTTTCCAATCAGACTCTATCTTTGAGTATTTTATTTTAGGCATGGTTCACAGGGCACAGAAACAGGGACTCCATGTATCCTAATCCTGTCCTGTTCTCTTTGCACTGCCTCTGACCTTCAATTTTCCTTCCTATTTTATGGTCTTACTTCCAACATATGAATTAATTCCAGCATAGATCTTAGAGCTCACAGCACTCGCCAAAGATCATTCCTAAGGTCTGTCAGCAGCCACCACCTGAATCTCTCTTTGCTTTCTAAGCTCATGCTTCTGAAACTGTGCAAAGGAACCACCTGAGGAGCGGATTCAAATACAGTTTCCTGGGTCCCACCGAGTAGGTCTCAAGTGGGCTCCTGAACCACATTTCTGACCAGCTCCACCAGTGATTCTGAGGTCCACACTTGGAGCAACACTCTTTATAAACCACAGAGAAAATTCGGCTCCTTCCAAGGAGCTTGGCCCTGTTCTCTCCTGACTCTGATCACTCCACTGTTTCCCTTCTGCACAAATAGTCTTGGTTTATGCCACTTTGTATTTATTTGCAATCATTTTCCCTTTGTCTGAAAAGTTACTTTATCTGGGTATCCTGCCTTCTTACTTGAATTATAAACTCCCTCAAGGAACTGTATTATTCTTTACTATTTGCCCAGGGTGCCCCAGGGACCTTGCTCATGGCAGACTTCCCACAAGCTCCCTGTGCATAAAACAGAATCCTCCCATATATCCCCCTGCCTCTCCCAGCCCCCAGCCATGGGATAAGTGTCTGAGCTGTACCCTGGATCAAGCAGCATTATTGATTGGGTGATTTCCACTCTGTCTGCCTAGTCCTTCCATCTCATCTTCATTGGTTTAGGGAGAAGTGAATCAGTTAAAAACTAATGAGGCCAGATGACCCCCCCTGGGACTGGAGCTTCATCAAGGACTATTAAATTCTTCTCCTCTGAGAATGGATCAAACAGCAAAGGCAGAGAGCTGAACAGCAAAACTAAAGGAAGCCCTGGCTCTCAGGCACCGACCCTGCACACGCAGGACCCTGAGAGTGGGTGCCTCCTTCAGCTTCAGCTCTAACCCCTCCCTGCCCCTCCTGGGTTCCAGCCCGGTTGGACAGCCTGAATAAGTATTCTGGTCCCTAAATCTTGCCACTTAGCCCTCTCTTCCTCTGTCCACTTCAAGGCCTAAGGGCAGCATGACCTGGGCATAGGCCTGCTCCTAGATAGATTAAGTGCTTCCTCTGCAGAGGTCAGCTTGGTCTGTTCTCCTGTCCAGCATGATAAGTAACTCGGTTAAGATTGGCACTGAACTCCAGTCCTATTTGGGAGCCTTCGGTGTGTTGTCCCACTTAGTCCTTGTGAGGTTCACGGAGGCTGTTCTCTTGGCTGGGAAGAGGCTCAAAGCAGACTCTACCCCATGTCCTCTGGTCAAAATACACTGTTTTTTTTGGTTCCCCCCACTGCCCCTACCGACAATTCCCCTGCCTCTCATGGAAGAGGGACCCCACAACCCCCGAGAGACACTTGTCAAAAGGATTAAAACCTTCGTTGTCAGAAAACTCACCCTCACGTTTTATCCTCATTACACCTCCTGCCACGAATCACATTTCTCCCTGTTAGCCTCTGGGAGCCGACACTGGTCACCACCTCCGTGTGTGGGGACCCCTGGGCCTTTTGGTTCATGAAGAAGTGTTGTTCTCTGTCGTGTTTTCTTCAGGCACTATAAGTGCATCCCCTCTGCCAGACATTTTCTTTTCTTTTCTGGAAGAAGAAAAATTATAGGGAAAAACAGGAAGAAGAGATCCGAGGGAGTAAGTTAATGCTGTCGCACCCTGAGCTGAGGGGAGCTGATCTGGTGGCAGACAGGGCTTAAGGGCGTGAACCCCCAAATACTGGGCTCCTCGCAGGCCAGGACCCCGGGAAGAGGGTCAAGACTGGAGTCACTTCTGTGGACTTCTGCACAAATGGCTAATGGTCCAAATCCCCTCACAGACCCCAAGCCCCTGCCTCTGCTGGGTCCCCCACCTGGAAGGAAAGATGGGTGAAAGGACCTCTTGTAACCTGGCTCACCTGGAGGACTTGGTCACAAAGGAGCAGAATTTTCAGGCTCCAAATGGGAGTATAGAGGGCTGAGGGCTGGGGTCAGACACCCAGTCCTCTCCTCCCCTGCCCCCTGCAGTTTCAGAGATGGTCTCTCCACACACTGAGGGGGATGGTGGGAGTGGATGACTAATGCATGTCCTTTTCAAGATGCTTTCTATGCACAGGAAAGTACATTCACATCCAGGTTTTAATTGTGTGTGATTTTAGCTGAGATGGCGTTAATTTATTTCCTTTGCTACTTCAGCGGTTCTTCCTCTTTTCATCACCGTGAAATTATCTGGAATGTATCTTTTTTTCATAAGGACAAAGAGAAGAAGCTGATCTTGCTCCTTTTCCACTGATTGAGGTTTAGAACATTCTAGTGGCTGCCAGATGCTGCTTAATGGGTGCTTCAGGATGAAGACCCAGTGGTCTCCCAGGATCTAGCCTCTGGCCCTCCTACCAGCTTTGCCGAAGAGAGTACTTGATGCAACAGGACCCTCACCACCCAGGCACAGACCCTCTGACACATCCACCAGGGAAACTGTCACCCAGGGCTGGCTCTGCCCAGGCGCCTGAAAGAGAGTTGCATTCTTCCTTGTACAACCTGGAAGAAAAGGGCAATGACTTGTCGTCTACAAAGGGTGTTTTGGAGGCAGAAGACAGTGTTTATCAAAGCAAGATGGGGCAGGAGGCATGTGAGGCCCCCTTGCTGGTGCTCGGAAGCTTGTGCCTTCTGACTTCGGTCGGCCAAGGGGCTATCATTTAAGGAAGTGGGTAGAGCCGGGATGAATATGATAACCCCCAATACAATGTTTTTATATTTTTCTTCTCACTTGAACTCTCTTAGGAATAAGCATGAAAACGGAGCACCCACCTTCAGAGACTGCTGCAGCTTTCCCCAGAATCATTATAATCTGGTTTGGGAGCTCTACGTATTTCCAGCCTAACCTCCTCTTGGGGTATTGCACGCTAAGTGGATTATCTCCCCTGTGAAGTAGGACTATGAATTTATTTTGTTTATTTGATTATCCTGAGCCTAATCAGCTTCACCTTCAAGTTTAAGGAGTATCCTGATTCAATCACTGCAGGACTTGTGTTCTGCTGTTGCTTTATTTTGGGGGCCAGGTCTGCATACTCTGAACCTGTGGTGGGCTGCTGGGGATCTGAGCCTCCCCGCTACGGTTGTCCTGGGACACACAGTGCTGCCTGCCCTGGAGTTGGGGTAGGGGGTCCCAGTCTGCAGGCCTGAAAGAGCCAATCTAAGGCTTGATTCATTTAGCACCCCACCCCGTCCCTCAACACATACACACCCCCAGGAGCTCTGCTCTCTCTGCTCGCCCTAAATCGCTGGAAGGGGAAGGCACAGGCCTTGTCCCGCTGCAGGGACATGTCACCCCTCTACTGCTGACCCAGGCCTGCCACCCTCTTTTGCATCTGGGTCTTGTGGGGCTCGCAGGAAGGCAGACAATCAGCGAGGATCGTCTCGCTCTTTTTCCTCTTCACAAACAGACTAGACTTGCAGGGCAAAGCCCCTCACTTTGTGGGCGAAGACCGTGCGACCCCGCAGCGGCTAATGGCAGCACTTGTCCACAGACCACTGTGCTGCTTCCCGTGGCCTCTCTTGGACAATGAGTCACGTGCATTAACTTCTGGTTATTTGGGGGTGTGGGGAGTGGTGACAAAAGATATGCGAACCCTCTGAGCTGCCCTAGCAATAAAGTCAGCCCTGTACTCCATGTCCCCCATGGGGCCAGTTCTTCACCCAGGGCTAAAGGGCGGGGAAAGCCCTCGAAGGAAAAGGAGGTGCCTCTGGCTCTTCTGGGGGTTGCTTTTCTTTTTGGTGCTCTGGCTTTTCGCAGTACCAGGCTTACCCTCTGAAGGATCAGCCCCTTCCAGGAGCAGAAAGTCTGAGCCCTGGGGGTGTGGGCAGGGGGACTAATGCTGGGGAGTACTGCAGGCAGACCGGACAACACCCGTGGGTTAAACAAACGCCCTCCCCGACAGACACGCACACCCATGGCACTTTAGCAAACTTCTGCCTGACCTCTGTTATGGTGAATGGCTAAGGACACAAAGGTTAGGACCCATCTGGCCCGTTTGAATGTTGACTCTGCCACTTGCTGGCCGTACGACTCTGAGTAAGTCCTGTAAATACTCTTAGCCTCTATTTCTTCATCTCTAAATAGGGGTAATGAATAGTATCTCTACCTCATCTCATAGAATGTCATGAGTATTAGAAGAGAATATATGTAAAGTACCCAATCTAGTCTCTGGTACTCAATGAGGCCTCAATAAATGTAAGTTATTTTGACAATGCTGATCATGGTGATAAAATGAATGCTTTTAAATCATTCCATATTTGTGTCCCTCATGTTTCAGCGAAGACACTGCTTCCTCTAAAAAAAACCCTGCCTGGTCCAAGAATGGCTGCAGGGCCCCTCCACTGGGTCCCCAAGCCCCCAATCCCATCTACCTTAATATTTTTCACACACACTGTACTGTTGGTCTCATCAGCTAAACTAAGTTATTTGAAAGCCGGGTCCACAGCTTGCTAGTCTCTCTATCCCCAAGCACAATGCCTGGCAAATGGTAGGGGCTCAAGAAATATTAGTTGAATGAATGGATGAGTAAGGACATGAATGAGTGAATGGAAAGATGAAAAGTAAATGTAGGATTCGGTGTCCCTTCTGTATACTGAGACTAATCCTGCCTCTGGGCCTTCACACATTCCATTTCTACCTTCTGGAATGTCTGTCCCTACTTTCCCATGTTCCTTGAACATTCCCATCTCTGAGGGCCTATCTGGAGTCCCTGCCTCCTCTGTGAAGCCTTCCCTGATTACTCCAACTGCTGTGATCCCTCCTAGGTTGGAACTCAGGCGACAATTATTTGTCATTGACTTGTATGGTCAGTTGTGTTCTTATATTTATGTCCTTTCTCCCCAGACACTCTCTTATATTTATGTCCTTTCTCTCTGAGAAGGAAAGGTTTTGCCTTATTCTGCTCTTTTTTCCCAGAGTGTTTTGTAAACCTCAGGGGCTTCATAAATGCTTATGGGCTGAGAGTCAGAAGAACCTCCCCTGAGGCCGAGGGGCTCAGAGAGCCACCAGCAGGCGGCAGGGTGGGAGGCATGGTGGCAGTGCTGGGTCACCTTGGGCAAGTTACTTGCTTTCTCGGAATCTCATTTTCTTCAACTGTACCAAGAAATAGAGTGTTCACTCTAGAAGGCTGATGTGAGAAAGCACACGTGGGGTCCCCAGCACACAGTCACCCCGCTGCCATCACTGTCCCTTCTCCCATTCCCACTTTCCCACCTAAGGAGTTCATTCCATTGCCCTGCACCTTATATCAGCTTTTTCTGACCGTTAAGAGAGCCCTGTAAGCAAGCCGTGGGCCCCCATGTTTTAAACATGAACAAACTCTGATTCAGACAAGGCAGGTAACTCTTCAAGAGCTGCACAGCTAGAAAGCGGCAGAACCAAAGTCAAGCCCAGGTCCACCTGATGCCAAATCCACACATATTATAACCGAATTCTGGAAAGAGCACAAAAGTCTAGCCCTTGCTCTGCTATTGACTTGCTCTGTGTCATTGAGCAGGTCGCCAGACCTTTCCCGGTTTTGTCCCAGTGAGGTGGCCCAGCTAGGTGGCCTCTGACGTCACTCCTGCCTCTCATGCCTTGATGTCCCTCTCAGCTGCCAGCCCCTCCAGGGCAGGGCCTGGCTCCCAGGCCGGCTCTCTTCCCCAGCACGCTTGTCTCCCTTACTAGGGAAGGTCCACACGGACTGTCGAATAGATCTTAGACTATCTGGAGCTGGGATGGGAGGGTGGGGTTTTGGGGTTTGCTGGTTAAGAACGAGGGGCTGGGGATCCAAGTGCAGCTGCCTTTGGCAGGGGGAGGCCTGGGCAGGAGGGAGGAGAGGGGCTCTGCTGCCTGTCTGTCTAGGTTAAAGATCGCAGGCAGGGGAATTGCTTTGGCTGGCGGTTCTAATGGGAGGGGTTTCTGAGCAGTTCCAGTGAGCTTATGGCTTTGGGAGGCTGTGGAGAGAGTGCGGTCTTGACTCAGAGCTGTGGCTGGAGCTGCTTGTCTGCACAGAGCCGTAGCGAACAGGCTTCAGCCACTGAGGAACCGTGACCTACCCAGCTCGCTCTCCATGGCGAGAAATAGCTGCCTCCCCTTCTCTGGCTGGGACACGCCAGCTTCCATATTTTGTGACGCCTTCCTGGATGCCCTGGGAGAAGCCATCCTTCTCTGCGCTCCCCCAGCGTGATTACTGAGAGGCCACACCCTGCCATTGCTCCCTGCAGAGGAGGCCATTGGGTCCTGAACATCTGACCAGGCCCATGGTATGTTCGAGGCCCACCAGACAGGAGTGGCTGTCAGCAAGCAGCAGCCAGCTTTCCTGCCCTCCTCCCCAGGGCCCATGGAGGTGTCCGGGGCTCTCCAGCTCCACCCTGGGGTCCTTCGCACCCTCCGTTCAGCCCCCGCAGGCCCCCTGGCTCCCTCCTTCACCTGCCCCTTGCCCCTGTTCCTCCCAGAGCCAGTTAGTCCCTCACAATCCCACTATGGGCCCAGCCCGGAAGTAACAGGAAAGGGGCTCCAAAGCAGTCTAAGGTGTCATTCTGTAGAAGACACCATCCCCCCATCCCTCCCCAGCAAAGGAAAAGCACCCGACAGTCAGGCACTAACCTAGAGGTGACCAGCTGCGGGCCATGTGGGCTGTGGGTGGGCAGAGTGCTGGTCCGGCTGTCCTGGGGCAGCACGGAGCTGGGTAATGACACTGTCACTGCCTTCCTGCGGCCAGACATCATCCTTGATCCTTCTCCTCTTGGCACCAGGGAGCAGCTGGCAAGGTAGCCACATAAAGGACTGGAGAGCAGTTTCCAGGTGAGCTCGGCCAGGAAGCAGCCAAGCTTCTCTGGAGGGGGCCTGGGAGCTTTCAACTGAGGGGCTCCAATTCCATGAGCCACTCTGGTTTCCCCACCAGCCTCCCCCATCACGGACCCTGAGGGAGCCACTTTGGAAGGTGCAGTCACAGATGACCTTGGCAACCCAGCCCCTAAGACGAAGGTCCTGACACAGCAGACAGGCCGGGAGGGCCCAGGCGGGGAGGGGACATTGTTCCTCTGGCTACTTTATTTCCTTGGTTTGTGGCTCTTTGACAACAGCAGTAAAAACAGCTTATAAATTAGGTGCCCGGCTGTAAACTGCAGGAACAGCCGTGGTACAGAGAGCTCCTTCCTGTCTCTGCACACCCCCAAGCAGGCCAGGACCCCATCCTGTCCCCAGGCCTGGGAGGGCTGCTGTCTTTCACCCCCACTGCTTACCCTGATCACAGAAGGGCCAGGGAGCCGCTGTCAGCTCCTCCGAGGCTCTTCAAACAGAGAGATGTTTATATCTTTTCAGTGCGGTCCAAATTACAAGCAGGAAACTGGAGCCTGGGGAACATAAACCAAGGGATACAAGGTAGGGATTCTTTTTTTTGAAGCTTCATTTAAATCAGCCTGCAGAGGCTCTCAGATGAGGCCAGTGGGGAGGAAGAGTTTCAGAAGAAGGCAGGGGGGCCTGGCGACCAGGAGCTCAGGGGGCCCTGATGGACGTGTCCTTTGTCACCTCCTTGGTGCAGTGGCCTCACCCCCAGCTTGTGCAGAAGGCCCACTTACTCTAATAGAGAAGGGGCCCAGCAGGACTGAGGATGGGTCTTGGTGCGGCTGTGAGGCACTGCCGGGACAGAGACTTCTAGAGGCCTCTGCAGCTTCTCCGGCCTCAGGAGGTGGCAATCCTGCCTTCAGTGGAAGGGTCTCCTCTCTGCCCCGTGGCGGGGGACAATGTCTGCTCTCCTGCCCCTCCTTCCTGTTCTGGCTCAGTGGGAGCCTCAGGACCTGGGTCAAGGCCCTTGGGGCCTAAGCATCCACCCCAAATGCTCAACACAGACCATATTCAGAGGGGCCCTGGGCCGCCTTTACCCACTGGAGCTTGCCCTTCCCCATCAGTTCCTGAACACAAAACACAGCTGTTTGGGCTCAGCAGGCCCAGCTCTGTTTCTGTGCCCATTGCATCCCCCGCTTCCCCTGCGCCCCCCCACACCATGTGGCTGTGTAAAACTCCTACAGCCAAATTTTCCCCTGCATTTGCTTCTGAGTTTCTTTGCCTAGGTCAGGCCCTTGTGTGTGTGTGCCCTGTGCACGTGAGGAGCCTGCATGCACAAGTGGGGCTGCTTCCTCTCCTGGTTGGGGAATTCTACACTGGGAGCAGGCCTGGTCACGTGACTGTTGGTAGGTAGGATGAGGACACCCAGGGTACCAGGGAGAGGGTTCCCAAATGAATTGGCACACACAAATGAGTTGACAGAGTGCAGGTCACAAGTTTTGTGGGGGCTGCTTTTTTCCCAGGCATTTGTGGTTTTTTTTAACCATATTTCCTTGTCCTGCAGGGAAGCTAACCACACATCCCACTGTAGCCCAAGCCCAGCAGGTGTTAGAGGGGCAAGTTCCTGGGCTGTATCAGACCAATGTTAGACCTTGATGTATATGAGACCAGTGGGCTACAAAGCAATGTGCCATTCCTTTTAGAAAAAGAAGACATTTCTGACCCACTGGGAACATCTGAGAAACACTGTCAAATCCAATGAGCTGTGTGACCTTAGGCAAGTCACTTAGCCTCTCTGAGTTCAGAGCTTTCATCTTAGGAATCAGGAAAGTGATCCCTGTGAAATTTCTGTGAGTATCAAATGACATCATAGATGAGAAAGAGCTCTGCAAAGTCCATGTGCTCTAGAAAGTCTAGAATTCTTTAACAACTGCAGCAACCATTACGATCAGCAGATATGGACAGTGCTGATACCACACGCAGGCAACAGACTCCACCAAGGCCTTCCTGGAAGAGTCTGTGTGCCCAGCCCCTGCTCTCGCTGGCCCGCTCCTCCCCCTTTTCCCTGTGTGGTATGTGTGGCTCGGTCATTTTACACACACACACACACACACACACACACACACACACACACACGGCCCAGGTGCTGTTTGCTGATGGGTTGACATGCCCCATCCCAGGGCTCCCAGGATCCTGCATCTCCCCGTGTGGGGCCTTGGACCCAGGTGTGAAGGCTTTTGGGGTGCCAGCACCACTCAGCCCACACTCTAGGACCCAGGAGACTCCCAGGTGGCTCTGGATATAAATCTGCATCCATTCGGGGCATCTCCTCAGCCAACAGTTGCTCTCGGGGGTGCCAAGCTGACCTTCTGGGACGCCCTTTGGCCCACCTGTGCCTAGGGTAGCTGTGCCCATGGTGCCTCCTCGGTGGGTAGTTGCCCCCCAAAGCTCCAGGAAACATGTTTATAGGCCGTTAGGAGCTGCTCCCATCTCACTGGGTAGGTTTATAACTTAAGAATTATTTCTATTTTAACAGCGTGGGAATCCAAGGACCTTCCTTATTACTGAGCTTTGGTTTCTCACTTCTCGAGGATGCCTTCCCAACCAGCCTGTCCGCAGCAGACACCCAGGCTGACTCATGGCCTCCCTCCCAGCCCAGCTCCGGGCCAACCAGCACGCAGGCCTGGTGCAGGGACCGCGGCAGCTCCGCGAGCAGCCCAGAGCAGGGACCCAGGCCCCCTCCCCGCTCCCCACTTCTGTGAACACAGCTCTACGCGGGGCCTTGGCTGGCTTCGGAAAAAGTACAAACGCAGAATGCCTAGGATTTCCGTGGGGCCAGCCCCAAGGTGAGCCATCCTGAGGGTGGTTCCCGTTTCCCCATGGGCCGTAAGATGGGGCTGGGATGTGTCCTGTCTCTCATCCCTGTGTTTCTGTTTCCTGCTGCCCGGGAGAAGCGGTACTGGGTTGGGGTACAGGCTGTGCATGCCAGGGATGAGTGGGTGACCTGTACCCCTTGCAGTGCCTCTCGGGATCTCTGCTCTGGTTCTACTGTGGCAGGAAGGAAAAGACGTGGTGCTAAAGGCTTCCTCCCAGCTGTCCCCAGCGCGGTATTTTTCCACCTGCTCCTCCGGCTTTGGTATCGATTTAAATAGCAGGTTGGGAGAGAGGAGAGAGGACCAAGGGATGAGAGGTGGATCAAAGCAGAGAGGGAACGGGGAAAGGAACAGCAGCCTGGTGGGCAAGGAGGGGCGGCAAGTAGGAAAGAAAGGGAGGCTGGAAGAGACAACAAGCACAGGGCCCAGGAGCAGGAGAATAAGGCAGCGGGCAGATGGGAGCGGAGCGAGAGATTCCCCCGAGGCCATCCCCTCCCAAGAGCTGCCTTCCTGGGATCCAGGTGGGGCCCGGCCCCCAAGCCAGGAAGAATGGGGCAGGGCTACACCTCACCAGGCTCCTGGTCCTTGGGACAGGCTCCTGGGGCTTCATGGGATGTGTGTGGGCAGAATTGTGCCACCCTCTGTACCCACCTGATGGGCGACCCCTCCTCTGCTCCCCCTGGCCCCCCCGTTCCTGCTGTACAAACTACGTCCATACCCACTAGATCCCTTTCTGTAGGGGCAGGCCCTCTGCCTGTGGGGCTTTCCTCTATCTGTTCCAAGGGCAGCTGTGATATCTGAAAGGAGCCCCCCATTCCCGTCCCTGGCAGGTGGCCCTGGACCACCGGGCACTGCCCGGCCATGATGGGAGCAGGCTCTTCAGGGGTGATCCCCACATGCTGGGCTCGGCCGACCCTGATCCTGTCTGTCTGGGGCTTTAGCTTAGAAAAAGCCTCACACACAGTGGTGTTTACGGCCCAGTTGGGTTGTCTGTGTTGCCATGACAACAGTGAGGGCTGCCCCTCTTCTCTCTCCCACCCCATGCTCTGCTCCTTTCACAGGCTAAAAACCTCTCTCTGTCTCTGTCTCTCAATTTCTCTTTCCCCCACCATTATTCCTGTTTTCCACGGGACTTAAGTCCTCCTCCCCACCATTCCCTCTGGAAGCAGTCAGCTGGGCCTATTTCTCCACGATCCTAAGATCGTAGGTTCCCAAGGGCTGGTCCCAACCACTGAGGGTGGAGGAGTGTACTTGCGGGCCACTCTGCTGGAGGGGCAGAAGGCCAGGGCCTCTGGGCCAGCCTTGGGCGATGGCAGAGCCGCCCTGCCCCGGGGGAGCCGCCGGCTCCTCCCTCAGAGTGCCCGCTCTCCGGAGGACCGACCTGCGCTTTCCTCTGGGGGCGAGAATGCCCCGCAGCTGCATTCCCGGCTCCGTCTGCGTGTCCGGCCTCCTCAGCAGTCTGAGGCAGTATTTTTGTCTGTCTGGCACAATTGCCACCCTCCCCACCTCCGGAGCAGAATTCCTGCCTGTGGCAAACCCATTCTGTGCTGATCGGTAGGGCCAACCAGCCCACCGCTCCTTCCGCTGCTCCAGCCCTGACATCTGACGCTAGCCTGGGGGAACTCTTTCTCTGACTGTGAACTAGAGGCAATTTAGGGCTGGGCTCCGAGGGACCACCTTTCCCACCACGTGAAAAGGAACCCAAAGGGCAGGAAACGGTGTCATGAAGAAAGTATTATTTCCCCATCATTCTGCAAACTCCCTGAGGGCGAAGGATGTGTTCTCTCCCTAGACTGGAGCTCCCCAGAGGCGGGAGCTAGGTTTCCCCATCAAATTGGGAGAAGGAGTGTTTCTTAAGCAGATTAGGTGCTAATGTCTTGGTAGTTAATTGGTAAAATATCAGGCATTTAAGGTTCATCAGCCAGACTTAAATCCGTATTTGGATTAACTTGATAAAAAATTGCATCTGAGTAGAAGCTCCCAGGAGTTTCTGTCTTGTTTACCATGTGAGGTGCCGAGTCTAAAGAGAAAGACAAAGCAATTGCCCTTGGGGATTTATGGTCTGGCAGAAGGAGGTGTGTGTGCTCTGACCCAAGTACATACAGTGTCCAGTGAGGGGCGTAGCTCATGGCAACACCGTCTGAGGGCCGATTTGGAAAATCTTCCAAGGAAGGTTCCCAAGCCAAGGTCCGAAAGAAGCACGTGCGTTTGTCACCTGGGTAGGGTGGAAAACTGCGGAGTGTGCGGAGTGGCCTCCACGGAGGCCCACAGTTGGTGCCAGCCAGTGGCCTTGGGAGTCGTGGGTGGTGCAAGGTGTGGCCTGGGTGATAAAGGCATCATCCTCTTCACCCCTGTCCCAGGCCCTCCCTTGCAGCGGGCCTGCACAGAGTCACCCTCAGCTGCTCAGGACCTCCAATCTTTGAGGACAGGGTGAAGAGGCTGGACTATTCATGGTGCTTAAAGTGACCTCCTTCCTTAGCCTTAACCTCCTGTCCCCATTGGTCAGGATTTTGCAAGTACCAGTAACCAGCCCTCTCTGTTAGATGTATAAGTAAAACATGGCATCTATTGAAAGATAACCAGTGTAATGTGTCATCAGCCTAGGGTACAGGTCAACTCACTGTATTTTTGATACTTGATCCTTTAAGCCCACTTTAGCATGAGTCCAGTATCTCTTCCTTGATGCCTCCCTCTTCCTCCCCAACTCTTACCCCTTGTAACTGTTAGAAAAGTCCCAGGGCTTGTGTAGTGAGAAAGGGGCCAGTGAGTAGATAACTGGAGGGCCTGGCCAGTCCGTGCTCCCATCACTGCCTCATGAGACAATGGTTGAGCCCGGTCTCCTGCAGGTCAGGGGGGCTTTTCCGCTGGTGCCTTGCTGATCGGATCCCTGCATAGGGCTGCTCCACTCTTGGCCCCTGACGTGCTGCCAGTGAGTGTACACTCATGGGCTCAGCCACTGTCTCCGAAGACCACCAGCTAAAATAGGTCTGGGAGGGTTTCTAGCCACAGTCACACTCTGCCATCAAGATGATCTAGGTTCCAGCATTACGGCCAGATGGTCAGTCTAGACCTGTGCTTCCCAAAGCTGCTTGTGTATTAAAACCACCTGCAGAGCTTGTTTAAGCACAGATGTGGGGCTGCACCTTCAGGGATTCTGATTGAGCAGGTCTTAGGTGGGGTGCAATCATTTGCATTTCTAACAAGCTCCCACAGATGCTGACCTGCAGGTCCAGGCCCACAGGCAGAGCCCTGTCTATTCTCTCCCCAGGATGAATTCTCCCTTGGGGCCCCTTGGAGTCCATTCTACCCAGTGATGTCTAAGGTGCTCACTGAATCAGAGTAGGAGGTCAGCATCTCCATCCTTTTCCTTTCAGGAAGCTCCTTGAGCCCTATGCACAGTTTTCTATTTCTTCCTGGGCTACTTTTGAGCCCTCTATACCAGTGGTTCTCAAGGTGGGGCTCCGGGATGAGCAGCATCACTGTCACTTAGGAACTTGTTAGAAATTCATATTCCCAGGCCTCGTCCCCAGACCTTCTCTACTGTTCCTTCCGTGCAATGGTCAGTCAGACGGGATCCCAAGAAGAAACCCAGGAGAGAGGCCCAGGGAAGCAAAGGTTATTATGCTCACAGTTTCTAGAAGCAGGAGACCGCACAGGGCCCCCAGGGGAGGCGCAGTGTTGCCGAGAGGCAGAGGGTAGGGTCCGGGGAAAGCTGAGGCCACAGCCTTCGCCCACGTTCCCGCGGGAAAGGCAAAGCAGGGTAGGACTGGCGGCCTTGACTGATCCCGGTGGGCTCCAAGCCACAAGGGGGCTCCCAGTTGCCTGGCACCTCTAGCTCTGGGCTGACGCTGCCAGAGAAGTATTGCCTCCTGGGTGTAAGGGACCAGATAGAGGAGGTTTGGCCCTGGCCTGGTTAGTTTGCATGTCAGAGGCTTGCTCCCTGCTGAACCCTTGGCCATCTCTAAGAATTGGTTAGTCCTGGCAGGCTCAGTCTCTCTCCCTCGTCAAAACATCATAACATACAAAATAAGAAATACCAACAGTATTCTTCCGGGTTGAGAAACTCTGGGGGCGGGGCTCAGCACTGTTCTAACGCCCCTCCAGGCGATTCTGCAGCCGAGTAGGCGTGAGAACCACCTCTGTACCAAGAGATATTAGGTATTAAAATCACTACGTTCAGTGTTTCCCCGCAGGAGCCCCTTTGCCTACCTGTACCTGAGCAGGGGCTCCTCCCGTGACTTGCCCAAGTGACTGGCCCTGTCAGCCTGGCAGCTGTTGAGCTCAGACCGCCTGAGGCAAGGAGGGCTGTGTGGGGACAGTGCGGTGGCTGCTGGGGGCTGTCAAGCTGCTTCTAGCCACCCTGCCACTATCTGGCTGTGCGTCTTCGGGCTTGTCACCAACTTCTTTTTGTCTCCTCAGCAGAATGTGGGGACTGAACCTGATGATCTGGAAGTTTCTTCCAGCCCTGGTACTGATCCTTGATTCTCCTTATCACCCCTGGGCCTCCTTATCCTTATCTGCAAAATAGAGATAATGCCCGCCCCCAGGGCTACAGAAATGGGAAATGAGGTGGTGTGTGTGGAAGCACCCAACATCCGGTAGGGGCTTGATAAGTGTTATTTGGAATGTACGTTACTCTCTTGTCCCCTTGGCTTTGCCCAAACCTCCCTTTTCCTGACTTTTTCTGCTGCCGCTCTGCTTTCATCAGGCCTCCAGGGCCCTCTCCTCTCCAGGACTATCTTCTCCTTACAGAATTAGGATCCTTACCCCCCACAAATATTGTGGGGAGAAGAGACCCCTGTAAAGTTCCTCAAGAATCAGGTGAGGGAGGGAAGAGTCAGGGTCAGGTGCTCAGTGGATGGGGGCTCAGCCCTCTGCCCGGCGGCCTCCTGAGAAACCCAATTCCCTGCCAGTGTTGAGGCCTCACCAGCCCCTCTGGGGAGCAGCTCAGAATATCAGAGCCCAGAGGAGACCCCCTGAGTCTCTTCCCTGCCCGTCACCACCCCCACTCCTGCCCCATCCCCCGCCCCTCTCTGCCTGGGTGCCTCTGCCAACGGCTGGTTATTTATATCCTTGAGCAGCTGCTGACAGACAGCTGGGAGCTGGGAGGCGTCTGACGGGATGAGCTTGGCAGAGATGACAGGGTGGTGGGCGGCACTGTCACTCTTAGCAGGACTGCTGGATAGAGCCTCCTCCCCTTCACCCAGGGGGTGAGACTTCGGCAAGGTTGACGGGGCATCTGGGAAGAGGCACCTCAGAGGAAAGAGAGCAAGGGCTCTAACCTGGAGAGGGGAGGCCACTGGGATTTGAAGGCAAGAACTTTGCCCCCATGATCTTTTCCAGAAGGGGAGGGAGTAGCTGTGACTTAATTATCTGGGCTTTGCCGATGGCATCTGCTGCTCACAAACTGTATGACCTTGGGCAAGTCACTTCCTTACTCTGGGTAAAGTGAGGTATCTGGCAAGATGTTCTCTAAGTTCTCTCCCAGCCATGTTAGTGCAGTGGTTATAAACACAAAACCTGGAGTCTGAATCTTGGCTCTGAGGTTTGCTGTGTGACCTTGGACAATTTACTTAACTTCTCTGTGCCTCTGCTTCCCTCTCTGTAAAATGGGGGCTCTCAATAGCACCTACATCAAAGGCTTTTTGAAGGGATGAAATGAGTTAATTGATACATGTGATGGCATCTGAGCAGTGCCTGGACAGGCTTGCTCGTCTAGTCTATATGGAACCTCAAGTCTGTGACTTTGGATATGTCCCCTTGCTCTCACTGAGAAAAGGGTGGGGCCCTTTTTATATGTATTTCAGGGAGAAGGGAGAGGTTTTATGGGTCTGTATGCCTTGTGTCATCAAATGCATAACCTGCAGATTGGGAAGTGTTTGGGCTAAGGTTACATTTGTTCTGAGCCTGAGTCCTTGTTTTCTGGCCATTTCTCACTGTAATCTCTGGGGACTGCGTTTTGCTCAAAATAGCAAAAGGTCACAAGGTTATTGAGCTCTTTCTCCAACTGCATCTGTCTGTCATTCTCCTCTTTGCCTCTCCCCAGCTCCTGCCTTCCTTCCAATCCCTTGGCATCCTTCTATTTTAAAAACTAATACCTGATCTCAGAGAGAACAGAATCCCAAGTGTGTAATTAGTCCCTGGGCACAGCTGTGCCTACAGTACCAGCCTGGCTGTCAGGGTGGGGTGGGGGCTGGGCACGAATCTGGGGGTGGGGTGACCTTGGATCAGGGAGCCCAGCAGTCCACCCACCAGCTCCGAGCCCAGCTGCAGGCAGGCACTCCTCAGCTGCAGGGTCTGGGAGCAGTTAAAGCCCCTCCTCTCTTTTCCTAACTTGGCCCCCCTGTTTAGAAGAATATCCCCTTAACAGGAGGGGGAGAGAGGGAAGCAAAGGAAACTGATGGGTTACCATGGAGACCAGCTGAACACAAACTCTGAGCTCCAGCTAATACTTGACTTGCAGAAGTACTTCCATAACCACAACCTAAATGAAAACACACACACATAACCCTGGAAAAGAAGAATAACTGTGGGCTCATTCTTCTCTAATCCTAGCAATTAGCTTCTAATGTCAGAGTCCAAATGAGAGGTGAGGATGAGCTGAATCTGTTCTCTTTTACAGAGGCCGCTTGCCATTCACGGTCTTCCTGGAAACCTGGGACATTGGTTCCAACATCCTAGCATTGCCCAGAAGTCACGTATGGAGGATTACATCCCCCAAGTCCTTAATCCCTTGCTGACTCATGCCAGTTCCAGACCTAAGTTAAGATGTCTGGTTTCAAGGAGCCCCCTGCCTCTGGCCAATGCCGCCGCAGAGAGGAAGAAGGGAGAGTCAAAAATCATTCGCCACTCATTGAACATTTCCTGATTGCCCACTATGTGTCGAATGCCAGGAATTAAAAGCAATAATAAGAATAATAAAACTCTGATCCCCATCATCAAGGAAATCAGAATCCAGGCAGTGGAAGGTATCACACAAAGTTTTTGTTTTCTTATCATAAGGGATCCACGTTTGCAAATGAGTCTTATGAATATTGCTTTGGAGGCCAACCCTATGAGGTCAACGTGGTTCCAGGGGAAAAAGTGAGAATTGGGAATCACAGAGGCGAGCCACGGGGCTGCCAACCTCCTTCCCTCCCCAGGTTAACTGCCTTCTCAACTGGAAAGCCACCTCCTCATGCAGGTATCAATCTTGTGCTCTACTGGAGGCAACACAGACGCTGTGAGGTTTGCACTGGGAAGGTGTCTTTCAAATGAGACTGCATTTAACCTCCAAGTGCCCTTACAGGGCATCTCATTCAATCACCCAGCAGCCCTCCAGATCCCATTGAACAGGTGAGGCTCTGGGCCCTGGTGAGGTCAGTCACGCACAAGGTCTCACAGCTGGTTTGGGGCAGAACCCTGAACTTTCCTCAGACGGGTTTGCAGATCTTCAGTTCTTTCAACCCTGGTTCTGGACAGGCAGGAGAAGGTCTGGGTGGCCAGCAGAGTCACGCCTGGACTCCAGCCTCCCATCTCTGCAGAGCTCTGCTCAGATGTCCCGTATCAGAGTCCTTCCCTGACTGGCTTTTCCACACCGTGCCACGACCATTGCCCTCTTCTCTTCATCCTGGTTGTATTCATTTCTCACTGCCACCATTTCCTTGTGCACTGTCGACCTCCCCCATTAGATTGGAAGCTCATGTCTAGCATATTTACTGCTATATTCCCTGGCATAGAGTAGGTGCTCCATTATTTGTTGCATGAGTGAATAAATGAACAAATGTAACCTCAAACAGAACCTCCCTCTCCTCCTGCTCTGCCCACTTTGGGAAAAACACTAAGGGTCATCAGGCAGCTGGCAGGTCGCATGGCAGCTGAGGAAGTGGCTCAGGGCCGCCCCAGGGACAGCGAGCTGGCCCTCCCTTAGGGATCTTGGAAGCGAATACTCGGAGGCCAAGGGTGCCAGTGGAAGGGACCGGAGTTTCCCAACAGCCTCTGCTCAGAGAGGGCCTGGAAACTTCCAGAAAGGTGACAATAACCGGTGGGGGATTGGTGCTGCTGCCTACTCCCCCACACCACAACCTGCCCTGAATCAGAGGGGCCTGGGTTTCCTGCAGTGTTTGCTCCAGTTCCCAGAGCCAACTTCCGCCGGCCCCACAGGGACACTCAGAGCTCATCTGGAACCTTCTGATTTGCATCTCCAAAGAAATAAAATAAATTCCACTAAACACTGTGTATTTTTCCTTCTGTTTGCCCTGTGGCGGGCCTGTGTGGCTCCTGGGATCTGGAGTGGATAATCAAGGCAATTTCTGTGGTTCCAGGAGCTGGGGATCTCAGGAGCCTCACAATAAAAAGAAAAACGAAAAGGGGACTGCACTCCAGTTTTGGTGGCAGAGATGGGTGCAGGGAAGATAAAACAGCACCAAAACCTGCCTGACACAATGATAGCCACATTTGCCTTACAGAGGCTGAGCGTTCCCTTAGAGGGAGTGGTAATTAGGTTGCGTGGCGATTAGGGGCACTTTCCAAATGTGGAGCGAGGAGGTGGAAATCCAGCCTTGAAATGGAAAAGAATGTACAGAATTGAGGATGGTTAGCAGGCAGCGGAGAGGAGGGACTGCAAACCAGAGAGCGAATCGATCCAGTCCTGACCCTGCTTTGTGCACGTAGGCTTCCAACCCAATCTGCTTGTTGGGTCCCAGGGTGGGGAAGTGGGGAAGATCCGAAAACTGGTCTCTCGGAAATTTCCCTGGGGAAAGGGGCCCATAAGGGCAGAGACAGGGCTGAAGGAGGCCCGTAGCTGGGGCAGGGGGAGGGAGGACAGATAAGGGCTCACTAGGCCTGGGCATCACCCGTGGTTCCTGGATTTGACTCTGAGTGAGAGCGAGGCCATTGGCGCATCTTGAGAAAAGCAGTGACATGACACCCCTTTTCATAAGGACAATTCCAGCTGCTGTTGGGCAGGCTGTAGGGCACAAGGCTATTGTCAGGAAGCCCATTTCAGCAGCCAAATGCCTGTGGTCAGAGGGCCCAGGTGGTAAGGATGAAGGTGGTAGGAAGTGCTCGAAGCCAACAGAATCGGTTGCTGGATTGGATGTAGCAAATGAGGGACAGAAGAGATGGAGGATGATGCTCAAGATTTTAGCCTGAGCAACTGCACCTACCGTTTACTGAGAAGGAAAAGAATGGGGAGGGAATAAAAGTGGTGTTTTTGAGATGTTAGGTTTGAGATGCCTGTTAAATATCCCGGTGGAGTCGGGAACAGCTGGCAATTGGAATCTGGAGTTCAGGGGAAGAGATCTGGGCTGAAGACATGAATTTGCATATAGATGGTACTTAATGAGAATGGATGAGATCACTAGGAGTGGGTGCATGGGAAGGAAAGGAGGTCTCAGACTGAGCCTCGAGGCACTAGCTGTTCAGAGGTGCCCTCTGGCAGATTGGTGGTAGAGAAGAGCAATCATCTGGGTAAACTGAGGCTTGAATTTCAAGCATCCTACCCTCCCTCCCCCAACTCCTATAAAACTCTCAGGCCTCAGATCCTGGAGACGTGAACTGATGCAGCCCAGGGTCATGATGGGACATGAAGACAGGACAGAGCTAATGGTGACCTGGACAAATCCCTTCCCTTCCCCAGAACTTAGTTTTCTCCTTCCAGCTTG
Source organism: Manis javanica (assembly GCF_040802235.1). Taxonomy (NCBI): domain Eukaryota; kingdom Metazoa; phylum Chordata; class Mammalia; order Pholidota; family Manidae; genus Manis; species Manis javanica. The sequence continues at coordinate 103,029,139 of NC_133166.1, read as the reverse complement.
AACTGTATGCGTTTAACTCTAGGGAGCCTAAAGCCCTCAGGAAATAGGACTGTCCTCAGGGACACAGCTGGGGGTCAGACTGTGCTGCTCTCATTTGGCTCTCATTTTCCACAGTGTACAGTGGGTCCCTGTTATCTGGAGATTCTGTATTTGCAAATTCACCTACCTACTAAAATGTACTTGTAACACAGAAATCAGTACTCTGGGGTCGTCATTCACAGACAGGCACAGAGCAGTGAAACGTTTAAGTTGCCTGAGATACATATTCCCAGCTAAGGGCAGAGGAGGCCACTTCTGCCGTTTGTTTCAGCTCTCATGCTGTAAACAAGTGTCCTTTTCATGGTCTATTTAGTGCCACATCTTCCATAGCTTTGCACTTTCACTGTTTAAGAGGACCCCCAAGTGTGGTGCTGAAGTGCTGTCTGGTATTCCAAGCTCACAAGGGCTGTGATGTGTCTTATGGAGAAAAATGTGTTAGATAAGCCTCACTCAGGTGTGAGAGGGCCATGAGTTCGGTGTTAATGAACCAGCAATATATATGAGGTGTCTTTAAGCAGAAACTCACCTAAAACAAGGTATATATTGATCAGCTGATGAAAACGTGTGACACAGGCTTATAGGAACCTAACCCTGTATTTCTCATAGGAGCAATGTTTCAGTATTTGCTAATTCAGTGTTTGCAGTGATTTATATACAAGAATTACTATAAGGAAAACTGACTGTATTTAGTTGTTTGTTAGACCCTAATGTGCACACACGTGACGTAGTTTCAGAACTGCTAACCCATACCCCTGTGAGAAGCACGTTTGCTGACTAGAGTACAGCTCTTGAATACAGTCCCTTTTGTCTTTAGTCTGACAGTATCTAGTCACAACTCTTTCCCAAAGTCACTCAGGTCAGTTTTCTTTCCCATCCCCTTCAGTGTGGGCATGTGATGCACTTATAATACAGACTGGTTTACTTCTCAGTTTGTATGCCATTGTGGGTACCCCCAACATTCTGGTTATTTTGTTGTTTTTGATTTGCATACGATAAAATTCACGTTTAGGTGTAAACAATGCAATAGGTCTTGACAAAGAAATGGAGTCGTGCACCCACCACCACACACATGATACAGACCCATTCTATAGTCAGTCCCTCTCCCCATCACTGACCCCGGCAGCCACTGATCTATCTTTGCCCCTATACCTGGGCCTTTCCCAGGATTCCATATAAATGGAATCAAGCAATAATTAGCCTTTCAGATCTGACTTCTTTCACTTAGTAGAATGAACTTAAGACTCATGCATGTTGTACGTCAATCCTTAGTTTGTTCTTGTCTGTTGCTGAGCAGTATTATCCTCCATGGAGGTACCACAGTGTTTATCCATTTGCTGATAATGAACATTGGGGTTGCTCCAGTTTTTGGTGATTTTGAAGAAATCTTCTATAAACATGAACAGGTTTGTGTGTGAATAGGAGTTTGCATTTCTTTTAAGCAAAAAAAAAAGTAGGATTGTAGGGTCATGTGGCAGATACATGTTTAACTTTATATGAAAACTGCCAAACTGTTTCCAAAGTGGTCGTTCCATTTTGCAGTTCCACCAGGAAGGTTCGAGAGTTTCTGTTGTTCTACAACCTCACCAGCCCTTGGTAATATCAGAATTTAAAAAAATTTTAGCTATTCTAATAGGTTTGCAGTGGTATCTCACTGTGGTTTTGAGATTTCCTTAATGACTAATGACCTTGAATATCTTTTCATATGCTACTTGCCATCCCTATATATTCTTTGGAGAAGTGCTTCTAATCTTCTGTCCATTTTCTTAGTGGGTATTTGCTTTCTTATTGTTGAATTTTGAGGGCTCTTAATAGAGTCTAGATGCAATTCCTTTGCAAAAACGTGATTTGTAAATGTGTTCTCCCCATCTGTGGCTTGTATTTCTATTCCTTTAACAGTGACATTTGCAGAATAAGTTTTAAATTCTGATATCTAATTTATCATTTTTCTTTTATGAATCATGCTTTTGGTATTATATCTAACAACAACGTGCCTAACTAAGATCACAAAGATTTTCTCCTATGCTTTCTTGTAGTTTTATAGTTCTATGTTTTACATATCCATTTTGAGCTAATTTTGAGTTAATTTTTGTATAAGACGTGAAGTATAGGTTAAGATTCTTTCTTTTTGTTTTGCATTTTGCATTTATTTATACAACTGTTCTAGCACCATATTAGATAACAGTGACCTTGGAGTAGTTTGAGTCAATTGAAGAAAAAGACTGAGTTTCACAATGGGTTGAAATGGTGCTCCAATCCTGACACCAGCTCTGTTGTGTTTTTTCATTACTGCCAAACAATTAACTCAATTTTGACACCCTCTACACTGTCTATTATGGAGATAGCATCAGATCTTACAGGTTAAGGGCCCTGTCCCACAAGATTCCCCCCGACTTCAGATGCCAATTGCAAGTCCAAGTTGTCACCTGTGCTTCTGCCCAACTGGCTGTAAATCAGAGGTTCCCACAACCCCCTCCTTGGTTTGATGAACTTGGGGGAGAAACTCACAGAACTGGAAATTATGGAAAGTTACCCAGGAATCTACAGAACGTGGACTTGGACTTTCCACAAGGCATGAAGGTGGGGAAGGGTTGTTGAGCCAGCCTCAGCAGATCTGCTGGAGAAAGATGAGGCTAGCTGATGTCCGAGTGGCGCAGCGGGGAGGTGTGTGTTTCTCCCAGGCTCTGGCTCCGTGGCCCGGCCAGGTGAAGGGGATGCTGCAGCCTGGGCTGGAAGCCAGGTTGACTCATCAGCCTGGCGTGAGCGTCTCGGGAAAGGTTGTTTTGTTTGCTCTCACCATGAGTCCTGTTGCAGTAACAGCACCAAGGTGCCCCAGCGCTTTGACTGCTCTCTCCCCGAGCTCCTAATGGAGATTGACAGAATCTAGCATCCCAGGTAATTCTATTGCCAGTTTTAGCAGCCTCCTGCTCCTCATTAGACAAAAGCAGAGAGAAATGAGCAAAGAAGGACTGTCAGCCCCCGAGCAGAGGGGCCTGTGAGAGCAAGCAGCTTTCAGGAGACGACAAGGCAGTGAGGAAATTATCTGGGCCTCGCAACCAGCCCCTCTCAGGCCCCGGGTGGGAAACGGGGACATTTACACCAATGAGCAGATGGAGCCGGCACAGACTGGTAGGCTTAGGCTGCCCACCCTGCGCCCTGAGGGAGAACGAGGGGAGGTGGAGAAAGACTGTGTTTTGCAGACCAGCCCCCAGGACCAGAGGCTCCCCCTGGTGGCAGGGCCAATCAGGGTGGCGTCTCTGGATGGCTTGGGTGTGGGCAGTGGGTGGATGCAGTGTTGGGCGTCAAAAGCTTATTTGATTTATTTAGACCTTCAAGAGGTCACTCGGGATGGATAAATTGTAACAGACTACAGGAGACAGAATCCTGTGCCTGTAGGGAAATAGGGATTGCATAATGGCCCCAGTTCTGGCCAGTAGCACACACAGACTTCCATAGATACACACATATCAACCACTCACATATAAACCCTCATGTACAAACATGTACAACACCCACTCAGCTACTCACACACACTTAAACACACGGAGCACTAGTCCAGACATATATGCGGGCTGTACAGACAGACAATACACCGAGGTTCCTGCTGAAAGCATTCCTCTGCAAAGTTGTTGTCTGTGGTTTATGGCATCAGCCTCTTTGCCATTTATTTACATCTTGGATGTATACAGCTCACACACACATTCACACCCACCCACTATTCTCACTACACACAGCGCGCACTCAAGCACCCATGCCACAAACACATTCACATACACACAAACATACGTGCCTCTTCCATTTCCACCAGGGGTGAGAGCCCCTGACCAGCCCTGCTCACTGAGGTGCCTGCTGTGCCCCACGGGTGTACCCCTGCCGACTCACTCGGGCTTCTGCAGACTCTCAGCAGGCCGTGTTTTCTACCTCTTTTCTGTCATTGACATGCAGCACCTGTCCTGTCTTTAGTTCTTTGCGCTCCAGCTTTGACTGGGTTGAATGCCAGAGTCTGCCTGGCACAGAGCCCAGAGCGGCTGCCCAGAAGCAATTGTCCTGTGGGAATGAGCGTCCCTGAGCCCGGAATGGGTGCATGCCAACTCTAGCAGGGCCATCAAGGAAAGAGGCCCCTGTAGGTGACCCCCACCCCTCAGCAGTGCTCCGGGGAGCCATGGGGTGAGACAGCACGGCTTCTTCTTTGTATCACTTTCTCCTCAACATCTGGACATTTTGGTGTTCTAGGCCTTTCCCAAACTGGAGGAATGAGACCTGCAAGAGATACCAGCTTACAGAAGACAGAGTCAGTCTGGGCTCCCGCCTTTCCCATGAGCCTCTGCTTATTTATCACACTAGCGCATAATCTAGGACTTGCGGGCAACAACAAATCTTAACTGAAAAAAAGAAAATGAATGTGTGTTAACCTGTAAAATAGGAACAACCCTGCTTTGTCTGTCAGGACTCAGCACATTACGAGGAGAAATGCAAATATGAGGACTTGCTGCTGTTACTGTGACCCACAGCAGCAGGTAGGTAAGCCATTTCCTTCCCCGGGTCACATGTTCCCGGCCCCACCCGCTAGGGGCACCTGGCACTACCTGTCACTGAGTAATAAGACCCCTCACCATCACTGAAGGTCTACTGCGCTCCAGGTACTATACTAAATACTTTGCAAACATCCATCTCATTTAATCCTCACAACACCCTTGTTAAATGCATGTTCCCGTCCCCATTTTATAGTCGGGGAATCTGAGATTTAGAGAGGCTGAGTAGCTTGCCCAAAGTCACGCAGCTAACAAACAGCAAAGGGAGGGGCTCAGCTCAGGTCTTTGTTTCCCAAGCCCCTGCCTTTTCTCTTCGCCAAGCTTATGCTGATGGGCGGCAGTCCGAGGATGCAGATTCTGCTGCATAGGTCCATCGGCCAAGCCTAACTCCCTCTCCTGTGTCCATCTCTCAGTTTTAAACTGTGAGCCCAACGACAGATGGTGGGAACTATGTGTATTGAATTCATATCCTAATACTCAACATATTTTTAAGAAAATATAGTAGAGATTACTTTTCCAAATTTAAAAAAAGTAATGGTTCTATAAATTTCAAATTGTGTCTAGAGTCAACGGACCAAGCTCTAGCTTTTCCTTAGAAAAGAACCAACTTCAGAGAGGCCTGGGTTTGAATCCAACACCATCACTTGCTAGCAATGTAACGTCTGCTTCTGTCATTTCCTCTTTCTGGCCTCAGTGTCCTCATCTGTAAAATGAAGTAGTGGGCGTGATGATCTCTTGGGTTCCTTCCACACACGACACTCCAAGAGCCTATTGGGTCACCTACAATGGTTTCATGGGCTTGCAGAGCGAACTACTTCCTGAATGCTGTCCCCTGCTTTCTCCTGGGCACCTTCTCTGTTGGTTTGCTCCTGCGGGAATAGAAAAAGCCAAGATAAAAAAGAAATTTTGTAACTATGTCAGGTGGAGGGTGTTGACTAGACTTAAGTTTCACAAGGCGTGTGAGTATCAGGTCACTATGCTGTACACATGAAACTAATGTTACATATCAATTATACCTCAGTAAACATTATGAGAAAACAAATAAGTAAATAGAAAAGTCAAGAGGCAAAGCCCTCTCACTGGAGAACCAAGACACAATTTGGCAGCTTGCCTGGTAAGAGAGCTGCCAGGAGATGCTCTAAGCCATAACCAGTCACCCCACCCAGGTGCCACACGCTTCGTGGGCTGAACACCCTCGTGCTCTTCATGAGCCTGTGTTGGGACCAAGAAGTCCAGGCAGATGCCTGAGGGCTGTGAGCATGAGGGCTGCGAAGGGACAGATGAGCTGAAGCTGAGGGTGGTCAGACTCTGCCGGATTGAAAAAGCCCCCAAAACCTGTTGGCAGAAGGGTAGGAAGACAGGTCCTCGTTGATGGGCAGGCAGCAGCCGTGCAGATCCACGCCACACCCCACTTCCGGCCACCAGCAAGGGTTAGTATACCAGCAGCATTGCCCCACCAGAGCTAGTCCAGGAGGAGGAGGGATTCTGGACCCGGCTCTGAGGCTGAGGTCGACTCCTGGCCAAGTCATTCACCTCTCTGAGCCTCAGTATCCCCAGCTTTATGCACCTTTCAGCCCTCACCATTCTGGAGGTGTAACCAAAGAATGTGGGTCAGGGCAAATGATGTAGGCACTAAGAATCTAGGATTCCCCGGGAAAATTAGTGGGGCCTGGGTCCCCAGATACTCCTCTTCTGGGTCAAAGGCTGCTTGCAAAAGAAAAAGTACTATGACACAATCTTCTATACCTATGGTGTCTGCCCTCTGTCCCCCCATTCTCCACCCTTACCTACTCTCTCCCTGAGAATCTTCTATAACTGGAAACTCTAGTCCCAGCCAAGTACAGGGTATGTTTAACCACCAGCTCTGAGGTGAGGAGAATGCCTGATTACAGGGCTTACCAATTGCCAGGGTGTAAACACTCACACTCTAGCTGATTTCAAGATACCAAATGTGACGTCACTGAACGCAAAGCCAGGAAAGGATGCCCAGTAGCACGGGAACTATAAATCGTCTCAAGAGAATAGAAATAATAAAATGGAAACTAATTAGGAAGTGACGAATTTTTGCTATTTATTACCTTTGATTTTATAATTTATTTAATTATAACTTCATGTCATTTGTTGTTTAATAATGGTTGTGTTTTAACAGCTGTATCACAGAATTCCTGAAAGAATGCATGGCCCTCCCCATTCCATCCTTCCCAGACAGGACTGTACATGCCCAAATCTGCAGGGGTACATGGTTGAGGCTCTTGCTGTGGGAGCCTTGTGGCTGAAATAGGCGCATTGATTTCTGCGTGTCTGTTTTCCCTCCTTTCTTTAGCCTCAGTTTCCCCATGTTATATAAGGTGTTCTTCCCTCATATTGAGAGAAATGAGATCGAGGCAGTAGTAGCACCTTGCACCTTATGGAACCCTACAGTTTACTAAGCCCAAATCTCCTATTACTGCTCAGCAAGGTAGATGAAGCAGTGAAGTTAGTGGATGCACCACTTCACACTTTCTCTGTACCAGGGCTAGAAAGTAATATTGTGGGCTTTGCAGGCCCTGTGGTGTATTGCAGCTACCTGATTCTGCTGTACACTGAAAGCAGTCATTGTGCGTAAAAAAAATCGAGAGTGGCTATGTTCCAATAAACATTGCTTATGACAATGAAATTTGAGTCTCATACAATTTTCACATGTGATTTTTATTTAAAACATTAAAAAATATAAAAAACACTCACAACTTGCAGAAGATATAAAAACACCGTAGACAGAATTTGAAACTGCAGGTGATAGTTTAATGACCTTAACAGAAGGTCATTAAAGTTAAGCTTCGAAGAAAACAATGACTTTTTCAAGTTGATACAGATGGACTGAGTCGGGACTGGCTCGGTTCCTATTCCAGTGAACTTCCCACTAAATCCACTTGCCGCCAACGAAGCTACTCCTGCGCTTGAATGCACCTTGGGGGACCCACAGGTGAATTCTCCTCTGTGGAATCTTCTGTGATCCCTGGCAGCTCGTGCATCACCTTCCCTTACTGCCCATTTCTGACTTGTTAACTGTAGTGGGCCTCACGGTGCCTAAAGCCAAGCTGAAGAACTTTTGGACAACATGGAGTTACAAGCAGTTTGCGGCCCTACTCCCCTTCCTTTAAAAAGAGCCCACGGTCTTTACGACTGTTGGTTTCCTGACTGTTCTATTTTCTCCCAGGTACCCTAAATTTTCACAAAGCAGGGAATGCCTGTCTGTTCATTATTCCATAGTCTCAAGTGTCTAGTCCAGGGCTCTTCCTGTAGGAAGAGCTGGGTGACTAGCGACTAAGCTCCCTTGAGCCGTGGCGATGTGCGACAAGGGGTAGGTGTGACCCACCTGTGTGGTTTGTTGTCTCTCCAATATATTATTATGAAAAAATGTCAACATCCAGAAGAGGTTAAAGAGTTGCCTAGTGAACATCCATGTGCCCACCACCTAGATTCCATAACTAACATGTTGCTGTGTTTGCTTTATCACATTTCTGTCCATGATCTTATGTTCTTGACGCAGTTTGGTGTTAAGTTGTCGACATTTGTACACTTACCCTCTGAACAGTTCAACATCTTATCATTAGGGTTCAGTGTTTGTTTATGCTTCTTTTTTATATGCTCGTTTTTGGAACAGGCATCAATTTGAGAGGCTCTGGAAGCTGCCTCCGGAAAACAGCTCCCTACTATGCTGACCCCTCAACACTTTATCTGGGCATTTCTTTCTTTGGCCCTTCCAAGGCTCTGAGAGGCAAAGGCATTTGGTGGCTAGGACTCAGGTCCACCGAGTGTGGGCTGGAGTAGTGGACACCGCCAGTGGCCAGGCCTGGGTTTGATTTCTCACTCCCTCACTGAACATATGTTCTTGGACAGTTAAAAAAAAAATCTCACCAAGCCTCTTCATATATAAACTGTGGTTAATAGCAACTACCTTGAGATAATAATAGTGAGGATCACAAAGTGTCGGTGAATTATGTGGTAAACGACAGTGTGGTAGGATGGCCAGATGGAGAAACTAACTGTGTCTATTTTCCCAACTCTAGGCATGTCACACACACACAAAAAAATGAGAGCTTTTTCCAGCTTCTCCCCAGCTTCACTCTGGGAATATCAGCCAAGCTTTGTGTATTAAGGTTTTGGCTCTTTTCCCCCACGGGAGGAGTCAGCAGCTTCTCTGTGTTCCACTCTAACCTGACCACACCGGAGGCTTCGCTGGGGAAGAGCTGGCTCCACAGAGCGGGGAGGGAGGCTTCTGTCTGCACCTGAGCTGGGGAGTGGTTTGAACCCCAGGGAGAGTGAGAAGGACTGGGAGAAGGGGCAGGCTCTGTGAGGGGTACAGACCTGCACTCCAAGTCTACGCAGCACCCAGGACATGGCTGGAACCTCTTACCAGGTCTGTGGACACGGTCAGGTCACCACAGCATGGAGGGACTGGACCCTGTTCCTCGAAGGAGCCCTACAGGTTCACAATGGGCAGGGGCCTTTCCCACCAGCCAGCTGTGTGACATCTCAGAGTCATATTTAATGTAGAAAATTCACGGTCCATCCTTGAAGTGTCCCCCCATTTTTTCCTTCCACAAGGCAGTGTCTTGAGAGACGTACCAGTGGGGAATGGTTACGTGGGAGCTGGGGACGCTGGAGGTTCTTCCCCTTCTGTAAGGTTTCTGGCTAGAGACAGACCTGAGAGCCGCTGAGAAGGGAGATCTGGGCGCAGAGCCCCCCTGCCCAGCTGTGGGGCGGAGGAGAGCCTGAGGAAAAGCCAGGGAGGGGAGGGGGGCAAGCCAGCAAACCGGCGTCTGGACTCCCCTAACCTCTACCCCAAAACCAAAGGCCGGTTCTTCAGTTCCCACTTACCCATGAAGCTGCTTTTCCTTGTCGCTTGCCTGCTGGAGAGTAAAAAACAAATGGAGCGTGAAAAAATTTTCAGCAAAAGTAGTTACAGATTACCACAAATCAATTGGCACTGTGTAAATAGCCTCAGGCAGGTAGCCAGTCACGGTTCTTCAGCTTAACACCAGCCCTCCCACGGCAGCGCCAGTGTGAGTCCCCAGGACACAAGCCTGGAAGGGACCTGGCTGTGGGGGGTCCTCTGGACGGGAGTCCCAAGCCTGTCCTAACTGGCTGTGCGGATTTGGGCAGCAGACTCCACCCCTCCTGGCCTCCATTCCGTCACCTATACCGAGATAATAATTGTATCTACTCCACGTCTGCCATGGGTTGTCAAGGAAGACAGTTTTGAAGGACATAGTTGATGCAAAAATGCTTTGGAAGCTGTGTGGTGCTAGAGAAACACATCATCTTCTGGCCTTCCGATTAGCTCTTAAGTCCATCCTCCCCTCTCCCCCTCCGTCAGCGGCTCCTTGGACTCGCTCCCGCCATCTCTTGCCTAGTTCTTCGCCGCAATAGGACCTTGCCGATCGCCCTGTATCCTCTCTGGCCCCTTCTGATCTTCAGGAGGCTTGCAGCCAGCATGATCGTCTGAAATCCACAGTCTGATCATCTACCCTGGGTGGTTTATTCCCTGAGGACTGGAGGAAAAAGTAGGATTGAGGGTTGAGGGGCCAAAGGCAGTTTGGATTAAGAGAAAGGGACAGAGGTGGAGAGAATATGGGACCACGCGTACACAATTCAACAAGGACTCATGGAGTGTGCTTGCTGTGTTGTGAGTGAATGTAAAGGGTCTGCTCTTGTGTTGCTTAACAACTACAGGGGGAAGACAGAGTTTGCAAATACAAAAGAAACAGTATAATTAAAGACAAAGTTGTGTGCTTCTGTCTGCTGCAGAAGCCCAGGGAGGCTCATGATGAAGGATGGGTTTAAGATGGGACCTCGAAGGGCAAGTGGGGTAAAGTGAAGAGAGAAGAATGGACATCAGGACAGGGGATCAGACTGGGATAAGACTTAGGGGGCATAGGACTGCTCGGGACTCAACTCTGGTCAGCCCCAGGGGACGCTTGTTGGCAATCGAGTGGCCAGGACCCTTGGAAAAAGTGCTGCTGGCTGGAGTGCGTCACAGCAGGAGAGGGCACGGGGGCATGGCAGACACTGGTGCCGAGCTTGCGGGAAGGGCATTTGAAAAATCTCTGCTTGGGAAAAAAAAAAGAGTTGATCCCCTGGGTAGAGGCTTGGGAATGGTGGTGGTGGTGTAGACACGGGTGGCCAAGGTTCCTGGATGACGGAGGCTCTGAAAACGGAAATCTGCAATCCAGTCGCAAATAATTCTAAAAAGAGAAGAATCTCACACACACACACACACACACACACACACACACAAGCGTGCACGCACGCACGCACCCGCTGTCTGCTCCTCAACTCATGTCTGTCATTAGGCATTCAGGCAGTTAATTCTCCCAGACGCACTGCTGAGGGTGCCAGGAGCCTGGTAGAGCTGACAATGGGATGGCACTGAGAGGCTCATTAGAGAGTGCCCGAGGGGGCTGAGAATGCAGGGAGCTCCCCTCCCTCAGCCTCTGCAGGAGGGCCTGTGCCTCCCTGCCTCAGCTCCAACCCACCTTGCAGGCCCGGTCCCATCCCCAGCCTCCAGCCCCTGGCTCCCAGCCCTCCTCTGACCCTGTCCCAGGTCTCTGGCCAGGCCCACCCTCCCCGGGCCCCACTTCAGGTTCCTGATCAGTGAAAGGGCCCATGCCCAGCGGCAGAGAAGAAGGCAGGGGGCGAGCTGGCAGCGAAGTGGAGGTGAAGTGAGTCCAAGCCTGTGACATCACCAAACACCAGCGGTAGACTAGAACAGTGCACGGGATGAAGGGGTGGTGTTCCTTCCCTCTCAAGTGTGTGAAGGTCTTCTCGCAGAAGTGCAGCGCCGGGGACAGGGTGGGCGCGTGAGGTGCATGGTGGACGTTTGCAGTACTTTGTGCATTTGCCCTGGCCAGATGCTGTTCCAGCCCTGGGATATGTTAGTGAACCAAAGCGGTAAGAATTCCTGGACCGGTCCAGCTTACATCTAGGGAGGGGTGCAGGGCAATCAGCAACACACGCAATAAAAAGCACATTAATTAGAAGGTGGTGAGTGTTGAGGAGGAAAACCAGAGCAGACAAAAGGGTAGGTGGAGGGCGTTGCGATTTTAAGCATGGTAGTGAGGACAGGCCTCACTGGGAAGGTGACATTCAAGCAGAAACCGGAAGAGGTGAAGGAGCAGGAAGGCCGGCAGTGGAGACACGTAGCAAAGGCCCTCAGGCGGGAGGGACTTGGCCTGTTGGAGGTTCAGCCTGAAGCAGAGAGGACCAGGAGGGCTGGCAGACCCGGTGGGCCTCTACCTGAAGGAATAAGTGAACTCAGGCTCGCATCAGATGTTTTCAGCCATGGAGAGCCTCCCTGATTACACAAAATAGCACCCCTCGCCCTAGCACCCTCGTCCTGCACCCTGCTTTATTTCCTTCACTGCTCCTACCACCATCTGGCAGGTTCTGTATCTGTTTGCATCGTCCGCCTCCCTAAGAAAGGACGTAAGCTTCACGATGGCAGGAACTTGACCTGTGTGCTCTGTGCTCTGCCCCAGGGCCTGGGGCTTAGTGGGAGCTCCCCCGGTGTGCGCCGCATGTCAGAACTGTCAGTGACGTGAGGGCAGGGCGCCTTCCACACTGGAGGCTGCAGAGGAGCTTTGCAAAGTTAGCCCTTCACTCCCTAGATTGAAGGGAGCCCTTCTGACTCACGTGGACTGGTGTCCTGTGGGGGAGTCCATAGTGGCATGCCACAGGGCTCTTTCATCGCGCTGATGGGCGGGAGCAGGAAGGAACAGCACAAGCAGAGCCCTCCGGAAGAGCTGTCCTCAGACTTTCCTCATAGGGAGGCAGATAATTTTTTCTTTCATTTGTTCAACAAATATTTATTGAGGATCTACTATAAGCCAAGCACTGAGCTGACTGACGTGGGTTGGGCAGAGAAGGGAACAACAGCGGGAATGACGGCCCCCTAGCCCCATCCAGGACCCCAGGGCCAGCTTGCATTGTGCAAATGAGTAGAGTCGGCCAGATGCACGCCTGGCCCTGGGAATACAAAGACGAATAGCACAGTGCCTACATCAGTCAAGCTGCTGACATCTCGTAGACGGAAGGCATGTAAACAAGTATCTGCAAATCTGTTGTGATAAGCACAAGGACAATGTATGCAGGGGACACGAGGGTAGGTCTCACACAGGAGTGGTGCCTGCACTGAACTGAGAGTGGAACCACTTGTCACCTTGTGATCTGGTTTGAAGTGCCCCCAAATCCTGTTTTGCTGAGCCTGGAATGAGGAATTCTGTTGTATGGTTTAAGCATTATCCTCTCCCCAGGCCTTGAACGTAACTGGTTTTCCCGAGAGAGTAACTAACACATCACAGAATTCAAGAGATCGCTGTCCTGCATGTGAGGAGACCAGGTGCAGGGGAGAGAGGCTGACAGAGAGAAAGGGCTCCATCTTTACAGGCCAACGCTTTCGGGATGTCTGGGGGGTTCTCTTTAATCCTAGAGGGAGATTGGGTAACCATATTTAGCCAACAGGCTCATGATCTGGGCCGTCCCCACGGCGGCCCTTTCTTCTCTCCCTTGCTGCAGCTCCTGGGACAATTAAAAGTGCCACCTCCGTACAGCCTGACGTGGCTTCCTGGACTCCTTCCTCATCCCTGCCTCTGTGGCCGGCCCCTACCTGCCATGTCCTGGCTTTAGGGAGGGCCGGCTGAGTCCGAGCTTTCTTGATGTTAGCAGGAATTGCACGAAGGCCCCTGTAATGATCTTTGGAGACAAACTAGAGGAGTTAAGTTCAATGACAGTATATTAGATGGAGACCTGGTTGGTTTCATAGCTGGAGAGAGTGTTGATTATTGTCATCATAGAGCTGATACAACAGGGCTTTTTCATTGGCCTTGACTTTTTCAATATTTTAATCAATAGCTGGGATAAAGACTAAGTGACACAGAGCTTAGAGGAAAAGATAACACATGTATCAGCAAAATCAGGTGTTTAAAGACTGGATGTGGAGAGACAAAACTAGATTGTCTGCTGGGTGACCCAGGAGGCTCTCCCTCAGGGAGCCCAGCAAAATGCTGCTCTATATATAATAGAGCTTCAAGAACTCAGGTTGGGACCAACGCTCATATGTGAAATCCTCACGTAACTTGCACTGGGGGTCAGGGTATTTCTCACACCAACAAGATTGTAAAGATTACAAACTTAGGATTTATCCCCTCCCACCATCATGACTGATACTCAAGGCAGTGAGGGGCACACTTGCCTCCTCATGGATTGGCAAGGGTCTGGGAGGACCGGGTCCATCCTGACAGCCGTTTGCTTGGGAACCTGCTCTGGGTCTGCATTGTATGTTATTTGTAGTGTTTATCCTCACCCCTGGCTCCAAAGATGAGTTAAAACAAAAAGATTAAAAAAACAAAACAAAATACGGTAAATGTTATCTAGACAAATACTCTGCATGCAGGCTAAAAAAAAATCAGTTATATAAATCCACAAACTGGAATACTGAGCGTCACAGCTTGAGAGACACCCCTGAGTTTAGTGGGCTCGGAATGAGTGAGGGGGCTGACCTGGTGGCTGGTAAGCCCATGTGGTCTGGGGCTTCCTTAGCAGATGCAGCATCCAGATTCCAAGAGAGGGCATCGTGCCCACCTTGCCAGCCCAGCCCTGCACAGATGTGTTCAGTGCTTCCCACTCTAGGCCCTGGAAGAGGGGGGCTGGCAGCTGCCACTGACGTACAGGCAGGGAACTTCCAGGGCTAGAGAGCACCTGAGAGAACAAGACTGGAACAGACCCATTGGCTAAGGCAGACAGCTCATGTCCAGGATTCTCCAGCAGAAGGGAGGGTCAGGAGATACAGGGAAGGGAATGGGCCTGGGTAACTGAGAGGACCAGGTGGAAAAGCCAAAGCCAGCCATGCCGAGGCCGACGGGAGCGGGTAGTCAAGGGACTGAATCCATGTGGAGGAGGGACCTCCATGAGGGCTGACGTAAAGGAAGCGCAGTTGAAGGGCTCTGAGGAGTTCCTGGTTGCTTTGAGGAAACTCAGTACCACGATCAACCTTATTTTAAAAACTATTCTTACTGAAAAATCAAACTAATGCATGGGTATAATTTTTCAGATTAACTAATACCACTACATCTAAAATGAAAAAATTGTAATCCTTCACCCGCCTTTTTTGAGTTCCAGCTTTCTAGCATGAACTGTTTCCAACTCTCTTCTGTTTCTTTTGTTTTCCCCATTTATTTCTAAATAGCAAGATTATTTTGCTATTTCTTGGTTTTTCAGTTTTAGTTTTTTGTTTCCTATATGAAAGATGAAGACTGTTCTCTTATACCAACCTTTTTCACACTCTGCCATAAATCATTTCTTCCCATCTTCCCATTACTGTGTCGTCACCTTGTGGGTGAAATCAATGTTCAGTGTTATGATCCAGGAAATGTAATTCAGCACTGACTTAGTGGATGCAATAAAACGATTTTATTTTGGGGGGGACAATTTTCTGTTTTACCTTGGAGTTATTAGCATTTGCCTCATTGTTTGCTTGCTTAGTTTTCCATATGCCTATTACAAAATCCCTTCAAATTCCCTGTAGAACAATAAAAATCACTTCAGTGTGTGCAAACATATTAGGAATATGTTTCCCTCCCTCAAAGATTTCCCGCTTAGTGCCCTTTGCATCTCTGTCCTATCTACCTTGTAGCTCTCTAAGTTTGCTGCACAATTATCATGTGAGCTTCCTTCCATCACTTGAGAATTCCTTTTGCTTCTCTCTTATATTAAATTCTTGTTCTCAGGACTCCATGTTCTCCTCTTTCTTAGTTTACTCATTCTTTTGGCAGAATCCATCTGCAAGTAGCTTCTTGTGAAATGAGGAAGTGAGAGGTTAATTTTTGGAAGCCTTTCGTATCTGAAAATGTCTTTGTGTTTTTTACAGCTCTGTTGAGATATATTTCATATAATATAAAATTCATTGTCTTAAAGTGTGTAGTTCAGTGATTTTTAGTGTATTCACAAAGTCCTACAAACATCACCATTTCATCTTAGAACACTTTCAACACTCAAAAAAAAAAAAGAAATCATGTATACATTAGCAGTCTTTTACCAATTCTGCTCACCCCTCTTCCCCAAACTCAGACCTGGACTCCCACAAACTAATTTTCAAATCAATAATCTAAGTTCTCACCTCAAAAACCTAGAAAAAGAGAAGAAAAAGAAAACCCAAGCAAGCAGGAGGAAATAATAAAGATAAGTGTAGAAATCAATAAAATTGAAAATAGTAAAACAATAGAGAAAATCAGTGAGCTGGTTCATTGAAAACAACATTGAAATTGACAATCCTCTAGCAAGGCTGACAAAAAAGAGAAAAGATAGAAATTACCCATATCAGGAATGAAGCAGGGATAATACTGAAAATCCTACAGACATCAAAAGGATAAGGGAATGCTCCAAACAGCTCTGCACACACATATTTGACAACTTAGATGAAATGGACCACTTCCTGTAATAATAATAATAAAAAAACACAACTAACACAATTCACCCACTATGAAATAGATAATTTGAATAACTCTATAACTATTAAAGAAATTGAATTCATAAGCAAATCATTCCCCAAAAAGAAAATTCCAGGCCCTATATCTTTGCTGACATTTTGTTTCTTATGAATTGTTGAGACAGGGATGCTGACATCTTCAACAACAGTTGTGGTTTGTCTATTTCTCCTCAGTTCTATCAGGTTTTGCTTTGCATATTTTACACTCTATGTACTTTGAAGTTTGGTGTATACACATTTAGAATTTCTATATCTTCTTGACTGTCATATTTTTATCATCGTATAATGTCCCTCTTTGTCTCTGGTGATTTTATCTGGTATAGCCACATCTGCTTTCCTTTGATTAATGTTTGCATGCTGTATCTTTTCCCATCTTTAAGCCTTCAGCCTCACTGTGTTGTTATATTTAAAATGAGTTTCATAAAATGGCATATGTCATGTTTTTTAATCCACCCTACTAATCTCTGTCTTTTAATTGGTATTTAGATCATTTACAGTAAGTGCAATTATCAGTATGTTAGGGCTTAATTCTACTCTTTTATTTCTGTTTTCTGCTTGGTCCCTCTATTTTTCATTTCTCTATTTTCTTTCTCCTGCTGTCCCGTGGACTACTCAAACACTTTTTAGAGTGCCATTTTAATTTATCAATAGTGTTCTTGAGTGAATCTCTTTGTATAGCATTTTCATTGGTTGCTCTAGGCACTGCATTATACATGCAATAGCCAGTATCATTTTATTAGTTTGTGTATAAGAGAGACCACTTATTATCCTTTATATCCTTTTACACTCCCCATTTGCAATATAATTTTCTTATATATTTCCTCTGCAAACATTTAGAACCACATCAGACCATATTATAATTTTTCCTTCAACTGTCAAATATAATTTAGAAAACTCACATCAAAAGGTTTATTGTATTTACTCATATTTTTACTCTATTGTTCTTTTTCCTTCCTAATGTCCCAAGATTCTTTTATTTCCTGTTTCAAAAATTTCCTGTAGCCATTCTTTTAGGGTAGCCATTCCTGCTAGTGACAAATACTTAGTTTTCCTTTGTCTGAGAATGACTTAATGTCCCTTGACTCCTGACAGGTATTTTCACTGGCTACAGCATTCTAGTTGAGAGCTCTTTTCTTTCAGTACTTGAAAAATATTTTGCCACTTTCCCTCTGGCTTTCATAGTTCCTGATGAGAAATTTGCTGTCATTCAAATTATTTTTCTCCTACAGCCAGTGCCATTTTTCTTTAGACTGTATCAAGATTTTAGTTTGTCTTTAGTTCTCAGAAGTTTAATTATAATGTGTTTTGGTGTGGATTTCTCTCAGCTTATCTTGTTTGGGGTTCACTCTGATAATGGAATCTGTAGGTCTATGTCTCTTGTCAAATTTAGGGAGTTTTCAGTCATTATTTCTTCAAGTATATTTTCAGCCCCACCCTCTTTTTCTTCTCCTTCTGGAACTCTGATGATCTGAATGTTAGAGTTTTCATTATAGTTCACAAATTCCTGAGGCTCTGTTCATTTATTTTTCAGTGTCTTTTCCCTCCATGATTTAGATTTAGTGATTTCTATTGTTGTATCTTCAAGTGTATTGTATCTTTAAGATGTTTTTTTCTGTCTCATCTGTTCTGCTGTTGAGACCATCCATTGAGCTTTTTAATTTTATTGTGTTGGTACATTACAGTTTCCATTTGGTCCTCCTTTATGTCTTCTCTTTCTTTGCTGAGATTTCTTTTCACTTGTTTCAAACATGTTCATAATTGCTCATTGAAGCATTCTATCATGGCTGCTTTAAGATCTTTGTCAGATAATTGTTAGGTCTTTGGCATCTTGGTATTGGCATCTATTGATCGTCTTATTCAGTTTGTAATCTTCGTGGTTCTTGATGTGACAAGTGATTAATTGAAACCTGGACATTTTATATTATGTTACAAGACTCCAGACCTTCTATATTATGTGGCTTTATTAGACAAAGCTCCAGGAGGGAGCAGGTAGACACCTTATTTCCAGTTGAAGGCAGAAGTCTAGTTCCCTACTTGGCCTCTGGGAGGAAGTTCCTCACTGCTACTGGTCAGAGGTGGCATTCTTGCTCCCCACATGGTCTCCACTGGCAGTAGTGAGGAGACTTTGTTACTACTTATTGATGGCAAAAGCCCTGACTTTCTACTAGGCCTCCTCTCACACCATTCCAGTGGAAAAGAGGAGGGGAGTCTCATTACTGTGGTGGAGGGTAGAAGACCAGACTTCCCACATGATCTCCACTAACACCATGGCGGGAGGTATCTTGTTACCAGGGAATGTCCTCTGTCCCTACTTGGACTTCTCTGACAACATCTGGCAGACACGTGGGACACTTCATTATAGCTTTGCAAGGGTGGAAACCTAACCTTCCCATTCAATCCTTGCTGGCATGGGTGGGGGAGTGGGACCATGGTTTTCTTTGTGGGTTGGTCTGGAGTGGAGCAGTTATTGTCTAGATGTTTTCTGTCCTCCTAGGCTGCCCCTTTCCTGGTCCTTTGGTTCAACCAGGCTTTTGTTGGAGCATTTTTCTTTTTTTCTGCGCCTAGTAGTTTTTCCAGGTTGCTGCCTTCAGCTGTAAGTCTGGAGTGGACGAGGCAGAAGGAAAACCCAAGGACCTCACCACCATGCCTTTCCACAAGTCCCAAGGTCCCCCGCCATTCTGCCTTCAGCTCTCCACCTTTGAGTCTTCCTACTGTTATAAAAAAAAAAAAAAAGGCAGAAACCATCCATCTGAGTTGCTACCAAACAGGGTCTCTCTCCAAAGGTAAGGCTAATGGGCCACCCGTCTGAAAATATTAAGCCTATCTATTAGAAATGCAGATACTGAGGTGATTTTATGTGTGTGTATTCCCTAAATATAGTTAACCACTGCTACAGAGAATAAAGGGGAAGAATTCTACGACCTTTTGGAGCTCTTCAAACTGAGACTCTAGGATTCTCCTGAAGGAACTGCCCCCATCAGCCTGCATGGCTGATTGCCCACACTGCTCTTTCCATTTCTGGTAAAACTAGCCTGGTGAGTAAGGCCAGCCCGGTCCTGACTTACCGGAACATGCCATGAGCCTTGGGCATCGGGCAGCTTCCTCTAGGGGTGGGCCAACTGCAGAGAGAGAGAGACTGGAGAGACCCAGTCAGAAGTGGCAGACGGCAGAACACTAATGGGATTAATACTGGAGATTCATTAGCCAGGGATTCTGGAATCTTGCCAGCTCTCTCCAGCAAATGGTCCAAACTGCCCTCTTAATAGCATTAAGTGAAATTACAAAGCAGAGACGCTGGCTGATTGATCTCCTTGGGGTTTCTCTGCAGACACTGTGCAGTGCTTGGGTCCCTCAGTGGGGCTGCCCCTGCTTCTCTGCCAGCAGCTGCAGCTCTTGGTCCACTAGGTCAGCTTCCCTCTCCCCTGATCTGGAGGGAAAGAGCCAAACAAGCAGATCTGGATCATGGCCAAAGCTTACCTACCCTATCCTTACCCTGTCCCACCCCACCCCACCCCACTGCACAAAGCCACCCCAGAGACAAAATGCTCTGACCCAGAAATTTCCATGGCCACAAAATTTAGGTTGGAGTGGTGTCCTGGGCAAAGAAGTCATTGTGGAAAAGGGCCAGGATTCTCAACACAGGCTGAGCCTGGGCTCCTTGGGAATCCCTCAGGCTGAGAAGAGGAGGCCCCCATCTGCCGAGCAAGGTCAGGCTCTGGGGCAGTGAACCTGCTCTTCTGAAGCCCATGTGAGGCTTAGAGACTTAGAGGTTTGGTGACCTGAGTAACTCCCCATCTCTCAGCATGTGACAGCTCTTGACTCTGATGGGAAGCTCTTGGAATGTCCAGCAGAGGCCCCACTGTCTCGTCAGACCACGTGCTCATGGTCCCCACCACCCAGGCCTATGCGCTCCATCCATCTCTGCTCCTCATGACAGCCTTGATGACCTCTTCACCTACATCCTTCTTTTCTTCTCAAAAGGATGGGGACGTGACAGCAGAGGGGTAAGCAGTGGGGGCTCCTGTGGGGTGGCTGAGCCCCCAGGGGAACCAGTGCTGCTGTGCCAGATGTGGGGCACCTCGGCTCCCAGGACACGTCTGTGTTGGCAGCAACCATCAGATCTGCCTGCCTGAATCTCATTGGCCAGGCCTAATCTTCTGCCAGAAGCAGAGTCTTTGCCCCTCACTGAGACCAATCAGCAGACCAATCAGCAGCACAGTCAGTGGCAGGCTGGGCCAAAAGCAATTTCTTCATGACATTTCCAAGAGAAGGTGGGATTCAGCACATTGTGCCTTTCTCTGGGCTCCCTGGGGGTCTGATGCCATCCAAAGCCACAACCAGCCAGCACCTCAAAGGTGGGGGTAGAGAATGAGCATTTGTGTGTGTGTGTAAGGCCTGCAGAGGCTGTCCACAGTTTTGCATGCACAAGTAAGCACAGGTGTTTCCAGGTGCCTGATGAATAATCTTGTCTACACCACATCAAAATGGGAAATCAATTCTGGTAATTACCCTGTTTCCTCGATTCTAATATGCCATTGATTATAAGATACACCATAGATTTAATAGCTACTTCAAAAAAAAAACTTTATGGTAAACATGCATATCTATTTTAAGACACATTTCTATTTCAGAAATGTCAATGTGTACAGGGGAAAGGGGGAGATGCATATTATAATTAGGAGAAAATGGTAATTGGGAGATATCAAACCCAACTGACTGAATAAATCTGTAAATGCAGTCAGTATGATGTATCAGTCTACACCGGGAGGACCTTTTCTGGTGTGGGAGTCATGTGTGCCTGTGGGCACACCGGCTGATGATGCAACCGCCTTGAGTTCAGTTATTTGTCTCACTCCTGGCCAGTCCTCAAGGGCCTTTCCCCAGACATCTCCTCATGTTCACTGTCATGGTAGGCATCCTAGTCTATCTGGGTGACTCCCAGAGTTAAAGACAGGAAGATACCTTCATGGCCTGCCCCTGGCACTGTCTTCTGAGCTCAAGCTCAGTCCCTCCCCCCAGTTCTCCAGGGATTGGAGCTCCTAGGGTGTCGTGGTCCTGCAAGGCCCATATCTCAGAGCTGCATCAGAAAGGGTTGGTCATTCCCTTCCCACCCATCCCCGGGTGAGGAGGGAGCGACAGCGTTATCATTTGCTGCCAGGCTGTCTCTGCCTCCTTCTCTTCTAATACACTCCAAAGCCTCCGGCCAAGCGGTCCCCAGCTGTCTACTACTCCCCCTCCTCCTCCTGACCCCAGCCTTGGCTGGTGCAGTTCTCCTAAACCTGAGGGCCTTGGATGGCCCTATCAAGGCCCAATCTGTTGCTTTAGCAGAGGAAATAAGGTGGGCTTTAGGCACACACTGGATTATGTGATGGTCCCAACAGCAAGTCAGCAGGACACCAGGAAGGTCTGAGGCATGAGATCAGCAGTGGTAGGACAAAAATGTCTTTGAGAAATCAAATTAAGAAAACTCCGATTCATATGGGAGAGTGGGAGGAACTGGTTAGCAGCTAAGTAAACAGGGGGATGGGCCAGAGAGAAGATAGTCAAGAGAAAGACAAGAGTCTTTACAAAGGGGCTGGGAAAGAATCCTGCTGTGAAGGCAGAGAAATTTTCAGAGTCCATAATGAGTCTTTAAATCTCTACTTTCATCAGCTCCTCTAACTTTCATTCAGCAGTTCTCGCCTTGAGAGGTAGGGTACTGGTCCTGCCTAGGGGTGTTTAGGGATGTGTGGAGTTTTGGTTGTCACAGTGACTGGGACTCTATTGTCATTTAGTGGGCAGGACCAGCGATGCTAAGAATCCTGAAGTTCTCAGGATGCCTTGCCCATGAAGGAATTACCTGTCCCAAATACCAAGATACGCACATTGGGAACAGCTGTCGCTGCACTTCCACACCTGGCCTCTAGGAGTGCTCTTTCTCCTCACCGAGCTGGCCTAAATTGGGCCAGAGAGGCATTTCCTGTCAGAGTCCAATTTGGAACTTTCTTTAAAAGCTAAGAGAAGACAGATGGGAAATTAACAAAGAAAGCAACACAGCAAAAAAACAAAACAAAACAGATGAGCATCCACAGATTTATGAGTCTAAGGAAGATCAAGTGTATTCGGTCTAGTCACAGAAGTACTTTTTTCCAAACTCAGTTTTTTTTTTTTTCCAAACTCAGTTTTCCTGACGGACACTGTCTGTTGGGCTGAGAGGCCTCATTTCTCTCCTTACTCTAGGGACACCGCAGCCAGTCACAGTTCAGGCTGGTCTGGTTGCTTTCCTGCTGAAGCTCTCCAGAGGCCAGTCCTGGGCCTCTGTCTGGGTATGACCCAGAGAGATGGTGGCTCAACTCCATGCCAGCCTTGAGCTGCCCGGGCCTTCTGTGCTCTTCCAGATCTCTGGTTTCTCACTCTAGCCTCAAGCATCGGGTCTATCTAAGTAAGCTTTGGTCTTCTCATTTGCCTTTCAGGGTAAGGATAAGACGGTGCTTGCAGCTGTAATGGAGCAGTCATAAACTCTTGTGGCTTGACACAATAAAATTAGTTTTTCATTTGCTTGAAGTTTAAAACAAGTATCCTTGATTGATAGCCACTCTCCTTCAAGTGGTAAGTCTGGAACCTAGGATCCTTCTATCTGGTGGTCCCTCCGTCTTTGCTGTGTGGTTTCTACAGTCTCCAGGCCTGTCTTCATCAAGCCTGCAGAAGAGAGAAGAGCTTGGAGGATTGCCTGTCAGGGGTTTTCATGGGCTAGCCTAGAATTGCCACATGTTCTTTCTGCTCAGATTCTGTTGACAGGAACATAGACATATGGCCAAACCTAGACAGATGGACCTGCAAGAGAGACTGGAAATACAGTCTAGCTACGTGTCCAAGAAGACAAAAGAATTGGTTTGATATCAGCCAGCAGTTTGTCCAAATCCCTCCATGTATGGGATTTAGAAGTCCTATTTTCAGTTTTCTCTACCGTATTTGGCTGGTACACAGTCATTTCTTGGTTTAGAATAAATGGCTGGTTCTTCCAAAAGTAAAACAAAATTATCACACGACCCTGTAATTCCTTTCCTAGGTATATATGCAAAAGAACAGAAAATAGTACTCAAATACTGATACACATGTCCTCATAATAGTACTTTTTTGCAACAGCCAAAAAGTGGCAATGACCCCAGTAACTGTCAGTGGAATGAATGGATAAATACCCTGTGGTATATACACACAATGGGATATTATTCAACCATAAAAAGGAATGAAGTACTGATGCACGTACAATGTGGATGGACTTTGAATACGTTATGCTGAGTGAAAGAAACAGGACACAAAAGGTCACGAGTTGCATGATTCCCTTTGTGTGAAATGTCCAGATAGGGGAATCCATAGAGACAGAAAGCAGCCTAGTGGTTGCCAGGGAGTGGAGGGACAGGGGACTGCAGAGTGACTGCTTTGTGTACAGAGCCTCCCTGGGGGATGATGGAAATGTTTTGGAAGTAGATAGAGGTGTTTGCACAGCACCGTGAATGTACTAAATGTGCTGAATTGTTGACTTTACAATGGTTAATTTTATGTTTCATGAATTTCACCTCACTAAAAGTTTTTATAATTCTAAAAAAAGAATAAGTGGATGGGGTTTCAAAATTTTGTTTTTAAGGAAGCCCAGCTTTTAACCTACTATTCTTTGCTCATTTTTCTGGTCTGTATCACATAAAATGACATAAATCATCTTGGCCTGGCCCAGCAACTTACTTTATCCTTTAATCCCTCTACAGACACTGGGGACTTAATGGACTTGTTTTTCCTTAACTCCTGAGGCTCTTTCTGTGGGTTTAGTTTCTGATAATAGCAAGTGAATTTCTGAGACATGGAGTGATTCTCTGTCAGAGAGTTCATTTGTTGAGCAGTGATGAGGGACATACCCTGGACTTGGTTATGTTAATTTGGCTGATACTGTCACTTCCGTCTACTCCTGGAAGCGTTTCAGCCTCCTTCCCACCAGGCCAGCCCTCCTCCAGCAGCTGCTTCTCCACCCCTGTCCTCTGGGTGCTGTCTAGGAGGTCGGGACCTAGCCATTTGCAACCCTCCCTAGGACCCAGGCCCCATCTATTCTGGGTGCAGCATTCTAATCAAATATACCCTATGATAATAAACATTTTTTAATTAATCATATTCTCATGCTTCAAATACGAGTAGTTTTGTATGTCTTGTATACAGGGCATTACATTCCTCTAGACTGTAAGACCTCTGAGAGTAAGAACCATGCCTTAATTGCTTCTATATTCTTAGCACTTAATACAGTGTGTGACAGACAGGATTGCTCAATAAATATGAATTAAGTGAATGAACAAAATGTAATAGCACATGGATAAGAGAAAGGTGGTTTTCTCACAGGAATAAACAACTCGATGGAAGCTGTTCTCTTGTACGGAGTGAAGCTTTTACCTGAAATCAATGGCTTGTTTATTCCCGGAGACCAGCACAAAAGAACCATTGTCTAGGGCTGGCATGAATGATAGGCAGGCAGCCTCAAAGTGGGAAACAAGCTGTGTTGTAAATGGAGGTCTAGAACTCAGGAAAGAAGAGAAGGGGCCAAACCAGGAGTGCTGAAATAGAGAATCCGATCCTATTCAGCAGGGGCGCCATGTGCAGGCCTTGATGGTGGCCGTGGGGGACCAGCCAGGCAGTGCACACTGAGTGTGTGCAGATGGGCGTAGGTGATGGTGCAGGTGGTGGTCTGAAGGGAGACTTTAGAGGGAAAAGCGAGGAACCCAGGGGTGCTGGACTGCGGTAAGGGGCAGGGGGAATGCTATGAGCAGTTATCAGAGGAGCGCCAAACGGACAGGTGGTCAGCATCCAGGAGAACTGGCAGCAGGCTGGGCTCTGGGCAAGACTTCTGGGAAGAATGATGGGATTAACAATCGTAGGAGGGTGGGTGAGAGCGTAGCCGGGTCTTGGCTTTGGAGGAACTTGGTTCTTGCCAAGTTTTCTATGGAAATAGTCAGGCCCAGGTAGGTGTGATTAGTGAGAACCTGGACAGAAACAAGGCCAGAGAACGAGGTCATTTGGTCAGAGCAGGACTGGGCGACTTATACCTGGGGTCCTCGGCTAGGGAGGGCGCCTTAAGACATCATGACTAAGGCCAGGGTAAGATCTGAGTGAGGCAGGACTGAGCACACGGGTGAGGCTCAAGTGCGAGAGCCTGGGGCGCAGAGCCCCCTGCTGCCCACTAGAGAGGGGAAGGGAGGCCTTCTGGGAGCAGGGGGCCATTAAAAGTTAAACCTGCAAAACTCAGGCTTATGTGGCTGCCAAGCTGGATTCAATGATCAGGATGGGTAGCTATAAATTACTCCACTAGATTTAATGTGTATAAATTTTAAAGATTTTTCTTTCCCCGTAACAGAGTGGATTTACAATCTGAATGACTGAGCTTATTAATTCTAATAACCTTCTCTAGAGCACAGTATATGAGAGGACAGGAGGTAAGGGCCTATGTCCTGAGGTCTACGGAGTGAGGAGAGCCCTGGCCACTACCCACTGCTAAGGTGGGTGCGGGCTGTCTTCTGGTGACCGTGACCTATGCAGCCGGCATGCCTGCTTCTTCGAGGACTCCAGACCAACAGACTGTCTGTCCTCTTTCTCAGTGGTTGAGTTGTTCACCTCTCCTTGGGTGTGTTCAGTCAGGCTCTTAATTAAGCATCCCCAGGCCGGTGCCCGCAGGACCCTTAGTAAATTCTCAATGGAGGGCTGGCTTGGCTGAGGCCTCGCCGCCTTCTCTCCTGCCTGTGTTGAGTATGGCTCTCCAGTTTTGTCAGCAATTTTATGAGTTATCTAGTTATTTTTCTTTCAATGTATTCCCATTTTAGATTACATCAGTCTAAGTCCTGATGTTTACATTCAGGAACTCGAATAGAAATGGGTGTCTTGAGTGACAGCAAGAAATGCACCTTCAGAGAAATGACGGGGTGTTCGGATTTGCCATCTGTCTCATTGGAGTTGAAGGCGGTGAAAAACCAGCCAGGAATTCTAGTAGCCTGGGGCTCAAGTGGCAAAACACCTCCCTAAGTTACCACCTGTGGCCCTCAGAATACCCAGCCCACTGCAGGCCAGGATCTGAAGGCTCTGCAGCTGGTGCTTTTTGGGCCTATGGCACCTCCCGGCATGCTTCAGTGCAGCTGTGGGACAGTCACCTGCAAGCGTGGGCCAGTGTCTCTGTGCTTTTCTGTCTCAAGCCTTTCTCCAAATCCATGGAAGAACATTCAGCCATGATCACTGCAGTTGGCCCCCAAGTGTGGGGGAAATTAACATTCCCGAGCGCAACCTCACCAAAGAGGGAGGATTGCGGGTGACTGTGTTCCCATTCCTTTCCTTCTAAGCTCAATGCGCAGGTGCCTCTGCAACGTGCTCCATCAGAAGGCTCCTCATGGGAGTTAGCTCCCCCCATTCAGCAGCTCCCCTGCCTGTCTCCCTCTCCACGCTTCTCATCTGCTTCCTGACAGGAAGCCCAGATGAACTACCCGCACCCAAGTCTGAACCTAGAGCTGACTTTCAGGAGAGCCCAAACTAAGTCAGGAAACAGTGAGAAGAGAAGAATTAAAGGGTGGGAAGGGGAAGGGGAAATAGAGGCATGGCTGGAGGCTTGCTTCGGCCATCACTGGGAAGCTTGAAGAGACAATGGGAAACTCAAATTCGTAAATTTCAGCCCAAGGCATGAACAGAAACCCTAGGACTTCTACGGTTTTTAGTAAAAAAAGCTTTCTTCTAGCTCAGGTCAGGACTGAGATAGTCAAAACTAATCATCAAGTTTAATTTCATATGTGGTCAGATGACAAATGTAGGTAAAAATCACAGCTTCTCTAAGTTTCTCATGGGCAGATAGGGCATCAACTAGCAAAGAGCAGGGCCCAGACAGCTGGAAGGAGGGTAGTGGGAGAATTTGCTAGACTCAGAGTGCCCTGAACCTCACACCCACTGAGTCTTACCAGAAGCAGGAGTTCCTCTCCGTCTGTCTGAGGCTGATCCTGCTGCATTTGGAAACCCTCTGGGGACCTACCTTCTGCAGCTTCCATGCAAGAGGCAGAGTCACTATCCATATTCAGTCCGGACTGGAAAAAAGAAATGAGTAGAGGCAGATCCCAGCATGCTGGGTGGGGATGGTAGTAGTTAATTTCATAGTCAAATGCTGGAGGAGGAAAAGTATACACCGAAAGAGCGGTTTGACACTATTAATCCGAATTAACAAAAATCTGGGGAATTCATGTAAGAATGAATTATGAGAGAATAAGATCAAGAAGAAAAGACTGTCTGGGTTTGAAGATTCTTGATTGACTGTCCTAGCCTAACTCATTAATTCTAGGTTCTAACTCTGTGTTTCGTTGACTGAAGCACGGACGCCAAATTGGTTTCCACTAAGGAGAATTGAGAAACCAGAAATTCCTTGGACATAGGAAAGAATGCATAGAATTTGGGAGATAGAAATGTGGACATGTAGTTTATGACACCCACCCACTTTGAGAACACCCAGAAGACATCTCTCTCCTCCGTTGTCTTGAGAAACATATACTTACCGAGATGTTTAATGGGACATGTCCCGTTGCCCTGGAATTATGGTTAAGGCCAAAGATTAGAATAGAAGATGCTAAGTATCACACATTCTAAATCTGGAGTCATGAGTCTCAGTCCACGTCCATGAAGGGCATACTGACGGGTACCATCACCACCACCATCTTACCTGCCACCAGAATGTGAGGTGATAGTTGAGAGATCTGTTAGCCTTTGGCGGGGGGCGTAGTGTTCATGATGAGAATCAATTGCCTCCCCTTACAGCTTCATGGGAGAGGAAAACAGAGGAGGTGCTCTAAGAGAACCACCTGTAAAGGGGGAAGCAGAGAAGAATACCACTTCACGTCCTGCCTGGGTGTCTGCTTAGCTGATCTGAGCAGTGGAGAGGAGACCTGGAGAGATGGTGGGGTGAGGCGTGTGTATTAGGGGGGTGGGCAGTAAGCCTATACTCCTACCATCTGGCATGATTCAGACGCCTGAGTTTCCCAGGTGTTAGGTGGGCACAGCAGAAGGGAGCCGGGCTTGAGCCACCTTGTCAGACTCCCCTTGAGGATTGCCTGGCCACCAAGGTCGCCCTGGCAGCTGGAGGCCCAGCACTGGGTCCACCTGATGAGGGCTGACTGCTGGTGCGGAAACACAGCGCGCCGGAGTCAGTGTCCTGGATCAGGGAAACGTACAGCGCAACGCCCCACGGCGCCCCCAGGGGCTCACGTGTGGGACGGAGCCCAGCATCTGGTGCCAGTCCCGCAGGCGCTTGACGACCCTCCGGAGAACAGTGGCAACCCAAAGGGCCGACTGCACCCCACCCCGGGAAGATGTTCGCTTTTCCTTCCTGCTCCTCTTTGCCTAACTGGGTAACTGCTGAAAACCCCAGGACTGGCAAAGAGAGGACTGACGCGGGCTGTGGGGGAGGCCCCGGGCCCCTGGCCTCTTCCCTGTTCCTGAGTCAGCTTCACAGACATGGAGATTCCTGAGCAGAGGCGAGGCAAAGCATTTGAGGGGAGGCCCTGCGGTGGCATGGTGGGAACGCCCTGAGCCTCTCCGGGGCCACCCTGAAGGGGTCTGTGGCCACTTCCCCACTTCCCAGGGTCACTATGCATTTTCTATATGGGTTACCCAGATCTTTCAAGGATATTGGACACTGACTTTGGTATACCATTAATTCTCGGGGACCCTGAGCACCACCTTGTGCACTGGTCAGTGTGAGGCTTTGGGGGCCAGATGATGTGTGGATTTTCTCGTTAGCCTGTCTCATGGTAGACCCAGGGGGGCGCTCAGCTCACCCGATGGTTTTTTTCTCAGTTCCCGACTAAACAATGGGAATAGATAACCTTAGCAACCAGCAGCTTCCCTCTGTAGGCTCTTGATCCATGGGGTAGGGCTCCTGACCTAGGAAGGGCCAAGTGGACGTCGCTGGGGTACCCCGCAGCCAGGAGGGGGTCTCCGGGATTGATGCACCGTCGGCAGCTTCCTGCTTTGCAGGGAGCCAAGATCAAGAGAAGCCTGTGCTGTGAGCTGAGGTTGCAATGCAAGCCGACCCGCCCTGTGCCTCTCACGGTCCAGAAGCTCCAACAAGGATCAATAGCTGTCATGGCTCAGGCCTCCACAGGGAGTCACTAGAGCCCAGCAATGGGAGAGTCACAGTGGGGACCCCTGGCGCTTTGGAACAATGATGTCACCCCTTTGCCCAGTGAGAACCACTCTTGACTCTCTACTGGACCTTGTAAACTGGACACCAAAGCACAGGACACCAGGTGGCCGTGCATCTCCCACTGCCCATCATGAACTGGGTGCGACCTGATCAATAAGCCACGAAGGGTGTACCAGCACCACCACACCGTCAGGAGGAAGCAGGGTATTTAGGACTGGGTCAAGCAGGGCCTGGAGACACGAGCCACGTGAGCAGACCTGTTCCGGTTACACTGCCACCACCACCCCTCCTCCCCCAC
Organism: Manis javanica; assembly: GCF_040802235.1. Classification (NCBI taxonomy): domain Eukaryota; kingdom Metazoa; phylum Chordata; class Mammalia; order Pholidota; family Manidae; genus Manis; species Manis javanica. Next base: position 102,999,569 of record NC_133166.1, on the reverse strand, counting down.
CCCCAGGACACACCTCTGGTCTCATGGAGAGCTCCCTATGCCCTGTTGACTGTGGAGGAAAAGTTGGAGCCTGATTTACAGGTGGTTCTGTACAGTATGCTGGTACCACACAGGAAGGGACGGCCGTGACGTCACAACTGCCTTTAGGGCCAGCCTTGAAGGACAGCAGAGAAGGCAAGTCCCCTAAGGGACGGAACTTCCAGCAGTATATTTTGACTACTCTTATCCAGAGGATAGATGGCCGGCAGGAAGCGTCTGAAGTGATTCACGAGCAGCAGTGAGTGGTTTGGCCCCATGGTCAGGGATTGGGAAGGAGCTAGATAGGAGAATGAGGGACAAGGAGGTTTAGAGAAGGGGTCTGTGAGTGGGACCTATACCCCACATCCCAGCACTCTCTGGGCGCCCCCCTACCTCCAGGATGCCCCCACTCTAGCCTCCCAGTGCCTTGCTAGCAGGCTAACCTGATCGTGCCATTCCCCTGACAAGAATTTTAATGACTCCGTATTACTTACACGATCAATTATAAACTCTTCATGTAACCTGTTCCTTGCCTATTTGTCCAGCCTCATCTTTTACCACTTCGTTCCCTCACACATTGTGTTCCAGGCTGATTCCCCAAAGCATGGCTTCCTTTCACAGGCTTCTATACCTCTGCACACATTTTCGCTTTTTCCAGAGGGACTTTGCCTATTCATTCTCCAGGTCTCAGCTCAGAGGCCACCTCCTTCAAGAAGCCTGCCCAGGTGCTCCCAGGCAGATTCAGGGCAGCTACTACAGTAACTCTGAAGCCACACTGCGTGGCCTTCAATCCTGGCCTTGACTCTTAACTTTAGCCTTTCTGTGCCTCCATTTCCTCACCTGTAAAATAGACAAGGCTGGTTTGAGAATTAATCAATATATAAGTATTTATGATAATACAATTATCTAAGTACTAAAATATAAATCTGTAAGTAAATAATACAGAAGCAGAAATATCAAACCAGAAGTGGGGCTGGCATAGAGTGAATGCTCCGCATGAGCTAATTATCACTGTTAGGTGCTCCCAGGTGCCTTGTGCACATGTCCAAGCAGACAGGGTAAGGGCGCTCGCCCCTTTTTGTTATTTAGCCCACAGCAAGTGCCTGGCGTAAAGCAGGCTCTCAATAAATGCTTGCAGAATGAACAAAAAATGTCGATTCAGAATCAGAGATACCCTATTCTGTCATTTATTGAGAAACTTTGTACAAGTCATACAGTAAGTAAAAACTTCAGTTTCCTTGTCTGAGAAATAAGGATAACACAAATACTAATCTGAATCAGAAGAAAGTATCCTTTTTGTAGGTCAGAAACAATTATGTATCAGCAATTCATATGCTTCAACATAATTCTTACACCCTAGGACTGAAGGGAGGCCCGAATGAGGTAATGAATGTGAGAGTGATTTATAAGCTGGAAGTGCCGTGCAAATGCCAGTATTGATTATTATCAGAGAGCTGTGACAAGCTAGAGTTGATGTATGTGAGTAGAAGAATCACTTCATTTAATTCTCTTAGTGTAATATGTAGCAATTTGGAGAAACAAATTATAATTTTAAATTCACATCACGGGGGGCATCAAAGTTGAACTTGAACTCAGGACTCCCAATAGAAGGGCAGGGGCTTGGGTGGGCCCCCAAGCAGGGAGAGTTGCTCAGGGGATGTTTTGCATTTGTGCTGTGGACCTGAAAGGCGCTGCGGCCTGCCTCTTTCCCAGCCTGTTTGCATTTAGCATTCTGTGGCTCTTGGAACCCCCCAGGGATTTTTCTAGCACTCTGGTTCCTGCAAGAGCACAGGCTGTATTTGTCCACACTCACTACTGCTCTCCCAGACTCCCAAGGTGACAGCCTCCCTGGAATTCCTGATGCAGCTGGAGCTTCGCTGGGGAATGTCAATGCACACAGGTCCCCCCGGGCTCCCACAGCTGTCAGTCTGGACAATCCCCTTCGTCCCAGTGACTCGGCTGAAGGAGATCTTCTCCTGGCAAAAGTCCTTCCTGCTGCCCTTACTCCAGCTCAGATAGGTGACCGCACCAGATACGACATAAGGCGGGTAGATGGACTTAATGATGTCCAAGATCCAGGCAAGCCAAGCACAGTCGGTGTCTAGTAGAATTAACACGAAGCTGGCCTTCACATTAGAGCCCTCTGGTTAGTTCCTTTGTGTACCTCTTTATTGTCCTATATGAAAAAGACTCTCAATCAGCTAAACTTAGTGTAAGTATAAGTCGTGGAATTATCCACCAATAGAGTTGGAAGAGCCTGCAGAGATCATCTACAATTTATAGCTGGGGAAACTGAGGCCCAACCAGAGATAACAGAGTTGATGAGAAATTAAGGCTATTAAATCCCGAATCAGTAAGTATTTTTCATGCCGTGTGACAGGGTTTGAATAATGGTTTATTATTTATAAGAATATGAGTGTATGACATAAGCCAGGTTCATCTGAATATGCCCCTTGCCAGCTGTGTGACCTTGGGAACATCACCTGACCTCTCTGAGCCTCAGGTTCCTCTGCAACGCACTTCTCCGTGTTGCTGAGAACCAAGTCAACATGTAAGTGCTTGCCACACACACAGAGCTCATTTAAGGTAAGTTTCATTTCACTGTGGAATAAAAAATAAACTTTGGTGAAGGATTAATAAACAAGCAAGAAACTTTGGGGGCAGCACTGGTCGGGGGAGGAGAGGAGAGCACTGCACCCCAACATGTCTGATACCACACCGTTTTATCCTGCTTTTGTATAAGACTGGTGGTTTTTTACCCGATTTGATTAAAGTCAGGAAATGTTCATTGAACACTTATTCTGTGCCAGGCTAGGTTAAGTTTTATGGGTACAGAATATACTAAGAAAGTGTCCCACACTCTCTAAGGTGACCCTCTAGCTTGGGAGACAGATGGGTAAACAAGTCATGTCATTCTGTGATGCTGTTCTGCTAAGAGGAGCAGTGACAGGAGGGAACAAGGAAAAGGGCGTCCCAGGCAGATGGAACAGTTTGAACGAGCACCTGGGGGCATGAAAATCAATTTGGAGAATGTATCAGGTAGGCATAGGCTTGGCAGCTGACAATAGAAAACTCAGAATAGCAGGGACTTAAGCAAGCTTGAGGTCTGTTTCTCTCTCACATAAAAGAAGTACAGAGCTAGGAAGCCCGGGGCTGACGTAGCAAATTCCTGGTCATAAGGAGCCCAGACAGTACAACGCAGCTACTTAGAACATGGATTCCAGAGTCACACTGTCTGGGTTTTAATTATTTCTCAGGCCACGACACCATGAGGAAATTACCTTTTCTCTGTTTCTACCATTGTAAAATGAGGATAATAAAATCACCTATCTCATAGGATTACTCTGAGGATTAAATGATTTCCTCAAAGAAGTTTTTTTTTTAACAGAACCCGATGCAAAATGATGTCATATATATATTTCAATACTCTTTTTTTTCTGTATCACCATCCTTAGCTCTTGGCTTTCATGCTCTGTCACCTCATGGTCCAGAATAGCTGCTGATGCTCCAGCCATCACATAGGCAGTTGAAAAAAAAAGGGAGGAGGACAAAAGCCTCTCCTCTAGCTGATTCAGCTTCCTTTAAGTAGTTTTCCAGAACTCCACATATCACATCTGTCACTGGCCTGAACTTAGTTACATTGCCTTACATAGTTGCAAGGGAGGATTGGAACCATAGTCTTTTAGCTAGGTTCTCTTAGAAAGAAAGGAGGTGAAATATGGATTTTGATTGGTATGATACTGTGATTTATAAGAAATATATATCTGGCCCTTGTTTGGGGCACAGAGCTCCAAAAACTCTTGGATGAGAGTGAGAAAAGTCTCTCTTACTATGTTAATAATATGACTTTGGTAAAGACCCTGAGTAACAAGGGCTGAAGGCTGGTTGCTAGGGGAACCAGCCATGTGATGAGAGGGTTGGAATTTTCGGCGCCATCGGGGAAGGTGAGAGGGGCAGGAGACTGCGCTCTGGCGCCAATGACTGATGATTTAATCGGTCATGCCTACGTAGTGAAGCCTTTGCAAAAACCAAAAGACTTGGTTCAGAGACCTGGGCTGGTGGAAGAATGGCACACTCGGAGAGGACACGGAAGCTCCACATTCTTTTACAGTAAGAAACCAGTAAGTTAAATGTTTAATAAATAAATCTAGTAAGTTAAATGTTTTCCTGAGTTCTGTGAGCTGCTCTAGCAATAAACACAAGTTGGGGGCTGTTGGTACCTGCAATCAGTAGCCGGTCAGGTCAGAAGCCTAGGCGACAAACTGGAGTTACGGATCACTTCTGAAGGGCGGGGCGCAGACATGTAGGACTAAGCCCTGGACCTGTGGGATCTCATGCTACCTACTGGCAAATGGAGTCAAAATTGAGTTGAATTATAGGGCATTTGGTGGTGTGGGGAAACACACACACACACTGGAATTGGGTCCAGAATCCTTTAAATCCCCAACTTGCAGTCATGTCATGACACACACGCACACACACATACACACACACACACACACACACACACAGGAATTGGGTCCAGAATCCTTTAAATCCCCAACTTGCAGTCATGTCATGACACACACACACACACACACACACACACACAGGAATTGGGTCCAGAATCCTTTAAATCCCCAACTTGCAGTCATGTCATGACACACACACACAGGAATTGGGTCCAGAATCCTTTAAATCCCCAACTTGCAGTCATGTCATGACACACACACACACACACACACACACACACACACACACACACACAGGAATTGGGTCCAGAATCCTTTAAATCCCCAACTTGCAGTCATGCCACAGGAAGTATTAGATAAGCTCCAATAAATAGGTGGGCTCCAATGCAGGGGTTTAGGGTCAGGCTGCAGATGAGGCTCAGAGCAAACTGTAGAGAACCTTGATTGGCATATCAGTTGCTGTTTAATGCATGGGATCTAAACCTAAGTAGGGAACTGGGCTTGGAGATATTTTCTGAGGAATCATCAGAATGCAGGTGGTTTTGGAGCAGTGGGGAGTTTGAGATCCCTTACGTATAAGAGTTAGAGCGAGAAGAGTGTAAGGAAAGAGGTGAGTTCAGGTTCTAACATCAGCAGGTGCCTGCCTGCAAGCCGGGATGAAATTTCTGGTTGGTGAAGTATGTAAAAATGGTGCCACCCTTTGACAACTGTCTCTCCACATCTCATCTCACAGAGGTGTTTTCACACTGCTTCCTCTTCTAACTGTCATGCAATACATTACCTTAAAAATGAAAGGTGCCACTTTTCAGGAATGTGCTGTCCTGTACTCCCTCTCCCACTGCAGACAGAACCCTCGAGAAGACCAACATCTGGGGAGAGGATGAGGAAAAGAGGAGTCCCTGTGCATGGTTAGGACTCTGAGCACCCAGCCTCCTGGTTGCTTTGATTGAACAAACCTCTCCTCTGCAGAAATGAGTTTGCCAAGCATTGGGGTGGAGTGAGCTGGGGCTGCCTCTCTGATGAAGACAGAGGAGACATGGACACAAACATGGGTGTCCCAGGGTCCATCCCAATCATGGGTGGTGGCAGAGCAGTTGGAGACCCTTCTGGAAACCAGACCTGCTCTAGAATCCCTAGTTGTTTACTCCGTGTCCCAAGACCTTCCCCTTCCTTTGAGAAAAGGCAGCTCTCTACGAAGCCCCTTAGCAGGATAAAAGGTTGGGCCACTTTTCTCTAGGAGCCAAAATTCTTTGTCCTCAGAGAGCTACTCTTGACCTGCCAGCCCAGCTGCCTTCACCCAGGATAGCAGACAGGCTGGCCAGGACGGCGAAAGCAGGCTGCCCAAGTTACACTTACCTTCGGGAGATGGAATGCATTTGTTTTCATTGCTATTTACCCCGAACCTCAGTAGCTTAACACAATAATAAAAACACGTAATACAAACAAAAATAATAAACTCAGTTTCTATGGGTCAGGCATCTGGGAGAGACTAGGCCAAGCAGGGCTGGCTTGGGGTCTCCATGAGATCACAGTCAAGTTGTTGACCAGGGCTGAAGGCCCGGCTGGGGCTGGAGGAGCCTCTTCCGCCATGGTTGGCCTGTTCACTAGCCAGGTGACCCTGGCCTTTGGCAAGGAACCTTCATTCCTTGACTCATGGACCACTTCTGGGGATGCTGAGTGTCCTCATGATGTGGTGAGAGAACCAGGAGAAAGAGCCGAGTAGAAGCTATGGTTTGGGGCATCTGGCCTCAACCACAAAGCCTGGCTTCCAGCACATTCTATTCTTTAGAAATGAATTACTAACACTGGCTCACATTCCAGGGGAGGGTAACTAGGCTCCACCTCTTAAAGGGGGTGAGTGTCAAAGAATTCTCAGCAAGATTTTAGAATTGCAACAGAGGGTTTATGAGCCTCATCCTCAAGCCTTTAGAAATGTAAAGACAGCTGTGGAAAACTATGTCTGGTTAGGTTGCCACTGTAGGGCCCTGTGATCTAAGGCAGAAATCCCCAAATGCTAGGTGATTCTGGTATTGTCTCAGAAATTCCTCTATTTAGTTAACGCTGATGCCCAAGAGGCCCCAGACTGCAAATGAGTATTGCTGTCAAGGTTCGTTGCCCCCTCACTAGAAAGCACCTCTCTAGGGTAAGGAGGGGGACACTGAGGCCAGGTCAACCAGTTAACTTCCACGTCCACAGTGAGGCACCGGCAGTGGCGGGGAGCACCCCGAGGAAGGTCTGACCGCATACCCCACCCCTGCACACCATGGCATTCTCCTCCTGATGCTCCAGGAAGCTGGCACTCATGGGAAACTTCTCACATGGCAGCAGCGTGCTAAGGGGTTTTATGTCATTTTATCCTCCTGCCAAACCACTAAGAGAGGTCTGGATTCCCCCATTTTACTGATGACAAAACTGAGGCTCAGGTTCAAAGGTTATGCCAGAAGCACTCAAGCCATTAGCAGTTTCTGTGGATCTACCTCAGCCTGCCTGCCTGCCTCCAAAGCGTGTTCTTAGTCCCTGTGTTCTCCCACCTCCTAGATGTCCTGGCTCCTGGCCGTGGTCTGTCCTGCTGCCTCCACGGTACCTGAGTCTCTCTTCATTTCTTGCCATAAATGCAGAAGCCAGAGATCCAGGGTTCCTTTGCAGAGAAGCAGTTTTCAGGGCCACTGCCTCCACTCTCACGGCAGGTTCACGTTGCCAGAATCCACTCCCCCGTCTACCCAGGGCTCGCATGTCACCAGCTCTCTGGTCAGGAGTCATGCATGGCACGGGCAGCTCAGCCTCCGGTTCTGGCAGCAGCTGCATCAAGGTCAACAGTGATGGGGGCCGATTATCTCTCACTCATCCACCCAAGTGCCACGGTCCTTGCTCCCCATTCCCACATCCTCCCCGGGGGCCACAGACACCAGAGCAACAGGAAGCCCTTCTCCCTGAGCCCTGCGGCCTCCAGTGGTGGGCACAGAGCCCCAGGCTCCCCGCCCGGGAAGCCAGCTCAGCCTCGGTGGTGGGGGCAGCTTCACACCCACACCAGCTTCCCAAGGGCACACCTGGACAGGAGCTGCTCGTAGGGGAAAGACCAGGTTGCCAGACACTGGGTCCTGTTAGCCCTCTCCACGGGAAGAGAAGTCCTGATGGACTCTTCTGCATTTTGGAGACTTAATGAATCCCCTCCCTCACCCAAGGCCAGTGTGTGGTCTGAACAGTAAGAAAAGGGGCGACCCCAAGCCGACAGAAAGGGCTCTACGTTGCCACTGAGGCATCAGTGTGGACAGTGGGGTGCTGCTCAAACCCACCACAGGGTCAACCATTTATGTGGCCTCTGTCTGGGGGCCCTCGGCTCCCCCTGGTGTACAGGGAGTTCAGTGGAAGCCCCCTTTAGCCCACAACCTTTTAACCAATTCTGCCGAGTCTCAGCAAAGACACACAGCTGATGCCCATCGAGGTGGGCCTCTCCCAAGCCCCCCTAGCCTTCTCCCACCCTCATGCTGCTGGCTTACCTGGAACCGACTGTGTTGGTCCAAAATCTGTTTGTGCCGGTTGCCCTCCTTTATAATTACATACTTTTAAGTAAATATTACATAAACTGATGAAACGTGAGCCAAAAAAAGTTGATTCTATAAAAATTAAGTGGAGTACTTTGAAAAGAGCCCATAAAAAGGAAGAAAGGGAAGAAGGGAGGGAGGAGGGCAAAGCTTCTGTGCGGGTGAGTTGCCCGGAAGACATTAGCCAGGAGAGGGCTGGGGAAGGAATCATGAAAATCCCAAGGACTCTGCCTTCAGATTGCTGCACAAATGTTTTCAAGTCCTTGGGTAAAAGAGCATCTTCGCTGATGCCTGAAAAGTGTGAAGAAAAACAAAGGGGAAAAAACAGTGGATTTATACTTAAAAAAATATCCTGGTCTTACATCGAAAACTTAGCAAGTATCCATTTATAATATTTAAGATAATTTATTGTTATAGGTAGGAAACATTCTGGCTGAGTGCCGCCTTGAATGAGTGCTTTGGCCTGTGTAGGTGGCAGCCTGGGCCTACAGAGCCTAGGAGAGGCCGCAGCACAGCCCCAAAGGCTAATTAGAAAATCAATGCATCCGGGCCTAATTGACAACCCTAATCTTCTCTTTGAACTGAAGTGTCCTAGCAGCGTTAGAATCATTAGAGCCTGTCAGTGAGAGATAAGGTCTTCAGATTTCCACAAGGAAAAAGGGTTTTTTACTCGGAGGACTTGGGCTTAATCAATACCTCCAATATCATGACCCACGACCTCAGCCCCGTCACATCTCGCATTTCCTAATGGCTCTCTCTGCAGCGAGGCTGGCTCCCGCTTGGACCTTCCCTGCCCTGTTCCACTTTGGGTCTCACCTGAGCAGCGCAATGTCACTGGGAGAAACCTTCCTGCTGAGGCTTTTACTTTAAATTCATGACCTCACCCTGCAGACTGGCACCCCGCTCTGCCTGGCAATCCCACGATGCTACGCTTTGTTTCTGGCAGAAACATTTCCAGTCCTGGAGATGCCTGTTTGAGGCTGTTTCTTCTCTCCTCTAGCCACGCACACCTGATCCCTCCCCCTTACTTTACTGGGAGAAAAGAAACCATCTGATGTGCACTTTGTCATCTTTCCAGAACTTCTTCCCCTACTTCCCTTTCTTCTCCTCCTGCCTTCTGGTTACAATCAGGAAAGCCCCAGGAAGGCAGGGACCTGTTGGTTTTGTTCTCTGCACCTACTACGCTGCCTGCACATAGTGGGCTCTTAAAATTGATGATCAATGAATGAATCCTGATTTCCCAGGGCACTCTTCAGGGTTTATAACCTTCTGGAGGGGAGGGAGGATGAGTCCATTACTTTGGCTCAAGCATCTGTGATAAAAGATAAAAATGAAATCTTTACTGTCTTCATCATCCACAGATGCTATACTAAGCCCAGCTTTCCAGGGTCATCTCAGTTTTGTTTCCACCTGTCATTTGCATTTGTGCAAGCTTCTCCCAGAAGGTTATACTTGGCATGTCTGAATCCTTAGGTGTAGCTGTACACTGCTGGACGGGTAGGTGTGGGGCTCAATAGAGGGAGAACTCTTGAGGGCCCCCAAACCTAAAAGTCACTCTGAATCCCTCCCTTTCCTGCTTTTCCAGCACCCACTCCACCAGCAGCCTCCTTCAGTTTTTACCTGCATTGCAGAGATTGGGGTAAAGGGTCAGAGAGCAAATACTGTGGGCCCAGGAGCCACATGGTCTCTGTTGTAACTGCTCACCTCTGCCATTATGGTGTGAAAGCAGCCACAGACACTACATAAATGGATGGGCATGGCTGTGTTACAACAAAGCTTTATTTACAAAAATGGGATTTGGCCCAGTTTGCAGAACCCTCCTCTGTAGTATATCTATAGTATATCTCAAAACTGTTCTTAGCAAAAAGAAATAATGCTGAGAAAAAGGAGCCATCTTTGGTGCTTTCTATCCTCTTCCAGAAGTAATTTGGGAAGGGCCACTGTAGCCCTAAGAGGTTGTGTGCATATGTTTATATATGGAGTGGACTGCATTGCCCCAGACCATCTCCTAGCCCTTGCAGAGATCTCTCACTTCACTCTTCTTTCCCAACAGGCCCATGTATTCTAGACACAAAAGCTGGTGCCCCAGTACCGCCACTTATTAACTAGGTGACCTTTTCCAAGTTACTTAACCATTAAGAATCTCTCTTGTCTCATTTACAAAGCTGGAGTGGTATTGCCATTTCCTCATGGCACTGTCCTAAGCGTTAAACACGACCACGTATCTGATATGCCCAGGACAGCGTCTGGCACACAGCAAGTGCTCAGTACCACTTATTACTGTTCGTGTTGATCTCATCGTTAGCATTATACACAGATGGTATCTCCACCTATAAACGCAGCAGAGCTTGTATTTAAAAACATGGGTACCTGAGTTAGTCTGCCAAGGTCTGAATCTTGGCTCCATCACTTACTATGTGACCCTCGGAGAAATGCCTCAGTTTCCCACCTTGCAGGTTGTCATGAAGATTAAATAGGTTATATATAAAGTGCTTAGAGGAGTGCCTGGCAAATAGCAAACACTAAGGAAGTGTTTGCTATCCTCATCATCATTGTCAGGACCAGCCCGAGTCCCAGAATCCCTGGCCCTCAGTGACCCTGCGGTCGAGGCATCACGCTAGTTTCTCAACCTGTGGTGCCTCATCATAAAGAGAGGGCCCTCCCCCTGCTTTGACCAAGGCAGAACCCCCACCTCTTACAGAGCAGGATTCAAAAGCTGCTGCCATTCTCCTCTCCGTTCCTAAGAAAGCATCGTCTCCTTTTCTGACTACTTTAAGCCACTGGGGGAGGACACTTCTCTTCTCATACTCCCCTTCTCCCCACATCCCTTCCCCCAGGGATATTTGTGTCCCTGGTGCTTATTTAGCTCCCATAATCAGGCTGCTTGTGCCATGGTGATTGGAGTCATACAAACGGGGTAAGAATAGAATTCACAGCCATTAGCTCCCTAAGCGACCTCACTCACTACCACCACTCACAAGCTGGCAGGTGGGGAGGGTGGGAGGGCAGGAGATCGGGGTTCATCCCTCTCCTAAGCTCTCTCAGCATTTGCACCCTGCCCCCCACCCCCATTACCATTAAGTAGCCAGAATACTGCCTGCTTTCCCCTTGTTGATTCTAGACGGACTCCACTCCTCCTGACTTACATCTCCATAGTGACATCTGTGATATTCCCTCCATTTAAAGGGGCTGAGCATCCTTTAAAGTCAGTGGATGCTCTTTGATCCTACGATTTCTAGAGACTGACCTCCAGGCAATCAGTGTTGCCTGATTAAGTTAAGCACTAGCCACAGGTTGGACTACTTTGGGCAAGGGTGACAGAAAAAAGGAATAGAACACTGGATACATTCTCTTATTTTCCTTTTTAAAACATGTATTTAATTAGCTAGTGGCATGGAAACTTCTTAGAAGCTATAAAATACTCCAGTTAGAGAAGGGTTAAAAGAAATAAAACCTCCACAGTGCAAATCGAATGCTTTGTCGTTAACAAAACTGTTATGAATTTCCTTTCTCTGAGCATTTGCTTGTTTGTCTTTTTTCCCCACCTCCAGGCAGCCTCAGGCCTTTTCACAGGTCTAATGCAGCTTGTATGCAGTTTCTGTTTAGATTACTGATGCTAATTATCTCCCCAGCACCTCTGCCTCTTTGTTCAGAGCCCTAAGCTTCAGAGATTGCCTCCAGTTTCAACTTCCCCCAAGTAGCTCTGAATTTCTTTTTAAAAGAGGTATTCCTGCTAGAGTCTTTCATTGCTCTTTCTAAATTGCTCCCTTAGGTTCCTTCCCCCGAGAGTCTTCATCTTGTCATCTGACTTCTGAGGCAATCAGGTCTTTATTCCCTCTAAACAGCCATCAGACAAAAGGGAACACGAATTAAGTGAGCCTCTTCCCACGCCCAAACGAGGAGCTGCGCATTGTGAAAGCAGGCTGGGCACTTCCCGTCCATGTGGTGCACTGAGCTGGCAGAAAATAACTCCACCTCCACAGTCCTCGCCCCTCGCCAGACGCAAGGGAATGCTGGACAAGATGCAATAAAAGAAAAATTTTAAATAGAGCCACAGTCAAAGTTCGGGGAGAAAAATCCCCAGTGTTAGATGAACAAAGAGAGGACTCGAAGGCAGGGTGGTTAGCAACTGCTGAGCCAAAATGGATCACGGAATGATAAAATCAGCTGGAGGACTTCTGATCTCTGCCTAGGGAGGGGAGTTTTGGCTGCAGGCCCCATGTAGCAGAGTTGAGCTGATACAAAATGTGCATTAGTTTGTGAAGCACTGGTTTGCCCATGAAACAAGAGTAAGAAAAACTCCACCAACCATCTTGGAAACTGATGAGGAAAGTTTTGTGACCACTCTGGCCATGGATAAGAGTCATACTCAAGAAACTGGCATCCTGTCTCAATTTGACAGGCTTGGTTTCTAAGTTCCTACTCCTCACACGGTACAGGGACACCAGCTGAGAAATTAATATAAAAACCAGTCAGACACTTCTGAAACCTATAGGACCCTGCAGATGCCTTGTGAGAAAAGACACTTCCACAGCCCAGGATACATGGGAATCCCATGGGAAGTTACCCCTCCTCCCAAAAAGAGACTCATCATCAAATATTATAATCACAAAAGAGAACAGTGCATCACAAGGGTTAGCAGATACATTAAATCAAAGTGTTTGCACACCAGTATCTGGATATAATAAAACAGTTTGAAAGAAACTTTAGCAAGTACCCTTAAAATGTTAAAATAGTAAAGAAGGAATAAACACCAGGATGATATGAATAAGACCACGTAACAAAAAATATAATCATCAAAAAGAACATATGAAAATTCTAGAAATAAAAAATACAATGATCAAAACTTAAAAATTCCTTGGAAGGTTGAATAGTAGACTTGTATAAGAAAAACAAGGCTAAAGAGAGAATTAGTGAATTTTTAAAAAAACTAGATCCGAGTTAATAACCTAGAATGCAGCTCAGAGATAAAAAGATGAAAACCAAGCTAAGAGGTATAGAGGATATAATGAGAAGGTTGGGCAGGCATTTATGAAGAGTTATGAAAAGGGAGAAATAGGGAAAGACAAAATAAATATGATAAAGAACTGTCAACCTAGAATTCTATACCCAGTTCAACTGTCATACAAGAACAAATGTGAAATAAAAATGTTGTAGACACTCAAAGATTGAGTTTACTACTCGTAGACCTACACTGAAAAAAACATTTAATGAAACTGAACATAAAGAAGAAGTAAGTCTCAAACACTGATAGTGATATTAAGAAACTTGTGATTCTGATGCAGACCCCTGGCTGCAAAGAGTCTCAGATTCAGGCCAAAACTTTAATTTTACTTAAGTGAAAACTGAGCCCCAGAGAGGTAAAAATGTCTTACTGAAGGTCAAATCCACACAAATTGTGTGCATCAAATCCTGATCAAATTGTGTGAAAGAAGCAGACATACTTAAATGTTCTTATATAATTTTCCAGCCATATATTTCAGAGTTTATTTAGCTTTAATTAAGAAGCCATAGAATCAGGATCAATTATTGAAAGGAAAATGAGAGGGCAAAGGTATGTTGCTCTAGCACAGGATTTGTTTAGTTATGTCTGGTACAGTATTTATCAGATTGACTCCCACTGTTGTAGGGTATTTTTGTGATTAAATAGATTCTGGGTTTAAAAAACAAAAATGAATAATGAATAAAGAAATTGGTTTGTATGTAGGTATATCTAACTTATTTTGAATCTATGACTTAGGAAAGTTGAAATTTAAGATGTAACTAAAATATTGTTTCATTGAAAATATTGTTTGTGTGCACTTGCCATTTTTATAGATTAATGATTGTTGCATTTCAGCAATTTCACACGGCTCAGCTGAATGCACATCAGTAGCTTGAAGAACAGGAGGGAGAAATTTGATGTATAGCACGATAAAGATCTTATATTGCCCAAGAGAAAGAGATTAAGTCATGTTAGACTTTGTTAAGTACTATGTTAAAATGTTAAAGGTATATAATTCAATAAAGATGTGTATAAGAAATTAAAGGGAAAAAAATGTATAACTACTTAACCAATCAAAGAATAAAACAGAAAACACTATAAAAACTCCTGGACCAATCCAACAGCGGACAGGAAAGGAGAGAAAAGAGTGATAAAAAGCTTAGTAGATGGACTTTGAATTTAGTCATACTTAAGCTCAGAACTCGGCTTTGCCACTTCTAGCTCTGTGGCCAATGCCATGGGCACATTGTCTTCCTTTCTGAGCTTCATTTTCCTCGACTGTTCACTAGGGACAAAGGAATCTTCACAAGGTGGTTGTGAGCATTATAGGAGAAAATATCTATAGAGCGGACGGGGGTGGCACACAGTAGGTGCCCAGTGAATGTCAGCTCTGCCCTCTCCCCCTCACCAGGGCCTTAACCACATGTGTTAAGGAAGGTCTGTCCCTCCGGAACCAGTAGAGATACCTTAGGGTTTTCTTCATCGGGATTCAAAAGGGAAAAAAGACAAAAGCTTTGCAAACTACCAAGTGCTATATATTGTCACAGGACAACGGTGACCCTGTCGGAAGCCTTTGAACTCATTTCCAGATTCTTAAATCCTGGCTCTCATTCTTAGCACTTCTGTTTCTTCCTGGTTCCCTGAGAATGAGCTTTCTCTCTCTCACACACGCACACTTCCCTTTATGTATTCATTCTTTCAACACTTGTTTGCTGAGTGTTTACCATTTGCCAGGCATTGAAGGTGGTCTTTGCCTTCAAACAGCTCGTTCAGTTTTAAACAGTACTGGACATAAGAACCATTCTGAGTAGCTTGCTAAAAAATGCCAGTTCCCCTAAAGATTCAGATTCAGCAGTAAGGAGTCCAGGAATACGCATTTTTTAATTAGTGTGCCAGATTATTGTGAGTTGAGCGATTCTTGGCTCACACTTTGAAAAACGCTGGCCTGGTTCTTCCAGGAAGTCAGAAGGGCTCAGCATGTCTCCCCTCTGCACCTGCCAAAGTCTTTACCCTGCCCAGTCTTCCTGTTGAAACTACAGAGCCGAGAGAGGGGATATGGGGCTCTGTTTGGCGGCATCATCCTCAGAAACATGGGCCACCTTTAGCTCCCACCTTCACCTCAGAGGAAGTCAGCAAAAGAGCAAAACCCGCCAGGCCTGACAGACCCTGGGTGGAGGACCCTGTCCTTAGCACATGCACTCGTGAAAGGTATGTGTGCAAGGAGTGGGCTGGAAGACTTCCCACAGGCACCTAGCCGCCTTGTTTCCGGTGGCTGTGCTAACGGCCCCTGACCATCTCATTCCCCCTGCTCAGATGTCATGTCTCCGACCATGTTAACTGGTCACCCACCCTTGGCTGCCGGGATTGGGATGTGCTGCCTTCAGTACCCTCAGAAGAGATCAGCAGCTCCGTGCCTTGGTTTCACTGGACTGCAGAGAGAAAAAGAAGGACAAGAATCCCCACGAGACCACATGCCCGAGAGGATGCCACATCTGCCTGTTTGCAGGGAGACCAGCGTCAGTCAGCATGATGCTCAGAGGCCTGGAGTCCAGGTGCTGAAGCCCTGGGTTCCCCACTCTTCCGAGGAGCCTCCCTCAGTTCCAGCCCCTCTCTGCAGCAGGAGAGTCTATGCTTCATGCCACACTGACCCCCTCTCAGCCGCTGGGGAGGCCAGATCCTTTCTCTCCTCCACGGGTTCTGCTCCTTCTTGCCTGCTCCCCAGTGCCCACCTGGTCTTGAACGCTCCATGGCCCATGACATGCAGTTTCTCTTTCGGGAGACACAGTTTTCTATTCACTGTTAGTTCAGTACACTAGTGTAAAGGGCTCTAGAAATCATGGAATAGACCCACTACCCTACCCAAACTCCCGCTGTCCATTTACAGGTGTGAAAAAGGTGCAGAGAGAAAAGTGACTCCATGTGTTCATTCAGGCCACTGTCAGATATTAATGTGCATCTCATCCTCAATACCAGTTAGACCCAAGGCAGAAATGCACATGATAACATACAGCCAGATGCAGACAGGGGGCAGAAATTTAGGGAGAAGAGACAGTCAGAAATCTGCAGACCACCCAAGCAGTGGATAGCTAAGAGAGTGATTTTCTAGGTTGCCATTAGTCCTCCTGTTTGTAAAAAGAAAAGGGTATCTTTCTTTCCATCTGATGTCCTTTATCTTCCGAGTAGTCTTGGAAATCAAGAGAGGCACGGATAATTCCTTCCTGTGTGCCTGGGAGATCAGCTAAGCCCCAGAAAACCCCTCTGATTTGCCCGTGGTTGTTTGGCTAGGACTTTGAAGCCAGGTCCTTGAATACCAGCTCCTTGCTCTTTATGTCCCTGGGTGCTGCGCTATGAAGAGTCACATTGTCGGGCGGTGGGGGGAGGGGCAGTGCCCCTCCCCTTGGGGAAGCAGCGGGAAGCAACAGCCACACCCTGCTGGCCAGTCCCTTCTCCCAAGGTGGAGGAAGCTTCTCCTGACTGCCTCCACCGTAGAGACCAGGCTGAGACTGTCAGGGCAATGGCAGCAGATGGCCACTGGGGGAGGAGAGCGGCCCTTGTACTCTGTTGCCTGGGGCTCCATAACACGTGGCAGGGACGTGACACTTTGAGTCCCACCCACAGGAATCTGGGGGAAATCCCTTGATGGTCGGTCCACTCTTCCTGCAGCCCAGCTTTCCTGTTGCAGTGTAACCACCCCATTGATTTTTTCTTCTTTTTTTTCCTGTCAAGATCCATGAAAATTTATCGTCTTCCCATTATCTACCCCTGAGATATGTCCCCGCACAGAAACAAAATAAATGGAGAGTAAGCAATTCAAGGGATTTGTGTCCTGGCCTGCCACCACCCTTTCTGAACCTCTGTTGTCCTAACTATTCAGTGAAAGTAACAAAACACGCCTGGCCGTCATAAAGGGTGGACATGAGATTCAAATGGGAGCATGAATATGAAAGAGGCATGAACACATAGAACGCCCTATGAACACGAGCGTCACAGGTTCATAGCCGTTATACTTCCAATAAATCCTTGCCTCCCAGAAGCTCTCAGCTATCCGACGCTTTTTCAGGACCCCTTTCCAAAGGCGAATGATGGTGAACCAAGCTGATACCAGGAATTTATCTTCCAATAAAGTAACTGATCTCCTGTGCAGTTCATTCGGCCCCTTCACCTTCCCTTTTATCTACATCATCACCTTGAGATTTGGTCTTCTGGAAACAATCACCTGGAGGGCTTTTAAGATCCCTGCTCAGCACAGAAAACATCAACCATGCTCGCCGGGCTGTTGCTGACAGTAGGAAAAATGAAGAGTCAGAACATTTTGGAAAAATATTTAACAAGAATTTTCAGAATAAAACTTACTTAGAAAGCTCAACTTACCAGAACAATTCACAAAATGAATTGTTCTGGTTAGTCACTTATGCTGCATTGTGACCTCCAAAAGCTTCCCAATATGTTTGTTGAATTGGACTGAACTCCACAAACACCCTGTCTTCTAACTCACAAGGGCTGGAAAAGGGTGAGGAATGGAACCTAGCCAGGGTCTTGCAGCCTGGGCTTCTCTCATGCTGCTGGAGGTGCGCATCTGGCAAGGTCCTGGTGGGTGACATTTAGAGCCGCCCCCTTTCTAGAGCCGTACTGAAACGGGCAGTCATCCTGGGGAATAGCAGCGGCCCGATTTCTTCTTGGTAACTGGAATCAATCACCTTAGCTAGTCATGGAAACTCATTTTCTGCCTGTTGAGGGCCCCAGATGGTCTGGGGGGTAGTGTCACCTTCCAATTTAATGCAATCATGGCTGTGCATGTGTTCCCTCTAGAAGTGTCCTCCCTTGGGGACAAGGACCTCAGAACCTAGACCAACACCAAGAGTGTGACATCCAGGAAAACTGTATAAATGTATTACTAGGTATAACCCTGAGAAGTGTCAGTTCCGCCTCTTCCACTCAGAGTTTGGACCTTTATATTTGGGCTTTGAGGGAAATGGCACCATCGTCTGGTCGCAGGTTTAAAGCATTCATGGCAGACTATTGGGTAACCCCTCAGTCTCTCAGGGTGTTGTCACCCAACGAGAGTCCTAAGTGAGCCTCTACTGGCCACTCCACTCTTCTGTTAGGTCAGCTGCCTCCAGAGGGGGTACATGGTAGGATCGCTGAACTCCACAGGCATAAGCCCCGTACTGCCGAGTTTGTGCTGGTATAAATCCCTTTGCCAGAGGCAATGTCGTATAAGACACCCTGACCATAAATCAGGGATTCCAGAGGGCCCCCGGTGATCGCATTGGCAGAGGATTTCAGGCAAGGAAGGTGAATACACAGAGTCTGTATCTATTTCCATGAAGACAAAACACTGCCCCCTCCAAGGTACAAGGAACTCAGTGAGATGAGGTGATTGGCTGGTTCCCAAGGGATTGGTGCCCTTTTCAGGGCTCAGTGTTGTCCTCTGCTAATGGCAAGGTGGGCACTCAGCCGTGGTGATGAAGCAGGAGATGAGTTACTTTATCGGAAGTTAAATTCCTGCTATCAGTGGAGAAACCCTGGGGAGGGGAAATGCCTGAGGTTGGGCCCGTTTCTGCCACTAGGGCCACTCCGTACATGTACCCACGGGGTAAGCAGCAGGGTGGCTGGGAAGGAAGCTGACTTCAGTCACAAGGTGGGCCATCTTCTCTACCTTACTTTTGGAAGCTTCCTCTGCAGTGAGTGATCACAGGCAATCATTTCTTTGAGTCATAAATATCTTCACAGTTCACTCAGTCCAAGAGTTTCATCCAAATCTTTCCTCCCCGGCTCTTTGTCTTATCTGTTTCCCACTCTTAGTCTTTCCAAGTCCCTGACCAGTCAAACAAACTGGTTAGCCCCTGCCCATGAGAATGTATAGATTTGTATTTCAGTCCATGTTTCCTTCCAAGGAAATCAGGTATTTTGCCCAAGTTCCTCTCCACTGGGAAGTTTTTCTTCACTGTCTTTCAGAGCCATCCCTGAGCAAAGCTGTAATGCATCAGCCATCCACTTCAGCTGCAGCCGGCATACAAATAGACTTATGTATAACTTCTTGTCCTTCTTCTGTTCACTGGCCAGATGGAAGTTCCCCTGAGACCATTTCTATGGGTTGCAGAGGAGATGGGGAAACAGCAGGAGTAGACACAAGAGGCTCATTTACCTGTGCCTCCCCGACCTACTCAGGCCTGGTTTCATATACATCAGCTCCTTACTGATGGAATGATGCTGCACACACCTAACGTCAGGATTCGGTGGCTAACACTCAATTCATAATGAACAGCTCAGGGCACATCATTACTTGGTATCCGACGGTCAGAGGCTCAGATACTTCACATGTCAGTGAATCTTCTGGGTCATGAAGCCCAAGTGGCTGAGCAGCTTGTACTTCAGCCTGGGAGTGGCACAGAGTCTTCTGTGGCCTGAGACCCACCCTAAATAGGCAGCCATGCAGGTTGTGGAGTAAATGGGCCAGAGTGGAACACCCAAAGGTGGCTTTCAAAATTCAGAGACCCACCAAGCATTAGGTCTTTTCCTTTACAGTGCAAAGTGGACCGATTTAACTAACTATGGAAGGGCTATCTGAAGATGTTCCGGACCACTGGATCCCTAGGCATTTCATCATTTCATCAAAGCTTCAGGCTTCTGAGTTGCAAGAGCTTTCCCTTCCCAGCCTCTGTCACGCCTCTATCTTACAGAGGCTCCAAGGGTCCGGGCTGCATCCTGCTCACAGGGTTCAGTTGACCTATTGTCATCAGCATCACACACAGGCAGGAAACACTGTGAGGACTCACGGCTCCTTTGCATTACGTGAAGGCAGGAAGAGCTGACCTAGCCCTGAAGACCACGAGTGTAGACCACTGACTCAGCCACGGGAAAGCAGGCTGCTTCTGATTGTTCTTATTCATTAAGACAGAGAAAAAATCATGTGCCAAGTCAATGGCTTAAAGTAGGTGTCATTACTCTAGAAAAGATACTACATCCAGAATAACAGTGTAGTCATCAACAGCCACCTAACCAAGAGTAGCACAAGCCATACGGCATTTCCCCTGACCGAATAGGTATAAACCGGGCCATGACTAGAACCAACACCCCTTCACCTTTCACAGCTTTGGCGGTCACTCTGATCTCTGCAGGGCCCCAGGAATGTGCCATTGCTTTGGGCTTATTTTTCTGGCAGGCAGGAGGGTGGGGGCTTCCAGAGGCCTTTCTCACTTAGTAGCTCTCGTTCCGTGGATCAGGGAACCCTTGTGGGGATTTGCCCAGTGGCCTTCATGCCTGTCTGTCCCGTGGACCTGCTGGAGGAATTGCAGGCCACCTGTAGTCATGTGCAAGCTTCCTCCTGAGAGGGACCTGGCCTCTGCCTCAGCCACAGGGTTCTGGGTTTGGGGGAAGTAAGAAATATCGCCACGGCTGCCTGAGTCAGGTTTCGGCCAGCCACCCAGATTTCCCCAAGTACGGAGACCAGCGCTGTGTAATGGGGCGACTCCACGCTGCAGGCGGGTGCTGAGCACTTGAAATGTGGCTGGTCCTGAGATACACTTACACTGCAAAATACCCTCGAGAGTTCGGAGACAGCACCAAAAAAAGTAAAATATCACATTAATATTTTGTGTTGATTGCATGATGAAATATTTTTATTGATTACATCTTAGATATAAGTAAAATAAAATGATTTAAAGTTATTATCAAGGTTTCTTTTAAACTTTAATATTAGCTACTAGACAATTTTTAACTACAAATATGGCTCCTGTTATATTTATATTATATGGATTAAGCTGATACAGATTAAGCAATATCAGAGTAGGGTGCACATCTATTTCCTTCCTTTCAACCCTGTCACCTATTAGCCACCATGAGAGATCCAGGTGAGACAAGTCAATCTGATTACCTTGTGGCTTATTAGAGTCATTGAGCCCACCTTGTCTCTGACAGTCTGTCACTGGGGGTTCCCATTGTTACGATTAGTATTAGAGATGCCAATTCAAAGACAGCATAGCATCTCCGGCTGTCATCGCTGACCTGCCACCACAGAGCTTTGCAAGGATGCTGGTGTTTTACTGATGCATTTTTTTAATGCTTTGTGAGGGGAGTACTCTGCGGGCCTTTGAGGAGGGATTAAGCAGGTTACCTAAATAGATCCATTTCAATTCCTATCAACCTAAGCTTTGGATTTCTTCTGCATTATGCTAGGAAGGTTCTGGCATTCTTAGCCTCATTAGATATAAGACACTATTAAATCCAGGATTGAATTACTCAACCAAGGAAACTATTGGAGCCATGCCCAATGGCTCAAGCTACCTGTAATATAATGAGTCATAAGAAATGCATATTTCCCACGTATATCTGGTCTTCATCCACAGTTCCTGAAAACACTGCAGAGTCTTAAAGGGGAAATGGGTGTCCTGCCACGTTAATGAGAGACTTGGGACCCCATCAAGGGTGGGGGCTGAAGGTTGAATCAGCCAATGGCCAATAATTTAGTCAATCATGACTATCAATGAAGCCCCCACAAAGAACCCCTGAGAAGAGCTTATCCCGCTCTCAGATCCTGGTTCTCTGTCAGAGAGAGCTTCTGTGCTTGGGGAACAAGACTGTCTCCAGCCTCCTAGCTCCATGAGGACAGAAACTCCTTTATTTGGGACCAGACTCTATGTATCTCTTCATCTGGCTGTTAACATATATCCTTTACGGTATCCTGCATTAAACTGGTAAACTGTAAGTGTTTCCCTGAGTTCTGTGAGCCACTCTAGCAAATGAATCAAACCTAAGGAGGAGGTTGTAGTAATCTCCAATTTGAAGCCAGTAAGTCAGAAGCACAGGTAACTGCCTGGGGCTTATGATCAGCCTCTGGAGAGGGGCTTAGAGAGCAGTCATGTGGGACAGAGCCCTTCACCTGGGGAATCTGGTGCTGTCTCTGGGCAGATAGCATCAGAATACAGTTGAGTTCTTGGACACTGTGGGGAAAATGGAAGCTCCTATGGCCAGGATCCTCACCTGACCCTAAATTATTTAATGATGTAATTGGCCTACTGCTAGGTAATGCTTCCACACCCTTAGCAATGAGCTATTTTTGATTGAGTGACTATATAAAGAGCTCCGTCCAGTGCTCTGGGCAGAGGCAGAGACAGAGGTGGATTATGGACCTGCAGACTGCTGGGTGCAGACATGATTCTAGTGCTCAACCTACCACTGTGAGAATAAAGCTCCGTATAAACCCTTTTACCCCAAGAATGCTCTGTTGTTATTTCTCAGTCTCTCTGAATCTGTAGCGAACTTGCCCAAAGCTGAAACCCTCAGACAAGGCAGACATCCTGCTGTTGTTTGAGAATTGCTTTGCGTTGTGTGTGTGGAAAGAGCCCCCTCCCCCACGCACACACTGAAATTGGATCTGAGAACCCGAAAGCAGTTATAAAATGTTATACTGCAGCATACTATTACTGCAGTATGACACGATTGTTATATATATAGAAAACACACACACCATCACACTACCACATTATATCTTGGATGCCTGATAAACTCACCCACACTGACAAATTCGATCCAATCCAACTATATATCACCTTCCTTGGCCTCATACCCTCAGAATCTATTTGTACATACATGTTCCCAAGGTTCCAAGCAGTACAAATGGAAAGATATTACAATTCCTCTGGATTATAACTGTCTCCTCCTGGAGAAGAGCTTTCCAGTTTTTCTCTGGGCTCTGATGAAATGTGACTCTCATTATCCACCTTGAGGCAATGAGATAAGGTGACACTAGGTCTTGAGGACACTAGGTGTATTTCTTGCAAGGTAATGCCCTGTGTGAAATCACAGGGAAGTCTTGATGTGAGAGGACTGCTTTCTCTAGTGAGGGAGATTCTAGGGCAGTAGGGGCTCATCGACCTCTGCTTGACTTGTGTCATTGCAGTTGTCCTCATCCCAACTCCTTCCCAGCCAGGGCCCTGACATCAGCCCAGAAACTTAGTAAGGTTGTATGTCTAACACACATTGCAGATCTTCAACCTACACAATCAGATTTTAGGCCTGTCCCACAGCTGGGTCTTCTCTGAGGCTGCAGGCAACAAGGAATTCTTTTAAGCCCTCCACAGAAATCTTCTGGCTCTCCAACCAGGTCTTCAGTTGGAAGTTCAAAGCTCAAAGTTCCTCTGTGTCTCTGTCTCTTAAATCCCCCAGCACCGATTGACCGCAGTAGCCCGCCCACCCTGCAATTCTGACAATTGTCACTGTTGCAATAGCTGCAGGTGCAACAGTTACTCGATCACTTAAAACCTTGCCTCCCTCTGGTGTCCATCCTATATCACTCTCAGTAATAATTTGAATCATCTTAATGCTGCTTCATGCCATCGATTTCCAGTGCCTCATTTCCCCCAGCAGTAAGGCCATTTATGCATTCAGTAAATAAGCGAGAAATCTGGTCTCAGAATCTCATTTTGAAAGTTATTTGCTGGGACCACTCCTGTTATCAAGTATTGCACTAGTCAGATCTCAGCAGGAAACAGCATATATGCCAGATGATTTGGATAAAGATATCTTGACGAAGAGACATGGTAGAGGTATAGCAGGGTTAAGCGGTGTGGGGAAGTTGGGGTTCCCATGGCCAGGATCCTCACTGAACTTAAACCACCTGATGATGTAACTGGCCTGTTGCTGGGCTGCCGCTTCCACACCCGTAGGCAATGAGGTATTATTGCGCTATATGGAGAGCTCGGCCCGGTGCTCTGGGCGGAGGCAGAAACGCTAGCGCTCCATCGACCCTCCGGGAGAACAAGCCGGGTAATGAACCCTTTCACCCCAAGAACGTTTTGCCGTCGATTCCTTTGGTCACACTGAATCCATAGTGAACTTGCCCGGGGCTGAAATCCATTGGCAAGACAAGCGGCCAAATGACGGATGCTCAGGAACTCAAAGCTTAGCAACAGTGTAAGGCTGTCACCCTCCCGGGCTGAAAGGCAATGGAAGCAGATAATGTCACCGAAGGAAAAAGTGGGAGGCAGAGTCATGGGGAAAGGGATGCCCAGCGGGAGCTGCAGTCCGTGGAGGGTCATGGGTACTGACAAGCATGATAGACGTACAGGGAAGGACAGGCAAGAAGCACTCCAACCCCATTTTCAAACTCAGCTGGAAGCCAGAAGACAAAGGAGCCAGATGATGCAGTCCAAAAAGGGGGTACTACCCTGCGCCTCAAGCCGCATAAAGCAGGGCGGGGAGTGGATCTGAGAGAGGAGGGTGCAGAGAACAGCCAGTCTTCTATGTGTGGGACTCTTCGCGAACAACCCTCTTCTCTCCCGTCAACCAAATAGCAGTAAGATATGTACTATTATCATCTCCATTTTACAGATGAGGAGACAGGCTTGCTCAAGATTATACAAATGGTAAATGGTAGGACTGCAGTAATTTGAATTTGAATTTTTCTATCATGCTCAGCGAGATAGTTGGGCTGGAGATGAAGGTCCAATCAGAGAAGTGGAGACAAAGGTTGGGACCAAAGCGCGGAAAGCCTTGGCGGCCGGCCCAGGGGATTCTTCAGCTACCTCTCCAAGTGCTGGCAGGCACTGCTTCTGGTCCTGCTGTGCTTTTTCAAGCTCTGTAGGAAAGCCCTGAACCTTTGCTTCCTCTTCTGTGTAGTGTGAGGCGGACAGTCAGCCTTGACCCTGCCTCCTGCTCCCAAGTGGGGCTGATGCTGGTTTGGGGCCCCCCATCACTCATTTCCTTTCCTGTTGTCATCATCCTGTCTTACCGCTTTCGGGGAATTTCTTCCACTTCTCTCAGGCCCTGCGTTTTGGGCGGAGATCCTAAGCAGGCAGACAAGCATATGGCATTTCCTTAGCGGCAATGATTGCTTAAAGGTGGGTACATGACCCACGCCAGGCCAGAAAGAGCCAACCAGAGTCAGTTCTTGGAATTTCGTTAGAGGAACAAAACCCGAGAGGAACTGAGAGTACAGCTGTCGCCGCCAGACTTCTACCAATGGAGCCAAGACCACAGTTAACCCAGAGAAAGGCAGACCAAGAGACGATCAAATCATACCTTGGCGACAGATTTGCGCCCTGAATCCAGCCATAGCCACAGCCGGCCCATCCCAGGAATTGTTACATAAACCACAAGTGCACATTTTTTTTTTTGCTTAAGAGGTTTCTGCTTTTTTGTAATTGAAAGTCACATGTGGCGAGGTGAGGAGCTGGCCCTACCTTCTCTGTAAATGCACCAGCCTTTGCCCCTCATCCCACTGATTTTAGAAGCTTGGCAAGTGGGGGCCAGAAATGGAAGAGACCTGTGTGATCACAGAGGGCGGAAGGGCCCAGGGAAGCGGGATGCCTCCTGTGGGATCACAGACAAGATAAACGCTTGAGTCAGCACACACCCCCACAGAGGTATATTTAGTAAACTTTTTTCACACGGGGCTTGAAAGATCAAAATTGCTTTTTAGAAAATGATAAAAAAGAAGCAGCCACAGTGGTTTCTTTTGACACCAGCCCAATTTCTTGGCTGTCACAATACTTCCAAATAACACGTGTAAGACTTCGCTGGGCTGTCTCTTTGTTCCCTAAAACTCAAAGCAAAAAACAACAACAAAAGTCTGCACTTCCAGCTGTGTAGTGATGTTTGGTCAGAGGCTTCCTGAGATCTCTCCTGTTCCTGGATAGGGTAGAGGACCTGGTGTTTTCCCAGCCATGGCGAAATGGCCTCATGCAAATAGAAGATGGGCTAATGGTACAAACCCGGGCCAACAGCCTGGACTTCTAGGTTCATTGTGGAGCGCCCTTGGACCACCTTTAAAAGCCACCTGGTCAACCTTTACAACATTAAAAAGAAAAATACCAGCTATCATAATCTTCCTAATGGGAGATAGAGCTCTTAGCAGCTGAGATGACAAGGTTATGTTTCACTGTGGCATCAGGACATCATGCTCCACCCCCACGACTGTCCCCTACCAGACAAGCACACACACACACACACACCTGAGAGTTTCTATCTTCTCCTGTACTCTCCCTTGCTTTCCTCCACAGCACAAAGGAAAAAGTGGATCTTGTTTCATTTAAGATTAGCCCTTCTATTTATTGTTTTGATCTCATATTGCATTTAGGACTTAGCCTTCAGTTACTCTTCTTTCCCATAGTTTAAAAAACTATTCAATCCGGCTTTATTGGAGTATAATTAAAAACAGTAAAATGCAACATTTCAGCAAATGGGTGGGTTTTGACCAATGAATACACCTGTGCAAGCGCTATTAGGTCAGTACCACAATCAAGT
This sequence comes from Manis javanica, assembly GCF_040802235.1. Taxonomy (NCBI): domain Eukaryota; kingdom Metazoa; phylum Chordata; class Mammalia; order Pholidota; family Manidae; genus Manis; species Manis javanica. Next base: position 102,973,329 of record NC_133166.1, on the reverse strand, counting down.
TATAAAACAGCTCTGTTGCCCCAGGCAGCTCCCCCTCAAATCTACCCCACTCCCAGCAGCCACTGTTGAGAAGTGACATCTGCTTTCTGTCATGATAGATGCATGTGGCTGTAATATAATTTCATGGAAAAGGAATCATAGAGTAGATATACTTTTAGGTTTGGCCTGTTTTGCTCAACATAATTTTCTTTGAGATGCACCATGTTACTGTGTATACCAGTAGTTCGCCATTTTTGTGGCTGAGTAGTAGTCCATTATATAGCTACACTACGATTTTTTCATCCATTTACCTGCTGATGGACATGTGGGTTGTTTTCCGTGTGGGGTTATTATAAATATCATTGCTGTGGACCTATGTATACAGTCTTGGTGTGGACATGTTTACATTTCTCTCAGGTAAACACCTGGAAGTGGAATTTTGGTCATATGGTAATTGTTATTTTCTTTATAAGAAACTGCCACATTGTTTTCCACAGTAAGTGTATAATTTTACTTTTGCCAGCAATATGCTTTGTATCTGAACGAACACTGGAAACTGTCCGTCTTTAATTTTCAAAGTGTCTCATTGTGTTTTAATGGTCATTTCCCTGAAGACTAAAGATACTGGGCATCTTTTCACTTTCTCGTTGGCCGTTTGTACCTTCTTTTGTAAAGGGTCCATTCAAACTTTTTGCCCATTTTTTAGTTCTCTGAATATTGAGTTTAACACTGTTACTGCTCATACAGATATATGCATATCTTTATATGGAAATATCATATATATATATATATACATATATATTTGTCTTTTCATTTTCTTAACAGTCTCTTACAAAGAACACAGGTTTTTAAATGTGAATGAAGTCCAATTTATCTCTCCTATAATTTTAGCCTCTTCTGGCACCTTTTTTCCAGTATATAAGCTCACTCAAGTCCCTCTAATAACTGCAAAAACCAAACTGAACAGAAACAAGACAACCTCGACCTCCCTCACCGCCTCCAACGGCCCTTTATTGAACTCACATCCCTTTCTAACTACTTTTGTAGCTTTCTCCCTCTTTTCACAGCCAAGCAGTTCAAAAGAACAGTATTCATCTACTGTATCCACATCTTCTAAAACCCATTCCCTCTTTAACCCACTCCCACCCGCTCCACTGGGAAATCGCTGGCAGTGTCACGGACCCGAAGCGCTGTCAGGGTCCGACCTCTGGGGAAGCACGTGCATATGACTCTTGCCACCCCTGGTTTGCAGGCATGGGACTCGGGGGCGAGGCCTGGATGGAGGTGGGGCTCGTCTAGCTGGCTGGTGGGGACTGGGAAGCCCTGTGACTTAAGTTATCTTGGTGTTTCAGAGTCTTGCTCTCTCTTGGCTTCCTCTAGTATTATTGTGTTACTGTCTAAATAATCATCATATCAACACATCATCTTAAAAATGATTGATGAGGAGCTGCCTTCAGAGAGGGCTTGATGGGGCTGACCTTTGCCTGGCCTCCGCTCTGAACTTACCCCAGCCTGCACTTCTCCACGCCACTCCCGCCCACCCACTCCAGCCAGGACACTCGCAGGGCTTATCTTTCCTGATGCCCCAGGGCTGGCCAGTGCCCACACTCTTTTTCTCCAACTTATCCCCTATTTTGCTTTGCAAATACGTATCTAGTACTTGCTATGCAACAGAACTCAACAGAAGCTCCTGACGTCAGGTCGGGTGTCAGATACGCCTTCAAGAAGCACACAGTCTGGTTGGCCCCTCTGGCTCCAGGGTACATTTTCTCAGCCCATCTTTGGTTCTTTAAGGGTCCACCCTTAGGTCTCTTCCCACCACCCTCCCATCCTCTCCACTGTGTCCCCAGTTCTTCCCTCCAGCTTAGCTCAGGTCCAGAGGAACAACAGCCTCTGAGTTATCTCCATCAAATTCCACCACGTCCACTTCTTTCCGGGGACCCTGTCTCACCACCGTCTGGCCGGAAGGAACCTGGCTGCTGTCTCACCCCTCAGGCCCCTCCTCCTTCCTTCATATCTTTTGGACCCACCCAGGCCCTCCTTGCAGCAGCAGTGCCGCCGTGTCATCCTCATGTTTCTCCAACAGACCCCTGATTCCTATCCAGACCCTCAACACCCCCCTCCTTCCACACAGCCCCGAGAACACATTTCTTTCTAACCTAAAAACAAATTATGGGCCTAGTAACTCTACTTCTGACAATTTACCTGAAGAAAACAAAATATCTGGTTCAAAAAGATACATGTACCCCTATGTTTATTGCCACATGATTTGCAATAGCCAAGATGGAAGCATCCTAAGTGTCCATCAATAGACAAATGGAGAAAGAAGATGTGGTGAAATATTATTCAGCCATAAAAAAGAAAGAAATCCTGCCATTTGCGACAACATGGATGGACCTAGAGGGTATTCAGCTAAGTGAAATGAGCCAGGCAAAGAAAGACAAATACCTCACGATTTCACCTATTTGTGCAATCTAAAAACAAAACAAAATGAGCAAAACAGCAGCAGACTCAGACACTGAGAAGTGACTGGTGGTTACTATGGGGAAGGTGTTGGGTGGGTGCGTAGGGAGTGTGAGGGGAATAAAGGGGCACAGAAGTCTCAATCATAACATGAGGTGCTCACTGGGATGCAAGTGCAGCATAGAGAATAGAGTCAATGACTTTGTAACATCTTCCTACATCGGCAGATAGTAACTGCCCTAGTTGGGGTGAGGATTTAATAACATGTATAACTGTTGAACATTGTGTTGTATACTTGAAACCAATATAATATTGAATATCAACTATACTTCAATTTTTTTAATAATTAATATTTAAAAATGATGAAATACTTCTTATATACAGGAAAGGACATTGGGAATAAACAATAAAATAAGCATCTATATAATACTCCCCCATCCAGGATTAACAAATGAGAACATTGTCTGCCTGTTTTCTCACCAATAAAAATTTCTAAAACACAGATTTAAAATCTTCACAATGTCACTTTCTTGATTAAAAAGTCTTAATGGATCTACGTGGTATTCAACATGACTTCCACACTCCCGGACCCGTCTGTGAAGACCATCTGTGGTACAACCTAAGAGTGGGGGCTCTGGAGTCTCCCACTTCTCAGCTTACGTAAGCAGCTAATCAGTCACTTAGCATCTCTGAGCCTCAGTTTCTACATCTGTAAAATGGGAAAAAGGCTATGGAGCTATTTTGAGATTAAGTGAGATGTACGAATCGCCTGGCACAGTACTTGGCACATAGCAGACATGTTAGATTTCTAACTCTTCTAGCAAGTGGATGGAAGAGGAGAGAGGGAACTTTCAAAGGAAGGGGAGAGGAAAATAAAGAGAAAGAAATCAATCAAGTTTAAGGAAAGAGCTGGATAAGAGGGTGAAGAAAGAGACTGAGAAGAGAAGGGACATCTACAGGGAGGAAAAGAAAATGAGGAGAAAAAGGGCAAAGGAGGAGCTACCTTCCCAGGATGAAAGAAGCCTTGTCAGGATGTAAGGGGTCTGTGGTTACCTGGAAGGATTTAGTTTCATAATTAGGGCTGCACACAAAAACCCGGTGGCAGCTCCAGGAGTGCGCGTAACTGTCACAGGCAGCGGAGAAGGGCAAGGCACCCAGCAAGCAGGAAAGGACTTTCTTCTCCCAGCTGACACACCCGCAACCTGCCTACAGCCACTGCTATCACCATGAAAAGGCAAAAAAATCTGGTCCAGACCAAGATAGTTATACCTGAGAAAGGATATGCAGAGGCAGACCTAACCAGTCTCCCTGAAAAAGAATTCAAAATAAAAATCATAAACATGCTGACAGAGCTGAAGAGAAATATGCAAGAGCTAAGGGATGAAGTCCAGAGGGAGATTACAGATGTCCGGAGGGAGATCACAGATACCAGGAAGGAGATCACAGAAGTGCAACAAACTCTGGAAGGATTTATAAGCAGAATGGATAAGATGCAAGAGGCTATTGATGGAATAGAAACCAGAGAACAGGAATGCATAGAAGCTGACACACAGAGAGATAAAAGGATCTCCAGGAATGAAACAATATTAAGAGAACCGTGTGACCAATCCAAAAGGAACAATATCTGCATTATAGGGGTACCAGAGGAAGAAGAGAGAGAAAAAGGGATAGAAAGTGTCTTTGAAGAAATAATTGCTGAGCACTTCCCCAAACTGGGGGAGGAAATAGTTGCTCAGACTATGGAGGCCCACAGAACTCCCGAGAGACAGGACCCAAAGAGGTCAACACCAAGACACATAATAATTAAAATGGCAAAGATCAAGGACTAGGACAGAGTATTTAAAGGCAGCCAGAGAGAGTAAAAAAGGTCACCTACAAAGGAAAACCCATCAGGCTATCATCAGACTTCTCAACAGAACCATACAGGCCAGAAGAGAATGGCATGATATATTTAATGCAATGAAACAGAAGGGCCTTGAACCAAGGATACTGTATCCAGCACGATTATCATTTAAATATGAAGGAGGGATTAAACAATTCCCAGACAAGCAAAAGTTGAAGGAATTTGCCTCCCACAAACCACCTCTACAGGGTATCTTAGAGGGACTGCTCTAGATGGGAGCACTCCTAAAAAGAGCACAGAACAAAACACCCAACATATAAAGAATGGAGGAGGAGGAAAAAGAAGGGAAAGAAATAATCATCAGACTGTGTTTATAACAGCTCAATAATTAGGGCTGCACAGCCAGGGGTCAAAGTCAGGGGGCGCCCCCCTGGCACGGGTCCCATCCCAGAGCTGTGCCCCTCTCCCTGGAGCAGCTCCACAAGGGGGCAGTGTAGAGCCCTTGCTCCCTTTGCTTGTAACTCACCTCCTCCCTAGAGATGCTGGGGAAACAGATTCAACTGATGCCAAGCTGCTTGGAAAGATTCTACTTGTTACCTGAGTGATAAGACAGGTATCGAGCTTTCTGGAGATTAATTTTTGATTTATTGGTGGTAACAATGATTTATTCTGATACACCCTCAGGGCAAAGAAAGGGCTGTAAATATTTTAAATGCTGTTAGCTGGTGACAAGAAACATCGCCAGTTAGGGAGCAGAGCAGATGGAAATTTCAAATGCCTTTCCTGAATTACTTAAAGGCAAACGGTGAACACTTGCTAGCTTGTTTAAGACAGAGGCTGAGGGTAAGGAGAGAAGCATATTAAATTGTTATCTTATTAACCCAGACATCTCATGTTTTCTCCATAGAGTGCGTTTGCTTCCCCTACAGATCGGACTGGATTAGAGAGAGGCCTCTTTCAGACGCCTGGAGAGAGGAGTGACCGGGGAAACGAGTCGCGTGGCACCTGGTCTCCAGCAGGACAGGCGGACCCCAGGAGTGAGAAGCAGATTGGGGTGGTGGGGGAAGCCTTGGGCCAGGATTCCCACCCTGGTTGTGTGACCTCGGGTGAGACACTTTGACCCTGCATCTCAGTCTCTCCACTTGTAAAATGGGATGCTAATCCTTGCTGGCATGGCAGGATGGAGACGGTGACGTCCGGGAGTATTAGGTTTGATCCCTGGATTTACTTCTCCAGCCTTCTCTCCCCTTCACGTGCATATCAAGCCCTGATGGTCAGGCAGAGAGACGGTCACTTCCTCTGACATGACAAGGAAAGTGTGGCTGCGCCATGCAAGGAGCGGGAAGCCAGGAGCAGAGAAAGGGTGGTTGGGGTCAGGTCTCTAGAGACTGGAATTAAGGTGAGGCACAAAATTTAAGGGGGCACCAAAAACTCAGTAATCAAGATGGATCATACTTCAATGCAGCATTTTAAAAAATCAAAATTAATGCATAATGAACAAAATATCTCATTGTTAGATAAAGACAGCACCTGTCCTCATCTCATAAAACAAACTCTTTCTTCTCCCAGAGCACAGAAGCAGGGGGTTCCCTGGCATGGAGGAAACCCTACCTAGGACTCCATACTGGGAATTTGTCCCTCTTGGCTTCTCAGGTCGGGGTGTGATTCTTCTCTGACCCCCAGCTTTCCCACTAGAGGCAGGAGAGCCACCACTCAGCCTGCTCATGGGCTCTGGAGGAAGCACGGCTGGATTTCAGCCTCCGCTCCAATATTTACTAGCTCTGGGATACTTGGACAGCTGCTTACAATTTCATCAGGCTTCAGTTTCCTGTCTGTAAACCTCAGTGTTCTCCCCGTGCCTGTCTCGTTGGGTTATTGTGAAGATTAAGTGAGATCATGTGCAGAAAGCATTTAACCGGGAGCCTGTTCCGTTTTAAGTGCTTGAGGAACATGACTTAATATTTTCATCTGTTAAATGGGTATTGTGTCTTCAGTTCCAAAGTGAGACAAATTGTATGCTAAAGAGAGGCAATAATACCTAGAAGGAAGGAGGGAATGCCCCCAGCACTCCTGGAGACAGTACTATTGTTCATCTGTCTGGTTCCTAAAAGAACTCTGGGCATGGCCTGGGCATTTCAGCCAGCCCCTCCCAAAGGAGGTTCAAGGATGGACCCTAAGCTGCAGGACCACCCACCGCAGTGAGTCTGCTCATCCCGGCCACACGTCACCCAGAGACAGGTCACCAGGAGGAAGCAGATGTCAAGGTGCTGAGCTCTGAGGGTCTCGATGATGAAAAGCACCCCACCAGCTCTCTGACTGGTCCTGCTTCCCTTTTCGAGCTGGACACTAGGAGCACGGAGCTAAATTTATGGCAAGTGCAATCCTTCATGCTTTGGTTACGAGCCTCCATCTCAAATGCACACTCTTATTTTCCCTTTGTCTCGTTTCCCGTTGCTTGTTTTAATTTACTTTAAGCTGCCTTAAATCCATTTTGAAACAAGGTGGGGAATAAATAAATACATCCTATCTGTAGTTAAGCAGCTTCCCATTGCATATGTATGTATTCTTGTATGTCTCTTTTCCAAAAATTACTGCCTGCTGATGCCTGCAAATGGCTGTGTTTGCGTGTGCTAATTGTGTAACTGACTGGATTTAAAACTGAGAACTCTGATGAGCACCCAGGAAGCACGGAAACAGAGGATGATCGTCTTAAGTGTAAAAGGCAGGGTGGGCCCGGGTGTCTGCCCTCACGAGAGTCAGCCTTGGGTGGTGGTTCTCAACTGGGGCTGATTTTGCCTCCCAGGGGGCATTTGGCCATATCTGCTGACATTTTTGGTTGTCACAACTCAGGGCAGGGACGAGGGCGGGGGACATGGGGCACCACTATTGGCATGTAGTGGGCAGCACCCAGGAATGCTGCTGAACATCCCACAACACAGCTCCCGCAGGAGTCATGCTGCCCCAAATGTCAGCGGTGCTGAGGCTGAGACACCCTGGCTTGAGGGTAGACGAGTTCTGGCGGGAGGGAGGAGGGACAGAGCCTTTGGGGGTCCCAAGGATGGTCTGGGAAACCTGGGGCAGCCTTCCCGAGCCCACTAGGCAGAGGGAGCAGCTGAGAGGGCCTACCCCGTGATGGCTGGGAGAACAGGGGTCCCCCGATGTGGTTCCAGAGAGGGAAGAGCGACTTGGGAAGGGAGGGCTTCTCCAGAGGCCCAGGGGGTCAGGTTTCGGTTGGCCAGGATAAGGGAGCCCTTTCCTTCACTGCCAGATGCTGTCCACGTGTCCTCTGGCTCCTTCCCACTGAGATCTCTCCTCCCTGAAGCTTCCAGCTGTGTCAGCCAAGAGGAGCCCCAACAGGGCTCAGAGGGCAGGAGAAGCCCCAGGAAGGGGCATTGGCACCGGCCACTCTCTGTGGGGCTGCCTCGGGCGGCTGTGTTCCTTGACGGAAGCTGCGGCCCCTCTCCAGGCTCTGCCAACCATCTGCAGGTTGCCCCCTTTGCCCCGTCTGGGGTAGGCGGTGTCAGAGCCCCACTGTGTTCGTGCTGGGGTAGCACCAAGTCTTAAGGATTCCCCATGCCCTCCATACCTTTGTAACTAGTCCTTTTATTAAACCTTCCCCAAAGGCTCCCAGTTTGAGGGAATCATCTGCTTCCTGCAGGAGCTCAGCCAGCACAGGTACGTGTTCATTGATGGAATGTTTGCTGAACACCTACTGTGCACTTAGGCTCTGTTCTAGGTGCTTGGGCTACACGCGTGAACGACAAAGTTCTCGCCCACTGTCCTCACCTTCTAGCCGGCTCTGAGGAGCGCCTGTGTGAGCCTCACCCTCGCTCAGCTGGAGTGTCAGTGTGTCTGGCTCCGCTTCATGCCTGGAGCGTGTATGGCCTGAGTGAGGGCTGCTCTTGGGGGTGGGCAGCTTCCTGCAGGAATGGGCCCCTCTGCCACCAGCTAGCTGTGCACACCTGCATGAGTCCCTCAGCCTCCCTGGCTTTATTTTCTTCATTGGTAGGTGATGGTTAGACCAGTAACCAACTTGCAGATCTTCCATATTTGGGATTGAAATTTCCTGGCTGGGCCGCTGCTCACATCCTGGGCTGGGGGCAGCAAAAGCCGTGCTGTGACCGTGGGTGTCCTGGTGAGAATGGGAGGGGGGTGGGCCCCAGGACCTGTCAGCTGCCCCGCTTGCTCCTGGGGCGCAGAGGCGAGGTGAGCTCCACTGGGTCTCCAACATCCACTGACTCCCTCGCATCCTCCCTGCCAACCACACTCTATCGCAGGGCTCTGCCTGTTCTTCTGGTCCAGTTGCTGCAGCCAGAAAGCCCTGGGCCCTTCAGCACACCCCGCATGGCTCCTCTGGTGCCAGCTGGCAGGCCCGGGCAGCTTCCTAGGCAAACATGCACAAAGCTTTCCGAATGCTACCAGCTGGCAGGGCCTGTGGGAGGCAAAGGAGCCCTGCTGCCTTGAGGGGACGCTGCATCCGCCAGCCCAGACTTGCGGGAAATTCTCCTGCCGTCATGGACCTTCAGGGCTAGACCCCAGCAACCTCACTTTAGAAAGTTGGCAGAGATTAAAAGATAGGCAGCAGGGCCATGGACAGTGAGCAGTACCCACTCCAGGCGTGAATGAGCCGATATTTGCTGAGTTGGTATGGAGCACAGCGCTCTGTGTCAGACGTCTTCAGAGAGAGCATCTCATCTAACATGACGTCTCCTCGGGGAGGCAGGAAATCACACAGCCTTTTCCCGATGACGATGCTGAGCTTAGACATGGGGAAGGACTCCCAGGGCCACATTGCTAGTAAATGGAACAGAAGGGTAGGAACCCAGGACTACGGGCTCTGAACCCTGGAGCTTCCCGCCGTACACATACTGCTCGCTCTACAGAGCCCACCCTCCCCCAGTCTTCTCTGTCCCCCGCAGGCCCTGGTCCCCAGCCTCACTCCCTGGCCCCAAGGCAAAGGCAGGCCAAGTGGGAATGCCACCTGCCAGCATCCGGTCTGTTGGGGGCTCTGCAGGCTCTTGGAGGCCTGCAAGCCAGTCACCTCCAGAGACCTGGGAGCACCCAGGGAGAGCAAGACCCCCGAGCTGGTGGCCTCTGGCACACGGCTCTCTGGCTAGGGCCCACCCATCCAATGCTGGCAGATCGGGTCCTACAGGGCGTCTTTCCATGACATCTTCCGGTGGGGAGGGAAATACAGCAGGAGCCGGGGTCTGGGGAACCCCCCACCAGCCTTGCCTCAGCCTGGGCCAGGGCTGTGTAGATGAATTTTGCTGACCCGTCAATCAGGGACAAGGCCTCTCTTGGCCTTTGAGTCTGTGAGAGAGCCGAGGCAGGAAAATGCCCTCCTCTCCCCATCGGAGTCCCCATCTGGGGTGAGGAGCCCCTGCCCCCCCATTCCCTCCTCCCCCTTTCTCTTGCATCGCACCTTCCCCACTTCCCCTAGTACAGACCTCACCATCAGTGTCCTGACTCCCAGGAGCCAGGCCACCCCTCGTCATTGCCTTGTTACCTGGCGTTGTAACTGCTTCTCACTGTCTGTCTCCTGCAGCCTCTTTGAGCTCACATCCTGGCCTGGCCCAGAGGGTAAGGGTTCCCCACAAAGGGCCTTGGGAAACGCCAGGGCCTCCATTTGATTTCCCCCACAGGTGGGCGGGCTGGCTGCTCTTCCCGGCTCTGGCCTCAGCGCTGGCATCTACCGGGCTCCTGGTCTGTGGTGGGGAGACCCAGACAGTGCAGGGATTGGACAGTAACCTCAAAAATATTAAGACTTTTTAGAGGAAGGAGATGAGTGAGGACTGAAGCTGTTGGAAGTCACTAAGGAGAAGGAGGGATCCTGAGGGAAGCGTGAGCAGGTGGAGGAAGGCCCACCGCAGGTGGGGGAGAGGACGGGCGCAGCAAGGGGACAGCCCCGGCCAGGTCGGCGGGCGGCACTGCGGAGAGGTGGTGGGAGAGCATGTAAGGCCCATTCCCATTCAGTCCCTGCTTGCTGAGCACCTACTATGTGCCGCACGCAGGCCGACTGAGGCACCTCATGCATGTGCTCACTTACTCCTAACAGCAGCCCTAGATGGAAGGCAGCCAGCTTTGAGCTGCGATTTTCAGGTCCCTGGCAGGGCATGTGGAAGCTTGGGGGCCTTCAGCACACTGTGCAAGGTCTAAGGACAAAGGGGCAGTGTCGGTCTAAACCAAGGCCCCTGGTTCTCCAGTGGAGGGTGGCCGCTGCAGGGCAGGAGCTGGGCGCTCGTTCACTCATTCTGCACCTATAAGCTGGGTGCTGGGGCTGCACCAGCATCTGCCTCCATGGAGCCCCAGCAGGTTGAGGAGATGGACCATTAATCGTACAGATATTTACATACATCTAATTAAAATGCATATTTTATTTTAAATATAAACCTCATTTTCAATACCTATGTGTGAATTTTGAACTAAAAGGGCAGGGCACTGTGAGAGCAAGCAACAGCACTCGGTGGGTCCAGGTTTCTTTACCAAAGGTATTTAAGGTCCACCATTGGGAGCAGCTCTTTGTCGGCTTTGTCCTCATAGGCGGTGGTGAGCTGGGAATGGCTAACAGCTGGCTGGGGCTGGAGAGCCCCAACTCACAGCAATTCAGTCCCCTCAGTGTGAATATGCCCACCGTGGCCAGCCTCACATGGAGTCCCTGGAAGCACAGCTGAGAAGAGGTGCACACAATTGGCTCTCATGAGCTTCTGCACACAGAGCATGCCAGCAGTTATGCTTATTGGAGGTAGGGACTTTGAAGGGGTTGATGGAGATGATGGGGCTCTAATGTACCCCTAAATCACCCCTGGGTGCCACCGCTGGGTTATCCTACTCTGGAGGGACAGGAGAGAATTGCTCCTGGTCTCCTGTCTGGGTCATGTTTGGAGATTGTGCCCTGGGTCACCTCCTGGCCTACAACGAGCACAGGGTCTAGCCTTGCTCCCCATCAGGGTGTCAGGTGAGTTTCCTTCCAGGTCTCCATGCTGTGCACACAACTCACAGTACCCCCACCCCATCTTCCAAGGACCCCACGCAGCAGGTGGCCAGGATGCCCAGCGTGCCCCGTGCAGAGAGGGTCCCAACATTGCCAATGTCTGTGGCACACAGCGTCAACTGGGCAGGCAGCCTTGTCATAGAGAAAAAAGCACTGGTCTTGAAGCTAAGAACTTGAATTTGAGTTGTAGCTTACAGACAAGTCATGTCACCGTTCTGACCTCCTCCTTCTTCTCTGCAGCTGGGGAAATGGTTGGTACCACCCTCTGGGAATTGTGGAGGCAGGGGGACAGACCCCCTATGAAAGCACTTCCTTGGTGCTGTGTGCCTAGCACTTGGGTCCTGGGCCTCTGTGTGTAATTAACTGTACCCAGCAACCATTTCTGCTCTACGGCATCACGGAACCTGGGCACTGGAGCAGGCTGACGGGCTGTGGCTCACTCCTTTCCACCCTAATTAAGAATGCCCATTAGCATCCCTGACGGTGGCCACCCTGCCCCAGCTCATCCAGTCCGGAGGCTCAAGTGCGCTGCACGCTGGAGCCAGGCAGTGCTCCAGGGGAAAACGTTTTTCCCTCACCCACCTGAAATCTGCCTTCTCAGGGTCCATCAGCAGGCCCTACCCTGCGTGCACACACACACTGACACACGTCTGCGGGAGCATAAATATTTATGACATGGAGCTAATGCAGTCGGCTTACAGGATTCCCAGCGCTTCAGATGGGCGCTTTCTGCACAGGAAGCCTTTTTGGGGGAGGGGTCCTGGACGGAGGGGGTGGGGGGTGGGCAGCAGAGCAGAGCCCCCCGGACGTCTCTGAGTGTTCTGGAGGCTTGCCTCTCTCTGCCACAACCCGAGTGTCTGAATTTGAGGGGAAGGTCAGCTGGTGGCTGCCACCCTGGGCTCTGGGAGTTGAGAATCTCAGCTTTTGGAGGCCTTTACTCAGGAAGCCCCTCCCCACCAGGCCTCAAGATGAACAGATCCCTAACAGAGGGGCTAACGTGCTCTTCCCTGGCCATCCTGAGGGCGAGTCCTTCCTTCCCCTCTCCCTCCCCTACCTCACCTCCTAGATTTCCTCCAGAGCTGAGCCCCCTAGGACACCGGGAACCAGGAGGAATCTCAGAGGTCTGCCTCTAGCCTCCCAAAGACCCCCTGATGGAGTCGCCCCCTCGTCCCCAGCGCAGAGCTCGCGTGATGTGGCCAAGAGCTCGTATACACATGGCATCAGTTTCTCCCATGGCTGACCAGCCAACATCCTTGATGTGACCACACTTCCGAGCATCCGGGGCAGAGGGGTGTCGTCCTCTGGGCCGGGGTGGTGAGTGGTGGTGGGCAGAGGCGTGAGAGAGCAGGCGGGAGAGTAGTGGGCTGGGCTGGGGCCTCAAGCTGCAGGGCCTGCCTGGTGGACCCCCCTGGGAGCACCCACAGGGGCAGAGCCCCCCTGGAGAAGAGGAGAACTCCTGGAAAACGGCAGGGTGCATTCTAGCTGGGCTCCTGGAGGGCGAGGTGTGATCACTCTGAACCCCTCCGCTCCAAGCTGCGCCCTCTCACAGCAGATCTTCCACTACACACCCTTTCTACCAGGATCTACGTCACTCCATTTGTCCCTTTGGCAAACCACCTTCCCTTCCCCCCTAATTACAGCTCCTCTGCTGAGGAAGAAGGGGAGAAAGAAGGGCAATGTATGGCATAAAGCTAAAAAAACACAAGGAGCTGTAAAGCTGCGGGGGCCCCAAGTTTCTCAGTAAGGCTGGGCCAGAGAACCTTCTCCAGAAAAATGTCCCTAATTGCACCCACCCCAAGGCCAGGGTAGCCCCTTTCTCTGTGTTCTCAGAACCCTGTGGGCATCTCCCTATCACTGTGCTAAAATTGTGATAATTTTGCTCATGTGACTGTTTTTCCCAAAAGACTAAATGCTCCCTGAGAGCAGAATCTGTGTGTTGTTTATCTGTCTTTGAATTTGGAGCGTCCACCCCAGTGTCCAACACATAACAGCATGTCATGAATACTGGGTGAACGTTCCCCTGAGCTTGTGAAATTCCGAAAAGGAAACGTAGCTTCAGGACACGGATTCATGGTTACGGTAGCGGTAGGATGGAAGCGCTGTCACAGAGAAAAGAGACCCATTCGCATTCGCATGTGCTTTCCAGAGCCCAGGGAGGGTAAGCTGAGGTCGGCGACTGCAGCAGGGGCAGAGGTACAGGGTCCCAAGGGCATGAGGCCAGCTGCGGGAGGTTTTGCTTTTCTGCTAGAGGTTTACTATTTCCACAGTAGGAAAGGACCACTGTCCTTACAGTGGAGAAAGTGAGCATGCCTCCAGCCCCCCAGGACCCACTGCCGGCATAGCCAGGCATGCAGTGAGGACAGACGTGGCGTCCTGTGTGGGATGGCCATCCAGAACCTGAGAATGCAGGGCTTCCTTCTGGAGCACCCCCTGTGCTGTTAGCCCTGAGGGGCACAGAGATGAGTGAAAGTCAGCCCCACCTTTTAGGAGCTCGCAGTGCAGCCGGGGAGATGAGACACCCAAGCCCTGAGGAGCGAGGCGGCCAGCGGGGGCCAGCCTGCTGTGGGACTGTGAGTGTCCTGGGAGGTGATGGGCAGAGGGGTGGTTCACCACCAAAGCTGACGGCCTTCTGGCTGATAGAAGGAGTGCAGGCAGCTAGAAGGGTGGATGTAGAGATTCAAGTAATGCCCAGAGCAGCCCAAAAAAAGGACTGGGGATTCCACCAGCTCCATCCCCCTGGAGAACTGGGAGAAGGGGGCCTCCAGGGGCTTGAGAGGCTTGAACAGGGCTTGAAATAAAGGAAGGATTTAATTAGGGAGAGAAGAGCAGAAGAACAGGACAGACCCAAGGACCCTCCTTTTACTGGAGTCTGGGAGGGAATGGGGGTGCTCGGTCTGTACCACAGAGACCTTCCTCCCTGTGAATAGATATTTTATAAGTTTAAAATTGAAGCATTTTAAACCTGTAAATAGTTTAAAAGGGCATTAACTGAAAAGTTGAGTTCCTTCCTACCCTGGCTCTTGGCCCACAGTTCCCTACTCAGACCCCACTGGGACCTGTCTCTTGTGTTATCATTCCAGAGACTTCTAAGAATATGAAAGCTTTTATTCTAACACAAATGACAACATACGACACATAATGTTCTATGTCCTGTTTTTATTAGAAATATGTAGGTGATTATTCCATTTCAGTCATCATAGAGTTGGCTTATTATTTTTGATCACTTCATAGTATTCCATTGATCGGATAAATTAATTTCATCAAATCTATATTGATGCACAGTTAGGTTATTTCTAATTTTTTGTTATTGTAACTACTGTTTAATATTTTTGAATATATGTCATTTTACACATGTGTATCTACTGGAATAACTGGGCCAAGGAGTATGTACATTTAGAATTTGACAGATACTAGCAATCGTCCTCCAAGAGATACCACTACATGCAAGTACCTGTTTCCTTCTCACTGCATTGTTAATCTTACCTGAACTTTGCCAATTTGAGTGAAAATGGTGTCTCATCATAGTGCTAATTTGGATTTTGCATGAATTAAGTTTCACATCCTTTCACACATTTGAAAGGCACTTATTTGCATTTCCTCTTCTGTGAAATATTTAAATCCTTTGTCCATTTTTTTCCATGAAATTTTGTCCAATTTTGTCCATGAAATTATTGGTCTTATTGATTTGTAGGAACTCTTTATTTATTAAAGTAACCTCTTGTTTATGACATTGCAAATATTTTCCCAATCTGTCAGTTTTGCTTTTACTTTTTTATAGTGTCTTTTGCCATAGAAACACGTGGTTCTCATATGTCTGAACTTATAAGTCTTTTTATATAGTACTTCTAAATTTGGGATGTGCTTAGATCTTACACACTCAAGATTATAAAATCATGCTCTTGTATTTTCTTCTGGTACTGGTAGAGTTCCCATTTTATTTTTAAATATTTGATGATCTAGAATGAATTTTGGTTTTAGCAATGACTGCTTTCTTCATGTAATGATTTAGCTTGGATCTCATCCTTCCCAGTATATGAAAGTCATCTCATTCTTTTTACTGTGTGAATAGTTATTCTATCAGATTTACTATAATTTATTAACCAGTTCTCCAAATTATAGATATTTAGATTATTTCCATATGACGTGTCATTATAAACAATCACGTGTTGAGTAAACCCCTCCAAGACACCTAAAAGGTAATTTAGTTTAATGCTTCTGAAACTATCACATGCTCACAAATCACATGGGGATCTTGTTAAGATGTGGGTTCTGATTCAGCAGGCCTGGCTGGGGTCTTACATTCCGCATTTCTGACAAGTTCCCAGGTGAACTATGCTGCTGGTCTGAGGACCATACTTGGAATTGCAAGCAAGAGTTTGGTTGACTTCTTGTATGATTCTTAGATTCTCTTTTAGCCGCCCCATCTACTGGGAAGGAAGTAGCACTCAGGAGCCATTTCATTCCATCTTTGCATGGTTCCAGTTGAGGCTCTTCATAGGAAGTCAAATCTGTATTTCTTGGCCCTGGTTTTATATCCTGGATCTGCGTGGACTGGGTGTGAACCGTCACACCCACGCCAGCCCTTCACATTTTGGCTGCCCAGTTTTCTCTCATGTGTCTTTTCTTCAGGCTGAACATCTCTCCGTCACCTGCTCCCCAAATGGCAGGAGGTATGAGGGTTCAGGTGAGGGGAGGCGATGGGGAAGTGTGTCCCCGTCTTCCTCCATTTGAACCCTAGTCTCTGTGATAAGTTCTTCCATGTCTGCTTGTCCAGGGAAGGTCATTAAGTCTTCTCAGTGCTAAAGGTCAAAGTCACGTCTGGCATCTCCCTGCCTCTGAAGGGGACTCTTTCAGACTGACAGTGGTGGGGGTTGGGGAAGGGGCAGCAGAAAATGGAGATATGGAAGAGAGTGGGCCCCAGTGGTGTACTGGTAAATGTTAACAACCGGCTCTCCAAAAGAAAAGGAAGCCACTGTGGTCTGTAGTATTTGCTGATTTCCGTGGTGTAAATTCTCCCACTGACTGATTCCAGCAATGGGGTATCTCTGCACAGTAGCACACTGTTCATTATACAGCATTTCCACCACACAGAGATAAATGTAAATAATATCAAGATCATAGAGAATAAATTATACTGTAACAGTTAGAAAGTGATGAGTTTTAGCATTTATTGCCTTTATTTTTAATATGATTTGTTTCACTGTAAATTTTTAATAATGGCTGTGTTTACTGGCTTGCGAATGTTTTGAAAATTTAACCATTGGCTCTTGTGAGCCTGTCCCAGCTGGCTGCAGTGCACCCCTGGTGGGCGTCGGTCCTGAAATCAGAGTCCCTGCTCCCCCTGAGCGCGGTCGGGCAGAGCAAGCAAGCCAATCTTTACTGCAGGCCCTCTGGACCCCCCTTTGTCTCCGCGTCCCAGCCTGGTAGTCAGACCCCACCCTTCCACCATCAGTGTTCTGCTGCCCCCTTGTGGTAGACCCAGCCCTCTGCGGCTGCCTGAGAGCTTTACCCCGCAGCACGACCCACCAGCAAATGGGCAGGATCAGAGGCTCCCGGGCAAGTTACACGATCTCCTACTCCTCCAGCCTTCTGGAACCCACAGGGGCCAGGTCAGAGCTTCCAGGGTCTCCAGTCCTGCTGTTCTCTCCCCCTCCCCATTACCTAGGCTCTCACTGCCCTCTGCAGTACCCTCGGGGAGGTGATGAGCAGGGCAAACAGGTCTTTACCTGGCACTATGGCTCCTCCCCTCCCCCGTGCCTCCGCCAGGTCAGGGCCTTTGCACCTGCACTGGCAGCCCCATACTGGGCGCCCCTGGGAGGGAGCTGCCCTAAGGGAATTGTGACTCAGGAGCGGTAGTTGTCTTTGACTTTGCTTTGGGCCCAATGGGAAACTCTCAGCAAGTCACCTGCATCAGAGCTGGCCTACCTGCCACCTTGGAGCTGCTGAGAAGGTGGGGAGAAGAGAAAAGACCGCGTCAGCACAGCACCACATCTAGTTTCCTCCAGGGGCGGGCTTCTCACCTGGAATAGTCAGTCCCAGTGAGGACTGGAGGCTCCAGCTGGGAGGGCCCTAGGATCCCTTGGGGCAGGGGTCCTCAAAACATGCTGCCCAAGACCCTCAGTAAGGAATGCGTTTTACAAAGCAGCAACCTGGGACACCCCGTGTAGAGAAGGTCCTGGAAGCAATCCTTCCCCTTACTATGTGCAATGCATTTTGACATTTCCATTATTTTCTATCCTGTCCTTTCCATTAAACAAGAAAAAGAAAAAAGCTTGCCACAACTTAGTAAATAGAATTCACAGTTTGTTGATGGGTCACCACCTGCAGTTTGCAAAACACTAGCGTAGGCCAGCCCGTCGTTTCCCTGAGAAGAAACAGAGGGCAAAGAGAGAACAAATTTGTCCAACAGCCAATCAGGGGTAAATCCAGATCTAGAATTCAGATCTGAGCTCTTCTACCATCACTCCAGGGCCTCCCCTGGGCTCTGTCCCAGGGCTCCCTTTGCACTGAAGCCCAGAGGCCTCCTTCTCTGTGGCCCTGGTCCGTTTCCAACAGACTCTCAGGATCAGACCCCAGGCTCCTTCATGTCCGAGAGTCCGGGGTTGTCAGCTGCTCTCTCAGGTCCTTCCTTATGAACTCCCGTTCCAGCACAAGGGGGCAGCAAAGACAAGCAAATGGCCTTTATTGTCAAAAGGGCTGGCAAGCCCCTAACCTAAGAGGTAAGGAATCTTACTAGCACCGCGCTTGAAGTCAGAAGCCTAGAGGCAGTATTTTACCAAAGGCTTTTGGAATTTACTTCCTTTTAAAGGTTCAAGGGGGTATGGGATACTCTTGTGACTAAACAGTGCCTGATAGAGTATTTGTTGAATGAGCTTTGATGGAAATATCAATTTGTACCATCTTCCTGGAAAGTACAGTGTCATTGTTTCAAAATTTTTAAATGTTTGAAATCACTGATGCAGAAATACCACCAATAGGAATTTAATATAAGGAGCTAATCATATATACAAAGATGTTTACTGCAAACTTTTATATTTTTAATGGAAAATTCTAAATAATATCAACACGGAATTAGTTTTAAAATTCTGCTACAACAGCAAACAATATACCATGCAGCTATTAGCTGTAACGATGTAGGATGTAAAAAGCAGTTTACAAAATAGCATGTAGGCAATGACCCCATCTGTGTGAAGTATTCAGGTATTCTCTAGTTAGTGGGGTGAAGGTGGGGTGCCTCCCTAAACAAGGGCGTCATTCAGAGATCGGAGATTTTCAAACACACGGTCTTCCTGAGCCTCAGGGTTAGGTTTAGGGCTAGGGCCTTCCTCAGCCTCTCCCCCCAGGAAACTGTGTTACCCTCTCAGAGCTACAGCATCTCTTTGAGAATCATGTGGGCAGGGTAGAGGTGGCTGGAGGTGTACACACACCTTTTCATGTGGGGGCTGTTGGTGGGATGTTCACCAGAGTGGCAGCAGGAGTTGTTTTGGGGATGGTGAGGTTTTCAATAATAATACTTTTAATAATTATGATAAAAGTAGAGTTTGTTTAACCCTTCAGCTATTGAAAGACATCTGGCTGTTCCAAGTTTTTGGCTATGACAAAGATACTCTGAATGTTCATATACAGGTGGTTGTGTCAGCATGCATTCATTTCTCTGACGCAAATGCCCAAGAGTGCAATGGAGACGTGTTTTATCACCTAACACACAGTCCATCTGGAGA